>NC_062269.1:30437426-31818260 GCF_916048215.2 Malus sylvestris
ATTCGATTTCTAATTGGTAATTGTTGTTACCACTCCAAAAAGTCAGGAATTTGGTTTGGAATGTCAATAGCAGCTCCCGATCTAATAGAGTAGACTAACCGAGTTAACTAAAATGATCTAAACTTGCAAGCCCAGATTATGGATTTCGCTCGCTACTTGTAGCTCCATCCCAACAACTGAGTCCAAACCCCGCAGGCGTCCTTATAAGCTACTGGTGACCGTGGGTGATAGGAAATGGTTTTTGGGGTAGTACATTGGGTTTTCAAAAATACTATGGCCGCTGTCAAGGTTGACATGCACAGACGGAACGGCCATATGGTTGGCAAGCACGGAGCCACCATGGTAAGTTGTATGATGTGATAAACAATGTTTGCAGGATGGTGGTGATAAAGAACCTCTCGTTTCAAATTTGAAGAGGTTTTATGGGTTGAATGAGGGTACTCCTTATACAACTCATAGAACCTCTTCAAAGTTCAAAAAAATTAGACGATCCTGCAGGAGTTCATTTTTGTGTTGTTACCCGTGAACTTGCGTAGACGTAACAAAATGAGACGATCCTGCAAACATTCATTTTTGTTTTATCACCCATGAACTTGCGTAAACGTAACAGATAACTCTCCATCATGGAAGAGACGAAGAATCTTTGATATTTGATTGAAGTTGTTGGAGCCTTATCCTTTGCCAATGCTTTTACTTATATAGTGCTCCACCAAACCCTAGCTCTTCACTCATCCTTTCCAAAATCATCATTTTGTGGTTACAACGACAAAGCTCTCACATCCACATGATTTTCACGTGACCAATATGCCCATAGTTATGCTCAAGCATTTTGCGCTGCAAATCAATATGGGCTATCTCCTAACTTAATCGGGGCACACATTTTTTAACATACATATTTTGTAGAGCTCACTTCGTAATGTACTTCAACGATTCAACCATCTATAGTGCATGCAAATTTTTCTTGGAGAGATAGAGCTAGAGAGATCGGTCCGCATGTCCTTTGATGAACTGCTTGAAATGTACCCGCAGCCTTGCTGTGATATGGATTAAAATTATTACAGCATGCAAAGTTGTAAGTTGTGTTCTGGCATGGAGTCTTGTAGGGGCTCTGTCCATTTGGTAGTTGGAAGTTGGATCACTTGATAATTCAAGATTCAAGAATAAACGTCTGTGTGTGTATCTCTAGTTGAATATCAGAGTGCGCAACAAACAAGACTAACAAAATAATAAGAATATTATTAAACGAACTGAGAATGCTGAAACGGCTACAAAACTCTAAGAGACTACATTGTGAATGACTGAATTCCCAAACTAAATTACAAGCTCTATTTATAGAGCAATAAACCTAAGAAACCCTAATGCGTAAATGCCAAAAATACCCTACTACAAAATCAAACCAAATCTCTAATTAATTTTCTAAATAAACTTAATAAATTCCAACACCCCCCGTCAAACTCATGGCGGTACATGTCATGAGGTTGCCAACAAGCAGATGTGGACATGCTTCGTTTGGCGGACAGGCTCCGTTAGGCGGACATACAGATAGGCAGGCTCCGCAACGCGGACAGACAGACAGGCTCTGCAACGCGGATAGACAGACAAGCAGGTATGCAAACTTGACTTGACTTGATTCTTGATTCAATAGAATTTTATGGCTTAATTTTCATGTATTGCATATTCTGAATAAATAGTACATACAATCCTTGTTACAAAAGGAAACAAAGTAAAGGACACAATATCCTTCCTAAAACATGACTCTAATGATTACAAGATATCTACATTCCTTTTCTTCTAAATATTGACTTATTCCAATACTCCCCCTCAAGTTGGAGCATAGAGATTACTCATGCCCAACTTGACAAGTGAATTACCAAATCTTCTACTACACATGGCATGGGTAAGGATATCTGCAAGTTGTTCTTCTGAGTTGACAAATGGTATTGACATAATCTTTCTCTCCACCTTTTCTTTGATAAAATGTCTATCAACCTCAACATGCTTAGTCCTATCATGCTGTACTGGATTCTCGGCTATTTTCCTGGCAGACTTATTATCACAATACAACTTCATTGCCTCATTCTGCTTAAAACCAAGACTCCAAAGTAACTTTCGTAGCCAAAGAATCTCACACACACCATGTGCCATACCCCTATACTCGGCTTCGGCAGAAGACCGTGATACCACATTCTGCTTCTTGCTTCGCCACGTAACCAAATTACCTCAAACAAAAGTAAAATACCCAGATGTAGACCGTCTATCAGTCTCATCACCTGCCCAATCAGCATCAGTAAATCCCTCAATCCTCATATGTCCATGACATTCATACAAAATTCCTTTACCAGGGGCAGACTTCAAATATGCCAAGATTCTCATTACTGCCGCCATATGATCCACACTTGGTGACTGCATAAACTGACTAACCACATTTACAGCATAGGCAATATCGGGACGAGTGTGAGAAAGATAAATCAGCCTCCCCACTAGTCTTTGATATCTACCTCTGTCAACCGGTTCTTGATTTGGATAAATCCCCAAATAATGTTTCTCTACGATAGGAGTGTCCACATGCTTAATAAATCCAGAACATATTTACGTTGAGACAAGAAAATACCTCTAGATGACCGAGCAACTTCCATGCCAAGAAAATATTTCAAATCTCCCAAATTCTTCATCTCGAACTTGACGGCAAGGTTTTGTTCTAGCTTAATCATCTCTTCCGAATCATCACCTGTTATTATCATGTCATCCACATAAATAATTAAGGTTGTTACTTTACCACTTTCCCGTTTCACAAATAATGTATGATCCGAGTGACTTTGATAATACCCAATCCGCCTCATAACTTGGGTAAATCTACCAAACCACGCACGAGGCGATTGCTTAAGTCCATAGAGTGACTTTCGCAACCTACATACTCCTGTTTTCCGTCCAGCATTGTACCCTGGAGGAAAATCCATATATACCTCTTCTTCCAAGTGCCCATGAAGAAAAGCATTTTTCACATCAAACTGTTTTAGTGGCCAATTCAAGTTTGCAGCTAAAGAAATCAGAACTTGCACTGTATTCATCTTCGCTACTGGAGAAAAAGTCTCCTGATAATCAACACCATAAGTTTGAGTATAGCCTTTTGCTACTAACCTTGCTTTATACCTGTCTACCGATCCGTCTGCCTTGTATTTGATTGTAAAGACCCATCTACACCCAACTGGTTTCTTCCCTTTAGGTAGATCAGTTACCTCCCATGTATCATTCTTATGTAGTGCCATCATTTCCTCATCCATCGCAGCAGCCCATTTAGGATCCTTCAAGGCCTTCCCAACTCGGGTTGGTGCTTGGATTGCTTCCATATTGTTTACCCAGGCTTGACGTTCTGGTGCAAGGTTTGAGCATGACAAATATTTAGCTATTGGATACTTCACTTTTCCTTCAGGAGAAAACCTGTCAGGAGGAACACCACGATTTTGCCTTGGAGGCAACTTATATGTACTCATAACATTATTTGGATTAGTTACATAAGCATCAGTAGTACTTACCTCAGGAATATTCAGAGAAGACATATTGGGTAACACTATTGAGCTTGAGAGAGAAGAGGTTGCGGGTTCGGTAGTTAATGGTTGCTGGAGCGGTGAAACTGGTTCGGCAACTCCTTGCTCACACTCTGCATCACACTCGGCAGCACATTGTCGAGAAGACTTAACTGGTTCAGTGCTACTTAGCCGAATGATACTCACATTCTTGGCAGTGTTTTGCTGAGATTCACTGTCTCCATTCTCGGCAGTGTCTCGCTGAGAGCTTTCACAACCTTTTTTGTCAATAAATACTCCCCCTGAGTTACATATTTCCAACCACCCAAGATCACCACTCATATTCTCCCCCGGGTGATCGGAAAATGATGGAGTTGAAGCATAAAAGAACTCGGATTCTGAAAAGGTAACATCCATAGTTACATACATATGACTAGTTTCAGGGTGGTAGCACTTATACCCTTTCTGGTGAGGAGCAAATCCCAGAAAAACACACCGGTGAGCACATGGATCGAGCTTACTACGATGAATCTTGTGAATATGAACATAGGCTACACACCCAAATACACGAGGAGAAAGAGTATTAGTTGACACTACTGGAACAAACTCTGTCAATACTTGGAGAGGTGTACGAAAATCCACAACCCGGGATGGCATACGGTTAATCACATACACGACATAAGTGATAGCTTCAGGCCAGAACCGTTTAGGTACATATGCACCAATGAGCAAGGCACGGGCAATTTCCAGGATATGACGATTCTTTCTTTCAGCAACCCCGTTTTGTTGTGGGGTATGAGGACAAGTAGTCTCATGTAGAATTCCTTGATCCCGAAGAAAGCCGGACAACTCGGAACCAATATACTCACCTCCATTATTAGAGCGAAGAACTTTAATAACAAAGGAATATTGTGTTGCAACCATTTAAGAGAATGATCGAAACATCATACCCACATCACTTTTATTCTTCATCACATAAATCCAAGTCATACGAGTGCAATCATCAATGAAGGTAACAAACCATTTAATTCCAGACAGAGTACTAACAGGAGAGGGACCCCAAACATCAGAGTGCACAAGTTCAAAAGGAAACAATCTTTTATTCATACTAGGAGGAAACGAAACTCGATGACTCTTCGCGAGAATACATACCTCACAATGTAAGTTTGATTCTTTTATTTCATGAAATAAACTAGGCAACATACGCCTCAAATAACCAAACGAAGCATGTCCTAACCGACGATGCAATAACCAAACTTTCTGTAAATTATTGGTATGGGATACTCGAACTGCATTAGCTCTGCCAGGAACGACGTCATCCACATAATATAACCTCTCTCTCTTAGTGCCACGCCCAATTATCTCATTGGTATGAATATCCTTAAGTAAACAAAACATTGGATATATAAGTACAACACAATCTAATTGCTCAGTAACTTGAGGAATAGATAACAAATTATGAGACAACGAGGGAACAAGTAGGCAGTGATGAAGGGGAAGGGTGGCGTGAGGTTCACAGTGCCGACCCCCAAAACTGGTGCTGTTGTTCCATTAGCAGTTGCAATACACTTCCGGGAACTAGTTGTCATACTAGTAAACAAATTTTTATCAAAAGTCATATGATCGGTTGCATCGGAATCCAAAATTCAACCTATATTCACCATTGTAATAACTCACGAGACACTGATACACGGCAATCACAACAATACACCAATTATAGAACCACATGCTGCAAGAAAAACAAGCAGCAGAAACCCAATACACGGCCAGAATCTGGCTTGTACTCCCACAGAAAGAATATGATATACGACACTAACACACTGCACCTACACAGGGCCTACTTTTCAATATAATATTCCTTCAATTTCTTAAGCACAACAACAATTGCCTAAGCAAATCATATTCTACAAGGCCCTGCAATTGCACTACACAAAGCAGCACGGCTTATTGTCACAGAAGTTGCATAAATATGTCAATTGGCAAGCACAGCAGCACAGCACACCCACGGGATATTTCAGCACATCAATACTTCTATTCACACACGACATTATCACACAGACACAGCCCAAACAACCCACACAATTGCAATAAAGACACACGGTAGCAGCAGAATATTGTGCTGCAATCACAGGGTACACAGTTTGACTAATTTCTGCAACAAACAGTGCAGGAACCAGTTAACCAAAAAACAGCAGCAGCCACACTGCTGCACACACAACAATACCACACACACGGCAAACAGTGCAGAAAACAGTCCACCAAACACAGCACCACCCACACTGCTGCACACGCAGCAAGATTACACACACGGCAACACTGTTTTCTGCAAAAGATTTGCAGAAAAACAGTCAACCAAGCACAGCGGAAAAAACTAAGGTTTCGGAAACACAGGCTCTGATGCCAAATAGAATTTTACGGCTTAATTTTCATGTATTGCATATTCTGAATAAATAGTACGTACAATCTTTGTTACAAAAGGAAACAAAGTAAATGACACAATATCCTTCCTAAAACATGACTTTAATGATTACAAGATATCTACATTCCTTTTCTTCTAAATATTGACTTATTCCAATAGATTCTTGATGGCAAACTGGCAAACTGGTTCTTGATTCTTGACTAGCTAGTGTTGAGAGTATGGAAAGAACCCATCACTAAACGGACGAGATTTCCATATCTCAATTGTAGTAACGAATGAACAAACACAACTATCACTTGAGTGGTCACAATTCCAAGTACTCGAATGATGGTCACACAACAATCCTGTATAGGCCAACAACTCGTGTGGACCTAAAAACAAACTTAACCATTTTTTTCTTGTTGCCCGTGTGGACCTTAAACTAACAGCAAACAATTGTTTTTCTTTTTCCTTCTCTTTTTGCTTTTTTTTTTGTACCTTCCTTCCTTCCCATTTTTCTTTCTTTCTTCTTTCATGCGAACAAACAGAACCTTTCTGTTTTCCTTTTTTTCTTCTGTGCAAACAAACAACAGCAGCAAGATCCTTTCTATTTTCCTTTTTTTTTTCTTCTTGCAAACAATCAATACCAAATAACAAATCTAAAACAAAAACACAAACAGCGGAAGATGACAGAAACAAAACTGATACAAACAAATTGATACCAACGAGAACAGATTGAACCCTAAGGATCGAACCCACTCTGATACCAAGTTGAATATCAGAGTGCGCAACGAACGAGACTAACAAAATAATAAGAATATTATTAAACGAACTGAGAATGCCGAAACGGCTACAAAACTTTAAGAGACTACATTGTGAATGACTACAAAATCAAACCAAATCTCTAATTAATTTCCTAAATAAACTTAATAAATTCCAACATCTCTTTTATGGTTGTTGCTCATCAAATGTTGTTTTATGCTCGAAATGGTTGTCATCTCTTGTATATTTCGCTCGCTATTCTGCTTTATTGTTCTTCTACATTGTTTCTAAGGTTATTATAATTGATATGTGTGGGAATTTCGGCAAATGCCACCTGGTTTAGTTGGAACTCGGGGATTGAGCTTTTGCGCGTTAAATTTTCACAATTTTTTTGTTCTCGTAGGATTTCCTAATCTCTTGGTTATTGTTGCGGTTTTGATTGTGTCTATTTTAGGACTTTGCTTGCGTGGATGATTACATACCATTGTGTTTTTCTCTGTTCTTTTGAATGTAGTCTAGTATGGTGGCACGATGTCGTTTCAATGATTCAGAATTTTCATCAACTTTTGGCCAAAAAGCATACGATATCCAATTCAATCAACCAAAATAAATTGACGTAGTATCAATGAACAGTTACACTCTTTCGTGCGCCTCTACCATGGAAAAACTTTTCAGATTTCAAGTAGGAATAAAGACATGGAAATGTTTTGTGGTTTGAGGTAAGATCCATTCGAAACGACACTTGACACATATATGAAATGGACTGGCTTTTCGATTTATCTATAAAAACAAGCAAGCATGCTAGTGTCTGGTGTTTACTGTCATGAACTAAATAATTTCGAATTACTGCAGGGGCAAAACAACAGAAGCATACACAAAATGAATATTTTGTGGTCCCTTATTCAGATATTGCAGCTCAAGAATCTTACGCAACAGCTATAGCCTTGTCGCGCTCTTGGAATGCTTCTGTAGGTTATTGGTAAATTATTGAGTCGTCGGTAACTTTCGATTGGAATTTACGGTGTTCATTTACTTTCTTTTTGGTTTGAACATCCCCTTTAATTGTAAAGAACAAGATAGACAAGGCCATGGAGCAATTCCCCACCCCGGAAGCTGCCATTTGTTATTTTCCCTCTCTTCTGTTGCAATTTCTGTCATTTGTTGAGTGCATTACTAGGATAATATTCTTGAGCAGGATATATATATATATATATATATATATATATAATGTATATTTCCAAGTCCAGTTTTTCTTTTTAATTAAGGAATAGAGAACTTCAACCCTTTTAAGCCTCTACATTATCATGAAACAAAGTTCAAAGATATTATATTTTCGTGCCTTCGTGCCACGTCTTTCCAAGATGCATAAAAATGGCTCGTGTAAGTCCTGAATGCCGGGAGTTCCTTTTGCGCATTTTTTGGGTGGAGAAATAACGTGACACGAAAGCCCCTGCCTAACAATCTCTCCTTATATTGGGAGTCATTTTGGATTTGATTTGCTAAAAAGTGAATATTAAGATTGGGGTTGACTAAAGATTCACTCTTCTGTCAATCAACATAATGAAAAATATAGATTTTTTTAACATACGATATTATTTATACTAAGGAAATTAGGGGGGAAGTGAGCTTAGCCTTATAATGGACTAGCAATAATGTGGTTCAAACTAAAAATGCTAGATAGATTTAGACCATACCAAAAAATGCTAGAAACCCATAAAGATAAACTCCTTAAAACTGTAATCATAGGGACTAAAGTGAATAAAAATCTCAATTTGCACTCCAAACTATCTATGATTAAAAATATATACACACACTTGTGATGAGTGTATTTTTGGAGTGTTAATAACAATTCCCTATTTGAATTAGGCTAATTTAAAATGAGAAAGGGCAGAATTACCATCTAACCCCTTTGATCTGTAATAAGCAAGATACTCCCCAAAGTGTGTTTCCCTGTATATCGGTAGGTTGTCCGATAGAAACTCCTTGATGGGGCCATAGGGTTTGAATCTTTGCGTAGCACTTGGATAGAAAAAACATGCAGCTGAGATCCTGGGCCCCACTCTTCTAGCCAGTACTCTATGCTCGACGCTTCTGAACTTGTCATTGGTGATAAGCTGCACATAATTTGAATGAAGATAACTGAGTTCTCATGCAAGTTCAGAATGATGATACGATCACAAGAAAGACGGAGATAGGAGGTGTATGAGATCGTGACACAAGTTTTTTCTTGAGGAATTCGGATTATGAACAAGAACATGTGTTTCTTTGTCTTTCTCGTCACGTGATTTTGACTTACTTTGACGGACATAGGAGGTGTGTGAAAGCAGAAGTGTTATTTTAGAGGAATTAGGGTGAAAAACTTACTTGCATAAGATCACCGACATTCGCCACAAGAGCTCCAGGAGTTGGAGGAACATCAACCCAGTGACCTTGATGGAGGACTTGCAGGCCGCCGAGATTATCCTGCAAGAGTACAGTTAAAGAGGAAGGATCCGAATGCTTGGTTGTGCCAAGGGTCAGCTCCGGTTCTGGACAGCTCGGGTAGTAATGGCACACCAGATTTTCAGTCTTCATGCACTCTATGTTTTCCAGGTAGTCAGTGCTGAGCCCCAAGGCCTCGGACAACAAACCTGATAGCATCTCCCTCAAGTTCTTTAAGTGATCGATGTACTCCTGCACTGCCTCTCTGCGAATCAAACCAGTCTCTCGTTAGATCATCCGGTATGTTATGTTGTTAGACATGTTAATGTATTAGTACTTTGAACAGTTTGTATAGAGAAGTACCTGCAAACGAAGGGAAATGTCTCGGGGTCCAATGGACCGTCCTGGAAATCAAACCCTATCGTGTCTCTCCAATTCGCTGTTTTCGACACCAACAGATCTCCATTGCAGTAGTATCTCACTCTATGTTTTGAGTCACGAGAATACCACTCCATCTTCACCTCCTTCGGCTGCTCATGAAACCCTCGAATCCCTTCCAACATATTCTCAATCACTCTCTCTGGAACTCCATGATTAACCATTTGAAAGAACCCCCACGTTTCGGATGCTTCACAAATCTCCTTCACAATCTGCGCTCGCCGGAAATCTTGATCAAAGCCGTAAAAGTCTATGACAGGAACCTTGAAGTCTACATTTGTTGTTTCTGAATTTGAAAGGCTATGTGGTGGATGAATGAGGAACTTGGGGACTTTTGTGATCCCTGAGTCCACAAGGCCCTTAACTCCGGCTTTCGTTTCATCAAACTCTTTCACTTCCTTGGTTCTGTCGTAATACGAGGATTCATCTTCCATCTTCGCTGCGAAAAATGATGTCGCTGAAGTATTTCTGACTCTGCAAGATGCAACTAAAACTAGATTTATGAGGAGGCCATTTGAAAGAAATAAAAGAAGCAAAGAGATGCCTACCAATTTTAAAATCGTTTTTGGGTTTAAGAAATGGCCAAAGAAAATGAGAGATATTCTCGTCACCAATTTCACTAAGTGGTTGGTGTCTAGTGGACGGGTGCACTTTTTCAATGCATGGTAGGCTTTTATAGGCAGATGGCGTTACTGATTCTCTAAGTTGTAGGTGTCGATCAAACGGGTACACTTTCTAAATATATGACAAACATTTATAAATAAATGACTCTACCGGAATATATCTTGATTGCTAAAAAGAATAACTCCAAGAAAGTGAGATATTGAGCCTTGGCTTTTTTGTGATACCACAATCTTGAGACGGTAACAATGCAGTAAGAGAAAAATGTCTTTTTCCTTGATTGTTTTTCGTCTTATACATCACCGTATCACAGAAAAGGAAAGTTTTGGCATCACACGTTCGGCTTTTTCTGGAACAGCACTTAAAAAGAAAAGCAATTTATTCAGTAGAGTGGGTTTCAGGATCTGATAAGGTGGCATGTATTTCACGTGAAAAGTCGAAATGCAAATTTGATTCCTTACGCAAAGTTTCTTTCGTTTTTTTAACTTGGAGTCAAATGCAAATTTGATTCCAATTCTTTGTTCTTGCTCTGTGTGAATATTTAAACTTGGTGGATTCTAACCAAGGTAAGAAAAGACGCGGTTTTGAAGGATTAGCCGAGGGTCGAGTCAGTAATGGTGTCAACAACGTTACTAACGAAGAGTAAGAGTGTTCGGGTAGGAATTTCACTGGGAAGGGTCCATGGTTCGAGCACACAGCTCCCTGAGGAGTTGGTATTTTGGTTGGCTGTCGGGCTCTCGCTCGCTTGTCGAGTTGCAATAAGAGGATAGAGTTAGTTCTGAAAGGTGCTTTTGTCGGGCCTTAGGTGTAGGCCGTGAGGCTCGCAATCAAAACTAACTTAGTGCTGAGACGTGCCACTACCATCTCTGTATGGCTGATGTAGAATGAATGTGTTTGAGCCGATTACTTGAGCTCCAAGTTATTCTGACTTCTCATTATCAAAGGATTGTCATGGTTGGGTTAAGTCCACATTAATTTCTTTTCTATGCCTTGAGATCAAGGACTTTTTTTTATCTTGTATGCTTTGAAAGGTGAAGGTCCAGATCTGATTAAGACATTAGTTTCATTTACTTTTACGATAGTAAAAGTGCTAAGTGAACCAGATCTGAGAGTTAATGGAACTTTAGATCATCAAGAGACCGAAAATGACTTGCATATATACTGAGGGATACATTATAACACCAGATCTATTAATGGAAAGGCAAAAACAAAGAGAGTCGGGCAAGATTTCACCTTATCGGGTAAGGTTAAAACATCTTGCGGTCTCCTCTCTTGGTAGCGACAAAAGGGTTGAGTACTAAAAGGGATGACTGGAGAAGAGTTTACATATGAGAGATCGATACTACAACATTTAGAAAAAAGGTAGCAAAGCTTTTACATAGAAAAAAGGTTTTGTTGATGCTTCTCAGCCTTCTTTTGTTTGCAAGCTCAATCGGTCTCTTTATGGCTTAAAACAAGCCCCTCGGGCTTGGTATGATAAACTTGGACACACCTTGCTCTCTCTTGGTTTTGCTAATTCTCAATCTGACTGCTCTCTGTTTGTGCACACCTATCATTCTCTGGTGATAGTATTGGTGTATGTTGATGACATTTTAGTCACCGGTCCCAATGCCTCTTATTGTCAAGCTTTTATTCAAAAGCTCAGTACTTTGTTTCCTGTCAAAGACTTAGGGCCTCTCCACTATTTCCTTGGTCTTAAAGTACATCGATCATCTGAAGGTATATTCTTGTCCCAAGGCAAAAATATGCTATGGATCTTCTTGTTAAGACAAAAATGGAAGGATGCAAGCCTTGTGCCACTCCTCTTGGCATTGCTAAATTGGATCACATTGGAGGTTTGTTGTCTGATCCAAAGGAGTACAGGTCTATAGTTGGTGCTTTACAATACCTCACATGGACAAGGCCAGATCTTTCCTTTGTTGTGAACCAAGTTTGTTAATTCCCTCACTGCCTTTGAGACATTCACTTTCAGGCAGTTAAACGTATTCTCAGGTTTCTCAAAGGTTCAGTTGATCAAGGCATCTGGTTTAAAAAGGGATCTTTGCAGCTAACAGCTTTTTCGGATGTTGATTGGGCTGGATGTGTTTTTGATAGATGATCTACATCTGGTTATTGTGCTTACTTAGGTCTAAATCTTATAAGTTAGAGTGCTAAAAAGCAGCAAACTGTTGCACGCTCCTCAACTGAGGCCCAATATCGATCTCTTGCTCTCACGAACTCACATGGATCTGCAAGATTTTCAAAGGCATTACTTTCCCTCTTTCTCATACTCCTACACTGTGGTGTGACAATGTTTCTGCCATATCTTTGGCCTCCAATCATGTGTTCCATGCACGCACAAAACATGTGGAGATCGATTATCACTATATCAGGGAGCTTATTCTTGTATATTTAGTCAAAGTCTTGTATGTTAACACTGAAAACCAGATTGCAGATATACATACAAAGTCATTGTCCAAGGCATGGTTTAAGTATCTTCAGTCCAAGCTTTCTCTTGGTTCCCCTCCGATTAGCTTGAGCTGGGTGTAAAGGGATAACTCATATCTAACATCTTGTACATCTGTCATTTTACAGTTGTAACATTTTTGTAACTAATCTCTGTGTTAGAGATTGTGTTAGAGACCTAATTAAGTATAATTAGGCACTAAGCTTTATTAGAGAAATGTATATATATTGAGTTGTATTCCTTACACATTAAGAAATGAAATACAAAGATTTATTTCTTTACAAATACATCAGAAATTTCACTTAATGAAATTACAACTATGCAGAATATGCTTCATTCAAAGAAGATGAAACAAGCATCATATTGGGAAGAAAATGAAGCAAAGCCAAAAACGTTTCCGAGCAACATCTAAATTGACTCCCACAAATGGTGAAGTGCTTAAGGATCCAACACAGTACAAATGACTGGTGGGCCGTCTATTATACCTGATGCGGGAGCCAAGGCTTAAAAAAAAAAAAAAAACAAATTGAAAACTTCTGGTTGACATTGGAAATTCAAATAATAAAGGCATTTTATTTTAATGACATAGGAACTTGTTAAGTTATTTTTAGAAAGTTTCTTAGGAAGTTGTGGTATATTTATGCTTCTTTATCTTTAGTTCCTTTAAATATTGATGTATTAGAAGCCATTGCTAGACTTGAATGAATTAAAATATTATTTGCTTATTGTAATTGAAGTGAGTTGTTTCTCCTTCTAAAACCAACCATTTAGCTTGATCGTGTGAACGAATCCACGATTAGCGATGTGAGCAAGCTCCATTACCCCTGGTTGAGCGAATCCTAGGTTATCATCCCCCATCTCCCCGAGACTACCTTGGCTTCTCCTGCATCAAGAAACTCCCCTAGTCTCTCCTGCATCAATACCTTACAGTTACAGTCACCCGACCTGACATTATTTATTTCGTCCAAACACTGATTCAATTTATGTACAGATTTAACAGTAAAATGTTCCCCGCAATTCGGCTGAAGCAAAATATCAAGTTATGGCAATTGCATTCTTAGAGTTAACATGCTTAGATTTAAAAGTTGCTCAAGGCTAACCAACTTCCCTATATTGCAACAAAGTTGTTATACACGTTGTAGTGAACCTTGTCGTCTTTCATGAGCGCACAAAGCATATTGAGATAAATTGTCACTGATAGGGATTTTACCACTTGCAAAAGTAGGGATAAAAACACTTAAAATATTTGTAAGAGTATAAAGTAATTGTAATATAGATTGCTCTAGCAAAGTCGTTCTCCACAGGGATTGAATGAATAGTTCGTATCAAATCAAATCTTAATTAATTACTTAAAACAGGAAAAAGTTGATTTTTTGATTTAAAATAATAAAAACGAATTTAATAAAAAATAATTAAATAACATGACAAAATAAAATAAGCTAAAAGAAAACGATTTTTGAAAATTAAATTGTAAAAGCCTATGGTTCCGCCATCACCTTAACAATTCTATGTAGTTCTTCCAATTACCTATGAATTACACATGCATATTTTGAAGGTTAGGTTTTCCTAAAATATGCCTACTTGGACCCCCTAACATAGAGCGTATATCAAACATGCAACCCGTCTATGGTATTCAGATCAAATCTAAACATGCATGATTCATTAAGCTTTGTGAAACTTGTCGAAAAACCATACAACTATTAAGACGTGGTATTCATCTTAAGTGAACTTGCACATATTAACCACAAGAAGCCTTCGTCAATTTCAGGGACCGACCTCCGACCAAAATTGCATCAATTTACTTTTCTAAAGATCCTAATGGTAGCTAAGCATTAAGACAATTAGATAGTTTAAACCGATGATTAATAGTTCAAACATGCATGCATAATATCATAAACAAATTGAAAAGAAACTACATATTCTTACTAAGGCTCGTGGCCTTACCCTAGTAAACGGAGATTAGTTATTAACAATCATAAACAAAATATTATTAAAAATAAGGATAGAAAATACCCTGAAAATAAACTTCAAAACTCTCTAAAGTGTGAGTGCGTTTTCTCCTCTCCCCTTGTCTTCTCTCCCTAATGGCTAAAAATTCTTATTTATACTACCAGAAAATAAAACCCTACCTAGAAAAGGTCTTAGAATAATACTAGGAAACCAAATAAATTAAAATAAATTAGGAAACATAATCCTAAATTGACTAGATAAATTCGCCCAAAATCTGCACAGCCTCAAAACAGCCACGTTTCTGGATCTTGAGGGCTCCAAAACAGGCCCAAAACAGCTAGAATTAAAGCTTGAGATGTCCCAAACATAATTACAGAAGGTCTCGAACCCAAAAGACATCATCTTGGACGCCAAAAAATCTAAAGAAGCCCAAAACGTCAGTTTGACAGCACTGCGCGCTGCTCCTTTATTTCATTGCCATAAATAAACCATTCAGTATAAAATTATGATATGATCAAGCCAACAGACTTACGAACATCCTCTAATTGGAATCACTCCAAAATTCATCTGTTTGACTACTTTTTGCTCCAGAGAAAGTTGAATGTCCTACATTGAAATTACATAACAAAGTATCAAATTTCTACCAAAATAACCAATAAACTAATACTAAGATTAGGGTAAAATATATAGTATAATATGGACTCATCAAATACCCCCAAACTTAGCTTTTTGCTTGTCCTCAAGCAAAACAAAACTCAAAAACAAAAATAAAAACTAACAAACTAGAAACTTTATTAAAACTCAACTAAGACAAAATTTTCATCTTCAAGTTGCAATCCATAGAACACGTTAAAAATCAGAACATCTTTCCAATAGTTCCAACTAATCCTACCACAGAGTCTAAACAATTTAGAATCAATTAGAAAAGAATTCATGAACTTCCCTTGGTGTAAAGTGAATCAACATAGCTAAGGAGACTCGACTAAAAACCCTTACCCCTCGTCCTTTTTTATTTATACTTCACATATACTAACTTCACTCTTTTTTTCCTTTTTAGAATTTTTTTTTAAAATTTCTTTTTTTTCTTCAGTAATAGCGATGGTCATGCAATGCTAGTTCCCTTAAGCTTTCTATCCAGCCCATGTAATGAGCTTTAGATCAATGACTCCCAAACCACAAAGGCTTTAGGGCACTAGGTGTAGAACACCCTACCCCATGCCAAAACTCTATCGTTTGACGCGAAAATCACTGTTGATCAGACATGACTAGCCTGGTTACTAAGCAAAGCCTCGGGTGGAACAATTATTACTTTATAACACATACTAAACTTTACTTTATTTAGAACAAAAATTAAAAATTACTTAGACGAAAAGTAAGTGCTTCAATCTCACTCCCCCACAAACCATGTTGGTGTGATGTGCAAATTTCAAAGTATAATTCATGAATTAGTGTCTAAGCAACGATAAATAGAAAAGACTATTATGGGATCAACCTTCACCATTTCCATTTGTTCTAACGTTTAAAATCATCTATGGATATTAACATAAAAAGAATAAAAGTTTTATTGACTCAAAATTAAAAATCTAAAAATTCTTATTTCCCACCCCCAAACTTAAATCACACATTGTCCTCAAGGTGTGGAAAATAAACAAAAGACATAAAAATAAACTCATAAAAAGAACTCAAATGATTAAGACTACCTAAGTAAACTAATAAAAAGTTAAAATAAATAAACAAACAAAAACAAAACAAGCAAATAACAACATTTAAACAGAAAAAGAAAGAAAGAAAAGGAAAATAGAGGCACATGGATTCGAAGTAGTTATCTGAATGCATGAAAATCATGGGGCCTTGATATGTGGACATGTGCTAAACAATTTGAGGTAAAGAAGTGGGCCATGGGTGAGCCCAATCTAGCGAAAAATGGATCAATAGCACGGGCTTCGGCATGCAAGTGCACACGTGCACCATAATAAAAACTAGAACACCCCCCCCCGGTTCATTTCCCATTTCTCATTTCGAGCTTCGTTTGGGCAAACAACCCACAAACGGATCTATAAGTGCACAAAGGTAAACAACCTCATTTTCTTAGTCATCGCCATTTCCAGTTTCCTTTTTTATAAGAAAATAGAGGAAACCTTCATACATGTGTGCTTTCTGTGTAGAAATCCTGAAAGCCATGATGATAGCACAGATGAAGAACACAAAGCATAATAAACCGAAGATCTGGAGGACAGGAGACCAGTGAATTTCACGAGATCCTCAGGTTCGAAGTTAAAAAGGTATAAAAAATGCTCCCTTCACTGTATTGGCTAAGAGTAGTTCATAGCATTAGGATGATGGCTCACACCAAACTTTGATAATTGTCTATAGTTTGCCTCCGTGAATTTTGTCTGTGCTGCATCTATAGATCTACTATACTTATGCCATGTATTTGCTGTGCTTGCATGTCTCCATTAAATGAATGTTTAGCAAAAACATAGCATAAAACTGTCAGAGTTCATAACTTTTGGTATTTAGTTTTATGAAGGTTTTGAGTGTTTGGGAAAAAGGAAAATTGCAGAGAAAATGCAGCTATGGTGCTGCGAGAGTGATGAAGGTTCTTATTGTATTTCACCCTCCACTAACCAAATATAATCGTTAGATGAGAGAGAAACGTGAGATTCTTCTCTAACAACTTTACACCAAGATTAAATCCTTGCCTTTGACTCTATCACCCTATGAGGTGATTACACTTGTCATAATCTATCACTTAAGTCCTAGGCTAGAGAAGAGACCACTTGGACTATGATCCAATGGCTTAGATTACATCAGAAAATAAACATATAAAAAGAAATTCAAAACTTGTGACTTTGCCTCCAATATATTAGCTAAAAGGTTACACATCAACACTCCATTCTAACCCTTTAGCTAATGTCACACCAAGAAATCCTCTTAGACAAGCAAATCAATCATTTGGCAGAGGTTTAGTCAGGATATCAACAATCTGATCTTCTGTTTTGCAATAAATCAGTTCAATTTCCTTTGCTTGAATGACTTCTCTGATGAAATGAAACTTTCGATTGATGTGTCTAGTTCTCTGGTGGAGAACTGGATTCTTTGCCATTGCTATGGCAGAAGTGTTATCACACAGAATTGGTGTGCCACCTATTCCTCCCCAAAATCTTTAAGCATAAACCTTAGCCATTTTGCTTGTGATGTAGCTTCTGCAACACTAACATATTTTGCTTATGCAGTGGACAATACCACTGTGCTTTATTTGATCAATGCCCATGAAAACACACCAGATCCTAGTGTAAATGCATACCCTGAAATGCTTCTCATATTATCTTCACTTCCTGCCCAGTCACTATCACAATAGCCAATTATAGTAGTTGTCTTTCCTTTCACGAATTCAATTCCAAAGTCAAGAGTGCCCTGAATGTATCTCAACTTTGGATGTTCCCATATGTTTCCTTGTGGGGTTATGCATGAATCTAGAAAGTAAACTAGAAGCAAACATTATATTTGGCCTTGTAGCAGTCAAGTATAGTAGGCTACCTACAACCTGTCTATATTCACTCTCATTTGCTGCTTCACTTCCATCTACCTTGCATAACTTCTCATTCACAGCAAGTGGTATTGCCACAGATTTGCAATCTTTCATCCCAAACTTCTCAATAAGCTTCATTGCATATTTCTTTTGATGAATAAAAATGCTTTTATCTTTTTGTATTACCCCTATGCCAAGGAAGTGATGAAGTAACCCCAAATCAGTCATCTCATAATGCTGCATCATGTCATTCTTGAATTCCTCAAGTAGTTTTGGATAGCTTCAAGTGTATACAATATCAATCATATAGAGTGAAACAATAATGATACTTGAAGTTTCACTAGTCTTGACATAGAGTGTCGCTTCACTAGAACTCTTCTTGAAACCTGCCTTGCTGAAATAGGAGTCTATCTCATCATACCAGGCTTTTAGAGCTTGCTTCAGGCCATACAAAGCCTTGTTCAACTTATACACCTTGATTTCTTCACTCTTCTTCACCAACCCTTGTGGTTGCTTAACATAAACCTTTTCCTTCAAGACTTCATTAAAAAAAAAAAAGATTTTACATCTAACTAGTATAAGCTTCATTCCTTCTGTGCAGTAAGAGCTATCAAGGTTCTAATTGTGTCCAACCTTGCCACTAGGGCAAATGTCTCATTGTAGTCTATTCCAGGCTTTTGGGAGTAGCCTTTTACCACCAGTCTAGCTTTGTTCTTTAACATAGATCCATCAAGATTCAACTTGGTTTTATAGACCCACTTAACACCAATGATTGGCTTATCAAATGGTCTATCAACTAGTTCCCATGTGTTGTTTTTCTCAATCATTTCTAACTCAAATTTCATTGCATTCTTCCATGACTCATCTAGAACAGCTTCTTCATAGCTTTCTGGTTCCACTCTGCACATGTTACATTATGCCATAATCTCATTTATGCTTGTCCATTTATGTGGTGTGTGATCGATTGCTTGAGAACTTTCAAAGACATCCTCATTCAGTGGTGTAATAACTTCATCTACTTGAGTTGATGTATCCCTGGATTGACTTGGTTCACAAACTTCAAACTTCTTATGTCTTTCACTACAGTCTGCCATTTGATTATCAGCAATCATAGAAACTCTCATTTTACTTCTATCAGTGTTCTCTCACTTCCATGAGGCATTTTCATCAAATATTACATCTCTGGACAAGATGATCTTTCTGGAACTTGGATAAAATAACCTATACCCTTTTTCATAGAGTCCATAACCCACACAAATGCATTTGTGATTGTTTTCTTCAAGCTTATGCCTTAGTATTGAATGGATGTGCACATAACATAGTGATCCAAAGACTTTCAAGTGTGCAATGCCTGGTTTTTTGCTAGTGTATGCTTCAAATTGAGTTATTTTCTTGAGAGACTTAGAAGGACATCTATTAAGTATGTAGACTGCAGTGTTCACAGCCTTTACCCAAAACTTATAAGGAAGACCCTTTTCATGCAGCATGGACTTTGCCATTTCCACCATGGTTCTATTCTTCCTTTTAGCCACTCCATTATGTTGAGGAGAGTATGCCATATTTAACTATCTTTGAATTCCAAGCTCATTGTAGTACTTGTTAAATTCATTTGAGAAAAACTTTCCACCTCTATCAATTCTTAGACGTTTCACCTTATATCCACACTGCAGCTCAGTCATAGCTTTGAACTTTTTGAAACATTCAAACGCACTTGATTTGTTCTTGAGAAAGTACACCCATGTAATTCTGGTGCAATCATCTGTGAACAACAGAAAATATCTATTTCCAGAGATAGATTTAGTTTGCATTGGTCCACAGATGTATGTGTGGACCAACTCCAATGAGAGTTTAGCTTTCCAAAGATTCTAATGGAAAAGAATCTTTGTGTTGTTTTCCTAGCGTGTAGCCTTCACACACAACAGAAGTCTTCTCCAAATGAGGCAATCCATAAACCATTTCTTGGTCTTCAAGCAATTTGGTGCTCTTGTCATTTAGATGCCCCAATCTCTTATGCTATATATGCAAACGGTGTGTTACTCTTACTTTCAAGGCTAACTGATTTGCAGGCATCATTGTAAGAGGGAAACACTTATTGTTTGTCATCTGCACTCTAACCACAAGATTGTCCAGTGATCAACCATCATAGATATTCATTACTTTTCCTCCAAACACCAGATAATACCCATGCTCCATCATTTGTCCAACACTAAAAAGATTCTTTTCAAGTCCTAGAACAAGCATCACTTCTTGAATATACTTCCTCCTTAATTTGGTCTCTATCACTAAAGTTCCCTTTCCTGCCACCTGAATAATTTCTCCAGTTCCCATCTTCACTTTGGAAGTTAGATTTCTTTGAATATTAACTAGCAACCTTTCATCACCTGTCATGTGGTTACTACAACCACTATCAATGTACCATAAAACAAAGAACCAGTTTCTTCTATCTGATTTGCATAGTTCACCTTATATACACCCTTATTTCCATTGCAATCTTTGAGCACATGCCCAAACTTCCCATAGCTTGTGCATTTAGGCTTCCCTTCAAACCAACACTTGCCATAATGCAGTTTATCACAATGTTTACAAGCTTTTTTGTTTCCATCATGAGGGACATTTGGTTTGGGAGTAAAATTAGGCTTATTATCCCATTTCTTTCCTTTGGATTTCCAGTTCTTGTGAAATTTTTGATTTCTAGAATAACCTCCACCCTTAGGATTTTTACCTCCAACATTTAGACTTGTAAAAGCCTTCTCTGTGGAGTTTTCAGCATGTCTATCCAATCTGAGGTCAAAGCTTTTCAGAGAAACAACTACCTCTTGAACCTCAAGAGTTCCAAGGTCCTTAACGTGTTCAATCATTAAGCAAATAGGGTCATATGATCTAGGCAAACTAATCAACAATTTCTGCACAACTCTCTCCCAAGAAAGATTCTCACCATAGCTCTTCATTTGATTCATTATATCAAACAATCTAACAAGATATACAGATAAGGATTCATTATTTTTCATACGAGTGTATTCAAATTCTCGACGCAAACCTTGCAATTTTACGCTCCTTACTTGCTTATCTCCTCTGAACTCTTGCTTTAAAATGTCCCAAGCACCCTTTGAGGTTTCCTTGTTCACAATTATGGGGAAGATTTGATCTGAGACTGCACCTTGGATCAACCCAAGTGCGCGAGCATCATTCATCAAGATTTCAATCATCGTAGGCGTCTCCATTTCAGCAATCCATTCCTTCGTATTTGCATCTTCTATCTTCGTCTTCTCCTTCTTTGGATCTGAAGCATTAAACCTATTTTCAACAAGATCCCACAAACCATGAGATTTCAAAATGGTTTTCATTCGAATACTCCAGAACTCATAATTTTCTCTTTTGAAAATTGGCGTGCGAAGCGCAATGGTGCTCGATCTTGCCATATCAGACAGTGGATTTAAGAAATCACACCACCTCGATCGTTGAATGAGGTCAATCACAGCTCGAATCGATTCCAGTTTTCGTTTCATAGATTCATGCCCAATTTAGGCAATCGAACCTGGCTCTGAGGCCATGTTAGAGTTCATAGCTTTTGGTATTTAGTTTTATGAAGGTTTTAAGTGTTTGGGAAGAAGGAAAATTGCAGAGAAAATGCAGCTATGGTGATGCGAGAGTGATGAAGGTTCTTATTGTATTTCACACTTCGCTAACCAAATATAACTGTTAGAGGAGTGAGAGAAGTGAGATTTTTCTCTAACAACTTTACACCAAGATTAAATCCTAGCCTTTGATTTTATCACCTTATGAGGTGATTACACTTGTCATAATCTATCACTTAAATCGTAGGATAGAGAAGATACCACTTGGACTATGATCCAATGGCTCAGATTACATCAGAAATAAACATATAAAAAGAAATTCAAAACTTGTGACTTTGCCTCTAAGATATCAGCTAAAGGGTTACACATCAACACTTCCTTCTAACCCTTTAGCTGATTTCACACCAAGCAATCCTCTTAGACAAGCAAATTGATCCTTTGGCAGAGCTTTAGTTAGGATATCATCAATCTGATCTTCTATTTTGTAATAAATCAGTTCGATTTTCTTTGCTTGAATGGCTTCTTTGATGAAATGAAACTTTTGACTGATGTGTCTAGTTCTACTGATGTGTCTAGTTCTCTGGTGGAGAACTGGATTCTTTGCCATTGCAATGGCAAAAGTGTTATCACATAGAATTGGTGTGCCATCCACTTGAGTATTGCAGAACTGATTTTCATCCATTAAGGTCTGATGAATATGTATGAATGAATGTTGCTGAATGCATGACTCAGTTGAATTTTGCGTGCTTAATGGATATTTAGGGCCCTTTAAATCCAAATGTAACTTGCAAAAACACAGATTAAAAATCTAGTTAGAATAAATCCCAAAATAAAATAATGATTAACAATTATTGTTTTTGTGTTTTTCAATTTTCTGAATTTTTATTTTTTATTTTTTTATTATTAATTTTTTATACTTTGTGATAAAAAATAAAAGGTAGAAAATAAAATGAATGAAAATAAAAAATAAGAGTTTAGAAAAATTGGGTTGCCTCCCAATTAGCGTTGTAACTAACGTTTATAACTAGACGAATGGGAATGAGCCTAATGATTACGTCACTTGTTCCTTCAGAATTAACCACTCCTTAGTAGTATCATAGAGTGTTAGAAGGTAAGGACTGACTTGAACTGTGTATTTGAATTCATTGGTTGAATTTTTCTTGTCCACCTTTTTGTGAGAATGTGTCTTTGAAATCAAATAAGTTCCCTTCTAGTGAGGCTTGTGTCTCCCTTAAATTGACTTAAATCTGGTATTTAATACCCACAATTATTGCACTAGACGAATTTCATGACGAAGAATTGGGTTGACATTAAACTTCTTCTTCATTCCCATGTAGAATTTAGCCTGCTTGTAGGATTTTTCATGAATTTCCTTGGGTTTAATGGGTTGTGCAGGTGCAGTGTCTGTGAAAGTAGCTAAAACATTTGCATCAGTAGCTACTTGTCGTGTATCCAAGGTTACAGTCTCCAAGTGCCGACCATGTGATTTTCCAGATTCTGATTTGTTGTGAAATGCCATGTCCAACTCGTCAGTTTCAATACATTCATGTAGCTCAGTGGGTTGCATTACAGTCTCGGGATTGGGTATGTGTGGCATATAGACTTGGGTTAAAAGAGGTTCTGGAGAAATTTCAAGGTCATCAGGGGTTGTTTCTTTCCTTTGGCATGAGTCACTGGTAGGTGGCTCTAAAATTTCATCGTCTTCCAGAATGTTATTATAACTCTCTACACATCCTAATGAAAGTTCCTAAAAACTTGTATGAACCTTGAGGTTTAGTTTCATGCTGACTTGGAAAATCGGCTTTCTCCCTTCCTGTCCATTGATTGATCAGTTGCCCAACTTGCTGCTCCAGATTTTTTGATCGAAACATTAATAATCTGAAATCCTCCATTACTTCTTTCAATGTACAATTCAATTGATTCCAACAATTTAGACAATTTGTCCTCTACCGAGAGCTTATGTGGTACATTAAGCTGCTCAAGATGCTCTTTCAACTTTGGATTGTAGGATTCTGAATAGGGATTGTTCCAATACCTTTTTGAGTCATTTCTCATATTAATATGCGTCTAAACATATGTTTGAAAATATTCTCTCTCAGGACAATGCAAAATATCATGGGTATTTGAATTGCAAAGAGCACAAACTATAGGCTTAAATCCATAATAACCTGTTTCTGCTAATGAAACCAAAATAGGTGGTCCACCTAGTGTTAGATTGAATTCAGGGGGAAGTGCAAATTCCATTGTTGCACTATTAAAAAAGAAACAAATTGTAACCTACAAAAACAAAATCAGCAATTAAATAAAAAGATATATACAATAATAATTAACTAAGAGTTGATAGACACAAATTATTTAAAACAATCCCCGACAACGGCGCCAATTTCTTGGTAGGGATTTTACCACCTCCAAAAGTAGGGATAAAAACACTTAAAATACTTGCAAGAGTACAAGGTAATTGTAGTATAGATTGCTCTAGTAAGGTCGTTCTCCATAGGGATTGAATGAATAATTTGTATCAAATCAAATCTTAATTAATTACTTAAAACAAAGTTTTGGAAAAAGTTGATTTTTTTGATTTAAAATAATAAAAACGAATTTAATAGAAAATATTAAATAAAATGACAAAATAAAATAAGCTAAAAGAAAACGGTTTTTGAAAATTAAATTGTAAAAGCCTAGGGTTCTGCTGTCACCTTAACAATTCTACGTAGTTCTTCCAATTACTTATGAATTACACATGCATATTTTAAAGGTTAGGTTTTCTTAAAATATGCCTACTTGGACCCCCAACATAGAGCGTATATCAAACATACAACCCGTCTGTGGTATTTAGATTGTTTGTACCATACTTAGGGCCTCCATATTTAGACATCGTATAAATACTTGGGGGACTCAAATGTAATTATGTAATAAATGAAGGGGAAATATGTAATAAGTGAGGAGCCTTTATTCTATAAAAGGACTTCTCACTCTCCTCATTAGGGGAGATCAAGTTTGAGGCCATGGGAAGAAAGCACACAAAAAATAGGCTAGAGAGCACACTGCCTCTAGCCTTCTTGTATATTCACCATTCAGAGTGAAACAATATCAATATTAGTGTGGACGTAGCCCAAACATTGGGATGAACCACAATAAATCTTGTGTTCTTTACTTTCTTGCATGTTCACGGTCGGATTTACGTTGTTCCAAGACCTCCGGTTTTGTGCATCAACATTTAGCACCGTCTGTGGGAATCGACACGAAAAGCTATGTCGGTTCTCTTTCATTTTTTCATCTCACCACCGTGAAACCTCACCACAATATCCCCCGTGAATCTGCACAACTCGAGATCTTACTCGATCTGCAACCAGGGATTTCAGAGAGACCAAAATCTGCAGATGCACATAAGACGCCACCAAGCCACCTTAACCTAACGTCAAGCCCTGGATCATCTCTCTATCTCTCTCCAGAAACCTAGAAATGGGTAAGCAGAAAATCCTACAAGTTCTCATTCTTGCTCTCTCTCTCCTTTTCCTGGTCGGCACCACCCCTACCGCCGTCGATGACTCCGACGTCATGTCAAATCTCGCAGCAGGCCTCAGCCCCGCACCCAAAGGCCCGTCAACAAGCATCGCCTACTACAGCTAGGACGGTGTCAACTGCGACACTTCAAAGAGAGTCATCTCCATCAACTTAGCCTCTAAAGGTCTCTCTGGCTCCGCTCCCCTCCACCACCAACAAAAATGGTGCGAAACCTCCTCTGCCTCCTTGGGAATGTTTCCGCATTTCGCGCCCCTTTCGTAGCCTTCTTCCTCATTTATCTCCTTTTCCATTTAACCAGCGCCGCCACCCACGACTACCACGACGCTCTCCGCAAGAGATTCATTTTCTTCGTAGGCCAACACTCTGGCAAGCTCCCCCTAGATCAACGCCTAAAATGGCGCCACAACTCCACATTGCACGACGGGTCCGCCGTCGGAGTGGACTTATCGGGCGGCTACTACGACGCTGGGGACAACGTAAAGTTCAGATTTCCAATGGCATTCACGACGACGTTGCTGGCGTGGAACGTCATCGATTTTGGGAGAACTATGGGTCTGGAGCTGAAGAATGAGGTTCGGGCTGTGAAATGGGGCTCCAACTACTTCCTCAAGGTGACGGCGGTGCCCGACGTTGTTTTTGTCGTGGTCGACGACCCGTTCTCAGACCACAATTGCTAGGAGCGGCCGGAGGACATGGGCACGTCACGCGCCATGTACAAGATCGATAAGAACCATCCGGGGTCTGACGTGGCAGGCGAAACAGCCACTGCTCTCGCCGCTGCTTCTATCGTGTTCAGATCACTTGACCCAGCTTACTTTAGATTCTTCCTCAATCGAGCCGTTAGGGTGTTCGAGTTTGCTGACAGGCACCGGGGTGCGTACAGCGCCAGCCTGCACCATGTCGTGTGCCCTTTTTACTGCGACGTGAACGGCTTCCAGCATGAGTTACTGTGGGGAGCAGTGTGGCTGCACAAGGCATCGAAGAGGCGTGTATACATAAAATATATAGTGAAGAACGAGGTGGTGTTGCGAGCAGGTGATACGATTAATAAGTTTGGTTGGGACAACAAACATACTGGGATTAACGTCCTCATTTCCACGGGCCTCCGTATTTGGGAGCGGTGGGGGTCAGAGTTCTTTGAACTATCTTTTTAGGAGTGGAGAGGCTCCGAAATCAGCTACCAACAATGCTCAAGCTGCGCCAGTTCCAAATGAAGTGAGGGCTGCGAGCAATGAGCCTGCTTCCAAGCCTACTGCTCATGCTCTTCCTCCTGACCCAGCTGACCTTACCCGACTCCAACGTCCTCCTCCTGTCCATTCTCAACCATGCATTTATTCTCCAGGTTGTCGCACTTATCCAACAAAAGAAAAAGAAAGGCCCTCAAACAGCTCAACCACTCCCACAAAAGAAAAGGAAAAAGGGAAGAAAACGAATACAGAAAGGAAAAAGCCAGGATTGTACTTTTGCTTTTGTTGACCACCAAAGAAGATGCCCACATTTTCATCATGCATGTTCCCATTTTGAAAAACCCACCCGGAGAACATGCAAAAGCATCAAAGTATGAGAGACCATGCCTGCTGACCAAACCTTGACCATGTGATTTATTTCTCTTATCTTTTGGAGACATATGTATAACCCCACCAGAAGGTAATAAAAAAATTAAAAAATTAAAAAAAATGTCGGCAAACCCATAATAGTGGGCTGGAATGTTATGTGGGCTTCAAACACCAACCTCCATCCTTCCACTTAAAGTTCACCCTCTATTATCACCAACCAGGTGATCAAAAGCACGTCCAATACTAAAAAATTATTCGACAGCCTGCCGCTATTATCACCAACCAAGTGATCAAAAGTACGTCCAGTACTCCAAAATTATTTGGCAACCTGTCGCTATTATCACCAACCAGGTGATCAAAAGTATGTCTAATACTCTAAAATTATTCGGCAGCCTGCCGTTATTATCACTAACCAGGTGATCAAAAGTACGTCCAGTACTCCAAAAAATCATACATGAGCATCACTCATGTCAATCATACATAAACATTCATGAGTATCACTCATGTCAATCATACATAAACATTTATGAGCATCCCTCTTCACAACATTCACGAGCATCACTCATGTCAACATCCATGAGCATCACTCATGTCAATCAACATAAACATTCATGAGCATCACTCATGTCAATCAGCTTCGAAAGCTTCATTTACAAAGCTCTAGCTTTGAAAGCTTCATTTACAAAAACTCCGACTTCAAAGCTTCATTTACAAAAGCTCCAGATTCAAAGCTTCATTTACAAAAGCTCCAGCTTCAAAGCTTCACCTACAAAGCTTCAGTGCATGGTATACAAAGACCGCCTTTGATCAACTGCCACTTCGGCCCATACATGGATTGGATTTGAAGTCTTCAGCCAACATACTCTATTGACTGAAGACTTAAATGACTACACTATGTACCATATATTGGGCTTCCGCAACTGGGCCTCATGAAAAATATTTGGGGGACTTAGCCCATTATTTATGTACTGAGGAGCGAACCCTTATTCTATAAAAGGGACTCCCTCACTTTCATTAGAGAGCGCCATTTTGAGAAGCGAACCCTTATTTTATAAAAGGGACTCCCTCATCTTCATTAGAGAGAGACGCTTAACCCATCACTTATGTATTGAGGAGCGAGCCCTTATTCTATAACAGGGACTTCCTCATCATCATTAAAGATCATCGCTGCCTACTGAGCAACCGCCTCGCTGCAAGCATCAACTCTAGCCATCACTTATGTATTGAGGAACGAGCCCTTATTTTATAAAAGGGACTCTCTCACCATTATTAGAGAGCATCGCTGCCAGCTGAGCAACCACCTCGTCACAAGCATCGCTGTTAGCCCATCACTTATGTATTGAGGAGCGAGCCCTTATTCTATAAAAGGGACTCCCTCACCATCATTAGAAAGCATCGCCGCCTGCTGAGCAACCACTCATATTGAGTATTAGTTCTAGACAACATCTATTTACTTCGGCCTCCACATGGACTGAATTTCAAGTCTCCAGCCAAAAGACTCTCTTGACTGAAGACTTGGGGGACTACTGTTTGTACCATACTTAGGGCTTCCGTATTTAGACCTCGTATAAATACTTGGGGGACTCAAATGTAATTATGTAATAAATTAAGGGGCAAATATGTAATAAGTGAGGAGCCCTTATTTTATAAAAGGACTCCTCACTCTCCTCATTAGGGGAGGTCAAGTTTGAGGCCATGGGAAGAGAGCACACAAAAAATAGGCTAGAGAGCACACTGCCTCTAGCCTTCTTGTATATTCACCATTCAGAGTGAAACAATATCAACATCAGTGTGAACGTAGCCCAAACATTGGGGTGAACCACGATACATCTTGTGTTCTTTACTTTCTTGCAGATTCACGGTCGGATTTACGTTGTTCCAAGACCTTCAGTTTTGTGCATCAACACAGATCAAATCTAAACATGCATGATTTATTAAGTTTTGTGAAACCTTTTGAAAAACCATACAACCCTTAAGATGTGGTATTCATCTTAAGTGAACTTGCACATATTAACCACAAGAAGCCTTCGTCAATTTCAGGGACCGACCTCCGACCAAAATTGCATCAATTTACTTTTCTAAAGATCCTAATGGTAGCTAAGCATTAAGACAATTGGATAGTTTAAACCGGTGATTAATAATTCAAACATGCAAGCATAATATCATAAGCAAATTGAAAAGAAACTACATATTCTTGCTAGGTTAATTTTATTTGAACCCATATAACCTCTTTCTACACCCAACTTACTCTTTACACCCATATTATTTTTAATGAAATTGTTAATATCTCTTTAAACCCAAATTTACTACCTAAACCACCCCCACAAGCTTAGTTCAACAGGTTTACATTTATCTTTACACCCATTCAAAAAAAAATTATAAATTAAAAACCACATAAATTCATTAAACTTTTAAACTTAGCAAGCTAACAATATGTAATTGCCGACAAAGATTCATCTGCCAAATAGATTAAAAGAACAAAACTAGAAAGTACATGAAATTTCTTGCCAAGAGTGAACAATTTCATTAAAATGAAAACAGAACTATTTCAAGAAAAAAAAAAATTGATTATGTCAGCCTATCCCCAAACTTTGACAAATGCTTTGTCCATCACTTTGGAATCGTCGATATGATTCTTGAGCACACATCAAGAACTTTCTACAATCACAAGATGCCACCACAGCTACCTTGAGGACTTTAAATCTTGCATCATGCATTGCGGCTCTCAGACTGAAAAAATGAGTGTTCTTGCAAAATGTATCACGAGTTTGTCCAACTCCCTTGTGAATATGAGCTTGGGAAGGGAGATTGAATAAGTCAATTCTTACTGCATTAAATTTGTTATCTTTCACCACAAAATATGTGTTATGGGATATAGTTCATAACAACTCGACTGTTGAGATCGAACTAAAGTTATCTGCATTTGCTGGTAACCAGCTTACGTCGAATGACATAAAAAAAAGTCTATGTTGCTACTTACCTTTCCCTTCAATTCTTCATCTATTCTTTTGGTACCTTTCCCTTCAGTTCTTCAGCTGTTCTTTTGGTCTTGATACAGGAATATAGGCAACCATTGCAATTCCAAGTTTGTTGGGTATGTTGGTGGAGAGGGGTGCGGACAATACCTTTATTTATGAGAGCGTCTTAGGGTTTAGCCGTCAAGAATACCCTTAGCGTCTTAGAATTCTATACATCCATATTTTCTCAAGGCATTTCTTTAGACAAAGACCTCGTTTTTTCCTCTTTTCGGATAGTAAATATTTCTCAAAACATGGAGTGTGAATCAAACTCATGTGCCTAGGATAAGGATTGTGTGATGGGTGTGAGTTTATTGATAAATTTTAGATTTATTATTAATTTCATCTTGTACTTGGTAGTAATTATGCAATGGGGTAAAAAAGACAATTCATAATTAAAGTTTAAGTTGGGTGTAGAGAGAGGTTATATGGGTTCAAATAAAATTTCCCTTCTTGCTAAGGCTCATGGTCTCACCCTAGCAAACGGAGATTAGTTATTAACAATCATAAACAAAATATTATTAAAAACAAAGATAGAAAACACCTTGAAAATAAACTTCAAAACTCTCTAAAGTGTGCGTGCGTTTTCTCCTCTCCCCCTGTCTTCTCTCCCTAATGGCTAAAAATCATTATTTATACTACCAGAAAATAAAACCCTACTTAGAAAAGGTCTTAGAATAATAGTAGGAAATCAAATAAATTAAAATAAATTAGGAAACATAATCCTAAATTGACTATATAAATTCGTCCAAAATCTGCACAGCCTCAAAACAGCCATGTTTCTGGATCTTGAGGGCTCTAAAACAGGCCCAAAACAGCTAGAATTGAAGCTTGAGATGTTCCGAACATAATTACAGAAGGTCTCGAACCCAAAAGACATCATCTTGGACGCCAAAAAGCCCAAAGAAGCCCAAAACGTCAGTTTGACAGCACTGCATGCTGCTCCTTTATTTCATCACCATAAATAAACCACTAGGTATAAAAGTATGAAACTTTGATACGATCAAGTCAACAGACTTACGAACATCTTCCAATTGGAATCACTCCAAAATTCATCCATTTGGCTACTTTTCGCTCCAGAGGAAGTTGAATGTCCTACATTGAAATTACATAACAAGGTATCAAATTTCTGCCAAAATAACCAATAAACTAATACTAAGATTAAGGTAAAATATATAGTATATTATGGACTCATCAATCACATTGCTCGAGAAATTACAAGCTAGACTAATTGCTCCTTATTAATTTCCTTTACGATTACAATTAATTAGTGGACATTTTTACGAAGTCTTTGGAAAGAGATAATTTTAGTTCTTTCAAGAGCAAGTTGGGATTTCATGACGCTTACTCTCGATCTTGAAAGAGAGTGATGGAGATTAACACAATCAAATCCCATGATACTAGCCAACAAAATTAAAAGCCATGATTCTCAAGCTGCTTCTACCAAGTTGATAATTTTAAGGGCCAGGGCCAGTCAAACTCGATCCACCACTACTCTTACGTGGTCTTGCCACGATTGAGAATCGATTGGTCACAAAATCAAGTTTTAATTTTGAATTTCAAATAAAAATTAAAATAAAATAAGGAGTAAATATTTGTTAAGGATTTGCAGATTAGCCAGTAAGTAGATGCTTTGTTTGGATAAGGAATATAGAAAGAGGCAAGCTGTTTTCTTTTTAACAGCTTCGTTTAGTGTGTTAAATTGTTAAATGGTAAGGAGGAAATTTTTTTGGGGGTGATGGGAACACACACCTCAGCAAGGCAGGTGATGTTCCCAACCGATTAAATTTTGACAGCTAGATTTTGTCATTTGCTCACTTAATTATACCTGAAGAAGCTAAAAAGTCAAAAACAAAAGGATGCCCTTTTAATTCTATTACATTCTCCGTTATACCGTTGTCCATATCTCAAAAATTGAGGGAAGTTGCACAGACTCAAGTAAGTCCCTCTTTTCTTTCTTTGAAAAATAAAAAGAATTCCCTCATTTTCTTTGTTTCTTAAAGTAAAAACATTAAAAGTTGAAGTTGTTTTCTCACACTTCTTTGCCGTTAGCCTCATCGGAACAGAGCTATTGCCATTTTTTCCCCCCAAATTATGGATGAAGATTCAAATTTAGACCAAGGTATTATGGATGGAGACTCAAAATCAGACCAAGGTATTTGATTTTCCTTTTAATAAGTTGTATCTGTGAACTCTTAAACATTTTGCATGATTATAGGACACTGCTTTTTTGCTCTTGACCATGATATTATTTTTTATAAAATTTGATTATTGTTGGTCGATGTTCTATGAAATTTTTGGTTTATAGTATAGTAAAAATGATTTCTCAATGAATAATGCAGTAATTGATGTCGAAAGCAATAAAGAAAATATTGAAAGCAATGCTCGAGAAAAAAACTCCGCCTATCGTAAACCCCACCAAACTTTACCTTCACCAGTACGCTTCAAAGACAAAATTGTATGACACATTTGAATCAGGTATTGTGTTTTCCCTTCTACCCTTTGCTTTGAATTAGGTATCTGATTACATTCATTGTTGAAGTTAAATTATATGTAATGCAGGGTGCCTTTACTTGTGGCTTTGAGGAACATTAAGATGCTTGTAACTCCTAATTCTGATTATTTTAGACTTCACATCAAGATTCCAGTGGCTTTGACAAGCATCAAGTTCATGAGAGAATGTTTTCTTGTTGTACTATGTCATAATGCAGTCATAAATCTGAAGCTCCATAATTTGACATTAGAATATGTAGATTGGAAGTTTGGAATTTGACATTAGAATACATGTGACTTGAAAATGGTTAAATTTGATTTTGGATTAAAATGTGATGGTACAAGGAAGTTTGGATTAAAAATGTGATTGAGATGTTTATCCAAATACCAACAGTGCACTAGTTTTTTTCTTTTTCCTTTAATTTTGCAACTGAAATTTAGACCAAATTTATATAACCTGCAGCTCTATAGCATATATCATTTAGCAAGCAACCAATATTTTCTTTGAACCAAATTTATATATGCTTAAGAACTCCATTACCTCGCACAAACTCAATTAAAGACCAAGATAATGACAACTCCCAAACAAAACATTTTAACAAAAAAAAAAACTTTTCAAATCATCCGGAAGAGAAATTACTTCATCAATGGAATCTATATATTGCACGGCTCCTCCATATAGGGATAATAAAAAACAACTGAAATTTTCAATTAAAACCCAAATTCTACATCTAGACAAGGAAATTGAAAACCCCAAAACCTAAAACTAAAGTAATCAAGGTACAAAGGCTTCCATGGGTTAAGGAGCGAAGAAGAATATGAAATTGTGAAAAGCCTCGAGCTTTGGTTTTCCTGACGAAAATTGTTCTGATGGGTCAAGCTTTGCTTTCGCCATGGCACCACCGGTCCTTGGGGTTGTGGGTTGCGGGAGCACTGTGATTCAGCAGATGAGATGGAAGGGCTATTTTTCCCTTCTTTTTTTCCCTTTTCCAGCAAAGCAATTTTCCTTCCTTTTTCTCTCCTCCATACGATAAGGATGAGGAAGAAGATGAACTTCAGATTGGCAGCCCTATGGTTAGGCATGTCAATTCTTGATACGACTCGATAATCCGACACGACACGACATGAAATTAACAGGTGTTCAGGTCGACACGATAACGAATCGGGTTGTTATCGGGTAAACCGATAAGCACCTGTTAAGATAACGAGTTGATTCGGGTATACACATGGATAACACGATATACGATAAGCAGAATATTAATTTAATAATTTTATAACCCTAAAAAATACTATAATTATATATATATTAAATTTATTATAATAATTATACCCTCAAAATATTAACTATAACAATTATATATATAATTTTAAATTAAATTTTATACCCCTAAAAACTATAATAATTATACGTACAAAATAAATAGATTTAAATCTACTTAATAAATATATATATACCATTGAACTTGATGCGATACGAATTATACGAAACTAATTTCAACGATCAAACTATCAAACTTATTTGTATATGCTTCGAGATCGCATCATTAAAAAATCACAAAAACAAACATTCAGATATCAAGTAACCGAACAAAACTTTTCGACGGTTATAAAACTAAAAATCATGATTTAACGGTTATTTTAACTCCGATTTTTATGATTTTTTACAGCTACTCTCCTTGACCCTATATGAATACAATGAATGAATTTGATCTTCAATTTAAAATATTTACACTAGTGGATTTTATGTTATACTTAATGAAAATATGAATAAACTTTTAAGCGTTAGTGAGTCTATTGTTTTGATGCGATACGCATTTTACGAAACTAGTTTCAACGATCCAACCGTCAAACATGTTTGTATATACTTCGAGATCGCATACGCCAAAAATTGTAAAAAATAAATATTCAGAGATTAAGTAACTGAACAAAATTTTCGACGGTTACAAAACGAAAAATCACGATTTAACGGTTATTTTAACTCCGATTTTGATGATTTTTTTACAACTATAGTCCTTGACCCTATATGAATACAATGAAAGAATTCGATCTTCAATTTAAAATATTTACACTAGTGGATACTACAAAATCTTATGTTATACTTAATGAAAGTATGAATAAACTCTTAAGCGTTAGTGAATCTATTGTTTTGATGGGATAAGCATTCTATGAAACTAGTTTCAACGATCCAACCGTCAAACATGTTTTTATATACTTCGAGATCGCATACGCCAAAAATTGCAAAAAACAAACATATAAAGATCAAGTAACAGGACAAAACCTTTCGACGGTTATAAAAACAAAAATCATGATTTAACGGTTATTTTAACTCCGATTTTGATGATTTTTTACAACTACACTCCTTAACCCCATATGAATACAATGAATGAATTCGATCTTCAATTTAAAATATTTACACTGGTGGATACCACAAAATCTTATGTTATACTTAATGAAAGTATGAATAAACTCTTAAGTGTTAGTGAATTTATTGTTTTGATGGGATACGTATTCTACAAAACTAGTTTCAATGATCCAACCGTCAAACATGTTTGTATATACTTCAAGATCACATACGCCAAAAATTGTAAAAAATAAACATTCAGAGATTAAGTAAAGAGACAAAACTTTTCGACGGTTATAAAACGAAAATCACTATTTAACGGTTATTTTAACTCCGATTTTGATGATTTTTTACGGCTACACTCCTTGACCCTATATGAATACAATGAATGAATTCGATCTTCAATTTAAAAAATTACACTAGTGGATAGCACAAAATCTTATGTTATACTTAATGAAAGTATGAATAAACTATAATAATTATATATATTAATTTAACAATTTTATACCCCTAAAAACTAAAAAATATATATATATATATGTATATTAAATTATGTGTTTGAATGTTTTGAAGTAATATTTATGTGGCAAAGTGTGGTATGTGCAAATTTAAGAAAAAAAAATATTTTTCTTAACAGGTCATAATGGGTCGGGTCACTTTACCCGTTGGGTAAAGTGACCCGACCTGTTAAGGACCTGTTAAGATAACATGTGTGACACGACACGACCCGTTAAGATAACATGTGTTACACGAAAACGACACGAACACGACAGACACGACCCGTTTGCCAGGCCTACCTATGGTGATGAGGCTAAGTTTCCATCCAAAATTTGGAAAAACAAAAAAATTTGGCAGTAGCCTTGTGTGATCGTCCGACGACAAGCAAAGTGTGAAAAAGCTTTCAATTGTTTGAGACTTCTCCAAAATGTGCCTAAGCGAAGGAAAAGGCGCAAGAGCTTTTCAATTGGGTGGAAGGAAAATGTGTGATTAATTAGTGGAATAGTGGCGAAAAACGGTAGTATAACGGAAGTTGGAAGATATAACAGAGTTAAAAGGACATCCTTTTGTTTTTGAATTTCAACTTCTCCAAGTGTGATTAAGTGAGCAAATGATAAAATCTAACTGTCAAAATTTAATAGGTTGGGAACACCACTTGCCTTGCTGAGGTATATGTTTTTATCACTCCCAAAAATTTCTCATAAGGGAGGGGGAATCGGACCCGCACTAGGATACATAAGCACTTTTGCTTTCCCCCACTACGGTAAAATGCCATTTGCAAAGAGCAAAACGGTTTAATTAGTATTATTCTACATAGGGAGACCCTCCCTCCATTTTATATATGAATTTTTGCCAATGATTTAGTCCAATAATTTGCTTCTTTAAAATACAGGACATCACAACCCTTTAACCAGCAAACTAAGTTCAGATGGCAGCTCGGGATTACAATGCCGAAAAGGAGTTGTACGCGTTCGATGACCTGAAAATCGGCGTCAAGGGGCTCGCGGACTCTGGGGTGACCAAGATTCCCAGGATCTTCTTCCACCCACCGGAGAGCCTGAAGAACTCTCAGCCAGAAAATGGCGTTCACCTTCGAATCCCGGTCATTTGTCTCAAAGGCTTTAATGAATGCTATTAAAGATGCGTGTGAAACGTGGGTTTTCTTTCAGATAGTTAACCATGGCGTTCCACTTGCTGTAATGGAGGAGATGCTGGAAGGTATAAGAAAATTTCACGGGCAGCCCCCCGAGGCCAAGAGGGAGTTGTTACTTGTACTCACGTGACTATATGCGGCATGTGAAGTATTATTGCAGTGGAGATCTGAAAGCGCGTGCGAAATCAGCAGCAGTCCGGAGAGACACTTTGCCCTTCAAAGCCGTAGATGATCACTGGGACTTTGAAGCACTTCCTCAAGTCTGCTGGTACTTCAGTTTCCGCAGCAGCTCTAAGAATATTTTGTCCCCGTTTGGAAATGCTTCTAAAATTGTTAAAAGCATTTTCTGACAGCCTAAAGCGCGCTTTCTAGAGAAGCACCTGCCATATGCTTCTTCAGGAATTGCTTATAGGCAGAGGTGCTTTCTAGAGAAGCAATTCCAAACAGGCGCCATTTCCTATTCATCAGTCATATATATGTACATACATGTAACATATTATAAACTTGACCTTTATCAAATTCAGCACTTTCTGTGTTGCAGAAATGAAGTGAGTGAGTACGTCAAAAACTTGATTAAACTGCAGGATGTGCTATCTGAACTACTGTCAGAAGCGTTAGGGCTCACCGCAGATCACCTAGCGCAGATGGGTGCTTGAAATCTTTCTCGTTATCATGCCACTACTACCCTGTTTGCCCGGAGCCCGATTTGACTCTTGGCACAATCAAACACTCAGACCCCTCCTTTCTCACCTTACTCCTGCAAGATAAGATTGGGGGCCTCCAAGTTCTCCATAAAAACCAATGGGTCGATGTGCCGCCAGTGGATGGAACTTTAGTAGCAAACCTCGGTGACTTTATGCAGGCATGATAATCTGTTGTTAAACATTTTCTTCAATACCCTATTATATTATAAGACAAAGAAATAGATACAGATCTCTAATATTTCATGTGATTGTATGTATCTGCAGCTCGTTACTAATGACAAGTTCAAGAGTGTGGAGCACAGAGTACTCGCCACTCCGCTTGTTAAGCCTCGAATATCAGTTGCATCTTTTCTCGTTCCAATTGACAAGGACAAACTCAACCCCTACATGCCAATCAAGGAGCTTCTGTCTGAAACCAATCCACCCAAATACAGAGATACGCTTCACGGAGAATATACTGCGTATTACAGAGTCAATGGACAAAATGGTGGCTCTGCCCTGCCTCATTTTCAACTGCATTGAGTTGAGCCTAGTGACCGTGCAGAGGAAAACACGCCGTTCTGTTCGAAATATCACTTTTGGAATTATGAAAAATGGAACTCCCACAATACAATGCACCAATTACCAAGTTAATAACATGTTATTCCAGCTGCAATGTTTGCCGGAAGAGCATTTTACGCTCATTTCCTACTGAAGTTTAATGTTCTAGCAATGTGTATGTGTGACTTAATAAAGATTTGAAATTCAAACAAAAAAAGATGAAAAGGACCCCGAGTATTACATATTTGAATTACCATATTTTCCTGTGGATGTCAATTTCGTTTTAAAAACTGCACCACCATAACTCAGAGTCAAGTTCAGGAACATAAACGTCAAGTTTCAGCTTCACATATAATTCCACCAGCAATGAGTAAATTTCATCAGAAGCTGAATGAGATTCATCAGACGCTGCGAGCTGATGAACTTTCCTCTCCATTTCAATCCAACTGGACCCAGGACATCCCCTTTCAACTCCAAGTTCCTTCATGGTTGCTCGAATATCCGCAACTTCTCCCCATCGTTTTGCATCCACACACATGTTCACCAAAAGGTTGAAACACCCACAATTATTTGGCTCCAACAACATCAATTCCTTGACACAAACTTGAGCAATCTCCAAGTTTTTACAAAGCTCGCAGCCACCTAACAATGCACCCCATATACCAGAGTTCGGTTCAAACTCCATGCTTCTTATCAACCCTAGGGCATTTTCAAGCAGGCCGGCTTTGGTCAACAGATCCACCATGCATCCATATTGCTCAACTTCGGGGCGGATGGAATAGTCCAGGATCGTGCTTGAAAATCTCTTGCGGCCTTCTTCTACAAATCCCGAATGAGTGCAGGCACTTAAAACACTTTCAAAAGTAACCCCATTTGGCTTGATCTTCTCTCTCTCCATCTTGCAGAACATTGCTGGTGCTTCATTTGCATATCCGTGAACTCCGAGCCCTTCCATTGCTGCATTCCAGCAGAAAAGCTTCTTATCCCGCAATTTTAAGAAAACCAAAAGAGGCCTCTCCAATGTGCCACAATTAGCTTACATGTCAATCAGTGCGGATCCAATATAAACATCGAGATCAAATCTGTTCTCCATTGCGTAAAGATGCCTCTGTTTTCCCAATCCGAAGTCAAGAGCTCCGACATGGGCACAAGCCGAAATAACAGTTGACATGGCGTAGACGAAGAGGTGCAGGCCTGATCATTGAGAGGTGCAGGCCTTGATCAACGGCGAAAACGTATAACTGCTAGGCACAACCATGATATTAATGTAACAATTCAAAGCCTGAAATGGGTGGTCGGAATGAACAAAGCCTCTGATCATCGCATTGAAGACGAAAACGTTCAGATTTTCCATGTGGCTGAAGGCGGTGATGAGTTGGTTCGTAAAGAAAGAGTCTTGGATGGCATTGGTCCCGATCATTGAGGCACATACACTTTCTAGCTCTGTTGGAGTCGAACATTGCTTCAATTTTTACGGTAACATGTGAGAGGCTATTATGCGGGTAACCCAACGAAGGGAGAGACTATTATGTGGGGAAGCCGGACAAATAACATGTGAGAGGGGTGTGGACCAGTCGTCCGATTTTTGGACCACAGAAAATCTCGAACAAAGGGGAAATTTTAGGGTCTGACAATTGTATCACATGTTCGTGCGGATTCAGACACAAAAAAATTCCTACCCCACCCCTTGATTTGTCATGATAACTCAAACCTAATGTTTCCCGCTTTTCCTCTCTCTTCGCTCTTAGATTGTAAAATGCTATGCCAAATTTTAAACATAAAATTTGAATTTGACAACCTATGTGATATTTTGACAATCTTTCAAAATTTTGCTCTCCACCCTGTATGTCAAATTAAATATTATTTTATTACACTATTTTCTTTTCTTTTTATTTTATCAAACTATTATTTTCTGGGTCTCAACCTTTGAAGGCTGATCAGACACCACTTTGGCCATAGACGAAATGGGACTATTTTGAACTACAAAAATTGATGGGTTCTCGTCTTCATACTTCACGGGTGGCGGTCTTTTCCTCTTGGGTGCTACAAATTCAAACCAAGACACTAAATTTTCATCGCACCATAAAAACAAAAAGAACCCAGCTCTGTTTGCTCACCGAAAAACTGATTCAATCCTTTTCTCAGTCTCTTAGCAACCAAACAGGGCATTTGGGGTACGCAAAAAGAAATGAACAAAACTGAGAGCTCAATGAGCTTATAGTACCACCGGCGGCGGACATGGAAGTGGCGGAGGAGCAAGAATTCTGACGGAAAGGCGACGTCAGCTGAGGAACCACACAAGGCGAGTTCGAGATCGACGACGAAACTCTCGATTTGGCGTCGTTGGTAAATTTGTTGTTGGTTTCTCTGGATTCGAACTTAATCGAATCGGTGGCTATAATGTATTGTTTCGTCGGCCCTTGCGGCTGCCTCTTCATCCCGTACAACACCTCCGCGACCTCTATTTCTATCTCGTCTTGATTAGAAGACGCAAATCTGATAGAAAAATTAATAAAAAAAAATATTTGATCTTTACTGTCAAATTTGACAGGAAATAGCCTGCTATTTCATGTCATGTCATATTAGATTTGGTTTTTCGGTTGGAAAACATTGCAGTTATCATTTTTTACTGTAATTGCTGATTTGAATATTTTGACATCTCTTTTAAAGATGCTCTTAAGGTTAAAATATTACTAGTTATCCAAATCCTGCATGTGGGGGAAATAATTTCGTTGGTTGACCGTTGAATCCTCCTCCCAAAACGCACCCACACTTGCCTTCCGTTGTCTTAGGCTGACCTCTAAACTGCTAATGCGCCACTAATCATAGCAATTACATGAAATTCTTCCTCTTAATGGATAATCACCTAACTTCCGATGACCAGAGTCACTTGTCAGCCAATCGATTTTACTCTTTTACCCCTCCAGTTAACGAGAAAAACTTAGAGCATCCCCAATGAGTGTTTTATTCATGAGGCATCTATATTTTAAACCTTAGTGAGAAATTTCATCTCTAATATAAGCCAGAAAATGAGGCTAAATCTACTGCTTGGGTTAGCAACTTCTTTTTTTGGGTAGCATAAAATTAGGCTATATCTACCCCAAAAAAACAGTGGATCCCACGAGAAAAGTAGCAACCTATTTGAGCCAAATTCTATTACTCGCCCTCCACTTGTAAATACATTTATACTCTTATTTTATTTTATTACATATTTTGTTCCAAAGATCCTCCTACATTTTGTTTGTATGTTTAATGCTTTAAGACATAAAATGAAATAGCTATCCTCCTGACTTAAACCTGTTTATTGGGTTTTAACAAAGAAAATTTCATTAAATTTGCTTTATGACTCAGATTACAAAATTTTATAGTCCTAAAATGCCTCTTATTATGTGATGAAACATTTGGTTTTGTTTGTTTGTAATTTATTGCAATTTGGCTAATTGATTGTTTTAAATTTCATAAAAAATTAAAATTTCAAATTGATTTAACGTTAATGGGAATTGGTGGGTGAAATTTTCAAATAAATTTTTCAAAATTGTATGATACTAATTTACCAATTGGTGCTAGGTAAATTGTTGTGTTGTACATGAAAATCAAATTATTTCAAAGAGCAAAGTGAGGGTTTGTATCTCTCAATGGATGAGATTGAGATAAGAGAATCTAATTTAACGAACGGTTCATAAGTGATGAAATCTAACTTTGTCACAATTTGAACTTTTTTAGGTTGATATGTTCATAAAGAAAATTTAAGATAACACAACCAAAAATCAACTTAAGAAAAGTTTACACAAATTTTTTTTATCACATAATCAAATTACTACATAAATAAATATATATATATATATATATATATATATATATATATATATATATATATATATATATAGAGCCCATATAGAGCTCAAAAGAAATAGCCCCTCATTGGAAGAGATTGTTTTATAAAGCCCAAAGATTTATCAGAGCTCTAAAATGGACTATATCCACCACTTTTTCAACCCCATATAGAGACCCTCACTGTGGATGCTCTTATGATTTAGGATTGTGCGACCCACACACACCTTTTTTAACCTTCTACATACATCTCTTAACTTTCGATTGTCAGATTGAATGAATAAAAGTAGATCAAAGGATAAAATTAATCATGGGTGTGTAGGAGGTAAAAATAAGTGTGTGGATAGCACCACCCATGATGGAATCTGAAAGTTGGCAATTTTGTAATTTTCCAAATGGTTTTTCAAATTCAGCTTGCGGAGTCTGGAAATGTGAAAATTTTGAAATAATTGTATCAAAAGTCTTCACAATATTGCCAACCAAAGAGAAAGAAGCAGTACTAGTCACTTTCACTTTTGATTTCCTATATAAACCCCATAGCCCTCTCATGTTTCTCAACACCTTCCCACACATTCAAGTTTATATACCTTTCATAAGAACATTACTGAAGGTGTAACAATGGCTTTGAGTTCTAATACACAAGGGTTCATCCTCCTCCTTGCTGCAGCCTCTCTATTGGCAGTGAGTGAGGGCAGAACCATCGTCGTTGGAGGGTCTGAAGGCTGGCGTTTCGGGTTCAACTACACTGATTGGGCTCTCAAAAACAGCCCCTTTTACATAAATGACCAATTAGGTCAGCACTCTCTAACAACTTATGTGCATCAGAACTCTTTCTGCATGACATGCATGCATTGTTTCATTACAACAGTCAGTACACATGCATTGATACTGTATCGATAATGTGTCAGTTTCAACGTATTATCCATGGCATATCCACAATCAGTTTAAGTAAAGAACAGACGTACATACATCATAGCTCCATTAGTACGTACATGCATGTGTCAATTGTTGTTGTTTATTTTGCAGTGTTCAAGTATGATCCACCGAGCGAGGGAAACTCCGGCTACAGCGTATACCAACTACCGAACCTGTGGAGCTACATAACCTGCGGCTTCAGCAAAGCCAAACTGCTGGCGAGTCCGACACAGGGAGGTGGCGACGGCTTCAAGGTCGCGCTAACTCAGTGGAGGCCTTACTACTTTGCCAGTGGTGAAAACGATGGCAAGAACTGCAAGGATGGGATGATGAAGTTTTTTGCTATCCCACTGCCACGTTGGAATAATTAAACAGAGTCTGAAAACACACAAATAAAAACGTCCGGGAAGAAGAAACGGTATACAAATTCATATATGCACACATACACCAGATTGGTTATGTATTGTTAATAATTTGAAGGGTTTTGAGTCAAATAATTTCCCATGACATTGTACAAGTTATGGGGGAAATGTGTCTGAGTAATTTGTCTTTGTTTCTTGATTTTCACATACATAATAAAGATGATTTTATTATAAGTTTGAAATTTCTTTTATATTCCAGTAAAAGAAACCAAAAAAGAAGTTTGGCTCATGAAGAAACAAAGATTGTATGAATGATTTAAAATGTTTATATTGTGAGACTGTAAATCTTAATCATTGATTAGCTATAGGTTGTTTAATTCTTATATGAACAGTTAGTTCATATCCAATATAAATTTAGTAATAAAACATGAAATTCTTGATTCAGCTATGTTATTTGTACTTTAACCTTCTAATTAAGGAGAAAAAAAATTGCCAGTATTCCTTGACATAATTTTTCCGTTAGTAACAGTATAAATAAATAGCCACCATGTATTGCTTTCTTTTATAGTATCTTGATCCTGAATCAATCGTTTCTACTTTTTTTGGTGAGGATAATTAATGGGTTTAGTAATCCCCGAATGACTTGCAACAACTGACCTCGCAGTACTGTAAGCTGTCTTCTCACTACTACTAAAGGACTTGGATTCTCTGCCCTCCCATTTCGGTGCCCTCTCCGTGCCCTCCTGTTTTGTGTGGTCACGGTTAATCCATGCTAACATTTTATATTGTTTTTTATAAAAATAATAAGACAAAAAAAAATAGTAATATAAAATATTAACGTGGCTTAACCGTGACCACACAAACAGGAGGGCACGAGGAGGACACCGAATTGGGAGGGCAGAGAATCCAAGTCCACTACTAAATACTTCACCAAACTTTAAGAATCAAAGGTTACTCAAAACTTTAAAAGGGTAAAATAATAGAACACAAAAACATGGTTGAATTTCGATTATTAAATACGTATGTAAATGTTTTCAAATATTTAAATAGTTATATAGAAAACATTTGCATCCTGTGATACTCTATACTATATCTCCAAAAACAAACAAGGGAAATAATATTAAACTCGGAATTTCGTTCTTGGTAGTACTTGTCTATAATGTACAATATGTGGCCCTCTATTACAATTGAGAGAGGAAGTGATCAGAAGATCATCCATACCGAACTTCAGAAAAAAGCAAATTACAATATTACTACTACCATAACACTTCCAAGTTTCATGACATAACTAGCATCGTCTCATAGCAACTCTCAAGTGAGGAAGCACAAAGTTACCATCTTATCCCTTCAGACCTATAGTTTTAACATTTCACGTATTCTCCAAAAAGCACGTCTTCGTAAATTGGCGGATTGTCGGATATATGCTCCTTTAACGTCCCGTATGGTTTTTGGAGGTCGCCTGTGCCAATGAAACATGCAATTGATGTAAGGGGCTCCAGTGTCGGTGTCATCAGTACTCTGTGCTCTTCACTCTTGAACTTGCCATTAGTAATGATCTGTACAGTAAAATTTCGATGGATTGATTAGGAACTTAGTACTCTATCACGTACACGGACTATATGCTACATGATGAACCAAAAGCGCTTTACCGTGTGTAAAAAGATATGGTGAAAGTTAAAACTAGCTTAGCTATATGAGTTACAGTACCTGCAGCATGTCAGATATATTGGCAAGCAAAGCTCCCTCCACCCGGTGAACATCAATCCAAAATTTTTGATGAAGTATTGTAGGCCTTCACTAAGCAAGGTGATGAAGCCCGAGGTCGGAGTGCTTGTGTCTGCCAAGAGTCAAATGGGGCTCCGTATATGAAGTAAATGTTATTTGACAAGCAAGCACAACCGATACACTCTAATATAAATGGGTTTACATATAACGATATTTTTCATCCCTATTAGGTAGTGTGTCGGTAAGCGTGTTAATTCAATAATTTTATAACCGGAAGAAGCCTAAATATATTCTATTAGAGGACTAAGAAAATTAATCCTAATAAGTTGATTAATTAAACATATCTTGTACCATGTTCAGCCGATATGGGATTTGTGTACCTCTCTCGAACTATTAATAGTTGATGAACCACGACTAAGTAGGTGGCATGGCATGTTGGTTATGGCAGTACACACACTTGGTAGGAGTTACGTTATCCAATTTTCAAACAATAATATTTGTCTCCATTATCACTTTCTCAATCAAAGATAAAAAAGGAGATTCAAACTTGAAATTTTAGAGGTAGAAGTAAAACGTTCTTGTAAATGTCACATAATTTAGGAAAAGATTAGAAGATCATACACCAAACTTCAGACAAGGAGAATTACAATACTATTTGTTGATGCACAAAACCGGAGGTGCTCTCTAATGAAAGTGAGGGAGTCCTTTTTATAGAATAAGGGCTCGCCCCTCAGTACATAAGTGATGGGCTAAGTCCCCCAAGTATTTTTCATAAGTCCCAATATATGGTATTAGGCCTCATGAAAAATACTTGGGGAACTTAGCCCATCACTTATGTACTGAGGGGCGAGCCCTTATTCTATAAAAGGGACTCCCTCACTTTCATTAGAGAGAGACTCCTAACCCATCACTTATGTATTGAGGAGCGAACCCTTATTCTATAAAAGGGACTCCCTCACAGGTATTAGAGAGTATCGCCGCCAGCTGAGCAATCGCCTTGCCGCTAGCATCACTCATAACCCATCACTTATGTATTGAGGAGCGAGTTCTTATTCTATAAAAGGGACTCCCTCACCATCATTAAAGAGTATCACCGCCTGTTGAGCAACCGCCTCGCCGCGAGCATCACTCTAGCCCATCATTTATGTATTGAGGAGCGATCCCTTATTCTATAAAAGAGACTCCCTCATCTTCAACGCCATAAGCCGAGCCAACCAAGACAACATAAGCCACAAGCCGAGCAGCCTCGCAATGTGTGCTACTTCTAGTTGAGCATCATTTCACATTGAGCACCGCCTCATATTGAGTATTCAGTTCTAGACGACATCTAGTTACTTCGGCCCACACATGGGCTGAATTTCAAATCTCCAGCCAAAAGACTCTCTTAACTGAAGACTTGGAGGACTACTGTTTGTACCATACTTAGGGCCTCCATATTTAGATCTCGTATAAATACTCGGGAAACTCAAATGTAATTATGTAATAAATGAAGGGGAAAATATGTAATAAGTGAGGAGCCCTTAGTCTATAAAAGGGACTCCTCACCTTCACAATCCTCAAGCCTCACATCCCCTAAACAGGGCTCTCATCCTCACATACAGAGGCTCTCTAACCCTCACAATCCCCTCACTTTCATCAAAGAGCTCTCTCAAACTCTCTCTTTCTCTGGGGGACTCCCCTCACACTTGTAATCCATACATACAGTTAGAGAGAAATACAATATTAGTATGGACGTAGCCCAGACATTGGGGTGAACCACGATACATCTTGTATTCTTTACTTTCTTGCAGATTCACGGTCGGATTTACGTTGTTCCAAGACCCCTCCAGTTTTGTGCATCAACACTATTAAGAACCAAAGTGAATACCAGCATAGCAACATAATTATAACTCTTCCAAGTTGCTATGTGCAACTTTGAAAGTTACCATATCTCTTCTCCCTTCAAAGTTCAAACCTACAGTTTGAAACGGTGCATGTATTCTCCAAAATAGACTTCTTCGCACTTTGGCGGATTGTTTTCGGATATAAGCTCCTTCAGTAGCCCGTATGGTTTTTAGAGGTAGTCGGTGAAAATAAAACATGCAGTTTACGTGCGGGGGCTCGACGGTCAATGGCAATACTCTGTGCTCAACACTCTTAAATTTTCCATTAGTAGGAATCTATATATATAGTGAATATACCATGTTATAATTTGAATCAACTGATTGTTTAGTCACATGCATGGATATATGTAACATGTTCAAAGCACTTTATCGCAAATAAAAGTGTAAAAAGATAGGGTAAAAGTTAAAACTAGCTACTAGTTACTGCACCTGCAACATATCAGCAAAATTGATAATCAGATATCCTTCCACTGGGGTCAAATAGGGTTCCTGGCAGGAGGCAGATTGTCTGTGCTCCTATTTGGGTGCCCCTTCTCATCTCTTTCTATTTGTGCGGTCACGGTTAAGATACGTCAACATTTTATATTCCTATTGCTTTTTGTTTTATTATCTCTGTAAAAAATCAATATAAAATATTGACATAACTTAACCGTGACCGTACAAAATAGGAGGGGATAGGAAGAGCACCTAAACAAGAGGGCAGACAATCTGCCTCCTTCATGGCAAACCAGGTAGTAGTGGCATGCCAATGACCAAGATTTGAAGCGCCTCAGGTTTTCAAGGTAATCACTGGTAAAGCCTAAAGCTTCTGAAAATGAGGGGGTTTGCATAGAGAAGAGAGACTCACACTTGAGTAGGTCCCACGGCACACCACTCAAACATAAATAATATTAAAATAATTTAAATGCACAAATCCATAATTATGCCTATGTAATGCTATTCATACCATGTTTTTGTACCACATTTTCATACCACCTTAGGTGACATTTGATGTGAACAGCCACATCATTTGAATTAATCAGATTTTTAAATTTAGTTCATTATTTAATAAACTAATAATTAAGAAAAAATAGTTAATTAAATTATGATTATGGTATACAATAAGTCTTTCTCATTTTTTTCCTTGGGTTTTGCAAATTTTTCAAATGGTGTGGCTGTCCACATCAGATGTCACCTAAGGTGGTATAAAAATATAATATAAAAACATGGTATGAATAACATTACTCATTGTGTCAACATGAGAGATGCAGACTTTGAGCATGGGGAATGAGGATGGCAAAAAGAGAGTAAGGGGAAAGTGAGGGGGTTGGCACGGGGAAGAGGGACTCACACGTGGGTGGGTCCCATGGCACACCACTCAAACATAAACAATTTTATAATAATTCAAATCCACAAATCCATAATTATGCCAATATATTATTTTGTTGTATGGGAAGTGGAATGATTTATTATTTATTATTATTTACTGGACATAATTTTTAAAATTTATGTAACAAAAAGGAAATTTATAATTATTAATATTCAATAGGCATTTATTTTTAAATTGTGTCGTTTGTCTATCTGAAGACCCATACCATTATTTACCACAATTTTATAATTTATTTTATAATCTAATTTTTTTTGTGTGTGCTAAATGTAAGGACAAAAAAAAAACACATAAAGTGGTGCTAACAGACAAATTTTCGTTGGTTTGTAGACTCTTATTCAAATAAATTTTGACTTTGTAATTTTTTCAAGAACTGATCCAGTTGGTAAAGCCTTGTAATTTGACAGCATAAAGTATCGAATAAGAAAATAAATTTAGAAAACATCTGCTTGATCCAAACAGTGGATATGCCAGGTGATGGTGATGAAACATGTGTGTGTGGGGCACCTTGATCAATAAAAACTAATACTAAAATATGATTTGTGTCCATACTGGTGAAGGAAGACACGAATATTGTGCCTATAAAATCAAATGATTTAAATATATTAAATTAGAGGGCACGAAAATGTTGTTTGAGTTTTTGTAAATTAATAAAAAAAATTAGTATTACAGATATCCATAAATAGTGACACAAACTTTTGTGTTCAAATTTTAATAGACTAACTAATGTGCCTTTTTGTTCAGAAAGCACATTTGTGATAGTTTTGTGTTCATTGACATCTAAGAGCACCAATATATATTTGTGCTCAATGAAATTAAAAGGGCACAAATCACTTGTGTTAGACCATATTTTTCGTAGTGTGTTGTCTTGCCAAGACCGATAGCATACACCAAACTTGCAATTCACATTCAATAGCGCAACTACTATGAATCAAAAAATCAATTAATATTAAGAGCAGGGTTGAGCACACATGATTACTTGTTCTAGCATCGCTAGGTCTGTACTTTGTTGGAGGTCTCAAGTTTAACTCACAAGGCTGCAAGAACGACATATATGTGAAGTAAGTTTGATGCTAAGTCATGGTGAATTAACAGCCCGTTTATGAAAGTGTTGCCTATAAAAAAAAGACTTTTGTCACAGTTTACCAAAACAAAACGAAATTATTTAACATGGTAAATGATAGAACACAAAAACATGTTTAAATTATTATATCACAAGTGTAAATGTGTTGACCCTAAAAACTACTAAACCTACGTGGCGCGCAGGCCGAGTAATTAGTAAGCTAACTACGTCATTCGGTTGTATGGGGGGCGTGCCAACTCGTCGGCTGAGCTCGACCGAGGAGTAAAATTTGTTGATGTTGCGTTGAGCGCTCGGCTAACTTCTCGATCTTGTGACTGCAGCCGAGGAAGGAACACTCTCGGCCTTCGAGTTCTAGAGCCTAAAGACAAGGCTGCTAGTTCTGCGAAGTTCACAAATCGTCGGTGCCAAATTCGGTCACGGTGATTATGTTCGTGAGAGTATAAGCACGCCAAATCAACACCAGAGTATGGGGACACAAATACTTAAAACAAATGTACGTCTTGATTGTGAAAGTGGTTCGGCCGTCAGAATGCCGAACTCTAAAACCTACTTGCGAATACCCAATCATAAACAACTCGACATTCGATATGCCAAGCCCTAGTAACACCTCACTTCACCAAGAAGGCTGATGAGATGACCTCTGCCAATAAGGATCCGAAAATCCTTCTCGACCGAAACTTGGATAGATAACCAGTCGACCCTGTTACAGTGCTGTTTATCCAAACTGAAGGTGCTTCACGGTCGGCTGATTCTACGACAAGAGTGCTGTTTATCCAAACTGAAGATGTTCGCTGGTTACCTCCACATTGCTGTTTATCCAAACTAAAGGTATGTCGGCGGAAAAAGAAAGTAAAAATCTCAAAGTTGTTGAGAGGTTTCGCGTAGAGCGAGAGTTTGCACATGGCAGTTTGTGTGTTGAATTTGAGGGGCTTTGTTCGATGTCCTCCCTCCCTATTTATAGTAGCCAACCTGTATTGAATCCCAATCATTCTCGGATTAGAACTCCTTTCCCCGATCCAACCTTAGCTCAGCCAATCTTACTCCTACTAGGACTTTGAACTTAACTCGTTATCAGGCCGCATTCAATCTCAAACTCCACCATCCTTATCCTGTCGAAACTCCTTGTAATAGGACTCACCCACATCCCACAGGTTCCCAACAGGATATGGCCAGCTTCGACTGCGTAGCCCATGAGTTGGATAACCCTCAACGACACCTAAACACGGCCTCTGGGCCGAGAACAATTCTAAACTCGGCCCAAGCCAATATTTTTGGGCCCAAACAAAATGATATCAATTGTTTGGACGATTATGCAGATCGCTTTTTGTATCAAAGAAAGAAAAGGGGATCCAAACTCGGAATGTTCTTATTAGGAATTGTCGACATACATATGTAACGCTTTATTACATCTGAACAGAGGAAATGATCACTAGATCGAACTCCAAACTTCAGAAAAGGTGAATCACATTAATACCAAAAGAGCCGAATAAAAGTGAAATCAAGCATACAAACATAACCACAACTCTTCCAAGTTTCAACATAACTAGCAATTAGGCTCAGTGCAATTCTGAAACAAGGAAGCACAAAGTTACCATCTTATCCCTTCAATCCTAAAGTTTGTAACGTTTCATGTATTCTCCAAAACAGACATCTTCGTATTTTGCCGGATTGTTTTTGGAGACGAGCTCCTTTAACGGACCGTACGGTTTTTGGAGGTCGTCCGTGCCAACAAAACATGCAATTGACGTACGGGGCTCGAGGGTCGACAGTGGCATCAGTACTCTGTGCTGTACACTCTTGAACTTGCCATTAGTAATAAACTGTACAGTGAATATACACACGTGATGATTTGGATGAATTAATTAGTCTGTCATGTATACAATTATATATGTGAATTGCTGAACTAAAAGCACTTTATATCGAGTAAAAAACTATTGTTGAAGTTAAAATTAGCTAGTAGTTACAGTACCTGCAACATGTCGGCAAGATTGATGAGCAAAGCTCCCTCCACTGGGGGAACATCAATCCAAATATTTTGATGAAGAACTTGTAGGCCAGCACTATCTTGCAAGAGCAAGGTTAGAAAGCCGAGATCGGAGTGTTTGGTTCCTCCTAGGGTTAAATGGGGCTCCGGGCATACCGGGTAGTAGTGGCATGCCAATGACCTAGATTTGAAGCACCTTAGATTTTCAAGGTAATCCCTGCTTAGGCCTAAAGCTTCCGAAAATAATCCGGATAGCTTCTCCTTCACTTGAACGATGTATTTCATATACTCACGTATTTCCGTTCTGCAAAATAAGCATTTAAACAGCTTTCAGATTGAGCTCAAATTTCAATATAATATTAGATAGTAAAGAAAATTTTAGTAACCAAATTTTGTGAGTGTAGTATTACTCATTTACCTGCAGACTTCAGGGATTTCTTCAAAGTTTCGTTCATCTTCGAGGACTTTGCACGACAAGGTGTCTCTCCAGTCAGCTGGAGTGTCTACCTTCAATTCTCCATTGCTGAAGAAGTTGACCTTCTTCGTGAAATCACGCGAATACCACTCCTCCTTGGCTTCCTGGGGCTGCTCATGAAACCGCCGAACACCTTTCAGCACATCATCCATGACGTCAAGTGGAATGGGATGATTCACAATTTGAAAGAAACCCCATTCTTCAGCTGCTTTGCGGAGGTTACTGATGATTTCGCTTCTCCTTTCATTGTTCTCCGCATCTTTGAGATCAATGACAGGAACTTGCAGGTCGTGAATTCCATTGTTTTGGTTCGGGGATGGTAGACACTCCGGAGGGTGTTTGAACATTCTTAGGAGCTTGGTCACCCCAGAATCTACAAGCCCTTTCACACCAGCTTTGGTTTCGTCGAACTGTTTCAGTTCCTCCTCCAGCTCATGATCCAACACATCCACCATCTTGAATTTTTATGATTAGTGAAATACAAGTTTCACTGACAACTTGAGTGGATTTTCAGGGTTTATCCAGTGCAAGTTGAATGTGTAGGATTTGCTACTTATATAGCCGATTAGCCAGGGAGACAATTTTCTTTGTTTAATTTTGTAATTATGGAGATAATAGTGATGGAGGCAGCGTGCTTAATTAGAAGAGTCGTGAGTCTTACAGAAGCAACGAGAATTTGTTTTGCTTAATTAGACAGTATGTAGCTAAGCACCAACCATATGCTATCTCTTACACCCACTTCTACTTTTGGTGGAAACGATTCCCGGTAGTGGGTTGGTGGTGGGTTCTTATTAAATAATATAGATTATATGAGGCTCAATTAAAAGGGTAATATTAAGTAGATTAAAATTTTAAATTAGATTTACAAATAAAATTACGTGTCATAAATAAAAAATAAATACTTTAATCATCTAAAATTAAATAATAATTTAATCATTAACATCTATATTATTTGTTTTACAAAATTTGATTTAACAATTTAATCTTTTTAACATTACTCTAATTGAATCTTTACAAGTGGAAGAAAAGGAGAAATTTTTCGGTGTTCCCTGAACTCCAACTCACTTATACCAGCTGGTGTTGCCCACCAATGCGAATTAGACACCTGGATATTCTTTTCTTTATTTTTTAATTAAAATTAATTTTTGAAAGCTGAAGTGCAACCGTCAAACATAAACTAACGAAGGTTTACTTTGAAACCCCAATGGCGCCGCCGGCAACATTGTTCTCAAGGGCTTTTGCAAATTGCTTTCAAGCTACCATCTGAAAAAGAGGAAAAGAGAAGATAGGATTGAGCCAACGTAGATGATGTGAACGGTGATCACGGATTCACGATCCTCTCTCTCTCTCCATGGGAACCAACCCAAGCAAGCAAAGCTTGCAGGATGAATAACGACTAATGATGGTGGACAACAAGTGGGGTAAATAGTGTGGCCGTGCATTCTCTCCAACGCCTGCGTCTCACCTCTTTCGACCACCGGCTTCGCCCTCGCAATGGTCGAAATGAAAATAATCTCCGCACCCGCATCCTGGGGCGGCCACTCTGGGGTCGAACCCTCTGCTCCCACGACTCCGCCGGTTAATCTCTTGCCTCACCGGTGATTGCGGCTCTGGAAAACTAGAATGCTCCAGCATAACTCCGTTAAATTGTTTTTGATTTTCCGTGGGACGATTCAGCATCTCAGTTTAAAAATTAAAAAAACAAAAAGAATATCCAGGTGTCTAATTCGCATTGGTGGGGAACACCAGCTGGTATTAGTGAGTTGGAGTTCCGAAAACACCGAAAATTTTCTCGAAAAGAAGAAACTGGAAATTCCAAAAAAAATGCAAAAGAAATCAGAGCAAGGCCGCCCTCCTTCTCTCTCTCTATAAAGATTGACAAGTGGGAATATATAGACATTAATAAAGATTGTCCGTCTACCTTAGTTGACTGGGATTTGCCGATGCATACAAAAGCTATATTTCAATGAGAAGTTTCTCATTCATATAGACATTAATTAAGATTGTCCGTCCACCTTAGTTGACTGTAGGGATTTGCCGATGCATACAAAAGCTATATTTCAATGAGAAGTTTCTCATTCATGTTATGTTGTAGGTGACTAGGTATATAACGTATTAATTTGTATTATAACATGTAAAAATTAATAATATCACACAATAATTATAATAAGAAATTTATCATGTGTTAATTATGGTGATTAAATAACTCTTACACCAAAAAATTTATCAGTTATATGAATGTATAGTAGTGTTTTATTTCAATTAAAGTTTAGAAGCAATGATGAAGGGTGATGATAAGATATCATTGTGGTTGGTTGAGAAGCCATCGAAAAATTCATATCTTTAGCCTATGCGGTGGATTGTCAAGATGCTCAATTTGAAACTAATTGATAGTTGTAAAAAATGATAAAGTTTAAAATCTCACCTTATTTTTAATAGAGAGATACAAATTTAAGATGTAAAAACTCTATTTACAACACATTTTACATTTTTGAGAAAAGTAAAATGTAATTTCTACTCTGTAAATTTGAAATCTCACTTAATTTTTTCTCTTTTAAGCGGTGAGACTCACCTCCTAGAGATGTTAGTTTAAATTTACACTTTTGTTTACTATCCATTACACTGTGTTTGGATAAGAAAATTTAAGATTATAATACTTTGTTTGGATAAAGAAATTTTTTAGATTACTAAGGAATTTTAAAATGACAGAATTTGAAATGATATAATTTTATATTCTAGAATTTATGATTTTTTTTTGTTTGGGTTTGGTAACCTAAAAGAACAATGGAATTTGAATACGAATTTTTTTTATTTTTAAACTCTCACTAATAGAAATTTGCAATTGACAACTATTTACATGAAATTTAAACTTGTGAATTGGACTTCCCAAATTCCAGGTTTTTTCCCCTGCGGAAAATCTAAATTTTTATGTCCATGAATCCAAACAAAAGAATTGGTGCATGTCAATTTATAAATTCTGACTTTTGTCAAAATTTCAAGTTGATTTCCCTCATCCAAGTAGAGTACTATGTCAAAATTTCAATTATAAATTTTGACTTTTGTCAACATTTCAAGTTTGGTAACCTAAAAAAACAATGGAATTGAATACGGAATTTGTTATTTTTAAACTCTCAATCAGAGAAATTGGAAAATAACACATATTTACATAAAATTTAAACTTGGGAATTGGAGGTCCCAAATTCCAAGTTTTTTTCAAGCGGAAATTCTAAATTTCTATGTTTATGAATTCAAACAAGGAAATTGACATATATCAATCTATAAATTCTGACTTTTATCCAAATTTCAAGTTTATTTACTTCATCCAAACATAGTGTAAAGGAATTTCAAAATGACGAATTTTATTTTCTAGAAATTTTAGACTTTCTAGTTTAGTTAACCTAAAGCAACAATGAAATTTATGTGCAGAACTTTTTATTTTTAAACTCTCACTCATAGAAAATTGGAAATGACACTTATTTACTTGGAATTTAAACATGGGAATTGGAAGTCCCAAATTCCTTTTTTTATGCGGAATTCTAAATTTCTATGTTATGAATTCAAACACGGGAATTGATGCATGACAATTTATATATTCTGACTTTAGTTAAAATTTCAAATTTGTTTCCCTTTTCCAAACATAGTGTTAGAGAATTTTCTAGAAAATAAACATACAACACATTTTGCATAATAAGGGGCTACATCTATTAACGATATGGAAAGAGCAGTCTTTAACAATTGCAGAAAGCTTAAGAAAACAAGAAAGCTATGGAGGAAGGAGAGAGAAAACTGGGGAAATGTAATTTTGTATTGAATATGTGAAAACTTAATAGAATTATTATAGAGTGTACCAGCTTATATAGCTACAGTGCCTTTCATTACAAGCTAAACAATTATCCTAACTATCTAAATAGTTGTAGCACCATATTACAACAAACTATGTTGAGTTGGCACTCTTAACAAACTATGCTGAGTTGGCATTTGGTCAATGATAGTCAACATCCCCCATCAATTTTAACCGGGGTTCCCCAGCTTAAGATTGAAGCAATGCATAAGAAATGAGGGATTGTGTAGGCCTTTGGTTAAAACATCTGCAGTTTGATCTTCAGTAGGTATGTAGAGCACCTCCAAATCACCCTTTTGCACTTTTTCCCTTACAATGTGGTAGGTAGTATCTAAACGATTTATCCTTGAGTGAAAAACTGGATTAGCACTCAATAATATGGCTAACATATTATCACAATGTACAATGGGTGGAAAAAGAACATGAAACTCTACATCTTTCAAAATCTATCTCACCCAAGCAACGTCAGCTACAGTGTGAGCAAGTGCTTTATACTTTGCTTCAATTGAACTCCTTGAAATTGAGGATTGTTCCTTTGATTGCCAAGACACATAATTGTTCCAATAAATACTACATATCCTATCATAGACCTTTAGGTGTTCAAATCAGCAACCCAATCTAAATCAAAGAATGTTGTTAAGTTGGATTTTGACTTTGCTGAATACATTATACCATGATTTACTGTTCCTTAAAGGTATCTCAAGATCCTCTTTGCTGCCCCAAAGTGTAAATCTGTTGGTGCTATCATGAATTGGCAAACTGAGTTGACAACAAAAACAATATCAGGCCTAGTAAATGTTAGATATTACAGTGATCCTACAATACTTCTGTACATACTTGGATCTGTAAGTATTGTTCCTTCTGAGACAAGTAATTGACTGTGGAGTTTGCAAGGAGTTGTTGCTGGTTTACAACAGTTCATGCCTGCCTTATGAATCAAATCCCTAACATACTTAGCTTGATTAACAAAAATGTCACAATTTGTCCTATATTGTATCTATAAACCTAGAAAATATGTAAGCTTTCCCAAATCTTTCAAGTTAAATACTGCAGAGAGTTCTTCAACGGTTTTCGAGACTTTGATAGAATTGGATCCAGTGAGAATTATATCATCTACATGTAAATGTAGTATGATAGTCTCACCATCTTCTGTTTTCATGAATAAACTTGAATCTGAGAGTGATGCAGAAAATCGTATTACTAGAAGATAACTTGTAAATTTCGAATTCCAAGCTCTTGGAGCTTGTTTCAAACCATAAAGTGATTTTAAAAATCTGCAGACATGTGTTGGATGGGAACTACCAACAAAGCGCTGAGGTTGTTTCATATATACCTTCTCTTGCAAATCTCCATGCAAAAGGACATTTTTTATGTCTAATTATCTCAACTCCTAATGATTCATTGCAGCAATAACAAGCATAATTTTTAATGTTGTGTGTCTTACTACTGGACTGAAGGTTTCAGTGTAATCAATCCCATGATCTTAAGAATTGTGCAACCAATTTGACCTTGTACCTTGACGCACTACCATCTGGGTTCTTTTTAACCTTGTAGACCCACTTACTACCAACAATAAATCTATCTTCAGAGGCTGGAACTAAAGTCCATGTACCTTGAGCTCTAAATGAGTCATATTCCTCTTGCATTGCACTTTGCCACTAAGGAATTGAGGCATCTTTCTTGAAAACATGAAGGCTCAATTGCATCTGTAATTTCTAAGATAAATGAATATCCTCTATGAAATGAATCCTCATCACTCAATTTTAGTGTTTGAAGTTCAGGAAAACTAGCCAGGAAAGCAGCATAATGTTTCCTTTCTTAATCTTGCCACCATTGGATTAACTAATGTAATAATTTTATTCTTAATAGAATTCGTAGATAAGGAATGAGATAATGGGGAAATAGTAGGAAAAATTACCTTAAGTTGAGAGCTTTGATGGACAGGGAACAAAGGTGATTGTGATATAGCTTTTATACTCGAGTGATGGTGATGATGATGGAGACTTTGACTTGCAGTACCAGAGTTCACTGAATTTACATAATTGCTTGTTACAGAAACTAATCCATTTTGTTCTAAGAAAACAGGACTTGTAGATCTCATTTGACTTGTATTGCCAGAATTGAATGAGTTAATTGCAGAAATTGTGTCATTGTGTCCTGAAAAATCATGACTAAACTATTTTAAGGAATTTGAGTCTGCATACTGTGACATGTTCTCAGTATTTAATAATGAATCTGTATTTTCGATTGTAGAACCAATTTGAGGCAACTATATCACAATTAGAACCTGAGAAACATTACAAGACTTTTGTTGATTTGTAGCAATTGAAAACACATTATGTTTACATGGAAATATCTCCTCATCGTGTATAACATGTCTGGGCAATATCAGTTTCATTGTATTCATATTATAGCATACTACACCTTTGTATCCCATTACATAACCAAGAAACACACATTGAACTGATCTCTGTTGCAACTTGTTTTCATTATAGAGCCTTAAAAATGGATATACAGTTGATCCAAATACTTTTAGATGTACTTCTGGATTCTAGCCAAATAGGACTTGATATGGTGATTTCATTTGCAGTGTTCTACATAGCATTCTGTTAATTAAAAATGCAACATGTGAACATGCATGATACCAGAATGTAGAATTCAAATTTGCATCAGACATCAAAGTTATGGCAGTCTCAACCACATGCTTGTACTTTCCTTCAGCAAGTCCGTTTTGCTGAGGAATATATGGACATAACACCATATGAACAATTCCTTTATTCTCAAGAAAACTCATAAACAATTTACTCAGATTCTCCCCCTCTATCAGTCTATAAGCACTTGATAGACACATTGAACTAGTTTAAAACAAAGGAATAAAACTTGACAAATATATAAAATGCCTCTGATGTATTATTTATTGTGTTTATACCATACTTAGGGTCTCCGTATTTAGATCTCGTATAAAACTCGGGGGACTCAAATGTAATTATGTAATAAAGGAAATGGCAAATATGTAATAAGTGAGGGGCCCTTATTCTATAAAAGGACTCCTCACCCTCACAATTAGGGGAGGCCAATTCCTAGGCTATCAGAGACCTTACTTTCTCCCTCAGAGGCTCTGAATCTCTCTCCCTCATTTCTCAGATAAATACATAATCAGTGTGGATGTAGCCCAAACCTTGGGGTGAACCACGATACATCTTATGTTATTTACATTACTTGCAGATTCATGGTCGGATTTACGTTGTACCAAGACCTCCGGTTTTATGCATCAACATATTGGAAAAATCCATTTTTCCATGAATACAAGATACACAGAGAGAAAGACAAGAACATGTACTAACTGAAATCTATGAATTCTTCAACATAAGTGCCAACACTATTACATTTTACTATTTGGGCGACGAACCAAAGTTGGTTGCACAAAGTGTATTTCCATCACACAAACTTCAGCATAGCAGAAACTTCGTTGTACAGAATCCGTCGAGCAAAGATCTCGAAGAAAGACTTTGCGCAACGAAAAACATCATTGGTTGCAAAAATGATGTGCGATGGTTTACCCTTTATCGCACAAAATTTTTAGGAACGGATGTTTTCGTCGCACAAAATACTAGGATACATATGTGGGACGACTATTATTCGTTTCTCTAAACTTTGTGTGATGACAATTTATTATTGCGCGACGAAACCTAGTTTGTCACTTGAATTTTGCTAGACGAAGGTTTTCGTCGCGCAAAAATAAAAATAATTTTTTAATATAATTTTACGTTCTGTTTTTCTTAATTTTGTAATAAAAATAAATTGCATTTTTTTGCTGATAAAATTAAATTGCAATTAAAAAATGTAATGAAGAGAAAAATAATATATTTAAATTAATATAAATGTACATACTATGTACAAGAAAAATGTTTAAACAGTAAGGAAGTAAAAACTAAGAAAATAATGCAGCGTAATCTATGCGGTCGTCATGCGGAGGCGGCTGGAAGGTCTCGAGGTTGTTGACAGGCTCAGAGGTCGAAGGAGTAGAGGTGTGGCCATGCTCGGGTTGGAAGGGCTCGGAGGTCAATGGGGGACTAAGATCTGAGAGACGAATGCCGGACTAACTAAGGGCCTATACAATTTGTGACATCTGGCTCCTATATGAGGCTAGCTTGGTCCTAAGGTCGGCCACCTTTGCTGTCAAAGCTGTCACCTGACTCTTTGACTGCGATGATGAAGGGGCTCTAGGTTCCCGCAGCCGGGCATTCCCCATCCCCCTACAATATGTCCCCGGCCTTCGCCCGAGAGTCTGATCCAAGGTCTCCTTAAGGATCTGAAACCCTGCATCCTTTAAGGTATCCACAGAGTCAAGCAGAGTCTCGAGAGGAAGCTGGGAGGCGGACTCTTGAAAAACCAACTGCCTCTTCTCCATCAATGTTGCCTATGTAATATAACATCAAATATTAATTATAACATTCATATAATAACCATGAAACTTGAATGTGTAAGATAATAATTAATATTGAAGAATACTTACATGAAGGGAATTTTGAATCCCCCTGAATAGAACAAGAGAAGAAAAATGTTAGTATGAAAAAAAAATATTAATGACATATTAAAAATTGAACATGAAAAACTTTATTATTACCCGTCGCGATGCCTCCATCCTATATGAGAAGGGCCTTGAACCGGAATGGTAGAGAAGAGTCTTCTTGTCCCTATTGCTATTTTTGGCTATCACCTTCTTCTGTTATACAAAAAATAAATGTATTAGTTCAAATGTAAATGAAAAATAAAAAAATCAATAAACATTAGTAAGAAACGTATATTAATTTTAAACTTAACATAAAAAATACCACATAGCTAGGCTCTTAAAAATGACTGCAGAGCCACGCCCAATCTCAAACTCCTTCGGGCAACCCTTCTCAAAATATTGGTTTAGGTCGCTCTTCCACTGCTTGTACCGTTCAGAGAAGAGTTTGTTGATGTATGCCAACATATCGTCGTTGATGTCCTCGAAATTGTAGTGTGTCTGTAATGTAACAAATTAATTACATACATTAAGTAATATAAATATATAAAATTTGAAGGAAAAACAATTAAAAGGTAGGATACTTACCAACAACTATGCGCGCACCTTCGTCCTCACCTCGTCTGGCATCACCTTCCAAGACTTCCATTACATAGGGCAATAGGTCTGAACGATGACCAATGTCGTGGGTCAATGCGCTATGCTGCTCCGCCATTGGTGCAGCCCGATGCCGCTTGTCGTATTCGATAGTGATACGTCCGTTGGTCACCCGGGTGATCTTCGCCGTCTTCAACTGACAACAAGGTCCTCAGGTGTTTTTCTTGGCTGCAAAGAAATATGAAATTAATGTTAACCCAAAACTAATAACAAATCCTACTAAAATTTCGACGTAACGTTCCTATAATTAAAGCATTTCCCAAGGACCTGAAAATAACGTAAACAATATATGTATCCAACAGAATGATCACAACTGTTTAATAATAGGTTCAGAACGATGACAACAATAAACAATATATATAATAACTGTTTAATCCTTAAATGACATAACAAACTGAACGTAAAATAACAAAACTAAGTTAACCAAATTCTTATCATATTTCATATTTGGTATTCCTTATAAGGTTTGTACTTTTGCTAACCTTGTATGCACTATTACAAATGTAAATACAATCCAACTCCGCAATTTGCATAAGTAAACAACAATTACTTTCAGTTCAAGGAAGCATATGCATTTGAAAAGCACAATGATACGTCCGCTTTACATATTTTCTTTCTACTTACCTAAATAACTAAAGATCGAACTTAGAGCAACTGGAGCTCAATTTTTTGAACAAAATTAAATAGTAAAACTCAGAATTAAGCAGAAAAATTGAACAAATTTTTTTAGAGACACGTTGTTCTCTACAAAAAAAATAATGACCACCCTCCTAGCATCATTAAGCATTCCATTATCACATACAACAATCTATATGGACAAATCACCAAGGCACTATAGGAAAAAAAAAGTTATCAACGTGCGGGGCGCTATTAAACTTTACCTTGTTGTGACCCTGAGGCATCAGTAGTGGATACAGATGGTGTGTCGGGCGTGAGAGGACAGCAGTTACCACGCTTGGCGCTAACAGGTAGCGCTATTGATGAGGCTGAGGAAGCCATCGCCTGGGAAACCCCGGGACCAACCGGGAAGTGGTCCATTTGTGCTGGAGCAGTGGCAGCTGACGGATGAGCAGGGGAAGGCGAACGGGGTGCAGTCGTCACCGCCTTACGACTTCTAATAAGGTTTGACATCTGCACAATTACAAAATGAAAAAAAAAATCAGTAAGTATACATAAATCCCACCACATGCCAAATTATGTGGCATATCACTCACACCAATCCCACGCATAACTAAATCAAGCATATGAACCATATATATATCGTTAAACATAAAACATACAATTAAACCATAAAAGCATCTGGACCTACTTACCTATATACATTTCATTCAAGGAGAAACCAAAAAGCAATCCACTTACCTATATGCATTTCATTAAAGGAGAAAGAAAAAAACGAATCCACTTACCTATATGCATTTCCCCATTCAATTAAACAACAAGAAAACAAAAATATATGCGGTACTTAGAGCCAATTGATTTGGGCAGCAACTGCCTTATGTAGGCCTCGAAACATAAACACAAACATCAACATGCCTAATTCTGTGGCATATCAATCACACCAACCCCATAAAAGCATCTTGACCTATATGCATTTCATTAAAAGAGAAACAAAAAACCAATCCACGTACCTATATGCATTTCCCCATTCAATTAATTGACTCAATGTATAATCACGTTCTTATCATGTTTATCGTAGGAACGGAGCAAATGTCAAATGATACTTTTGCTGGGCTCTAGTCGATGACTATGACTGGGGTATAGGTTGTCTCAACTAGTTGGACTCTATTACGTTGATTTCGATGACAACTACAAGCGCTACCCTAAGCAATCAGCCAAGTGGTTCGGTGATTTCAACCACAACAGTGCTTCAATTAGTAGATTGACTTAGTTACATAATCTCTCATTCCGGTTTTATGCAGTACGTACTTCATATTTTTCTATAGTCAAGAGTCTTGCATGTGTGACTTTAAACAATTTATGTATGCTATTAAGAATTTTCTGTTCAATTTGTGGTATCCATCTGTTATATCGTGGTAAGACTACTTGTGTATGACAGTTTAGGTTAGGTTACACTTCATAAAATATAAAAATACAAATAAATCCAAACTGATTTTTCAATTTTGTTTCGCAATTTAATTAGTATTGCAAAGAGGTCACACTGAGTTTTCAGTGTTTTCAAACCTTAGTTCAAACTAGAAAGAGCTCAGATGTTCACTAATTTACTTATGGAAATATAAGGCTCGAAAAATTCAATTGACTACTAGGATGAAAACTAAACCTAAAAATAGCCTTTAATACACGAAAACACAAGATCTAACACTAATTGAACGAAAGAGAACAAGAAAAACTGATAAATGTGCATGCAGATATTGCATTATTGCAATCTGCATTCCACGCAATATAAGAAACCAACATAGATTTACAAAAATATACAAAAAACTGTCATGGCATACATACATTCAATTATACACAAAGGTTTAGTCATATACAAATACACACACACACACACACACACACGCACACACACACACACACACACACATATATATATATATAGAGAGAGAAAGAGAGTTAAAGGTGCTGACCTTCTGAGAGGGGCGACACCCGAATTGAGGATTTTGAATTGAGGGTTTCCTGAAGTTAGGGTTTTATGACTCAAATTGAGAATTTTTTATTTTTTTTTTCTTTCCATATTGGAGTTTTAAACTTCACTTTGTGTTTGCATGTGCGTTATAGATGTGAATTTTAAAACTCATTCTTCTTGGTCAGATTAAAACCCTAAAGCAGATTAGAACCCTAATTCAAAGCAATCATCAAATCAAAGCAATTATTCAAAACATTAGAACCCTAATTCCTAATTTGACTAGAGTTAAGTAAATTGAAATTTACCTCTGAGGGAGAGCACTATCGGGGGAGGAAGAGATAGGGTTGTCGGAGGTGGAAGAGAGAAGGCTGTCGGAGAAGGAAAAGATAAGAGGGTGTTGAAGGAAGAAGAGATAGGGCTGCCGGAGGAGGAAGAGAGAGTGTGAGGGAGAGCTGAGGGAGATGGCCATCAGAAGGAGAGTTTACAGAGATGAGAGGTGAAGGGAAAGTAGGAAAGTGTTTGCGATTTCAGTTTAATCTCGAGGTTATTGCGTGACGAACATAAGATATTCGTTGTGCAATAAATTCAAATTTTCACGAAATTATTTTTGTGCGTGCCCAATTTTCAGCTCATTGCGCGATGAAAAGTAATTAATTGTCGTGCAAATCCCATTCGCGTGACGAATAATATTTTGTTCGTCACGCAACGACCTGAAAATTTAATTTACTCAGGTAAATTTTTTAAAATTTATATTTATTCAAATAAAACCAATTTATTTATGACATAAGATAATTGAATTATAAAAAAATTCATTTCCTATGTTTTACATGGCAAGTCGCAAATAAATTGCATTATTCATCATCTGAACTATAATAACTTTTGCTATCGTCGCTATCATCACTTTCGGTCTCCCAATCCACCTCTTTGATAACCACATCACCGTCGTCGTTCGGGCCCACTGCAACATCGTATCTCGGAAGATCACCAAGGTCAATTGTAATTGACTGAATCGGTATTTTGATTGAAGACGCTCCTTGTATCTAAAACAGTTCTTGGATATGATTTGTATCTCGAAGTGTTTCCGCATCATTTTCCGTTGAAGATTTTAAACATTGGTCAGCGACGTTGTCGACATTGTAGTCAGTTGGGTGTTGTTCTGGTATAGCATACACATTCCTCTGATCCATCTTCTAAACAACTTTCCAACCCTTTCCCGGCTTTAGGGTCATCTAGATGCACAATTTGTTTTGCCATGTTTGCCAAAATGTAAGGGTTGTCATCGTACCAAGTTCTGTTAATGTTCACAAATAGTAAGCCATGGTCAATTTTAACACTTCCCTACCTATTTGGGTTTGTATCAAACCATCGACACTTAAACATGATCACTTGGTATCAATCTGTTTAAATCAATTGCACGACAATTGTTAGTTTGCCATAGAAATCAATGTCTGTACTTTTGCCTCCACCTGGGACATGGACACCACTATTTTGCATACACAACTTGTCATCTCATACAGTCCCCAAAAACTTGACTCCATTAACAAGGCAACCCGAGAACAATTCAATGCGAATCGAGCCGAACGCCAAGTTATATAACTCTTCATTGTAAGTGGGGGAATTCGATGCTTTCAATTTAATCACATAATATTATACAAAAACATACACATGTTAGTTTGAGAAAATTAAATATTACAATATATATGTCAAATACAAAACACTTATAACTGACATATTCGAGAAACCATTGTGGAAACAATTCTCGGTGTTTCTTGGCATACAAATGTGATGGATGTTCTCGCTTCATCATTTCTTCATGCCAATCTAAGTATGCCATTATGATACAAACTTTAAAAACTCTTTTTTGTCATTCGGTTTCATGGAAAAAAAATGCAAGATCCCTTCTGGCTTTATCATTGTCCCTATTCATCCATAAACCCCTCTATATGCCCATTATTTCCAAATCAAGACGAGCTTTGATTGTGTCCTTTGTCTTGCCCTTGATATCTAGAATGGTGCCCACCAACATGTCAAAGACATTTTTCTCAACATGCATAACATCGAGGCTGTGTCTCAATATTAGTTTCAACCAATATGGGAGCTCAAAAAACATAGGCTTGTGCATCTAGTTGATATGTGTAGAAGAACTGGTTCGACTCACTATTTTCCCGAATGGAGCAAAATCCAAATGGTTAAGTTGTTCCAAAATCTGATCACCAAATCATTCTCTAGGTTTAAGGTGATGCTCTTTGTTCCCGTTGAACTTTTTATCCTTTTCCTGCCACTCGTGGTCCATGGTAACCATCTCCGATGACCAAAAAAAACAAACTTCTTTGGCGTGCCAACTAGATGTTACATCATCTTTGCATACAGGGCATGCCATATAACCCTTAGTGCTCCACCTAAAAACCATTTTATATGCGGGAAAATCATTCACAGTCCACATAACTGCTCCCAAAAAGTGAAGATCTTCCCAGTTGACTTATCGTACGTGCACACAACGTTTGTCCATAAATCCTTTAGCTCGTCAATAAACAGCTTTAAGTGTTTCAATTGACGTTCTAGGATCCTCAGTTATCAAAAGAGTCATCATCATGTATTTTTTTTTTATGCATTTCCAAGGTGGCAAATTATATGGGAATATGAAAATCGGCCAAATGCTGTGGTGTTGGTTTAGAACCCCGAACGGATTGAATCCAACAGTGGCAAGTCCCAATCTAACATTCCAGGGATTAGCAGTAAACTCGGGGAACGTTCGATCGAACTCTTTCCATGCCTCCCCATCTGCAGAATGCCTCATCAAATCGTCGTCTACCCATTTTTCCTTATGCCATCTCATGTCTATAGCAGTATGCGTTGACATATATAATCGCTGCAACCTAGGTTTCAGGGGCAGATAATGCATGACTTTTTGTGGGATTTTAGTCATTCTATTCTGAGATGTCATTTTGAACCTCGACTTATTGCATACAAGGCATTTATCCAATGCTTTATTCTCTTTGTAGAATAAAATACAATTATTTTTACAAGCGTGAATTTTTTTTCATAACCTAATCCAAGACCATTCAACACATTTTGCGCATGTCTATGGTCTTTCCACAAACAATTATCCTTTGGAAGCATTCTCTTGAAAACTCCCAAAAAGTAATCGAAACATTGGTTCGACATACGATACTTTATTTTTTCGTGCATTAGTTCCACAATGGCTGTGAGAACGGAAAAGCTCTCGCACCCTGGGTATAACTCTTGGTTGGCATTTTTTAATAGTTTTTCATATTGTTCAAACTCTGCACTGTCCATTGGTGTAGGCACGTCATCTTCCCTTTCCTGATTGGTGTTTGTCGATGCATATGGAAAAGCATCATTTATAATATCCATGACTTGTTCATTAGGATCCACAATAGGTTCAACATTGTTCACTCTTATGGCGTTTGAAGACGAAGCATTGTCTAATTGTTCCCCATGATGGTTCCAAGTATTATATGTCTCAATCATTCTATTCCTTACTAAATGAAATTGAACAATTTCAATTGTCTCCCTTAATGTGTTGTTACACCTCCTACAAGGACATCGGATTCTAGTTACACTAGGGTTGTTTGTACGTGCAAAGTCAATAAAATCCTCAATTCCATTCAAGTATTTGTCCGTGCATATATTCGGGTTCTGTATCCACGTCCTGTCCATAATTCCTGGAACCACAATAACATTACAACAATCACAACAACTTCATACAAAATGATAATGTCACCTTATGCCTCCCGTAAGGGCCCTATCTTATTAGGGAATGCATAGTCATGTCACGTAATTTATAGCTACCTCAAATTAGATTTCGACATGGATGAATTTCGGCAGCATCTCGATACAGTTCTTCAGGTGTACGACGTAGATATAAAATACCTATGTACCACCCAAAGAACATACAGAGATGACACCGAAATCTCCACAACCGAAACCTAATCCTTCAACCATAAACTACGCATCATAACTATGCATACCCAAATTGTCCAAATAATGGGACAATTCAAGAATTAATTGGACCGTAGTCATACTTTCGCATCCATGCACGAAATCCAATTAATACTTTTACACTAATGACAAAAAACAATTACCAGACACATCAAGATAGCTCGATCAACCTAGAGAAGAAGATGGAGGGAGTATTAGATGATGAAATTGAGAGAAAAAGGAAATGACGGATACCGGATTGAGCAAAATCAAAGGGATGAGTTCAGAGGCACAATATGCAATTTTTTTTGCAATTTGCCTCTGCACATGGCTGAATCAAGATTAAAAAGTTCACTTTTGGACAAATGACTTTGCGCGATGAACAAGGTCTTCGTCGCGCAAATATCCTTTGAGTGACTAACATGGTTTGTCGCACAAATGTCATTTGCGCGACAAAAAAAAAGAAACATTCGTCGAGCAAGTTTACCATTTTTTTATTTTATTTCTTTTACAATTTATTCTTTTCACAAATTGAGCGACGAAAACATGTATCGTCATGCAATGCATATTTTTCATTTTTTATTTTTGATGTTTTTTTTGTTTTATTTGTATGTATTGTAAATTTTTATTTTATTATAAATCAAAAACTCAAACCTAATTAAACATTAAATTAATTAACAAAACTAATTTACTATCCCAAATAGAAATTATAATTAATGTAAATATTAATACTCATCCACATAACATATATTTATTAATTAAATTAAATATAAAGTCCACAAAATCTTATTCTTTTTAAAAAAACAAAAACAAAAACAACCGTCATCAACTTCATTCATCCCTCGCCCGCAACACATCAAACTTCCACTGTCGGAAACTCTACTTGAAAAGCCCATCCACATGAATCCATTGCTTCTCATTGGTTTCATCAACATCCCAATGAACCTACATTAATGCCAATAACAATAAATTAGTAATTTAAAAAATATTACGTTTTAACAAAAATTATTGCTCATTATTTACTACAAACTTACTGATAACTCTCCTAACATGGACTTCTTCAACTTCTCAAAGACCCTTTTTCCAAGACTCAAACTCGGCAGAACAATCCCTCCGCACCAAATTCTCAATGTCATACCTAAATTTGGCGTACGCGTCAGCCATATTTTTTCCTTCAAAGTACGACACTTGCTTCCGTCGATACCTCTCTAATTGCACTACAAGTTTCTTTTTGCCAGAACCTTCTCCAGAATTGGCCATTCTTTTTAAACAAAAAAAAATTGAAAACTAGGGTTCTGAAAATGTGTTTATTTAGCACTAGGACACCTTTGCGTGATGAACCCATTCGCCTTCCAAATCTCCATGTTCGTCGCGCAAAATGCGTCATAAATGCTCAATCAATGGGAAGGTTTGAACGCAGTCTAACCATGCTTTGAGTGACAAACATATGATATTCGTCGCGCAAAGCTGTCTTACGCGACGAAAGTAGCGTCGCGCAATATATTGCGCGACGTATGAAATAATTGTAATTATAAAGTTTATGTAAACATAGAACAAATATTCAGAAAATATTTATTCTAAAAATAATTAATACTTTAAATATTTATTCTAAAAATAATTAATACTTTAAATATTTATTCTATAAATAATTAATACCAAAAATATTATTCTATAAATAATTAATACCTTAAATATTTATTGGGTAAATTACATTTTCATACCTCAGGTTTGTGGCCTATTTCAATTCCTTACAACATCAACATCTTCGAAACATTTCACTTTCATACCTTAAGTACTATTTTATTTCAAAATAATACATCCGTTACATTTTCTATCCATAGATCTGTTAAGTGCTGATGTGGTTGCCACATAGATGCCACGTGGCTGCCAAAAGTGTGCCACATGGCAAAAAAATAATATTTTTTAAAAACCTGAATATTCAAAAAAAAAAAAAAAAAAACCATCCCCGACCCACCCCTTCTCCCATCCATCATCACCCACCCTAAAAATCCCACCCGAGCCACCCTTCTCTCCCATCCTCCGTCACCCACCCGAGATTAGGTGGATCTATCACAAAACTAGTCCAAAAATCATCTCAAACTCAAAATCCCCAATATGAATCTACCACAAAACCACCCAAGATTAGGTGTGATTCGGGGTCTCTGTGCAAGGGAGGTGGGTCGCGGGGTCCCCAGGGGGGGGGTGGGGGATGAACTGGGTTGCAATTTTTTTTTCTTCCTCTTCCTCTTCTTTTTTTCTTCCTCTTCCTCTTCTTCTTCTTGTTGTTGTTGCAGGTGGGGAACTGGGGGAGGGGTGGGGGAGGAACTGGGTTGCAATTTTTTTTTCTTCTTCTTCCTCTTCTTGTTGTTGTTGTTGCAGGTTGGGAACTTGGGGGGGTTGCAATTTTTTTTTTTTTTCCTCTTCTTCTTCTTGCAGGTGGGGAAATGGGTTTGGTTTTTTTTTTTCCTCCCTCTTCCTCTTCTTCTTCTTCTTCTTCTTGCAAGTGGGGAACTGGGGGGGGGGGGGGGAGGGGACGAAATGGGTTGCAGTTTTTTTTTTTCTCTTCTTCTTCTTCTTGCAGGTAGGGAACTAGATTTGGGTTTTTTTTTCCTCCCTCTTCCTCTTCCTCTTCCCTCTTCTTCTTATCCTTCTTTTTCTTGTTGCAGAGTTTTGGGTTCTTCAGGGATGTGGGTCGCTGGGGGAAGGGATAATGGGTTTTTTTTTTTCTTTGAGAAAATTCAGGTTTTAAAAAAAATTAAATTTTTTTTTGCCACATGGCACACATTTAGCAGCCACGTGGCATATATGTGGCAGTCACATGAGCACTTAACGGATCCATGATGGAAAATGTAACGGATGTATTATTTTGAAATAAAATAGTACTTAAGGTATGAAAGTGAAATGTTTTGAAGATGTTGTAAGGAATTGAAATAGACTCCAAACCTGAGGTATGAAAATGTAATTTACCCATATTTATTCTATAAATAATTAATGTCTTAATCCATACAATTATTTTCAGTATAAGTACGATATTCATTGAAGATTGAAAACACATATAAACCGAGGATAGGGTGCTTACATGAGGTCTCAATAAAAAAAAAAACCCAACAATAATTGAAACCTAAGTAAGTCCAAATACATAACTTATAAAATAAAAAATAAAAAATAAATCTTAAATTTAAATATTGTCATACAAAACATAAATTTAAAACTACCATTTGGATGATCCTGGTCTATTCCGCAAGACTTCATAACGCCACCGATTGTAACCTTCTTCCAACATATCATCCATCAACTTCATCAATTGTTCGTTCGTATCATCATCAAGAGTATATTTACACTATTACACATATATGAAAATAATTAATTCCAACATATAACTAAAATTTTCACAAACTTAATTATTTATCTATCAACAATATATTTACTAAGAATTCATCCATCACAACCTTCTTCACATTCCCGAGCACATCTTCCCAAGAACGCCACTCAGCAGTGGGACAACTATTCACCATGGCTACAACAATCGCATGCGCAAACTCAAAATGTTCCCTCAGATCATGCAGGTTGGTGTCGTGCACACTCTCATCCTTGTTTTTACCTGCCATCCCAGCACGAACAAAATTGTGAAGAATAAGGACAGCAAAAGCGCATATTTATAAGAAGGTTAGGACCTTTGTGTAACGAAGGCTTTGTCACGCAAACATTTGTATTAAATGCGGTATTGATTCCTCTTATTTACCTACAGTAAATGGTCAAAATTGATGGGAACTTGCGCGACGAATCATTGGTTGTGCAAATGCCCCATTTTTGTCGCGTAAGTTTTTTGCGGAAAGCAAAATTACCTTGTGTTTTCTTGCTGACTTTACACGATGCCAACAAGTATTTGTTACGCTAAGTATTCTTGATTCGTCGCGCAATTTTATTTTTCCCTATCTTTTCTATTTTGCGCGACGAAGTTTTTTTTTCGCCCCGCAAGTAGGTCTTGTGCAACGAAATATTGTTCGCGCAAGCTGTTTTTTCTACTAGTGCAAGATATCTTCTACATAAATGTCCCAACCTTCTATGCCAAACTAAAATTTGAACCTTTTTTTTCAAGAAAAGCAGCACACTTATTCAACCTTGTAGCAAAGGAATTATTGAAGACATAAACTAGTATAGTGAACAAATCCCCACCATCATTCTTTCCTCAATACAGTATCACCTTTGTTGCCTTGTCCTGTATAAACAAAGACCACATCATCACATATAAATCAACATCAATTATCCTTGCATAATAGAAAGTAAATTCACAGTAATTCTAGGAACATATAATTATTTAGTAACAAAGGATGCTTAAAAGTAGACAATGTACTGGAACCAATATGAGAAACTTTTAATCTTTCACCATTACCAACAATTATCTGTTCATCACCAAAATAAGAAATGGCTTGATTGAGATTATTGGCTGTCATATGATGTGTTGCACCTGTGTCAATTATCCACTGATCATTTGCATCAAAACTATGACCATTATCAACTGGAATACCTTCATTCTAGGCCAATTTGTGTTTGTCCAATCATTATAGCAAGTGATTGTGGTGGTGGACTCCCTTGATATGCATAATTGTTCCTATGGTAGCATTCCAGAGCAATATGCCCTCTTTTGCAATAGATTTGACGCCTTGTACACTACTACAAAAGTACCCAATAGTGTCATTTTAAAAAGCGACAAGAAAAACCCATTCTTGTCGGATATTAAGGAAAAATCTAACAGAAACTCATGTAATGGCGGATAGAAGAACTGACAACATTGCTAGAGTCACGAAAAGGCTTTTGCTGTCGGTTAGTTCCCTTAATCTACCAAGAAAAAGGAAAGCGTTTAAAAAATAAATAAATAAATAAATAAGAAACAGTAATGTCGGATAAAAGTGACATTAAAACTCATGTTGGATAATTATAAAAAGCAGATTTGTGTCGCTCATAATCGACACCACTAACCATTAATAATATATATATATATAACCTATTCCAGTTTTTGGTTAAATAAAATAAATAATTAATGGAATCGAAAAACACAAACCAATTTAACAGAGTTCATATTTTTAGTAAATCATAGAATATAAACTGAAAACCAACTAACAAAGTCCAGCTTCGCAATAAATTATGGATTCTAATACAAAAACCAACTAAGAAAATTCAAGACTAGTTAAATGAATTTGCAAAAAACTAAGGATTTTCATATATATAAAAAATCACTTTTGCAGTAATTTTCAAATCAAAACAAAACACAATAGAAAAAAAAATTCACTTATGCATTGACTCTAAATCAAAATCTAATCTAAAGGGAAAAAACAAAGAAAAACAAAAACTCAACTCTCAAATTTACCTGATAAAGACAAAGAAGGTAGAGATTGGCATTAAACCCAAGTATCAATTTGTGAAGAAACATAAAACAACCAAATTACCAGTCATTCAATCAAAATTAATCAAACCCAAGTATCGATTTCCATCAATAAAAAGACAGATACATACCTGCTCGGAAAGGATGTCAGAGTTGTAAGGATTCTTGTCGAGCAGCTGCTCCACTGCGATGCCACCTATTGCAGCTAGGGATGGCAAATTAATTCGTCAAATCCAATACCCGCTGGTAACCGACCCGAACAGTTCGGTTTCGGGGAGCAAATTTCGGGTTTTTTACGGTTATGGGTAACCGTTGGGTAAAATTTTTTATTTCGGGTTCAGTTATGGTTATAGGGGTATTTGCTCCGAACCCATACCCGAACCTGCCCCGTTTTCATTTTTTAATAAAAAAAAAATATAAATATTTATTATATTTAAAACCTTTGAGTTCGTTAATACAACATGGGAGACTACAAAAGTCTTGAGCATCACACACACGTATACCCACACATGCAAAAGTCTTGAGATTACAAAAGTCCTATTTTTGTGCTCTGTGCTTCTCCCTTCCCCAAGCACCTTTCTCTTATTCCCGTGTTCTGTCCCTCACCTCACTTCTCTGCAAGTCTTTCTCTATGTCTTTCTCTCATTCTCCTCATTACACACCACACCACCATCTTTTCTCCCTCACCCCTCACCTTTCTCTTCTTCCCGTGCTCTCTCCCTCACCTTACTTCTCTGCAAGTCTCTCTCTCTCTCTGTCTTTCTCTCCTTCTCCTCATTACATTCTCCTTACCTCTCCCGAGCTACGCATACACGGCACCACCACCCACACCACCCCACTGTCTCTGGTGAGCCTTCGAACCACACCGTCCAGACCCCCACAATTTTTGCAACCTCTCACTCTCTTTCATCGTCCCTCTCGCATCATCACCTCAAACTCCCCCGAGAACCAACCACAGAAACACCACTGGCCTCTTCATCCCTCTAACTGTTTAATCAGTTAAATTTTACGGTTACAGGAAAACCGTTACCCGATGGGGAATCTGTTACCCGACGAATTCGGTTATGGAGAATACCCGTTTGGGTTTTTTACGGTTTCAGGTATGGGGAAAACAAACGGGTTTGGTTATGGGGATGGCACATGATGTTGGAAATGTGCCCTAAAGCCAATCATATGATGATACTTTACGGACATTTTACATGTTAAACTAATCTAGTTTAATATAAAGGGCAAAGATTATTGTTTGAGCCGTCTCATATAAATGTTATATGCTTAAACGATAAAGTCCAAGGAATATGTGATTGGAAGAATGTAATCTAATGAAGTTAGATTCATGAGACCATTCTTTCGTAGACACATCCTAAATGTTCCTGATCATAGGATTGCCAATTGGGCATTGACAGTCCGTCAAGATCGGTACGTGCTATGTCTTCTCTCAGGGAGAGTGACTAGTCTCGAGTCATTGGTGTGTGTGACATCAAGACAAGTGCGTAGGTGCTCAGTAGAGAATGAGTTCACTGAACGTGATCAACGAAGAGTTCTCATACTCATGTCACATGAGAACTCATGTTTGGGATAATGCAAATTAGTCCTTTGACCTGAGGCATCACAGTTGTCTTGTGGTTAAGTCCTTGATCTTTGATTATGTCAAAGTCACCCCATCGGGGTGTCCACGGCATCGTTGGGGTTAAGCCACTTAGTCATGGAGGCAAGTGAATGCGCAACAAGGGATCTCTAACCTTCAAACCGTTTGAGGGAGAATACTCTATGATATGATTTAGAATCTCTGGCCAGAGTATGAATGAGATTTAGAAAAGTCGTTCTAAATCACATTCAATGAAATCATATAAGCACACGAATCACATTGGATAGTAGACATGAATAAATAAACTATCAAACCAAACAATGTGGTCAGGAGTATTAGATTAGAGAAAGACCGTATTGCATTTGTAATCCCAAACTGAATAGGTTTTCTCTACCTCTTCTGATTAGCTTGGGTAACCATGATATGCTGCAAGGTGTCACTCATGGTTTGTGGAAGCCCTAAACGTGTGTAATCACTAAAGGGAGAATTGAAAGTAAGTTTCAATTCACAATCGATTTGAAATGGTTTTAATCGCCCACTGCCTCACTAAAAGGAACCTAATGGATCGCACACCATAAGAGGTGGAGATTGGAGATTAAACGGAGATGAGTAAGAATGATTAAATGGTTTAATCATTTATTTATGGCAAGGATTAATTAATATGTTAATTAATCAAACGAATAAGTTCGTTAAAGACCTCGGGATATGTTTTGGACCTTAAGGCCCAATGGGCTTCGAACGTCAAGCCCATTGACTTAAGTTGTATGACAACTTAATGAATAATGATTCACTAAGACCCAAAAGCCCAAACAACACCCCATGGCCGGCCATTTAGAGGAAGGGTAGTGAACTTGCTTTAATTACAAGTTTGCCACTCAAATGAATAAAGGTATAAATATGACTTTATAGCCTTTTATTCATTAGGGTTTCTTTTAGAGAAAATTGGTGAGAACTTGTCTCTCCATTTTCTCTCTAGGAGGCCGGCCCCTTGGGGGTGCATCTTGCAATCCCACTACTCCAAGGTCACTCATTTCTTCTCCAATCTCTCCTTGGTGAAGAGACTTAGAGGTTCCCTACTTTGGGAACTTGGAGAAACCTATTCTTCCATCCAAAAATATAGATTTAAGATGCAAGGAATGAAGGCCCTCTCTTTGGGTGATTAGCCTTTGCTTATGCAAAGAGGAATCTACAAAGGTATAAATCTCAACTCACTTTGTTTTGAGTTGATTAATGGTTCACCAATCTACTAGGCTTTGAATTTCTTGGTTAATGTTTTGTTTTTAAGTGCATGCTAGCATGATTCCGCCTTTAATTGTTAATTGCATGCTATATGATGTTGCTTAAATGAACATGTTTTCACAAAATATTCCTTCACATGATAACCCAATCTGTCCCGTTGTCATCCCTAATTGCAACTGTAGAACCAATATCCACCTCCTTTGAAAGCCAAAACCTTTTTAAATTCGCGACCTGATGACCAAACCTAGAAAGAAAATGTTAGGGATGGGCAAGAATTCCAAAGAAAAATTTAAACATTTTCTGCAAAGATGTTTTTTTTTTATTCTGAAAAATAAATAGAGAAAAAAGAGATTGAACGTTTTGAGGAGTAGTGGAAAGAGAGACACGAGGATGCTTCGAAGCTAGGGTGAAGGGAGATGAAGGGAAAACGATGCTGTTTTGAAGGTAGTTGAAGGAGAAAGAAACAAGGAGGGAGGGCACAAGAAGGAAATGGGGGAGGAGAAGGTTTTTATTTAGAGTAGAAAACTAGCGTCGGTCAAAACTGACAACATATATTAATTCCGTCGGTTAAAACCGACACCACCCTGCTCCCACTGACATCACTTTGCCAAATTCCACATGCAAAACTAGCGGGAAAATTCCTGCCCAAATATTTCACGCCAATTCCATCGGATAAAACCGACATTACACTATCCGACGCAAGTTTGAAAATATTTAAAAAAAAAAACAAAAAGCAAGTCTTGTCGGTTATAAGCGACAATACTGCCAAGTTTGAAAATATTTAAAAACAAAAAGCAAGTCCTATCGGTTATAAGCGACAGTAATGCTGACGTTAAGTTATTCGACGCAAGTTTGAAAATATTTAAAAAAAAAACAAAAAGCTAGTCATGTCGGTTATAAGCGACATTACTACTTTGTTATCCGACATCATCTAAATAGGTTGTCGAAAATGTCTTATCTAGCAGTACATTGTATAAAACTGACACCAGTCTTCGACACAATAAGCCACTTTTGTAGTAGTGGTAATTCCAGATGACTAAGAACTTCCAATTTCAGACCTATCGTAACAGTTAGGAGTTGTATGCCCTCTCCTAAAGCAAATAAGACATTTAGGAGAAATACCAAACTTGAAATTAGTGTTGTAATTCTATGTACCCTTGTTTGAACCATTACCAGAGAATGAATTCCTATTGTTTCCACCAAAAAAATTACCTCCACTAGAGTAATTGTTATTTCCAAAGAAATTTCCACCATTTCCTCTATTTCTGTTTCCCAAATTGTTACCACTATAGTCAGATTTGGAGTTATTACCCCCACCAGAGAAGTTATTTCCACCAACAAACTTCATGTTATTATAGCTGTTAGCTCTTTGTTGAGGATGAAAACCTCTATTCCCATTTCCCATAAAACCAGATCCTCCTTTAAAGCCATTATTGAATTGATATAATTGAAATCTTTGAGGAACTTTCTCCCTATTCAAAACCACCTTGAAACCTTTGAGTATCAGAATTTTCACTATTGACATACATTGCAGACATAAAAAATGTTACATATTGAATCCTAGAATCAATTGTTCCTTCTGCACTTAACAGTTGAGCCCTAAAATCTTCCATAAAGATTGAAGCTTCCCTTGCAAGAATTATTGTTTTGATCATTTCAAATTCAGCTGGTAAACCAGTCAATACTACAATGATATAATCATTATCTGTAATTTTCTCCCATGCATATACCAATTGATCCCTTATGCTTTTTAACCTTAACAAGAACTTATCCACAGTTTCACCAACTTTATGTGCAGTGTGGAACTCAGTTTTCAACTGATTAATTCGAACTCTTACAGAAGCATATCTTTCTTGCAGAATAGTCCAAGCCTCATGAGGTGTCTTGCAACCAATCACATTATCCATAACATCATCAATTAAAGTAGCAATCAATAAGCTAAGCAAAACTAAGTCCTTTTTAATCCATTCTTTATATGCTAGAGTTATCTTTTTTGTAATCCATGTATCTGTTCTGTATTAATCACAAATTTCGATGGACAAACAGATTCACTGTGACATTAACATAAACAGTTGATATGCTAAAAAACCAGTAATCGAAACAGAACTTGAAGACTTGAATCTTGAAACCCAGAAAACACACTCGGATCCCTTTGGTGAGGATCCTAGGGAACCGTGAATCATGTTTGTTCATCATATATTGTGCGGTCAGTTTTTGTCAGGTACTGTTTGTATTTAATTTTAAATAAAAATATTTAAAATGATTTATGACCGCATAATGTACATGAACGGACACGTTTCACGAATCCTCGGGATCCTTACAAAAAGGATCCAGCGAGGATCCAAATTCGTGATGAGTTGGCACTCTTAACAAACTATGCTGAGTTGGCATTTAGTCAATGATAGTCAACAACATCCAGGTTTTTTTTGGATGATGAGGCTGAAGTAGTAGAGACTAGAGACAATTATTATAGCGTGATATTAGTCATATTAGAGGAAGGAAAAACGAGACTAATTAGGTTTTCAACATCCTTTCTACCGAAGAATTGCTTGACACGAATCATACGTGACGTGCTAATTAACACAAATAATATTAATAAATAATTCGAATTAGTGTGACGAAATATGTGGAATGGAAGGGAAAATGGGACTTAGGTTTTCAACGTTCTTTCTTCTAGAATGATAAGTCATTTAAATGATATTTTTTAGCATCCTCGACCTAGTTTTAAGCTTTTAATTAGCATAATTAATTAAACAATCAACGTTTGTACTGACTAATCTCGACAAATTGACACCCCTAGATTTTAAAATAGAGTCACTCCCCAAATATTATATAGAACATATACATTAGTTTGATTATATTATTCTCAACCTACGTTTTTTTATTAGGGTTAATTAATCCTGACTTGGATGCACAGCATTTGCCGCAACTGCTTGGATTCTTGCCATTTGGGATCTTGCCCAATGGACAACTCGACTCTGCTGGTTTCCATTTAACTATAAACAACTAAACATTGTTTGGTGACGGCAAACAGAAAATAACTTATTGTTTAGTGACGACAAATTTAGTTTAACTCCTTGTTTGTTGACGATTAATGAAAACAACTCATTGTTTGGACGGCAAAGTAAAGAAACACACCTCTCAATTTTTTGTTTAGACTTTATGTGCTTGTGATGAGAGTCAATATTCAATTCTTTTTAACAGCAGCAGTACAAGGAAGAAACTATCCATTTTACCCCTCATAAAATTAAAAGGAAAAAAAAAAAAAAAAAAAAAAAAAACACATAAATTAAAGGAAGTTTTAACAAAACACTCTCAGTACTGTTCACATTTAATGAAAAACCACATTTATACATTTCCCTGTTACTATTCACTATACCTTTAAAAAGAGCTTTTCATTAAAAGGGAAGTTTTTTTAGATTTTTTGTTAGTTTTCCTTAAATTTTAAACTCATCCCACCCTCTGCTTGCGACTTTGCGTAAGCAACGAATTAGAAAATATTTTGTAAAACATGAAGGTCAGAAATTAATATAACATGAAGGCCAGAAATCTACAAAGATGGAATGGGGCAGCAATTGAGGCAATTGTGGAAAGGGAGTAGGTGTTGTTGCGGATGCAACGGCTGGCGAAGGAGCCGAGGCTAGGGATGGGTAAATACCTATTGGTTATTAGTAACCGCGGTTACCCGCCCATTTAAATTTCACGGTTACGGTTATGGGTAACCGTTTAGATAAATAAACGGTTATGGGTATAACCGTTTACCCGCGAAATTTAAATAGGCGGTTATGGGTATTAACCACGATTATAAACGGGTAAGCATTTACCCATTTATTTTATATATGTAAAATTAACACAAAACCATATTCCCTATCGGACAAAACTTAGATCAATGCTATTGACTATAGTGCATGATTTCTATAGCTAATATAATATAGTTTTCCTTAACCACTTTAAATTTCATGGTCCATTATATATATTATGTTAATATTTTACATTCCGAGTCAAATAACCCAAGAATACTGTCTTTTAATAGTTTTCGTAACCCAAGAATACTTAGCAAATTTTATATTACCTTCATTGCTAACAGTTAAAAATATCGTCTGTAAACTATTATTTCAATTATTGGAATGGTATACGGACTTAAAAAATTAAAATGCGGAAATGTATGATGAATGTACCTATAACGGTGTTTAATTGTTAGAAAAACAAAATTATGACAAATTTTTCTTTTTTAATTTTCAAGTTGTTATAAAAACACGTAGACGGGTGAAAAATGAGTAAATGGTAAAAAAGAAAGGATAAATGGGTAAACAGGTACTAAGCGGTTACGGTTTAATGGGTACATGGTTATGGGTATGGTTAACCGTTTATAAACGGTTATGGGTATGGGTATAACCATTTAGACAATTACCCAATGGGTAAATGGTTATGCGAGTATGAGAATAAACGATTATGAATAAATAACCGCGGTTACCCGCCCATCATAACCGTTGCCCATCCCTAGCCGAGGCACGTAACGGGGGCGGAGCACGCCTTAGGACAAGGGATAGTGAAGGAAGCCATTGGAATGTGATGTAAAGCAAAGCTCGATTTTGGGTTGGCGGATGAGACTAGTCGAGATGAGAGAGAGATAGGGACAGAGTGAGGTGACTCAAGTGAGGTCAAGAGAGTCAGGGTAATGACTGAACGGTTGAGATTAAATCTCAACCAAATCTAACAATCGATATAATTCTTAACCCAATTTAAAATTAAGTATATTTTGTAAAATATGTTTTGTTTTGGTTTGGTTCGGTTCAGATCGAATGAAGGCATATGAGACCCCGAATCCCTTACCAAACTTTTCGGGGTCTAAACGGTTACGGTTAAATGGGTACATGGTTATGGGTATGGTTAACCGTTTATAAACGGTTATGGGTATGGGTATAACCGTTTAGACAATTACCCAACGGGTAAACGGTTATGCGAGTATGAGACTAAACGATTATGAATAAATAACCACGGTTACCCACCCATCATAACCGTTGCCCATCCCTAGCCGAGGCACGTAACGGGGGCGGAGCACGCCTTAGGACAAGGGATAGTGAAGGAAGCCATTAGAATGTGATGTAAAGCAAAGCTCGATTTTGGGTTGGCGGAAGAGACTAGTCGAGATGAGAGAGAGAGAGGGACAGAGTGAGGTGACTCAAGTGAGGTCAAGAGAGTCAGGGTAATGGCTGAACGGTTAAGATTAAATCTCAACCAAATCTAACGATCGATATAATTCTTAACCCAATTTAAAATTAAGTATATTTTGTAAAATATGTTTTGTTTTGGTTCGGTTCAGATCGAATGAAGGCATATGAGACCCCGAATCCCTTACCAAACTTTTTGGGGTTAGTTCAGTTTTGAGTATCGAACAGTTCAGGATTTTTGATTTGGGAAGTTTCGGTTAGGTTTAGGGATGTTTTCAGCTTACTTCGAGATTATCTGTATTTTTTTCCACCCCTAGGTATAGCCACTAGAAAGAGGGTGGGTGTGGTGTGAGATTGGATTGAAATTCACGTAGTTGTTATTGTTGATGCACAAAATCAGTGAGGACTTTGATACAACAGAAAGTGTTGAGTTTGTGACCTTCGCTAGATTGCTCCGATCACTAGTGTGGATAAGTATGTAAAAAGATAGGGACAGGGAAGCAAACAAGATGTACATGGTTCACCCAGATTGGCTACGTCCACGGAGTAAATGAGTTCTCATTAATTGTGAAGGGTTTACACAAGTATATAGGTTCAAGCTCTCTTTTAGTGAGTACTAGTGAATGATTTAGTACAAATGACATTAGGAAATATTGTGAGAGAATGGTCTCTATTTATAGAAGAGAGTTTCTAGTTTCATTCTGACATTGACACGTGTCATGCTGTGATTGACCTCTGGTGTCGACACGTGTTGCGTTATGATTGGCTTCCTATGTTAACATGTGTCGCGTTGTGATTGGCCTCCTGGTTGGAGGGAGACTCTTGTGGGTCCTTGGCGGTATAATGTTGACCGGTGCTTAGTAGTTTCGAGGTTGGTCAAGTATACAAACAGTTATATTCTTTCATTTTTTTATATATTAGCCTTTTGCGACATGCGTGATTATTTTCTCTTTTGTATTTTGTTTTATTATTTAAGAAACTGATTTTACATGTGTTTAGAAGAATAAAATAGAAATAGATATGTCAGTAAATACTCCCTTCTATAAGTAAGGTAGTTTTATTTTGTACTTTAACAATTTTTTCTTTTTAGTTAAATTGCATTATTTAAACATTAATAAATAGAGGGGCATTCCAGGTATTTTGAAAACTTCACATTTTTGGCTTCTCTCTTGATATATATAAGGGTAAACTTGAAATTTCATAAAAAAATATTTTGAGATTGGGAGTAGGAAGAGATTAAAGATGTGTTTGTTTGGTGTACTAGCTTTCACTAGACTGTATCGGACTAAGTGTTATTGTACTTCCGTGTTTGTTACCCACATAGACTAACTTTAATGAAACTAGGAGGGACTTGCCTCGATTAAACGCATTCCTAGTCGGTCTTAACGAGGCCCTCGAAATCGAGTAGACTGCTAAGACCATCTTTGATCCCTTTCGCCCCTACCTTATCCTTCTTCTTCCTCGCTTCACCCTTCTCTAGTTTGTCGTCTTTCCCCTCCTAGAAATCCTAATAATTAGGCTTTACCGTAGTTCCCCTCCTAGAAAAGTTAGCAACTTCGATCAACAAAGAGAGACAAAGGAGAGAGAGAGCAATGAAGTCGCCATTCAAGGCGGAGACACTGAGGGGAAAGGTGGCTTTGTTGACGGGAGGAGCATTAGGAATCGGGCACGAGATTTTAGTTCAGTTGGGCAAATATGGAGCTTCAATTATCGTCATGGTCCGTTGTAAGCATGTCATTGACTTTGTTGTCGATGCCCCATGTTCCCAAGGCATTTATGTAATTTTCTCACTCTTAAATAACCCATTTTTTAACCGTAATTTGCTCCATTTGTCATATGATCATCTGGAGTATCATGTGTTTGTATTGTTTTCTTTGTTGTTGATTTTGTTTTATGGGTTTTGTTCAATAACGCTTGTTTTACGAATTTTGTTTTATGTGTGCAAAAACATGTATATCAGATTGTTGTATTTGTTGCATGATATCGGATTTGAGGGTGATATGCGAAGTTTTGTATATGTTTTTCATGATTTGAAAATTATGAATGCAACAATGCTAGAAATTGCACATTGCATTTGAAGATTTTGATGTACAGACAATGGTTTTTTCGTATTTCTCACTCGTATGGAGACATGATCTTATTCAGTTGTGGGAAAATTATTATCATATTTGGATGCTGAGAACTTGTTTGGTTTTGATTTGAATTGTGCAATGTGTAAATCTTTGGTTTTGATTTAAACAATGAGGGACAGAAATAAGGAATAAGAGAAAATTGTAGTAATAGTCTCTCAACTTTAACTCAATTGGAGCAATCATCCATCAATTAAAATTCATGATCATTGGTCCCTTAATTCATCGAAGTTGAGAAACCATTGCTATCAAGAGTCATTGCAATATGACTCATTTTGACTCATTTGCCCCATGATTTAGCCTCACGTGCGTTCCACGTGAATCATTTTGATAAACGTTTTAACGGAGTCGACAAAATGGACTATAAATGAATGTTTTGATGAGTTAAAGTACCAATGATCATGAATTTTTAGTTAAAAGGTCATTACTCCAATTGAGTTAAAATTGAGGGACCATTGCTACAATTTCCTCTAAGAAACAATGAACGAAAACTATTGAATCGAAAATTGTTAGTGTTTTCTGTTTTCTGTTTTCAGTTTGTATGAATTTCCTAGTACATTCCTTTGGTATAACTCCCTCCATTCTTTTATCCGCTTTTCATGCCTCGGATTGTAAACTTTTCTACCAAATGTTGATACTTTTAGCCATATCAATGCCAAGACAACGGATTTGGATCCCATGAGGATCCAAATTTTTAGCTATTTATTGTGCATTGTATGATCAGAAATTATTTGATTTTTTTATTTAAAATTAAACATAAATAATACTTGATAAAAACTGACTGCATAATATACAATAAACGGATAGAATATAGGAATTTCTAAGATATCCATGACCGCTCGTCAACCTCAGAACATTTGTTCAGTTGAAGATTTCGCGCCTACCAATGAAAAAGACCCATAACACATGTTCTTAGACCCCACTTGCAATTAGCCCGACAACAACCAAATTATTCGCATATGCATACGATTTAGACGCAAAGTAAAGATGTCGGGCAATTTCATTCTTGAGTCACATCTCATAAAATCGTAAAACCCTTATCTTTAATTCAATTCCACTCCATCCCGGTCCCATCCACAACCAATTGAATTAATCAAATTACAGACCCTTTAAGAAAAACGATTTCCATTTTTATTAAAATAAAAAAAAAAGAATTAGTTGTATCCAAATCATTTTTTTATTTTTTATGTTGGCACTTTATTTTTAAATAAAAAAAATCATAATAATTTCTCATTAAATAATTGATTTGTTGCAGTCATATTTAGAATAAGAATGTGATTGTGTAAATCCTAGGAAATATGGGAATGTATCTTATATTCCTATTAGGATTAGATTACCTATTAAATGTTGTAATCCTAAAGGGAAAGGTTTTACCCTTCCTACTACTATAAATAAAGGCACAATGAGGTGGAATAACACACACCTCACAATTACACATCTCTCTCTTTCTCTCTATCCATGCCGCACCCCTCTCTCTCTATGGCCTCCATAATTGTTCAATAAATTATGCCTACAACACGTTATCAGTACGCTCTTGACGCTGCGCTGACAAGAGAGTTTGATCTTCAATCTGGGAAGTATTACGTCTTTAATCATTCTTTTCATGATTAATTTAATTATTTTATTGAATTGATCTACATGCTATTGATTCAATTTAATTTTTCTATGTTGCACGTGATACAACGAATTGGAGATGCAATTTCGGCTTTCGGAGAAGGATCTTCTACAAATTCAAAGGCTTATTCGTTTTCTGCTACTCAGGTACGCTTCAAATAAAGGAAGATATTTGAAACGACCCATGAAGCATGAAAACATTCCCCATGATGCATGAACCCCCTACATTTATATTTACCTTCCGATATATAAATTGTATATGTTTCATATATTTGTCAATATATATATTTGTTTCATGCATTACGCAATAATTGCTATGTGGAATTTATGAGTCAAAGAATCAAAAGAAATTAGAAGCATATTAGGGTTTTCCTAAACCCTAAAGGATTTGAAAAAAAAAATGGGGGAATCAGGACATGGTGCGGCACACCACCGCACCATCATTATGCAAATAATCACCAGGCCTAGGCCTAGATTTTACCTCGGTAGGGCCTGTAGCCCTGAGCCTATGCACACTGGCCTTGGCCTGCAGCCATCCAACCTGCCCAATTGTCTAGGTTGTCCTTCCATACACACGCTGCAACCTTTTTGGTTGCTGGGTTTTATTGCTTTGGCCCGCATACATATAGCCAACATATGCTGGGCTTGTCCCTGCGCCACCCATACCCAAGCCCGTGACCTGCAGTCACTATGGGGCTGCTTTCACGCAGCCAGCCTTCACTGGGATCCCCGTGACAACCCACAGGCCAGCATGAGCTGGACCTGCCCATGAACTCCCCACAGCCCAAAACCGACACCCAACTACGGCTGGGGTTTCGTTCCCTCCTCGGTGGCCTGCAGCCATACCTCGAGGCCCTTTTGGGCCTTGCCGTTTTTACTCAAGGCACCCCGTGCCTTCCTTTTTTTTCACGGCACCCATGCCCAAATTATTTTGGGGCATTTATCAACCCACAAGCTATTATTCTAGCATTCTAAAATAATTTAACCCATATGTTAATATTATTTAGCTTCTACAATCGACCCTGTATGGCCCAATTTATTGAATTAATTAAAAGTGACCTGCAGTCCATTAATCTGATAATGAATCCAAAATTATTAACCTGAAGATCACTTTTGGACATTAACGATTCAATAATTTATTTCTCTTCTTTGAACCGTCATATACTTTCGTAGTAACGAAGCTCTCACACTTGAGTTCCCGAAGACAACTCAAATCCACTACACTAAGTTAGTATATTGCATTCTGAGTTTCTTGCAGGAACCTCTCTTTTATGAACTAAATGTTCATAAACTAAATCGAACCTGTAGTTTCGAATTTCGTGCCTTTGAAACCAGAAGTTTTCATAAAACAATACACTCATGAAACCCGACGTTTTTCATGAAAACCATGTCTTAGAACTCGAATGTTCTAACTTTGATGCTTATGGATGATTCATTCCCATAGCACCAATCACAATCTTGTTCCCTCAAATTCAGTGAATTGTCGAACCGTCACAAGTTTGATTTTCCTGATTTGAACTTTTCTAATAGAAACCACTTTATGTGCGATACAAGATGTGAATCTCCACATGACTATTAAGAAGCTGAGAAATCATTGAAGCCAACAATGGCATAGAAGAGCTGAATAAGCCTCTGTCATGATCTTCATTCGAAGACTTATGCTCAAAGCATTACAAATGGAAGTACCTCCTGAACGAGGATTCTATGGCTCTTTGGCTCGCTTCTACGAACCGTCTAATCATGAAAGATATTGCCTAAAGCAAACCATGATTACGTCCATGAATGAGTATAATTCTGAAGTTTATAAATTCGATCGAATTTTGACTGGAGAATACTTTTCTCGTCATTCCTTGTTTCTAACTCACCCCTGAAGCAGCAGTGTAAATAGCGGAAGTTTATCCAATTCTCGGATCTGATTACTACCACAAACGTGAGAGAAAGGTATGGACCCAATTTGGTCAAAGCCTACCAAATGGTGGTGCACTGCTTCGGCAAGGATACACTGAATGGCATACTCTCTCACAATCCAACTTTAAGTTTGTTTTGACAAACATATGGTAGAATCAGGGCCTGCCAAGGTGTGGCATCATGCCCGATGCGTGATCCTTGGCACCCATGACCTAAAACTTCAAGAATACAGGATAATATTCCCAAACCTTAACCCTGCAGAATCTACTTTCGTCTTGATAGAATAGACCATTGGTTATGCACTTGTTCGTGCCCCTACCAATGTTGTTGAGGAGTACCATTCTAGTAGTCAATATGTGAGATTGATTTTGCTCCACCGAATATCGTTGGAATAGCAAAATTGTGACATGAATGGCCTTGTTGGCCGAATCCACCAAAGTAACTTTGATTTACTTTGTGAACATTTTTCCATGTTCTTGGATTCAAGTTTGGTGTATGTTTTACTTATGGATCATCTTATTGATATTGTCCTCGAATATGAGTTAATTGAATCATGTTTCTTGAATACATGTGACCAATTCAATTGACCACGTGATTAGGTGGGAATGTGGGAAAGTTAGTTGTCTCGATGAATGCGTACTACGCACACTAACTTTACACCTAAATAACATCTCTAACAATGACTTCAGGTATATCCAACCTGATTAAGAGCATTTGGCACGCTCCTCGTTGTATGAATGGTACTGCATCACCATTTAAGGGACCTTAAATTTTCCCTGACGTTGAGTTTTTAAGGATATTCGAGATGACAATGATCATAAATGAAACCACTGAAGAAAATAGAGTGAAATATTTTTGCACCACCTCAAAAAAAAAAACACTGAGCCTGAAGCTTTCATTTGGAGCCAATGGGTTGTCTCCCAACTGGGAATACACCACATGTGGCCGGCCTATAGCTGGGTGATTGAGCAGTTTACTTGCTTTGGCACGACTTTTTGGGACACTTAGGTCGAACAATGATGCTACAACGCATCTCCATACCCGAAGTAAGGATCTTATGCCTACAAGTACACTTTGCCAAGCATGCTCATTAGGGAAATTGATTTTCTAAATCATTCCTAGCAAAGATACGAAACAACTCCATTTTTGTAGTGGATTCAAGGGAATATATGTGGACTAATCCAACCAAAACGCGGACCATATAAAACTTATGGTTTTGCTTGATGAATCGACAAACTGGTCACATGTTTGTCCACACACATTGCTGCTAAACCTCTTGGCCGATTATGGGTTAACCACCCTACTTATCCCTTAAGGTCCCGGAGACTGGATAATGCCGGAGTGTTTACATCGACAGTTTTCGATAAAGTATTGCATGTATTTTGGGTTTCTAATTGAACATCGAATTCCCATGTTCACCCCAAATAGCCTCACCTAGTGATCATAAAGCGCAATTTAAATGATCGCCCAAATTTTGGTAAACGTACCAAGTTTTCAGTTTCTGCCTAGGGCTATGCAATCCTTGTACGCAGTTATGTTGGTCCGCCTTGAGGCCCATTGCCACCCAACCTATATGACGTTACAGTTGGTTACTGGGTACGAACTTGACGATTTTCATATTTACGCGTTTGGGTGTGCATTCCATGTGCCAAGTTCCGTCGCCGCAGCATACCACCTTGGGTCCTCAAAGAAGGATGGGAATCTTTTGTCGATCATGATTCTCCTACACACTAGCTCTATTCGAGCCCTTGCACGCGATCTCTTTACCGTTCATTTGCGGGTTGTCACTTTAATGTGACCGTCTTCCCGCCGTTAGGGGGAGATAAGAACGTTAACGTTCCTGTAGAACGGCGTGAATTTACGTGGATGTTGCCCATTATGTCTCATCTCGATTCCCATACCGCACAAGTGTGATAAGTAAGTGCGATGAATTCTAGATTTCAGAATGTTGCTCCAGACGCATTCATTTGATCTAGCTAAAGTGACGAGATCATATACCAGCTGCAAACATGCCTACAAGGATAGACGTACTTAACGGACATCGAGTCAACATTCTTGGAGGGTGTGCCGCCCCTATTGGATGGTTTGGACGCTCCTGTTGGATGGTCCGGTACACTGACGGATAGCCAATCAATCTGTCTTGGACTGGAGCACGACAGATCATTCGGTTCGTAGGATTCACTTCCCTATAAGAGTTCCCTAGAACAGGAAGACACGGCACAATAATGAATCTAAACTCAATCGCTGTCTCAAATCATTTCCATTTCATGAGATTAATCCAAATTACTCCTGAGACTTGAAGTTCTTGGTCAGTATACTAGTTTGGATGAGAAAATGGAATTGAAATGAGATTATCATCGATGATGTTTTCACTTATATGGTAGCTACCGACATAAATGAAAAGCGACGATATCGAACCGTGTTCCGTTGATTAAGTGACAACGTAGAACTGATTGGACAACTAAAGTTACAATCCAGGTCAAATTCCTTACCAAAGTGTGTATTAGACCTGTCGTTCCTACACTGCCCAAGGTAACTCCGTTGTGTTACAAATGGGAAAGGAAGCGTTATGAGATGAATGAAATAGTGCGATATGATGCACACCTTACGGCACAAGGTTTCTCTCAAACGTCATGTGATTGATAGCAGCATTATGAAATGTGGTTAGTGTTTCTCCATGGGGATATTGATACCGAGAATTACATGTAAGTTCCCGAAGAATTACATGGATTGGTTCAAATAGTTCCAAAACCACGGAACACCCTCTTAACTTATTTGAGGCGTTCACTTACAATCCGACAGATATGGTATACCCATCTTAAGTGATTATTTGATCAGTCAGGGATGAATTATGCCCTTGCGAGTTAAACTATGAAGTCTTATTCCAAATTGCTAGAGTTACAGTTTATGTTGTTAAACACGAATCTCACTAACACTCTGGAAGAGCTTGAGAAAACTAACTCGCACATGAAGATGGAATTTGAGATGAAGGATCTTGGGAAAACTCACTTATGCCTTGACCTGAAGTTAAAGCATTGTTCTGAAGGTATTTTGGTCTACCAATCGAACTACACCCCAAATGTGTCACCTTTGAGTATACCTTTGATCGTCCACACGTTATATGCAAATGAGACCCTTGAAGAGGTTATGGAATCCGAAATTCCTTATCTAAGTTCAACTTTGTGCTTCGTTGTACTTAGCTCATTGTATTTAGACAGGACATCTCCTTCGTTGTTGATCTTGGTAAAGATGCAGCACCGCGCCTACACGCAACCACTGAATTGGTATTAAAGACATACCCTAAAGGTATTACATGGGCAAATCCCAATGCATCTCAGGGGGATCCAAACCCCCCGATCCTCAGAATGATGCTTGCCTTGTTTGTTATGCTGACGCTGGTTACTTATCAAACCCGTACAAGGCAAAATCCTCAAATGGTTATGTCTTTACCATTAGGGATATCGCAATATCTTGGAGGTCCACGATATGACCTTAGTTACGAAATCTTCGAATCATTCCAAGATTCACCTCACTTCACTACGCCACAAGTGAGACATGGTTAGGAGTTCTTGTTGAGCATATCCGAAGTACTTACTATTTTTCATCTATTGTTGAGTCCCAACAACGATCCATGAAGATTATGCCACATGTATCAACCCGACCAAACCATGATACATCAACGAAGTCAACGCCAAGACATATTGAGTCTACATCTACATCAGCAAAGCATCAAGAGATTGAAGTCATGCAAACCAATCCCAAACAACCTTGCCGACCTCTACACGACGTCACTGCCGAAGTCAACCTTCTAGAAGCTTGTCCGAGGAATTGGTATGCCTAATTATCTGAGTTGAATCGCTTATAGTTCTCTTATTTAGAAGTTATGTCTAACTCAGGGGAGTATCTAGAAGTATACTCACATGATCTTAATGTACTCTTTTTCCTTACGATTAGGAACATTTTTCCCACTGGGTTTTTGCTACCTAACTAGGTTTTAACAAGGCACCCATTCTGGGATGATCATACTCCATTGAGTTCACTACCTTCGTCCAGTTTGACGATTGTTTTAGACATTATGCATATTTTCTTACTTTTCTCCTTAGTCTATGAGTTTTTCCCATTCCTTGGGTTCTACCATAGCGAGGTTTTTGTGAGTTTTTACAAATGCATACTTCAAATTAAATTTGAGACTCGCGATCACCCATTGTGCCGATGACTTCATCAACTATTCTACCTTATCTACTGAAGATTTGATGCGATGGTTTGTTGAGTATTTACACACTCAAGGGGGAGTGTTGTAGTCATATTTAGAATAGGAAAGTGATTGTATAAATCCTAGAAAATCTGGGAATGTATCTTATATTCCTATTAGGATTAGATTACCTATTAAATGTTGTAATCCTAAAGGGAAATTTTTTACCCTTCCTACTACTATAAATAAAGGCACAATGGGGTGGAATAACACACACCTCACATTACACATCTCTCTCTTTCTCTCTATCCATGCCGCACCCTTCTCTCTCTATGGCCTCCATAATTGTTTAGTAAATTATGCCTACAACATGATTTAGTTTTAGTTGGGTATTTAATTTCTTAGATAAGTTGGAAGGAGTGAGATATAGCTAATACATACATATAGATGCCATCATTGCGGCAAATCAAACTAACCAATAGGGAACACAAAGTTCAAATCATCACCTCATTCTCGATTCCTCAAATTTCCCTTCACTTCCTTCTAAAAATATACTAAAATTAATGGTGGCACGTTTTATATTTTAAAACTGAAATTTGAAAGAAAAAAAAAACCACAAAAAAAGATGAACAAAATCAAATAGAAAATTTAGGGTCTTGTAGTTGTACATAGTTTCGCCATCATCAAGGCGTTCAAACCAATAGGGATACGAACCTATTCCTCATCTCAAATCTGCCCCTACACACAATTTCAAATAAAAAACTACACACAAAAAACAGTAATGATATTCTTACCACATTAATATACCATATTAGTGTACCATATTATGTGGCATCTGATGTGGCTGCCCACATCATCTAAATTAATCTTAATTTAATTTAAATTAAAAACCATTTAATAAACTAATAATACAAAAAAATCTGTAATTAAATGGTGGTTGTAGCATACGAGAAGTGTTCTCCTTCCTTCCTTCCTTCCTTCCCCGTTGCTTCTTCTCCCGTTTCTTCTTCCACGTCAATTTTTTTGTTTCAGCCCAGAATGATGGTTCTATGATTTCACTTTTATTCTTCGCGAATGATTCTGTGTTGTTTTCTCATGCTACTAAAAGAGAAGCGCAATGAGTCTTAAGCGTACTACACTGCTATTCTAGCACCTCTGGTCAGCTAGTCAATCTGGAAAAAAAGCTCACTTTTCTTCGATGTGGGCTTCTATAAAATGGAAGATCGCTAAATGTTTGAATATCCAGACTCAAGAAAAGTTTGGAAAATATATGGGGAAGAAATCTGGGCTGAAAAACAAACAAATGGCATGGAAGAAGAAACGGGAAGGAAGCAAGGAAGGAAGGAAGGAGTAGACTCCTCGTATACCACAATCACCATTTAATTCCAAATTTTTTATTATTATTGGTTTATTAAATGGTTTTTAATTTAAATTAAATTAAGATTAATTTAGATGATGTGGACAGCCACATCAGATGCCACATAATATGGTACACTAATGTGGTATATTAATGTGGTAAGAATAGCATTACTGCACACAAAAAGATTTCTAGGGTTCTAAGCAAAAACAAAGATTAGGGTTTTTCACCAGCACCAGGAGAAAAAAGAAAACTACAGAAAAAGAAGATATCTAGGGTTTAAGCAGGAAGAGAGACTAGGGCTTTCCAGCAGCAGAACGGCTCCCGCCATTGCTATCCCAGAGTGTGAAATTGTGATGCAACAGAAACCCTAATGATTGGGTATTTATCATGAAAACTTGGGCCCTTAGGGCGGCATCTGGCAGAAGAGTCTCAAGTCTCGAGTCTCGAGTCTCTATATGGGCTTGACCTGTTTTCTCAATCCAGCCCAACCCACATTGATTTACCGGGAAAAAACTGAGACGACTAGGGATGGGCAACGGTTATGGCGAGCGGGTAACCGCGGTTATTTACCCATAACCGTTTATACTCATACCCGCATAACCGTTTACCCATTGGGTAATTGCCTAAACGGTTATACTCATACCCATAACCTTTTATAAATGGTTAACCATACCCATAACCGCATACCCATTTAACCGTAACCGTTTAATACACGTTTACCCATTTACCCTTTTTAACCCGTTTATCTTTTTTTTTTTACCATTACCCCTTTTTCACCCGTCTACATGTTTTTTAACAACTTGAAAATTAAAAAAAATTGTCATAATTTTTTTTTTGACAATTAAACACCGTTATAGGTATATTCATCATACATTTTCGTATTTTAATTTTTTAAGTCCTTATACCATTCCAATAATTGAAATAATAGTTTACGGACGATATTTTTAACTGATACCAATGAAGGTAAATATAATATTTGCTAAGTATTATTGGGTTACAAAAATTGTTTAGAAGACATTTCTGTCAAAGCATTTCTGTCAATTTCACGGTTACCCGCAAGGAATTTAAATTAATTTGGCGAATTCCATGATGATGAGAATCATCATTCCTATAGCAGTGTTATTGAGAGAATGACCGATGAATTCCTTGCTACTTTATTGGGTGCTAAGTATTATTGGATCGAGAATATGTTTTGTGTTAGTTTTACATATATAAAATAAATGGGTAAACGGTTACCCGTTTATAACCGCGGTTAATACCCATAACCGCCCATTTAAATTTTGCAGGTAAACAGTTATACCCATAATCGTTTATTTATCTAAACGGTTACCCATAACCGTAATCGTTTAATTTAAATGGACGGGTAACCGCGGTTACCCATAACCAATGGTATTTGCCCATCCTTAGAGACGACTCGTCCTCTTTCTCACCGTGCCGTATGGGCTTTGCTCTTTCCAGATTTTAAGTTTGTGAGGTGGGTTAGCCTTTGATTTCTTCTTTTTGTCACCATAGGGTTTTGTTGAAATTCTTTTAGATTTTGTGGTAATTTTAGTTTTTTTTTTTAACAAACGATATTATCTACAAGAAAATAGTGAGAGAGTAGGTTAAGCCTCACAATGGGCTAACAATAATTTGGTTCACATTCACCTTTGACGAGAATCGAACCTAAGACCTTTCATGTACAATTGAAGAGGAACGCCACTAGACCGTAGTACTAAGTGACGTGATGATTGTAGTATTGACTTCGTAGGTTATGATGAGTCAATGAAGGCCGAAGTCTGAGGATACAGTGGTGGTGGTGGAACTCAAATGAACTGTAGAAAAATATCGGGAAATTTTATTTGAACATATATAACCTTATTCTATACTTAACTTAAGTTTAAAATATGATTTTTTTTTTATCATATTGCATAATTACCATCAAATACAAGATAAAATAAACAAAAAAAAAATACCAAAAAATGCACACACAAAAAGTTCTATTTTTGTTTGTTTAAGTTGGTTTTTTTATGCATACTAGTATATGCGCACACAAAGTGTGTATTTTTTATTTTTTATTTTAATTGAAAGAGAGAGGAAGAGACAGAATTAATATTGAATGAGTTGCAGAACATTCATGAATATTGATTTTGGGTTTTTATGTTCTAAATAAGTATATCGATATATTTACTATTGAATTGAATTACTAAGACTAGTTTAGACAATAAATTTAAGTTTAAATAGATATTAACGGTTTAATTAAAAATAAAAGAGTAAATTGGATGTAGAAGATAAAGAAATTATACGGATTCAAATAATTTAAACAAAATCTTTTTGGAAGTTTAGTAAAATTACTTTTGGTATCCAAATAGATGTGAGAGTAAATTTGTCCATACCGTCCAGTACAAATATGAAATAACCACTCGATCTTCTGCTTCCGTACATTGTGCCTCGGAGGCCACCCCACCGCCATTGCCAACTGATTTAAATCTCCGAGCCGTCTCCCTCTCTCTCTCTCTTTCTCTCTTTCTCTCTCTCTCTTTTTCTCTCAGTTATGGAATTGGCCAAGCATTTCTCCAAGCAGCTCTTCGACAGTTTGCGTAAGCACTTTTAGCCCAAAAGCACTGTTGCTCTGTTCTTCAATTCTTTTCAAACTGCAAGAATGAATTTTTCGTTTTGTTTTGTTTTGGGTCACGAAATGTGTAGATTTTACGCAAAGCTTTGTGAAGAGGAAGGAATTTTACCGGCGGTTTGTATATAGCTACATGAATCTGTTTAAATCGCAGCATTCGAAAGCAGAAAAAGGAGGAGAATCGGACGCAGCGAAAAAGCCAAAAGCTGTTGGTCCTCAGCAAGCTGCTTTGGGGCCAGAAGCTGCTGGTGGCATTAGCAGCTCTTCGAGTGAGGATGAAGATTTAGTCGATAGCAAGAGGAAAAGGTTGGAGCTTGCTTGGCTCCCCAATTTAAATCCCTTTCGCGTAAATTAGAGTAGTTTAGAGTATCGCTTTTGTTAAAAAGGATAAAAACTTGTCATGTCGGGGCAATTTATTGAAACTGATGGGTGGCCATCACTTTGTGTTAAAGTGTTATTCCTTAATTTTAGGGTTTATGTCTTCTAGGAGATTTCTTGTGAGTTGTATCTAGGGCTAGCCTTTTATTCCTTAATTTTAGGGTTTATGTCTTCTATGAGATTTCTTGTGAGTTGTATCTAGGGCTAGCCTTTTTCTCTCTAGCTACTACTCTGTAGCTGTTTGCATTTGTTTATTGGGTAGGTTTTTCCTTCCTTGCTTCGTCTCTTTTTTATGAGACCTCTCCCTTGTAATTCTTTTTCATGAATACATACACACTTTGTTGAACTTAAATCTCAACATGGTATCAGAGCAGGAACCATAGGGTCATGCCTCTGTTGTTCAATCCATTCCATTCCAAAAAAAAAATTCTTTCTTTCTTGGTGTTTTTTGCTCTTCGTTCACTGTCATGGTAAAAGACCAGAATTTAAGCCGAGAGGCAGCAAGCTCGTCAAACACTTTATCTTCTGGTGTGATTCATGGTGAAATCAATCCAAATTTGTGCATGTGCTAAGTGTTATTAAACGAGTTTAATTACATACCATGGTCTCGCGCCATCTCTCTTGCCCTAGGTGGAAGATCGAAGCTAAGGTATGCCAATGGAAGCATTAAAGCACCTGAACCATCCTCTACATCGTATGGTGCATGGCATGCAAGCGATCAGCTTGTTATGTCCTAGATACTTAACTCTTTGGAACCTAAGCTGTCTGAACTCTTCAGTTACTCAGAATCCTCTCATGTTTTGTGGGAATCTATCAAAAAGATGTATGGCAGCCAAAACAATGCTGCTCGTATATTTCAACTCAAGAAGGATCTCACTGGGCTAAGGCAAGGTAATCAATCCTTCATGCAACACCTTGGGAGCATGAAGTCCATGTGGAACGAACTTGACATGTATCGTCCACATACAACATATTCCGATGCACTCCTCAAAAGAGCCGATGAAGACAAAGTGTTTCAACTTCTGGCAAGTCTTGGAGCAGAATATGAAGATCTTTGAAGTCACTTGCTGATGATTGCAGATCTGCCCTCGTTTAATAGTGTTTGTCAAGCTGTCCAACGGGAGGAAACTCGAAGAAAAGTTATGCACATTGAACCCAAGTCCAACTCTGAGGCAAGGGTTTTCACCAGCAATCATAAACACACTGGTGAAAAAACATTTACTAGAAAGAATGCAGATTAGAAATGTACTTACTGTAACATGAAAGGGCACATAAGGGAAAAATGCTGGATCCTACATTTGGAGTTAAAGCCAAAGTTTGATAAGGAAGGAAGAATGATCAAAGAAGGCAAGGGAATTTTTCCAAAGGCTCTCCATTCAACTAGCTCGTTGACTGGTGGTTTACCAAACTTCACTGCAAATCCCATAGATTTGATAAATGAATTTGCAAGCTTTCTTCAAATGAGAGGAGGCACCATTGAGGAAGAGGAAGTGATCTCTAAGAATCCTACTGCCATGCTTGGAAAATTTGCAGGCTTCTTGAATGAGACCACAACCCAAGACAATGTTTCAGGTATTATCTCTGCCCTCTCCACTGCTCTCAATGAAATTACGCATGATTGTTGGATCATAGACTCAGGTGCCACAGATCATATAACAAATAAGTCCTCTTGCTTAGATAAGTTTCAAAATATGCCTGAGTCTTCACTTGTGTCTGTAGCAAATGGGAAAGGAGAACCTATTATGGGAAAAGGTAAACTTAAACTGTTAAGTGATGAGATTGAGTCAACAGCTTTGTATGTGCCTTCATTTCCTTTCCAGCTTTTGTCCATAGGAAAACTCACAAACACACTAAATTGCCTTGCCATATTCTCTTATCACAATGTTGTATTTCAGGATCGAGTCACCCAAAAGAAGATTGGTAAAGGGTTCTATTGAATGGACTCTACTTTCGTTCAAAGAAGCTCAAGCTTGTTAAGCATCCTTTTGCCAGCCTAAGTCTTCCTTAAGAGTACCAACTTTGGCACCTTCGATTGGCCCATCCCTCAGAACCTGTGATGAACAAAACTATTTTCAAATTTTTGTAAAGCCATACATGAATGTGAAGTCTGTCAAATGTCAAAAGCTACTAGGCTTCCTTTTGTTTTTTCCAAGTCTAGAACCAGTAAACTGTTTAAGGTTGTTCATTCAGATATTTGGGGTCCTTTCGGTGTAAAATCATTTGATGGATATAAATATTATGCCACCTTTATTGATGACTATTTTCGTTGCACTTAGATTTACCTCTTGAAATTCAAAAGTGAATTCTTTGATGCTTTCAAAGACTTTCATCAATTAATCTTAAACCAATTCTCCTCTAAGTTAAACATTTTACAGTCGGATAATGGCACTGAGTATACATCCAACAATATGTCTAATTATTTGAGCAATCGTGGGATTTTACATCAAACCAGCTGTGTTGGTACACCACAATAGAATGGTGTAGTCAATAGAAAAAACCGTGACTTATAAGAGAAATCCATATCTCTTATGCTTCAAATGCATGTTCCTAGAAGGTTTTGGTCTCAGGCTCTCCTCACTGCAGCCTACATCATCAACAGGTTACCTACCCGTGTATTGAATTCAAAATCACCTGTTGAAGTAATGAAGGGAAGAACTATTGACATCTCACACCTGAGAACTTTTGGATGCACATGTTATGTCCATATTCAAGCTGCACATCGAGACAAGCTCGATCCCAGAGCTGTCAATAGTGCCTTCATGGGATACTCGAGCATTCAAAAAGGATACAAATATTACAATCCTTTTAATGGAAAGATTGGTGTCTCAAGGGATGTTCGATTTGATGAGAATGCTCCATTCTTTCACAAATATAGCAGTGAAGAACCTCAGGGGGAGAACCTACTGGACATTTTTCCTCTGCCCATTCCAACAAATCTACATGAATTCAATGTTTATCTCGACCGCCACTCAGAACAACATGATGATGAGGAAACATCTCCTGATCAAGGAAGCTCAGGCACTACTCCTCAACCTGTCTTGGCACCACGAAGAAACCCTACTCGTGATAGGCATCATCCTCTAAGGCTGCAAGAGTATGTTACGTACACGGCAAGACTTCCCATCTCCAAAGCCTTAACCTATCAAAAACTGTCACCATCCCATGTAGCATTTCTACATTAGTTGTCCACTAATGATGAACCAAGAATTTTAATGAAGCTGCTCACATTCCAGTATGGCAGAAAGCTATGAAAGAAGAGCTTCAAGCACTGAACAACAACCAAACATGGAGTGTGGTTTATCTTCTAAAAAGAAAAAGGGCAGTAGGGAGTAGGTGGATATACAAGACCAAGTTTCATTCAAATGGCAATATTGAAAGATATAAGGCTCGTTTAGTAGCCCGTGGCTTTACTCAAACTTATGGCATTGACTACAATGAGACATTTGTTCCCGTAGCCAAAATAAGTATTGTACGAGTGTTGTTATTTGTGGCAGTCAATCTCGATTGGTCCCTATTTTAAATGGATGTGAAGAATGCATTTCTTCGTGGTGACCTCGAATAGGAGGTGTACATGAAGCTTCCTCCCGGAACTCCACAAGAGCATGAAACTAACAAAGTTTGCAAGCTCCATAAGGCCATATATGGACTGAAGCAATCTCCCCGAGCCATGCCGATTCATCGTTATTTGTTCGCACTGGTATAAGTGGCAAACTAGTTGTTCTTATATATGTTGATGATCTTATTATAACAGGTGATAACATAGAAGAAATCAATGCCCTCAAATCCTCTCTTCATCAACAATTTGCCATTAAGGATTTGGGAATCTTAAAGTACTTTCTTGGCATTGAAATGGCTACTTCCTCCAAGGGTTTATTCTTAAATCAAAGGAGGTATGTTCTTGATCTATTGGATGAAGCTGGCATGTTGAATTGCAAGCCCGTTTCTACTCCTCTAGTGAGTAGACTTCAAGTAGATGCACCCAGTGAACCACTACCAAACCTTAGGGTTTATCAACATATGGTAGGAAAACTAATCGACCTCACTATCACCAGACCTGATATTGCTTATTCTGTAAGTTTTGTCAGTCAATTTATTCATTCTCCCTCGATGATTCACTGGGAGAGTGTCAAAATGATACTTAGATACTTGAAGGGATCCATTGACAGAGGCTTGCTCATGCAAACACGTGGTTCAAATCATATCATGGCATACACTGATGCTGACTGGGCGGGTAATGCCCTCGATCGCAAGTCTACCACTGGTTTCTGTACTTTTGTTGGTGGCAATCTTGTGACATGGAAGAGTAAAAAACAAACCGTGGTTGCAAGATCAAGTGCTAAGGCTGAATATAGAGCCATGGCAGCCACGACTTGTGATTAATTTGGTTAAAAAGTCTCCTAATGGATCTTGGCTGCGTCAACAAGGAACCTATGTCCTTGTTTTGTGACAACCAAGCTGCCATGCATATAGCTTCAAATCCGGTATTCCACGAAAGAACAAAGCATATTGAAATTGATTGCCATTACATCCGAGCACAAGTCCAATCCAAAGTCATCAACACCGTGTACACTCGAAGTTATGATCAACTTGCTGACTTGTTTACAAAAGCTCTTGACTTTACTCATTTCCAAAGATTGCTGAGCAAGCTTGGATCAATCAACCCCCTTGATCCAGCTTGAGGGGGAGTATTGAAACTGATGGGTGGCCATCACTTTGTGTTAAAGTGTTATTCCTTAATTTTAGGGTTTATGTCTTCTAGGAGATTTGTTTTGAGTTGTATCTAGGGCTAGCCTTTTATTCCTTAATTTTAGGGTTTATGTCTTCTAGGAGATTTCTTGTGAGTTGTATCTAGGGCTAGCCTTTTTTTCTCTAGCTACTACTTTGTAGCTGTTTGCATTTGTTTATTGGGTAGGTTTTTCCTTCCTTGCTTCTTCTCCTTTTTATGAGACCTCTCCCTTGTAATTCTTTTTCATGAATACATACACACTTTGTTGAACTTAAATCTTAACACAATTGGGTAGTCATTGGTCTTGAATGATTTTGTGTAATTTGGAACTTGCAATATTAGCTGTGCATGAAAAAAAAAATGTAGTTTGGAAGTTGTGGTTTGGCTTGGTTGAAAAGAATTAAAATTTGTCATTTGGAACTTGGGTGGTCATTGGTTTTGGAGGAAATTGTTTAATTTGGAAGTTGCAGTTGGAGTTGTGAGTGAAGATTGTTCAGTTTTGAAAGTTGCAGGAAATGGAGTGGGAAACAAAACCCCACCCACTACTCGATCAGTCTCAGAGATCATTGCAAGCATCCAACGCAGTAAGATAGGAATTGAGGACTGGAGTTTGAGTGATCTCACCATTGGTTTGTTTCTCATTTATCTTCGTCAAGCGTCTGTAAATCCGTTTGAGGCTGTTAATGGTGTCCAGGTCTCCTCAGATTCCATGGTAATACGAATTACATGATCTTTTTAATTCTGAAAATGTTTCTTGCTTCTGCAATTAGTTTGTACAAACACATAATATTTTGTGGCAAGTATGATTGTGGTGAAAACGTGGTTGTCATTAGTTATTTGCCATTTGTTTTGTGTTTAGGTGCAAGATCTCATCTACCACTCTGAGTTAGCAAAAGGTTCTTATAAGGATAATACTGCAGCTCTTGCAAGGAACACCATGCTTCGTGAAAGCAATGTCTTGAAATTTGTCAAAGATTCCAGTGTCATGAGGCCTGGATATTTTATAGGGATAGATCCTTGTAAAAAACTTGTGATTTTAGGAATCCGTGGTACTCATACTGTATATGACCTTATAACTGATGTTGTTTCTTCTAGCGATGGTGAAGTCACATTTGAGGGTTATTCAACCCACGTTGGCACTACAGAAGCTGCTCGCTGGTTTCTTAGTCACGAGATGGGAAATATAAGGAAGTGCTTAGAGAAATGTGAGGTGGTGAATCTTTTTACCCTCACTTTTCTTTGTTATTGTTTTTTTTTTTTGAGTGGTGTAATCTTGTTCGAGGATTTTGTGTTTTTTTTTTCTCCCGACCAGATTTTTTGTCATTGTTGGTTGTAGTTGAGCCCAATTCATTAACAGGGATTTAAGTTAAGGCTAGTTGGTCATTCTCTCGGAGGTGCTACAGCTGCTTTACTTGCAATAATGCTCCGCAAAAAGTCAGCTTAGGAGCTGGGGTTCAATCCACAGATTGTCTCTGCCGTGGGTTATGCAACGCCACCTTGTGTCTCCAGAGAACTTGCTGAAAGCTGCTCCAGTTATGTCACAGCTGTTGTGATGCAGGTGGGAAGGTGCATTCAATTATTCTCTAGTTAGAAGAAGCACTTTCAATCTAATTATATCTACTCGTTGCAGTTAATTTTCTATAGTTTTATTTGTTATTTTTCCCTTCTTAAATTCTTACAAACTTAAGACATCTTTTTATGCAGGATGATATGATACCTAGGCTAAGTCCAGCATCTCTAACCATAAAGATTTACAAGGACTATATTACTCACAGCTGGTCAAAAACAGATCCTACACACTAGGGACCTAGAACTCTTCTCCGGCCATTAATGGTCATCGGAGGATATCATCCATCCACTTGGAAGAAGATGGGAATGCAAAGTACAATTAAAAAGATAAGAACACCAGCTGTAAACTTTCTAAAAACAAAAAAATGAAACTAGCCGTTGCACATTTGAACCTAACGGCTACTTGCTAAAAAATAGCAAGTTCCTCATCTCTTCGATTTCAGTATTCTCTTCACTTCTTTCTGCAGGATTGTCATCTGCAGTTCGATATTAAGCTAGTATGCAGCTTAAATCTCAACAGCCTCTCCTAAGCTGCTTACTGGCTTAACTCCAAGTCTCAATCTCAACTGATTAAATCTATCTTTTGGCAAAGCTTTTGTAAATATGTCTGCAAGTTGTTCTTCACTTCTGCAGAACTGCAACTTGATCACCCCTTCTTGCAGAGCTTCCCTTATGAAATGATACCGCCTGTTTATGTGTTTAGTTCTCTGATGAAATACAGGATTTTTTACCATAGAAATTGCTGACATATTGTCACAAAATAAAGGTGTTGCCTCAGTTTGCATTTCCCCAAAATCATCAAGAACGAATCTCAACCAAATTGACTGTGCAGTTGCCATAGCTGCTGAATCATACTCAGCTTCAGCGGTTGACAGTGCAACTGTGTTTTGTTTCACAGAAGCCCAAGAAAATGCCCCACTGCCAAAGCTGAACGCATAACCTGAGGTGCTTCTGTTATCATCTTCACTGCCTGCCCAATCTGCATCACAGAATCCAATGAGGATTGCAGACTTATCTTTCACATACTCAATGCCATAGTTTAGGGTCCCTTGCACATATCTGAGTACTCTTCTTGCAACTCCCAGATGCTTCTTAGTCGGACCATTCATAAACCTTGATAACAAACTTGCAGCATACATCAGATCAGGTTTAGTTGCTGTTAAATACAGTAGACTTCCCACTATTTTCCTGTAAAGACCTTCATCGGCTAATTCACTCCCATCCACTTTCTTTAGCTTTTCACCAGTGGGCAAAGGAATAGAAACTGGTTTGCAATCTTCGAGCCCAAATTTCACAAGTAAAGACTTAGCATACTTACTTTGGTGTATAAACACACCTTGATCAGTTTGCAGTATTTCCATTCCTAAGAAGTGATGTAGAAGGTCGAGATCAGACATTTCATATCTCTCCATCATTTCCCTTTTAAACTCACTGAGCATCTTGTCACTACTTCCAGTATATACAATGTCATCAAAATAAATTGACACAATTATCAACCCTCCTTCATCATCAGATCTTGTATATAGTGTGGCTTCACTTGTGCTTCTTTTGAACTTACACAAAGAGAGATATGCATCAATCTCACTGTACCAGGCTCTAGGTGCCTGTTTAAGTCCATATAAGGCCTTCCTTAACTTATAGACCTTGTGACCTGCATTTGCCAACTCAAAACCCTCAGGCTGCTCAACATACACCTCTTCATCAAGCACACCATTTAGGAATGCTGACTTAACATCCAACTGAAACAACTTCCAACCCTTTTGTGCTGCAAGAGCAATGAGTGTTCGAATTGTATCTAACCTTGCCATTGGTGCAAAGGTTTCATTGTAGTCTATCCCAGGTTTCTGTGCATAACCTTTTGCCACAAGTCTGGCCTTGTGTTTTTAAACTGTTCCATCCAGATTTAGCTTAGTTTTAAACACCCATTTCACACCTATAACAGGTTTATTCATAGGCCTATCAACAAGCTCCCAGGTATTGTTCTTTTCAATCATTTCCAACTCTGCATTCATAGCCTTCTGCCAGGCTATTTCACTTGCTGCTTCTTGATAGTTCTCTGGTTCTATAATGCACATATGACACCTTGCATATATATCTTCCAGAGTTCTCAACTTCACTGGGGTGGAGCTAGGTGTGGAGCCTTGACTGTGACTTCCACCATTATCTTCAACCAACTCATCCACAATAGTGTGTGAATGAGAACCTTCAGCATTGTCAAACTGGATTTCATCGGTTTGTTCCTCTCTAGCTTCTTCTGTAGAGTCATTTCCTTCAAGATTGAGAGGTATCGAGATAGATTCTACTTGATCACTTTTCCAATTCCATGACTGGTTTTCACTGAAAATTACACTTCTTGAGAGTACTATTTTCTTAGATTGCAGATCATACACTCTATATCCCTTTTCACAGCTTCCATATCCCATGAAAACCCATTTTCCGGATTTCTCATCAAATTTGTGCCTCAGATGTGATGAGACATGAGTATAGCAGATACACCCAAATACCTTCAGGTGCTTAATTCCAGGCTTCCTGCCTGTGAATGCTTCAAAATGTGTCTTATCTAAGACAGATGTTGTAAAACATCTATTTTGAAGGTACACAGCTGTACTTACAGCTTCTGCCCAGAAAGACACAGGGATTCCTTTCTCAGTCATCATGGATCTTGCCATTTCACAAACTGTTCTATTTCTTCTCTCAACAACTCCATTTTGCTGAGGTGAATATGCAATTGTCAGTTGCCTCTCCATTCCCATGCTTGCACAATAATCCATAAATTCATGTGAGGGGTATTCACCACCTCTATCACTTCTTAGCTTCTTCAAACTGAACCCACTTTGCAGTTCAACAAAAACTTTGAATTTTTTGAACACATTGAAGGTATCAGATTTGTTTCTGAGAAAGTATACCCAACACATTCTTGAGAAATCATCAATGAATGTGATGAAGTACCTATTCCCTCCAATGGATTCGTTTTGCATAGGTCCACACAAATCTGTATGCACCAATTCAAGTGGACAGCTTGCTCTCCACGTTTTTTCTTTGTCAAAAGGTTCTCTGTGATGCTTGCCTGACACACAACCTTCACACACATCTCTCATTTATGTCAAAACAGGTAGTCCAAGTACCATTTCCTTCTGCTGCATCTTTTTCATGCTAGTGAAGTTCAGATGTACAAGCCTTCTATGCCATAACCATGAATCTTCAACCATAGATGCTTTTCTTGCTGCAAGGGTTATAGACTCTAGTGAAAAGGGAAAACATCGATTTCCTGCCATGATCACTTTTGCTATAACATTGTTAAGGCTGCTATCATCAAAGATCACTGCCATATTACCCCCAAATAGGACATAGTAACCATGCTCCATCATTTGGCCCACACTCAGTAAGTTTTCATCCAAACCTGGAACTAGCAACATTTCATTTATATATCTTTTCCCACGCTGAGTTTCAACCACTAGAATGCCTTTTCCAGTTGCTTGTACAAGATCACCAGTGCCCATTTTAACTTTGCAGGTCACAGATCTGTCAAGGTTTATTAAAGCAGACTCTTGTGATGTCATATGGTTGCTGAAAGCACTGTCCACAAACCACACACTTCTATCTTGCATAATTGATGAGTGACAAGCGTAGAACATGGTTCCTGTAGTTACTTCTTCTTCCCTTGCACAGTGGGCAACTTGCTTGTGACTATCACAGTCCTTTGCAATATGACCAAAACGATTGCACTTTCCACATTTGGGTTTTCCTTTGTATCTGCACACACCAAAATGATATTTCTGACACACTTGACACTGTGGTTTCACAGAACTTTGACTACTGCTCCCTTGCTTGTTCTGTGAATTGAATCTGTTATTCCAATTTCCTCCAGAATTGTTGTTCCAGTTCCCACTTAGGGACCAATTTGATCCCTTCTTGTTTTATCCCTGCCACTTTTGATTTGGCCTACTCTGTGAACCTTTGTAGGTACCAGTGACTTGATTATTTCCAATTCTGAGACTACTAAAAGCCCTCTCAGTTCCTATCAATTTATCCCTTTTATCATGCAAGTCTTCCCTTTTATCATATACTTTGACAGATGGAATGACTTCTTCAACTCTAATAGCATCCAGATCTCGAGTTTCCTCAATAATAGACACAATGGATTTGTACCTCCTACTTAGACTCATCAATAATTTCTGCACAATTCTTTGTTCAATCACATCTTCACCAAGAGACTTCAGATTATTCACAATTCCAAAAAACCTACCCAAATAGTCATCTAGGTTTTCACTATCTGTCATTCTCATATACTCAAAATCAACCCTAACTGCTTGAAGTTTTACAGCTCTTACCTTTTTATCTCCTCTGAACTCTCTTCTCAGGATGTCCCAAGCCCCTTTTGCAGTCTTCTCATTTCTGATACGAGGAAAAAGCTCATCTGTTATAGCTCCTTGTATGAGACTCAACGCCTTGGCGTTTTTTATTCTGTCTTCTCTGGAGATGGTGGGTGGTTCCACTGGAATTTGCTCAGCCTCACTTCTTTCCTCTTCAGAGACTTCTTCCTCCGCGGAAATATGCTGCGGTTGCACTCCGAGTTCTACTACATCCCATAGGTCATGCGCTATGAGGATAGTCTCCATCTTGACAGCCCAAAAATCGTAGTTTACACCATCAAACTGTGGAGTTCGTGAATCTCCACCGGAAGAACCTGATCCCACCATTTTCTTAGTGAGTATCAGTGAATCAACCAATAAAGGAACCACCTTTATCCCTTCTGGGACCTTTTTTCAGGAATAACCTCTCTCACAGCTTTACGCCCCTCTCTGGAATCAGACCTAGTGCTCTGATACCATGTTTGAAATGGTACCAGGCATGGTGTTTTGGTTGATATTCTTCGATAAAAGTTGAAACTTTTTAGTAATAAAAATCTGAGTTTTTTTTAAGAGAGAGAGAGGGGGAGAGCAAGAGCCTGTATATTTTTCATATCCCTAACCATAAAGATTTACAAGGACTATATTACTCACAGCTGGTCAAAAACAGATCCTACACACTAGGGACCTAGAACTCTTCTCCGGCCATTAATGGTCATCGGAGGATATCATCCATCCACTTGGAAGAAGATGGGAATGCAAAGTACAATTAAAAAGATAAGAACACCAACTGTAAACTTTCTAAAAACAGAAAATGAAACTAGCCGTTGCACATTTGAACCTAACGGCTACTTGCTAAAAAATAGCAAGTTCTTCATCTCTTCGATTTCAGTATTCTCTTCACTTCTTTCTGCAGGATTGTCATCTGCAGTTCGATATTAAGCTAGTATGCAGCTTAAATCTCAACACTTAAGACATCTTTTTACGCAGGATGATATGATACCTAGGCTAAGTCCAGCATCTCTAACGAGGTTGAGGAGTGAAATTCTTCAAACCGATTGGTAAGTAAATGAATGTGCTTCTTCACAGTTTCCTGTCACTCTTTTTCAAAATAGGTTGAGAGAAAAAAAAAAGAAAAAAGCACACTAGTCGTTTGAATTGAGACTAAATTGCTTCATATACCAAATGATTAAGATCTCAAAGAAGATGTTGAACTAGTTTTTGTAAATCTGTTGCTTGCAATTGACACTTTCTGCTTTCCTTGTAATTTGCCTGCACCGTCTATTCTCAGAAATTTCTAAGTTTCAAGAATTAGATCGGGACCTTGAACTTGCATTTTGGGATTAATGCTGCGTGGTAATTTGGAAATCTATGGATTTTTTTGTGATTCTATGGATATAAACCTTTCAACTCTTTTGCTAGAAAAAACTGTCTGTGCACTTCTTTTGGTAAGGTCTATGCTGCCTGTTCCACTGCTTGGAATTAAAATTAGTATGCACCTCTTTTAGTTCGTGTCTATTTCTCTTGCTTGGATTATTGTGGAAAAGCAAAAAATTTGGCCATGAATAATTTTAAAGCACCAAAACGGATGAAAACTTGACATATTTATGTTAACTTGAAAGCATCATTCATCAATTCACGGAAAACGGAAAAGTTGCTTCTTTTGTGAGCATAATTTTTTTGCACCAGTGGCAATTTGATGTTAACTGTGAAGGCTTTATCAAAATATCATAGTTCATACTTATTTGTTTATACGTTATGTTTTGCAGGAAGAGTGATTGAGAAGGAAGACTGGAGAAGTGTCATAGATTTGGTTACAAATGCAAAGCAGGTTGTGTCTTCCGTGCAAGATGTTGCTCGGAAGCTTTCTGATTACGCAAAGTTTGGGAGCAGTAAAAATTCTTCTGGTAAATCCCACCCTGCTCTGTGCCTAAAGTGTCAATGCTACTGTATATAAGATCAGTCAATTATATCTTTATTCCTTGCTGTGTCGTGACATGTATATTGTAACAAAAGTGCTATATATATGTACTGTGATTGATGAATATTTAGTATTTACGCTGCAAAATAATCTCTGGCTGCATTTTTCGCACCATCAGTTTATAATTGTTGGCTATGTCGCGTGTATGATTTTCATTACATTGGTGGGTGTGGATGCACTGGAAATTTGTCATTCTTCTCTGCTTGATGGTGTTTGTTTTGTTGGGGAAGCATCAAATCTCAACAGATGGGTGGCTATACCTCATTAATCGTTAATGATTAATTTAAGCTTTAACATGCTTGACACCATATGATCTTCCCTTCACCAAATTATCTTGTGGTGTCTGAACAGGTGGTCCCATCATAAAGAAAACGCCTACTGCTCTCGGGGTCCCTTTAAATGACAGAGAAGTAACAGATAACACTGTTGCTATTAAAAGTGGAGGAGCTGCCTGTAAAGTGCCTGAGGAGTTATTTGTACCAGGTACCGTTTACTACCTAAAGAGGAATGTGGACGCACATGCTGTCAGCAACAACGGCAGAAGAAGGGAGTATTTTACGCTTTGGAAGAGGCATCCGGGTGAGCATTTTCAGAGGATTGTGCTTTCAAGCAACATAATAACAGACCACAAGTGTGTGAGCCATTACTATGCGTTAAGAGATGTGCTCAAAGATTTTCCCGCCTCCGATGATGAAAACAAATTTTTTTAAATGATCAAAACAAACTGATCTGAATTTAGCTCTGTAAAAATGTAGCTCATACATGACTACTGTAATTGGCAATGTTCTAATAGAATTTAGCAATTTTGATTGATCAATATTTCATCGAGTGTCTCGCTACAGTATTTTATGTACAGAGTAATGATCTGTTACATCCATATGCTTATCGGTTAGGAATGGTTGCCAACAACTGGACAGTACAATAGGCAAACTCATTGGGAGACAGAACTTACTTACAACTAGGACGCAACTGTGGAGTATCCCAACCCAATATAGTATTGTCATGTGTTTCAACTTTCTCTATATGGCAATGCTTGCTTGGTTTGTTTGTATTTTTTGTATTTTTTGTTTTTTGTTTTTTGTTTTTTTTTTTTGCAACAATGGTGTCCCAGTTGTAGATAAGTTTGTCTTTGCTAGTGGAGAGAGACTTTCCTACGTCTCTCACCATGAGTCCGTGACTTTCCAAGCTAATAACCCGATGCCATGTGGCACATGTCATCGCGTTTGATGGCATATCTGGATTGTAGGTAAGTTTTATTCACAATGAGTCTGTGACACTCCAAACTAATAACCCGATGCCATGTGAGAACGTGAAAACACATGTCTATCGTGTTTACTGGCGTATCCAGAGTGCAGATAAGTCTTATCCCATTGACTTGTTTTACTTACTGCTTGAACATTTTTCCAATTTGACAACTGCTAAGTTGATTGCAGACTAGCTAGCATGAGTAACCCTTTTTCTCCTTTTACTGGTGGCCTTTTTCCAACTTCTTATCTTCACAGTAGGATATTTTGTCTTTACTTCCTTTTGGTTTTGATGTTTTGTGACATAGTTTAATCCCAGATAATGAACTCCAACTTAGAAGGTAATCTGAATTCTTGTAAGCTTTTGGGTAAGTAATAATCGGGTTTCCCACCATTTACCTGCCATGAAAGATTAGGTTATATTAAAAATAGCCATACCTATTCTGCTACTGCTAGGCAAATAGAGCTATATATTTACTTATTTAGGATCGTACCCTAGGTAAAGCTAAAAAGCACTTCTACCCCCATGAAACATAATATGACAAAAAACCCCATAAGGTGTGATATATTAGGGTTTGCTTTGCTTCTCAAGGTTGTTAATAACAAATCCCCTTCTTAACAGGAGTCTTTTTCTACTATTCACCCAAAGGAATTGCAGGTGTTCCGACTTCCCAGCCCGAAACCACGATGGGATTTGATGATTCGAACCCTTTATTTTTTAAGATTACATTTAAGAACCTTCAGTACAAAAACAATGAAATCGGAAAGCATTCAATCATATAACAATGGCATGACAATAGATGAACACGACATAAAAAGTGAAATGCTCCTGATCATGATTAAACGGTTAAACAATTACTGACTTTTTTTATTTTCTACAAAAATATAATATTATAACTAGCAGTTATGATTATTGAATAACATTACAAAGTAGTTCTGACAACACGAAAGTGGTGATTTTAATAAGGAGAAATTAGATTCTCATCCTTTTTTTTCCTACTCCTTTGATTAAAACCTTATTCCTTTTCATTTTTTGATCAAGGTCCTTGGTATTAATAACATCATTAATTATTTCAATAATAAAATATTTTTTATTTCTAAATATATTCACTTAATGTTAAAAACGTTACAATTAATATATTTATATTTATGGCTAAATTTTTTATCATATATTTTTATATTTAGTTTGTACCATTTTTTAATTTCCAACATTTTCTTAATTTTTACCAATTTTCTTTTCAGTTTTAATTTGTACCCATATATTTTTTTTTGTGCCCATATTTAATAAAGTTTTATTTGTATTTGTACCTAGGGGTGGGTTCGGTACGGTTACCGTACCAAAACCCTTGTACCAATTACCGTACCAAACTTTCGGTTTAGTAAAATCTATTACCATTACCGTACCAAACTCTCGGTATACCGAAGTTCGGTATTGCCAAAAGTTCGGTTGGCATGGTATGGCAATGGTAATTGCCATTTTGTTTTGGGACAAAATCTGTTTTTGTTTTTTTAACCCAATTCAAGGGCAAAACTTTTTTTTTGTACCTTTATCTCATACATTGTAGATTAAATTAATCTATTATTCATTATTCACAATTCACACACATAATAATTCAAATAATACATCAAGATTCAATATGAAAATTAAGCTTACAATCCAAATAGAAGTTACGAACCAAAACAAATAGAAGTTAACAATCCAAATAGAAATTAAAGTTTCAAACCAAATGAAAATTAGAAGTAAACTTCAAAAAGGAGAATTCATTGATCAGTTATTCAAGCTTGAGATGTCGAAACTTTTGGAAGAGGCATTGAATTTGTAGAAGATTGAGTTTGTGTCAAGCGTACATTACAAACAAAGAAAACATATTAATTAGTAGCAAGAAAAATTAAAGTTGAAAACCATTTAATAACAAATTTACTAAAAAAATTAAAGCATATCTTTCTTGTTTTTTCTTCTTCTATTTCCTTGTAAAATTGAAGCATATATTCCGTTGGTTCCTTGTAGAAGTTTACTTCATCTGCCCTAAGTCAACCACTAGTACGCACTAGTGCCTCCATTATTTTAGGAGTCAAGGATACCCTAAAAGGGTCCACAACCCTTCTCCCTAGGCTAAATGCATTTTCACTAGCAACAGTAGAAGTGGGCGTTACAAAGATATTTTGGCTATTTTGTGAAAGAATTAGGAACTCTTTTGTGTTTGATTTCCACAATTTTAAGATATCAAAGTCACCAACAACAATACTAATATAAGTAGGGTTTTATTTTCAAATTATTGGAATATTATAAATATGTGTTATATAATTATCTATTATATAATTTATAAATTATAAATTATATTGTATTTTTGGTATGGTACGGTAATACCGTGGTAATGGTATCCATTACCAATACCGTACCATGAAATTTCGGTACGGTACAATACCGTACCATTACCGATTGGTACAAAAAATTTGGCACAAAATCGGTATGGCACGGTTGGCAATTCGGTTGGTACGGCAATTTGGCAAAAAAATCCACCCTTGTACCCATATTTTTTTATTTATTTGTACCCATTTTTAATTTTGCTAAATGTACCCATGCTAATTATATGTACCATTCATGTAATTTTTTTTCAAATTTTTAATCTTAAAATGTACTCATTCTTAAATATACCAATTTGTTATATGTAAAATGTACCATTTTTTTATATAAAATATATTCAATATTTTTTTTTCTAATCCATTTTAAAACTTATATGGGTACATTCTTTTTTCTTTGATTTGAGAATGTATCCATGTTAAGTTTAATCGAATAAATTTACTAATTTTATCAAGCCTAATATCTTATTTTTTATTTTTTTTTTATGATTTTGAAGAATGTACCCATGTTTTGATACACTAATTTGTTGGTTAATTTTTTATGAATGTACCCATGTTTGTACACACACATAATAGTATGTTTATATTTTAATATTTTTAATCCCACAAATTATGGTTTTTTATTTAAAATGTCATTAATATAAACAACTATAAATTTCCATTTTTAATTTAAAAAAATATAGTAACGTAAATAAAAATAAATTATCACATTAATTTCAGGGACTTAGATCAAAAATTGAAAACCAACAAGATTTTAATCAAAGAATATTCATAGTTAGGGACCGCATCTAAAGTCACCCTTTTAATAAATATATAGCTGGGGGTAAAGTGAAAATATTGATCAAGAAATCAAGAATGTTCTCATGGTGATCATAGGTGGCACATCCGACCAGATTGGGAGACAGACAGGTGCAATGGGGTATTGCATATTGGTGGATTATACGCAATTCAAAGTTCAAAGGGTCATGAAAAAACAGCATTCTATAGAAAGTAACTTTAAAACTTAAGCCGTGTTAATTGTAATTTCCATTCAGCTTCATACAGTCTATTAGCTTCTCCTAGTTTGTCTCACTATCTTGGCTTTGTGTGAAGAGAAAAAAAAAAGTCACGGTCTATCATAAACAAAAAACAAAACCTTCATTAACACTAATTAAGCTATCATTCATTAACCCTACGAGAAGTTACATCCTATTATATTTGTCCTCATTATTCTTACTAGAAGACCATATGATCCAATATATCACCCCCTTATATTAGGGTTTGGACTTTGAACATTTGCCTTCTATTCAAACTACATGATTTTCTATCTTTTTTATATAAGTAGAGAAGTAAGCAAATTAAGGCATGTAAGATGGCCAACAGGACAAGATGTAACGTAAACTACACGATCATAAATATTATGCTGTTTGATTGCCTCTAGCCTTTTGAAAATGAACATTTGTTTGCTCGAGTCATAATCGATCTCTCAAGAACACAAGAAAACCTTTCATGTAACGAGGATATGTTCCCGATCTCTCACTCTCTTATTCACTGCTTAATAAGTCAAATGGTGGGTATAGAATAGATACTGAAGGGATACATTGCTCCAATAGGAAAGTATTTTGTCGTTGTCATCAACGTTGTTAGGTTAATTGAAAATTAAAGATTGAACTTCTATAGTATTGGATTATGATTGCGAGCTTAAATTTAATTAATTAACGTTTCATTTTTAATTACAACTTGATTATCTTCTTATGTTTTGGATCACAACATGTTGGATTCTTTAGGAACGTAGGTGACATACCGATGGTGAGGTGAAATTGTTTTAGTCTTCTACTTCTACTTCTAGATGGACAAGAAAATGGAGCAAAGAAAACTGAAGCAATCATCCACACACGTGCATTTGGCCCCATATGCTACTTGGTGTCGGATTTGACTGGTCAATCGGACAATTGTCAGCATCATTTTCTCACATCTTATATACAGCCAAAAAATAAGCAAGTTTTTCAAGCAAAAATAAAAAAATCAAGTTGGCCTATAACAAGATAATAAGATAATAAAATAGGAAAAGAAACTATTGAATTAATTATTCAGTGACATGGAGGAATTCATACAAAAGAAGTCATGGATTTGTTTGTGGAGAAGTAAGAAATGAAATGTGCATATAATCACTAATTACTTAATTATCATCTTTCATCTAAATTATGAGTAGGTGGACAATTTTTTGCGCAAATAGAAGAACCAAGAATTCTTTTCCGTATCCTATAAACCTGACTCATAATCATTTGCCTTCTCCCTATCTCCTATGTAAACACATAATCCAAAACTCAAATAACCAAACCACAAAGTTTTGTGGCTTTATTGACTTGCATTTTTTAAATAATAAAATTATTATTATTATTATTAAAGAGAGGAGAGGATTTGAAACTATTATAATAATTTAAGAGATAACGGAGTTTCCAACCTGAAATGCATGATGAAAATCCAATACCCTATTCACTAGGATACTAACTTGCATTTTGCTCAAAATTTCTTTCTTCCTCGTAATTGAAGAAAAATACTTTGAAACGATCTTTAGAGTACAAAAAGGTTTTCATCTGATAGCATCCCGTAATTATGTTTTTTTATAGAGCAAAAAATATATTATGTTAGACAAAAGAGTTTATGATGCTTTCTTTTGGTAGAATAATTATTAAATATTGACTTAAGAAACTTTAGATTACCTTGAAACATTTGTTAATTTTCTCTAGCAATTAAGGTTATAGTTCGAACTTTTCTCTAACAATTAAGGACATAGTCCATGTGAATAAGTTTGCAAGTTATGTAACAACAATTGAGCTATTTTAATGAGTAGTAAGGATAAATCTGCTACAAGTTTTGGAGAAAGTTAAAGTTTTGCCAGAGCCTTACATGTATATGTCGAACAACCTTCTATTAAATGTTATTAATCTAATAACTCCATTAATTAGTTAATTAGAATATCTTGTTGTTCCCAAGACCATTCCTCCCTTTCCATGCTTTAAGTGGCCAACAATTACACATGGCTCCGGAGCATTCTTTATTGTGAGATTATGGTAGCCAATCTGGTTTATATCTACCATATAAGCTCAACTGTGTAGTTCCAACTTGTAGTTTATAAATTAGACCTACAAAAAACTTCTAATATATAAATTGCCCTTTTATACATAATTGTTTAAACCAATTAGCTTCGCTCATATAAGCTCAACTGTGTAGTTTCCAACTTGTAATTTATAAATTCGACCGAAAAAAAAAAACAAACTTGTAATATGAAAAATTGCCCTTTAATACATAATTGTTTATGTAAGGTTGTGAATGACAATGAATGATGTATTGGATTACTTATGTTGTAGGCCACTTGTTTATCGAGTCGTTAACAACTTAAGTAATCTGATAGTCCTAATGAAATCAGGATTATGGAGTCTTATCCTTTGCAATTGACCAAAAGAAATCTGATGGATTTCACTACAAAGATACAGTATCATGGTGGGTGGGACTTAAACACTTAAGTGATAGGGTTCGACTTTCACAACCAATAATAGGCTGTCTGTGATTAAACCCTAATGATATAAATATTATGGTTAAGTCCCTACTTCCATACGCTTAATCTCTCAGATACGCTGAACCCTATTCATATAGCAGAGAGATATTATTGAAGTACTGGAAGTAGAAGACAACCTAGAAATCTGCAATGTCTTCCATATTCTAAAGATAAGTTTAATATAATTAGTCGATCTCTATTTTATATTGATTTGATTTATTTGTGATCCTACTGTCTTGTTATTGTGATTTCAGAATATGTCTTACAATTTAAACCAATTAGCTTCTTATTTTAGACAAACTTTGGGACTATAAATAAACAAAAAATCTTCAATTTCATCAACCTGAGTCATATTTAATTAACAATTTAATTCTTGCTGCATAAATGAAGGAACTAGCTTAACTTATGATTGCCAATAGATTAGTTGGGGTGTGGGGCCTCAATTAGTGCACCATTAGTTGTGCAAATGTCTGAACATCAGTGCTTAAGATGAGTTAATGACATTAGAGTAATATGCTGTCTCGACAAGTCGCGACCTGAAGTGCTAGAAAGGAAAAATTGTCCCTCTTCCTCTGACCTCCTGAAGTGTTTCTATTCCAGTGTCACTATCTTTTGTTTCATTCATTTGTAGAATATATTCTTCTTTTTCTATACCTTAAAGTTTGATTATCTGTAATTGATGAGTATTATTAGCCCCATAAGTATAGATTAACAGTGTATAATCTTTCATTAATCGACCACTGTGGGTCTAATCTATGGGACTGTGCATTATTTAGTCAGTAATCTGTCCGTTGCTTCTATTTAAAAACTCAAGGACTCTTGCCTGGTTCCATAAACTAAACTAACAAGTGGAATTCAATAACAGATCAAGGGCTACAAAATGTCCTCTCTCTCTCTCTCTCTCTCTCTCTCTCTCTCTCTTATTTGAACTTTTCAGCCTTAGTCTATAGTTGGGGCAGATTGAGGAATTATTAATGTAAAGATATTCAATTAGATGGACAAATATTCTCTACTGATATGTTTTGTTGCAAAACTGTTAATATTTAAGATTAGTATACTAGTATATACGTCGTGTTTTAAGATAGAGTTTACCAATATGATACGTCAGACTAACATTATTATCCTATAATTAAGTACTATATAAAACGTAATTTATTTACACCCTACTTTTAAATTTTATTTTGTGTTAGCTGCTTATCGATGTGAATCAGGAGTAACATGGGGATGATCAGCTGGTTCATGGTAGAAGGATGAAATGTGTGATGATTTATCAATTGTTCAATGGAATCCCACATCCATTGCCAGCTTTTCTAGTTCATGCAGTGTAATATATAGTTTATGCCATTTGCCTGTCACTTACTCACGTTATATAATTTTCAAATTTCCGCCATAAAATTGGTTTCATACATCTTATTTGGTCAGTATTAAAAGAAGTCAAAAGCACTAAACAATTATCAACCAAAATTGTCTACGTATATTTTGAGAGTTTTATCTGTTAATAAAAGGAAAAAACACTCAAAATGTCTTTGTAATTTTCATGAGTACTGTTATGTATATTTTAAAAGCACATCTGCCTATTGTAGCAGCTTAAGCCTTATCACATTTGTTCTAGTGAATGTGCATAGTTACCCTTTTGCCTATGATATACTCATTTGGCAATATAGTTATATTCAATTACTGCTTGTTAGCACCTCAGTGCTACAAGTGTTTTAGCCATTAAATTTGATTTTCATTAGATCTTTTATTTTCAACTTCAATCATTCATTTCTTATATATATATACCACTTAATATTACATATCATTGAAGAAAAATTACAAATGAAGATATCATGGATTTGGTTTGTGAAAGCTGATAAGTTCTTTAATTTGTCGTTTTAAGGAATCTTAGTTTCTTATTTGAATTTTGAGAGCATGAAAATTTAGTATTGACTGGTGAGAGGCTACTGGGATAGAAAGAATAATAGTGAAGCGCTGTAGCCCATAAAGGAAACCTATTCTAATTAAGTATTCATTGTAATATAATTAACACTGCCCCCACTCAAACTCTGATCTAAGCTCTGACAGTATTTATAAGCCTGGAGGAGTGATGCTATGCAGATAGCATAAACCAGATTAATTAAACTCTCTTAAAACGTACTAATTAGTATGACAGGTTCTGGTTCTCCTTGTGGTGCCTGCAAGTTCTTGAGAAGGAAATGCATTAGGGGTTGCATTTTTGCACCTTACTTCTGCCATGAACAAGGTGCTACCCACTTCGCAACCATCCATAAGGTCTTCGGGGCAAGCAATGTGTCGAAATTGCTTGCTCAACTCTCCGCCAGTGACCGATGCAGAGCCGCGCTTACAATCTCATATGAAGCTCAAGCTAGGGTTCAAGATCCTATTTATGGCTGTGTTTCCCATATTTTTTCTCTCCAACAACAGGTTACTTTAATTAATTTACTAGTTAATCATTGGACTTGTGTTCTCCAATTTAGCTTCTAATTCATTAATTTCAACGGATCATGATGATTAATCTTATATGTTGACTATTGCAGATTATTAGTTTAGAAGCACAACTAGCTTCTGTCAAGGAACAAGCAGCTAAAGGCTATTCCAGCAATAATTTCCAAGGTTGGCTTCAGTCGGAAAATTCAAACACACTGATGCCACAAAGTGTGATTAATGAATCAATGACACCAGTATATTCCGGAAACAAGAACCCTAACTCTTTCGCGGCCAATGAAAATTCCATGATTCCAGAAGTACTAAATGACATGTACGGAAGCTACGGAGAGTCTTATAATTCCACGTGTTCATTAGACATGTTTGTGAGCAATATTTCATGGGGTTTTGATGAAGATCATGACTGATGAGCACTGATGAGCCTCAGTTATCAGCAGTAGTCGCCGGAATATTATCATAATGCAACAAATGGGGAAGGTTTTGCAATTTTTATTGACACATACAAGAAAAACTAGGAACCCTAGGAGTGCTCATACAGCAGTCACAAATATTTTTCAAAAAATGCAGTACGGTATTTTTCACACCCACAATAATGTGATATAGCCGGTAGTGCCCTATCTGTAAGCCTCAAGAGATTTCCTGAGGTTTTTTGGGTCCAGTGAAGTGAACGCATTTTCCAAATGACTGATGGCCAAAACCGGTTTTGTTTTTTTATTATTTTTTTGTTCTTTAGTTTCAGAAAGAATCCATATCAGTTTCATGTTGTATTTAATTAGTAGTTAATATCAATGATCATTCCAAATAGAACCCAATGTCAATAATGAAGTAAGTGCGGATTAATATCAACTAATCCATGAGATCTTGCCTTGTCTTAATTCAAGTTTCTCAATGATTAAAGATCGAGCACCCCCACCTTCACTCACCCTTCGAAAGGTATGTCGAAAAAAATTAGGCTGTATTCATAACCTAGGCCAACCCTAGGCCAACCCTAGGCGCATAATATATAGCATCCAAGGTTAATCACAAATATTGTCTAGAGGCGTTGGAAAATATTGCACCACCAACAAATTCAACTCGATCAATCATACATGTGAGACCCATTATGATATAAACCTAATTCCTATTGGCTTTCACTACCAAAAATTACCATTTACTCGACAAAGTTTTGCATGATGAACAATTTTCATTGGGCAAATAACTTTTATCAGACAGAATACAAACGTTTGTCGGGGAAAAAAGGTCAACATTTGGGTTTTGACCGTCGAACGTCGGGTAAAATTTTTGCACCAAGGGAAAAACTTGGCGCGTAAAATGGCAACCCTTACGCGACAAACTATCCATGTTTCGTATGATTTAGGGTTTAAGATTTCTAATTCGTAGGGAAAAATATACTATTTTTTCATGCAAATGGGAGGGATATGATTGGCATATTTAATTCATTCGATTATTTTTGCAATCTGCAAAATTTAATTTCAACAATCCAACCGTCAAACCTGTTTATATATACTCCAAGATTGCATATGCCAAAAACAACGTTTGGAGATTAGGTAGCGCAACAAAATCCTTTGACGGTAAGAAACAAAAAATCACGATTCAAAGGTTATTTTAGCTCCGATTTAGACCTTTTTTTTGCAACTTCACTTCTCGACCCTAGAAGGATACAATGAACGAACCCAATCATCACTTTAAAATATTTACACTAGTGATACCACAAAATCTTCCCTTCTACTTAATGGAAGTATAGAATAAACTCTGTTTATTGAATCTATTGTCTTGACGAGATATGCATACTACAAAACTAGTTTCAATGATCCAACCATCAAGCTTGTTTTGATATACCCCCAGATCGCATACGCCAAATATTACCAATTGTTTATTTCGTGGATTAGGTAACGGGATGAAATTTTTTGACGGTTACAAACGTATCATCACAATTTAACGGTTATTTTAGCTCCAATTTTGATGATTTTTACAACTACACTCCTCAACCCTAGAAGAATACAATAAATGAACCCGATCATCAATTTAAAACTTTGACCATAAATACAAGTCAATATTAATGCATAACACTTTTGACTTCATGTCCATTTTAACCATATACACAGCTACAATAATTTTATATCAAATTTACCAAACGGTGTGACATTGGTGTTCATACTTATTTTTTAATGTATAATTAAACGTTTAACTGTTTTATTTAACAACTAATAATCTCAAAACACAACATAAACATTTTTATAGTTAAATAAAACTACAATAATACCAAATTAAGCCTTAGCCTTATTGAAACGGGAACTTTAGAACTGTAAATACAACAATGAACGCATCTAGTCATTGTTGGGGAGAGAAATGAATCTAATAGAAAGAAATCCTTAGGGTTTTCAAGGTTTTGTTAGAGCCAAGGCTAAGGGAATAATCCAGACAAAGAATCATGTTAAGAGTAGTCAAACTAAGCTTGACCCCATGGTCCCTTGCTAAACTCAGAAGTTACATCTTAAACGTGTCGTAGGACCTTGTTATCTCCTTATCATTACTGCCAAAGGCTAATTAGTCCCTGGTCAAAAGATCTTCCAAATGACTAATCTCATCTGTTGGACTCATCTCATCTGTTGGTTTCTCCCAGGTTGTCTCCATTTGTGATTAACTTCCTTATTATCATTAATATTAGAATTAATTTAAAGTTAATTCCAGACCAAAGTCATTGAAGAGGCTCTCCGTCGCGATCACTATTATATTTTTATCACCACCACATATATATTTATAGACAGAAACAAACCCATCCTTCTCATAATCTTCTATGTCAATAAGCATTGGGCTGAAACGACAACGTAGCTTACTGTTTTCACTTAACTCATTAATTATATATTTCATGCATATGGATCATCCCTTTAACAAGTTGGACTTTGAATGATTGCCCCCAATTCCAACTACAATTAGTTTAAATGAAAACCCAAGTTAATTACCCCAAAAGCATTGTATAATTCATGTGTGCGCGTATATTCTTAATTAATTAAATTCTTGTTGTGAAGCTTTGGACGTAATTTTGTTTCTCAATCATCAAGCAAGAGTGCTTTCAATGCTTCTTGTTTGTCAGAAATGTGAACTACATTGCAAAAGATGAACTTGGTACAGAGGAAGATAAATAATTGATAGAGAGAAACAAGAGAGATTGTATTGATTGATTAGAGAAAATGTATACAAATGAACTTAAAGAAATGATAGCTATACAATCCCTTATATAGCCATATATCCCAATTACAATGATACCCTTCTAACTATATTAACAAACTCAACCACTAGAATAATGCCATGTGACATTTTTGTTATATCAGTTATTACGTCCCCCTCAAACCTAACTTGGAGTATCCAAGTGAAGTTTGAACTAGCCAAGTGTTTGAGACTTATCTGGAACCTTGAGTAAACCATTGCTAGCTGTCCTTTTTCCCAACCATTCACACCATATTCTACTAATAAAATTTGGCACCTCATCCTTCTCAAAAAACCTTGCAGCAATTTGTCCATAGCCTACCTGCTTCACTTCTATGTCAGTAATTTCATCCCTAAACAGAATATGAGGGATCACCACAAAGGAATTTGCTCCATCGGAATTCTCATTACATTCATGACCATCAGCACCAAAATTCCCATTGCCATTAGATATCAAAATTTCCCCATTTTTGACAACAGCAAGATTGTTTTCATTGTCATGAGACTCCAAAATACATTAGACTGCGCACCAAAGAAATTAACCATATTCCACGAAATGGAAAAACCTATCATCAAATCTTCTAGCTTTCCCAAAGCTCTAAATCAAAGGAGTGCACCCCATGTCACCTTTGTAACTGTTAACCAAAAGATTTTCAACTTTGAACTGAAAAGCCATAGTAACACACTCACTGTATATGCAAATTACCCCTCCTAAATCTTTACAGAGATTGGCACCAAATCAACCAAGGAGAATGACACTCCAAGAAACCAAATCAATCAAGGAGAATGACACTCCAAGATAGCTTCCTAAATCTTCCCTGATACCAAAATTAACCAAGGAGAATGACACTCCAAGAAATCAACATTATAAGCTGTTATAAGCTTCTGAACAATTCAAATCCAATAAAGAGACAGTAGAATTTCAATGGGGCAGAGAGATAGACTTAGACACCATAAAAATTGCATAGTTCATGGTTCGAAAATCCAGCAAACCAAATGAAGTCCATGACAAACACTGATCTTGAAGCAATGAAGAATCTTGAACACAAATATCATAAACAACTTGAAGAACCCAGAAAAGACGCACTAGAAAGATGATTTCATGATTTTAAATCTCAAACAAATAACACAAACAGCTTCAAGATTGCAGGGAGCTTACCCAACAGAGTCCCCGTGGCCTCATCATCTCCGCCATTGAGCTCCGCCAAGAATCCTATTCTCGGAACCAGCTGGGTCTCCAGATCAAAATTGAGAAGCGTCGGATGCATTACTATCAAATCAATGCCACCAAAGCGGGCGAAGAATGCGATTGTTCTTTCGATTTCTTCAAGTGACTTGAGACACAATGCCTTGTACAGATTAACCTTGTTGAGAACATCAAAAATCTTGTCAACTGAACTCCGCGGTGAAGAAGCAATCTGACTTTCTGATCAAAACCCACCAAGAATCTTGCTTCTGTTGTTTTAAAAAGCAGTTTCAGCTGCAGCGGCTCGATCTTCCCTTCCAAATCGTCGAGATTAAATTGCAGAAACGGACCTATTTCCTCAGCTATTAATAGACTTGGGGATTTTTTAATCAACTGAGAAAGCACAAGGCCGTCGATTCCAACGGAACGGAAGGAACAAACCCAAGCTCGCAGTGAATCCAAAGATGTCGACGCCACAGCTAGATTCTTGTCCAAAAGCACTTGGCTTTCATCCCCGCCAACCCCAATTTCTTGAAAGAACGAGAACAACATTCTTCGGCGAGGACATTGGCGGGGGAGAAGAAACTGTTGATTTTGTTAGAGACCCAGTTGGGTTAATGACAGTTGTCGTTCAAAATTCTAGGCTATGGTGAACTTTAACTGAGAAAACCATCGACGGGCGTGGAAGATTGAAGGAGAAGGAAGAGGAGAGGGCCGACGTTTTCCATGTGAAGGTCGAGTAGTGGTGCCATGCTGGTCTCGCCAGCTTCATCTTCAAACCCAGAGGAAAAACCCCAAAACTAAACACAAAACCCTCAGCAGAAAAATCCAAAGACCAAAAAAATAAGAACTATGAATACGGAAGCATAAATGATCAAATACGCAGAAACGAAAGAAAGTAATGAAGAAAAATAGAAAGTAATGAGAGAAGAGGAATCGACCACCAAGATCCATGGAGTGAGCCTTGGTGGCTCTAATACCATGTGAACTACATTGCAAAAGATGAACTTGGTACAGATGAAGAGAAAGAATTGATAGAGAGAAACAAGAGAGATTGTATTGATTGATTGGAGAAAATGTATACAAATGAACTTAAAGAAATGATAGCTATACAATCCCTTATATAACCATATATCCCAATTACAATGATACTCTTCTTATTATATTAATAAACTCAACCACTAGAATAATGTCATGTGGCATTTCTGTTATATCAGTTATTAAGAAAAAGAAGTCGATGTTGCATATGTGTGAAGTTTTTGAACATCTAGTGCAAGTCACTTGTCAGATAGATTTGAATGATCGAATGGAATATGACTTCTTAATTATACACACACACACACACACACAAACTAAACAAACGGAAATGAAATACCTAGTTAATCTTGAAGTCCGTCTCAATGCAAGTATTCAAACATTATTGAACTTTTTAACTTTATAATTGAATTTTGGTTTGGAAGATGAGTCCCATCAAAGATGATACAGTTGGAATTTCATGTAAAATTAGCTTACTGAAACACGAAAGACTAGACGTATTTTCTTCTAGATTGACAACAAAATTTGAGGGATCTAATTAAGAAATTATACCTAGATTCGTGGTAATCATCCCCACACGTGCCATGCCCCGTATGCAACATGTGTTTCGGCTTGACTAGTCAAAGAAAGACAGAACTTAGCACCATTTTTTCATACACAATTATTTATTTTATTTTTATAACTCAATTATTTTTTATAAGAGTAGTGCTATAGAGAGTACATATTTATACTACAATTTTGTACTATCTATAAGCAATGATACAACCAACGATCAATAAAATAAACTCATTAATTGACATGGTATATACACGTTACTTGTCACATCAGATGGTACACATATATGGTATAAAAATGTTATAATAATCTAGGCCTAATCGGATAAACGGTCTTTGTGGTGATAAGATAAATTTGGATATCTGGGTTTTGTTTGTTAAGTTAAAGATTAATGTGAGGTTTAGTTTAGTTTAATTTTTTTAGCATTATCAAATGAATTATTAGTGTTTCGAGATTGCATTGCGGTTTAATCCATGAATATTTGGAATTTTGGGGTTGATTTGTTAGTCCCGTCCATCTATTATGTGCATTGGTTGTACTTGTTTTACAGAAAGAGAGTAGAGAGACTAGGAAGGAGACGAGGAAGAAGAAGGCACACGTCAATGTACATTTTTACCCTTGCATTTAACCAAAATTTAATGGAAAAATTATCTTTGGACTAAATTTGCTAACAGACTACAGCACGAGGGTTTAAATCCTAATTTTTTTACCACATGAGTTATTTTCCGATTACCTTACCACCACAAGGACTGTTTATCTTATTAGGCCTAATAATCTATAAATGTCTCATCGCCACCCTCAAATGGTGATTATGCTCACCACTATATTTATTGTCATTTGATAAGTTTAAATTTTGACATTTCCTCGTCGCCACGTTTTCCTCACCGTCTCAACCGCTCCACTGCTTACCACCTACAACCTCACAACCTCCCATCTCCACGTTTCCTATCAGACCATGGAAGTTGCAGCTGAACTCACTAATTGGCTATCATTTTCTTTCAAGTTTATTCACTTTTGGAAACATCGATAAGAGATTAAAGAGGAATGTTAGTAAGTTTATTCGAGATAAATGTTATGTATATTTGATGTTATCTTTCATTGAATATGGTTCTTTGAGTTCTAAGCATCATAAATATTTGAAGTTAAGTATTAACATGGTTTTTTGTTGTTGTTGAATTTAACATGGTTTTTTGAGTTCTGATTTCCCTGTAAATTGAAGATGTTTGATTGGTCATAATAAGTGATGATACAATTATATTTTATTCTGATTTTTATGTTTTTCGGCTTTGGCAAACATATTGTATTTTGGTTATATACAACTCATTTTAATTCGTACCAAACTAAGAAGAAACTTAAGTAGCACTCATATCGCGTGTGTTAGTTGCTAGTAATGATACTAACAATGATAATATAGGGTTCGTTTGGAAGTGTTTCTAAGATGATTGAAAGCTTTTGGTAAAAATATTTTTGAGCAAATCCCTACTAAAAATGCAAGTAAGATCTAGAAAAACACTTGAAATGCTTTTGGAACCCAAAAACATTTTCTCCAAAAGCGTTTTTAATCATTTTAAAAGCGCCTCCAACCCATAAACTATCTATTAACAAAATCCTTTTTGTCAACCAAAATAGGGTGGAGAGAAAATTTGGTCTTAAACTACAAAATAAAATCATGAACAATAATGTATTTCGCACAAACCAAATTTTGCTTATTTTCCCCCTCACTCACAGGCCAAAAATATCATATCTCTAATTAAAAAAAAATTATATATATATATAATAGGGACAATTTGGATGCGGTCCTTAGCTATCAATATTCTTTGATTGAAACCTTGTTAGTTTTTAGTTTTTGATTGAGGTCCCTGACATTAATGTAATAATGTAAGTTACTATATTTTTAAAATTAAAAATTAAAAATTGAAATTTGTAATTTTTTATATTAATGAGATTTTAAATAAAACCCATAATTTATGGGATTAAAAATAATAAAATATAAATTATACTCTCTATTATATTGTGTGTGTGTGTGTGTGTACATATATGTATGGGTACATTAACCAAAATTAACAAAAAAAGTTATTGTACCAAAACATGGATACATTCTCAAATCAACGAAAAAGAATGTACCTATATAAGTTTAAACATCGATTAAAAAATTTGAAAGGATTTTATATTAAAAAAAGGGTACATTTTACATATAACAAATTTTTGATATATTTGAGAATGGGTACATTTAAGATTAAAAAAAATTTAAAAATTATATGAATGGGTACATTTAAGATTAAAAAATTGAGAATCTTTTTATATATATAAAAAAAAACTAATAGGTACAAACTTAATTTAATTTAATTTTTTTATTATTTTGGAAATGTTTGAATTGAAAATTAATTAGAAGTTTAATAGAGGTGTGAGTATTAAACCCTAAATTAATTACTAATTTTTATATTAAAAAATTATATAATAAACATGTAAATTCATTATCACATTAATGCTAGGGACTTGAATCAAAATTTGAGAACTAATAAGGTCTTAGTCAATGAACAGTAAGAACTAGGGACCGGATACTAATGTTTTCATAATATACATCTCTCCAATCCCACATTTTCTCTCACTCCCTCTACCTTTCATATTTCTCTCCAACTTCTCTCCCCCGATGTTTTCCAAAAATAAATAAATAAATAAACTGCTTCACACGCAAAGTGTGGGCTTAGGCTAATAATGATAATGACTCCCTTAACACAAGGTTAAGGTTGGACATTCTCCTCCAATATCACTTGTATATAAAAGTCAAACAAAAATAAAAATCCTAATGCAGGATTATACTTTGTATATATTAAAAAATTCGTTATCTAAACTACGTATTATAGAACCTCTTTGTCAACCAAAAGGGGATTAAAAACTATTTAGTCTTCTATTATTGAAAATGATAATGGGCAATAACGTAATTTCACAAGATCAAATTTTGCTGTTTTTTATTAAAACATCACCTACATATAATTTTAGTATATATCTAATATTAAAAAATAAAAATTAAAAAAAAATTCTCTCGTCCCACTCCCACTCTCACGTTATCTTCTCCCCTTCTCCTTATTTTAAAAACAAAAATAAAAAAATATTCACACACACAAAGTGCATAAGTATACAAGTTATGTTTAACTTTGTACTGCAACGTTCTGTGTATGTTTTCTTTTCAATTAGTTAAATATATATTTGTTCGATTATAAAAATTTCAACTATTTGGTGGCATACCAGTAACATACAGGCACTATTTTACTCTAATTTTTGTTTTGTATATGTACGTCACCATAATTTTGGACGTTGGGCGTTGTGGATGTCCATGACATGCATTTTGTCTTATCTAGCGATGACAGAAAAGAAAAAACATGCAATGCTATTTTAATCTATTTTAATTGAGTGGAGGGAGATTTTATTAAAATGTTTTATAATGTTAGCATGAAAATTAATGTTAAATTATGAAATGATAAAAAATTCATAGAAATTCTTAGACCTGGCAATTTCTGACACGACACGGTAACACGACATGAAAACGACACGAAAATAACGGGTTTCGGGTCAACACGATAACTTATCAGGTCATTATTGGGTGACCCGTTAATAACGGGTTCTTAACAGGTATACACGCGGGTAACAAGTGGGTAACCTGTTTCGACCCATTAAGAAAAAATTTATTTTGATAATTTTAAAGTTTAATTACTAAAGGATTTCTTATAAAATACAATAGCCATATTCATATATACAATATATTCTATATTAAATATATAGTTTTGTATTATTATTCTATATAAGTTTAAAAAAAAAAAGTTTTAGTCTTTATTTATTTTTATTATGAGAGTTCCTTATTATCATTACTAGGATAATTTTTACTTAACATGTTGTTGTCCAAAATTAAAATAAACTAATATAGTATTTGTATAGGCAAGAACTAAGAAAACATACAAACAATTATGAAAAATGTAAAAGAATATACAAACACTCGTGATTTACACTTACATTATTGTTTAGATTTTTAAAATCCTCCAAACCTTCATGAATAATGTTTTTTATTTGAGGGAAAACTTAATAAAATTAATAATAATTATTGTAGAAGTGTAAAAAATGTTAAAAAAAAATATACAATCACTCATAGTGACAAACTTTACAACTTTCATGAAGGGGTCAACGTCGAAATCCAACACTATAATTCATAAACCTTAAATTTATATTTAACCGTCGATTGCCATTTACGCTTTATTCTTCTTACTGAATTTCATTTTTAAAATTTTCTTTTTGAAAACATGATCATATGGCGGATGTAAGAAGATGAACGGTTCAGATCTTTGATACCACGTTTCGATATTTACGGTTAACTGAAATATGAGTCAATGTCATATAGTTTGTAGAAACATTATAAACATCAAGCAATATTTTCACTAACTGTAAAACTCTGAATATAATATCAACAATCCGAACCGTTCATCTTCATGCATCCTCTAATAGATCAAGTTTTCAAAAAAGAAAATCTGAAAAAACAAAATTTGATGAGAACAATGAAGCGTAAATGTAAACAACAATCAATGGTTAAATTTTGATCTATGATTTATATGATTATAGTGGCGAATTTCGAAGTTAAGATCTTCATGAAAGTTGTAAAGCTTGTCATTACGAGCGTTTATATATTTTTTCTATATTTTTTTACACCTCTACATTAATTAAAAACTATTAAAGACTTTAGGTAAGTGAAAATATATTTAAAAGAAAAATGTGTTTTATGTTTTGGATGTGACAATATGATATGTATATACTTATTTAGTATTATGTTTTTCATTTGATTATTTATTGGTTTAAAATATATTTTCTTTAAAGGGTAACGGGTCGGGTCATATTACCCATTAATATTATCGGATTGATTTCGGGTTGGGTCATTTTACCCGTTTATTTTAACGGGTGTTACACGACACGACCCGTTAAGATATCGGGTATGACACGAAAACGACACAAACACGACACAAATGCCATGTCTAGAAATTCTACTTTTAAGAGAATCTTCTTAATTTTTCTCTTTTATCAATTCAAGAATACAAGATTGAAAATACCTGAGTATACTATAGTTTACATTGTTGGCAAAATTTATATGTTGTTTGCAATGCAGTTTTGACACAATAATTGGGCACCACATTGAAATAAGCAATTGGCTGATAAATTATATGATCGGCCATGAAATCAGAAACAATTTTTAGGATTACAAGGTGTGCTGTATGAGCTAAGTTTTTAATTGTATGAAACCTAATCGCTCAAGTAATAATCTTCAATACATGTACACACTAGGAAAACAAGCAATCCAAACCTAATAGGGCGCTTACTGTAACAATTCCCTATGCACACAACTTGTCTCCTAATAAGCCACAATAGGATATGAACAATTTATTATTATTATTATTATTATTATTATTATATACAATAGGTTGTTATTCCACTCACAATAAGGCACAATGTTTCACTATTTTGTATCGAGCTTACTACAAGTAAGCAGAACTGGTCCTAAGAATTTGAGAGCCTTAGGTGAGCCTTCAAAGTTGGGTCCTAGAGTTTTATAATCCAAAACTCTTTGTACATTGAAAGGTATGAAAAAATTCGCTATATACATGAAAAAATCTATTTTTACATCAAATAAAAAGAAGAAAGATATACAAGCTGTTTGTACCATACTTGACCAATTCCGAAACTATTGAGTACCGGTCAACGTTATACAGTCAAGGACCCAGAAGAGTTTCCCTCCAACCAGGAGGCCAATCATAGCGTGACACGTATCAACATCAGAAGCCAATCATAGTGCGACACGTGTCAACATCAGAAGCCAATCACAACACGACACGTGTCAATGTCAAAATGAAACTAGAAACTCTCTTCTATAAATAGAGATCATTCTCTCACAATATTTCCGAATGTCATTTGTACTAAATCATTCACTTGTACTCACTAAAGGAGAGCTTGAACCTATGTACTTGTGTAAACCCTTCACCATTAATGAGAACTCATCTACTCCGTGGACATAGCCAATCTGGGTGAACCACGTACATCTTGTGTTTGCTTCCCTATCTCTATCCATTTACATACTTATCCATACTAGTGAAGGGAGCAATCTAGCGAATGTCACAAACTTAACACTTTCTATTGTACCAAAGTCCTCACTGATTTTGTGCATCAACATTTGGCGCCGTCTGTGGGAACGACATTTATTCCCACTCTCTTCAGCTTTGCCAAGCTGGTTTCCACCATTCGTACATTCTCTTTTGACCAGGCATCCCTCTCCAACATGGGGAGCGAAGGAAGCCACAGCACACAGAATGACACTCATCTTACACCTAGTGCGAAGCAACGAAAGAAGGAAGGAAAGAGGGTTGCTCTTCAAGCTAAAGTCGATGAGCTAGAAGCTCAGAACAACAAGATAGCAATGAAGAATGAGGTCCTCCAGGAACAGTATGAAAAGCTCTTTGAGACGCTCCACGAAACTAGGCGTACTCAAACACGCGAGTTCGTTGCCCCTGTGGACATCAACCATCATCTGTGTGCCCCCCAACACCACTAGTAAAAAAAACACTTTGCGCGACGCAGGTCATTCGTCGCGCAAAGTCAAAAAACGTCGTGCAAAACTTTGCCCAACGCACTTTCATCGCGCGCAAACCATCGCGGCAAGGCAGTAACAGAAGGCTTTGCGTGACGCATGTAACCCTTCATCGCGCAAATACACTTTGCGCGACGTATGCTGCGTCACACAAAACTACTTTGCGTGACACCACCTGCGTCGCGCAAAGTGTATTTGCGCGACGCATGTAACCCTTCGTCGACCAAAGACACTTTGCGCGACGTAGGCTGCGTCGTTAAAAGTAGCGTCGCTCGACTTTGCACAACTTAGCCTGCGTCGCACAAAGTGGATTTTAATATTATTTTCTCAATTTTTAATAATATTATAATTAAATTCTAAACAATAATTAATAAATCAAGAAAAATTATTTAATTATAAAATATATGAAAATGTACATACAAAATGTGCAAACAAAAAAGAAAAAACTACAACAACTAGTCTTCTAGGATCGATACATCAGGCTACTTGGTATCGTCCAATGCCAAGCTTTGCATAACATTACACTCAAGTTCCTGAGCAAGAATTTTATGTAATTCCGTAGCGTGCCTAGCATTTGTCTTTATTTAGAAGAATTCTACTCTTCCCCTTAGTTCTGGCTGCTACTCTTCAAGATATTGTACTTGCAGAGAGGACAGCTAGCGTTGATAAAAAGCCACTTGTTGATGCAGGAACAGTGAAAATGGTGGGCACAAGGAAGTTGCCTTAGTTCCACTCCATCATCATAACAAGAAAGGCAGATGCAGCACTCCTGTAAATCACAATGATCATCATTCAAATGTAACAAGAATCTCTTGACTGCTCCAAAGATTTCTTTAGTCCACACATTGCATTTGAATACAAAACAAATCCAATTATATAACTGGTCAAGTAGAAAACGTTCCTCCTTAACAACCAGAACTCAAGAGAGTAAAGAAGAGTATGAGCCAAAAGTTAAGAGCCACTTACCGCATCCTCCTAAGAAAGAACATGTTTGATGGGTGAATCTGTTCCACATTCAGTCATTACTCCACCTTGTACATCACCGGCAACTTTCTCATTGGCAACTTTTCTGAATCTAAATTTTGAAAGTTGTTCGATGTCTTCCGTAGATGCTCCATCCTGTTTCAATAATAGGTCAGAAAAATATACAAGGGAACGAGAAAATAAGGCATCAATATTCTATATAATTTTTCTAACTACACTCCATTAAATTTATAAACAATGAGGAGGCAAATTGATAAGAGTAAACAACACTTCCAAGTTTTAGTTACAGCAACAAAACATCAAGCACTATCCCATCAAATTTTTTTGTCATGCCCATTAAGTTTGATGCAACTAAAAGAGAGCCAGAACAAATTAAATGAAACGGATTAGTACAACAATAATAAATCTTTCATCCCAAAGTGCTCCAAGGGAAATTGCTATACATCAATTTTTCCAACCCTCTTTTATCAATAGAAATAGAACCATGTAATTCAACTATCTATCAATACTATCAAATTTGAGAGGATATACCAGATATTTCTAAGGAGATGAAAGTTTAGCAGTGAATAGGAGAAGGGTACGGTTTAATTTAGTGCAGCCTATTTTACCAACACGGGAACTCGCCCGTTTAGTTGAGCTCATATAAAGTTATGCTAAAACTTTACTTGCCAACCCACCCCAGATACAAAACATCACTTGCCAACCCACCCCAGATAAAGTTATGCTAAACCGGAATCAAGCCCATCTTAGTTGAGTTCCATTTTAGAGTCCAAATCCTCCTACTGAAAATCTTGATACATTGATATTTCCGTTCAAACTAACAAGATTTGACTAATTTTTGTTATTGTCAAATAACTGGTAAATAAAGTTTGCTATTGTAGAAACATATAGAACTTGTCAGTTTCCGGTTTCATTTTTCAACCAGTAATACATCAATATTCACCGAACCTACAAAATGATAATGATAGAAGACACTGATAGTTATGGACATGAAAACCAACACACCCCCACACACAAAAAATAGAGATTACTGGGGATGAGAACGACATGATCTGCGACAGCATATAAAAGTGTAAAAATGCACGGAAGACAGCAACAAACTGCGATATCAATCATACATGCCAGTGCAACACAGAAAATGACAAAAAACACATCAAAACCCAGGAAAATTATACATAACCTGCAGACAAAGCCACATTGCCATAGTTAGGAGTTTATCCTTGATTTTCAAATAAATAGATGAGAGAAAGAGATAGAGAGCAAAAACCAGTAAAGCTGAGGGGAGGCGCGTGCTAAAGATTGACCACCTACCGATACCCAATAGAACCTAATGATCCACCAGAAGTTGAAGGGATGAGATTTTTAAAACGAATAAAAACCCTGATTCAATCTCCATTTCAAAATTAAAACCCTAATTCCCATTCACAAATTTCTAAACCCTGAAATACATCCCATGCCCTAGTAATTTATCCCAAATTAAAACCCTAAATTCTAAAATTCATCTCAATTCACAATCAAATTCCTTAATTTCACAATTTCATAATTTGTAATTAGACTTACTTTCAAAGAGAGCCTCCGAGCATGACGAAGGGGTGGTGGCTGCCCGTCGTTTAGAACAAGAGGGAGAGAGACAACTGACAGAATAGTAGTGGTGGTTGGATTCGAGAATGGGAAGAGGAAAGAGAGGTCCGAGTTCAAGATTTGGGGTTTGAGCTTTCGAAGAGGAAAGAGAGGTCTGAGTTCAAAATAAAGAAGATGAGGAGGAAGGCTATGGGAGAGAATGAGGAGAGAATGAGGATGAAGGATGAGGAGGGTGGGAGAGAGAGGGAGAGAGAGGGCGAGATGAGCGAAAGGGAAGACAAATACCGAGTGAGAGAGAGTTCGGGTGTGGGAAAATTTTGTCCAGAGTTGGGAGAATTTTAAAAAGGCGCCCATTTTTAACAATAGCATAGCCAAAATTATCAGGAATCGCGCGACGGAGATATACATTTGGACGTCATGCAAAGTATTTAAAAAAAAATGTTATAAAATTTACTGAAATGTGACTTTATTCTTTTTAAATTTATTTATTTTTTTTACATAAAACCCACAATAATATATTTTTCTAACAAAAATCCAATCCGAACTACAACAATAAATTTAAAGCTACTTAATAAATATACATATCATTCAATTTCTTAAATGTTATATGTACAAAATAAATAAATTTAAGTCTACTTAATGTATATATATAACATTGAACTTGATGGGATACACATTGTACGAAACTAATTTCAACAATCCAACAGTCAAACTTGCTATTATATATTTCGAGATGGCATACGCCAAAAATCGCAAAAAACAAACATTCAAAGATGAAGTAACAGGACAAAACTTTTCGACGGTTATAAACAAAAAATCACGATTTAACAGTAGTTTTAACTCCAATTTTGATGATTTTTTACAACTATACTCCTTGATCCTATATGAATACAATTAACTAATTCGATCATCAGTTTAAAATATTTACACTACTAGATACCACAAAAATCTTATGTTATACTTAATGAAAGTATAAATAAACTCTAAGTGTTAGTGAATCTATTGTTTTGATGAGATACGCATTGTACGAAATTAATTTTAACGATCCAACCGTTAAACTTATTTGAAAATATTTCGATATCGCATATGCCAAAAATCGTAAAAAACAAATATTCAGAGATCAAGTAATGGGACAAAACTTTTCGACGGTTATAAACGAAAAATCAAGATTTAATGGTAGTTTTAACTCCGATTTTGATGATTTTTTACCACTACACTCTTTGATCCTATATGAATACAATGAACTAATTCGATCGTTAATTTAAAACATTTATACTAGTGGATATCACAAAATCTTATGTTATACTTAATGAAAGTATAAATAAACTCTAAGTGTTAGTGAATTTATCATTTTGATGGGGTACGCATTGTCCGAAACTAATTTCAACGATCCAACCGTCAAAATTGTTTGTATTATGCCTCAAGATTGCATACGCAAAAAATCGCAAAAAAAAAAACATTCAGATATCAAGTAAAAGGACAAAACTTTTCAACGGTTATAAACGAAAAATCACGATTTAACAATTATTGTAACTCCGATTTTGATGATTTTTTACAGCTACACTCCTGGATCCTATATGAATACAAGAAACTGATCCGATCGTCAATTTAAAACATTAACACAAGTGGATACCACAAAATCTTATGTTATACTTGATGAAAGTATAAATAAAATATAAGTGTTAGGGAATCTATTGTTTTAATGGGATACGCATTGTACAAAACTAGTTTCAACGATCCAACTGTCAAACTTATTTGTATATGTTTCGAGATCACATACGCCAAAAATGGCAAAAAACAAACCTTCAGAGATCAAGTAACGGGACAAAACGTTGCGACGGTTATAAACGAAAAAATCATAATTTAACAGTTATTGTAACTCCGATTTTTTCAATTTTTTACAGCTACACTCCTAGATCCTATATGAATACAAGGAACTGATCCAATCGTCACTTTAAAACATTTACACAAGTGGATACCACAAAATCTTATGTTATACTTGATGAAAGTATAAATAAATTATAAGTGTTAGGGAATCTATTGTTTTAATGGGATACGCATTGTACAAAACTAGTTTCAACGATCCAACCGTCAAACTTGTTTGTATATGCTTCGAGATCGCATACGCCAAAAATGGAAAAAAACAGACCTTCAGAGATCAAGTAACGGGACAAAACTTTTCGACGGTTATAAATGAAAAAATCATAATTTAACGGTTATTGTAACTCCGATTTTTTACAGCTACACTCCTAGATCCTATATGAATACAAGGAACTGATCCGATCGTCACTTTAAAACATTTACACAAGTGGATACCACAAAATCTTATGTTATACTTTATGAAAGTATAAATAAAATATAATTGTTAGGGAATCTATCGTTTTAATGGGATACGCATTGTACAAAACTAGTTTCAACGATCCAACCGTCAAACTTGTTTGTATATGCTTCGAGATCGCATATGCCAAAAATGGCAAAAAACAGACCTTCAGAGATCAAGTAACGGGACAAAACTTTTCGACGGTTATAAATGAAAAAAATCACGATTTAACGGTTATTTTAACTCCGATTGTGATGATTTTTTACAGCTACACTCTTGGATCCTATATGAATACAAGGAACTAATTCGATCGTCAATTTAAAACATTTACACAAGTAGATACCACAAAAGAAAAAGGCAATGCAAGAACCCCAAAAGAAAAGCAAAAGGAAAAAAAAAAAAAAAACACTTTGCGCGATGTAGGTCCACCTGCGTCGCGCAGTTTTAACTTCTTGTTTACCCCTTCCACTCCTGCCTTAAAATTATTGTTTAAGGACCTATATGATGAGACCACGTATTCTAAATCGTAAAGGGTAGAGACTACACCTAAAATGATTAAGGAATCTATCATTTTAATGGGATACGCATTGTACGAAACTAGTTTCAACGATCCAACCATCAAACTTTTTTGTATATACTTCGAGATCGCATACGCAAAAAATGGCAAACAACAAACTTTCAAAGATCAAGTAACAGGACAAAACTTTTCGACGGTTATAAACGAAAAATCACGATTTAACAGTTATTTTAATTTCGATTGTGATGATTTTTTACAGCTACACTCTTGGATCCTATATGAATACAAGGAACTAATTCGATCGTCAATTTAAAACATTTACACAAGTAGATACCACAAAAGAAAAAGGCAATGCAAGAACCCCAAAAGAAAAGCAAAAGGAAAAAAAAAAACAAAAAAACAAAAAAACACTTTGCGCGACGTAGGTGCACATGAGTCGCGCAAAATAGCTTTGTGCGACACATGTGGACCTGCGTCGCGCAAAGTGTTTTGTTTTTTGTTTTTTTTCTAAGTTCCACAATTTTAACTTCTTATTTACCCCTTCCACTCCTGCCTTAAAATTATTGTTTAAGGACCTATATGATGAGACCACGTATTCTAAATCGTAAAGGGTAGAGACTACACCTAAAATGATTAGGGAATCTATCCTTTTAATGGGATACGCATTGTACGAAACCAGTTTCAACGATCCAACCATCAAACTTGTTTGTATATGCTTCGAGATCGCATACGCCAAAAATGGCAAACAACAAACCTTCAAAGATCAAGTAACAGGACAAAACTTTTCGACGGTTATAAACGAAAAAATCACGATTTAACGGTTATTTTAACTCCTATTGTGATGATTTTTTTACAGCTACACTCTTGAATCATATATGAATACAAGGAACTAATTCGATCGTCAATTTAAAACATTTACACAAGTAGATACTGCAAAAGAAAAAGGCAATGCAAGAACCCCAAAAGAAAAGCAAAAGGAAAAGAAAAAAACAAAAAAAAAACACTTTGCGCGACGGGTGCACATACTAAAATGATTACTAACCATGTAATAGAATAGTGGTTTGACAAAGCTATAAACTGGCTTCTTCTCTAGATCTCTAACATTCTAGTTTCCTCCTTCCAATTTGGTGAGAAATGAAATCTATCCATTTTTTAGCACACATCAATCTATCCCTAATTAGATCAAGTTAACTGAGCAGCTTGCAGTTTCTTAGCTTTTGTTTCCCTAAACCTATCAAAATTCCTCATACTCCTAGTCATTCATTCTACTCATTCATTTGTTCAAAACCAAAACTCAACTTGTTAAAAATAAGCATTGACAAAGATAATTAAAGAAAAACATAAATACACAAAAATAAAAAAATCCAAACTTAAATGTAATCAATAAATAGTTAATTAATTAATCAAATAAATACAATACCTGAAGGTGATGATGGTGAGGGTTGAGAGAGATGGAAAGTCTGAAAGAGAGAGGTTGAATGTGAAGAAAAAGGCCCTTGTGTGGTTATTTTAGAAAGAAAAAAAGTCGTCGACTTTGCGCAACGCCACATACTTTGCGCAAAACAGATTTGCGCGACGCAAGTTCAACTACGTCGCACAAAGTGGGATGGTTCGGCGCCAAAATTTTGCGCGACGCACAAAACGTCGTGCAAATGGCCTTTGTGCGACGAAGTCTTGCGTCGCGCAAAACTGTTTTGCACGACGTAAGTGTACCTTCGTCGCGCAAAACAGCTTTGCGCGACGCAAGACTTCGTCGCTCAAAATGTCGTCGCGCAAAGGCTATTTGCACTACGTTTTGTGTTTAGCGTCACGCAAACATACTTTACACGACGAAATATTCTGCGTCACGCAAACATGTTTTTGTACTAGTGCATGGAAGGTCAACTCCTTTCGACATGGGTATCCCTGATGAGGAGCGAGCTAATCATCAAAACATTGATCAACATGAGACTTCTCTCAACCTAGATGCTTCGACCAGAACTAGAAGAAGTGGAGGAAGACACCTTCTTGCAGAAGGGTTGGAATGATCGAAAGCTGTTTATCGTGACTGTCGAGACTTCCTAAAGCAACGTCAAGAGAATCCCCTCCACATATGCTCGAAGATCAATGACCCAAGGGTTTCTGAAAGACTCGGTCCCCTCCCACGACCTAGGCCAACTGCCAATCTAGGGAAGGAACGACAGGTCCCAGAGGAACATAAAGGTACGGGGGACTCTGAGGTATTCCGACAGACTCGCCCTATAAGTCAGTACGGCGAGTCCAAGAAAAAACCACACGCCCTTGCTCAAACTTTCCTACTTCCAAGAGGCGATGGAGACTTACGAAAGAAAATTCCAGTGGTACATGACTCCACTCAAGACCCCATTGTCCTACAGCTCCTTGAGGAAGTAAACAAGTTGAAGGCCGAACGTCAGGCCGAGATACCTGACTGGAACCAACCCAGGCCTGGCCCTCTCACAAGAAGCATCCTCGACACCCCCTTCGAGCGAAGACAAAACAAAAGCTTGGTTTACAACTCTATATTGGAAGGGAGGACCCAATTGAACACCTTAACCTCTTTGAGTTCACCATGGCATATCGGATGCACACCGACGAAAAGTGATGAGTAGATTTTATATTATATATTTTACCCTAATCTTAGTATATTTTGGTTAATATATTGGAAGAATTTTGATACTTTGAATTGTATTTTCAATATAGGACTTTCGAATTCCTCTGGAGCAAAACAGGACCAAATGGACGAATTTTGGAGTAATTCCAGTTGGAAGACGTTCATGAGTCACTTAGCTTGATCGTATCAAAATTTGGGATTTTTCCACCAAGTGGTTATTTTCTGGGGATAAAATAAAGAAGCAATGTGCAATGTTGGAAAATGACGTTTTTGGGCTTAAATTGAGTTTTTGGAGCCCAAGATGACCTCGGATGGGTTCGTGGCCTTCTGAAGAAGTGTTCAGAATATTCCAAAAATTAAATCCAGCTATATTGGGCTAGTTTTGGAGCAGCTTATGGGTCCAAAACGTGGCTGTTCAGATTTTAGACGAATTTTACCATTTAATTTAGGGTTATGTTTCCTAAGTTTTTGGTTTTCTTATTAATTTTAGTTTCCTAGGGTTTGTGTGGGGGCTTAGCAGATAGATTGCTTGGCCGTCTATAGTTTTTCTCAACGCTTTCTTTTATACAATTTTGGAGATAGAGAGAATTGTTAGGGTTTTGGAGACTTTTTACTTGAATGTGCTTTCAATCATTTTCTTGAATATATTTTCTATGATTTCAATTATGAATATGCATAACTAATTTCTTTTGCTAGGGCGAAGCCTTGAGCCTTAGCATGAATATGTGATTTTTATTTAATTGCTTATGATTGATTGCATGCATACTTTGAATTGTTAATTACCGGGATAAAAACTATCTAATTGTCTTAATGCTTGATCACCATTAGGATCTTTAGAAAAGTAATTTGATGCAATTTTGGTCGGAAGGTTCCCTGAAATTGACGCTGGCTTCTTGTGATTAATAATTGTAATTTCACTTAGGATGAACATCACGTTTTAAGGGTTGCATGGTTTTTCAAAGGATTTTCATAAAGCATAATGAGTCTTTCATGTTCAGATTTGATCCGAACGTCCGGACGAGTTGCATGTTAGATATACGTTCTATGTTTGAGGTTCCAAGTAGAATATGAATTAGGAAAATCTAACCTTCAAAGTGGCATGTGTAGATCATAAGTAATTGGTAAAAGTTCATAGGATTGCTAGGTGATGGTGGAACCCTAATGCTTTCTTAATTTGATTCTCCCAAAACTGTTTTCTTTTTCCCCCAGTTCTAATATTTCAGATTGTTTATTTTAATTCATTAATTTCGTTTTTATTTTAATTAGGTTATAAAATCAATCACCTAAACTTCTACTTTACAATAATTACATGGAATCTGATTAGTTTCGAATTATTTAATAATCCCTGTGGAGACGACCTTGCGAGATCTGTTTATACTACAATAACCTTGTGATTCTTGCAAGTAAAATAGAAGACTTAAGCCCGTTCACATGAGTAGTAAAATTCCCTATCAAAAAGCGATGTCTTCTCTTCTCCTCCACCCTCTCTGGCAGAGCTCTAAACTGGTATTGTCGTCTTCCACATGAGACAGTAAACTCATTTGAGGAATTGAGGAAATTGTTTGTCTCTCAACATATCTTCTAGACCGATCACTTGCATTCTGCAGATGACTTATACACTATTCGCCAGAAGTCGGACGAGTCACTACGAAAGTATGTCGGTCGCTTCAGCCATGAGTATTCTCGCTGTGCTGAGGCAGATGACAAAACTGCCCTTAAGGCCTTCACGGCAGGCCTATGTGATTATTTCTTCAAGTACATGATCAATGCCAACACTTGGAAAACTTACTCTGAGGTGATGGCACTGGCTTACAACCACGCCTCCGCCGAAGCAAGGACATACCAAGGGAACCCCCATATGGTTAACCCCTATCAAAAAATAGGAAGTGGAAGTCAAGTCACCAAACGTATCTGTCTCTTGGTAAGAGGAAGGATTTTTACTCTCAGCAAGCCCATTATAACAAGAGGGATAAAAGTTCGTATCAAGACAACTAGGGGTGAACGTATCATCGACTATTATGACTATGAGGCCAAGCCTCACTCTTTCAAAGTGGAGGACTTGGTACTAAAGGAAATGCTATTATAAGAAGGCATACACATTACAAATGTTTTGACTCTCAACCGCTTGAGATCTTTTGTCACACAAGCCATTCAGAAAATATTTAAAGAAGAGGGAATTCAGACAACTTCTTCTAAGTCTTTTGCGTTCTTAGCACTGGAACACTTGGTCTACGCTGACGTTCCCTTATACTCCAACTCAGAACTTCAACATGCGTACTTTAACACAAAGTATGTGATACTAAGTGTTACAACCAACATGGTTCACATATCAAAAGCATGGATCCCTTCATGCATAGCAAAACATTCATAAGCATCACTCATATCAATCAACATAAACATTATACATTCCAACACATTCATACATAAACATCATACATTCCAACACATCCATACATAAGCCAATTGTGCTTCGAAAAGGGTTCAACATACTTTTTGTCTTCAACACTTGCTACAATGTGCCTCGACACCTTGCCCTTATTCTCACCAACCAGGTGATGAAATGTGAAGAAGGAACTCATTTTCATGCCACCAACCAGGTGATGAAATGTACAACCCGTACTCTCCTTAACCAGGTGATGAAATGTACAACCCGTACTCTAATATCATTTGGTAACTTGCCACTCATGCCACCAACCAGGTGAAGAAGGAACTCATCTTCGTGCCACCAATCAGATGATGAAATGTACAACCAGTACTCTAATATCATTTGGCAACTTGCCACTCATGCAACGAACTAGGTAAAGAAGGAACTCATCTTCATGCCACCAACCAGGTGATGAAATGTACAACCCGTACTCTCTTTCATGCCACCAACCAGGTGATGAAATGTGATGAAAGGTGATAAAGGAACTCACCTTCGTACCACCAACCAAGTGATGAAAGCAACTCACCATTCATTCCACCTACCAGAAGACGAGTGGTACAACTTGTACATGTGAACTCCTAGCATTCACAAATAATAAAAAACCCTCAAGCTTGACAACTCAACTAGGGGAGCACTTATGCCCAACAAGAGTTATAGTCACCAACAAAGTCTTATTGCAAGCCAACAACAACTTCAGTGCATGGCATACGAAGATCAAGCTAATCAACCCTCTTGCATATGCTTCTGACATTTCCCCTATGTAACAATGCAAACATTACAAATCGTAGAAAGCTTCACACTCTTGATCAAGACAATGTGAAGCAAAACCAATTTATGGTGCCAACAAGAGCTTTATCAATGGAGGGCAACCATAATTCTCAAAAGCTTCACACACTCTTGATCAAGATAGTGTGAAGCAAAACCAATTTATAGTGCCAACAAGAGCTTCATCAATGGAGGGCAACCACAATTCTCAAAAGCTTCACACAATCTTGATCAAGACAGTGTGAAGCAAAACCAATTTATGGTGCCAACAAGAGCTTTATCAATGGAGGGCAACCATAATTCTCAAAAGCTTCACAACTCTTGATCAAGACAGTGTGAAGCAAAACCAATTTATGGTGCCAACAAAAACTTCATCAAAGGAGTTCAACCACAATTCTCAAAAGCTTCACACACTCTTGATCAAGACAGTGTAAAGCAAAACCAATTTATGGTGCCAACAAGAGCTTCATCAATAGAGGGCAACCACAATTCTCAAAAGCTTCACATACTCTTGATCAAGACAACGTGAAGCAAAACCAATTTATGGTGCCAACAAAAGCTTCATCAAAGGAATTCAACCACAATTCTCAAACCTTCGAGACAAATTCAAGATTGTTCGAAGCAAATTCAATTTATATGGTTCATCCAAACCTTACAAGATGTGGCTTGCATCACAATCTCTTGCTCAACAGTGTGGAAGCAAAATTTGTATATGTTGTCTCTCCTACATTTTCAAATTTCTAGTTTCCCAAAAAAAAAAAAAAAAAGGAAATTCACCAAAGCTTCAACAATAGAGGACAACTACAAATTCTCAAAAGCTTCACACTATCTTGATCAAGATAGTGTGAAGCAAAATCAATTCGTGGTACCCAACAAAGCTTCACCACAAAAGCTTCATCAATGGAGGACAACTACAAATTCCCAAAAGCTTCACACTATCTTGATCAAGATAGTGTGAAGCAAAATCAATTCATGGTACCCAACAAAAGCTTCAACTCCAAAGCTTCACCTACAAAGCTTCAACTCCAAAGCTTGACCCACAAAAGCTTCAACACAAAAGCTTCACCCACAAAAGCTTGACCCACAAAAGCTTCACCTACAAAAGTTTGACCCACAAAATCTTCACCTACAAAAGCTTCACCTACAAAAACTTGACCCACAAAAACTTCACCCACAATAGTTTCACCTACAAAAGCTTCACCCATAAAAACTTCACCAACAAAAGCTTCACCCACAAAAACTTCACCCACCACAAAAGCTTAACCCACCACAAAAGCTTCACCTACAAAAGCTTCACCCATAAAAGCTTCACCAACAAAAGCTTCACCCACAAAAGCTTCTCCCACCACAAAAGCTTCCCCCACCACAAAAGCTTCACCCACAAAAGCTTCACCCACCACAAAAGCTTCAACTACAAAGCTTCACTTACAAAAGCTTCACTCTATCTTGATCAAGATAGTGTGAAGCAAAATCAATTCATGGTACCCAACAAAGCTTCAACATCAAAGCTTCACCTATAAAGCTTCAACACCAAAGCTTCACCTCTAAAGCTTCAACACCAAAGCTTCACCTACAAAGCTTTAATATATATATATATATATATATATATATATATATATTTCGGAAATTCAAAAATTCAAAAATTCGAAAAAAAAAAATTCGAAAACAAAATTGCCTAGGCCTCCTTTTCTTTGGGCCTAACAACTTTCCTAACAAATATATATGAAGAAGGAGTTTTTTGCTACCACTTAGAAAGGAAATGCCTCATTCGTCAACTCCCTCGACCGGAAACTTGGAGGACTCCGACCATATGCTACTGCACCTTGATACTCGGAAGTCTCACGACCACTCAGTGACTTGGATTTTTCAAGTCTCCAAACGAGAAGTTTTCCTCACTCGGGAAATTAAGGGAGCACTACCTCAACCTACATGCTTCACTCACAAAGCTTCAACATACAAGCTTCAACAAAAGGAAAAATTCAAAGAACTTAGTGAAGAAGGCCTTGGTGTATTTAACACAATATGTTGAAATGAAGCAAAGCTTGTTTATTGATATCTCTGATAAGTTACAAATATGTACATATACATGAATCAAAATAAACAAACAAGAGGGAGCCTTCACAAAAGTTGCTCAGGAGAAGTCTCAGCAGTCGGCAGAGCCCCAGAAAGATGAGGCACCAGAGGGTGATTATTCGGAGCCTTAGTACTAGGCAGAACCCCAGAAGAAAGAGGCACCGAAGGTTGATCATTTGGAGCTTCATTACGCGGTACAGCCCTAGAAGACGAAGGCAATAAATGCCTTTGGAACAAACCCACAAACCTCTGATGATCAAGTAAAATCTAACCATCAGATTCCTGCAGCTGGTCGAGCTTCCTCTTCATGTTTGTAGCATAGTCATGTGCTAGCCTGTGCAACTGTTTATTCTCATGCTTGAGCCATCTAATCTCCTGTTTGAGACTTATCACTTCAGCCACCAATGATTCAACTTGGCGGGTTCGAGCAAATAGGCGTTGGGCCATATTAGACACAGAACCTGCACACTGAACACTGAGAGCCAGAGAATCCTTAACAGCCAACTCATCAGACCTTTTGGAAAGTAGTCTGTTATCTTTGGGAGTGAGAATGTTCCTGGCCATCACCGCAGCGGTCATATCATTCTTCATCATAGAGTCCCCAACGGTAAGAGGACCAGTAGGGGATAAGAAGGATGGGCGCCATATGTTGTCTTAAGAAGGCATGGCTGCCTCTTCACCAAAGTTAAAGTCAAAACGACCGTCGGATGGGCCAGACACTCTAAAAAATGATGAAGGATAAATGAGGTGCAATAAATCTCTGAAGTAAGGGGAAAATTCCTACAAGCAACAACTCTCTGAATGTACTTCTTGCACACAATTGGTGCCCTTATAAAAGAAAGGGCAACAGGGCCGTTGGTTCAAAAATCGAAAAGGCACCATTCTCCGGATTCCGAAGAGGCATCACTTTCCACACGCAACATCAGCTCATCGGGTACCACAGATAACTTTGCCAAAGATCTCTGACAAAGTTTAGACACATAAATTTTGAAGGTCCAACTACCATACTATTACCCACAAAGGTAAAGGAACAGCACCACTGCTTGATAACTAGAAAGTTTCAATGTGTATCAACCTCTGTGCTCCGTGGCAAGGTAGATTGGCAAAAATGCCCAACCTTTACTCACATTCGTGCTCTGTGGCACCACTCTCTGAATCTCGAGAGGCAGACTCCCAACATGATTACGTGCTCAAAAATCGAGGAGGCACCACCCTTCGAATCTCGAGGACTCCCAACAGGATTACTTTCTAAAAAATCGAAGAGACACTGCTCTCTGAATCTCAAGAGCCAAACTCCCAACAGGATTATGTGCTAAAAAATCGAAGAGGCACCGCCCTCCGAATCTCGAGAGCCAGACTCTCAACAAGATTACTTTCTCAAAAATCGAAGAGACACTACTATCCGAATCTCAAGAGTTAGACTCCCAACATGATTGCTTTCTCAAAAATCGAATAAGCACCGTTCTTTGAATCTCGAAAGCCAGATCCCCGATAGGATTGCTTGTTCGAAAATCGAAGAGGCACCGCTCTCCGATCTTCGAGAGCCAGATTTCCTTGGATAAAGCTTGTCTGCAATTTTCACACGCAACATCAGTTTTCCAGATACCACAAACCATTGTTTCAAAGTGCTCTGACAAAGTTAAAACACGTGAAGCTTGCAACTCCCACTACATTGCTATGACCAATGAGGGTAAAGGAATAGCATTACTACTTGTTGTTTGGGAGACTCCTATATATGTCAATCTCCATCCTCCACAGCCAGGCAGACCTGCAAATAAAAAAAATGCTCAACTTTTCTTCACATCCTAGAGGGCACTCTCAGCAGAGTCTCTCGAAATACTCAGCTTCTTTTCCTCCCGATAATACCTCTGCAAACAAGCCATACCAGAGCAAGAGTATCTCATATCATCAGGGTTAAAAGCAAGAGTATCCCATATCATGTTTTTTCCCTATCTTTTCCTTTGGCCTTGTTCTTACCTGCAAGACAAGGAGAAAGAGAGCAATCGGTCAGCACTTGGAATCAAGCTTCCAGTCAGGAATTGACTGCCTGGAACCCCTTGCCTGATTACTTATCTGGCATTGCTTTCGAGTGCTCATCTTCACCATCTTATGCTTCCAAAGAAGATACCACATCTGCCTGAAGATCAGATAGGGTAAGTGAGAAGGATACAAGGAAGCATGTGGAGACAAGCGTAACAGAACACGTGCCGATACATCCACTACTTTGTCAACATCAAAAGTATCCTATAACATCAGGGTCGAACGTACTCTAAATTTGATGGACTTGTTTTGACCCTCAAATTCTTAAGTCGGCCTTATACTCTGGAGGAAACCAGAAAACCCTCCAGCCCAGTTTAAGAATAAGCCTGTGGAAAGTTACTTCTTCAAAAGCAAAAGTATCTTATATAATCTCTTCTCTATTTACTTCTCCTTATACTTGTTGCTGTTTATGACACAAGGAGAAGGAGAACAATCAACCGGAAGCTGAAGTCGAACCTCCAATCCAGGTTACTTGCTTGGAAGTCTGATTGCTACTTTGTCTGTTACCTCATTCGGCAAATCTCCTAGCTCGGCGACTTGGGGGGACTCCTACTATAGGGTTTGTATTGCACTTGACCAAGCCCGAAACTACAAGTAAGCTTCAAGTGAAATTGATACATTACCTTGTGCATCTTCATCGGTTAAAGATACCACCCCTGGATGGAGGAAAAGTACTTCCAGAGAAAATGCCACATCTACATATGAGACAGATAAGGCAAGTGACAATGATACCACACTTCGGTACTTAGAAATTTTGTGATTACTCAATGGCTTGGATCTTGCAAGTCCCTAACCGAGGAGCTTCCCTCACTCGGGAACTTAGGGGAGCACTGTTTGTACTATACTTGACCAATCCCGAAACTACTGAGCACCGGTCAACGTTATACCGTCAAGGACCCAGAAGAGTTTCCCTCCAACCAGGAGGCCAATCACAACGTGACACATGTCGACATCAGAAGCCAATCATAACGATCAGAAGTCAATCACAACACGACACATGTCAATGTCAGAATGAAACTGTAAACTCTCTTCTATAAATAGAGATCATTCTCTCACAATATTTCCGAATGTCATTTGTACTAAATCATTCACTTGTACTCACTAAAAGAGAGCTTGAACCTATGTATTTGTGTAAACCCTTCACAATTAATGAGAACTCCTCTACTCCGTGGACGTAACCAATCTGGGTGAACCACGTATATCTTGTGTTTGCTTCCCTATCTCTATCCATTTACATACTTATCCATACTAGTGAACGGAGCAATCTAGCAAAGGTCACAAACTTAACACTTTATGTTGTACCAAAGTCCTCACTGATTTTGTGCATCAACACAAGCATTACTTAAATATTATACATCTCGCGTTTTTAGACGCAAATGTGTATTAATTAAGTTTATATAATCTAATTTTTCAACTAATTCTTGTCCAATTAGTAAAATAGCTAACAAATTCATTCAATTTTTCTTATGACATAATACCAAACCATTGGTCCATTACCATAATATAGAAAAAAATCTCAATAACTCAAAAAGAAAAACTATAAAAATGATACATTTTCTCTTCGATTACATTATCAATTTGCAGTCAAAAGTCTAAGATTGAGAGTTTGAGAGTTTTGTCTATTTAAGAAGGGAACTGATTAGAATAAACAATGGTGTTTATTTGGTGTTTGTTTTGGGAATGCGACAAAAATCAAAGGGTTTAGCCGATTAGGGTTCGGTGTCTAGAAGTCTGGGAAGTGCAATAGAAAAATTACACAAGTTTGTTTTTCAAGTCAATAAGAATAGATTTGAATTGCTTAACGTTTCACCTTTCAACTTTCAATTAATTATAGGCTTATTAATTGAACACTACTACAAAATGGCACATCAGTGGCGGTGAAAAACCGACAAGAAACACCCATTAATGTCGGATTTTTGATAAAAATCTGACATTAAATCGTGCAATGTCGCATAGAAAAACCGACACCAATACTACCGTCACAAAAGGGTAATGACGTCACTTAAACCCCTTAATCCGCCACAAAGAAGTAAAGTAATATAAAATATAAATGAACAACAGTATCGCTTAAAAATGAGATAAGCTCTTACGTCGCTTTTAAGCGACATGAAAATCTGATATGATGGCGGTCAAAACCGACATTAAGTAACAAACAAACAATAAAAATGTCACACTTACTGTCGGTCCAAACCGACATCACGTGACATCACGTAAGTTAAATAAATAAAATAATCGATCTATTGTCGGTCGTAACCGACATTACCTAACATCTCCATAAATAAAACAATTACGCTGCTGTCGTCCATAAAATCAACAGAACTTCACTTCTTTTGAGGCTAGCTCTTTATACAAACTTAAGAACTGCAGGTTTTGTAAAATTGAGAAGAAAGTTGTTTCACATCAATTTGCATACCCAAAAAAGCTTGGGTTGCATATTTTTATAACCAAATGTACAGATTACATTCAGGGTTTGAAAACCCAATTTACATGGTAGGTTTGAAATTCAAATATACAAACAGAAAGCTTAAAGACGTTGACAAAGTCCTAAGCCTATCCAACTCCAAAGAGATAAGAGTTTGAAATAAAAAACAACACTTCAAACTAAGTAAAACAAACAGACTAACGACTTGGTCTTACACTCTTCACTTCTTTTTCATTTTCTTCTTAAACAACCAAAAAAATCACCAGAATATTCACTAACATCTGGATCATCATCACATCTGAACCATACAAATCCCACTTCCTTGTGGTGTTGCCCAGATCCTCAAGGTCAAAGCAGACGCTATTGTCTCCGTACTTGGCCACCACAGCACCACTCCTAAACCACCACAGACCACATCAGTAATATTACTCAACACACCCATCACAATGCATACAAGAACAAGAGATAACAAGCATTTACACACCCATCACAATGCATATAAGAACAAGAGACAACAAGCATTTACCATTTTCAAATATCCATTTAGTATCTGATGTTTTTAGTTCTGATGCTCTGGCAAGTGGGGTTCACAATGAGCTTTGTTCCGGTGAGGGAGCTTCTTCCGAGGCCGTTAATGGTGGCATGTTGAACTTTTTGAGCTGCTGAAAGATGGCGAACTGAAACTGGTAACACTGGAAGTTTTTCAGCTGCTGAAAGATGACGCTCCATACACAGGGGGGAGAGGAACCCTCTAGGGAATATTGCCCTTCCAGCCACTACCCATTTCAAGAAGAAGAAATTTTGTAAAAAAATTACGTCAACACAGGTTTTCGAAAAGGGTTCAGAGATGAGAAATAAGGACTGTTTTGTTACCCTAATATATTGAGCTCTATTGTTTCTTTTCAACACACTGACTGAAATGCACTTGGCGTCGAAATATTTGGACTTAGCGTCGGTTAAAACCGATACTAAGTCAAGTAGTCTGACACACTTACTGAAAGGCAAGTGGCGTCGAAATAAGGGAAAAACTGCGTCGGTTAAAACCGACGTAAGCCTAACAGACTTAGGAAAGTGGCGTCGAAATAAGAAAATGTTGCATCGGATCAAACTGACGCAAGCCTGAAAAACATACTGTAATCGCAGGTTGCGTGGAAATAAGAAAACGTTATGTCGGTTCAAACCGACGTGAGCCTGACAAACATGCAAGTGGTGTTGAAACAAGCGGGAAAATTCCCGCCCAAAAAAATTAAAGTTTAACCCAAAATTTAAAAATAAGCAGTTATGTTATCTGATATAATATTTTAATAAATAAAATTTAATTTATATATAATACTTAATAAAAAAACATAAATTTAATTTTATGATAAGATATCGTCACACACAAATTGAAACATAGTCTAATTAATACATAAAATAATTAATATGTTTCTTCCCTGTCATCATCTGTTAGCTCGTCGTCGGCATTTGCATGATTAACGAACTCGGTAGGCAACGGTAATGATTCAAGAAAATGAATTTCTTCCACGCCAACCCTTGTATGGAAATTTTCATTGTTGATTTAACAATACTAAAATAATTATATATATTAATTTAACAATTTTATACCCCTAAAAACTATAATAATTATATATATATATATTAAATTAAATTTTAAAAATTGGTGACCATTGGATCGGCTTAAATATACATATCATTCAATTTCTTAAGTGTTATACGTAAAAAATAAATAAATTTAAATCTACTTAATAAATATATATGCCATTGAACTTGATGGGATACGAATTATACAAAACTAATTTCAACCATCCAACCGTCAAACTTGTTTGTATATGCTTTAAGATCGCATACACCAAAAATCGTAAAAAACAAACATTCAAAGATGAAGTAACGGGGCAAAACCTTTCGATGGTTATAAATGAAAAATTACGATTTAACAGTTATTTTAACTCTGATTTTGATGATTTTTTACAGCTACACTCCTTGGCCCTATATCAATACAATAAATGAATTTGATCTTCAATTTAAAATATTACACTAGTGGATACCACAAAATCTTATGTTGTACTTAATAAAAGTATAAATGAACTCTAAATATTAGTGAATCTATCGTTTTGATAGAATACGCATTCTACGAAACTAATTTCAATGATTCAACCGTCAAATTTGTTTATATATACTTCGAGATCGCATACACCAAAAATCGCAAAAAACAAACATTCAGAGATCAAGTAACAGGATAAAACTTTTCGACGATTATAAACGAAAAATTACAATTTAACGGTTATTTTAACTCTGATTTTGATGATTTTACATAACTACACTCCTTGACCCTATATGAATACAATGAATGAATTCGATCTTCAATTTAAAATATTTACACTAGTGGATACCACTTAGAGTTCATTTATACTTTCATTAAGTACATAGGATTTTGTGGTATCCACTAGTGTAAATATTTTAAATTGAAGATCGAATTCACTCATTGTATTCATATAGGGTCAAGAAGTATAGCTGTAAAAATCATCAAAATCGAAGTTAAAATAACTGTTAAATCGTGATTTTTCGTTTTAACCGTCGAAAAGTTTTGTCCCATTACTTGATCTCTGAATGTTTGTTTTTTGCGATTTTTGGCGTATGTGATCTCAAATCATATACAAACAAGTTTGATGGTTGGATCATTGAAATTAGTTTCGTAAGATGCGTATTTCATCAAAATGATAGATTCACTAACACTTAGAGTTTATTTATACATTCATTAAGTATATCATAAGATTTGTGGTATCCACTAGTGTAAATATTTTAAATTGAAGATCGAATTCATTCATTGTATTCATATAAGGTCAAGGAGTGTAGCTGTAAAAAAATCATCAAAATCAGAGTTAAAATAACCGTTAAATTGTGATTTTTCGTTTATAACCGTCAAAATTTTTGTCCCCGTTATTTGATCTCTGAATGTTTGTTTTTTGTGCTTTTTGGCATATGCGATCTCGAAGCATATACAAACAAATTTGACGCTTGGATCGTTGAAATTAGTTTCGTAGGATATGTATCTCATCAAAACGATAGATTCACTAACACTTAGAGTTTTATTTATACTTTCATTAAGTATAACGTAAGATTTGTGGTATCCACTAGTGTAAATATTTTAAATTGAAGATCAAATTCATTTATTGTATTGAGATAGGGTCAATGAGTGTAACTATAAAAAATCATCAAAATCGGAGTTAAAATAACCGTTAAATCGTGATTTTTCGTTTATAACCGTCGAAATTAGTTTCGTAGAATTCGTATCCAATCAAGTTCCATGGTGTGTGTATATATATATATATATATTTATTTATTAAGTAGATTTAAATTTATTTATTTTGTATGTATAACACTTAAGCAATTGAATCGTGCCAATCCAATGGTCACCAATTTTTAAAATTTAATTTAATATATATATATATATAATTATTATAGTTTTTAGGGGTATAAAATTTAATTTAATATATATATATATATATATATATATATATATATAATTTGTGTCGCTTAAAAGCGATACCAGTATTTAAAAAATACTTTATGTCGCTTAAAAGCGACACCATTGTTTTAAAATTATTAAAATGTATGTTTACGTCGGTTTAAAAGCGACATAAACATTTTATGACGCTTATAAGCAACAGTAAATTCGACGTCATGTTCAGTTAGTGTCGTAACTGTCTTATCCGCCACTATATTAGATTAAAGCGACACCACCTACTGACACTATAACACCCTTTTGTAGTAGTGGAATTGCCTTATGAAACTGCCACTTAATCTCAATTTACCCATTAAAATTGGTTTTGTCTCATTTCGCCCCCTGAAACTGATATTTTCAACTCTTTTGATCTCACTTCACCCATTCCGTTAAAAAAGGCTAAATGCTGAAGTATTTTATGATAATTTAAGGCTTAAACACGAATGGTTAATAAAATAGGAAAACTAATAAAAAGGGCTTGAAAACTTTGAGTTTTAACGATAAGGACAAAATAAAGGGTAAAGTGAATAGTACCAGGTTTGACTTTTTAGTGTAAAAATGTGGTTTTTCGTTAAAGTGAACAGTACCGTGAGCTTTTCGTTAAAACTCCCTAATAAAATATGAGATCCTGCTTAGTAATTATTTGCAAGTCATTGACCAAAGAGACAATTTCTGAAACATGGAACTGAGGACTCTAATTTTATCGTTTTGCCATTCCTCGAGCTGGTGATGACGTGGCAATTGGTAGATGTGGGGCCTTCAGGTCTGGGGAAACAGTGCCATTCGTGCAGAGTGTCAACATCAGAATTACAGAAGTAGATTCGATTCGCGGATTTCTTATTCACCACCTACACTGCAATCCTGAGAATATTAACCTGTTGTCTCCTCATCCTTTGTCATCTTCATATTTTCTTTTTCTTAAATTCAATTTAACAATTTTCGTTTATAAAAGTTTTTATTTCAGTTAATCCTTTATGTTTTATCAACTCATCAATTTGGTTTTTCATGTTTTTTTTCTGGAACAAACGATATTATCTACACTAAAGGGAGGGGTGAGCTTAGCCTCATAATGGGCTAGCAATAATGTGATTCAAATTCGTCTTTGGCAAGAATCGAACCTAAGACTTCTCACTTATAAGTAAAGAGGAATATCACTAGACCGTAGTACTAAGTAGATGGTCTTTTATTTAAATTCATCATATTTGTTTTTTTTTTTTTTGAACAAGCGATATTATATATACTACGGGGGTGGGTGACTAGGCTAAGCCTCACAATTGGCTAGTAATAATGTGGTTCAAATTCGTCTTTGGTGAGAATCGAACGTAAGATATCTCACTTACAAGTGAAGATAAATATCACTAGACTATACACCATAGTATTAAGTAGCTCATCATATTTGTTCCTTATGTCTAGCTCTACTCATCGATGTTATTTTTGTCACCCAACTTCATTAAAAATCTAGGAGCATTTAGATATGGGTCCAAAAATTAACATACTATTAGGTTCTGGCCCATTATTACCTTATCTTCGTTTCTATTTTTTTTTAAACTCATTTTACATTCTTTTCAATACTAGAGATAAATAAAATAAAAAATTAATTTCATGCATTTTTTTATTGTATTTTTGAATTTCTCAAAATTAAAAAATTAGTTTATTTTTAATCTACTTAATATTTTCTAACAAAAAAACTAATATATTAACATAAATCCACCTGCACAACATACGACAAATACATCAATAGATAATATATTTATAAGCGAGATATGAAATCTAACTAAAAGATACAAAAACATAATACTCCTACAAGCAAGATACATTAATCGGTGATACATGTTGATTATAAAATATATATATATATGTCATATAGGTTGATAAATACAATTAACCTATTACATGGGTTGATTATAAAAATTAAATAAATATATATGAATTGGATTTAGAGGTGGAGGAAGAAGAATAAGAAGAAATAACAAAAAGAAATAACAAGGAATAATTAAAGAATCTTTTAGTATGATGAATTGGAACTCATGTGGGATTCACAAAGCTAATCATGTGTTGCCACATGGATTGACACACCTAGACCCGGAATGCTCACTTGGACTCCGAATTGAGCTGTGTTGGCCGACACCTAGAAGGTGACGAAGCCATAAAGTGTAGTGTAGTGGAAAATGTGAATAAATTTAAACCTAAAAGTGCCTAAATATAAGAGTGCGCCGTGAGTGGGAATGAACCCATTTCACATGTGATAACAGAGCATAAGTAAAGTACAGTAAGGTAAAGTAAGAGTTATACCATCAAAAGTAGCCACCTATACTAAGATTTGCCAAGAATCCTCGTCGATACAAAAGTTCAGCTGCTAAAACCTGGAAGGGCGAAAAATAAGGGTGAGTGGGCCTAAAAATAAAGTTTTATAAAAACCTTTCTGAAAACATTGTAACCCCTCACCATAAAACAAGTATAGTTTCCAGAATATACTTAATACATATAGTATAAAAATACTTACCGTAGCTTGCAAAATCTCAAGAATTCATTACGGCACAATATCTCGAAACTAAGGGCAGGACATCCAAAATCACAAAATCTCAACAGTAATATATGTAAAATCAGGTGCTCATCAATCTATGCTAGCACACGAGTAGGAGTCGCCTAATGCGACCTGTACGACTGAACTGATGCTCATCAATCTATGCTAAGACACGAGTCGAAGTCGCCTAATGCGACCTGTACGATAGGACTAAGTGTAATCATAATATACGCTCTAGTGTTACAATCACGTAAAGACTGGGGCTATTCGTTGTCACCTACGAGTCGGAGTTGCCTAATGCAACCTGTATGATAGGACTGGCACCTACTTAGATCCAAAGCAAGCGTGCGGTGCAGAGGTGAACAAACACGTGAAAGACTAGCCCTGGCCTTGGGCGAGCACTAACACCGGGGTGCAACAATGATGAGCATACTACATAAATATAAGCATGCCATAACAATTCAATAATTCTAGTCAACATACTAACATTCATAGTCGTAGATATAATTATGGCATCAAAGATTATAAGCATACATGTGCATCCCGTAGGATGTAGCATATTTAATAAATTCTGTCATTTTGCTAATTCTTATAAACTTTAGTCTAAAAAATGTGAATAAATTAAAACCAAAACTAGAACTAATTTAAACTAATTTTCCTCGATCGACTTGGATCCAAGTAGGTGCCAGTCCTATCATACAGGTTGCATCAGGCAACTCCAACTCGTAGGTGACCATGAATAACACAGTCTTTACGTGATTGTAGCACTAGAGCGTATATTATGATTACACTTAGTCCTGTCGTATAGGTTGCATTAGGCGACTCCGACTTGTGTGCTAGCATAGATTGATGAGCACTTGATTTTACGTATATTACTGTTGAGATTTTGTGATTTTGGATGTCATGCCCTTAGTTTCGAGATATTGTGCCATAATGAATTCTTGAGATTTTGCAGGTTATGGTAAGTATTTTTATACTATACGTATTAAGCATATTCTGGAAACTATACTTGTTTTACGGCGAGGGGTTATAATGTTTTCAGAAAGGTTTTTATAAAACTTTATTTTCAAGCCCACTCACCTTTGTTTTTCGCCCCTCCAGGTTTTAGCAGCTGAACTTTTGTATCGACAAGGATTCTTGGTAAATCTCAGTATAGGTGGCTACCTTTGATGGTAGAACTCTTACTTTACCTTACTGTACTTTACTTATACTCTGTCATCACGTGTGAAATGGGTTCATTCCTGCTCATAGTGCACTCTTATATATAGGCACTTTTAGGTTTAAATTTATTCACATTTTCCACTACACTACACTTTATGTTACGTCACCTTCGGATGACGGCCATCATGCCTCGACTCCAGTCGGGGTGTGTCGTGGATTACTTAAAATAATTCAGTTTTTAATTAGTTTAAAATGTAAAAAATGTCTTGGCAAAAAAAATGGAAAAAAAGAAGAAGAAAAAGATGGACTCGTGTGGGTAGAGGTCGACAAATTATTATACACTTTCTCTTTTGTTGAATCATTTTCCACTTTGAAACTTTTCTTTTTTTGAACAAACATATTAATTACACTATGGTGGAGGGGGTGGGCTTAGTCTCATAATGGGCTAGCAATAATGTGGTTCAAATTCGTCTTTGGCGAGGATCGAACCTAAGACCTCTCACTTACAAGTGAATAGGAATACCACAAGACCGTAGTATTAAGTGGCAAAGCATTTGTTAAAAACATTTCGAAACTTAAAAACATTTGTTAAATTGCCAAAACAATTTTTTAAATTTAAGATTCTTTCTTGATTGGGATTACGACGTGTAAATTTTGTTCTTAAATAGTTTACCATAATGATAAATTCTTATAGACATCAACCAACAATAGTAAACTCTTTTTTCATAACAAACATGTATTAAACATGGCTGATCTTATGCAGCAGAGAAGATGAACACAGTAGAGCATACATAAATGAAGAGAGAAAGCTTAGAGAAGAAGTTATCTTAATTGTATTGATATTTCACTAACTGAACTCAGTACATTAACATTGTAGTATTTATATGTAACTATGGTAGCTTACAAGATAAGCTAACCATTTAACAAACTCTAACTAACTGCCTAATCTTATGACACATGTCAAGAGAGTAACCTTTAGATTGGTTACTCCTTACATCCCCCTTCAAGCTCAGGGACAATAAAATTGAGTCTAAGATTGACACTATGAGTCCAGAACAAAGGCGTGAAGACAATCCTTTAATTAATATGTCAGCAAACTGCTCGAGTGAAGTAACAAATTGAACCAACAACACTTGTTTAGCCACCAGTTCTCTCACAAAATGAACATCAATTTCTATATGCTTTGTTCTCTGATGCATGATAAGATTACATGTGAGGGCAATAACAAAGAGATTATCATAATATAGTGTAGGTGTACCAGAAATAGGAACCTGCAGACACTGTAACAATTGTTTAATCCAATCAATCTCAGCAGCAGTTGTAAATAGTGCTCGATACTCTGCTTTAGTAGAAGAACAAGAAACAGTGTTTTGTTTCTTTGAAGACCATGAAATGGGATTTGAGCCAACAAAAACAACCAGACCTATAGTAAACCTGTTATCATTGGGATCTTCAGCCTAATCAACATCACTAACACTTGTAAATCCAATCCTCATTTGGTATAATGAAGTCCACAACCTTTAGTAGCTTTGAGATATCTCAGAACCCGCTTAACTGCCACAAAATGAGCTTCTACAGGACACTGCATAAATTGATAAACTTGATGCATAACAATTGCAATATCAGGTCGTGTAATTAGGTATTAAAGTGCTCCCACAAGGCTTCTATACAATGTTGGGTTATTGTATGGCTTCCCATCATCCTTCAACAACATATTGTTGGGTAGGCAAAGAGTAACACACGGCTTGGACATCTCAATTTCAGTTTTACTAAGCAAATCACTAACATATTTATCTTGAGAGAGAAATAATCCATCATTCTTGTGAACAGCTTGAATACCAAGGAAGTAGTGCAAAGGTCCTAGGTCCTTGATATCAAACTCTTGAGTAAGAGCATGAATAATATCTAATATAGCTTGAGATGCACTACTGTGATGATAATATCATCAACATATAAGAAGAGGTCACAACTGAACCATTCACAACTTTAACAAATAGAGAGGAATCACTATATGTGGATTTAAAACCCAAAGATGGCAAGAAACTAGTAAATCTATCATTCCAAGTCCTTGGGGCATACTTGAGACCATATAAAGACTTATGTAATTTGCAGACATAATCAATGTGAGTAGAGTCCAGAAAACCAGGAGGTTGAGCCATATAGACTTCCTCTTGTAACACACCATTCAGAAAAACATTTTTCACATCAAGTTGTCTGAGAGTCCAATTAAAGTGAGCAGCCAAAGCAAGTACTAACCTCACAGTGGTTGGCTTAACCACTAGACTAAATGTCTCACCATAGTCTATATCTTCCTCTTGAGTGTACCCTTTTGCAACCAATCGAGCCTTATATCTCCCTATAGAACCATCAACATTATTTTTAATCTTAAACACCCACTTGCAGCCTACAAAGTTTTTGTGAGGAGGAAGAGGTACTAGAGACCAGGTTATTTGATTATGAAGAACACTCAATTCATCTTTCATTACAGCCAACCATATTCGAGATTTTAATGCTGATTTGTAAGTTGCAGGTTCAACCTTAGTAAGATCAACACCACCATGTTCATGGACAGAAGCTAATAAAGAAACCTTTTTAGAAATGCCACTCTTAGATCTAGTCTGCATAGGATGAAGGTTCAATAGTGGTATAGACAAAACCACTTGAAGTTGTTCACCCTGAAATTCAAGAACCACAGAGAGTGAAGGAGAAGATTGATGTGCAGTGCTAGTACTGGGTTAACTTGCAGTAGAAGAACTAGAACTGGAATCACTCAGAGTTGCAGAGTTATTGTCATTAAGAGATGCAGAACTATGGGCATTTAGATTTGCAGGGCTAACTTCAGTTGGCATAGGTATAGAATCTAGGCTTGGTGTATAGGATACTGATCGTGATAATGAAATGGGCAAAGAATTAAACTGAGGTGTAACTAGAACATTGTTAAGGTTTAGGGTTAATACATGTGTAGATATGACACTATAGGCAATGTAGTATTCACTCTTGAGCATTGAGAAACCAAATTGGGATATGAAAATGCATTTGTTGACTTCAAAACAAATATAGCCCTTATATTTTGAAGCATGCACTTTCTAGTTTTAGGTTGCAGTGTGGTATGATTATAAGGTCTAAGCAAAGGATAGCATAAACAACCAAACACTCTAAGATGATGAATCTCAGGAATGGAGTTAAACAAAGCTTCAAATGGCGATTTATTGTCCAATGTTGATGAAGGCATTCTATTGATGAGATAGACTAAGGCTTGAGAAGCAAAAATGACCAAAATGAAGGTGGTAATAAGGCTGTTTGTAATAAAGTGATGAATGTCTCTATAATGTGCCTATGTTTCCTCTCTGCAAGCCCGTTTTGTTTTGAGGTATGTGTCTATGTTTCCTTACAACATGTTCCATGTGTGGAAAGTGTTTTTTTATAGGGTTTACCAAACATGAAAAACTTTTGTTATATATAGGAGTCAATCGCACATGAAAAATTCTTGCTCTTCATATTGATGTCATCATACTGTGCGTAATATTGTTTTCTTAACAGGAGTCCGATATATATGGACGAACCAAAATAAACGTCACAGGTTGCGAAACCTTCCTTGGCTAACAACCTCCAAAAATCAGTGTCTGGTCATCTTGGCGAACTCTACACCGTGGTCTGCTGTTCTCCTTAATATCGTCGCTATAGCAAAACTGCCAAAGCTAATTATTATTAATAAAAACTTAAATTGCCAAAGCTTAAAATTTCTTTTTATCTTATTGGAATTTACTTGAAACTAAGTATACTATTCCCAATTCTAGTATTCAATTTATCCTTATGTATCTGCAGTGGTGTTTTGCAAAATGTCATTTCCTTTCCTAAGTTCTCATCATCCCTCTCTATTTCGTCAGCCACATTCTCTCTCAATGGTTACTGCTGGCTAATGTAACGTTAAAAGTATAATGTTAGTTTAAAAGACAAAAACTCAGTGGGGGTTAGAATAAATGTATTTATAAAGTTTTTTCTTTTACACAATCGATAATAGATATACCGAACATAAGACCTGGAGTGCTTTGAGAGAGAATAAAAGTTTCGAAACATTTGAAGAAAGGCGGTCTAATGAACGCAAAATATAATGGGGCGCAAATAAAGTACTGACAATGTGGCAAAAAAAAAAAGGAGAAAATGTGAGCAATGGCCAATCACCATACAATGCATGGCATGAAATGGAGATGTTTTAAGACAATGTGAGAAAATGTTAGCATCACATGAAATGAAACATGCATGCTTGTGAGTATTTATTTAACTATCCCTAAAAGTTTTAAGACAAAAGTTTAGACAGGTGTGTACGCCATGATGTTCTCTTTTGAAGGTTAGTTGAATTCCTACTATACACATATCTCAAAGAACAATTATTTTATATATCTTCTATCCATTAGTAAACCTTCTTGTCCATATCCTTCTGCACATTATTTCCATGCTCAAGTGGCCAACAAATACACGATTCAAAGTCATTCCCCCATTGTTTAAAACGTCTGCCAATGGCCCATATGGCTCCATTGCCGAGCACAAAACAACACCCCCACCCCCAAAACAAAAAACCCAAACCAAATCACGTCCACAGGTACCATATATACTTAGCAGTTTTCATACAAGAAGTGTTGCTCTCTATATTGCCAATTGAATTTATAAGGAAATCTCAACTTCTGTTTTCAAACTTAAATTGTTAAGATCAGTCTCTTGCACGTATGTTGATAATTTTGAAGTATAATATAGCTCCCACAATATCTTTGAGGTGGTTTTCAAAATAGGCCATGAAGTTTTAATCTCATTTTACATCCTGGAGTTGAAATGTATCAATTTTATAAATTTTGAGAAAGACATAAATTGATACAATTTCAATATATAATTTATGGTGCAAAATGAGAAAATTCAAACCTCGTGACCTAGTTTGAAAATCCCACCAAACCTGCAGGGTGCGAAATGTAGTTAGCCCTTACTTAAACTAGTATAAATTATAACCAAACAGTTACATCCTTACTAAAATTTATACCATTTATTAGGATCACAAATTAAATCGATATACAGAACCAAAATGAAAAAAAGGAAGTTGGAAAAGAATAATACTTAGCTACTCAAAACGTGTCAAAGCCAATTTATAAAACATTGTGCTTATGATCAAAATCTTGGTATTTAGAGGAGGAACTCCTCCTTATCTTTTGAGTAGCTAAGTTAATTTCGCTGGAAAGATGGGGGATATATAGTTATATTAAGTTAGGGTGTCATTATTAAGTTAGGAGGTGTAGGACCTAACCGCACGTCTACATGTTTGTAGCTGTGGGTGGCAAAGTAAAAGTGATTATGATTAATATAAGATTAGTTATTTAATATACACTGTATTGCTCAGACAAACCGTGACTCCATAACTTAAACAAATAAATTGAGAGAAAGGACGGAGGAGAAAATCTCCTTTCTCTCTTCCTTATGTTTGTGCTTCCCTGGGCAGCCAGTGTTGCATTCCAATGTCATTCTCTTGTTTCATTCATTGTCGAATATCGTTCATTTCTTTTCTTCTATATCCTTATGCCTCTTGCACGTACGATTTGGATTTTATAGATTATGCCCAATTAATCCAATAACCACATTGGCACAATATTCCACCAAAAATATATGTTTAAGATTTTATAAATTCATCATACTAATTGGATCTGATTAAAAATGTTCTCCCATATGTGCAACTCCGTACTAATTAATTAAACTATTGAAATTATATATACTTGTGTCTCCTATTTCTGTGAATTAAAGGGGCCAGCAGTTCCCTAACCTGGATTGATTACTTAATTAATTCTTATCCAAACTAATTAAATAGCTAGTTAGTGATGTGAGCTTGTCTAATGACCACAGTTTTGTCGGGGGCTAGAGTTAATTAGTTCGAACGTAAACATCCCCTTCACCGCGGTCCAAATTTTACCAATCAATGCCGGCTTTCATTTTATCGAGGGGTAAATTAGATGAATATAATATTTTAGTTAGGCTTATTTTTTGGAATTTCTCTAGAACTCAATTATATCACTTTCTTCCCCTGTAATTCAATTATTCCATATTTTTTGTGTAACTCAATTCTTATTCGACACGTGTCGCCACAACCTGAAAGATACATGAGCAAACTTAACATATATTTCATGAACTTAACGGAATTCTGGCAATGTAAAATGAACATTGAGTTCTAAAAGAAAGTGGAACAGAGTAAATTTTTGGAGAAAAAATGAGACTCAAATTAAATTTTAAGAGAATTACAAAAACTAAGCCACATTTGTTCGAAGTATATGATCACTAGTGATGCAGAGATATGCTCTCTTGCAGATAGGTTTAATGCAGGTTATATATAATTGGTAATGTGGCTCTACATGTATTACTACCCAACTACAAAGAACGAAACGAATTCATCAAAAGAATAGAAAGGGCTTTGGTTTGTGGTAGCTCTTTTTGTCGTATAAGGAGGTACAATGGAATCTAATATTGAGACTGAGTGTATACAAATTTAAGATGGAAGGAAAAGGGAAAAAAATAATGATGTATGTACCCCATTAAGGGAACCTAATGCAATTAATTATTGATATTTTATAATCAACTCCACTCTTCCTATAGTGTTTATAAACATGGTGATAAATAATGCTGAGCACAAATGATAAGCTAAGCCAACAGAGCAGAAATCACCAAAATCCCTAAATTAAAACATAATTGAAATCATGACTGGTTCTGGTTCTCCTTGTGGAGCCTGCAAGTTCTTGAGAAGAAAATGTGTGAGAGGGTGTATTTTTGCACCTTACTTCTGCCATGAACAAGGTGCTACCCATTTCTCGGCCATCCACAAGGTTTTTGGCGCAAGCAATGTGTCGAAGCTGCTTGCTCACCTTCCGGTGAGTGATCGTTGTGAAGCCGCCGTGACGATATCATATGAAGCTCAAGCGAGGCTTCAAGATCCCATTTATGGTTGTGTTTCACATATTTTTGCTCTCCAGCAGCAGGTTTGTAGCTTTTGACCTTGAACTTGTGGGTAAAAATAGAAAACCTAATGCTGTTTAATTATCTTATAGTTATATTATATATCCAATTGATTGATGAATATATGCTTTTGCTTTGAAATCTTCAGGTGGTCAGCTTACAAGCACAATTAGCTTCCCTTAAGGATCAAGCAGCTCAATGCTTTCTCAATGGCTCTGCTGTAGCTAACCCTAATGAGAAATTTTATGGGAAGGCTCCTTCTCACACAGAAGAAGCTCATAGTTGGTTTCATGAGTTAGAAAATTCATCAAACCCTTTGCCAAAATTGATCAATTCCAATGATGCTGGAACCACATCATACTATGAGAATGGAATGATGAATTCATATAACTCTGTTAATGGGAGTTACGAAAATTCAATGAATATCCCAGATGAAAATGTCTCTTCGTATGGCAGCTTTGAAGAGGGCACTTCTCATTCCATGTCTTCCTTTGACATGCAAACGAATTACAATAGGCAATGGGGTTTTCAGGATGCTGATGAACTTCAGCCAGTGGCTTTCAGATACACTGACCTGCATTCACGATGATGAGGTGACCGGCAATGATAGTATACCGGTGCACGAGTTCTATATATCATCAGTTAAAATGACTGTGTGTCAGTTTTAAATTTCAGCCCTGCATACTTTGAAGCATTCACTTTAAATTTGTTGTTATCGTTAAGCTCAGACTTGAACCCTAGAAATGTTAATACAAGTGGAAACCCTACGTACCATATATATGTTAAGGCTAGCTAGTGTAATTTTATATATTAGTCGAATAATATAAGTTCATTTCTCTGATCGGTCAGTCTCTGACAGAAATGGATAGATCTCATGATATTCTGCTTGAGCTAATTTTCTTTGTTTATTGAACCTCATGTAGACCTAAAATTTTGACCTAGTTTTGCTTTGTTAATACTGCTCTTTCTATATAAACTTAGTATGTTGCATTTCACAAATTATTTTATCTTATTGTTTAATTTGATCTCAAGTTAAAGATATACTGATTTGAAGGCGTAATGGACAAATCTAATGACCCTAGAATATTCTGTCTCCAATACATTTGCTTAAACAATAAGATCAGATAGAAATTTAATGTTTCAAGATTTACTAGGTGCAAGTAGCTGCAGCTAGCTAGCTTAATTCTTTACTCGCACTGAATGTTTAAGCATATAATTTGTTTCCTATCTTGCTATATAATTATATATTAGACCATTTTTACTATTTGTTTTCCTTTCTTGAATGGTTTTTTCTGAAAATATATGATTGAAGTACTTGATGAAGTTCAGAATTAGCTTCCTTTTTGTCCTCATATAACTCTTGCTATATATATATATACATATATACATATATACATGTATGTATGTATATTATACCACCTGTCTAGCTAACCTGTTTCCATTCTTATGTAGTTTCTAAGAAAATAGATGATTGAATGACTTGATGAAGTTAATTCATGAAAGGATAACATCTAAATCTGCAGCTTGTACGTCTCATATTTGTAATATTAACATGAGGAGGATTGCACCTCATATTTAGAAAGCCCTGATCCCAATGAAATCAAAACCTCTCTCTGTCATTGGAACTTGGGAGGAAACCCTGAAAATTTTCTCCCAACTCTGGTCTTCCAACCCCTTTTGTTTAATTATTTCCTTCTTCCAAAAATTTATCTTTCCCAGATTTTGTTTCATGATTTCTTGAAAAACATGCAAATATAGATATCTGAATACCACATTTGATCAAGTGGAAACCTTAATTAGAACTCAATTGATATTTGTATCTTCTTGACACCTGCAATTTAAACTATTATTTTGTCAAGCGTGATGCTTGTTTTTGTGTGAGAATCTGTAGTAGACTGCTTATACATGCATGCTTTTTTCAAAATCATGTTTTTCTGATTCTGATAAATAATTGTACATATTGTGCTCATCAATGCAAATATTTTAGGGACTAAACTTAAACTGCATGCTTATGAGTTTTTTGCTAATTGTAGAATGATGATCCTGTGGATCAAAACCCTATCTATCTATATATTCTAGTGAAAGGATTTCAAGTATATCTCCAGCATTTCATTCATATTTCCTAATTAATAACAAATTAAGAAATGTGATATGGCTAATTCTGAGATCAATGTGGATTATCAAAACCCTAGCTATCTTCAGACCAAAAAGGAACCCCAGCTATATATATATATATATATCAAACATAATGAGATGCAGAATTCCATTATCCCAAATTTTATGGGTTACAAAACTCCGTTGATTAAGGGGTCGCCTTCTCGGTCAATCCTTTCTAAGGAGCTTAGCTTCCCAACCATTGAACCGAACAACCCGGTGATTCCTCTTACTATTTATAGTACTAGTGCTTATTGATTGCTTAATCAGGCGTGCCCTAATCCTTCCATAAAAAAGGGAAGTGGTTTTTTACTATTATTTTCTTGCTCAACCCCCAGAACCATTACAGTTAAAAAGAAATAATCGCGTACACTATATATTCTATATATGTAGTTGTTAATATTTTTAGCTAGAATATAATGTAATTGAAAGGTATCTAATTTCTCAATTTTGAGTTGTGTTTTATGTGTACTCCTGTCAGTTTTTTTTTGACATCAGGCATTAAATTTAGGGGAGGGGGGAATCGAACTTGGGTGAGGTAGGAGTTTCCTTGGCCCCTGTCAGTTGAAGGCCAGTTTCTTGTGCTTTTGGCATCGCCATTCATATGTAAATAGTATTAGGAGTATAATAATGTATGGCCTTGATTATGCCACTTGTCAATTGATTAGCTAGTTAATTAGGCTAGTTTATTAGTGAGGTGGTATGTTCCCAGCAATGCTATAGATAGCCTTATGGCTCTCATTTTTTATTAACTTCTTCACTAAGAAATATCAAGATTACAGTTTCTCTCACTTCGATTCTCTCTCTGTTTTCTAAAGCTTCTCTCTCTAGACTGTTATACACATTTCTCTCTTTAGATTAACATGGTCAACCATTTAATAATGCTGCTTTTTACAAGAGGGTTGTAGGAGCTCTATAGTATCTTACCTTTACTAGACCTAACGTAACTTTCTTAGTCCAAGTTTGCTAGTTGATGCAAGATCCTATGATTTCTCATTTTACTGCGGTTAAATGGATCTTGAGATACTTGAAGCTTACTCTGCACTTTGGCATATCTTATTCCAGATGAGATTTGACGGTAAAATCATTTAGTGATTCTAACTGGGCAGGGGATGGCAATGACAAGATCGAAATGGAGTCGAGGTGTTTTTCTGAAGTCAAACCAAATTTAGCGAAAAATCGTCATGATTTTTCAGTGTAAGTGGTCGGGGATGACTGGGATGTCACCGGTGACGACTTCTGGTCGGTGGGGATGGCAGTTTCACCAAAAAGCAATGAAAGAAGACAGGAGGGGCTCGGCGTGAGGCGAGCGCGGATGGCGTCTTTGGTCCAATGGGAAAGACGACACAAATGACGTCGTTTTGACCATTTTGTTTTTTCTTTTAGGAGTGTGATATTCACATATCTTTTTTTTACTTCTCACACACCCTTTTAATTTTTAATTGTCGGATCGGATGAATTGAAAAAAAAACCAAATAATAGAAATTAAAACAAGGAATGTGTGGATAGTACACCTTTTTTTTATATTAAAAACAGCAGTTCGGCTCGGCTTGGAGCTCCTCATCGGCGGTTTTTGAGCTGCTGGAGCGTGGCACGGCAGCGCGGCTCGACGTGGCGTGGCTTCAGGCACGGCTTACACGATTAGGATTTTTTTTTTCCTTTTTTTTTCTTTGCTTATTCACACAATTGCAATTCACCACAACTATAATAACAGTAAAATAATATAATTGTAAACAACAATTTGAGTAAATATATAATTCGGTAATCGAAAATTAGAGTTCATGCTTAATGGTGAATGTTGCATGCAATCAAGCTGTAAAAAAAAATATCAACAATTTAGACGGTGAACTATTCTCGCGCATTGTCAGATCTCAAAATCTTATTTGTAGCAAAAAACCTTCGATTCCTTAGCACAACAACAAAAACGTACTGATAACGTGTTATGACCTAATATACTAAAGGAAGAGAGAGTGCGGCAGATAAAGAGATGGAGAAAGGCTTGAGGAATTCTGTGTGTGTTATTTCTTATGCCTAGTGCCTTTATATTTATAGTAAACATGATAGAATTCCTTACCTTGCCAGTAATGCAATCATAAATGATAAGATTTTTAATATCTTAAAGGCTTATTATATTAACACCCCACAAATTGTTGAATAAACCCCACATACTTAATACACCACACATTTGCTTTTCATTTAAAAAGTATCTTAATACACCCCACGTACTTTCCCATAATACCCCCACACCCCACATTCTCAATTTACACCTTATATTTTGTACATACACCCCACATTTTCTATACATCCCACATTTCTCAAATCTTATAACACTCATTTTTAATTTTCAGAGATTGAATCTAACCATTTGAACGTTTAGTTTGCCGAAAGGTTTCAAATCATCAGCAATGACTTCATTGTGAAGGTTCCATGAGAGCTGGGTTGATGAAAACTCCCTTTAATAGAAATCCCCGTAAATTATTACTCTTAGAAATTTAAGTGTTGAAAATGACCTTGTGAAGGGTCATCTGACCTTGTGAAGCCAACTAGGGCTCATTTTTAAAGACATAATTGAAGCCTGTATCATACAGTATGTATGTACCTTTGTTTTGCAGCTAGATGATATATGTCAGGTACATCTAATTTCTTGTGATGCTTAGGATAGGCCACTTGCCCATACAGATTATACTTGTCAATGAGCTTGAGCACTGTTGTAAGAACAACCGAGCTACTATTTCACATTTCTTCAATGTCATCTATGTTGCCAAGTATTAGTGTCTACATAAGAAACAGGTGTAACCTAGTATTAGTGTTCGGTATAAGAATAGATGATCCAGTTATCGGAGATCAAAGTATGAACTTTACCATGTTGACTAGCTTCCGAAGAGCTTAGCATTCACCATGTTAAAAGTGATTTGGGATGTATTTAGAAAATTTTATTTTTGTTTTTATAAAACTTAATAAGGTCAAAATTGTCATTGCATCATGAGGTAAATAAGTTATTTAATATTAAATTTAATGTGGGTGCATTCAACATTTTATGGGGTGCTTGTTAGTACCATATTACATTGGGCCTCGTTACGTGGGCTTCCAAACATTGAGTCCATGATCTATGTAAAAGGGAAGGAGCCCTTAGTCTATAAAAGGGACTCCTCACCCTCACAATCAGAGGGCTCACATCCGGCAACCTTCTCACAAACAGAGAAACACTCTCAAACTCTCTCTTTCTCTAGGGGACTCCCCCTCACACTTGTAATCCATACATACAGTTACAGAGAAATACAATCAACATCAGTGTGGACGTAGCCCAAACATTAGGGTGAACAACGATACATCTTGTGTTCTTTACTTTCTGCAGATTCACGGTCGGATTTACGTTGTTCCAAGACCTTCCAGTTTTGTGCATCAACAGTGCTAATATAAAAAGCCTATCTTAAATACAATGTACTAGTAGTTAACACAATTACACATGTGCTATAATTAATAAATGGGTTTTGATATAGATGCCTAGGTTTTAAAATTTTGAGATTAAACATTTATGCCTTTTAGAGTTTTGATTAAATATTTTCCTACAATTTAGGTGCCACATGGATTAGAAGTAGCCTTTTTTATAATTTAAATTACCCAACTTGACATTATATAAATATACCTTTTAATTCCTAGATAATACACCAAAACTCCTAAAATCTTGTATATAAATATTGTAGAATTTAATTCCAATAAAAAGTCTTTCAAAATACCCATGAATGCAACTTGCCATTATATTTAATATACCTTTTAATTTTCTTAGATAATATCTCAAAACACCTAAAATCTTGTAGATAAATATTGAAGTATTCAATTTTAATAAAAAGTCTTTTAAATTACACATGAAACGTAGATTTCTTCTTGGTACATATTTGATACATTACTTAATATATCTTCTTGGTACATATTTGGTATGTTTGTTTTCTTTTTTGTATGTATTTGGTACATTTATATTTATTAAAAAAACATATTTGGTACATATATTTCCTCTTGATTAAACATATATTTCTCCTTGGTACGTATTTGGTACGTTACTTTATATATCTTCTTGGTACGTATTTGGTACGTTCATATTTCTTTTTTGTATGTATTTGGTACATTTATATATTATTTTGGTACGTTTATATTTATTTAAAAAAACATATTTGGTACGTTACTTTATATATCTTCTTGGTACGTATTTGGTACGTTTAAATATATTATCTGAACGTACTAGCCTCAAGCCTCTGAAAATAGAGAATAGATCTAATTATCTCACATGATATCAATATAAAATAGTGAAAACAACCACTAATTGAAATGGATAAGTCCATTCAAAATTCAAAAATGAGGATCACATAATTCTAACGTGGGAGAAGGAACCATACGGCTCAAACGTGGGAGAAGAAATTGGCTTCCTAAAAAAAAGGCCACGTACAAAAATATATCAACCTAAAAGGATATATATGGAATTTAATAATTAACATTTTAAATTAAAAAACACAATAATTACATGTAATCTAAATAAATAGAAAAATGCTGACATGACTATTGTTTAGACATCCTAATCAAATTTCAAAATAGAACCAATGTTTAATCTAAAGAGTATTAGAAAATTGCAGAGGATTCTAATTTTCCCTAATTAATATCACAACAGTTTTCCCTTTGAAGAAGCCGAGAGTAAAACAAATTAAACGGCAAACTAGTCTTCAGTTAAAAGTTAAAACTCCTAATTAACTTGGACCAAACCCATGAATTAGTACATAGACCTAACTCTGTGGGCAACCCCTAAGTGAGTCATAGTAAAAGCCCAAAGACCCATGGAATCTATTCAAGTCCATCTGACCAATTTGAGGAAAAATAAATGAAAGATTTAAAGGAGGCAAACTACTTGTCAAAGTAGGGTGATAGCATCCACACTTTTTTAACTTTTCACACACTTCTTAATTTTTAGTCATTGTATAGAATAAATTAAAGATGATCAAAAAATAGAAATTAATAGAGAGAGTAAGAGGTAAAAAAAAATGTGTGGATGACACCACAAGTCAAAATATACAAAGGAATTCTTTGTTAGTTCAAGAAGGACTAATCCAACTGTAGCTGATTTCCTTAGGTTAAAAAGGGTGAGTAAAATTTAAGCTCAAGTGGTAAAAAATATTTATTTGTGCACACAAAGTCTTATGTTCGGTTATCTTCTCCTTCAATATCGTTTGTGTGAAAAATAATTAATTAAAAGAAGAGAATAAGTGTCTATCAAAACATATACTATTATGCATTTATGCGTTTAGATACATCATTTTAACCAAATTTTACGTGTGACCACGTCAAGTTTTGTTACAACAAAATCATTGCAAAACTACATAAAAGGATTATGAAATAAAATAAGCTTGTTGATGCGTTTGGTTCATTTATTTACAATGACAAGACAATCAATCATGCACATTATGTTGATGAGTTTGATTCATTTATTTACAATGAGAAGACAAAATCAAGCATGCACATTATATCTTTAACTTTAGTGGACTATACAAAAGTAACTTTAAAGTTAAACAAAACCCTCCAAAAGTACGCGACAAAAATTGTCCATTTTCGCGCGAGACGCAGCTCAGCACAAAGCTCAATGATCTAATTCAATCCTATTAGCGTTCTTCAGCGGCCAAACTTCTTCTTTTCCATCTTTTTCTTTGTCATAAAACTTCGGTTGTGTCAAGTTAATCATGCATTATTTTAAGCAGAGCGGGACGCACTTCATACTTGTAAAGAATTAGAAGGAGCCCCAACCTCTCTGTCACTGATCCCTAAGATCTGATGGCTTACATTGCACGTGTGTGTATCCATAGTCAACAGTCAAATTTTGGTATTTTAAAACCCAAGAGGCAATGTCCCCTCGTGCTTTTCCTCAGTTCACAATTACAACCTTCCAAGTTTCTTTATTTTTTTTTACCTACTCAATTCCATCTATTGAAAATATTCTCTCATGTTATCCGAATATTATAATGGTTATCAACATATTAACCTTGAATAAAACTACTCTATGCATTGTAGATTTCAAAATTATGTTAGCGACTCACTATTATCTTAATTTCATAATGGGCTAGTAATAATGTGGTTCAATAAATTCGTTTTTGCCGTGAATCAAACTTAAGACTTGTCATTTACAAATGAAGAGGAGTACCACTAGACCATAGTATCAAGTGATAAGGAGATGTCAAATTTTAAATACAAAATTTAAATTTGAAGGTTTATGGGGCACATTGAATTTTTTTTGTAAATTTTATTCTCCAACTGATATGTCAAATTTAAACTATTATTAATTACATTATTTAGCTTTGATAATTGTTATTAGTATTTTAAAACAAAAGATAATAACAAAAATTGTACAACATTTATTATCCACTAAAAATAGATTTGAAGATGATGTCAAATTTGACAGTAACTCCATTAGCTGCCATTCTATGTCATGCCACATAGGAATTGACATTTCGGTTGGAAAACACTAGTGCTGTTTTTTTTATACCATTATTGTTGATGTGGACTTTTTGACATCTCTTTTAGAGATGTTCTTAAAGCTTTCAAAATTGAGTTTGTGACCTAATACTAATACACAAATGTTGTCTCAATTTAATCATCTGCACACAGTTCAACATGTGTTGAATTATATCGCAAAAGGTCTGAATGCAAATAACAAAAACTATTTAATATAAGTTTTCCTTTATTTTGTCGAGTTTCAATGAGAAATTACCTTCTTAAACAAGAACTACTTGTTAAAGCATTAAAAACAGCAAATTTAGGTCATGACACTATATTCAGATGTGCCATAATGCTAGTTTTTCTGGCCAAATCTGACACTGTTGATGGTGGTTATGTCGATGATCATAAGTCATTGTAGCATTGTCGAATTTTTTTGGTTATAAATTATGAGGAAAAATAAAATGAAAACTTGGTGTTTGCGAACCATTTGTAAAAATACAAAGACTTAATCACATACAACCAAACATTTCTTCATCTCTTCTTCTTTCAAGAAAAAGACTATATGGCAAGGAAGTGAGACTAAACTACTTTTGAAGCTCTTAGTTTTCTATACATTTTCTATCAAAGTTCAATTCTTCATGTCTTTTTTTTTTTCAGTTCACCTTTTTTCGTAATTTTACTTTCCAAGTGCAACTGTTGCAGGTGCGTGCATTTTCTATTATTTTTCCACAATGCAATTGTTTAATGCCAAAGATGCAAAAGACAAAGTATGAAAGTGGTTACAGGCCGCTTGACTGGACTGACTACAAATTTCGTGTCTACGCCACAGTTATGGGCCCAAAGAAACAAGATTAATTATTCAGTTAATGTGACTTCACTACCATTATTTATTCTTTCCCATGAACCCCTTTTTTTGTTGCTTCTAATATCTTGTTTAAAATTAGATTAATATGTCATAATCTTCTTTGTAATTATAGAGTTTGGAGAAACAATTTGGTTAATTGGTTTGACAAAACTAAAGTTGCTGAGGTACTAACTAATGATTTAGGTTTGTGCATTCAATCAAGGGGACACTTTGTCTATATATAGGAATACAAAATCATAGGTACGAGAATATTAAATTTGGATTAGAGTACTAATGTTAGGTGAACCTACTTATTAGAACAAAAACCTCAAGCTAGCAAAGTGAGGCCATTAAGTACTCTTTGAGTGTGTTTGCCCCTTAATTACAATGATAACATTCTCTTGATCTCCCCTTAATTAATCACACCATTTAGGGAGACGATAGATTTGAAATCAAACTCATCATGTCAAACCCTAGCTCCCAGGGGATGTATATCCCAGTGAAATACCTTCTACTTTTGCTAGCTAGGAGTATACTACCTTATAAAGAAAGCTGCTCAATTAAGTTGATAAATTTATTTATATTAGTTATAGAATTAGAAACATGGTTAGCATGGATGATTTATTGCTTTAATTATGTTATTTGGTGATGACTATCAAGGACAGCTGGACCAACAATATTGATAATAAGGAAAAGATTAAACTATTCATGGGATTTCCAGGAATATTAAAGGTGTAGGATGTTCTCCTTTAACCATGCTATACATGCCTTTGCATGTCAATCCAAATATAATAATAGCACCATTTGTTTCTAGAGGCAATCTCAGGTTAAAGTTCGAACATATATATAATTTCATGTTATTTAATAATGGGACAAAACCAAGAGTGCTTGAATTAGCTAAATCCATGAAAAATAGGTTAATTACATTAGATATTTGAATGCCAGAGTGTCCAAAAGTATCATCTTTTGTTTTAATTGGAGATTAATGGATGGGGAGGACAATAGTTGAACTTTTTTCTTGAAGGTGGCAAGAAATGCCCCATCACTAAACTTGTAAACCGGGCCAAACGTGTATTATTGTTGAATTTGATAAGTGAAAGATGTAATTAACAATTCAAGATGACTCAGATTTCAAGATTAATTTGCCTCAATGTGGTGTATTCTATTATTGTCCCTCAGTAAAAACTACATTATCTTCATAAGATTATAGATTAGCCGATAGTAATTTATGCACCTGCAGTAGTATTTTTAGTGCAACACAGAGAGAGAGAGAGAGAGAGAGAGAGAGAGAGAGAGATTATATGATTAATGGTGCTAATTTCTTTTTCTTGAAAGAAAAAAAAAAGAGGCTCAGTATATACATCTTTGGTCACAGAAACATCTGAAAGGCCACCGTTATATCCTTGAAACAAAACATGATGTGTAGGGATCGATCAGTTTCTCATCATTCTGAAGGCCAAAGCTTGAAGCTCCCCCAAGTTACCATTATATGGTCTCTTCTTAGAACAAATTTGGTACGAGAACTCCTCTCTGCTACTTTGAATCTCCTGCATATTCATGGCAATGTCACTGTTGGGGTCAATGGAGTCCAGAGAGCTCTGGGGTGAAATAGGATTCATGTAACTCGTATAACTCGGAAAGCTTGTGACTGATCCATTCCCAATCCCATTCCCCTGCCACTGAGTACTCTCCATGTTCCTTGAATCAACAAGGCTCTGGTGAGCCAGTTGAGCCTTTGCTTGCATCAATTGTGCTTGCAAACATGCCAGCTACATATGAACGAAAAATTAAGACTAACTTTTAGACAATGATATGAAAAGGGTTTTGCTTATTTCAACCTAACAACAAACGGGTTGGCTTATTTCAACCTAAAACCACGTATTCCATCCAAAAACCAAAAGTATTTTTCTTATTTTAGCCTAAAACCAAAAGGGTTGGCTTAATTCAACCTAAGATGAAAAGGGTTTGCTTAAGTCGACAAAAATAGAAAAGGATTTACGGGTTAGCTAAGTTCGAATTCCTCCAGTGTAACAAAAAAAAAAGTAGAAGGGTTGGCTAATTCAACCTAAAAAACAAAAGGGTTAGCTTAATATTCTAACAGAAAAAAAAGAGAAGGGTTACCTGTTGTTGCAAGGCAAAAATGTGACCCACGCATCCATAAACGGGGTCTCGAATTCTTGCTTGAGCTTCATACGCAATTGTGACAACAGCTTCACAACGATCATGAACAGGAACATGCAACAACAACTTGGACACATTGCTGGCGCCAAACACTTTGTGAATGGCAGCAAAACGAGCAGGTCCTTGCTCGGAGCAAAAATAAGGTGCAAATATGCAATCAGGTGCACACTTTCTCCTCAGAAACTTGCATGCCCCACAAGGAGATCCAGTGCCAATACCAGCGCTGCCAGCACCCCCAGAAGCCATTTTTGGTACAGACAAACACAGAGGAGGGAGAGAGAGAGAGAGAGAGAGAGAGAGAGAGAGAGAGAGAGAGAGAGAGAGAGATGGTGAGAGAAAAAGAAAATATAATGAAAATTAAGCACACGAGCACACTAGGAAACGGTGATGAAGTTGGAGGAAAGTGGGGCATTTAGAAACATAAAGGGGGAGTCTTATAAGCAATGTGAACGGGGGACAAGGAAGGTCTATGTGTAGGTTTCTAAGGGGACAATTTTTAATGGTTTATGTAATATCATGGGGTCTACTTTTTTTAAGCATTCATCATATTTTTAATACAATCATTTCTTTTTTCGTTTTATATTTTTCCAGCGTGGATGATTAATGGCTACCGAGTATGATTAGCAATTTTTTAATTGCAAAGTTGGATTTTAGGGTTTGAATATGTTTATATTTTCCGCCGAACGCCGCACCTGGGAAATGCTGCAAATTGTCGCCTTGTGACATTGTGGTTCACTCACTGCACTTGCCACAGCTCTTCTGGCATATTTTTCTACCGACAATTACTAATGATTCAGTTACCTTGAGCAATATGGTTTTAAAATAGGGTTTATAATGTTGCAAACATATATACGCAAGTGATTTATTAAACTAATTAGTCATTAGTGTTGTTCAAGCTCAAGACTCCAATCCTCCAACTTGGTGAAGAAGATTGGTGCTGCTTTGGTTTGGTTTGGTGTTTGTTACGAGGAAGACTTACTTGTGAAGAATATACTACATACGTATGTTTTTATCTCATGTTTATGTGATTGAGGACATAATTAGTGAGATGGGCACAAAAATATAAACGGAGATAGGTAAGATTTTCTGATTAGGTCGAGATTTTGGAAACTGGGTCGTAAGAAGATGACGAGATAAGTGCTTTCTTGTAGCTGAAGGATTGATCTTGAAGTCTATAATGAAGTGAGTGCAGTTGTGTTATCCTCGTGCGTTATGCAACATGCCATTGATCACATGAGACAAAAAGGAAAACTAGTCAAAAGTGGGTTTAATAAGGCCATCGTTTTCACAAACCAAAATCTCACCTGTCACAAATTAAATCCTTCAGTCACTACTGGCCTCAACTTGAACCACAAGAACTGCAAAATTTTGGATTTGTTGACTGATCCTAGTTGCTGCAGTCTAGATACTTTGTTAATTAGGGAAAAAAAACTAGTTCAGTTAGCATCAACTAACAAGTAACATCTGATAGAGATTTTTTTTTTTTTTTTTATAGGAGGTCCGTTTTTTTTCAAATGATTGACTTATCAAGAATAATCCTTTAGAGCTTCGATTTTAGGTTTTAAGTTTCAGAGTTTGGTGCTTTAAAATTTTATATCTAAGCAATTACGTATTATGAGACTAGCTGGACTCTAAAGTTCAAGCTTTTGGTATGGTAATTTTAACACTTGACAATCACTCGTATCAATAAACAAAATCAAACAAGTAAAAATATGAGATTTTCTCAACGCACCCATAGTATGGGGTGAAAACCCTAAAGTCGTCACTTCAACTATGCTAGTCCCTCACAAGACAGTTTTACCAAAACCAAAATAGAACTTGGTCAATCAAGTATATGACCCAATTTATCCAAGGTAAAATTCAATGAATGAATGCATGGATGAATAATACAACAGGTGCTCCCGTGGGATCAGAGTTATTATGGACCAGCTGCCACCTCCTTAGGGCGCATATATAAAAGTTTTGTACTGTGACTTGGTGCATAGATTAGAAGCCACAAGGGAAGAGGTTTCAACTCAAATGAATGAGAAGGTCGTCATCCTAACAAAGGAAAATGACAGTTTGCAACAAAAGCTACATTCCCATGTCACGGATAATTCTGAGCTCAACTTTCTGCTTCTGCTTCTGCATGCAGATCAGCTTACTGGACAAGCTCTTACCACTAAAGCACTTAATTAAGCACATGAATGAATGGATGACCGGTAGTAAATTAATATTATAAATATATATACACACACATATAGGGGTGGATCCATATAAACCTGGCAATTTCTTACACAACACGTAAACGATACGAAAATAACAGGTTTTGGGTCAACATAATAACTAATCAGATCTTTATTAGGTCACACGAGAAGAACCCATTAATAATATGTCCTTAATTGATTTACACGAAAGTGACATGGGGGTAACCTGAAGTATTTGGTGAATGTAACTGTGATGATGCAGAAGACAATTTTAAGCGTTGAAGTAAACTAGGGTTTGAATATGGAAAAGTAGATTCATCAAACAAAACATGCCTAGCCACATAAATTTTACCATTAGCAATATCTAGACATATGAAACCCTTATATTATCCTACATATCCCAAAAACACACAAGTTGTTGTTTTAGGCTGAAGTTTAGAAATGTTATAGGGTTTTAAAAGGGGAAAACATGCACAACCAAAGACCCTAAGATGTTTGATCTCAGGAACTGTGTTATATAACTTTTGAAATGGTGACTGCATATTTAAAGAAGCACTAGGTATCCTATTGATCAGATAGGAGGCAATTGCACAGGCATGAAACCAAAATTGGTTAGGCAATTTTGCAGTTTGAAGAAGTGTAATTGCTGTTTCTACAAGATGCCTATGTTTCCTTTCTGCCAAACCATTATGTTCAGGTGTATATGGACATGATTTGTGATGTAAAATACCATGTTTTGACAAAAATTGTTGAAACTTATTGCTTGTACATTCACCACCATCATCACTTTGGAATATTTTGACTATAGCAGAAAACTGGGTACACAAATAGGCATGAAACTGAACAAAGATTGCAAAAACTTCTAATTTATTTCTTAATGGAAAAATCTATGTGTATCGAGTACAATCATCTATGAAGGTTACATAATACCTAAACCCTTCATAGGATAGTAAAGGGGCAGGTCTCCATACATCACTATGTATTTTCTCTAAAGGTTGTACATATTTGGTTACAGGAAAAGTAAATGGTAGCTTGGTGAACTTTCCCTCTAAACATGGTGTACATATTGAGGAGTATGTGTCCAGTGATGCAGGAACTGGAGATTGAAGTAGAATTGCAGAAGTAATTGCATTTGACGTGTGTCCTAGTCTTTTGTGCCATATGCTTGAATTAACTGGTTTTGCAAGGAAACATAAATGAGATGCATGTGGTGTAGGTGACTGCTTCTGTGAAATGGTGAATGGTATAGGGTAGTAACCAGCTCTACATAGCCCTTTGAGTAGTATTTTCCCTGTGGATTTGTCCTGAACCCAAAAAGAAACATCATCATAAAAGAATCTGCACCTATTATCCTTGCAGAGTTGATAAATGGATAAAAAATCCTGAGAAAGTTTGGAAACATGTAAGACATTCTTAAGAGTAAGGGAATGTTGTGGTACCACCAATTTAGAAGCACCAATATTAGAAGTTTGCAAACATGCACCACTTGCAGTGGTAATTGTATCAGTTCCTTGATATGGGGTAGACAGATCCAAGTTTGCTAATTTCGAGGTCATGTGTGATGTAGCACCAGTGTCTGCAATCCAAAAATGTTCGAATGGTGCTAAAGGTTGATGATTGGCATGCATAGCAATGAGATTGACATTTGGAGGCCTGCCTTGATAGGTGAAGTTGCTTCTGTGGTAACATTGGAGGGCTGGATGTCTATATTTCCAACAGATTTGACATTGAGTAGGAGAGCTCGAAGTTGTGTTGATATGTCTTTGAAAACAATCTGCAACAACATGACTTTTCTTATTGCATATTTGACAAATAGGAATCTTATAAAGGTGATCTGGGCAGTTCGATTGATATAGCTTTGGAGTACCAAGAATGCCAGGATTACCATTTGAAAACCATGTACTATAATTGTACTGAAATCTTCCTCTACCTTTACCTCTGAAATTATTGCCCTTATAGCTCCCATAGTTGTGATAACCCTCATTGAAACTGTTATGAGACCCATTTCCATGATTATGATTTGTAGAACTTGATCTTTCACTATGCTTGATGGACTGATCAGAAGAAGATCATGGTTGCTCATGATCGATAACAAGTTATTTCCCTTTGTCAGATTGAATTCCAGCAACCATGGCACAGCTAAAGGATAGTCCAGAAGAATTGTCATAGGATTACTCAATAATAGCTTCTTCTGCCAATAGTTAAGATATGAAGTCCTTGAGAGATATTTCATTCTCCCTTCCTCTGACCACACATCGAAATGTGTTGAATTTTGTGGGTAAGCCTTTCAATGCAAGTATGATAATATCATCATCATCAAAGAGTACTCCAGCTGCAGCAAGATGGTCTCTTGCATCCTTGATATTCTGGAGATAAACCGAAACTGATTTTGACCCTTTCTTGATATTTTGCAGCTCTGTCTTCATCTGAAAGATTGTGGCTTTTGTTACCGCAGAGAACCTTTCAATGAGATTCAACCACATCTCAGAAGAACTCTTGCTCCCAATGATGCAAGAAATGGCAGTCGAGAACAATGTGGCAATGAGTAACTGTATTAATGCACGATCATGCATTTTCTAGACCAAGTAGTTATCATTTTCAACCCCTTCAGTGTTAGAATCATCGTCAAATCTTGGTGGGCACTTTCTTGACCCATCAACGAAGCCCATAATTCCATGGCTTTCCAAAAGCAATCTGACCTGAAAGCTCCAAGTAAGGTAGTTTGAGTCATCAAGTTTTACTATAACAGAAGTGGATACTGTAGAGACAAGATTGGTGATGGGTGACTGAACAATTTGCAACTGAGTAGCAGTGACCATTTTGCAGAAATCTTTTGCTGAGGCTTTTGATCAAACAGTTGGTGGATAGACGAGAAGAAACCAACTTTCTGAGCAACTTATATATTTTCCGTCGCCAAAAATTATAGAGAGATGCAAATTAGAGGGTGTAGAAGAGAAAGAAATGCTTTAGAGATTGAGCAGAAGCACCGGATCGGTTGGCGATGATACCATGTAAAGATATTAACACTTGCAGATTTTAAGAGAGATGAGAGAGAGAGAGAGAGAGAGAGAGAGAGAGAGAGAGAGAGTTAGTAAAAATGCTTTCTTTGTTAAGTTGTGAAGGTTTACAATGATCACCTATATAGGTGTTTTAGTACAAAGCTTGCAGAGCAAGTAATCCTTGTTAACCACTTCCTTATATCAACTAACTCTATCTCTAACCAACTTTATCCAAGTCCACCAGATTCTAACCACTAACTATATGTATAACAACCTATTTAATCTCTTGACAAGTGGCTTTATTTTGACCATTGATAATCTCATCACTTGGATCACAATCTTGCACCTTATCCTTCTTACATATATGTATATAATTGTAAATTAAATATGTATTGTTATTCTATATAAATGTAAAAAATTTGTTTTAATTATTTTTATAGTATACTATAGGTAGTGAGATTAAAAAAATTATAAAACACATTAAAAATAAAAGTATCAAGTAATTTAAAAATACCAAACACATTAAAAAAATTATAATAATTAATTTACAAATGCGAAAAATGTGAAAAAAAAAATATGCAAAGGCTCATGATCGCATGCTCTACGCTATGGGTACATCATCATTTGAATTTTTAAAACCATACAAATCCTCATGAATAGTATTTTTAAGAGAGTTCAAAATAAATAAAATTCATAATTATTAATGTACAAGTCTAAAAAATGTGAAAGCATATATAAACGTGCAAGGTTCCTCAACCTTGAAATGCAACTCCCTTCATTTTTCATATCCTTTAACATTTGGTATTTTGTAGTAATGTACTAATGTTTTTTCATTACGCTCTTATTTTGGAGTATGTAATACTTGAAAGACAAAAAAAATTTGTTGTTTTATTTTATGTTTTGAAGTAATATTTATGTGATAGTGTGATATGCATATACCAATTTAGTATTATGTTTTCTATTTTTTGTGGGTCAAGTTATGTTTTTCATTTTCATTGTTTATTGATTTAAAATATATTTTCTTTAACAAATAACGGGTCAGGTCATATTACCTGATAATATTAACAGGTCAATTTCGGGTCTGGTCATATTACCTGTTTACTTTAACGGGTGTTACACGATATGACCTATTAAGATATCGAATATGATACGAAAACGACACAAACACGGAAAACACGACACGAATGCTAGGTCTAGATCCATAGCACCTTTTTTTCATATAAACAATACCTAACGAAAACTGGCCGCACGATGTACGATAAACAGATGTAATTAAAGGATCCTCGGAATCCTCACAAAGATGATCCAGGAAAGATCTTCGCTCTATAAACAACTCCTATCCATTCACATACATGACGTCGGAAGCTTAGGTTAACATTTATTTGGAGTCAAACTTTGATCATCATCCAAGCACATGGCACACATGCAAAGCTGCCTGCAAGATCCCATATCCAAGTTCAATTCATCCCGTATCGGTAACGATTTTTTTTTTCTTTGGGTCGTAATTTCTTTCTTTTTACTCATAGCACTAGACAAAAAATATTTACACCAATCTACATCAAGAGGCAGAGAGAAAGATTTGAATTCGGGAGACAATGTGTTAAGGAAGAAGATTCTAATCACCACTTGCATATGTTCATCTTCTTTATTTAGAGTAGAGTCGTCCTTTAGAGTTTTTAACTTTAGGTCTTAAGTATCAAATTTTGGTCCTACAACCTAAAACCTAAACTTTAAATGACGATTCTACATCCTGAAACAATCGATCATGTATAAAAACAAAACTAAAGTTATAAAAACAAAATATAAATAAAAGATAGGCTTTCAACCGGAAGTACTATGTCTGTTACGTTCTAAAACAATATTGCGTAAGAAAGTTAAAATACATTGTTTGATTTGCCAAGTTGACATATTGTGTCTAGGTAAATCTTTCCCCAAAAAAAATCCAACTTACACCAACTCGTAGTCCAACTGGCGACGGTTTTACATTTACGTTTTTCTCCTTCTAATTTTTCCTTTTGGTCCCTAGTCCAGTTGTTGTTTGGTCTGATATCCCAGCCCAGTTAGATGCTCCAGTTGCCTGCCAGACTGGATTTCATTTAAAGACAGATTCCTTGGTATACACTACAAGGACTTACATTGAAGTTCATTGTCATGTACTGTTCCGGTCCAATAATATATTTCATGTTTAAGTTTTTATCTCCACGTGACAATGCATTATTGGACCAGAATGGTAAATCCGTTCCATGTAAAGATGCTATAGAAAGATTGTGGATATTGTGAGGCAAGGAGAACAATGGCATCCTCAATGGTACAATACAAGAAGAGTGAACAAAATGCCCGAAGAAGAGGGACTTGATTCTATTTCATAAAAACATTCTTTACAATGCCAGAAGCAAAAGTTCAAAGATCTCACACAAAACCCCAAAATAGATCTTATCGCTATGTTCATCCAAAATCCGGCACAGAGAAATATCGTGTGAGTTTCTTAACACACCACCGCTGACTCTACACCGCGGCCAAAATACTGAACATCAATACGTCTCCCTCACCTCTTGTGATGAAACCTCACCTTCAACAGGTATTGCATCTTAACCTGTCCACATATGTCATCACCCGGAAAAGTTACTAATGGCCCTCAAAAACTCCATTTTTAGATTTACTTGTAAACTATTTGTTTAATCAGCACTATTAAACGAGTCATGAAATAAGAGTCAAATGTGGCACATGCCAATTACTAACAGAAACAAAGCTTAGAACTTACTTGAGCTGTATCATAAACGATGTACTCATTATACATGAGCTCAGGGGCCTTGACATTTGATGGCACTGGTTTGCCACAAGGCACGATGACATCGTCCTTCCATTTTACATACTCCGACTCCTGAGGTATTTTCTTGCCCAGCCCCTTTGTAGAGTGCTTTCCTTTAGGAGGCTTGTCCATATACTGAAAGATAGCGGCATAACAATAAGTTAAATGGGCAAAAGTCAAATCAGAAATGGAAAATTTGATGCATCGATATGGGATTATTTTTTTGGCTCCACACGCCAACATTAGAACTTTTGGGATGCATAAGAACCCCGACAAACTGCTACTAAAGTTACACATGACAAGTCTATACCACTAGCTCGGGTTAGTGGACGCACAATGTCAAATTTCAGATGGAATATCAAAACACACAACCAAAGCACATAAAACAATAATGGAAAATGTCCTCACCGCAGCCTTCTTGAGCTCATACACCTCCCCCAATGCAACTTCACTTAGAAGCATGAGGCCCACAGGATTTTTCTTATCTGTATAGCAATACTGTGCACTCTTGCTGACAAGGTCAGCAAAGTAAATCCCCTTGCCGAACTGAAATACAAAATGTTTACACTCTTAATCTACAGAAAGAGCAGATACACTACTACTATGCACCCGCAGAGACATGTAAGACATCACATAGACATAAATGTGCGAGAGAGAGAGAGATACCATGTAACCAGTAGCTGGAGCTTCAGGAGGAGCTATTCTTAGTCCTTGGCTAAGTATACCCACAAAATTTGTAAACCGAGAACCTAGGAGGATAAAGTTATCAGTTAGTAGAGTTAGTAGTGCATTTCTATCAACCTTGGTAAAAGAAAAATTGCAAGGAACTTTCCCATCTCACTGCACAGAAGTTTTATGACATTATGTTTATAGGTAGTGCAACTTACCATGCCAAAGAAGCATTCTGTTCTTAAGCTTTTTCCGATAGGGAGCAAATTTATCAAATTCTCCTTCCCTTTCAAGTGCAAAAACTTCTTCAAGTTCAAGACTCCAATCCTGATAGCATTAGAAGATGCCAGAGACAAGATATAGGGGAAGAAAACTATAAATTAACATTTAAATATTGAGTACACTAACATAGGTCACCAGCACATATGCTCAAAACTCAAGAGTATCAAGATAACCCACCGTATGTGTAGGAGCATGAGTAGTAAGAAGGTATTTTTCAATCAATCGATAATCTTCACTATCATGAGGAATTGGATCAATATCACACCGGAGCTTCTTATACTTCTCATCAAGGGAGTCATCACCATCAGCATCAAAACCAACTAATCTGGAAGCAATTTCAATGTCCTGGAGAGCTTCTAACATTTTCACCTGCCAGGATAAATGAAGGCTGATAAACATTTTATCCCTTGCTTGTAACTATGCAGACTTGCCAATATCAGTTTCAATGTAAATGTTCATCACAGCAGTAAATTCAGCATCAACGTCTTTTAATATGTCAAACTCCAATATCCCACCTTTTACATGAACTTTTTCTTTTCGCATGAGTTCATCTTTTAACATATGAAAAGTAATGAAACATAAATATTATTCATACCAGAATCACATTTTTTTTAGTAAATAACTTATCAAAATAATTATGGTTACAAAGATAATATCTGAACGATGAAACAATAATATTACAGTGCTAGCATAAAAATTAACATAAGCAATCCATTAAGGAAGAGATTGGTATCATCAACCAAAAAAAAAAAAAACTCCAATGACATCATTTAATACATGCATATTAAACATAGGAGCAGAAAAACCATCTTTCGATATTGAAAAGGCATGAAGGAAACCACTGGCTTGAGAATATGCAAAACACCCTTATGTACCTTTGACTTAAAGTCATCCTCATCCCTGATAACCCGTGGATGTATGGAAGGGATCACAGTGAAAAAACGGTTGCTTGCATCTATAATCAAGCTTTCTTTTATGGAAGGAGCATGGCCATTATTATTCAACAGATTCTGTATTTCTGTTAATGCCTCAAATCCTGAATAGAGAGAACAGACAAATGACGAAGTTAAATGACACAATACTTTATCATCCAAACAGCTAGAATAAGTATGAATATAGAACAGTATATAATTGAGCTCTGCAGAAAATTGAAGAGATTCTCCCTTCAATGTTTACCCTTTTGGATGTTGGCTTTACTCAGTTTTCCAAGCGGCATTTCTGACATATTTATCTCAAATTCCATCATGGCAGCTCTGCAAAACTCAGTACTCAGTCTCACAGTTATAGATAAATAAAAGGACGGGATGGGGGAGAAACAAACATTTAAAGAAAAAAACTTGCTAACCTGTATGTTTCAACATTGAAAAGCATCTTAATCAATTCTGCTAACTGAGGAGCCAATTTGCTGTCCCCATTGTTCTGATTTTTTCTGGAAACCTGTTTATTAATCCCATAATCCTGAAAATTTCAAGTTTTAGTCAGATATTAAATTTAAGAACAAAAAACAGAGTTAAGGAAAATATAAAAGAAAGAACAGAACAAGCAGTACAATATCCAATGGAAAGAATTTTCCAGCTTGCTTCTGAAAATTTTGTTTTTGCTCCCATGCTTCCCACGAATTCCCAGTCTTCTCAAGGAACAAACGTTTAAATTCACGGATCGCATCTGATTTCGACATATCTTCCAGTTTGTTTCCTCCAATTTTATCATTCCCCACTCGTCCCCATTTACGGAACACATAACAGTCAGAACTCTTATCATCTTGTATAATTTGGAGAATGTAGTAACTTTACATAGAAAAGAGAGACAGCAAGAGAGAGTTAGAAATAAGAATTTATATTGTGAATTTTTATTGAGAGATAATCGGTACTAAAATAAGAGTTCAAATGTTTATTCTAAAAAAGCTAAAATGAAAAGAAAAGACACAACTACTGCAAGTGATGGGTAAAACAATACAATAAAGTTCATCTTCCAAGACAGTAGAACAACACTTTATTCCTTTTAATTTATAAAGAAAATTATTGATAAGAACTAATGTTTATATCCCAACCTAAGTTCAGAAGAAAACTGCAATTTTGAGAGACTATTTCAACAAGATTTTGCAAAATTGTTTTATCTTAAAACATGATGGTCTAGTCATGCATTAGGATACAAGGCAAGAAACGATACTAGCAACTTAAATTCAAGAAATGATTAGTACCAATTGATGCGAAGAACAATAGATTAGTACCAGAAAAATATGTGAGCACGAAAGATAGAATAAACCGAACACACCTGTTAACACCAGTTGATAGATCAGACATACTTAAAGTTGTATTGTAGATGCTTTTCCCATCCTCAAGTATATGCCCAGTATCTTGCAGACCAGAAGATTCATGAACAGCACTTCGGCCTTTCACTTTGACAGTGACCATGCTAGAGGATTCACCGACAGCTTCAACTTTGTACATATCAAATGGAAGCTTCTTCTGTCTTTTAAAGCAATCAACCAGATAATCTTCCCTAACAATTGGTAATTTCATCCTCCTGAAAACGTACCTATCATAGTCAGATAAAAAGGAACCAACGTAGAAATATACTCAAGAGTCAAGACCAGCAATTTAATAGCATCTTAACCTGGCTTTTCTCATCTCAGCATCATCATCAAATGCTCCACTCACAACTAAGCAATTAGTATCTGCACTTTGTTTTGGTAAGCAAGAATAACTATCATTATGCATATTTTACTGATACAGCCGTAAACCAAAGAATGCAAAAATTAAATCAAAATTATGTCCATGAACAGCACATGCCTTTCTTGATCTTCGAATGAACCACTCCAGCTACACCGTCAATTTTTCTACTCCATTCTTCCTGCAATATCACCCTTGATGAAATAGATAGACAGAACTGAAACTACGGAAGAAAGATAATTCCACAGATGATAAAAACTAAATACAACTTAAAAGGAGCAAAAAAGGGCATACCATTGATTCTTTAGGTAATCCGCGAAAAGCAACTTTTAAATCCACCAAGCTTGTACTGTTAGATGAATGAGATTGGCCTGGACTCTCAGAAGGCTTGCTAGGTGTCAATGGAGGCAGTATCCGCACAGGTTTTGGAAGCTTTTGTGATTTAAACCACTGCAAATAAAAACAAATAAATATATAAATAAAACTCCATTCATAACTTGTCTACCAACCAACGCATAATTAACCAAAGTTGAATACCTTCTTAAGATATTGATTCTCCGTATCTTCTGGGATTTTCCACTTCCCTTCAAGACGTTCAGGTTCCTGAGTAGAGTAAGAACACTTACTCCAGGCCGATAGGTAGCCATGGCACCGGTACATGCCTCCAGAATATCGAAGAGAACCAGAACAGAGTGGGCAGCTCTTAAGTGCTCCAAACATCATTCCATCAGCACTAAACAAGTACAGCAATACAAAATATCATCTCCAAGTCAATTAGATGAAAAACAATGATCTACTTAGAGACGATGATTACCCAATAGCAATTAACACATCGAGAATTTACACACAGCTGGGTACATCTAGGAAACAAAAAAAGAGGTCTACATTATGGAAAACAATCAGGCAACAAAATCTAACAAGCCTATGCGAAGCTGTGAACCTTTAAAAAACAAGGAATATGAATCAAAGCATTTACGGAAAAACCATTTTTAATCAAAAAAACTATTTTTAAAAGTGAAACTGCAAAAAAGAAGAAACTAAAGGGACAAGAAAATAGCCAATTTCCACACTTAGAACAATGTAGAAGATATTACCAGCGCTCGCGCAAATCATGCTCTGATCCTGTTGAATCTTGATCATTGGCTTCAAGCATTTCTCGCATCTCTGCATTTGTCACATGCTTTTTAAGATCATCTTTCAGTGCCCACAGCTCTTTAGTTTGGGCCTCCAGTTTATCCCCCACATCAGAAGCACTCCTCACAGCCACATCCCTGCTCATTGACACATCTCCTTCAGACCTAGCAACTTTTGACTTCGGATCATCACCAGCATCTTTTCTTCGTTTTGTGCCAGCATTAGAAGGAACCTTCTTAACCAAGGCACGTACAGCTTCCTGATCAGAAACTGGGAGGGTCTCCCATCCAGGCAACTTCTCCACTTCGATGGATGGTGATAATTCCATGAAGCAGTTGGCATGGTTCCATGCCAGGCTCCTAGGCCCTTGACCTTCAGGCTTGGTTGATATACGGACCTAAGAATGAAATAAAAAGAAAAGAAGATTAATACAAAGCCCCTCGCAAAACTTTTTTTTATTCAGAAACCCTTAGACAAGGTTCTTTATCATTAAGGTCACCTATGTTTATTATTAAGGACATGTTTTTCAATTCAAAACCCTCATGAAGTTTGAATCCTTTTTGTTTTTTGTCCTTATAATATAAAAAGTGTCCTTAATAATAAGACAAGTTGTTAAGTGTTTTTCGATTAAAAAAAATAGTTTCGTGAGGGACTTTTTATTAGTTCCCCTAAAAAGGAATCATGCAGATTGCAGAGCACTCAACTTCAGTTACACCATATTAACTAGAACTGCAGAAAGATATTGTATCTTATATATGATGATGATGATGATGATGATAATGATGATAGGTTTTTATAGATTAACTGAGATGAAAGCTTGTCACAATGAATACAAAAATTCACTTCCTGAACATAGAAATGGTAGGGATACATTATTACCAACCTCTGTTTTTAAAATCTTTTGGCTGCATTGCTTGCAAGTAGCGCGAGAAGTTGGCGAAACTTCAATACCACATTCTTTAGTAGTGAACTTGCTTGTTGCTGGTGTTGCGTCCGGGGGTCCACCACTTTGTACATAACTTCTAACTTTCTGCTGATCTTCCCAACGAATGAGCTCAAGGCCTTCAACGTCATCAGTACTAAATGCAAGACAAAAGCAATTAGTTAATCACCGCATTCATCCACTAAATTCAAAGGAGATTATGATAAGCATTACAGTAACACGTACGATTTTATCTGGTTCGATTTCTTCATTATGCAATCAGCATGGTTCCACATCTGATTCAGAAAACAAAAACAAACCAAACATTTATATATGCAGTAGTATTTGAGGAAATCGAACAAGAAAACAGGAGGGCAGATTAAGAAAACAAAAGTACAGCAATATAAATCTATAAAGCTCCAGTTTTTTCAAGCGGAAATAGGATAAGTTTTCTTGATTATGTTTCGATAAATATGTCAACTTCACAATAGAGCTGGAAAAGTTGTCTCTTTTCTGAGAAAGAACAAATAAAAACATTTCTCACAAGCATCTCCTCATGTAATCTTGGAAAGTTATCTGCCGGAGAACACTTTCCGACTAACACAAACATTATCAAACATTTCTGAATGACTACGTCACTTCGAAACAAACAGAGACTAAGTTCCCAATTACATAACAGTAACTAAAATGCTAAACAATGTGAAAACCAACAAAAAGCTCCAGACTTTTGACTTACAAAACTGCAAAGTAATTGAAAATGCAGCATAATATGCACAAAAAATAACAGAAATCCAAAATTTCTAAAATTAAAATTCTCACACTATCGATGTTTTCAAGGTTCTTGTTTTCTTTTTTAAACATTTTGCTGTATTGGGTTAATACCTATGAGCCAATGGCAATGAGAGTAACAGTGCAAGTGAAATGGGGGTTAGAGAGAGAGAGAGAGAGAGAGAGAGAGAGAGAGAGTGAAGGGGAAGTGAGTTACAGGCATGACGCCGTCGAATTGGGTGGCCTGGACCATCTTGCCGAGGCGGAGCGTCTCCTTTTCAATGGGGGATTTGCAGGTCTTGCACGACGATCTCGACGACTTCGCGTACTCCACCTTCCATGGCTTCTGGGCCTGCGGGTTCTCCATTCCTCTCTCTCTCCCTTTCTCTCTCTACAACTGAGAAGTGAGAGACCCTCGCTGGGATTTTGAAGAAGAAAGAATAACTTTCGTTCTCCACACGGGCTCCTTGTCGCTTGCTGTCTGGTTTTAACGGACCGAGGCTCCGTCCCTTTTTCACCCGACCCGGCCCGAATCATCACAGTCTCACTTTTAAGTCCCGATATGGAACACATCACAACGTGCAAAAGAAGCTTTCCTGCGGCCTTTCAAAAAAAAGAAGCTTTCTTGCGTTTTTTATTGAACGATAATGTATTAAAGTGTGCTAAAGAAGCTTTTTGCAACCAAATCAATGTCAAAAGGTCACTTCAGAGATTTTGACGTAAGAGCTGTGCTTGGTACGGTCTACCGACGTGAACGGTTCGATCTACCGACGTGAATGGTTCGGTCGACCGCTCGCATCTGCTCGATCGCCAACTCACACGTGGCCGGCACTTGGAAGGAACAAAAATTCACATTTGTCATATTACTCCATGCAGTGTGATTTTATTTGTTAATGATCGTGTAGGTTATTCCGCAAACACCAATAATCCCAAACCAACTACTTTGTGACAACATGTATAACAATACAGCTTAATTCATTCGATTCGGACAAGGTAAAAAATTTGGTTCCTTCTGTTTCTCCCCAACCTCATGCTTCCACGACATGGATGAACTGTCTGCGTCGGAATGATTTGGTGTACGGATGAAATGCACCGGGTGATTGAAACTGTCTGTCATTATCTATTGCACTAGAGGAGCTTGCACGAAGAGAAACTGCACATAAAACGGAGACTTCAGTCGTTTTCCGGATACGATGTACTAAATCTAGAGTTTGACCGGTTTCAAACCATAGTTTGATATGCATACCTCGAAGGATTTTCCTGATCTCTCAAATTCCAGCATGCTTAGAGCAACTTCGCAACTCTGTGACACAATAGGTTCAGGATCCCTCGCAAATTCTTCGAGAAGTGATACACTTTGGTCATCTACGCACAAACCAGTAACTTAATTAAATAACCCCAAAATGCCAATTAGCTACTACACTATAAACAGACGTATATTTGGAAACATAATTATATCAAGCAGTCGTACCTGCAATCGAACCAAGAGCTTCTGCAGCTTCATGTCTAACCATTGGGTGTTCATTTCTATCCATAAGTATGTTGGAAAGAGCGGCCGAAGCAGCTTTGTTCTGCAATTGGCCCAACACATAAGCAACCTGAAAGTCACAGCAAAGAAGACATGAAGGTGACAAGACACCGAGCAAATCTACATCAGATAAGAGGTCTAAACATGCTAGTTTTGCATGAATGTCAATTGACCATACTCCAAAAGCAATTAGAAACATTAAACTATAGGCATCCTTGTGCAAGTTTAGAAATCAAATAGCCATTTTGAGAGAGAGAGAGAGAGAGAGAGAGAGAGAGAGAGAGAGAGTGTGTGTGTGTACGCGAGTGGCCGGTCTAAATTTATAAAGTTCAGTATGATAGATTAGATAATAAACAAACCTCGTGACGCAAGAGAGCACTGTTTGAACCCAAGGAATCAACTATAGCGGTAACAGCTTCATCTCCACCATCATTCCGCAGTGCAAAGAGAATGGCATAGCGCTCATACATACTTTTGTTTTCATCCAGAAGAACTTCCCTTAAAATGATTGACACAAGTCAGATATCTAACATATTAGAATAAATGGAAGAAGAAAAATATAAATGATAACCATGCAGACCTTAGCTGATTTACTGAAGAACCATAAGTAGCAGGTGCAGCAGGATCAACTGACATAAAAGGTGATTTTTCATCATTTGATTGACAACCAGCATCCTTCAACTGCTCAATCCGATTAAGGGCCAATTCACAAGTTTCTTTGACCTCCTGAGCGGGATCTAGAGCTAGACTATTTTTCAAAAGAGGAACATTGCTCTCTAAACCAATTGCACCAAGAGCTTCTGCTGCCTGCATAAAATGAAATAAGAAAAATAAGATGTATTACAAGAACGCGAGGAATATTAGTAGATTGAGGTGGCAAAGCTCACCTCATGACGAACAATGGGATGCAAAGAGAAATCATTTAGAACAGCTACCAAGGCAGGGATTGCATCCACATCTTGCATTTGACCCAATGCAAACGCAGCCTCGTGTGCCAACAAATTGGAAGGATCCCTCGTTGCTGCAGAGGAAACCACATATCCTTAATCCAATTAGAACAACAGTAATTACCAATACACAATGGTTTATAACAGGAGATCTACGGAGGCAAAACATCCATTAATATTTACCAAAGAACAAAACAAAAACTCCAATATATAGCATGTTTACTTCCAGCCCATTTCCAAGCATTTGTAATCGTAATGCCAGAAGTTCAGTGTAACGCCCTGTCTATCAACAAACACCTAAGGTCCTAATGATCAATGCTCACTTATCTAGTAAAACCGATTACTGCCGTCACAATGTTCATCCAAAGTTCTAAACTTTTTCTTTTAATACATGCGAGGGAGGGGGCAAATCAAACTCGGGACAACCGGTGCACGGAAGAATGTTAAAGTTATTAGGGTTTTCTGTTATCGCTAGGGTTTTTCTGTTAGTGCTAGGGTTCCTAGCTTTTAGGGTTGTTATTCAATAATCCCTATACTTAAGGGACAAGTATGCATTTTCTGTTTTGACATAGTCTTTACCACGATTCTAGGAGCTGTAAAATCGTGGGCAGCTGTTATCCTTTTTCAGTTTCATTGTAAGGCTATTTAACAGCCACAAGTGTTATTCAATCTAATAAGAATTCTCCCTGAATTGTGAAAGCTCTCTAGTGTTGCATTGCTGAAACTCGTGTGGTTGTTCTTTGGTTCTAACATCTGGTATCAAAGCCCCGATACGGGGCCTGATCAACAGCTTGCAATCTAGGTGCTAGAGTGAAGAAACAAACATGGCGTCCGAGAACAGTTTCGTGCAACCAGCTATTCCAAGGTTCGATGGTCATTACGACCATTGGAGTATGCTGATGGAAAACTTTCTTCGTTCCAAAGAGTATTGGAACCTGGTGGAAAATGGAATTACTGCTGCAGCAGAAGGGTCAGAATCCAGTGAAGTACAGAAGAAGACTATGGATGAACTAAAGCTGAAGGACTTGAAGACGAAGAACTATTTGTTTCAAGCCATAGATCGATCAATATTGGAGACTATCCTGAAGAAGGATACTGCGAAAGATATATGGGACTCCTTGAAGCAAAAGTATCAAGGAACTGCACGTGTAAAACGTGCTCAGTTGCAGGCTCTGCGCAAGGAGTTTGAGGTACTCCATATGAAGAATGGAGAAACAATCACTGATTATTTTGGGAGAACACTAGCCATAGCAAACAAGATGAGGACTCATGGGGAGAAGATGGATGATGTGGTAATCATAGAGAAAATTTTGAGATCCATGATTTCAAAATTTGATTATGTGGTTTGTTCCATCGAAGAATCTAACGATCTGGACACCTTATCCATTGATGAGCTTCAAAGCAGTCTACTGGTCCATGAGCAAAGGATCAGCCGACATATGGTAGATGAACAGGCTCTCCAAGTCACTCATGGAGTCCAACAAGGAGGGCGAGGACGAGGAACCTTTCGAGGAAGAGGAAGAGGACGGGGTAGAGGGTTTGACAAGTCAACCCTAGAATGCTATAATTGCCATGCACTAGGGCATTTTCAGTGGGAGTGCCCTAAGAAATCCAAGGAAGAGAAAGCAAACTTTGTGGAGACAGAAGAAGAGATGCTACTGATGGCACTCGTGGATATCAAGGAGACAACAATGGAGCATATTTGGTTTCTGGATTCCGGGTGCAGCAACCATATGTGTGGCAAGAAGGACCTGTTTTGTGAGCTTGATGAGAGTTTCAGAGAATCAGTTAAGTTGGGAAATGATTCAAGTTTGACCGTGCAAGGCAAGGGAAGCGTGCGAATGGAGGTGAATGGCATCATACATGTGATCACAAATGTTTTCTATGTGCCAGATTTGAGAAACAACTTGTTGAGCATTGGTCAGTTGCAAGAGAAGGGACTTACAGTTCTCATTCAACATGGAAAATGCAAGATCTTTCACGCTGAGAGAGGATTAATTATAGAAACCACGATGAGTCACAATCAAATGTTTGCAGTGTTGACTCGCTGCTCTCCAAAGGAACAAAAGTGTTTCTCCTCTCTCACCACAGATCCAGCAAACCTATGGCACCATCGCTTTGGGCATCTCAGTTGGAACGGGCTGAAAGTACTACAACAGAAGAACATGGTGAGAGGATTGCCTCAGTTCATAGCCTCTCAAAGGGTGTGTGAAGATTGCTTGGTAGGAAGGCAACATCGAGATCCATTTTCCAAAGAAAGCCTATGGAGAGCCTCCGAGATCCTCCAACTGATCCATGCAGACATATGCGGGCCAATAAACCCTACCTCAAACAGCAATAAGAGGTACCTTATTACGTTTATTGATGATTTCAGCAGAAAAACATGGGTTTATTTTTTGGTAGAAAAGTCAGAAGCCTTTGGCGTATTCAAATCCTACAAGGCACGGGTTGAAAAAGAGACTGGAGCATTTATAAAAGGTCTGAGGACAGATCGAGGAGGAGAATTCAACTCACATGAGTTTGCAAACTTCTGTCTTGAGAATGGAATTCACAGGCAACTAACTGCAGCCTATACTCCCCAACAGAACGGGGTTGCAGAAAGGAAGAATCGCACCATCATGAACATGGTGCGAAGCATGCTGTCAGCAAAACAAATTCCTAAAACTTTCTGGCCTGAAGCAGTGAATTGGACGGTGCATGTGTTGAATCGATGCCCTACCCTTGCTGTAAAGAACAAAACACCAGAGGAGGCTTGGAATGGACACAAACCATCTGTGGATCACTTCAGGAATTTTGGTTGCATTGCACATGCTCATGTTCCTGACAATAGAAGGGTAAAGCTCGATGCCAAAAGCTGTAAGTGTATCTTGCTTGGGGTGAGTGAAGAATCTAAAGCATATCGACTGTATGAACCTGTTTCTCAGAAAATAATTATTAGTCGAGATGTTGTGTTTGAAGAGGATCAACAGTGGAAATGGGGAGACAGTCACAAGGAAGCCATAGTGACAGAACTTGAATGGGACACTGATGAAGAGAATAACTCATCAAGGGAGGAGAATGACCCCGAGTCTGATGAAGATGAAGCTGTGGGAGAAATTGAACCTGATTCAGATTCCAGTGACTCATTGGTTGAACGGTACATGCAAAGTAATGAGAGTTCACCCCACGAGGGACGAACTCGAAGACCACCAGTGTGGATGAGAGATTATGAGACGGGTCAAGGCTTATCTGATGAGGAGGGTGCTAGCATGGCTCACTTGGCGTTGTGTATTACACAAGATCCCACTACCTTTGAAGATGCAGTGAAGTCTGAGAAGTGGAGACATGCCATGGATCAAGAAATACAGGCCATAGAGAAAAACAATACGTGGGAATTGGTAGAGCTACCACCAGGAGGGAAAACTATTGGAGTGAAGTGGGTGTTTAATACAAAGCTGAACGAGAATGGCAAAGTGGACAAGTACAAAGCTCGTTTGGTTGCCAAGGGCTACTGTCAACAGTATGGAATTGACTATGCAGAGGTGTTTGCACCAGTAGCACGTCTAGATACCATTCGAATTGTCATCTCTCTCGCTGCACAAAGGAATTGGGTGATATACTAGCTTGATGTTAAATCTGCATTTCTGCATGGGGAGATTGATGAAGAGGTGTTTGTTGATCAGCCACCGGGATATGAACAAAAGGGCCAAGAGTCAAAGGTGTATCGACTCAAGAAGGCTTTATATGGACTGAAACAGGCCCCCCGAGCCTGGTACAGTCGTATAGAGTCATATTTCATAAAGGAAGGATTCAACAAGTGTCCTTATGAGCATACTTTGTTCATAAAGTCAGCAGAAGGAGGTAAGATTTTAATAGTATGTCTCTATGTTGATGATCTCATCTTTACTGGAAATGATTATGCAATGTTTGAACAATTTAAAAAATCGATGATGGAGGAATTCGACATGACCGATCTTGGCAAAATGAGATACTTTCTTGGTATTGAAGTAAATCAAAGTTCTGGAGGGATCTTCATCAGTCAACGGAAATATGCTCAGGAAGTCTTAGAACGATTCAACATGGATCAATGTAACCCAGTACTAAATCCTGTGGTTCCCGGCTTTAAACTCACGAAGGATGAGGGAGGTATTGAGGTGGACAGCACTGTCTATAAGCAGATGGTGGGAAGTCTCATGTACCTAACAACTACACAACCTGATCTAATGTTTATTGTAAGTTTGATAAGTCGATACATGGAACGACCAACTGAGTCTCATATGCAGGCAGTAAAAAGAGCTCTGAGATATGTGAAAGGGATTGTTGATTTAGGGATATTCTACAAAAAGGAAGGAACTGAAGAGCTTACTGGATATACCGATAGTGATTATGCAGGTGATCAAGACGATAGAAAGAGCACTTCAGGTTATGTGTTTATAATAAGCTCAGGGGCTGTTTCTTGGTCCTCAAAGAAACAGCCAGTTGTAACCTTATCCACGACAGAAGCAGAATTCATAGCTGCAGCTTCGAGCGCTTGTCAAGTTGTATGGTTAAGAAGAATTCTTAACAGTCTTGGTCAGGAACAAAATGGTCCCAGCCTAGTGTATTGTGATAATGTCTCAACAATCAAACTTTCAAGGAATCCTGTGATGCACGGTCGTAGTAAGCATATTGATGTAAGGTTTCATTTTCTTCGAGACTTAGTTAAAAGTGAAGTTCTGGAGCTGGTACAGTGTTCAACTCTAGAACAAATTGCAGATATTTTCACAAAACCTTTGAAGGGTGATGTTTTCTTGAAGTTGCGAGGATTACTGGGCATCTGCAAGTTTTCAGAAGTAAACTGAATGTTTGAAGTATTCAGTTTAAGGGAAGATGTTAAAGTTATTAGGGTTTTCTGTTATCGCTAGGGTTTTTCTGTTAGTGCTAGGGTTCCTAGCTTTTAGGGTTGTTATTCAATAATCCCTATACTTAAGGGACAAGTATGCATTTTCTGTTTTGACATAGTCTTTACCACGATTCTAGGAGCTGTAAAATCGTGGGCAGCTGTTATCCTTTTTCAGTTTCATTGTAAGGCTATTTAACAGCCACAAGTGTTATTCAATCTAATAAGAACTCTCCCTGAATTGTGAAAGCTCTCTAGTGTTGCATTGCTGAAACTCGTGTGGTTGTTCTTTGGTTCTAACAAAGAATGCTCTTAAATAACCGAGCTACCAGCCCCTTGCCCAATGTCCAAACTTTTACTTCAGCTCAAAGATAAAATAGTGAATTTCGCTTTAAGAATCAAAACAACTACTTCCAAATTTCTCATCAATCCATCAAAAAAGTTTACCCTTATTCTAGAAATTGAAAATCCAAAACAAGTCCTGAATTTCCAAGCAAATTGGCTCCGGAAAATATAATGATTAACAATCAATACTTGCAGACAAGTACAGAAAACGAACCGGCAATGAGGGCGTCGCGAGGGGCAGGGCCTTTAAGGTTGCGGAGAGAGAACAAGGCTCTGAAACGCTCCGAGATGGGCTGGGCACGGTCAAGCAACCGGTCGCAGAGAAATTTCACCATCTCCGGTGAGGACTCGAAGGTGGTGGCCGTGGTGGCGGCGGCGTCATCATTCAGTGAGCCCATTGAGCTTGAGATGTGAGGTATTCGGATTCCAACAAGCCCTACCTTGTACGGATTAGGGTTTTGTTTATCACAGTCCGGCCAGAATTGGATGCTCGCCAATTGAAGACGACGATGAAATTCCCACCATTTTTTGCTTTTTTACACTTTTTATTTTTATTTTATATATTATGGGCTGTGTCCGGGTTAGAAAAACCCTATTCAGATTCCACCCCAGCCCAATAGTTCTTAAAAGTATCACCCGTCCATAGATGTTTGTTACGTTTTCGAAAATTACCTAACAAGTCAATAAATATTTGTTATGTAGCGTCACCAGTTTTCATGTAGCAAAATCTAACCTAATAAGAAAATTTAACAGTTTACTCCATCTTTATGTCTTATTCAAGTTCGTTTAACTCACATATCACTTTAATAGTTGAACAATCTAACCATTAGTACATACTACAACTTAAGTGGTAAAAAAACCAAAATGTAAATGTCAATCCTTCTCGTCGCTACGAATTTTTGGAGTAGAGTAACTTATTATATGCATAATTGTCAAATAATTAAGGTCGATCTTTGTCTTCTAATAATTGCTTCCACTTAGTCGAATAGGATTTAGATTTAATGTACATGAACGCAAGTTCGATACGCACTTGTAACTGGTTACATTATGGTGCTATTTTAATTTTTCTTTTTTTTTGACAAAGCAATAGCATTATCTGTTAAATTTTTAGTTGGCGAATCGGCCAATGAAACCACGCCAAAATGCATAAACATGATTGTATTCTGCTATTGCAAGTCGAAAAATTCATTTACTGCCAGTACAGTAGTAATAAATCCCAGTGCAGTAAGGGGTGGTTTGGAAGTGAGGTGTTTAAAAAAAAAAGCACTCATGAAAAAAAGTTGTGAGGGTTTTAGGTGTTTGGTAAACTGAAAAAAAAAGGCTTATTTTGGAAGCTGCTATGAGAATAAGCTGAAATCAAAGAAAAAAACTGAAGATGCTATATGCAGCTTTGGAAAACTGGCTTTTTTTCAAAGCATACGGAGGTACAGTGCTCCTTTAATGAAAGATCCACTATCAGACTGCTTTTTTTTTCCAAAATCACTTTTACAAAAAAGTTTACTAAACATTCTGCTGATTTATTTCACAACCACTTATTCTCACATTACAGTCACTTATTCTCACAGCACAGTCACTTATTCTCACAGCATCATTTTTTCAAAGCACAACAATACCAAACCAATCCTAAAAACATTCCCATTCTTATCCAATATTCATACCCATCATCCATTTGGGACCCAGAAACGTAAAATCTTTCTTCCTTCCTCCCCCCGCTAGATCAGTCGTTAAAACTCCTCCTCCTCCCCTCCATTTTCCCCCTCCTTTCTTACTCCGCAGGGAAAAATCCTCCGCTTTCCTCCAAAACGGTACGTTTCGTCGCTCCCAATATCTCAGATCTGAAACATTCATCACCTCTGCTTTTATCATGATTTTAATTTTCGGTTTCAGTTTTAAGATTTTTGGAAAAATTCGAATTTGAGGATCAAAGAAGCAGCGACGGGATCGAATTGCAGTCATGAATGCTCGAAGGTTAGCTCGATTCCGGTTCCCATACGAATCCGATTCATTTGGTGTTTTGTAATTTTCATCTTTCGTTTTCCAGAACATTCTGAAGCTAATTTACCTGATCGTGTGACGTAAATAGTAAATTTGTATTTGGATCTGTGTAGTGGTGTGGTTTTAGCTGTGCGATTTTGCTGTTTGTTGTGTGTACTGATTGGTAACTGAGTGATAAACATTGGGAATTTCGTGAACTCGAAAACCCATATTGGAATTGGGTCTTGGAGCATTTTTGGGTTAGTTTTCGGGTTCAGTCAGTGTTTCTGCTAAGTTATGTTTAGGCTGTTTTGGACCAATTCGTGTACGAATTGCTTCGGTTGTACAAAATAAAACGAGATTTATATACGAGTAAGCGTTCATTCGACATGGTATTGCCTGTTTGGGATGTCTTTGCAATAATTTGATGAGAAAATGGTTTGATTGATTGGATACTGCAACCACTTTGATTGCTCATGATTGTTACCGAAGCTTTTTTTAAATTTTCGAAAAAAGGATTCTGTTAAATTTTGTGGAGTTTTCCCATGTTACATTTGAGGAAATAATATCCGTTGTTAATGGCATGTTTTGCTGATCATTCTGACATTACCGAAATCATCTTCTTTATATTTAGGGACTTCCGCGGCAACAAAGTTGCTCTTTTTGATGGCATTGAGGAGGGTGGCATCAGGGCCTCAGCTTCCTACTCCCATGAAATTGATGAACATGATAATGAGAGGGCAGTGGACGGGTTGCAAGATAGAGTCAATTTGCTGAAGAGAGTAAGCTCCCCTCCCCCTACCCTCTTCATTCCCTTGTCTTTCAATGCCTGGAAACTTTGTAAAGTTGTAATACAATTGTTTACTAGTTTTTTTGACTGACTTCAGTATATATGGTTTTTATGTCATGATATCAATAAGATTCTGTGTTGTTGCGTAATCAGCGGTATGCTTTCTTCAACTGTTTGAATAGGTTGAGGAGGAAAAATATAGCTTTTGAATTTGTAGTACGGTGATGTCTTAAAATTTTGCGTAATTTCTTTATCTTTACCCTATGCTTTATTGGCAACACATACAGCAACAATGACATCATTCAAGTACGAGTATAGATCCGGATGGTTCTTTGCCTTTGTCTTTTAACAATGTAATTAAACATCACCTGTTGAACTTAATGTTTGTCTCGAATCCTCCATTGTTTAAGACTAGTTTTGTTATGAAGTTATCGATTTAACAAAATATTATCTGAAGATAATAGCAATTGATGTCAGTATTTATAGATAGCTTCATAGGTTTTAGTATGTCCCTGCCAAATACTTATCCATTTCTCTCAAACAGTTGTCAGGTGATATACATGAGGAGGTGGAGAGCCATAATCACATGTTGGACAGAATGGTATGTATGCTGCAGCTAATAAATCTTTTTCTCTATAATTTAGATTTGTTTTGGCCGGACAGTGGTATATGTTGTTTGTAATACCGTGCATCATCTAATTCAGGGAAATGATATGGATTCATCGAGGGGGGTGCTATCTGGTACAATGGACAAGTTTAAGATGGTACATTCTCTAGATTTCTGCCGTTGTACACCTTTCCAAATTTTTCGTTTTCCCTTTCGAAATTATATGCATCTTTTCATCATTTATCCTCCCTAGGGTTCCCTCGTAACTCATGACATTGTGATGGGTTTCATTTTGGTCAGGTTTTCGAGACCAAGTCAAGCAAGAGAATGTTTACACTAGTCGCATCGTTTGTGGTCGTATTCCTAGTCGTATATTATCTCACCAGGTAACTAATCCATGATGGATTTGGTACAGCCACTAGTTTTGAGTTGAATATGGAAGACGCTTGCTTTTCCTTGTAATCGATGTTTACCTTCTGCTTGTAAAGATATTCTGGTATGTTTGTATAAAGATATTCGAATGTATGAAGTAGGAGTTGAATGCCAGAAATTTGCATCAGGTTATACGTCGTTTCATCAACCACATGACAAAGTACAAAGTACTCTGCCTCCGTATCGTCAGACAGAGGTTATCAATCTTCTAATTATGTTTAGCTGCAGAGCTAACCTAAGTCCATAAATCTTCGTTCCGGCGAGTCGTTCAACCAGTCAAGTCAGTGTCCTCTAAGCTCCATCTAGATTGTAAGTTCTTTGAGTCGTGTATTAATAATGTGTCGCTAGTTGTTTGAAAGACAAGATTTGAACTTGTCGAGCATCAACTCGTAGAACAGGAAGAGAACCAAGGATGGTGATCAACCTCTTTGGAGCATTAACCTTTCGGGAAGTTAATTTAGAACGTTAAAAAATGCAATCTAGAAGCGATCGATATGTATGTTTATACAATCAACTCAAATGGAGGAATGTATGTATAACGAATATAAATTATAAAAATTAAAATATAATTTCAACATCAAGTCCATCTAACAAACGTGAGTTATCTGAGTTAGCCAGACCAGAGTGTAGCCCTTTTGCAGCCAAATTTGAGTAACTGTTACGGTGATTTTGTGACCTAATATGTATTTTTGTCAATATAAATTAAAGTGGTTTAGAGTATCATATCATCAAAATATCAAGTTGTTCCCTGCACAGCCCTGCAGGCTGGTCGGCATTCCTGAGCATGACATGTGTTGATCTTGTGGCAGGTCAAAGTCAGTCGATCGTCATGAAACCGCTCCATTTAAATATTACTTCATTTGGTCAAGTCAGATTTCTCTTTTATATATTTAATTATATGCTTAGCCGATTATGTACGTACAATATTTTATTTATAGTTTAGTATATATTCAACTTCCAGTAATTGCTATTAATATTGTAGGATTTATTTTATGGGATAAATAAATATCAAAGGATCCATATGAGGATATTAACTTTCTAATTATCTATGTGATAATTAGATGAAAATTAAGAGATATTCATATTATAATATACTTGAGATTTTCATGGACTTTTCAATCTTTATATACATTTTCCAACCACTATATAAGGAGGCTTTAGGAAGAGAGAAAATACAAGAAACACAAGTTTTTCCACAGTTCAAATATTCTAGTTAGGTCTTTAGGGCTATCACTTTCGGCCCTAGGTCTTGGGAGGCGAAAACCAAGGGGCAACTCGACATACCATAGCCAACCCAATGATCTGCAAGGTTCTAGACATGCGCGGAGGGTCATAGCAATTGTTCATGTTTGTAGGAGCGTGTCGAGATTCAAGCAAGCTTCCACATAAAACGTACACACGTCCTTCCGAATTTATTTATAATCTTCCAACGTGTATATATATATGCGCACTTCAGAATATCAAATTAACTGATAGCCAAAATATAAAACCAAATGCAAGAAATATAATTGCAGGGATCACTACTCATCAGCGCAGCTATTTAACTTGCACAAAAACTCCAGTCTAAGATCTCTCATTCTTGCAAGGGGAGTATAGCTGAAATGGTTAGACTCGTTTATTCTTGCATTCGAAGTCAGTTAAGTTCGATTTTTGTTTTTCCACATATCGTTTGTATAAAGTAAAAGATTTTTCATCCTTGATTTTACAATCCCTTTCCAAGCGAGTAAAGAGTTTTAAAGCCAAAATTATTAAAAAGCAATAGAATTGAACAAAAACCATATAATTATTAAGAATTATATATCTAAGATGTAGTCTGAAAATTATCCCAAAGTCCCACAAAGCATGCCATTCGCAATCCCAAATAATCAAAACTTTAACACATCAATTCGAGATCCGCTGTTTATAATTATCAGCTGGCCACTTCAAACATTACTAATTTTCCTAATTAACATCAAGGGCTACAGCTAACATTATTCTTTGTAGTCCGATGATCAAGCCTTATATGTAGTTTAACTCGCCTAATCCGTTATCATCATTTCATAAAATTAGAAAAACTATACATGATGGTTATAAATGGTTAACATCTTACCTGGGTATATACTAGTATCTTCGTTTAATTTGTACAAATATTACTATATATTACATACAAATCTAAAAGATTGCCAAGTTTATGAAGACAGATACAACTTAACAATGAAAACTAATTTGTTTACAGCACAGGAGAGTGACCCTAAAATCCAGTTGAATGAGCCTACGAAACAAGTTTTGTCGGCACAAATTAAGCTTGTACAACCTAAATTTGATACCATGTTCATATACGGATTTTCACCCTCCAATGTAACTTAAGGAACTTTAAAAAGAATAATTTAGTCTAAAATCTCAGAGCTAACCTGAAATGTGTATGGTAAGTTGGGATTGAACAGTCGAGCTACAACGGCCAATGGTATGCGATGATTTAGACGTACACAGGACCATTTGGCACGGATCAGAGGGCACAAGAGAAACTTGAACAGGGAATTAAGCAAGGTTTCCCAGTTAGTATTAACAGTTTTCCTGTACTTGTTGATTCATTTTCTTGAAAAAAAAGCAATTAAACATAACTGATGATATGGGTTAATGAAGCAAGAATTCAAGCAAATTAATTATGTAATTCTGGATAACAAGAAATTTTAATCTCTTCATACAATATGATACGAAGTACAGCAGTACAAATTTATACGCAAAACTTGGGCTAGCTGGCTAGGTGTAAAATAAGAGAGAGAGAGAGAGAGAGAGAGAGAGAGAGAGAGAGAGAGAGGAGGAGGGGGGGGGGGGGGGGGGCGTGTTGTAATTAAGAGACATATACAATGGAAGGAAGAAGAAGACATAAATTATAAGACAACTTCTTAAAAAATCTAACAAAAATTAGGGCTAGGTGTGTTGATGGATGAAGCAAAATACCTTCCTTACTATACGTACCTGGGTAAAATTGCTCCTTCTTCCTGCCGTTAAATCCTGCCGGCCGTTAGAGTAAAATTGCCATGAAAATTTGGGATGTTGAGATATTCTATAACTCCTCACTTTTTTTCCATGAAAAAAAATATCACATTGAAATTTGTACAGATAAATCCATAACTGTACGCACAACTAAAAAGTGGTGTGCAAATTAATTAATAAAAATGTATAATTTATGTTCTCTCAAATGTTTGATAAAATTAACAAATAAACTTAGGGATCATGACCAAGTCGAAGCTCCAAATCCAATTCATCGTCCGTTTCTTCAAGGCCACCATTAATCACTCTCTCCTTGTAATCATCCGATGGCTGGCCCATTCCCAAGCTCAAACTACTCCCTGATCTCCAATCCCGATGATCATCTCTTAGCAGATTCCGGTGCCTGGGAATATAATTTCTTGCACACAAGTCCTCATCACTAATATGATTTGCATGTGGGGGCCTTAACACCCCTGATGTATTAGATGCAGGCACATCTGTTCTATAGTTCATATGGTCATCCAGAGGAGCTATAAAATAATGAGGCGGCCCTGGCCGGTAGCTTTGAATTGCACGGTATAATGCTGCCCTCGGATGATTCTGATCTTCTACTGCCGTGCTAATCGACGAAGCCAAACTTGTAGGAATTGAACTAGGTCTGGTCTTGGCTCTCTCTTTCCGGTGAATATTCATGTGTCCTCCCAAGGCCTGCGCCGTTGTGAAACCTCTCTTGCAAAATACACACTCGTACGACCGCCCTGTGCCCATGTCATCGTTCGCATCCGGTTGATGATCAGCCTCTTCATCAGTACTGGAGGTCTTTGAATCTTGATGATCCTGATGGTTGGACTTCATACTTCAAAACAAAACTTCAAGTTTTAGTTTTCTAGGATATATGATGGTAATATGAAATATCGGAAATTACGGTTTGTAATTATAGAGAGGAGGTGTTGGTGAAGGCGGGGGACAGGAGACAAGCACAAGGCATAGGTATTGTCATACAAGAGGGTTGGGAACTTTCTTAGAACTTTGCTCAGAGATTTTTCTGTTAAGCCGGCCGAAACTGGATTCTTCTTGTTTACTTTTCTTATTTAATATCTATTTCCTTATCCTCATTTGTCTCCCCATGTAACTAGAGAGCGGTATTTCTTTGTCATATCTTTTTATTATACCGTCATTGTAATTTTTTAAGTGTAATTGTCACACAGTCACGGTCAGATAATGTTATTAAAATATCTCAAAACGACCTTATTTTCTAGAAAATAAAACTTTAAATATCTTAACCTCACTCCAACTAATATCGAGACCTTTTGTGTTAAAACTCACACGTGACAAATTGTGCGCAAGTGGTAATTATCAAGTTGGGAACAATATGAGTGTTGCTAGAAGTGGGACTTTGGCTCGTCTCTTCTGATAATTTAACATGGTATCAGAGGCAGAGAACGGGCCCGTACTGCCATGTAATCAGTGGATCCCCTTGGCCCCACGCGATGATGGTGGATCCCTTGGCTCCACATGGTTGCCGATGTGTAAATCTCCTATGTGATGTGTGGCCCACTAATTAGGTCCCACGTGAGGGAGCATGTCAAAATATCTCACATCAACAGTAGCTCTAAGAAAAGAAGAGTTTAAATATCATAACCTCACTTCAACTAATATTGATGTTGTGCAAATAACAATTACCAAGTTGAGGATAATATCGGTGTTGTTGGAAATGGGCATTTAGCCTGTCTCTTTGATAATTTGACATGTTTCCTATTTTATTTTTTTTACTTACAAATAGATTATTGCATGCGTAGGTCTTGGGTGACCTACACTTGATAGCTCTGAAGTATCTAACCTATAAACTTATGTTGTTAGAAGAGGGGGGGGGGGGTAAGAACCAATCAGCCAATAAGTACGTGTCATTTTTGTGTGTTCAAATAATATTATTGTATAAGTAATAAGGAAATATAGGTAAAAGTCAATATAATAGTTAATTTTGATTTTGGGCAAGGTCAATGGGCCTTGCTATTAATTAGTATAGGTTAATGCAAAATGTCATATGGGTTTTCATGCCCTTGTGAATAGTTAAAATATGACTCTTTCACTCTTAATGATCTGACTGAGACTTGAAAATTGAAACTTGACGTGCTAGCTCGTCCTTGAAGCTCAAATCATAAACTACATAATACATTGCAGTTTCTATCCTGCAGTTACGTGAATTCAGACTATGTGTTGCAGTTTATGTTTTATTATAGTCGAATAGTCCAATATATATTGAATTTTAGTACGATGATTGTGGAATTGTTATATAAATAAATTGAGTGAAATTTGGTGTTCTAGTACATTAATCTAGATTTTGAATTTTATTACCTTTTTATGCTTTTAGTTTCAGGTTGGTTAATTAGGGATTAACAAAGTTAGTTAGTTTGGGTTTTAAAATGTTTTTTTTGTTTTTTGTGGTGAAACTTATGACAATTGGTTGACAGGCAAGTTAAATACGAAAAAGATATAATGAAGTAAGATTTTCTATTTCTATACACAAGGAAGGTGATAAATTAGTCATTGTAAAACATGCTTCTATACACAAGTGCATACTATATTGATAACGAAAGTTGAGGTTTCACCGTAAAACCAATTGGCAATATAGGGAGTAATCAAACTTACTTATAATCTCATGCAAAGCCTCTATTTTCACCAATGTGGGATTCATTCTCAACACGCTCCTTTACATGTGAGAAATTTCTAAGCTTAACACGTGGACAACACAACGGAGTGACGTGGAACATATGTGGCCATTGAGCTTCACATGCAGGATAACCTGCTCTATTACCATGAAAAAAATTGAGGTTTCACCATAAAATCAATTGGCAATATGGAGAGTAACCCAACCTCTTGCAATGTTTCTCCTTTCACCAATGTGGGACTCATCATTTACCTTCACATTCTCATAGGATCCCTCACGTGTGGTGGATTTTCAAGCCAAACAAGTGAATAACATGAATTGGGTGACGTGGAGTATGTGTGCCATTGGGCTTCACACGCGAGCCAACCTGGCTCTGATATCATGAAAAAAGTTAAGGTTCTACTATAAAACCAATTCGCAATATGTAGAGTAACTCAACTTGCTTATAAGCCCATGCAAGATCCCTCCTCCCATCAATGTGAGATTCATTCCTAACAATTACTACTATATATTATTTATGGTTAATTTGCACATTTTCAAAACAACTTTAATTTTCAAAATATATAGAAACAAACCCTTTTAGATTAATGCACCTGATGATTGTATACACACACATAAATTAGAAACTTTTAGTTCAAAAGAAACTTTTACCATTTGAGACCAATTAAGACGTAGCCAAGTTTGAACAATGCCACAAATTAAAAGATGACATGCAGATACAAAAACAAATTAAAATAATCGTACATGACTTTCTAACACCTTTTACTCCATATTTTTGTCAAACAATAAATTTTTTTAGATTAGATTTTAGATTAGTCATCGACGGAATTTGAACTCACTCCGAAATACAAGAGTTCAACTCATTTCCACCACTATGATAAATGACCACTTACAACACCTTTTACTCCATTAGGTGATAAAGAATTGTACAGAAACAGTATTTCATGCTGAACTGATCGACGTTGCTTATAGCAATCGGCAGGAAAGGTGTAGGAAATTCCTCTTCATGATATATAATAAGCAATAAACCTCGCATTTTGGAGCTTACAGTTATACGTAAGTGTAACATTTTACACCATATAGTTATATATTACACACACACATAAATCAATTACAAAACATACATCAGTTTTATGCCATCACAATCAAAATCATGCCCTAACTTCAGTATATCATATAGCTAATCCTGCTTTAAGATCATGTTTCTGGTTCCACGGTATACTACTCAAGGAAAAACTCTGAGCACGACTAGACTTAACCTCTATATATTTCTACATAAATGTTTCTTTCGGCAGATTGTTTTGCAACGTAAAATGTTTATAATGTGAAATTTGTTAGTACTGTTTTATTCATCGTAACTCATGAGGATTTTATATGTGGTATGTGAAACATAGCTAGCTCTCTCTCACACCTATGTATTGTATAATATCATATGTGTATATATAATATGTATGCAGGCCAAAATATATTAATTTAGTGTAGCAGGTTACTGGCTTTAGGTATATGTCGTTTGCAAATTACATGAAAAATGACTGGACTAAATATTGTGACTATATTAGTTAATAATTAACATAATCTTCTGCAGAAATGACAAATTATATATTTTCCTCAAAAGAAATGAAATTCAGTCTGTGTGCTTGAATGAACACGTGTCACTATATAATCATATATGTGGTTCAAGCTTTTACTATGAATCCATGATACAACTTCTACCTTGTTATCTTACTATTGAATATGTATAAAAATAATCGAAGAAACACTAATTTTCTATGTGATTAATTCAAATTAATCATTGTATCATATCCTTTTCTGATGTGGGCGACAAAAAGGTGCATAGTGGTTTAAAAGAACGAGTGGACATACCCCCATTTGATGTTAATCTTTATCGTTCAATTTTGGCTTCAAGTAGAAGAAAAAGAGTTTAAGAGTTATATAAGAAGATCGATTGAGACTAATTCTGCAGGAAAATTTTAAGAAGAAAAGATAGAATTGCATACATTCGTGGACAAGCAAGGAGATGATCATGAACATGGACAACAACTACAACGTGAGTAATGCTGCAACAAACCTCCAATTCTCCACCAAATCATTTGCATCTTTTAATTTGAGTTTTGATAACCTTTTCTGTTTGTTTGTTTGTTGCCTTTAATTTGTTTGCTAATAAAAAACGGAATTTAGTCCTCTATCCGACCAAATCAAAGTCTAAAACTTCACCACAACTCCTGTTGGAATATAAGTGTTTGTACTAGTTAAATATATTTTTTTGTTTCTTTAATGTGAGCCATTGGATTACATTCCAATTGGACAGCTGAGATGAAATCCCAGTTTTAATGATGTGTTTTGTCTCTTGTAACTATCTCATAGGGTAGATTACATGAATGATTGAGATTGAATTTGTAATAGAGAGTTTCTCTCTCCTCTTAAGTGTGTTATCTCTCTCACATGTTTTGGGTGAAGAGTGTGAATGAATGAGAAGAATTACTCAGTGAATATTCTCTTTGCAAAAATCTTTCATCACCATTTTTCTTCGATCCATTTTTATTATTGCATAGTTCGTTGGATTTGAGAGTTTAACATGGCCTCAGAGCTAGGTTCAGTCATTTTAGCACTGGGCGATTGAATGTGTGAGTTGAAATCTGAAGAAATTGGTTGTGAGATCTGTGTCTAACATGGCAGGATCTGGAAGGGGTGAGCTAAGAGCGCCGATCTTCACCGGCGAGAATTATGAGTTCTGAAGCATAAGGATGAAGACTATTTTCAAGTCTCATGGATTATGGGAATTTGTTGAAAAGGGAATTGAGTACTCAGATTCGAAGGGAGCTGAGGAGGTTTCCGATGCAAAGAAGAAGGAGAATAAGGGATCAAGTGATGTTGCATCTCTCACGGAGAAGCTCATGAAAGATGCCAAGGCACTTGGACTGATTCAGGGAGCAATTTCCGATGAGATCTTTCCTCGGATCTCTCATGAAGAAACTTCTAAGGGAGCTTGGGATATTCTGATGCAAGAATTTCATGGTGACAAACAGGTTAAAAGTGTTAAATTACAAGGTCTTCGTAGAGAATTTGAGTATACTAGAATGAGATATGATGAATCTCTTTCTGTTTATCTTATAAAATTGTTCGATCTGATAAATCAAATGAAAAGTTATGGAGAGGAATTGTCTAGAGAAAGGATTGTGCAGAAACTATTGATTAGTTTACCCTTTGTGTATGATCCTATATGTTTTGTAATTGAACACTCAAGGGATATAGATGTTATTGAAGTTCAAAAGGTAGTTGCCTCATTGAAAAGCTTTGCACAGAGATTGGAAAGACATAGTGAGAATAAGACTGAGAGAGCATTTGCAAGTCTTAGTGTAAACCCCAAACTTGTTAATGCTTCTGGAAATCGATATTAGAAGAATTGGAAACTAAAGTTTAAAAAGTGGGATCAAAAGCCTGCTTACCAATCTAGGAAGCAAATTGTAGCTGCAGAAGGTGGTAGAAATCCTTGCAAGCACTGTGATAAGTATCATTATGAAGAATGCTTTCTTAAAGGCAAACCTAAGTGTCACTGTCGTGGGAAATTAGGACATATTGCAAGGGACTGCAACAATAAGAAAAATGTTCAGCAGCTAAATTATGCAACTCAGGTTCCAACCATGTTCTATGTTAATAATGCAGTTGATAAGAAGCCCATGGAAGATGTATGGTATGTGGATAGCGGCTATAGTAAACATATGACTGGCAGAAAGGATGTGTTAGTTGATTTTGATAGAAGCATAACTGCAAAAGTAGAAATGGGGACATGATAATTGGTTGATGTTGTTGGAAAAAGGTAGTTTGGTGGTTGACACTAAGATGGGAAGGAGGTATATCAAAGAAGTAATGCTAGTCTCTGGTCTTAAAGAGAACTTAGTTAATGTAGGATAAATGATGGAGCATGGATACTTTCTGATTTTTGGAGATAATAAGGTGGAAATTTATGATGACTGCTCTTTATCAAATCTGATTGCTAAGGTGTCAATGAAAGGAAACAGAAGTTTTCCTTTGAAACTTCAAACAGGATTGCAGTTTGCTTTAAGAGCAAGTGTGGGTAAATCAACCTTAATTTGGCATAGGAGAATGAGACATCTTAATATTAACAGCTTGAAGCTCTTACAGGAGAAAGAAATGGTGTTTGAACTGCCAGAAATCAAAAACATGAATGAAGTGTGTGAGGGGTGTATTCTTGGAAAACATTGCAGAGATTCTTTTCCAAGAGAGTCAACAAATAGGGCTTTAACTCCACTGGAATTGGTACACACAGATGTGTGTGAACCAATGCAGACTATAACAAAGGCAGGAAATAGATACTTTCTCACTTTTATAGATGATTGTACTCGGATGTGTTGGGTCTACTTTCTAAGGTATAAATCTGAGGTGTTCAGTGTCTTTAAGAAGTTTAAGGCTACTGTTGAACTTTAAAGTAGACATAAGTTGAAGAAACTAAGAAGTGACAGAGGATGAGAGTATACATCCTTGGAATTCAACAAGTTTTGTGAAGAAATGGGAATGGAAAGATAGCTTACTGTGTCATATTCACCACAGCAGAATGGAGTGGCTGAAAGGAAGAACCGGACCATTGTGGAGATGGCTAAATCTATGTTGGTTGAGAAGAAAATGCCACTGGAATTTTAGGTTGAGGCAGTTAACACTGCAGTATATGTTCTAAACAGGTGTCCAACCAAAGCCTTGGTTAATAAAACTCCATTTGAAGCCTATAGTGGAAGGAAGCCAGGAGTTAAACATTTGAAGGTGTTTGGTTCTCTGTGTTATGCACATGTTCCAAGACAACAAAGACAGAAGTTTGATTTGTCTAGCACAAGATGTGTATTTCTGGGGTATGGAAGTTGTGAGAAAGGCTACAAACTGTATAACATCGAATTTGGAAAAGTTGTCATTTCTAGAGATGTAGTATTTAATGAAGAAGCAAGTTGGGATTGGAGTGCACAAAAAGAGTATTGTATTTCAGTTCCACTTACTGATATACCTACAGAGAAAGAAAAGAAGGCTGGTGAATCTGATTTAACTCAAACTGAGATTTCAGAAGGTGATAGTGTGATACCAGAAAATGTTGAAGAAATACATGTTGGAGGTAGTGTTGCAAGACATAGTGAAAGCACAGTTCCATAGGATTATGATCACACACCACTCAAATATAAGAGCATTACAGAAGTATATAAAAGGTGCAATCTGTGTATCATAGAACCTGAGACATTTGAAGAAGCTGCCAAGGATGAATCATGTCAGAGAGCAATGGAAAATGAAATTGCAATGATAGAGAAGAATAATACCTGGGAGTTTGTTAGTAGAGCATCTGATAAGCCAGTGATTGGAGTCAAATGGGTCTACAAAACCAAGTTGAATCTCGATGGCTCTGTGCAGAAAAACAAAGCGAGACTGGTTGTAAAAGGTTACTCCCAAAATACTGGAATATACTTTAATGAAACATTTGCACCAGTTGCTAGACTTGACACAATAAGAACATTGGTTGCTTTGGCTGCTCAGAAAGGGTGGAGATTATTTCAATTAGATGTGAAGTCAGCATTTCTAAATGGGGTATTGCATGAAGAGGTATATGTTGATCAACCTCCTGGGTTTGTGATTAAAAACAAGGAGGATGAAGTTTACAGACTCAAGAAGGCCATATATGGTCTTAAGCAAGCTCCAAGAGCTTGGTATGAAGAAATCAACTCTTACTTCACTAAGGTTGGTTTTCAAAGGAGTCCTAGTGAAGCAACTTTATATGTGAAGATTACCAAAAGTGGAATACTCATTGTTTCACTATATGTGGATGATATCATTTACACTGGGAGTTCACAAGAATTGATGATGGAGTTCAAAACTGCAATGATGAGGCAATATGAAATGACTGATCTTGGATTGTTGCATCATTTCTTGGGTTTAGGTGTGATACAAACTGATTCTTATATCTTCTTGCACCAGAAGAAGTATGCACAGACATTGTTGGATAAGTTTGGCTTCAAAGATTGTAAATCAGTTGCTACTCCTCTTGCAGTGAATGAGAAGCTATCTAAGATGGATGGTAGTGAACAAGCTGATGAGAATCTATATAGGTAGATAGTTGGAAGTCTGCTATATTTGACTGCAACAAGGCCGGACATCATGTTTGTAGCAAGTTTGTTAGCAAGATTTATGCATGGTCCTACCAGAAAACACATGGGAACTGCCAAGAGAGTACTTAGGTACATTCAAGGCACACTTGACTATGGTATAGCATATGAGAAGGGAAAAGAAGCAATGCTTATTGGCTTCTGTGATAGTGATTGGTCAGGGAGTGAGGATGACATGAAAAGTACATCCGGATATGCATTTAATCTTGGCTCAGGTGTATTTTTGTGGGCATCAGTCAAGCAAAGTAGTGTAGCACTATCCATTGCAGAAGCTGAGTATGTTAGTGCAGAAGAGGCCACTGCACAAGCAATTTGGTTAAGATTTGTTCTCTCAGACTTCGGTGAAGAACAAGTTAAGCCAACAACAATCTTATGTGATAATACATCAGCTATAGCTATAACCAAGAACCCTGTGCATCATCATAAGACAAGGCATATAAACAGGAGATTTCACTTCATTCGAGATGCATTACAAAATGGGGAGATCGATTTATTGTATTGCAAGACTGAAAAGCAAGTTGCAGATATCTTTACCAAAGCATTGGCCAGAGATCGGTTTGAATATTTGAGAAAGAAGCTTGGAGTAATTTTAGCACAACACTTAGAAGGGAGTGTTGGAATATAAGTGTTTGTGCTAGTTAAATATATATTTCTGTTTCTTTAATATGAGCCATTGGATTACATTCGAATTGGACAACTGAGATGAAATCCCTATTTTAATGATGGGTTTTGTCTCTTGTAACTATCTCATAGGGTAGATTACATGAATGGTTGAGATTGAATTTGTAATAGAGAGTTTCTCTCTCCTCTTAAATGTGTTATCTCTCTCACATGTTTTGGGTGAAGAGTGTGAATGAATGAGAAGAATTACTCAATGAATATTCTCTCTGCAAAAATCTTTCATCACCATTTTTCTTCGATCCATTTTTATTATTGCATAGTTCGTTGGATTTGAGAGTTTAACAACTCCATCCTCTGATTTTTCTTTCAACTTTTTATAACAGTGTATGAATCACACTTTTTCCTGCTCCTCGAATTATTGCTTTAAATTTAGCATAAAAATAAAGAGCCATATTTCCAAACAATTAAGAACCAAAGTCAGCAGACGGCCTGCCATTCAACAGTTGACCCACCAGCTTTCAGACCCATTGCATCAAAAAATATAAACAAAGTTTTTGGAATTTTATTAAGTTTCCTGCTGAAGCTGGTGGTTTGGACCGAAATTGATGGATCCGTTGGCGTTTGCAGTTTGGAACATTCACAACAGTCAAAGCTTTCAAATGAGGAATGAATATCTTTCGAAGGGCTTAATTAAACTATTCACTTACCATTTGAAACTCAAATTGTATCACGTAACTTTGCCCCGTACTATTCAAGTCCGTGAAAAAATTAAAACAGCTTATGTGAAAGGGAGGGAGATTGATGGTGGATATTCTTTTAGATTTTTTAATTTTAATTTCTGTTCTTTGTTTTGGAGAAAAGTTTTAATTTTACTTTGGAATTTTTGTTAACATATCTACAAACAAGTGAGCCACATTTCTGCCATGTCATCATATTTAACGAATTATTTAATGAAATTGACAGTGGGGGACTCAAAGCCTTCCTTTGAAGCAAACACTACCTACGACCTTGATATCTAAAACTTTAACACAGCTCTGCCACCTCGTGGTATGATTCGGTTGATGCGCAATTCCAACCACCCTGATTTCCTCTCCAAGGCACACGTTTTGTACTAAGTCCAATCTAACATCAGTGATCTCGATTGACTCCTCTAGCACCGAATCTTGCTAGAGTTTTACTACTTTCTTTACATTTCCAGTCAAGTTACATTTCAAGTATGTAGCTCGGCCCATCAACCTAGATTTTATTTTTGTGAATGTTTTTAATCTTGAACCTATCATGCAATGATTACATTTTGTTTCTTGTTTTAGTTTCTTTTTCACTTTCATTTCCTTTTTAGGTTCGCATACTCGAATTTACATTGAGTTTTAAGTCCTCATTCCCTCGAGGCACAAAAAAGAGCTTAACTGATACAACGTCCCACTCGGTGCATAATCATTTGGTAAAGAAATCATATTAACGCGTAACTTTCACACACTCAAACACAAACATTGTCCGTTGGCAACCTCCAAATGTGGCACGCCTATTCTCTATTTCTTTCAAGCCATCTTGTGGCACTAAGATCGAAAACAACACTACTCGAAGCAAGTATGTGTTGAATCCAGTCCAGATTCCTTCTGAATTTTGGCACCAATAATGACTTATACATAAAGAACCCAAAGAAAGATGATTAGAGTCAAATAGAAGGACAACTCTAATAGTCTTGTTTTTCTCTTCATCATCATCTTCCTTCTTCTTTTCCTTTGGCTACAAGCTTCTTTGAAATGTTTCAAGATTAGCATCAATAAATTTTGCAGTCTAGTTCTATTTCTTCTCCCAATATAATGCTCACTATTATCTAATATGATCCTCATCCCTATTCCATCTCTTGCTGAATGATCAACTCAACGAGTTTTTTTATTAGTATGCTTATGTGTATTTTATACACCGAGTTCTTTGGCCATTATTTTTTTTATCAAATATTTAATAACCAATATCTTATGGTAGCCTAAAACAATTTCCCAAACAATATAATGTTTACTATTATTTTGATATTAACTCATGCTGTGTTTTGGGGCGAAGGCACAAAATAACTCAAAAGGTTGAAATGTGGTCCTTAACCAACGAGATTTTCTAATATGCTTTAATGTACTCTATACATTGTGTTTTTTGGCTGTTATCTTTGATTAAAGATTCAATGACCAATATCTAACCGTACTCTTAAACAATCGGCCAAACAATATAATGCTTACAATTATTTAAAACTCATGTTGTGTTTTGGGGTGAAGGCACAAAACAACCAAAAAGATTGAAGTATATGGTCTTTAACTTTATTTCCTCTCCTGCTGAATAAGTCCTACGAGATTTTATAATATGCTTCGATGTATTTTATATACTGAGTTTTGTTATCATTAGTCCTTTGATCAAATTGATCAAGAATTCAATATTTGATACACCTTATTTTTTTTTTCATCTTATATAAGGAAACATTTGATGAACAGGATTTCATTTTTGTTTTTGGTAAAAAGAAAAAGAATTAAGAAATATAATGAATAGAGAGAGGATGTGGATGTATCATTTAAGTTTAGGTGAGAACGAGAGAATTAAGGGGGTGGGGATGGTGACGTGCGCCGACTAGCCTATACTTTATCCCATGCCCTCATCTTTCACAAAAACAAGCACTTTGGCAGGTTCTGTCCTACTCACCCAGATGTCCATTTTTCTTGCCATTTTCTTCTCTACAACACTTAAATCTTCTAACCTCATTTCAAACTTCAAACTCCATCCAACTCCCCCAATGACCACCCTACCTTTTAATTATTTCCTTTTCACAAATATCCCATTTAACTGTTCATTTTTCTTTTCTGAAACATTATCTATTAATTTAGGGGTATGCTTTTTTTACTTGTTACATACTCCTTGTTAATTTATGTCATTTGATCTTTTGCAGTTTATCCGATCAAATCACCAAAAATTAAAAAAATGTGTAAAAAATAAAAAATATATATATATGGATAACACACCCTTTAATTTATTGAAGAGACATCTTGAATAGTAGTAGTACATATCTTGAATAGTAGTAGTACTAGTGTAGTGATGAGAGAGAGAGAGAGAGAGAGAGAGAGTGTGTGTGTGTGTGTGGGGGGGGGGGGGGTGTCATTTATCTAGTTTTGGGTTGCAGTGGGCAAATTATGAAGTTCTAAATAAGGAAGGTCATCATGCAGCTGAGAGACTGGGAAGTTATTGGGAACATGCAAAACATCAGAAGTCGGGAAATGCAAATCTCTGCAGCAGCAGAGAGAGAGAAAGAGACAGCAAAAACACAAAACCACCACTTTGTTGCATCACCGGAGTTGGACATTGGACAAGGCAACACATACGTGACATGCAAAAATATTTAAGCAATTCATAATTATGTCTTGCTCTAATTTGCATTAATTTGACATACAATTTTGTATCTCTGATATTTGACGTACGTACGCAGGTCATCAAATCATGATGCAGAAATTACATGTTAATGTTCCCTCCAGCTGACAAGTCATGACAATATCCTGTCTTTAGGCTATAGCCATGGTAATATTTAAATGTTGTTCTTTCTTTTTTTTCTCATATATTTTCATGAAAACATTTTGAATCCAATAGAATGCAGGTACAGGCTTACAGCTCTGATTTAATCAAGAGCAAGGTATAAAATATCGATGATATCGGAAATATTGATAGTCCAAAAACACGGATATTTCGATGGAAATATCGGGATATTATCGATATCGATAAAAATTGAATAAAAACTATGGAAATTGTAAGAAAAACTTGGAAATTTTTATTAAAACTTTGCATGATGTTTATTTAGTCAATTATCTATTAGTTTATCACAAAAAATTGGAAGGAAATGCATTGCATGATAGATATAACTGATTTAAGTTGATTATATGGCGAGCTGGCAAACATTATGAGTGTAGAAAATATGTAGTAATTAATGAAAGAAGTTTAAACACACAATAATCATTTATATATAATGAATTAGAACAATATTTTACACTTTATACATTGCATGGTAAGATACATGAGTGACTTAGCAAGGTCTAAAATATCGATGATATCAGAAATATTGGTAGTCCAAAAAAATATCGGTAGTCCAAAAACACGGAAATTTCGATAGAAATATCGGGATATTATGGATATTTTAGACCATGATCAGGAGTAAGTTTATTCAGATTGTAAATTGTAACATCCACTACTTGTTTGTAAATACAGTTTACCCCTTTGTAAACCACAGGTTTGTTAAAGGGTTAAAGCTAGAGAAAGTGATGATATTGGTGCTTATAATTTCAACTTCTTAAATATTAGCCTTTAAAAAATCTTCATTCTCGTGAAGTAAAATTAGAATTGCTATTCTTACTCTGATTTGTTTATTAACCAATATTCTTTTACTAATTTCTAATGGTTACGGTTACTCACAACTACGTAGTATAGTAAGTAATTAATTTGAATCTTGTGCTTGGTTTAAATCTGCTAGGCTTTTTCTTTGATCGAAACTAACTTAGCTAATTAAACTGCTCAATAGTTGAATAATTGAATACTGTGACAACCAACGAATTAAGAAAACCCATAAAGCAAATGTACATACATGTCTAATATTTTCAATATGTAATGATTATACATGAAGTTATATAATAATATATACTAACAGTATATATGCAGTTATGATCAAATTTGTGCTCATTGCACACAAAGGAGAGAGCCACAAGATTAAAATAAGCTTGCAGGAACTTATAACCTTTAAATTTGTGCTCTTTCTATGCTACACAACTTTGCTTCCAGTTTTCCCATTTCCAAGAAAGTAAAGGAAGAAAAAAAGAGAGAGAAAGAAGATGCAGGTTTGCATTTCCTAGAGAACAATCACAAGAAAACATCAACTATACAACCATCCCGTTTCTTTTGAAACAATTAATGATATATCATGATATATCTCAAACAGTGTAGCAATTCAATACAATTATGAGACAGCTGCAGATATCAGATCATTCAACTCTAGCTATATGCACGCTCACTCCAAAAAGGACCAGCTAGTAAACCCCACCTTACCACCATATAAAATATTAGAACAAGAAAAAAAAATGAATATTTCAAGATTCATTAGACTAAAGACATTTTGCAGGACTGAATTAGTACAGAAATTGAGCATGTCATGAAGTAGATTACTATCTTAAGTACTAACCAAATTAACTGAGAAATTAAGAAAAAAAAAACAGCAGAAAAAAAAAAGTTGCATAAACCTGTAAGTTTAATCATCCAGTAGATCTATTATTAAAATTCAACCTTCTCAAACCATCTATAATTTCAGTCTACTATAACTAAAGGTTTGCTGAGAGAAGAAAGGAAACAAAGCAAATTTCAAATCTTAAGTAACTTAACTAAGTTCCCCAAAAGTAGTGAAGAATATTGCAGCTAAAGATGACCAAGTCGAAGCTCCAGATCCACTTCCTCCTTGTGATCTTTGAGCAACCCTATGTCCAAATCCAAGTCCAACTCCAAGTCAACCCTAATTATTTTATTTTCTTCCTCCGGATCAATCTTGTTGAAGTATTCATCATCTCTTTGTGCAAAACCCTTAAATATTTGTCCAGCCTCATGATCAGCACCACCTCCCATGCCTTTCTTGAGAATCAGATCAGGAAAGTGATTTTCCGGCCAGTAGTCATATCTCGGTTTTTTATTTTCATCCATAGATGAAGCTGATGAAGGTGTAGAGACCAGAGTCTTCAGAGAAGGAGAAAACAAGGAATGACATGATGAAAGAGATGAGGATGATGATGTAGAAAAATAAGAGCTAGGGTTAGGGCTAGGGTTTTGAGGACATATTTCTGAAGAACGGGTTGGCGGTAGGAGTCTCAACCTAGCTCTGTCTCTTCTGTGAACATTCATATGACCCCCAAGTGCTTGAGCAGACCTGAACTCTCTCTTGCAAAAGCTACATGCAAAGTTTCTTGTAGCCCATGAATTATCACATAAATTTTCTCCTTCAAAGAAGTTGATACAATCCATCGATCTCGATCCCTTCAGCATCGGTATCTTGCCACAAGTACTCAAGTGAGCCTCTCCATATCACATCTGGTTCAGTTCATCAAATGAAACATAAAAAACGGATTTAATTACGCTATAATCGGAGTAAAATGAAAACCCCATCTTTTAATTTCACAACTTGAGAGAGAGAGAGAGAGAGAGAGAGAGAGAGAGAGAGAGAGAGAGAGAGAGAGAGAGAGAGACTCACTAAGCTGTTGGATCAGAGAACTATAGTAGTTCAGGTCGAGGAAAGCTGGCTGAGCTAACACTGAAATAAGAAGAAGAAGAAGAAAATGAAGATCCTATTTGATATGAAGTACTACAAATAAAGGCCAAAATGCTGATACCTATATCTGGATATTGCTCAGCAATGGAAGTGTACAAACTTAAAAAGACATTATTTTAACTTTTTGCTGATTCTAGGAGAGATGCGTCTAGCAAATGTGCATTACGAAGTTTAATACATGAGGACATGGGAAACTAGCTAAAGCTAGCTAGGGTTTTGTGGTCAGTGGGAATAGGAGGAATAGGAGGAATATCGGAACATGTAAAAGCATATGACTTATAAAATGCTCACTACGCACTTGAAGGGTGTATAATTAGGGAAAGGATCCTCCAGATCCTTTTCCTGGAGATCCTAGAAATTCCGTGATCGTGACGTTCATCGTACATTGTATGATTAGAAATTATTTTACAATTTAAAATTTAAAATTAAATATGAATAACACCCAACAAAAACTGACCGCACGATGTATGATGAACGATCACGGTCTCAGAATCCCTAGGATCTTCAGAAAAAGGATTCGGTGAGGATCCTTTTCCGTATAATTATTGTGCAGGACTTGCGGTATTTAATTATAATGGCATATATACCTTAAGATGAACACCTCCATAGGATTTTGCATTAATCCCAGTAATTATGGTTGTACTCAAGGAACAAAATATTGATATTATCGGCGATATTTCGCCGATAATATCGTTTTTTTTAGATGACAATATTTTTATACTTATCCCCTTAATTATCGTCATAATATCGCGATATTATGCAAATTTGAGTCTGAGCTTCCGGGTCGACCCGCTTGAACCAGGCATGTTAGCCATACCGAGAGCGGAGAGCATGTCGAGGGTCTCCTTGTCGACGGAGATCTCGTCGATCTTGATGGCGGACTCCTTGGGGACAAAGTCCATGCAGCGCTCGCGGTCCTCCTCCTGCAGCTTCAGGGAAATGCCACGAACCGGGCCCTTCTGGATCTGTTTCATGAGGTGGGTGGAGAATCCGGCAATCTTGTTGCAGAGACACTTGGAGGGGATGATGGCGACTTCCTCGAGGATCTTCTTGTTGGTGTGGAAGTCCAGGGTCATGCGCGAGTAGAAGCGCTCGATCACTTGGCGAGAGGATTTCTTCACTGTCTTTGTGCGGACGCGACCCTTGGTGGTGGTGGAATTGTGCGGCGGAGCTGGGAAGAGACGAACGGTGGGTGAGTGTGTGTGTTCGTGAGATGTGTTGTGCTTGAAAATGGAGCATTACCATGATGGCTTAGAGGAAGTGATAGAGGAAGATGTGCGGAGTAGACATGGAGGGTTAGAAAGAGGGATCAGAAGAGAAGAAGAGAGGGTTAAACAGAGAAGTTGAGATGATTGATAGAAATTAGGCAGCAGGGAAATCGGGAAAGTGGAAAAAAAAGGCCTAGTTTTGTGTGAAAGTCTACCACCCACATAATTAAAAAAAACAAAAAATAATTACCCACTATCAAAGTTGGACAAAGAAATGCAAGAACAAGATCTTGTGAATCCTTCTTCCTATTGTTATTGCTTTGGTGCAATAAATATATTATATAAATGATTAAGATAACATTATATTATTTGTTCTGTTTTAAAACAATTTTTTTTTGGTTTTTTGGTAAATAAATGAAGTAATTGTGACTGACATTTCTAGATATGGCTTGTATCCTCTTCCTATTTGGATTACTCAACTAGATCACGACGTCTTTTCCAGCAAAAGATTAAATTGTCCTTCTATTTTTACCCCTTAAACTATCTATCTTTTAAAACAATACTATATTATATTCTTATAATATAATATTTTCTTTTCTTTTTCTTTTTAAGACCAAACAATTCTTTTTCTTTTTAAGGCTATCAATGGTATTGAGCCGTTGGATTAGTGTGGTCAAAAAAGCAGGTGCTGACGTTTTGGGAAGGGCTTTCTCATTAATTTCCCGTTGTTTGTGTAACTCATGTATCTTACCATACAATGTTTAAACTTCTTTCATTAATTACTACATATTTTCTATGCTCACAATGTTTGCCAGCTCACTATATAATCAACTTAAATCAGTTAAATCCATCATGCAATGCATTTCCTTCCAATTTTTTGTGATAAACTAATAGATAATTGACTAAATAAACATCCTGCAAAGTTTCAATAAAAATTTCCAAGTTTTTCTTACAATTTCCGTGATTTCCATATTATTTTTATCGATATCGATAATATCCCGATATTTCCATCGATATTTCCGTGTTTTTGGACTACCGATATTTCCGATATCATCAATATTTTATACCTTGGTTGTACTATAGAGAGGTGCCTCCTTTTTACTTAAAGAGTGAGAGAGGGGGAGGGTTCACCCGACCTCTATTAAATAAAGTGTGTTGGCAATGTAATTAAGTTCGTGTCCTATTATTGTTGATTTTCCACAACATGATTAAGCTGGTGAAAATGTGGTGATAATGTATAAGACTCCTTAATTTCAAGAAATGTTAGAGACTGTATCACATTGTACATCACCTCTCTAGCATAGGTGATGCCTACTTCTGATGTGGTTTTTATTATATTTATTATATTATAAAGCCATACATTAATGGTGGATTAGGCTAGTTAATTAGGGCAACATGCCCTTGTTACACCCATATTCGATTTCTATCCATGTAGATTTAAAGTAGTTTAAAACATATGGCTTATTTACGGAAACACCTCCCTAAAACTCAACTCGTTTAACTTAATTCCTTGAAATTCATATTTTGTCACTTAACCCACTGAGACTAAACTTGTGCGTCTCACTTTGCTTCTACATCCAAAGCCTGTTAATAAATCCGTTGCAATTGTTTACGTTGTACAAACAGAACTTCTTGTTTGTTGAGATGTGTGCCACATAAATAGTTTTGACGGGTTTATTAATGTATTTTAGCAGTAGGGGCAAAGTGAGATGCAAGTTCATTTCAAGAGATTAAGTGGCAAAATTTATGTTTTAGGGGTAGATTTATGACTCGTTTGGAACTACTTATTTAAAAAGCACTTATACTCAAAAGAACTTTCAATTTTAAGCACTTTTATTAGAAGTGATAGAGATAGGTTGTGTGGCTGTGATTTTACCACTTGTATCAGTTAGTTAGTTAAGGTGATAGAAGTAGTGAGAAGTATAAATACTGTTGAGTGTACTTACGTAGGGATTAAGAAAATCAATATCCTGAAGCTTTCCATTCTCTACTTCTCTCTATAATCTCTCGAGTCTCTTCTCTATCTCTCACTACATTTCTGTAGGTTAACAAGAAGCACATTGAAAGTTTCAATAAAAATGCATATTCTTTTGGACTAACACTTCTTTTTTGCTGCTTCATGTTTTCAGTTTTTTTTCACCTAAAACCGTGAAAATAAACTGTTTTTAAGTATTTACCAAACACCTTTTTGAGCTCAGCTTTTTTTTATACCCACTTTTTATAAAATCACTTTAGTACCAAACCAGCACGTAGTCCTTCACTTTTAGTGCTTTGAAAGTACTTTAAATTTCCAAACAAGCCCTTATTTAAGGCTAATTCTATGGTTCACAAAACCGCTTTAAATTACAAGTTGCCACCCCCATATGCATGAAAGGATTTGGGATTTTACTCGTCCCAAATATGAAAAATCTCATAAATACAGAAAAATTTATAGCTATTATCGAGATAGTTCACCGTTGAACACTGATGAAAACCATCAAACAGACTCTCGGTCTACATTATTGAATCCAACTGTAACATGAAATTTGGAAGATTATGCCCACACGACGGTGTTACAGTTACACTGAAAAAAATTAGGAGAAAAAGAGAAATTTGGTTTGATCTGAATCAACACAAATGTTTTCCACATAAGCAGTTGTTTGTAAACAGAAGTACCACAACATATCTATTGAGTTGAGATAAATTAACACATTGAAGCTATCTGATACAATCAATTACAGTGAAATGTTAACAGTAAAACTCGAGGAGGATTCTTATGCACACGTTAGCGTCGTGGCCAGTTATCAGGGCGAAATGAAATCACAAAGGAGTTGGTGAATGAGCTCCGACTACGTACTACTCTAAAGTTTACTACACTTGATCCTTTGCTACATGCTACCTGACTAATTGATCTATATAATCCTGAGAGAAACTTGTCGGTCTATGATCCTGTATGAAGCATATGGGACGTATATGTTCAAGTCTGGCGATCTATTTACAGTGCCAGAAGTTTGACGTTTAACGAGAGACCCAAATCTAAGCAAGAAAGAAGAAAAATAATTAGAACAAGCTCCGTCAGAAGAAGTCATCAAAAGCCCCCTCCTTCTCACTTTCAGATCCTGCAAAATGCATCATCGAGGGAAAAAAGGAAACATAAAGCAATGAAACACAACTCCTAAGTTAGAAACATAAACCATTTTATCCAAGTTGCAAGGTGAGAAAATGATGTGCAAGGAAATGACTGCTGAATCATGATATCTTATAGAAAATTTGAGAAGATTCTAATAATTCTTTTCTCAATTGAATAAAAGGCGGCAACAAGCTGATCTAGATTGCGCTTAGTTTTAGCAAATTAAATCACCAGAGAAACATTAAATGTTATGTATGATACAAGACCGTTGTGACCAAAAGGTCAAGGGTTTGAGTCGTGGAAACAGCCTCTTTGCAAAGCAAGGATAAGGATGCGTACGATACACATTCCCCCCAAACCCTCGCAAAGGAGGGAGCCTTGTTGGCCTAGGGTCGCCCTTTTATCATATAGGACCATTGTCTTTCGTGAAATCACTTACAAAGTGGGATCAAATGCAAACTCACTTAGAAAATTGGTGGGGTTCTGGATTAAAATTACCTATGACCAGAAAATTAAAATGCATAAAACTGAGCTAACCTGAAACTTCTATGCCTGAAACGTCCTGAACTATAAGCTGGATAGAGTTGGGGCCGAGAGAGGAAAGGTAAGCTGAACTTGTAGCTGGAGCTGGAAAAGTGAAATCTGAGTCGGCGGATGAACATTCAGAGTTACTGGAAATGCTATCAAACCCTTCATGTCTAACAAAAGGTCCTGAAGTTGTTGAACTTGACTTGGACGCGGTAGATAAGATTGTTTTCAGCTCCGAAACTTGGTTTGACATGCAATATATCATCCTGACACACACTAGATTATATTTAGTATTAGTCAAATGAATTTATGAGCAACTTTACAAACATCATTAGAATGATCGTAAGTTGTCATATATGCACAAATCTAAACAAGTAAGAAGCAAAATTCCCATCACTGAAACGCTCCGTCTCTGGTACTTTCCGGCTTAATGCATCTTAATTAATGATTTAAAGGAATTTAGATTGGGAATCTCATTACAGTGATTGTGAATCGAATTATTTTTTAAAGAAAAACCTATAATACGCTTCAACAAATAGGATTTGAAAGTCCTAACATACAGAAACTATATTTGATTCCTTTCTATAGTGAAGAAACTAGACAAGCACATACACAAAATGAATGAGAACTGAAATACAGACAGAGTATAATTTGTACTACCTGTTCAAAGATTCCTGAAGTTGATGAACTATTCTTTCAGTTTCCTCTAATTTTTTACGTCCTTCCTCACTTGATACCCGAGCTTCCACAAACCTCCTTTCACACTCATTGGCTCTTTGTTTTTCTGCTTGCAACATGCCCTATGTGAAAAAAGACAGGAGTCTCAATTTGTAGATGCTGTAATTCCTAAGCCAGTAAAAGATGGCAACAAAATTGAAATAAACCTAATGTTAATTCCCTTTATCTATTAGTTCGATATCATTACCTTCAGACTTTCAACCTCTGCAGTAAGAGTTTTAACTCTTTCAGCATTTTGATCAGGACTTGAAAGATCTTGGGTCATAGAGCATGCGTCTTCAGTTTCTACCTGTGCAACCTGACATTTAGACAACACATCTATTTCAACACCTCCGCTTACATTAGTAAGCAGGGGGGACTCCGCATTTGTTGCCTCTTTAACCTTTTCTTTTTCCAAGTCAGTCTGCAAAAATTATCTAAACGTTTAGTAAAAAGTAAAAAAACTTGAAAAGCACTACCTGACATAATGCTCAATACTCGTCTGTAACAAATAGATTTCATTACGAGAATTGAGAAGTAAAGAAACTTTGTGCCACATTATTGTGAGTGCCATGTATTGATTTCAGCAAGTTGATCAGGATATTCTTTGATATTTCTTAATTTCTATCAGTGCAACCTGATATTAAAGCAACAAATACATTTCAACTTTGCTTACACTAGCTTGCACAGAGGACTCCAACTTCGTTGTTTCTTCTCCTTTTGCTTCCAAGTCAGTCTGCACAAATTAGCATAATTCAGTAAAAGAATTTAAAAGGGACTGCCTAGCATGAAGATTCTGAACTCGGAGAAAGTACAATAGTCATCTGTAAAACATTGAGTTCATAATACAAGTGAAGAGATTATCTTTTGTGATGCTTCTGATCATGTAGAAAGGAGAGTTCCATTACAAGATTTAAAAGTGAAGATATTTGGCGCCCCAGTAACCCTAGCAATATGTTTATCATTCATATGCAAAGCATTGATTTCTTAGTAAGAGCTTAGAAGTAAAGAAATTTGGTGCCGCATTATTGATATTTCTTTGAGTTCTGAAAAATAACTTTCGGCTTAGATTGGGCTCTACATCTAAAATCACTATGAGCAGCCATTGCCCGTAAACCTCTCTTTAGACAATTGAGGAGAATTTAATTTTGAGATTTTCTCCACATATTTCACAAATCCTTTGGGAATGTGAAAAGCAACCAAATATGTAATATAGAGAAACAAGAAACTAGGTCACCTGAATAACTGCCGCATTAACTTTACATCTAAAATCTTCACGAGCAACCATTGCCCGTAAACCTGTCTGTAAGACAAAGGAGGACCAAGATGAGAGCCTTTTCTCAAACTATGTATAATTTATATAGAAACTTGGTACATTGCATGTAGAAAGTCTTCCAAGCCAGGCATTAAGACAAATTCTATGAAAAAGTGAAAAGCACCTATGTTTATTGTATATAGAAAGTTTGCAACGGAGGAAGCTGGATAATCACCTGAATAATAATTGCCGCATTAACCCTATATCTAAATTCATCACGGGCAGCCATTGCCCGCACGCCTGCCTGTAAGATAGTCGAAGAGAACTTTATTCTGAGATAATCTTTTCTCGCCAGGCGTTTACGGGCAGTCTTCTGAATTTTAACTGCAGAAATCTCCCGCTTCTTGAGCTTCAATAACTTGCGAGCCAGTTCTCCTGAATCATAACAACGAAATACTTGTGAAATATTGTATTATATAAAACTAGCAAGTAAATGCGGGTAATTGCAAAGGTATTTAGTATATATAGCTGATAAGCGCACTAACTGCTAGGGTAATGGAAATCTACATAAATGAATAAGGAGGATCAAATCCATCAAAATACATTCAGTAAAACTTAAAATTTTAAGGATTTTGCATTAAAAAAGAAAAAAAAGGAACACCTCAAGAAAATGGCTACCTCTTCTTTTTATGCACTCACCTTTACAAAATGATTGTACGCAAATAGAAGCCTCCAATGTAGAAACATACTTCTTACGAGTAATACGAGTTCTGCCCCGGGTTTGAATCACCTTAGCTGAGTCACCGAGTAAGAGTATTCTCTTTGCATCTAGCTCAGCCATCTGACCAGCTCTTAGGAAAACCTTTGTTTTCCCTATCTGAATAAACAAATAAATGGATAAAGCTTAATTGAATATATAAAAATATCTTGCAAGTAAACGTAATCTTTGATTTTAAGGTATTTCACACTGCCTCTATAAATAAGCCATGGGTAAACTCTTTAGGGGAAAATTCATTATTTACAGAACAATTTTGTGTCTTGAATTTCTATTAGTCCTCCTATTTTCTTTCCTCCCCTCCTTATTCCCTCTTCACTCTGTTTTCAGTTATTTCAATTGGGTTAGGCATCATAGCTAATCCAATCAACAATCGTCATAGGTTCGGAGATTCCTTAGCATATGATAATTCTGTTGAACCACCAAGGCAAAGCCAAGTATATCTGGAGTTCCATAATTTTCTGTTGTGAATCTTGTCATGTGATTGTCAATGTAAGAGAGATTGATAAGCACTAATGCTCTTATTACCTGATAATCTTTAAGCCCCATCTTCACCAGAATCATTTCGCTGGCTTCATTTTCAGGACAACTGATCATATAGGCATTGAGTTCAGAAATGGGAACATAACCAAAACGCCAATGAAAAACCAGAAAAGATAGCAATGAGATTAAAGATGAAAATGTGAAAAAAAAAAACATGGATGCATAAAAGTTGAAACTTACTCCATTTTTAAAACTTCCGGGGCCAGGACACGAAATCGAGTTAAAAATTCAGAAAAACTCCTGTAAGTAGGGTATCCAGCACATTTTATTCGCACAGCCTCTAAAACACCCTACGTAGATGACAAAGTTTTAATGCCGCCAATTCATAATAAGTCATATACACACAATTCACGTTATACTTACACCAGAACGTAGCTGTTGCAAGACATTAACATTCTCGAATATAGCAGGCTTTAAGACACTATTTGGCTTTATACATCTTATGTAATGGGGTTCTGTAAAATTTAGTATTTCCATCAATTGTTGGAGTTGTAGCTGCATCAATAAGGTCAAGAAATTAGGTTTCACCTTTATGAATTAAATCATCTCATGACACATGGAAAAACATGAGTAATTGCTTTTCCAGTATTTTCTAAAGTACAATCCAAAACACCAATATTTGTTCTTTCTGAGACCACAATTGTAGGCAGATGGCCTCAATAGAAGATACCTTAAAACGAGAACTGATGGATGAGAACTTGGAAGATTTGGTTGCCTCCTCTGTAAGTGGAGGGAAAAGGCCTGCTACAAAAGAACATGTTGAAGCACTCAACAAATCTCGATGTTCAGGAACAATATAGTCTTTATTTTTGTCTAGGAATTGATCAGACTGATATTGTACCTGAAAAAAGAAGTGCAGAAAGTTAACAAAGTTCAGTGGAAACCACATTACAGAAGATATATTTCAGTGCAAAACACTGGAACCAAGCTCACTTCTCCTGCATAATGAACAATGGTGAAATCTGAGCGGGTCAGTTTTGGCTTCATGAAGCGTTTGTGATCTTTGAATGTCTGATACAGCTTCGTTGAAAATGTTTCATGAGTTGATTTTGGAAACATACTGCAATGCGACAATGTTATCCAAGAAAAATGTGAGTAGAAATTTAAATGAACTATTGAAAACTTAAGTTTTACAATAATGTTTGCTAAAAGAACAATGGAGTCAAAGGATTAGATGCAACCAATATCTGATTGATTTAAACTTGGCATGCATGAAAAGCAGGGTAGAACATCTAATCTAATGGTGGGATCGGAAAAGATGAATGTGATAAATTGCATCCAAGTGATTTAACACCTCTCTCTCTCTCTCTCTCTCTCTCTCTCTCTCTCTCTCTCTCTCTCTCTCTCTCTCTCTCTCTCTCTCCATGCACGTATGTGTACATACTACATAGGGTCTTCAAAAAGATGAATGTCATAAATTGCATCCAAGTGATTTAACACCTCTCTCTCTCTCTCTCTCTCTCTCTCTCTCTCTGTGTACATGCCAGTGTGCACACACGTATGTGTACATAGGGTCTTCGAACATCCTAACTAATAAAATAAATCTTACAAAGTTCCAATAAGAGAACAAACCATACTATATAAAAGCAGTTTCTTTTCTTTTGGGCATGAAAATAAGAACAGTGTCTTGATTTGATAAAAAGCTGGAGATGTACTATTCACCTAATATGAAGTATCCGAGCAGGAATCTCTGTCCACATGTGTGTGCAATTTCAGTGAAGAACGTGGATATTTTCTATCTTAACTTCACCTAATATGAAGTATCTGAGCAAGAACCACTTTGTATATGTGCAAGTGTGTGTGTGCATGTAACTGCAGTCAAGAATAAGAGATGTTCATACCAAGCTTCATCAAGTAGAGCAATAATCCCACCTTTCTTCTGCAGAAACGAAATCAATTAGTGATGAGTGTATGGCAGCTAATTCAGTATACTACATAATTTAACTGCTGGACGAACAAATCAGAAATACACTAAAATAAATCCGAATATACCATTCAGAAACACATGCAGAATTTTAACAATTATTAGCACAGAATGAAAAGAAATTCTGGGGTCCAAAATAAAGGTTGCAACAACAAACATGAAGCCCCATAGACATGGCCGTTTGTAATTATACACTCTAATATCATGAATGATGCATCAATGGGAAGGGACAAGTCTCTGTTTTTAGAATAAAGGCGTATACAACTTTAAGAGAGAGAGGGAGAGAGAGAGAGAGAGAGAGAGAGAGAGAGAGAGAGAGAGAGAGAGAGAGAGAATAAAAAGAAGACCTGTTCAATGAGATCCAGGACATCTTTATTATCAACAAATTCTATGTAGCTCCAATCTATTTCCTCTTTAGTGTATTCCTCTTGTTCCGTCTTGAATACATGCTGAATCAAATCATAACACTTAGATGGTACATTAAAAAAATTTACTTAAAACTGAAGTTTTCAAGTATGACTAACCTCGTACCTTGTTGAAATGTTGTTGCAGCTTTTCATTAGTGTAATTAATACAGAACTGCTCAAAACTGCATTAATGAAACATAATAAGTTAGGACTGAAAATACTCAGTGAGATTCTAGCTAAATTTAATTTCATAGTTCTAGCTCAATTTCATATCCTCGTTTATTATTATCTATAACTGAGTGAATTTGGATTCAGCAATACAGATGATTTCCCAAGTACCTTAGTGCAGGTCAGAAGTTCAAGTCACCCAATGGTAGGTAGTGATAGGTCTCCTTATGTGTACTAATAGTCTAGTATAGATTACAATGTCCGTTTTGTATTTGTTACATGCACAGAACTTAATCACGCAGATTCCAGCCCAAATATATCTATGCATTCCACATTTTTTGTAGTCAATCGTTACCTGTTAGTTTTGAAGCTTTCAAAACCATATATATCAAGAACCCCAATCAGACATTTTGAGCTAGGGTCTTGTCCAATTGAGAAATTGATCTTATCCACCAACCTGAAGATACAAAGGAAAATAAATAAATCGATAAAACCAATATTGTTAGATGCTACATTTCCACGGTAAGCATTTGAGTGAAAATGATTCAGAAGATAGAATGTTACCAGTCAAACAAACGAGAATATATAGTTTTGGCCAATCCATCCCTGCTAACTGTTGCGCCAAGGGGATCAAGACTTCTTTTAATAATTTCTTCTGGAGTAACCATTACACGCTTACACAGTGCATCTTCCAATGCCCGAGGATTACACCTGAAATATGAATAAGACAGATCAAAACTGCACTGTGATTAAAAGAGAAAAGTATGAATTATGTCTATAGCAAAGCTTGAGTCACACATGAGAAGTTCTGCTGTCATTTGAAGATGAAAAAGGGATTCATCATTTTTCAGAACAGATGAGTCATTATCTTCCCCATTGGCAAAATCTATATTACCAAGGTGAAGAATTGCAGCTACAACTCTGAAAATAGCCTCCTGAGAGATGAGACAAAATTATTCCCAGATTTTCAGTATAATGATACTTAACTTAGCAGTAAACAATTATCAGATTCAACTAAAATAAAATAAAAAATACCTGTTCTACTGCATTTATTCCAACAACATCCATGCCTCTCCGAGTGGCAAGATAATCATGTTGATCACTTATTCCATCAAGTTCATAGCAATTTGATTGATTCAGATAGTGATATAATTTAGGTTCTCCCAACTTATATTTCTCTGTTTCCTGATGAGATTAAATCTGTTAACAGGAAATTTTTGAAAATATCATAGATATGCACTAAAGTAGAAAATTGAGCTATCTACCTGAGGTGGAGCAGCACAAAGGAGATAAAAACAGTGATAGTTACGCTCTGAATCCGAAATCTGGCAAACACGAGATCTCTCTAAGAGATATGTTCTAATGGCTGCCCCTGATATTCTACCACGTTTATCAAATTGAATCTCGACAAATTTCCCAAAGCGGCTTCACCAATATATTCAAGAGAAAAAAAGTTAGGTATGGACTACAAAAAGTTTCAATGTATTTTTTTTTTCCACCAGGAATCTCATCACAAACAACTGCAACCCTGGTTTTTAGGTGCACATGCAAACCTGTATTACTTTCTACTCCTGATTTTAATAAACACTGAATGCCCATGAAATAGAAGACGTGAAAGTATATCCAGAGACATGCTGAGCCTACAAACCTAACAACAGCAGAAACAACACAAAATCTCAAAGCATTTAACAATTTCTCACCTGGAATTGTTATTTCTAACAGTCTTAGCATTGCCAAATGCTTCAAGAACTGGATTTGACTGTACCATGTCAGTTACAACAACAACAACAACAAATTAGAATGGTACAACCCAGTTGAGAAAAAATATTAATAAAATGTTGGCGCTGAATATCATTTTCTTAGTGATGGGAATGAATGGTTATGCAAGGGTTCAGATCTCACTAGACTGGCTAAAAAAGTTAGATGCCGAAATACAGTTCAAGCTAAACAGCTTACTTCTAAAACTTTCTGTTCAACACTCCGCCCTTCAGCTGCAGCATTACCACCCAAATAGGCAAGGTAGCGCATAAGCATTTTAGTTGTTTCAGTCTTACCAGCTCCGCTTTCCCCACTAACCAGAATCGAGTTGCCTTTTCCCTCAGTAATCATTTCCCTGATCACATTCAGGAAATTCAATTAAGTAACTGCATCATCATTTAAAGATAAAGAGCAGCATGCAAAAGAAACACAGTTCACCTGTATGCAGCATCTGCTATTGCAAAAACATGAGGGCTCAGTTCTCCAAATGGCACTCCATTATACCGTTCCATCATATGAGCATCATACAGATGTGAGAGACTTTGGAATGGATTGATGGCGATGAGAATGTTTCCAGTGTAAGTCTGCCATGATGTCAAAGTATTATAACAGAGATGCCCATAGCTGCAGTGATTAATCACTTCTTCACCAGGGTGTACATTATTTCACTCAAAACAGAAGATGAGAAAAATCTTACATAAATTTCATTTATCTCATATCTAGTTGCCAAATTGTGAAGCACTCCAGGTTCATGCAAGTATGCTAGCTTAGTCATGTCATCAACTCCATCAGGAGGAGTTTCTGTATCTTTTGGGTATATTTTTGACAGCTTTGCAACAACCTGGACAAAATGAAAGTAGGTCGACTGAACAAATAAACAAATTGGTGTTTCAGTAAAGCTGCATATGAAGTGACATTTTGGCACATGACTCAAGGAGTCATTTTACATAAGGAAACTAAGATGGAAATATAGAACAGAAGCTTCTAATAAGAAGAGACTTTCAGTAAGTCCCAAAATGATAACAGATCTGAATAAATTGCTTGCGAGAACTCAAAATTATAAAAATTATATGCCTATGAAGTCTTTCAGGAGAATATAATAAATCTTGCAGAAGAAGAGGAGAAGGAAAAATGATGGAGGGAAGGGGCAAACCACAATGATATAGACCATGCAGAAAAAGAACCATCCAACACAAAAAAGATAACAGCAGATTCGATCTCTTCTTAAATAACATCTTAGTATTTCTAAGCAGAAGCTAGAACGATGCAGAAAACTGCTGCCCAAAGCTGGGTTAACAAGCACTAAAATACCAATGTCTATAAATGGAGAGAAAATCTTATCGTGCTTGAAATCCAGTTCTTAACCGTCTCTTTGGTTAGCCAAAAACACAAAAAATAAAGAAATATCACGTCCCAACTGCTACTTCTTTGCCTAATGAACCCAACATGTACAAAATCATATAAATACCAACGAAGATCAAAGACCCAAAATCCTTAAAACTGAAACTAGCAAATAATAAATTAGAAAAATGTTGGATTTAAAGACAAATGAATAGACCAAAAGATTCAGACTTAAAATAATAACAACTCTTGTGGCAGAAAGAAAACAATAACAACTGCATTACCTTATTCCCATCACTAGTTTGAATCTCAGCGTCATCACCCTTAATATTTAGTACTTCACCGTCAATCCAAACTGATTCTGGTTTTTCAACCCAAACATGAGAACCAACAACAATGGTCACTGGCTTGGCCTGCAGCAGTTAAAGGTTTTACCACTTAATCAGTTCAATGCTTTCTTTTCCCTTTCAGTAAGCAGTTAAATCTGGAATGCAAGTAAAATACATCTCCTTTTTCGCATTTTTGTTTGGACAATATATACCAAAATCCACAATAGTCAGTTTACATGTTCAGTAGGTAATAAGCTCATCAGATCACCGACCACGGAAAAAAAGAAACTTATGGGATCTCATAATTTATCCACTGTGTTTTCAATCTAAAAAGATTACAACGATATCCCTTGGCAAGTTTGAATCCACCTACAGTAGTTTACAGTATTTTAAAATATGTCTTTTCGGAAAAAGCAAAATAGTTTTCCTTAATCTACACACTAAAGGAGCAGCATTCATCATCATACTACATTTTCATGGGAAGATCGCAAATAGAAACCAGAAATATAAAGCAAAGTTTCGAAATTTGACACACCATTCCAATCGATTCTCAACGAGAAACCCAGAAACGCAGATACCCTTCTGCACAAGAATCAAAACCCATAAAGATTTCAGCGATTTTAACTTCGATTTCTCATAAAAATAGTGGTAGACTTTTAGAGTGGAAGGAAACGAAAAAACTTGCAGAAGTTGCTTACTCTTTGCTTTTCTTCTTTTTGTTCCTCGTTGGTTTGGGATTGCGTTGTTCGTGTCGTTTGGTTTGTGGAACTGGCAGTCTTCGCACGCCCCACAATTTCGCCATTCTTGTGGCTCTCTCTCACTCCGTTCGCGCCTTACTCTCACTCTTTCTTCACAGGAAAGAGACGACTGTTAAAATATTTTTCGAAAGTAATTCGTTGGTATTTTATTGGGCCCAAAGAATGGGTCCAACGGCGCAGGTGACTAATAAGAATATTTTTTTGCCGACTGCAAAATCATCATAATGTGATGCAACCTTTTCTGGCAGTGTTTTTACTACACTTCTCTAGCTTGCAAAGATTAAGCCTCGTGACTGTTAATCTTTTCAGTTGGTTAAACGTCTTTTATAATCGAATTGTAATCGTTTTACTGCACTACTATACATTGCGTACCTTGTTTATCAGATAATCATTTTATGATATACCGTGAGTGAGCCATGAGGTTAAATTATGTGGGGCCAAGATTCTAAAAGACGCTATGTGCTAGTCGGACGGCAAGGTGGGGCCTAGCGCCTAGACGGATTTAAATAAATTTATTATATTTCGTGCAAATAAGTATCTGTTTATACTTAAAATATATATAATTTCATCATAAACTACAAAATAGAATGACATATATATCATGAAGTATTGGAACATAATGAAAACATATGGAACAAGCATATAATGTGTGTTCATTTAAGTATTCAACAAGTCTCTTACAATTTATTAAAAAAATAAAATGCAAAATGAAAGTTATCTATTTTATGTCTAAGTGAGTCACAACCTAGGCGGGTGCTTAGGCGGGTCTACGCGGGTCAAACAGGTGCCTAGACGGTCTAAGCAGGCGCCTCAGCAAGTTTAGGCATTTTTTATTTTCCAAACGCCTATGCATTAATCGGAGCAGTGACCAACCGCCTAGCGCCCATGCGAGGATTTTTAGAACAGTGTGGGGCATAGAATAGTGAGATATGTTTTGTGTGTGCAAATTGTTTGAGTAGCATGAGATGCCTTTTATTTTAGGAAGTTTTAACAAAACACTCCTGGTACTGTTCACTTTTAACGAAAAACCACATTTTTACTTTTCCCAAGTACTATGCACAACACCTTTATTTGTCATTTTCCATTAAAACTAAAGTTTTTTTTTTTTACTTTTCTTTAATTCTCCTTTTATTTTAAAGAGAAACTAATGAAAAACACTAAAATACTTCATGTTTAATCAACATGACACAAAACTTTCAAAATTTCCAGAATAGGCAAAAGGGGTACTTCCACCACATCATTCAAAGAAGACACCAAGCAAAATCATGGAGGAGTCCAAAACAGCATAAAAACAAAAGATTCCATTTTCACTTTCAGAAACAATCCATGTTTTCAAAAACAATGACATGGTCATAGAAAATGAAAATATTTTCTATATAATATTACATCTTTTTGAAAAGATCTTTGTAACATAGCACCATCATACTTGTGTATATGAAGGGGTTCTGCTTCATGCACACACAATCGCTAAACACAAACCTCTACACAGACGAACACACACCTACGGAGAACCAACTTTCCATAGTTTTCTAGCATCCTTTGTAAACACTCAATCTTTGTAAACTTCCATCCTTTGTAAATTTTTTATATATCAATAAAAGAGTAAGTGTACATATTCAAGCAGTTTCTCCAGTCTTAACTAAGTTTCCATTCTTTCTTTTGGTATGTTTGTTTAAATAGACTTCCAATCCAAAACAGGAAAACACTATTGTAGATATATTATTATCTTGCTAAACTGATGATCATATTTTGTTCGAGCATTATTTTATAGTTGAATGTTTGTCATACAAATAATTGGACATTAACTAGGATACCTATGAGTTCTCAGTATCTCTGAGTTTAGTCTTTGTGGTCTTATACCTGCATTGTAAGTAGTCATCATGTTGAAACATGCCGAGTTCTATATGTAAGGTTTTATGTCTAGTTGTTACAATGGTCATCCGACTATTTTACTAGGCCTTACTCCGAACTTGGTATCAGAGCCAAGTTTAATATTTAAATAATATTACAATAAAGTATCTTGATGACATAAGTCATCAACACAACTGATATCACACACTTGTGTGTATTTTGAATGAACATTGTATATTACTGTCTTGGTCAACCACAACCATCAGGAATTTGTTGTCATAGACATCCCATTATAACTAGCATGAAGAGAAGATTAGCATATATTTATATAAAAATAATAATAAAAACATGAAGAAGTAAATGTTTTATCTTAGTTATATTGAACACCCCACTTTTACCAGTAAGGATAAAGAAGTGCAGCATAAGGTATTAACAACAAAAAGAGCACTGATCATACTTTATAGTCATTGAGAGAATAAAGAGAGTTTTTAAGAACCATTAGCGAGAACTTTAGAGAATGGTAGTTTGTAGTTTATGATAGATTCCCTTAATTTAGAAACTAGTAAATAACAAAAGAGAAAAATCACCCTATACCAAAATAGTTTAGTTTGTTATTTTTCATTAGGCGATCATAACACTACTACAAAATGACCTATAACTGGCGGTAAAAAAACCGACAAGAAAACATAATTTATGTCGGATAATAGGTAAAAATTTGACATAAACTCATGCAATGTCGGATAACATAACCGACACCATTGCTAGCGTTACGAAAAGGCTTTTGATGTCAGTTAGTCCCCTTAATCCGTCACGAAAAAAGAAAGCAATATAAAATAAAAAAGGATAGTAGTGTCGGGTAAAAGTGACATTCAAACTCACATCGGATACAGGCGACATTAAAAAAAAGGATAGTAGTGTCAGTCCTAACCGACACCACCTAACTATTTAATAAATAAAATAAACTCTATATTGTCAGCCTTAACCGACACCACCTAACAATTCGATAAATAAAATAACAACTATACTGTTGCTCATAAGGGATACCACATACTATTAATAATAAAAAAATAATAAGTTTCCTACCACAAGTAAACAACTTTATGAGTTATTGAGGAAACACGACTATTTTCAGCAGATCTATCACTAATGCATTCATAAAAGAAAAAAAAGAAACAAAAACATGTCATTTATTCAGTTTGGAGGTGGATTTTTCTTTTGTTCTCAGAGTAGGTCAAGTTCCAAACGGTCCACATGTATCTTCAAATGATACATGCATTCCACACGTTGCAGATCCAGCAGAATCTCAGCACAAATGAGTGTATACCTTTCAGATCCGAAGATGTGTCAGTTGATAATTTGTTTGCCTTTGGATCTGCAACTTCAACATTTCTTTTTCTCGGATATACCTTAGGTTGTAATGTCCTACACAGACAATGCAGAAATATGAGACATGTCGTGATACATAGCCATATTTTTGAAGATCAAACCTACAACATGTACAAACAAGTTTTCTTACCTTTTGTTTGCTTGGAACCGTGATTTAACCAAGCCACTCTTTGTCATTTCCCTTGCGGACGCCATACCAGGCATGGTTTTGCTCACAACCAGAAACAAGGAGTTCACATTCATATATAGACATATTTAATGTATATCGAGCTCACATCAGTGAAGGGAAATCAGAAAAGATTATTACCTTTCTTGTAGATTAGCTGAGATCAGACGTTTGGGGACAAGTACCGTGACTATTGGACCTCTGCATCTTTCTTGGGTTGTGTTTGCAGCCATTGTACATGTATCAACAACGGATTTTTTTTTTAACATCAAAACAAGCACATCCAAGGTGAATTTTATATGCGACATGCAATGAGAGATCAGTTATAGAGGCTAGTGATTTTACCCTTTTTGTTTTGGATTTGAGCTATTCGAGTGTTCTTTTGCCTTTTCCCATTATTTCTTCGGTGGATCCAGAAACTCGTACACAAATCAAACAAGAATGTGTTAGTTTGCTTCTTATTTCTGTATAAAAATCATCAAATGGACACATATTCAACAATGACAGGGTCGATGTTTACCTCTGTAGGAAGATTGGAGCTTAGATGTGCCTACATTTCCATAGCAGACTCGCTGGTTTTGGGTTTTTGCAAAGAAGAGTGAGTAATGAGGTGTGGCTAGGGTTCTAGGGAAATGAGATGCAGCTAGGGTTCTGATATTAAAGGGAGAGAGGGTTGAGAGAAATGAGAGCGAGGAAAGACGCAAGAGAGGAAGAATAAGACACGAGACATGATAGATAAAGAGCACCAACCTGTTGGCTACAACCAACATGAAGCTTTAAAATATTTAAAAATAATTATTAATGTCGAGTATAAGCGACACTATTCTCTTTTTAATCAACATTAACTTTATGTTAGTTGAAAGTGACACGATTCGTTTTTTATATGACACCACCATTTAAAAAGATTAAAAACTATGTTGGTTATAAGCAACATTAACAGTCTATGTCAGTTATATGCGACATAGACAGTTTATATTGGTTATAACTGATAGTAATTCCAATGTAAAGTGGTTGTCGGAAATGTCTAATCCACCACTATATTATATAAAACCGACACCAACCGCCGACACAATAAGCCACTTTTGTAGTAGTGTAATCATATTTTACATAAAGAAGAAAATCCCCAAGCAAATAGTATCATAGATCTTTTTATTAGTCAACCAGAAAATATAAAATTAGAAAATTTTACACATAATAATTTATTAAACCAATTATTAGACTATTTAAAAAAATTAAAAAAAAACTGTTAGACAATATATAAATCACATTACATCCCAACTAGAAGATAATAATAAAAATATTCAGAAACTTCCTAGCAAGAGAGAGATAAAATAGCTCATTGATACTAGACCTATAAACGGGTCGGGTTTATTGGGTTTGACCCGACCCGTTAAGCTAACGGGTCACCCGTTAACAATTATTATTATTATTTTTTTGCATAAAGTTTATTTTTTGTTATTAAGACTTTACTAAAATTACTAAAATATCATTAACTAACGGCTGCTAACGGGTCTAACGGGTTGACCCAAAATGACCCGTTATTTAACGGGTTGTTAACGGGTTCACCCGTTAGCGACCCGACCCGTTAAGCATCCACCCAAATACAAATATTAACAGGTTGGGTCGGGTTGGGTTGGGTTAACGGGTTGGGTTCAAAATGCCAGGCCTAATTGATACCATAGATAGTAAGCCCAAACAAGTAGAAAGTGGGTCACTAGAAATAGTAGAGCAATTAAAATTAGAAGTTTAAAAGTTCAATTAGTACAGAAAGATTTCACTCAGCAAATAGATAGCATAATAAAATAGATAGATCATTAATTTAATGGCCGATTCCTGAACCCATAGAATATATATCCAAGTTTTGAAGGAATTAGATATTAAATAAGGAACCAGTTTATTTAATTGATTTTTCATCACAAGTAGATAGTAGTAATATTTCAATTAGATAAAATAATTTAATCATCCAATTAGTTTTAAATTTAGTTGAAAAATTAGATCAAGTAGAATAACAAATAGCATAAATTAATCAAGTTTTGCATAACACATCTTTATCACTGCTGTCACCTTTATTACAAGATTAGAAAATTTAACTTTGAGCACAAATAATCATATTAGAATACCTAAGATTAATCATTTTGATAATAAAAAATAGAACACATCAGGAGAAAATAAATAGAAATTAGCAGAAGATTACTTAGCACTTTGGAAGGAATTTATATAAGTTTTATTAGAAGATTACATGCATATGCACAAGGAAGAAGCTAGGCATATTGACACACCCAAACACGAATTGTCCACTTAGACTCCAAATCAGGCTGTGCTAGTCGACACCCGGAATGTGACGAAGTCATAAAAGTGTAGTGAGGTGGAAAATGTGAGTAAATTTAAACTTAAAAGTGCCTACATGAAAGAGTGCGCTAGTTAGCGGGAATAAACTCATTTCACACGTAAGTAAAGTACAGTAAAGGTAGGATAAGAATTATATCATCGAAGGTAATCACCTATACTAAGATTTTCCAAGAATCCTCATCGACACGCAAGCACTTCTACTAAAACCTAGAGGGGCGAAAAACAAAGGTGAGTGGGCCTAAAAATAAAACTTTGTAAACATATTTTTGAAAATATAATAACCCCTCGCCGTAAAACAATTATAGTTTCCAAACATAACATACTAAGTATAGTATGAAAATACTTACCGTAGCCAGCAATATCTTAATAATGCAATATGTCACGACATTTCGTAAATAAACACATAACGTCCAGTAATCACATAATTTCATATAAACAAAGATATCATATTGAGTGCTCATTGACATATGCTAACACACGAATTTATGTAGAGATATTCTGACATGAACATGACTGAGTGTAGTAGTGATTTTCGCTCTAGTACTACAATCACGTGAAGACTAGCGCTATGCGCTTCACATAGAAGTCCTAATTGCCTATAGCAATCTAGGACATGACTGGCACCTACAATGGATCCAAAAGTGAGTGTACGGTGTGATGTGAACATGCACGTGAAAGACTGGCCCTGGCCCTGGCCCTGGGTGAGTACTAACACCAGTGCAGCACACGATGAACACATAACGTAAATATGATCATGCCACAGTAAATCAATAATTCGATAATTCTAATCAATGCAATGTTATTCATGACTGTAACTCCAATTAAGGCATCAATAATAACACGCATACCTGTGCATCTCGTAGGATGTAGCATAATTTCATGAATTCCGTTAATACGCTAATTCTTATAAACATTAATCTAATCTAAGTGTAACATGGAAAGTTCTTTATCAAATATATAAATGGAAACTAAACAAATATGTAATATTTAAAAGCAAATACCCACTCACAAATCATGTCGTCAAGTCAAACCTATTTCGCGGGCATTAAAGCTCCTTGTGATGCGTTGCACCTAGAAACGAAACCATTTACGTAAATATATAACATACTAACGTATATACACGTTTTCGTACTAAGTACGACAAGTAAAGAAACTATTTTAAAATGGTCGAATTTCGGAAAATGGACGATGGAGGGACTTTGGGTTCTCCCACACGTCACCGCACGCGCCACTATCAAGTTGCAGGCCTAAGTTTTTGAGCTCCAAACGAGCTCATTTCACAACAAAAAACAATGATTCAAAAACCAATTAGAAGCTAGGAATGTGAGGAAGAGTTTTATACCAGTTCAAGGTCCAATCGTGGCTGGAATTGGCTAGGTGAACGGCCTAAAAATGGCTTGATGGTCATGGTCCAAAGTTCCAGAATTTTGGAAAAATTCTTCCCCAAGTCTATTTCGTGTTACGCTTCACCAATACAGGTATTCAAGGTCACCTTCTAATCCAACAACAAAAGAGAATTGACTTACAAAACCCCGAGGCTTACCTTGGTCGAAAACTCAAGAAACTCGCCGGGAAATATGGCACCGATGGCGATGTTCATAGTTCATTTCTACACCAACTGTAGAAGAGAGATAACAAGTGAGGGAGAGAGAGACATGACGATGCAATGGCCTAAGAACTCGTTGGAGTGGTGATGGGTAGGTGATGGTGGTCGGGATTAGCTCATTACCTTTGTGTTTACAAAGAGATTGAGGGATATAAGGCTGTTGAAAGAGCATGAAGGCTGCTGGTGGTTTGCTACGAGGCCTACAGAAAGTGGGTGGTTCAACAGGGGCTCGCCGAAGATGGAAAAATGGCGATGGGTCACCAGTCCTCTGCGTTACAGAGATCAGAAAGAAGAGATAACTAAAGTTTGAGTGAGAGAGAGAGAAAGAAATGAGAGGGAGACCGAGAGAGTTAGTGAGCTTAAGGGAGAAGAAGTGAGGCGGCAGCAAGAGAGAGGTCAGAGAGATTTCTGGAGAGGGACATGGGGACAAGGGAGGAGTGCGGTGTGGGCCCCACGTGGCTCACAAAGCAAAGCTAAAAAATCCTCCTAATACAAAATTACCAATTTACCCTCGGTATTCGGTGATTCGTAAAATCTTCGTTATAACTCCAAATTCAATTCTGTTTGTCGTATCATCGAGTACTTTGAGAATATGTTATAATAATAGCTTATACGTGTCACAAGATGACTGTTAACTAAAGTCAATGATCTCGCCTTAAGGGGCATTTTCGTTGATTCACTCATTTAAAATTAATAAAATCGTAAAATCAGAGACTGGTTGTTACACATATAGCCATGATAAATTAATACTCTTTTTCATTATCTCCCATATCACCCTACAAATGGACTCCTACACAACAAAATTGTCACAACCCGTCCCGATGATTAATTATCGTGATTGTGAAAGGACGGATTTACCCTTGGGCGTTAGAGGTGTGTTGGCGTTTTGGATTAAGAAATTGGGTCAATTGGTTCTATTCCTAACTAATTGGACCCAATTAGAATTAAAAGATTAGAGAATTGTGATTGGTGTGCATGTTTGGACCACACACATCCATACCTTTTTCTCTTTCACTCCTCCGTGCTCTATCTCTTCTCTCTCTCAGTTTCACTCTCTCTCTTGGCATTGTGTACGGACAACATCAAAACCTTTGCAAACACTACGAATTGAAGTGGAAAATGGCACCATTGTGTTCGTGAAGCTTAGACGAACACATCCATACCATTTTCAGGTAAGGACAACTTTGTTTTCACGTGAAAACCCTAACCCCGAATGAGGTACTGTTCATGCAAAAACTTATGGTTTGTTTTTATGGAATTTGAAGCTTATAGGAAGCTTTGTGAAGTCCCTAGGAGGCTAGGGATAATTTTTTTAAGGATTTTGGATGTCGAAAAGTGGAGATCGACACGTTTTAAATTTGGCTAGAAAGTCGAGGTAATTTCTGACGTTTTCTCGTGAATTTCAAGGACCCAAATTGTTATATCATGTTTCTACTTGTCCTTAGCTTCATTTTGGTTTAAATTTCATAAGTTTTGGTGAAGAAATAAGTGAGAACAAAGGTTTTAAGTTTTACCCAGTTTTCTGGCGACCGGCGACTCGGCGAAGAAGATGACGGCATATTCCGTCAGTTTGGACGGAATATGCTGACACCGTCAGTCAATTCTAACAGAATATGTTAGGTTTAATGGAATATTCCTTAACAGTGGTTAGGGAATCCATCAGGTTTGGGCCGCGCGTGGGGGCGTGTTTTGCCGTGCCCTTGCCGGCGCGTGGGAGGTCCAAAAATAATTCTAAAAATATGGGGATGATCATGAGGTTGTATAGATCACTGTGGTATATTCATATACCTATTTTGAGCAATGTATGAGAAGTTATTAGCTAGTATTGCCTATGTGCTTTAAAAATAACGTTTTTATAGTTAATTCGCATATAGGTGAAGCTTATCCTGAGGACAAGTGTATCCACGGGCGACTTGGGGGCTACGACCCTTCGACATATCAGTGAGTGGGCTTTTGTTTTCAGTATATATTTATATACTTGATATATTTCCCAGAAATGTTTTTTTATAAGGAAAGTATGCTTTGTAATAATATGCCAAATGCTTCTGTATTTTGAATATGCATTGCATGGTTGCATATATATATATATATATATATATATATATATATATATATATAAATGTGGTGCTATGGAGGCATAGGTGAGTTCAGGTAAGTTATGTTTGGTTGTGAATCATCGATGATGTGATATGTGATACGTGATTAAGTAATGTTGAGCTCATAAAGCTGCACCTAGGGTGATTGTGAATTAGCCAGAAATATGAGGTACATGCCTGTTATTTACATCACCTCCCGCACTATATGCTCATATTGGATCCAACTTAAGTGCACAATCTTGTCGTATAGACCTTATTCATGGTTCCGACTAGTAGGTGACTAGCGATTCATCGTTCGGCTATTATGAGAGAATAGAATTGAGCATAATTATATTTCACCCAATCTTGTCGTACAGACCCTCTTTAGTGGTTTTGACTTATGTGCAGTATATTGCTGTATAGGTCATTGTAATGACTCCGGCCAGATTGATTTTTGAGCTATGAATTCAGCTGTATAGACTACCTCAGGGGTTCCGGCTAACATATCATATTTCTATGAAATCATTCTTACCTGGATTGTTTACTTTGTTATATTTTGGCATGGCATACATATGAATATGATTATGTGAAGCATGAATTGAGTTGATATATTTCATATCTAATTATGAATATGCTTATACACTGATTATGGGAAAAATTATACGATTCTGGGAAAAATTATACATGTTTTACAGTGAGGGGTTAGTATATTGATGAATAAATTGATTTTGTAAAACATTTGTTTTTGCCCACTCACGTTTTCTGTTTTGTGCCCCTCCAGATTTTAAGTAAGCTTACTAACGGTGGCTCGGGTTCGTCGGCAGTTCTGACCTATTTGAATAATAGTAGGATATTCCTGGTACTGTGTAACTAGTACTTGTCCTACTGGACTGCACCTGGACTTTATGCTTTGATTAGGAGTGTTCACTGTTGTAACTAACTCCTATCACTTTCGTTTAGTTGTGCACTCTAGTAATTTGGTTTTTGATTATTCGTATATTTGCTATCTTTATCGCTTCCACACTGTGCACATGGCTACGTCACTCTTACGTGACGGCCAGCATGCCTTGACCTCAGTTGGGATGTGTTAGTTTGGTATCAGAGCCCAGGTTTAGCAGTCTTGTATAATTCTTAAATGTTCTAATCCTTGTGATGTCTTATGTCAGAACTATGCCGCCTCGTAGAAAGCCCCTTCAACCAGCTGAATCTAGTTTCCATGGTATTGCTCAATTAGGGGAAGCTATAGTTTCTGCCATTCAGACAACATTTCGTACTCCCCAGAGGACACCTCTTGAGACAGTTCATAATATGAAGTTGACCTACTTCATGGGTAATGAAGGTCATGATGGGGCAGAAAAATGGCTGAATCATATGGAGAAGACCTTTCAGGTGATGCAGAATCAGGGGAATCTTCCTCCTGATAGGTGGGTCGAGACAACTACTTGGTTTTTGGGAGAACAGCCTGCATCCTGGTGGAGACAGGAGTCTTACGAGATGACCCCAGAAGAGATTGTGGACTGGGAGTATTTAAGGAGCGGTTTCGGAAAAGGTTCATTCCTCCTGCGTATATTGATCTTAAGAAACAGGAGTTTACTCATCTAAGGCAAGGGAAGATGTATGCTAATGAGTATTACCGAATGTTTACTGATATGTCAATATATGATCCAGAAATTGCTGCTAATCCAGTAGAGACGCTTTGCCGTTTCAGTTTGGGTAGTAAGAAGAAATGGAGTTCCATAGCGACATTGACTCACTGTGCCTCTTACCAGGAGTTTTATAAGATTCTACTGAGGATTGAGACCTCAGAGAACATGCCTAGTGAAAGTGAGGATGAGGAAGGAAAGAATGGAGGCTAGAGACGAGATGACAAAGGAAAAGGGCAAGCATTTCAGGGACCCCGCAAGACTCAGAACTTTAAGAAGAGTGGTGGCAGTTCCAGCTCTTCTAGCGGGGGATTGAGTACTAATATGCAGAGGAGAGGTGGTAGATTCATTGGAGGTCCGAGGTTCCAGAGACAGAGAGTTTTTGGTGGTTCAGGTGGATCCGGTGCTCCCTTATTCCGTAGATGTAGGAGAGGCAATAATGGATGTTTTACTTGTGGACAGATGGGTCATAGGGCTGCTCAATGCCCTCAGAGTCAGCAAAGACCCTAGCAACCTTCATTCCCACCACCTGTACCTATCCAGCACGCTTCAGGATCTGGTGGTTATACTCAGACTAGACGAGGAGGTACCTACCACCATCAGGGCGATGCCACTCCCTACACCTCAGGACAACAGCAGTATTCTCAGGATCCTCAATATCAGAGTGGGTACCCTCAGTATCAGGGAGGATCTATGTCTTATCAACCATATTCAGTTGGTGAATCTTAGTGGTATCAAGGGGGAATAGCCCCAGCAGTGAGAGATTGTTGCTAGTAGTGCATGATCTTCGAGGCAGTTGGGTCAGTAGAGGCAGGGATGTGGTGTTCATGCCAACAGAGGTCGCAGTGGACGACAGCAGAACCAGGCACGTATCCACAACATGACACTGCAAGATGCCCAGAATAATCCAGATTTAATCATGGGTACGTTAAATATTCTTGGTTATTTTGCTAGAGTATTGATTGATTGTGTTGCTACACATTCTGTTATTTCTCATACATTTGCTCAAGTGACATAACCTCATCCTACACCTCTAGGGTATGATTTAGAGTTTTCTATGCCTAGAGGGGATAGTTGTTTTGTGGATCGGGTATATCCAGGATGTCCAGTGATAGTAGAGGGTATTATTATGCCAGCTAATCTTATGCCATTGGATATTATGAATTTTGATGTGATTTTGGGCACTGATTGGTTGCATTATAATTGTGACAAGATAGATTGTTATGGGAAGGCAGTCACATTTCATTGTCTTGGATTACCTGAAGTTACATATGTAGGAGAGCCTAGTGGGGTGAGGCATGGTATTATTTTAGCCATGAAAGCAAAGAGATTGTTGTCAAAAGGTTGTCAGGGATATTTGGCTAATGTGGTGTTGAACGATGATGCTCCTAGCAGTGTGGAGGATGTTCGTGTGGTTAGATATTTTCTGGATGTATTCCCTGAGGATTTGCCTGGATTGCCGCCAAATAAAGAGGTGGAGTTTGTTATTGAACTGCTTCCAGGTATGAATCCCATATCCTTAACTCCTTATAGAATGACTCCTGCTGAGTTAAGGGAATTAAAAGTGCAGTTACAAGTGTTAGTGGATAAAGGTTTTATTCAGCCGAGTACTTCACCTTGGGGAGCTCTAGTTTTATTTGTAAGGAAGAAAGATGGAACTTTGAGGTTGTGCATCGATTATAGGCAATTGAATCGGGTGACCATTAAAAACCGTTATCCATTGCCTCGTATAGATGATTTATTTGATCAACTAAGAGGTGTCTGTGTATTTTCTAAGATTGACTTGAGGTCGGGATACTATCAGTTGAAGATTAAAAATGAAGATGTCCTTAAAACCGCATTCAGAACTCGATAAGGTCACTATGAGTTTCTCATGATGCCATTCGGGTTAACTAATGCACCAGCATCTTTTATGGATTTGATGAATCGAGTATTCCAGCCATATTTGGACAAGTTTGTTATTGTCTTCATTGACGATATTCTGGTATACTCTAAGTCTAAGGCTAAGCATGCTAGAAATTTGAAGTTGGTGTTGAGCAGTTTGAGGGAACACCAACTGCATGCTAAGTTTAGCAAATGTGAATTTTGGTTGAATCAAATGGCATTTTTGGGACATGTCATTTCTGCTCAAGGCATTCAAGTGGATTCTCAGAAAGTAGCAGTTGTGGAGAATTGAGAGCAATGTCGAATCGTCACTGAAGTACGGAGTTTTCTTGGCCTAGTAGGCTACTATAGATGGTTCGTTAAGGATTTTTCAGTGATTGCTTTGCCATTGACGAGGTTGACGCGAAAGGATGTTAAGTTTGAGTGGGATAATAAATGTGAGCAAAGTTTTCAGCAGTTAAAGTACTATCTCACTCATGCTCCGGTTCTAGCACTTCCAGATGATAGCGGTAATTATGAGGTTTATAATGATGCTTCTTTGAATGGTTTGGGTTATGTATTAATGCAACATGGTAGGGTAATTGCTTATGCTTCGAGATAGTTGAAACGCCATGAGAAGAATTACCCTACACATGATTTGGAGTTAGCGGCTATCATCTTTGCTTTGAAGATTTGGAGACATTATCTTTATGGTGAGAAATGTAAGATCTTTACAGATCAGAAGAGTCTCTAGTATCTATTTACTCAGAGAGATCTTAATCTTAGACAGCGGAGGTGGATTGAGTTACTTAGTGACTATGATTGCACTATCGAGTATCATCCTGGTCGTGCAAATGCAGTGGCGGATGCACTGAGTAGAAAGACTCCAGCCAGACTTAATGCCATTTATGATTGTCATGTCCCTCTTCTAGCAGATTCGAGGTTCACTGGAGTGGAGCTAGGAGTGGAAGATCGAGGAGAAGCCTTGTTTGATAATTTCCAGGTTAGGCCAGTTTTAATCGATCGTGTGCTTGAGGCTCAGATGATTGATGAGGAGACCCAGGAAATAATTCAAGCAACAAACCAAGGCAAAAAGAAAGATTTTGAGATTCGAGAAACTGATGGTATGCTTATGCAGGAAAGTAGGATGTATGTGCCGAATAATGGAGAATTAAAGAAAGAAATTTTGGATGAAGCACATATTTCGGCATGTGCGATGCATCTAAGAGGCACTAAGATGTATCATACCATTAGACCATTTTATTATTGGCCAGGTATGAAAAGAGAAATTTCCGAATATGTGAGTAGGTGTGCCATTTGCCAACAGGTTAAAGCTGAAAGAAAGAAGTCGTTTGGGTTAATGCAACCACTTTCTGTTCCACAGTGGAAATGGGAAAATATTACTATGGATTTTGTGTACAAGCTCCCTCGTACCCAGAATGGTTATGACGGCATTTGGGTGGTAGTTGATCGGCTTACGAAGTCAACGCATTTTATTCCAGTGAGGGAGAAGTATTCGTTAAGCCGATTAGCTAAGTTATTTATATCACAGATTGTGAAGTATCATGGTGTGCCGATTAATATTATCTTGGATAGAGATCCCAAATTTACTTCCAAGCTATGGATAGCATTCCAGGAAACCCTTGGTATGAGATTGCTTTATAGTACAGCATATCACCCTCAGACAGATGGACAATCTGAGAGGACCATTCAAACATTAAAGGATATGTTGAGATCTTCTGTACTGCAGTTTGGAGATAGTTGGCATGATTGTTTGGATTTGATGGAGTTCGCCTATAACAACAGTTACCATTCGAGCATTGGTATAACACCATTTGAGGTACTTTATGGCAAATCTTGTCGTACGCCTCTATGTTGGTCAGATGTTGGTGAAAGAGTTTTAGTGGGCCCTGAGATCGTGGATGTGACTACTCAAAATGTTCAAGTAATTAAGTCTAACCTGAAAGCAGCCCAAGATTGACAAAAGAGCTTAGCTGACAAGCATGCCATTGATCGGAAGTATGATGTAGGTGATTGGGTATTTGTGAAGCTATCACCTTGGAAAGGTGTTGTACGATTTCGAAAGAAAGGAAAATTGAGTCTTAGGTACATTGGGCCATATTCGATCACCGAGCGAGTCGGTAAGGTTGCTTATAGGCTTGAGCTGCCTTAAGAGTTGTCAAAGGTGCATGATGTATTTCATGTTTCGATGCTTCGACATTATGTATCAGATCCTTCACATGTGATTCCTCCTCAACCTTTAGAAATCAATTTGGACTTGACTTATGATGAGGAACCAGTGAATCTGTTGGATTGGAAGGATAGAGAACTGAGGAACTAGACAGTTCGTTTAGTGAAAGTGTTATGGAGAAATCATTCTGTGGAAGAAGCTACTTGGGAGACAGAGGATCGAATGAGAGAGATGTATCCACGCTTGTTTTATGATTATTAATGGATGTATTTGTTATGTATAATTTCTGGGCCGAAATTTTATAAGGTGGGGAGATTGTCACAGCCCGTCCAGAGGATTAATTATCGTGATTATGAAAGGACGAATTTACCCTTAGGCGTTGGAGGTGTGTTGGTGTTTTGGATTAAGAAATTCGGTCAATTGGTTCTATTCCTAACTAATTGGACCCATTAGAATTAAAAGATTAGAGAATTGTGATTGGTGTGCATGTTTGGACCACACACATCCATACCTTTTTCTCTTTCACTCCCTCGTGCTCTCTCTCTTCTCTTTTTCAGTTTCACTCTCTCTCTCTCTCTCGACATTGTGTACGTACAACGCCAAAACCTCTGCAAACACTACAGATCGAAGTGGAAAATGGCACCATTGTGTTCGTGAAGCTTAGACAAACACATCCATACCATTTTCAGGTAAGGACATCTTCATTTTCACGTGAAAACCCTAACCCTGAATGAGGTACTGTTCATGCAAAAACTTATGGCTTGTTTTTATGGAATTTGAAGCTTATAAGAAGCTTTGTGAGGTCCCTAAAAGGCTAGGGATAGTTCGTTTGAGGATTTTGGACGTCGGAAAGTGGAAATCGACACGTTTTAAATTTGGCTGGAAAGTCGAGGTAATTTCTAACGTGTTCTCGTAAATTTCGAGGACCCAAATTGTTATATCGTGTTTCCTTAGCTTCATTTTGGTTTAAATTTCATAAGTTTTGGTGAAGAAATGATTGAGAACAAGGGTTTTAAAGTTTTACCCAGTTTTCTGGCGACCGGCGACTCATCGGAGAAGATGACGGCATATTCTGTCAGTTTGGACGGAATATGCTGACGTCGTCAGTCAATTCTAACAAAATTTGTTAGGTTTAACGGAATATTCCCTAACAGTGGTTAGGGAATCCGTCAGGTTTGTGCCGCGCGTAGGGGCGGTTTACCGTGCTCTTGCCGGCGCGTGGGAGGTCCAAAAATAATTCTAAAAATATGGGGATGATCCTGAGGTTGTGTAGATCACCATGGTATATTCATATACCTATTTTGAGCAATGTATGAGAAGTTATTCGCTAGTATTGCCTATGTGCTTTAAAAATAACGTTTTTATAGTTAATTCGCATATAGGTGAAGCTTATCCCGAGGACGATCGTATTCACGGGCGACTCGGGGGCTACGACCATTTGACATATCAGTGAGTGGGCTTTTGTTTCCAGTATATATTTATATACTTGATATGTTTCCCATAAATGTTTTTTTTTAAGCAAAGTTTGCTTTGAAATAATATGCCAAATGCTTCTGTATTTTGAATATGCATTGCATGGTTGCATATATATATAAATGTGGTGCTGTGGAGGCACATGTGAGTTCAGGTAAGTTATGTTTGGTTGTGAATCATCGATGATGTGATATGTGATATGTGATTAAGTAATGTTGAGCTCATAAAGCTGCACCTAGAGTGATTGTGAAATAGCTAGAGATATGAGGTACAGGCCTGTTATTTACGTCACTTCCCGCATTATATGCTCATATTGGATCCAACTTAAGTGCACAGTCTTGTCGTATAGACCTTATTCATGGTTCTGACTCGTAGATGACTGGCGATTTATCGCTGGGCTATTATGAGAGAATATAATTAGGCATAATTATATTTCACCCAATCTTGTCGTACATACCCTCTTTAGTGGTTCCGACTTATATGCAGTATATTGCCATATAGGTCATTGCAATGACTCCGGCCAGATTGATTTTTGAGCTATGAATTCAGCCGTACAGACTACCTCAGGGGTTCCGGCTAACATATCATATTTCTATGAAATCATTCTTACCTGGATTGTTTACTTTGTTATATTTTGGCATGGCATACATATGAATATGATTATGTGAAGCATGAATTGAGTTGATATATTTCATATCTAATTATGTATATGCTTATACTCTGATTATGGGAAAAAGTATACATGTTTTACAGCGAGGGGTTAGTATATTGATGAATAAATTGATTTTGTAAAACATTTGTTGTTGCCCACTCACGTTTTCTGTTTTGCGCCCCTTTAGGTTTTAAGTAAGCTTGCTGTCGGTGGCTCGGGTTCATCGACAGTTCTGACCTATCTGAATAATAGTAGGACATTCCTAGTACTGTGTAACTAGTACTTGTCCTACTGGACTGCACCTAGACTTTATGCTCTAATTAGGAGTGTTCACTGTTGTAACTAACTCCTATCACTTTCGTTTAGTAGTGCACTCTAGTAATTTGTTTTTTAATTATTCGTATATTTGCTATCTTTATCGCTTCCGTACTGTGCACATGGCTACGTCACTCTTGCGTGACGGCCAGAATGCCTTGACCTCGGTCGGGGTGTGTCAAAAATGTTTTGAGATAATGAGTAGCACAAATGTTAGTTTTATATGAATTTGAAGATTTCAAGCACGATATATTATTAGAAGCAGAAGATGAAGAAATATATACTTATGGAAAAATCAATATCATACATCAATCGTATTGGAGCCCCAAAATTTCCAAGCAAAGGCTGTAAAAATATACTACAAAATCAAAGAAGATAGTGAAAAAGAAGCAGAGATAGAAGTCAGAGATGAACAATACTAGAATAACTTGACAGTAATAAGAACTGCACGACATCAACAAAATGATGGAAACATAGAGGAGGTCACAGCAGATAATCAAAAGATGAAAAAGCAGCACAATAATGCAACAAGTGGAGAATATTTCATAGTATCACCATGTAAAGTTACATACAATAATTCAAGCATCAAACAAAAATATAAACATAATTGTGAAACATACCAAGATGAATGGAATAATGGCACAAGAGTAAATAAACTTGCATCTTTGTACCGTAGAGATTTTTCAAATAAGAAAATATTGTGTGCTAAACATAATTACACACATAAAAAAAAAACATAACTATTATCCCAAAATATAACTCAATGGTAAGTAACCCCATCCCTAGACTTGACATTCGTGTTGTGTTTTTCGTGTTCGTGTCATTTTCGTGTCATATTTGATATCTTAACGGGTTGTGTCGTGTAACACCTGTTAAAATAAACGGGTAAAATAACTCGACCCGAAATCGACCCGATAATATTAACATGTACTATGACCCGACCCGTTATCCGTTAAGGAAAATATATTTTAAACCAATAAATAATCAAATGAAAAACATAATACTTAATAAGTATATACATACCATATTGTCACATCCAAAAAATAATAACGTATTTAAGTAAAGTCTTTAATAGTTTTTTAATTAATGTAGAAGTGTAAAAAATATAAAATATATATATAAACGCTCGTAATGACAAGTTTTACAACTTTCATGAAGAGCTTAACTTCGAAATTCGCCACTATAATCATATAAATCATAGATCAAAATTTAACCATTGATTGTTGTTTACATTTACTCTTCATTGTTCTCATCAAATTTTGTTTTTTTTTCAGATTTTGTTTTTTGAAAACATGATTTATTAGAGGATGCATGAAGATGAACGGTTTGGATCGTTGATATTATATTCAAAGTTTTACGGTTAGTGAAAATATTGCTTGATGTTTATAAAGTTTCTACAAACTATATTACATTGACTCATATTTCATTTAATCATAAATATCGAAACCTGATATCAAAGATCTGAACCGTTCATCTTCTTACATCCGCTAGATGATGATGTTTTCAAAAAAGAAAATTTTAAAAATGAAATTTAGTAAGAAGAATAAATCGTAAATGACAATCGACGATTAAATATAAATTTAAGGTTTATGGATTATAGTGTTGGGCTTTGAAGCTGACCCTTCATGAAAGTTGTAAAGCTTGTCACTATGAGTGATTGTATATTTTTTTTTACATTTATTGCACTTATACAATAATTATTATTAATTTTATTAATTTTGTCCTCAAATAAAAAACATTATTCATGAGGGTTTGGAGGATTTTAAAAATTTAAACGATAATGTAAGTGTAACCATTATCTACTCGTGGAGGAATAACGATGAATCATGAGTGTTTATATATTCTTTCATATTTTTCATACTTATATGTATGTCTTCATAGTTCTTGCCTATTCAAATACGATACTAGTTTATTTTAATTTTGGACAACAACATGTTAAGTAAAATTTATCCTAGTAATGATAATAAGGAACTCTCATAATAAAAATAAATAATGACTAAAACTTTTTTTTTTTTAAACTTATATAGAATAATAATACAAAACTATATATTTAATATAAAATATATTGTATATATTAATATGGCTATTGTATTTTATAATCAATCTTTTAGTAATTAAACTTTAAAATTATCAAAATAATATTTTTCTTAACGGGTCGAAACGGGTTAACCACGTGTTACCTGCGTGTATACCTGTTAAGAACCCGTTATTAATGGGTTCATAACGGGTCACCCGATAATGACCTGATTAGTTATCGTGTTGACCAAAAACCCATTATTTTCGTGTCGTGTCAGAAAATGCCGATCTACCCATCCCTTGTGGATAAATTTGAGGGAATAATTAACTGCCAATCCACGTGTTACTAAACTGTAACCTTTTAGACACTTTACAAAAACTGCATGTCCAAAAAAACCATTAACTCAACACCCACTCGGACTCCGAAGAGGAAGAAATGACCAGGCCCGCCTTCGACCCACCTACAAATCATAGAGGCTCTTCTTCTCCTCCAAAACCCTAATCGCCCTCCGCCAGACCCACCACTGCACCAACCTCTCTCACCTCATTTGTGTCTTCCTCCAAGGCCTATATGTCACCGCCCCTTACCTCTTCGACCTTCGAACCCTAGCCTGGTGCCCTATTTCGCCAATGCCCTGCAACCCCCATGTCTACGACTTCAGCAACTTTACCTCCCTCTTTGTTGGACCCAACCTTTACATAATCGGCGACTCTCTCTTCGACACTCGCTCATTTCTGATTGACCGCCCCTCCCCGTCCTCCGTCGTATTTCGGTTCGACTTCAGCACTTCCTCGCCCCGATGCACCACCGTGCGTAAGTTTTTCCTGCACTGCGGTTCCAAAATTGGGAGAGATTTTCGTCGCCGGCGGCGGATCCCGGCACACTTTGTTCAGTGCAGCTGGAAGCCGAACAAGCTCGGTGGAGCGGTATTGTTGAGTTTTGGTTTCAATATTTGTTGTATATTTCATTATGAAGATTACAAGAGAGTGAAGGCAACTCTTATAGAGAGCCAAAAGAAAGCTACAATAGATTGTAGGATAACTACACAAACACAATCCCTAAAATCTGCCATAACAAGTGGAAAAGCAAAAACCAAATTACAAGTAAAGAAGTTTTTACAACCAACTAAGAAAGGTTGATGTAAGGTGAATGACAAGCTATGGAAAATGATTGGTGAATGACAAGCTATGGAGAAAGGTTGATGTAAGGTGAATGATAAGTTATGGAAAATGATTGGTGAATGACAAGCTATGGAGAAAGGTTGATGTAAGGTGAATGACAAGCATGGAGAAAGGTTGATGTAAGGTGAATGACAAGCTATGGTGAGGATGACAACTCATACATACAACCTATTTATACTTTCAATACACCCGCTCAAGCTGGATCAAGGGGATTGATTCATCCAAGCTTGCACAACAAACGCTGAAACTGAGTAGAGTCTAGTGCTTTTGTGAATAAATCAGCAAGTTGATCGTGGCTACGTGTGAACACGGTGTCTATCACCTTGGATTGAACTTGAGCACGAATATAATGGCAGTCAACTTCAATATGTTTGGTCCTTTCATGGAATACTGGATTGGAGGCAATATGCATGGTAGCTTGGTTATCATAATACAAGGACATAGGTGTCATGCTTGTGAATTCGAGCTCGGAAAGAAGACCTTTCAACCATATGAGTTCACAGGCTGTTGCTGCCATAGCCCTATACTCAGCTTCGACACTAGATCGAGCAATAACAGTTTGTTTCTTGCTCTTCCAAGTGACAAGGTTCCCTCCAACAAATGTGCAAAAACCTGTTGTGGATTTTCGATCAATGGCATTTCTAGCCTAGTCAGCATCTATGTAGGCCAAGATGTGATTTGATCCATTATTCTTCATAATTATCCCCCTTCCTACTGAGCCCTTGAGATATCGAAGTATTCTCTTGACGATTTCCCAGTGAACTAGAGTAGGAGAGTGCATGAACTGACTGGCTAGGCTAACTGAATATGAGATATCAGGCCTAGTAATGGTGAGATAAATAAGTTTCCCAACCATTCGCTGATAAACACTAGGGTCAAAAAAAGGTTCACCTTTTTCATGCCACTGAAGTTTGCTAGCTAGGGGTGTCCGAGCTGGTTTACATTCCATTATGTTAGCTTCATCTAGAAGATCGAGAACATACTTTCTTTGATTCAAGAAAAATCCTTTTGAAGAGGTATCTACCTTAATTCCAAGAAAGTATTTCAAGGGCCCTAAGTCTTTAATGGCAAATTTTTGGTGAAGTGACTGCTTAAGCGTCTTGATTTCACTTATAGTGTCACCTATAATAATTAGGTCGTCAACATATATAAGCACAACCAATTTGCCAGTAATACTACTTCGAACAAACAAAGAAGAGTCATCATGACTCCTTTTGAACCCTGCAGCTTCAAGGACTGAACTAAGCTTCGAATACCAAGCTCGATGGGACTGTTTGAGACCATATATGGCTTTGTGAAGTCTGCAGACCTTGTTGGGTTCATTTTCTCTTGGATGACCAGGAGGCAACTTCATGTACACTTCTTCTTCAAGATCCCCATGAAGAAATGCATTCTTCACATCCATTTGGAATAAGGGCCATGCATTATTGACTGCCACAGACAACAATACCCTTACTATGTTCATTTTGGCAACAGGAGCAAAGGTCTCCTTATAGTCAATACCATAGGTTTGAGTAACTTAAGCTACTAACCGTGCCTTATGTCTTTCAATGCTTCCATTGAAGTTGAATTTGGTCTTATATATCCACTTACTTCCCACGACCTTATTGCCATTTGGAAGATCCACCACACTCCATGTCTGGTTGTCATTCAGAGCTTGAAGCTCTTTAGTCATAGCATCTTGCCACTCAGGCATGCATGTGGCTTCATGAAAATTCCTTGGTTCGAAAGTGTGGGACAATTTGTTAAGGAAAGAAGTAAGAGAAGATGAAAATCTGTGATAAGAAATGGCTGCAGAGATAGGATGCCTTGCAGTGTAAGTAACATACTCTTGTAACCTCACTGGTGGATGTCTATCTCGTGTAGGATTTCTTCTTGGTGTACTTATAGCTTGCTGATTTAGTTGAGCTTCTGATGGTCCAGAGAAGCTTGGCACTGCATCAATTACACTCTCAGTGAGTTGAGAATTATTAGTGTTGATATGAGCATGAGTGACTTCATGAATTTCTGCTGGAATTGGTAGTGGAAATAGGTCCATAAGATTTTCCATATTTGCATTAGTCTTTAACCCTTTGTGGAAATAAGGTGAATATTCATCAAATCGCACATCTCTAGAAACTGTCAGCTTCCCCGTGTTAAGGTTGTACACTTTGTAACCCTTTTGAGAACTGACATATCCCATAAACACACATTTGGCAGCTCGAGGGTTGAGTTTGTCATGATGGAGAGCTTGAATGTGCACATAACAAGTACAACTAAAGGTCCTGAGGTGAGACAAGTTTATAGGCCTGCCCTTCATGACTTCAAAAGGAGATTTAGTATTCAACACCTGAGTTGGCAGTCTATTAATGATGTATGTGGCAGTGAGTAGGGCTTGAGACCAAAATTTCTTAGGAACATTCATTTGGATCATAAGTGATCGAGTCTTCTCCAATAAGTCTCGATTCTTTCTCTCTGCCACACCATTTTGTTGTGGTGTACCAACACAGCTAGTTTGATGCAAAATGCCATGATTGCTCAAGTAATTACTCATGTTATTGGAAGTGTACTCGGTACCATTATCTGATCTTAACATATATAACTTAGATGAAAACTGATTGGTGATTAGGTTGTGAAAGTTCTTAAAAGCATCAAACAAATCACTTTTAAGTTTTAAAAGATACAACCAGGTTACTCTAGAATAGTCATCAATAAATGTAACATAATATCTATACCCATCAAAGGATTCTACACTAGAAGGACCCCAAATATCAGAGTGAACAAGCTCAAAAAGTTTACTAGTTCTAGAATTAGAGGAAACAAAAGGAAGTCTAGTGGCTTTTGACATTTAACAAGTTTCACACTCCAGTGTGTTTTTACAAAAAAAGGGAAACAACTTGGTCATCACATGTTCTGAGGGATGGGTAAGGCGTTGATGCCAGAGTTGGTGTTCCTAAACTTGACTTAAGTTGACACTGAGCTTTTTGACAAAATTGGACTCCTTTGAGAGATAGTAGAGTCCATTCAAGAAAAACCTTTCACCAATCGTCTTCTGAGTAACTCAGTCCTGAAACACAACATTGTGAGGGGAAAATATGGCAAGGCAGTCTAAGGTTTTTGTGATTTTTCCTATTGACAAGAGCTGAAAAGGAAAAGAAGGTACATAGAGAGCAGTGGAATCAGTATGCTCACTTAGCAATCTAATCTTTCCTTTCCCTAGAATAGGTTCCCCTTTCCTATTTGCAACAGATACATGAATTGGATCAATAGTTCTTTGAAAATCGTGGAGACTAGAGGGTTTATTAGTTATATGATCAGTGGCACCAGAGTCAATAATCCAAAAATCATGTGTAACATTTGCATTAAGAGCAGTGGAAATGGCACTGATAATACCTGGAATATTGCCTTTCGATGTGTTCTCTGAGTCAGCCAAGAATCTAGCAAATTTCCCTAGCATTGCAGTAGGATTTTTAGGTGTCATTTCATCAGGTTCAGTGCTTCTTTGCTTCTTTTGAAGAAAAACAACAAACTCGTTGATCAATGACATATGATTTGTTGAGAAATTGGTCATCCCATTAGTTGAGGAACAAGCTGAATGAAATGCTTTTGGAGTGACTCCACCCTTCCCATCTTTGATCATCCTGCCTTCCCTATCAAACTTAGGCTTTAACTCCGGATGAAGAATCCAACATTTTTCACTCAAATTTCCCTTCATGTTGCAATAAGAACATTTCTAGTCTGCTTTCTTGCCAAGCACTCTATCACCAGTTGCTTTGTGATTTGTCATGAAAACCCTAGCTTCAGAGTTGGATTTGGGCTCAATGTTCATCACTCTTTGTCGAGTTTCCTCTCTTTGGACTGCTTGACACACACTGGTAAAAGAGGGCAGCTCTTGAGTCATTAACAAGTGACTGCGTGAGTCTTCATACTCCGCTCCCAAGCTTGCTAAGAGTTGAAACACCTTGTCTTCATCAGCCCTCTTGAGTAACATAGTGGAATCAGTTGTGTGTGGACGATACATATCGAGTTCATTCCACATGGATTTCATACTTCCAAGGTGTTGAACAAATGAGTGATCACCTTGCTTTAAACTAGCCACACTTTTCTTTAGTTGAAAGATGCGAACTGAGTTGTTTTGGCTACCATACATATCTTTGATAGACTCCCATAGGAGAAGGGAAGACTCTGAGTAGCTGAAAAGCTCAGACAGTTTTGGCTCCATGGAGTTAAGTAACCAGGACATGACCAGCTAATCAGTAGCATGCCATGCATCGTAAGTTGGTGAAGTGGATTCTTGGGGCTCATAAATTCCATTGATAAACCCTAGCTTCAATCTTCCTCCTAGAGCAAGTGACACAGCTCTTGACCAAGGAAGATAGTTGAACTCGTTCAGTAGCACCGAGTAGAGTCGTTGATTTGGATTGTTCTCAACCCCTTGGGTTAAGTTTGGGGAAGAGGATGAGGCACTAGACATATTTTCTTCTGCCATCTCTATCGATGATGAGCAAATGAAGAAGTAAAAAAAAAAAAATGAACAGAGTCATGACCTTATGGTTCTTGCTCTGATACCATGTTGAGTTTTGGTTTCAATATTTGTTGTATATTTCATTATGAAGATTACAAGAGAGTGAAGGCAACTCTTATAGAGAGCCAAAAGAAAGCTACAATAGATTGTAGGATAACTACACAAACACAATCCCTAAAATCTGCCATAACAAGTGGAAAAGCAAAAACCAAATTACAAGTAAAGAAGTTTTTACAAGCAACTAAGAAAGGTTGATGTAAGGTGAATGGCAAGCTATGGAAAGTGATTGGTGAATGACAAGCTATGGAGAAAGGTTGATGTAAGGTGAATGACAAGCTATGGAAAGTGATTGGTGAATGACAAGCTATGGAGAAAGGTTGATGTAAGGTGAATGACAAGCATGGAGAAAGGTTGATGTAAGGTGAATGACAAGCTATGGTGAGGATGACAACTCATACATACAACCTATTTATACTTTCAATAGGTATGATATTGGGAGAAATGAATGGGTTGCAATGGATGGGTTGCCAGGTTCTCGGGTCGGGTGAACGGGGTTCTTAGTTGGCGACGGTGAGAAGAGGGATTTTTGGGTTATGGGTGGGTACGACGAGTCCAGAATAATATCAGGGGTTTTTCCTGTGGATGAGCATTACAGAGACGCTGTGGTGATGGAATTGAAGAATGGGAATGGTGGCTGTAGGTGGAGAGAGGTTGGGGATATGTGGGAAGCAGGGGAGAGGGTGAGACTGGGCAAAATTGTTGTCGTTGAAGATGGCGATGATTGTGGTGGACCTGCTGCCTCCATGCTTGATCAGAATGTTATATTCAAGTAGTTTTTCCATTTTCTTTAGTTTTTGTGTTTGAGCTTGGTCTTGAAGTAACATTGTTTGTTATGTTCAGCTAGTGACGGTTGGTTCCAACTAGATTGAGATTATTCATGCTAATCTAAGGTTAGTGTCAGCATTAAATATCTCTATGACTCTCCAAGTTGAAGTTTTTTTGTTCTGCATTGTGAGCATCATTATTGGATGTCAATTGAGTTCTGTTTAGTGGGTATTTTCGAATGAACTAAAAGTGTGATCGAGATAGGGATACTTGGTGCTGCCTCATGTTCTGGTGTATACATGCGTATTACATTTTCTTAGACCTCACTAGGTGCGGAATTTATCTTTATTGATTAACAGAATTTTGATTGAGAGGTGTGCCAAAAACTTGTCTTTTCCGTAATTTGGGATATAGGGTTCGAAATGCTAGTATGACTAGATCATACGAGGAATCAGCATGTAGAGTTGCTAAGATGGTCTAGACCAGAGCAAGTACCCACTCAGGGACATTCCTAAAAAAGTTTGTTGTGAATGGAGCGATGAAATTAGTGTTAGAGTTTGGTGGCTTAGATTAGAGCCACATTTGAGTCCCACATTGGTTAGGGGAAGAGTCGTGTAGTGCTTTATAAGCAATGCCACCACACACACATACTGTCGAGGCCTTTTGGCAAAACCCATACCCTTTACTTCTGGTTGGCTAAAGTGAGGGGAATATCGGCAATACCGACTTGTGTGTGTGGGACCCACTTCCGCACAACAATTGGTATCAAAGCCCAGGCAACACTTAGGATTGGTGGCGTACACAATATTTAAAGTTGAAGAGCCCATTTGGAATTTGGTGCATGTGGTCAAGGTGGAGCTCTCTTTGCATTTGGATCGTGAGACATCAATTTGGAGATGGCTCGAATCATGCCAAGGTGGAGATTGTTGGAGTTTGGTGGCTTAGATTAGAGCCACATTTGAGTCCCACATTGGCTAGAGGAAGAGTTGTGTAGTGCTTTATAAGCAATGGTACGACACACACATATTATCAAGGCCTTTTGGTAAAATCCCATACCCATTGCTTCCGGGTGGCTAAAGTGAGGGAAGTATCAGCAATACTGACTTGTGTGTGTGGGACTTGTTGGCGACTCGTCTGTTGGCAACCTGTTGTTGTGGGTTTCCGCACAATAATTAGGGTATAAGAGATTGGATTGAGTTGGCCATTGTTTCCTTGCACCATGGGCAAAACATGTGTTTGTGTGTGCGCGCGCGCGAATGTGAGAGAGAGTGATCTGGCTGAAAGTATCCAAATTCGCTTTGATTTTGAATCCTAATGTGCTAATAGTAGCTCTTGATGATTTTTGTAAGAATATCCGAGCTTTTTGGATTGGTGGAAGTTGTTAGGTGGCTTTGGTCGTATATGATATATGACTCCACTTTAGTTTTGTGCTTGGATTTTTTTTGAATGAAACAACTAGGAGAGGGGAAGGTCGTGAACTTACTCTGATTTGGCATGATTTCGTTAGTACTTATACTTTGCACCATAAGGAGAATGCAGAAGGCTCAGCTTGAAATCTTCATGTGTTCATTTATATTGAATTAAGGGCTTGTTTACTTATCAATAATGGGAAAATAAGGATTCACTTAACTATGGAATGCAAAAATTTAAGGAAAGGGAATTGAATTAACACTCAAATTGCTGAAATTGGGTTGTTCCATTACATATTTTAGATAATCCATTACTGATTACATGCAAGTAGATGCGGGGAAGTCATGAAGGGAACCCATTCCCTTTCTTTTCATCCCCATTACAGATAAACAACCCTAAGAAAAACTTATTATTCTGTTTACAGAAAAGTTCCAAAGTTTCATCATTTGAGGGATATGCGATGACTTAATTTGGATGGTTATGCTAATTTAAATTTATGGCGTAAATGACACAGGTTCTACCGACACATAACGCTTTGATGTTTTATATTACTTTTCTATTGCGGTTTACACGAGGGAAATTCTTGTTTACCATTCTTATGCAATATATAAAAAATGTTGAGAGATGCATGGTTTTATGGGATTATCAGTAGTTTAGTACGAGTAATTCTATTATATGGGATCACATTCTTTTAAGTTCACCTTTGTGTATGCTTTTTGATGTCTTTTTGGACATATGCATCTGCCCTAATTTATGTCCTTTGAATTTCTTCCTCGTCATTATTAATTTGATCTTTAAGTGATAATTTTATGGAAGTTTTTGCTTATGTTGCTTCCACATGATATGTACTGCAGATATGACATGGCTTCAAACCGTTGGTGTAAGGAGTCGCGTATACCAAGACAGGCCCCATGCAACTCAGCATTAGATTCGTTGTATTGGATGGAGAGTTGCATGTAATAACCCTTTTGAAGGCAGTCGAGCCAGCAGAAATCCGCAGGTCGCGATTGCATACGAGAGCTGGCACACTTTACGTCCAAATATACCATCCTAAGAAGAAGACATGGAGATCTATCATAACAAAGTCACCTTTCCATTACAGCTTGGATTTCAATACTGCAGTTATGAGCACCATTTGCTTGTGAATCTCGATTCTTATTGCTTGTACTTGTGTTGATAATTGTACCGATTGATGTGCAGCGCTGTCTATTGGTTCTTCGGGGTCATTGCTGCTAGCATATTTGTCTAGTCCAAATGTACAGCAGACCGAGATAAATACTTTACCCGTTTTAAGATTGAATTCATGAGTTACATATATTTGTATCATTTACTTTTCCAGAGAACAGGCATAGATATGTATTATATACACATATATATGTATAGATGTGTTATATAGCTTTGTTGCTTGTGCACTAATCAATCTTTACCGGTGTCATTTTTCGTTTAAAGTTGATTTGTTTAGTATGATTTTTAAGTCCGGTTCCCGGGTCTGTGGCGTCACCGAGTAATACTTTACATCTAAGGACAGAGTCGGACTCTCTCCTTTGCTCCCATTTCGTGCCGTGTTGAGAATAATAATAAAACGACTCGTGTTAGAAACACAAGTTGTTCTAACACGAGTCGTTATCCCAACAAGTGAAGTCTTTTCGGAAGTTCCAACCGACGAAAAGAGTAAATTCGTAGCAGGGGCAAAAATTGAGACCAATATGCAGACATTCCGAAGTAAAGATTCAGTTTTCCATCAGGTTTGGTGAGTTCCAACATTTTCAATACATGACGAAGCAATTAGTGCGGCTAAAGCAGAAACTGGCTGGCCGTGAAGAATGGGGTACAAGTCAAAACTCAAACCATTGAGGAGTTAAACCGCACATGTATTGCAAGTTTTGCCTTTTTATACATCCATGACTTCAAACTTGAGATACACGAAATTCAAGTCCTAACATACAATCAGCAAGTCAACCCAAAAGTTTTCATTAACATTTTGGTCAAACGTTCGGGCGGAAAATGAGAGAATCTGCTTTGTCATCGGAGATAAATCTCTGTGTATCTACAACACTCATCACGTAACTTGTAAACATAAGAAGATATATATTTTTGCAACACTATCTCGGTTGTAGGTCTCGAAGTGAAGGTATTGCGAAGTCCATAGTAAGTGCAAAGAAACATATATTGTGGTTTTGGTTTCGATTTCTTTGTGACCCAAAATGCATGCCAATTAAATAGAGAACTTTCTTTGCAAGACTCGTGCTAATACATGTAAGAAGAGATGCCAACTTAAGAACTTTGAAAGTTTTACTTTGAATTCTACCGTCATAGAACAAAGTCGTTTTTTCTGTTCTGACCCATTCAATTTTTAATGTTTTTCACAAAAGAAAAAGGTTGAAAGTCATGCAGATTGGTGCATATAAATACACACGTATCTAACCTCCACACAACACATCCTTCGTAATTAAGCTAGCTATCTTTGTTTAATATCTCTAAGTACAAGATCAATAGATCACCATGAGGTTTCTTAAGTGTTTATTCGCAGTTATAACAGTTGTATTTCTCGTGAGTATGGACCTGCATGTGGTTAGTGCAGGCAGGATGTTGCATGATGAGAAAGAAAACTTGAAGACGATAACGACGGTGAAGAAAATCATCGTGTTAATGGATTCGAAGCAGAAGGGCGATCATCCTCCCGGTGGACCTAATAAGAAGGTCCCTGGGTCTGCTGATCTTGCCGATACTACCATCAACCAAAGGAACTTTGCAGGCCACACTACTACTACTCCACCTCCTCCACACGATGCATACCCTAATAATGCCGTGGCTAGATCACTACTCGGCGTGGCTACAGATCGTTAATCATTTATTTGAATTATTAACGATAACTACAGAAATTCCAACCTATTAAGATACATCAAATTATGTGATATAATATAGTGTTTATTGTGCAGAATAAATGATGGGGAAAAAACTATATAATGTGATATAATATAGTGTTTACTGTGCAGAATAAGTAGAGGGGAAAAACCCTAGTTGTCTTTGTATTGGTTGCAGCACACTCTACTTGAATAAGAAAATAGACGAATTCTCTTACAAATATCTTATTTTCTTCTTTATGCAGTATGAGAGTGAGACGAATAGAATGTAAGACGTTTTATTCAAGCACTATGAGATGTTTCAAAGAACAGTCTAAAATGTTTCATTTGAAAGTCAAACATAAGCATTATGGTAACAAAAACGTCATCAAAAGATGCGTTGCCCGAACACTATCATGGGGTAAAACAAAGAAATATACAAAAAAAAAAAAGAAAGAAAAAAAGCACATACAAGCGTTTACAACCATATCTCCTAATATTGAAATCTTCTAATCAGTCGTGGAAATGTCAAGTTAGACTTGGTACACTAATGCAGTGTGCCTCGGTAAATAACCATCGCATCATAAAACTGATGACTTAGAGGAAACAGAAAGCTTATAACAATGGAGAAAACTATAAAGCTAAGAAGAAGCTATCGAAGAAGAAAGAAAGGCAGAGAGAGGACTTATTATATTTCTTTATTCACAACACAATGACCTTTAGAGTCTTACATTTCACATTATATATGGTATTCTTATCAGCATTACTATTACAAAAATACCCTTCAACTACCTCTTCTTATCACAACCAAACTAACCAATAATACTAACTAACTCATTAGTTCTAATCATGACAAGTGTCAGCTATTACTCCCCCCTCAAACTCAGCGAGTAAGAAGCTGAGATTGTTCCTAACCATGCTCATAGATCACAAATTGGAGGGTATCAGTGATTGTTGATGTTGAAGCTGTTGCAGCATAACTCATAGATTGTACATCAAGAGTAGAAGCACCCAATGCTAGAGCATGACAATGTTTGATGAACACAGGGCTGTGTAAACCCTTTGTTAAGACATCAACAACCTAATCCTCAGTGGGAATATACTGAACCATTATATCATTCTTTTGTACCTTCTCTCGAACAAAATGGTAATCCGTGCCTAAGTGCTTTATCTTGGAATGAAACATTGGATTTGAACAGATTGCCAACGCAGACAAATTATCACAATGTAAACAAGGGGTATGTAACAACACCTGATGAAGATCTTTGAGAAGTGACCTGATCCAAAACACATCTGCAGCACAGTGAGCTAGTGCTTTATATTCTGCTTCTATAGAGCTGCGAGAAACTGTTGATTGTTTCTTAGATTGCCACGATATTGGATTATAACCTAAGAAAACAACAACGCCTATGATAGACCTCCTTATGTTGATATCTGCAGCCCAATCAGAATCTAAGAATGCATTTATAGAGAAATCTGTGCATTTTGTGTATCGCAATCCACAAGTACTCATGCCTTGTAAATACCTCAAAATCCTTTTGACTAAATGAAAATGCATCTCAGTCGGATTAGTCATGTATTGGCACATCACATTTACAAAGTGAGATATGTCAGGTCGAGTAAAGGTTAAGTATTATAAAGCTCTTACTATACTCCTGTATTGAGTTGGATCAGTCATTGGCACTCCTTCTGTGACAATGAGTTGTGTATGTGGTTTAGAAGGTGTGGATGTAGGTCTGCAATTCTCCATACCAGCTTTATGGAGGAGATCCCTTGCATATTTAGACTGGTTGATAAACAGAGATCCATCTTCTTGATACTGAATTTGAAAACCTAAGAAATAAGTGAGTCTGCCTATATCTTTTAAATTAAATACCTCTGCAAGATCGTGAATTACTTGTTGAATCTGTACCTCACTTGAACCAGTTAGGATGACATCATCCACATACAACAGAAGAATAACTACACCTTTGTGATCAGATCTCACAAATAAACTTGTATCAGAAAGAGATGTCTTGAATCCCAGAGATGGCAAATAACTTGTGAATTTAGAATTCCAGGCTCTCGGAGCTTGTTTAAGACCATACAAGGACTTGATTAATTTGCAAACATGGTTTGGATACTTTGAATCAACAAAACCTTGAGGTTGCTTCATATAGACATTTTCTTCCAAATCACCATGCCAAAAGGCGTTTTTAACATCCAATTGTCTGAATGACCATCCGAATTGAACAACTAGAGTTAAAATGAACCTGACAGTTGTATGCCTAACCACATGACTAAAGGTCTCTGAGTAGTCCAAACCCAATTCTTGAGTAAAGCCTTGTGCTACCAATCGGGCTTTATATCTTGAAACAATCCAATTATGATTCTTTTTAACCTTATACACCCATTTACTACCAATAACACCCATGTTACTCGAAGGTGGTACCAGATTCCAAGTGCCTTGTGCTGTTAAAGCATCAAACTCCTCTTGTATAGTTAACTGCCATTGGTGATGTACAGATACTTGCTTAAAAGTTGTAGGTTCTTCAATATTGGTTACATCAACGAGGAATGAAAAACCTCCAGAGAAAGCATTGTCAATCTTCAAAGATTGTAACTCAGGCAAATCAACATAATATGCAGCATAATTCTTCCTAGAAATAGCTCCAGTTTGAAGTCTAGTCTGTATACTAGTATTTGTAGGTAATAAAGGAACATCGAAATTTTGTGATGTTGGAGAAATAGGGATGATTACCTAAAGTTGTGCAGGATCTAGGACAGGAAGCAAATGAGTTGTATCATTTGAAGAAGAAAGAGTAGGACTTGAAAATGTGGAATGAACTGACAAATCTACAATATCCAATCCTTGCATGTTACCACCACTGTGATGCAAACTATCACTACTGGATTCCCTTGCAGAAGCTAACTGTGGAGATACTAATGGAAACACTGCAGGTGAACTCTCGAATTGTTGACCAAATGATTGAGATATAGGTATTGGTATAAACACAGAAGAAGCTTGCACTTGAGTTAACTGATCTTTAGGTATAGGCACATTATTTAAAACTAGGTTACATGGAAAACTACTCTCTTCATGAAACACATGCCGTGAGATAATGCATTTTCTTGTTTGCAAATGAAAGCAGATAGCCCCCTTATATCCTACTGAGTATCCCAAGAAAATACACATCACAGACCTTGGTTGAAGTTTGTTTGCAGTATATGGCCTAATCCATGGATACACTGCACTTCCAAAAACCTTTAAACTCTGTAAGTCTGGAAACTTTTTGTATAACAATGAAAATGGAGATGGCATATTCAGAGTCTTACATGGCATCCTATTTATGAGAAACATTGAATGAGAACAAGTAAAAGACCAAAACTCAGATGATAATCCAGCTTGTGTAAGCAAAGTAACTGCAGTCTCTACAATATGTCTATGTTTCCTCTTAGAGATCCCATTTTGCTGAGGTGTGTAAGGACAAGATACCATATGCATTATACCTTTTTGAGCAAGAAAGTTCTTAAATCGTGTACTCACATATTCTCCTGCTCCATCAGTTTGCAAACATTTAACCGAAATCCCAAACTGATTCAAAACAAATGCATAAAATCTGACAAAGACAGAAAACACATCTGACTTATTTACCAAGGGAAATATCTAAACATATCTTGTATATTCATCAACAAATAGTACATAATATCTGTAACCATCTAGAGACTTTACAGGTGAAGAACCCCACACATCACTATGTAACTTTTCAAATGGTGAGGTACATTTATCAGTTCTAGATGGAAATGGTAATTTGGACATATTTCCTTGAGTACAAGGTACACATATATTTTGCCTATGATTTATACTAACTGGAACATGAGATTGTTTCAGCATGAAAGACAGTATGTCATTGGCAGGATGACCCAACCTCTGGTGCCAAATGTGTGACTTCACTACTTGCCCTACCAAAGCTGCTGAAGATGAAACTGCAGATTGTAAACCCTTGCTCTTTTGGAAAACTAGAATCTGGAACAATTCTCTTGGCCTACTCTTTCCTTGATACAATATCTTTTTTGTTCGCTGGTTCTGCACAAAGAAATCAGTTTCATCACAAATAAACCAATACTTATTATCAGCACATAGTTGTTTAACAGATAACAAACTTCGAGCAATTTGAAGAACATGTAAAACATGTTTGAGAATAAGAGGACGATTAGCAGTCTCTATAGTAGTATTACCAACACTTTGAATAGATAAATCAGTACCATTCCTAATTGTTATCTTTTCAGAACCCTCAAATGGCATGACTTGTGACAATCCATTCATATCTGCTGTCATATGATGAGATGCTCCAAAATCAACAATCTAAGAGTCTGCAAGTCCATATGAAGATGTTTGTTGTGCACTTATAGCATTGAAAGATGGTGGTGGAGGATGACCCTGAAATGCATAGTTACCTCTGTGAAAGCACTCAAGAGTCGAATAACCCCTTGTGCCACAGATTTGACATTCAACCCAAAATCCATTTCCAGAAACATTATTATTATTTCTGTGATAGCAGTTTGCAGCTGTATGCCCTCTTTTATTGCAAATCTGGCATTTAATAACCACATTAGTCCTCATGTCTGTATTCCTAGACCAACTAGAATTACCATTCTGTCTAAAGTTCTTGCCTTTAAACCCCCCATTACTTCTATAACTATTATGTCCTTTTGAACCCTAAAATGTCTTAGACGCATACTGACTTCCATTGCTATGTGACTGCTGAGAATTAGATCTAGAAGACTGAAAACTTCCCATATTACCAGCAAAACCATAACCAAATGATGATGGATAAAATGGAACCGGTTGTTGAGGCAAAGAATAAAATGGTGGTGGAACAGGATATTCCGGTTGCTGTGGAGATAAGTATGGAACCTGAGTAATAACACCTGTAGTAGTTGCTGAAATATGACTATGATTCTGAGGAGTTGAAGTAGAACCAGAAATATGAGATCCATAAGTCCCAGAATTAGAACTAGAACCAAAACCATTCATATACAAAGCAGACGAATTTTGAGACAAGATATTAGTATCCCTTCAATCTATTTTTCAGCTCCAAGCAACTGAGCATGAAATTCTTTCAGTGTAATAGAAGATTCCCTAGCCAAGATGACTGTTCTAATAATAGCATACTCGTTAGGTAAACCAACTAACCCAGCAATAATAACATCATTGTCTGAAATGAATTCCCCTGCTGCATTAAGCTGATCCCTAATGTTCTTTAACCTCAATAGGAACTTATCAATCGAAGGAAATTCGTCAGAGCTGTCCAAGTTTTGTTGTCCTCGCAGCAACTGAGAGAGAGAACGAACTGATGATAATGATGATGACGTCATTGACGTCGGAGAGGGTGGTGTGGTGATGGGTATGTGAGTGCGTAAGTGTGGGTGTGTGCTCATAGAAGGACGAGAAAGAGAGAGACGAGGGAAAGAGAGCTCGGGTGAGAGGAAGAGAGTAACCGGGAAGCTTACAAAGAAAAACAAGGTGGGCCCCACCGGCTCACCAATTAAGGCTTTAAAACAATTTTTAAATAAAAATAGGGTTGGGGTGTTTCAGGGTGACCCATTGGGAAGTTCTTGTGTGAGTTCCCAGAAACAAAACCGTAAGGGTGTGGTCGGGCCCAAAGCGGACAATATCGTGCTACGGCGGAGTCGAGCCCAAGATGTAGTAGGGGCTCGGGCCGGGATGTGACAATTTGGTATCAGAGCCAATCCCTGGCAGAAAGTGTGCCTACGAGGACATCGGGCCCCTAAGGGGGTGGATTGTAATATCCCACATCGCCCAGGGGAGTGGATCCTGTAAGTCTTATATGTATATTCCCATCTCTACCTAGCACAATGCTTTTTGGGAGCTTACTGGCTTCGGGTTCCATCAGAAATCTAAAGTTAAGCGAGTTCGCGTGAGAGCAATCCCATGATGGGTGACCCACTTAGAAGTTCTCGTGTGAGTTCCCAGAAACAAAACCGTGAGGGCGTGGTCGGGGCCCAAAGCGGATAATATCGTGCTACGGCGGAGTCGAGCCCGGGATGTGGTAAGGGCTCGGGCCGGGATGTGACAGTATGACATTGCAACAAATTCGAGGTTTGACATTGGAACTTTTTAAAGATGAGGTATGAAACTGTTAATGACCCAATAATTGAGGTAATTTTATGTAATTTACCAATATTTATTTATTTAGAGATTTTAATTTAATTAGTAAGATAAATTAAGAATATTTGTGTTCCATTAGTTTATTTTATTCATTTAAATTGTTATGAAGAAATTGAGATAAATATTATTTGTAAATATTTATGTTAAATTGACAATATTTAATATACCATAAATTGGTAATATTTAGTAATATAGGTATATATTATGTTAATTAATTAAATATTTCACTCTAATTGCTATGAGGATATACAAAACTTGAATTGAATAAATAATCAAGAGTGTAGATAAACATATTTTTGTTAACCTTTTATTGTTTTTTAATTTGTTTAACTATCTTTGTTAACATCTTTATAAAATTTTATAATTTATAATGATAATTTTTATTAGTAATTATAATAATTTGTGCTTCTTATTATAATTATAGGTATTTTGGGCGGGATATTTCATGTGACTTTGAATCAAAAAAATTAATGGCGTAGAAAATCCGACTGAGGAAAATTTTGTGACGGTTTTTGGTTATTTTTGTCTGTTATAACCAACATTAGTCTGACATCCATAAATGTACCGTACTGACGTACATAAATGCACTGTATTGACAGAAACATAAAAGCTCTGTCAGATTTTAATTTCCTGGCAGTTTTAATTGACGTCCTGTCGGTTATAACCGACAACATTTATTACCCTAAGCTAAAATAATTCAACCTCCCATTTTTACTTCAGTCGTTCCTCTTCTCCTTCTCATTTTCACTTCCAGTCATTCTTCTCCTTCCCATTTTTACTCCTTCCCATTTTCACTTCCAACCATTTTGACTCCTCTTCTTCTTCTCATTTTCACTTCCAGCCATTTCTATGGAGGAACAAAATGAAGGCCATGAATTCCAGGAACAAACTGAAAACGGTGCGTTTTAAAGTAATTATATTGTGGGTTTTTTCTTTGTTGTTTTTGAAATACATGACAAATGTTTGTTTTTCATGAATTCCAGGAATACCGGAATGGTTTAAAAGCGGAGTATTATACCAAAAAATTAATGATTTGATATTTGGTATTGAAAGATGTTTGTCTTATAATGTTTTTTTTTTTAACTTTTCAAGAGGTGGCAGAGAAAAACAAATATAATTGAGAGTTAAAAACTATGAACCATACAACTGGTTCAAAAACTTTTGATAATATGTATGTGTTGCTAATTTGTAATATATGTAGTTAATATGTATTTGTTGCTCTCTTTTAACATATTTAAAGAAGAACAAGCATGGGAAGGAGCCGGATCCCATCTCCTTTTTTCGAGCTACCCATATTTAAAAAGATGACTCTTGGATTGATGAATCGTCACATCAGAGAGGGGTAAATGGTTCATAACTCTATTCAAATTATGACTATTTGTATTTAATTCTTATTTATCTTTCTATTTGAATTGATGAATTTGTGTTCTAACAATTATTTAAACAATAATATTGTATTTTTTAGAACACATATTATTTAAACACAGAATTTGTGTTTTTATGAACCTTGTTTATCTTTCTATTTGGATTGATGAATCTATGTTTTTATGAGCCTTAGTTATCCTTCTATATTTCAACTCTTAATAATTTTTTATTATTTTGTTTAAATATTATATTGCAAGACATTTATGCAAGATCTTCAGGTGCTAGTTCTTCCAAGAAATCATCCAGGGGTGCATTGGTCAAGGTGCTAGCTAAGAACAACGAATTGAGGAGGAGGGAGGAAGAAGCCTCCAGACAGTTGGCGGCGGTAACGGTTCAGCTTAAGCAGTCAAAGACCTCGCAGCAGCAGGTAAACCAACAGCAACAGGTAAACCAGCAGCAACAGGTAAACCAGCAGCAACAGGCGATAAACCAGCAGATCATGATGTAGCAACATCAAATATTGATGTTGCTTATTCCACAAATGCAGCGGCCACCACTCAGCCCTTAAGCATCACAACATTCGGCGCCCAGTCTGACACTTTACTTACTTTGGACAAAAGTTTTTTGTATAGTTATGTATTATGGCAAATTTAGATGACAGTATTATAGGTTAATGTATATTTGAATGCATATTATGTTTGTTATGAGCTTTGTTTATTTTATTCACTCATTAAAATTTTCTTTTATTCATTCAGTAACAGAAAGTTTTGTATTTTTTTCAATTATTAATATTGTTCTATGGGTTGTGACCGACGAAAAATAAATAGATTTTTTTTAAAATATTTATGTCGGTTAGAACCGACAGAAGCATGATGTGAATCCGACGGTATTTTTAATTTCCTGGCGGTCACGAACGACATTAATTGATAATATCCGACAATAGTTTAGAATTTATTGTCGCATATATCTAACACAAGTTCAGTCGGTTTTAGAGCCTTAACCGACAAAAAATTCATTTCCTGACGCTGGCAATTCTGTCGCTTATTATATTCGCCACTGCATCTATTTTCTGTCGGATTTTGCTAAATATCCAACGGTAATATACGTTTATTGTCAGTTTTCATAGAAACACTAATAAATGATTTGGTAGTAGTGTAAGCAATGCCACCACACACACATATTGTCGAGGCCTTTTGGTAAAACCTATACCCGTTGCTTCCGGGTTGCTAAAGTGGGGGAATATCGGTAATACCAACTTGTGTGTGGGATCAATTCATTTGCTTGCTTCGCAAACGGAGAACTGAGAAGTAAGGCTTAACGGGGAAGCATTAACTACGACCTTGAAAGTTTGAACGTTTGTAGGATTGGATGTGTGCTAACCTTTTACACGACATGGATTACTCTGAAAAAAAAAAAAAAAAAACAAAATTTGAATTTCATGGTATACGACTGAAAGTCCCATTTGACTGGAATATATCATGCATGATGTGTAGAATGATTGTCTTAATTAGGTTAAATACTCCCTCTTTTTATGAACACTATTCTTTAATTACTACTTTATATCTTCATTTATGCATTAGGGAGGAGATTTCTCATAGAAACATATTAAGCTTAGGATGCAGTAGTAAGCAATTTTTTAGTGTAATTAACGGTTACACGTGACACGTGTATAATAGAGTGGATATCATAGTTGACATATCATACACTAGGGTATAATATTTATAAATAAATACACACATGTTAACACAAGTGAATTAATAAAAAAACAAAACAGTGTCACAGTCACAACGTAAAATCTCCAAGGACTGCAACTAACAGCCGATACCAATTAAGCTTTTAATATTTGGATGATCGACAGGCACAAGGTTTGGTTTTGATATCTTTGCACCCGAAATGTGATACTGCAGCGGAATCTTAAAAAAAAGGAAAACTAATGAAAAGGGCTTGAAAACTTTGAGTTTTAATGATAAGGACAACTCTAGAGTTTCTCTTACATGTATAGATATGTCAAACCCATCATATAAAACAGCAAGTAAATCTTTATTCAAAACTGTTATCAGTTCCTCTTACATGCATACCCATAATAAGCAACCAAAAAGAAATATCATTTCATAAAAGTAACATAACGAATGAAACTCCTAAGTTATAAATAACCTCGACTTGAAAAACCATCCTTCTCTTGATAGCCCTCATATTATTTCTTAACTCAATTTGTGTACTTCATTGAAAATTTTATTCAAATCACGTTTTGGAGCTTTCTTAGGATCAACTCCATTATTGGGAGGTCGGTACTTTATTGGTGTTGGTGGGCATGACACATCTTCCGATCGCATTAATCTGCTTTCTTTAGTTGTTGGGGTTGTTGAGTCTACTTCAGACATCTTGATCATTAAAATAACTAAAGTGTACACTAGTTTGCAACAAACAAACACAAAGCCAATTGAAGATCTCTACGTACTCAAGGAAAATTAAAGAGGGGTACGTTGAGAACTTGAGAATAGTATAAGCCTATATTTATACTAGTTTTAGTGTAGGCTTATTTTCTTTCTTAAAAACAAAGTCCCAAATAGGCTAATCCTACAAAGAATGGGAGAAAAATGACAAAATAGCTTTTCAAACCATAAAAGGAATATAGCTTTAGAGAGAAAGTGAGTAAACAAACAGCAGTAAGATATGCAATATGAGTATATATAGATTTAGAGGTCGTTTTATGCTTACTCTTTCGATGTTGCATTCCCTTTCTATGCCACTACTTTTTATTCTCTTTTTCTTCCCTTCCGTTTTGGTCTAAAGAGTGAACATGAAGAAATACTCAAAAGTTATTGATCAATAATATTCCATGGATGCTTTTCCACACAAGGGAGGAAATTGGCATTGAACATGTTGGTGTTAATTAGTGAAAAACTTCTTAGTTGAAAATATGATCAGTTTTTTGTTAACATGGATGTAGTACGTAATGGGAAAAAATATGGGAATCTTACCGAAACACTTCTGGTACTGGTCACTTTTAACGTTAAGGACAATTTTACTTTGAAAAGTCATTTCTAGTACTATTCACTTACACATTTATTTTGTCATTTTCATTCAAACTAAAGTTTTTGAGAACTTTTCGTTAGTTTTTCTAAAAATTATATCATGTTTTCAAGATTTCTCAAGTTTCCCTATATGATCATAATATATGATTTTAATTTATAGATGATTCATATATAGATTTTTGTATAAGTTGTTAGGGGTAGGCAGATTTGGATAGGTTTCACACCTCAATTGGTAACCATACTAATTAATTATATTATATAATGAATAACTTTTGTTTCGTTTTAATTTAAACCATGGGTGAAACCAAATTAAACCAATTCATTGTCTTGTGGTTTGGTTCAGCCGGTTTAAAATATGAAACGGATGTTCGGTTGTGATTTTTAGAGGACCAAAACTATGGTTGAACAAAGCAAATTTGGTTCGATTTTGAGACCGTTTGCATTGTTGATGAGCAATACCGAATCAAATGTTAAATCTCTCACATCGGTGGGTTCAAAGAAACCCAATGAGTTTAAATAGAATTATCATACTTTAACTAATACCGAGGCTTTTTTTGTGATAAAACCCCACACCTGACGGATTGGGTAGGTGGTAAAGTTTGTAACAATATCGATGTCGTTAGAGTGAGGGTGGGCCCGATGATCTAAAAATTCAACATGGTATCGGAACCAAGGTTTGGGCCCGTGCAAGCTCAAGGCTTGTCACCAGGAAGGGCTTGGAAACAAACTTGGACTCTTAACATAGAGTCGGTCTTTGAGTTCCTAAAAAGGCACTTCCTGAAAAAATATTGAAAACAAATTGGAGCCAACTTCTGAGTTTCAATTACCGATGTGTGGATTTCTACGTGTGAACCACTAAATGAGGTTACACGTGAGGGGGAGTATTAAATGTCCCACACCCAATAGGTTTAAATAGAATTACCATATTCTAACTAATACCGAAGTCTTTTGTGGTAAAATCTCATACTTAACGGATTGGGCAGGTGGTAAAGTTAGGGATAGTATCGGTGTCGTTAGAGTGAAAGCGGACCCGACGATCTAAAAATCCAACATCAAACTGCCCATTACAATACTTACACAACGAAAAATATAAATAAACCAGAAAAGAATAATGAAAGAAAGAATTTCCTCTTTATTACTTTATACATATTCCGTCAAATATAGTCATGTACCTTGTCAAAGCTAATTCAACAGTTTTACAGCTTACGCAACTTTTCCAAGGGAACACAGCATCATGTACTTATCACTAAGGAAGAAAATATCGGTAATATCGGAAATATCGGTAGTTCGAAAACACGAAAATATCGATGGAAATATCGGGATAATATCGATATCGATAAAAATTACATGGAAACCACGAAAATTGTAAGAAAAACTTGGAAATTTTTATTGAAACTTTGCAGGATGTTTATTTAGTCAATTATCTATTAGTTTATCACAAAAAATTGGAAGGAAATGCATTGCATGATGGATTTAACATTATCAAGTTGATTATATAGCGAGCTGACAAACATTGTGAGTGTAGAAAATATGTAGTAATTAATGAAAGAAGTCTAAACACACCATAATCATTTATATATAATGAATTAGTACAATATTTTACACTTTATACATTGCATTTTTGGTTCTTCTCTGACAGAATTTGGTCTTCACATGGAGAAGAAGATAAAGTAAGCAGATTTTTTGGTTCTTCTCTGACAGAATATTTGGTTCTTCTGAGCAAAGTCACTTCCAAATCTTTCATACAAAACCGTGTGCCACACACACACACCCTCAAAGTTTTTTTCTTTTTCTCTCGGATAACACACACACACACACATAACCATACACACACACACACACACACAAAACCATGGTTTCATACAAAACTGTGTGCCACACACACACACACACACACACCCTCAATGTTTTTTTTTTCTCTCGGATAACACACACACACACACACACACACACACGCACACACAATCTCTCGATCCTTCTCCCACATTCCACACACACACGCACACACAGCCTCCCTCTCCTTGTTTCTTCTCCAGTTCTCCCCTCTATCTCTTTTATGCATCTCTCCTTCCCAGAGGAGACAGACACACACACACCCCACTTCCCCGTGTTTCCCCTTTCCCCAATCCCTCGAACCTTCTCCCTCATTCCTCTCCTTGTTTCTTCTCCCCCCATTTCTGCAACTCTCCTTCCCGGAGCACAGCCACACCACACCCACACGAGGCGGAGGATCCATCAAACCCGAGCGGGTTTTGGGATCCGGAGAGAAGGGATTGCGGATTTTGATGGTCTGAGCGCGGATTGCAGAGAGAGGTGCAGAGAGAGGTGCAGATCTTGGCAGTTGCCACGACGGAGCCTCGGCTGCAGTTTTCCGACGACGGAGCCTTGGTGATTTTGTCGATAATATCGCGATATTATCGATAATATCGCGATATTATCACGAAAACTATTTGGATAGTTATAAAAATATCGGTTCCCTTAAAAACCGATAATATCAGCGATATATCGCCGATATTATCGACATTTTGTTCCTTGCTTATCACTACAAGATGATTAAATAATGAATTAAATGTTGTAGAATTTAAATCTAATTACGATCAAGGTTTGGTTGGATTTGGACCACCGAGTGGAGCAGGACTCCTTTGCAGTAAATTTCTTCCTTCTTGATCTTAGATAAAACTGTACTTACAAAACAAATAACACATTTGGTCAAGGTCAAGAGCCTCATGCGCCCATGATGAATTGTGTGGGGGGGGGAGCTTTGAGCCGAAGAATCTCCGATTCCGATGCCTTTTGAGAGAAAAGTGTTTGGAGAATTTAGAGAATTTTGCAAAAGAGTTGGAATTGAGTTTTGAAGAGAATGAGGGTGTTTATATAGGGATGTGGCTGGCCACCTTGGGAGGAGATGGACCGGCCACTTGGATGGTTTTGTGGGTGAAGTTCATGATTTGTGTTTAATTAGCAAATTAATTGAATAATTAATCAATTAATTAGCTAATTAATATAATAAAAAATGAATGATTTAAGGGTTATCTTGTGGAGAAGATATGATGAGGGATGGATGAAATAGGTTATAAATAAATACCTATTTTGGGCACTTTTGACTTAATTGAAGGATGATTTCCTACTGCTTTTGCGTAGAAGCTTTGGTGTGCCTCGAAGGTAATTTTGTCTTTTTCTTTACCCTAGAATCCACGTGTCACCTTCATATTTTTCTCGATTATTTTTGTCTCCACATATGCCCCCACACCTGCTGGGCTACTTGCAGGGAAGGTACAACCCAGTTGAGAAAAAATATTAATAAAATATTGGCACTGAATATCATTTTCTTAGTGATGGGAATGAATGGTTATGCAAGGGTTCAGATCTCAATAGACTGACTAAAAAAGTTAGATGCCGAAATACAGTTCAAGCTAAACAGCTTACTTCTAAAACTTTCTGTTCTACACTCCGCCCTTCTGCTGCAGCATTACCACCCAAATAGGCAAGGTAGCGCATAAGCATTTTAGTTGTTTCAGTCTTACCAGCTCCGCTTTCCCCACTAACCAGAATCGAATTGCCGTTTCCCTCAGTAATCATTTCCCTGATCACATTCGGGAAATTCAATTAAGTAACTGCATCATCATTCAAAGATAAAGAGTAGCATGCAAAAGAAACACAGTTCACCTGTATGCAGCATCTGCTATTGCAAAAACATGAGGGCTCAGTTCTCCAAATGGTACTCCATTATACCATTCCATCATATGAGCATCATACAGATGTGAGAGACTTTGGAATGGATCGATGGCGATGAGAATGTTTCCAGTGTAAGTCTGCCATGATGTCAAAGTATTATAACAGAGACGCCCATAGCTGGAGTGATTAATCACTTTCTTCACCAGGGTGTACATTATTTCACTCAAAACAGAAGATGAGAAAAATCTTACATAAATTTCATTTATCTCATATCTAGTTGCCAAATTGTGAAGCACTCCAGATTCATGCAATTATGCTAGCTTAGTCATGTCATCAACTCCATCAGGAGGAGTTTCTGTATCTTTCGGGTATATTTTTGACAGCTTTGCAACAACCTGGACAAAATGAAAGTAGGTCGACTAAACAAATAAACAAATTGGTGTTTCAGTAAAGCTGCATATGAAGTGACATTTTGGCACTTGACTCAAGGAGTCATTTTTACATAAGGAAACAAAGATGGAAATATAGAACAGAAGCTTCTAATAAGAAGAGATTTCAGTAAGTCCCAAAATGATACTGATCTGCATAAATTGCCTGCGACAAACTCAGAATTATAAAAATTATATGCCTATGAAGTCTTTCAGGAGAATATAATAAATCTTGCAGAAGAAGAAGAGAAGGAAAAATGATGGAGGGAAGGGGCAAACCACAATGATATAGACCATGCAGAAAAAGAACCATCCAACACATAAAGGATAACAGCAGATTCGATCTCTTCTTAAATAACATCTTAGTATTTCTAAGCAGAAGCTAGAACATGCAGAAAACTACTGCCCAAAGCTCGGTTAACAAGCACTAAAATACCAATGTCTATAAATGGAGAGAAAATCTTATCTTACTTGAAATCCAGTTCTTAACCGTCTCTTTGGTTAGCCAAAAACACAAAATATAAAGAAATATCAGATCACAACTGCTACTTCTTTGCCTAATGAACCCAACATGTACAAAATCATATAAATACCAACGAAGATCAAAGCCCTAAAATCCTTAAAACTGAAACTAGCAAATAATAATTTAGAAAAATGTTGGATTTAAAGACAAATGAATAAGACCAAAAGATTCAGACTTAAAATAATAACAACTCTTGTGGCAGAAAGAAAACAACAACAACTGCATTACCTTATTCCCATCACTCGTTTGAATCTCAGCGTCATCACCCTTAATAATTAGTACTTCACCGTCAATCCAAACTGATTCTGGTTTTTCAACCCAAACAAGAGAACCAACAACAATGGTCACTGGCTTGGCCTGCAGCAGTTAAAGGTTTTACCACTTAATCAGTTCAATGCTTTCTTTTCCCTTTCAGTAAGCAGTTAAAATCTGGAATGCAAGTAAAATACATCTCCTTTTTCACATTTTTGTTTGGACAATATATACCAAAATCCACAATAGTGAGTTTACATGAACAGTAGGTAATAAACTCATCAGATCACCGACCACGGAAAAAAAGAAACTTATGGGATCTCATAATTTATCCACTGTGTTTTCAATCTAAAAAGATTACAACAATATCCCTTAGCACCCAAGTTTGAATCCACCTCCAATAGTTTACAGTACTTTAAAATATCGTCTTTTCGGATAAAGCACAATAGTTTTCCTTAATCTACACACTAAAGGAGCAGCATTCATCACCATACTACATTTTCATGGGAAGATCGCAAATAGAAACCAGAAATGTAAGGCAAAGTTTCGAAATTTGACACACCATTCCAATCGATTCTCAACGAGAAACCCAGAAACGCAGATACCCTTCTGCACAAGAATCAAATCCCATAAAGATTTCAGCGATTTTAACTTCGATTTCTCATAAAAATAATGATAGATTTTTAGAGTGGAAGGAAACGAAAAAACTTGCAGAAGTTGCTTACTCTTTGCTTTTCTTCTTTTTGTTCCTCGTTGGTTTGGAATTGCGTTGTTCGTGTCGTTTGGTTTGTGGAAGTGGCAGTCTTCGCACGCCCCACAATTTCGCCATTCTTGTGGCTCTCTCTCACTCCCTTCGCGCCTTACTCTCACTCTTTCTTCACAGGAAAGAGACGACTGTTAAAATGTTTTTCTAAAGTAATTCGTTGTTATATTATTGGGCCCAAAGAATGGATCCAACGGCTTGGAAAATGGATTTTGGAGAGCTTTTGTACGTGATTATGTCTTACTACTCGATCTCGAATCAATTTATAGTAAGACTAGATTGTGATTTTCTTATTGTTCTTGTTGGTTTGTGCTCTTGACCAAGAAAATGAGAAAACTTAACGTTTGACGTCGCAGGTGATTAATAAGAATATTTTTTTGCCTACTGCAAAATCATCATAATATGATGCAACTTTTCTCGCAGTGTTTTTACTACAGTTCTCCAGCTTGCAAAGTTTAAGCCTCGTGAATGTTTTCTTTTCAGTTGGTTAAACGGCCTTTATAATAGAATAGTAATCGTTTTACTACAGTACTCTAGTTTGCGTACCTTGTTTATCAAGTAATCATTTTATAATATACCGTGAGTGAGCCATGAGGTTAAACTATGTGGAGCGAAGGTTTTAAAAGATGTTATGTGCAAGTCGGACGGCAGGGTGAAGCATAGTGCCTAGGTTCTAAAATATATTAGGCCTTTCTTAATTTCTAAATGCCTCTGCATTAATCGGGGTGATGACCAACCGCCTAGCTCCTAGGTGGGGATTTTTAAAACAGTATGTGGGGCATAGAATAGTGAAATATGTTTTGTGTGTGCAAATTGTTTGAGTAGCATGAGATGCCTTTTATTTTAGGGAGTATTAACGAAACACTTCAGGTACTGTTCATTTTTAACAAAAAATCATATTTTTACCTTTTCCCTAGTACTATTCACAACACCTTTATTTGTCATTTTTCATTAAAATTAAAGTTTTTTAGACTTTTCGTTAGGTTTCCTTTTATTTTAAGGAGAAACTAATGAGAAAACAATAAAATACTTCATGTTTAATCATCATGACACAAAACTTTCAAAATTTCCAGAATAGGCAAAAGTGGTACTTCCACCCACATCATTCAAAGAAGACACCAAGCAAAATCATGGAGTCCAAAATAGCATAAAAGCAAAAGACTCCAATTTCACTTTCAGAAACAATCCATGTTTTCAAAAACAATGACATAGTCAAGGAAAATGAAAATATTTTCTATATAATATTACATCTTTTTGAAAAGATCTTTGTAACGTAGCACCATCATACTTTGTGTATATGAAGGGGTTCTCCTTCATGCACACATAATCCCTAAACACAAACCTCTACACAGCGAACACACACCTACATAGAACCAACTTTCCATAGTTTTCTAGGATCCTTTGCAAACACTCATTCTTTGTAAACTTCCATCCTTTGTAAATGTTTATATATCAATAAAAGAGTAAATGAACATAGTCAAGCAGTTTATCCAGTCTTACTAAGTTTCCTTTCTTTCTTTTAGTATGTTTGTTTAAATAGACTTCCAATCCAAAACAGGAAAATACTATTGTAGGTATATTATTATCTTGCTAAGCTGATGACCATATTTTGTTCGAGCCCTATTTTATAGTTGAATGTTTGTCATACAAAGAATTGGACATTAACCAGGATACCTATGAGTTCTTAGTACCTCTAAGTTTAGTCTTTGCGGTCTTATACCTGCATTGTAAGCAGTCATAATGTTGAAACATGTCGAGTTCTATATGAAAGGTTTTATGTCTAGTTGTTACAATAGTCATCCGACTATTTAACTAGGCCTTACTCCGAACTTGGTATCAGAGCCAAGTTTAATATTTAAATAATATTACAATAAAGTATCTTGATGACATAAGTCATCAACATAACTGATATCAAACACTTGTGTTATTTTGAATGAACATTGTACATTATTGTCTTTGTAGACTTTGTCAACCTCAACCGTCAGGAATTTGTTGTCATGGACATCCTATTATAACTAGCATGAAGAGAAGATTAGCATATATTTATAAGGGCAAAAGATTGTTTACTACCCTAAAGTTTTTTGGTTTTCAACATTTAGTACATCAAGTTTTTTCTTCCCAGAGTCATACCTAAAGTGTAAATTTTGGGACAGTCTTATATATTCGTTAGTCAAACTGTTAAATCTGCCATTAATTGTAACGTGGCGCCCATGTGGACAATGACTGGGCGCCACGTGTCATCCATGTTTTTTTTTCCTTCTTCTTCTTCTTCTTCTTCTTCCTTCTTCTTCCTCCTCCTTCTTCTTCTTTTGGGTTGCAGGGGGTTGGGTTTTGGGGGGGAAGGGGGAGACGAACTGGGTTCCCTTTTTTTTTTCTTCTTCTTCTTCTTTCTTTCTTCTTCTTCTTCCTCCTTCTTCTTCTTCCTCCTTCTTCCTTCCCCTTTTTCTTCTTCTTCTTCCTCCGAATCTGGGTTGCAGATTCCGTTTTTTTTTTTCTTTTCTTCTTCCTCCTTCTTCCTTCTCCTTCTTCTTCTTCTTCTTCTTCTTCTTCTTCTTCTTCTTCTTCTTCTTCCTCCGAATCTGGGGAAGATGAAGGTTTTTCTTTATTTTTTAATATATATATATATATATATAATTTTTTATTTATTTATTTATTTATTTAATAAATAATTTATTTTAAATTTCCACGTGGGTGACATGTGGTGCCCAGTCATTTTCCACATGGGCGCCACATCATAGTTAACGGGAGACTTAACAGTTTGACTAACGGATGTATGAGACTGTCCCAAAATTTACACTTTAGGTATGACTCAGGGACGAAAAAAAACTTGATGTACTAAATATTGAAAACCACGAAACATGAGGGTAGTAAAAAGTCTTTTGCCCTATTTATAAATAAAAAAATTAATAAAAACATGAAGAAGTAAATGTTTTATCTTAGTTATATTGAACACCCCACTTTTACCTACCTGTAAGGATAAAGAAGTGCAGCATAAGGTATTAACAGCAAAAAGAACACTAATCATACTTTATAGTCATTGAGAGAATAAAGAGAGTTTTTAAGAACCATTAACGGTGACTTTAGAGAATTGTAGTTTGTAGTTTATGATAGAGTACCTCAGTTTGTAGTTTATGATAGAGTACCTCAATTTAGAAACTAGTAAATAACAAAAGAGAAAAATCACCCTAGACCTAAATAGTTGAGTTTGTTATTTTGAAGTAGGCAATCATAACACTACTACAAAATTACCTATAACTGGTGGTCCAAAAACCGACAAGAAAACATAATTTTTGTCGGATAATAGGTAAAAATCCGACATAAACTGATGCAATGTCGGATAACAGAACCGAGACCATTACTAGTGTCATGAAAAGGCTTTTGATGTCAGTTAGTCCCCTTAATCCGCCACGAAAAAGGAAAGCAATATAAAATAAAAAAAGGATAGTATTGTCGGGTAAAAGTGACATTGAAACTCACGTCGGATATAGGCGACATTAAAAAAGGATAGTAGTGTCGGTCCTAACCAACATCACCTAACTATTTAATAAATAAAATAAACAACTATATTGTCGGCCCTAACTGACACCATCTAACAATTCGATAAATAAAATAACAACTATCCTATCGCTCATAAGGGATACCACAAACTATTAATAAAAAAAAATAAAAAGTTTCCTACCACAAGTAAACAGCTTCATGAGTTATTGAGGAAACACGACTGTTTTCAGCAGATCTATCACTAATGCATTCGGGAAAAAAAAAATGTCATTTATTTAGTTTAGAAGTGGATTTTTCTTTTGTTCTCAGAGCAGGTCAAGTTCCAAATGGTCCACATGTATCTTCAAATGATACATGCATTCCATATCCATTCACACACGTTGCAGATCCAACAAAATCTCAGCACAGATGAGTGTATACCTTTCAGATCAGATGATGTGTTAGTTGATAATTTGTTTGCCTTTGGATCTACAACTTCAACATTTCCTTTTCTCGGATATACATTAGGTCGTAGTGTCCTACACAAACAATGCAAAAATATGAGACATGTCGTGATACATAGCCATATTTTTGAAGATCAAACCTACAACATGTACAAACAAGTTTTCTTACCCTTTGTTTGCTTGGAACTGTGATTTAACCAAGCCATTCTTTGTCATTTCCCTAACGGATGCCAGATCAGGCATTGTTCTACTCATAACCAGAAACAAGGAGTTCACATTCATATATGGACATATTTAATGTATGTTGAGCTCACATCAGTGAAGGGAAATCAGAAAAGATTATTACCTTTCTTGTAAATTAGCTAAGATCGGACGTTTGGGGACAAGTACCTTGACTATTGGACCTCTGCATCTTTCTTGGGATGTATCTGCAGCCGTTGTACATGTATCAACAACGGATTTTTTTCAACATCAAAACAAGCACATCCAAGGTGAATTTTATATGCAACATGCAGTGAGAGATCAGTTATGCAGGCTAGTGATTTTACCCTTTATTTTTCGGATCTGAGCTGTTCGAGTGTTATTATGCCTTTTCCCATTATTTGTTCGGCGGATTCATAAACTCATACACAAATCAAACAAGCATGTATTAGTTTGCTTCTTATTTCTGTATAAAAATCATCAACTGGGCACATATTCAACAATGGCAGGGTTGATGTTTACCTCTGTAGGAAAAGGCATTAATGCACTGATAAGCTCATATTTATATATATTTTACATCAAATTCACTTGTCTTTTCTTAGTTAGTTCCTTATATTTTTGAGCTATTTACTTTGTTTTTGTGTTTAGTAGGATTTGTCAAGCAAAGAAAAGAAAAATAGCACAAGTTGGATATTAAGTGACAAATTCGTCAAAACTGCCTGTGCAGGTCAGCTGACTTTGGAAGCAAGTTGCGAACATCTCAGAATGAATTAGAGAATGAGCCTTATATGCTTAGAAATCTACGGATGTCTATTTTCTGGAGCATTTCGCGGATTGTTAATAGCATTTTTATAGAAGAAGTTATGGCTGTTTTAACATTGAAAGGTTTCCAAGACGCTGTGCAGTTTGTAACTGCATTGAAGGCAATAAATCCAATAAAACTTGCAGCCAAGAACAAGCCAGCTGACATCTCCTCAAATATCAGATGAAATGGAATTAAATATGAGGATTAAGTGGGAGTAATTGGCATAAAGGTTGCCCAAAGAGTTACAATTGTTTTACAATTTCCTCTCACTTATTGTCATCACTAAATGGCTGTTAGTGGGGTGAGTTATGGAGCATAAATGGGGCAGCAAGCATGGGCATAAAGGCTGCAAGTTGCAGCAGCAAAGGAGAGTTCTTTAGAGAAAAAAAGATAGAAAAAAAAGGAAGGAAAGGAAGGAAAAAAAAGTAAGGCTGCTGCGTTGAGAAAGGAAAGAAAGGAAGGAGGAAATCTTGACATTCTCTTCTCTAGGTTTTATCTTCTCAAACTCATGTCTTTCTTTTGGTTTATTTTGAGAACTATGTGTAACGAATTTTTTAGAGGTTATAGGGGCTGTTTTGAAGCCCCGAATATGATTGCAATTTTGTTATGACATTTCGTTAAATTATTTTTATGAATGGATGAAACTTGGTTCACTACTTGTCTCATTGATGAATTCTTTATTTGTTTTCTATGGATGCATACGTAGTAAGCATATATAGGATTCTAATGCTACGAGTATGTGTGTGCCTGCCCTTGTCGAATGAGGACCTACATATGTTCTAAAGTAGTACTTGTTAATTGCGATTAACATGTGAACCAATTTCTAAGATAAGTAAGACAACGCCAGTACTTACGATGCCTTGTGATGACTCAAACTCTTTTCGTTCTTAATGATTTCTACTTGTTAAATCTATGAACACGCCATTCTAGATTGCATGCTAGGGACTAAGTTAAGTTGAAAACGTCATTCTCTTAACATACTACGTAAGAAAGAGTAATAGGTTGAGTTCTAACATTGAGCCAACTTGAGCATCTTCATCCGGAAATAAAAGAAATTTGAATGAAACATAACATGTTTGCATGATTATTTGGTGGTGGATAGCAATACCCCTAACTCGTTTTTCTTAATTTGTGAACTACTTAAAATTTGTTTCTATCCTGTTTTTGTTCTATTTAATTTAAATAGCAAATCAACTCCAAAAATCCCAAAAATTTGTGTGAGTGTAGCTTTGTGTGTCTAGTATCTACATATAAAATTTCGTAGACTTTAGATATGTATAAGTCAGTCTAATAATTATTTTTCGGTGGCTGGTCAGTAGGGACAGCAACCCAGTTTTTGTGACATTTTAGGTAGTTAGATAAAACAATCTTCTGCGGGAAAGACCCTTATTTTCATATGCTACAATTGACAAATCTTAGTGTTAATAAGGAAAATCAATAGGACATTTGTGTGCTACTTTGTGGTGTGCTTTTAATCCTATCATGCACATATTCAACAATGGCAGGGTTGATGACTACAAAACAAAGTGTCATTAGTGAGGGTCAAATACTGTTGGAAAAGGCATTTTTCCGTCGCAAATACTTATTTCCGACGGGAAAAAGCCCTCGCTGAGCGTCGGAAATTGTCCCATTGGAAATACTTTTGTTCCGACCAGCCGTTGGAATTAATGCATTTTCGACACACATGACTCGTTAATAGTTATATTTATGTTGGAATTGAATGTTCAAAATGGCAAACTTATTTTATTTTCAACATGGAATTTTGGTCGCAAATACTTATAGAGTTGTCGAAATTACTTTTCAAGTGACGACAAATGTTTTTTGCAATCACGTTTTTTCGACCAAACAATTGTGTCAAAAAATCTTTTTCCAACAAAATCATCTTTTTTTATGAGAGTGCACAATCATCGCAATTACAATTACGGACCATACAAGGTTGTCAAAAATACATAACGGCTTGACAGAAATAGGCACAAAAACATATTTGCTATGATCAAGCATCATCGAAAATATGTACTTCCAACGGTGAAGTTTTATCGGTAATACATATTTGCAATGGCAAGCTTCGTTGGGAATATATATATTTTCAACAATGAAGACTCGTCGAATATATATATTTGCAATGGTGAAGTTTTGTCGGTAATATATATTTTTGACGGTGAAGCTTCATTGGAAATAAATATTATTGACCATATTTAGTCATCGCAAATTTTTTCATAACCAATATTTGGTTGAAAATTGGTTTTTCCTATATGAGCGTCTTTGTTAGAAATGTGCACAGTAACGAGAGGAATTTACAATCAAAAAAGCTATTATTCTATTTATAATTAAATTATATATTGAAATTAAAATATGATAAAAATAGGTATGTAATCGTTACTAATAAATTAACCAAACCATTGTATTAAATTTCTCAATATCCAAGCAAGATTATTCATAAAATTATTTAAAAAAGAAAATGGACAATAGTTAAATTGGAAAAAATAAAAAAAAGAACAATATCCCACGAATAAAACCTAACAAGTTCAGATATTTGTTAATATCAAAATAAAAGTATGATGCACTACTAATCTTCATGTTGAGCATTTGACCAACTTTGAACATTCTCCTGTCAAACAAACAATAAAGAGAGTAAGTAAAGAAATAATATATTATTCAACAATAAGACAAACAATAAAAATGAAATAAAACAATTTACCATAGAAGCAGATGGTCCTGAGTCTGCATAATTATTTGAGTTGTTTGGCATCAATCTTTCAACTAATTCTTGCAAAGAATTCAACTTATCTGTTAAAGTGTGGACTTGGTCCTTCAATTGCTCATGGCTTTCTTCACGTCCTAAGCACATACGTTTATTACAACTTTGGCTATTTAAGGGATATGCATCTTTAGTACTAAAGACAACACCTACATGAAGAAGACGACCATGACTTGGACACTTGAAGGTTGATTCTCAATAGATGTTTGTTGTGTCTCATGTATTTCGCTACTATGTGATGGTTGGGTAACACCAAGTTGGTCTGAAGAGGGTGTAGGTGAATGAGTAGTAGTGCGCGGTGCTCTATTTTGACTCATTCCTCTTGTTGCCGTGGCTACAATTTTACAAAGAAAACACAAAGCTAAATAAGACATAATTATGAGAGAATTAGTTTCTTTTAGCATAGGACAAAGTTTATAAAACAACCAACAACCTTTGAATCATGAAATTAAGCAAACGAAATACCACTCTCTTCTATCTTCAAGTATACTTTGAAGTTAAACTATACATTCCAATTTAATAATTGGTTTTATATCTAACCGTTCAACACTAGTTTGATATAATCTATTTTTAAGGATATATTATTAAAAATCGAACCAAATTAAACTAAATTTGTGCATATATTGTTTATTTTTTTTCATCATGATTTTAATAAGTGTGAGGCAAACGGGTTAGTTAATTTAAACTGCAAAAAATTAGTTTTTAATCAAGTGCATGGCAAACATGGTTGGATTGTTTTTAGCCTAACATCAAGATTTAAGAGTTGGCCTACTTGAAATTGACTTATTTCTTTTGTTAACCAAAGAATAAAGTTTTAAACTGAGCATATGATTTACTTGTTTTTAATTTCTATCAAGCTTATTTGAACTCGGGGATGGGAGAAGAAAATTGGAGACGAATCATCTAGTCCTCTTAGTTGATCTTCCTTTGTCTTCAGGTATTTGATTATAAATTTTATGATCAAACCCATACATTTTTTTTTAATTCCATGATGCGTGTTATTAAACACAAAAATTGTTAGAAATTAGAATGATTCAAACTAATCCATCATATATATCATGGAAAAGCTACAAGTTTGATCGTCTAGTCATAGACCTAAAAACTACCAAATTAAAAAAACTACACTATTTACACTGAAATTCACCAATCTAAACCGCTCTTCTAGACCTACGTCGTTCTGCTAGAAACATGGATGTCTTCCCAAATAAAATGAAATGTGCTAGAAACATGGATGTCTTCCGAAAAAAATTCCAGGATGATTCCATGGGTCTTATACTATTCTTTTCCATGCTAGTGAAACTGACATGTAGTTTAGACAACAACAACAACAACAACAAAGCCTTTTCCCACTAAGTGGGGTCGGCTATATGAATCCTAGAACGCCATTGCGCTCGGTTTTGTGTCATGTCCTCCGTTAGATCCAAGTACTCTAAGTCTTTTCTTAGGGTCTCTTCCAAAGTTTTCCTAGGTCTTCCTCTACCCCTTCGGCCCTGAACCTCTGTCCCGTGGTCACATCTTCGAACCGGAGCGTCAGTAGGCCTTCTTTGCACATGTCCAAACCACCGTAACCGATTTTCTCTCCTCTTTCCTTCAATTTCGGCTACTCCTACTTTATCTCGGATATCCTCATTCTTAATCTTATCCTTTCTCGTGTGCCCACAGATCCAACGAAGCATCCTCATCTCCACTACACCTACGTGTTGATGCTTCACCGCCCAACATTCTATGCCATACAGCATTGCCGGCCTTATTGCCGTCCTATAAAATTTTCCCTTGAGCTTCAGTGGCCTACGACGGTCACACAACACGCCGGATGCACTCTTCCACTTCATCCATCCAGCTTGTATTCTATGGGTGAGATCTCCATCAAATTCTCCGTTCTTTTGCAAGATAGATCCTAGGTAGCGAAAACGGTCGCTCTTTGGTATTTCCTGATCTCCGATCCTCACCCCTAACTCATTTTGGCCTCCGTTTGCACTGAACTTGCACTCCATATATTATGTCTTTGATCGGTTTAGGCGAGGACCTTTAGATTCTAACACTTCTCTCCAAAGGTTAAGCTTCGCGTTTACCCCTTCCTGCGTTTCATCTATCAACACTATATCGTTTGCGAAAAGCATACACCAAAGAATATCATCTTAAATATTAAGTTTGTGATCTTCGCTAGATTGCTCCAGTCATTAGTATGGATAAGTATGTAAATGGATAGAGACATGAAGCAAACACAAGATGTACGTGGTTCACCCAAATTGGCTACGTCCACGGAGTAAAGGAGTTCTCATTAATTGTGAAGGGTTTACACAGTATATAGGTTCAAGCTCTCCTTTAGTGAGTACAAGTGAATGATTTAGTACAAATGACATTAGGAAATATTGTGGAAGAATGATCTCGTAATCACGAAACTTTTAAGTACCGAAGTGTGGTATCGTCTTCACTTGCCTTATCTGTCTCATAGGTAGATGTGGCATCTTCTTTGGAAGTACTCTTCCTCCCTCCAGGGGTGGTATCTTTAACTGGTGGAGATGCACAAGGTAATGTATCAATTTCACTTGACGCTTACTTGTAGTTTCAGGCTTGGTCAAGCGCGATACAAACCATGTAGTAGGAGTCCCCCAAGTCGCCGAGCTAGGGGATCTGCTGAAAGAGGTGACAGACAAGGTAAGCAATCAGAGCTCCAAGCAATCAGTCCCAGATCAGAAGTTTTGATTTCGAGTTCCGGCTGATTGTTATCATTCTCCTTATCTTGCAGGTAGCATGAAGGATAAAGAGAAGAAAAGGAGAAAAGGTGATATGTGATACTTTTGCTTTTGAAGAAGTAACTTTCCATATGCTTATTCTTGAACTGGGCTGGAGGGTTTTCTTGTTTCCACCAGAGTATAAGGCCGACTGAAGAATTTGAGGGTCAAAACAAGTCCATCAAATCTAGAGTACGTTCGACCCTGCTGATATGGGATACTTTTGCTGTTGACAAAGTAGTGGATGTATCGGCAGGTGTTCTGTTGCGCTTGTCTCCACATGCTTCCTTGTATCCTTCTCACTTGCCCTATTTGTTCCTCAGGCAGATGTGGTATCTTCTCGGGAAGCATAAGATGTTGAAGATGAGTACTCGAGAGCAATGGGGTTCCAGGCAGTCAGTTCCAGACTAGAAGCTTGATTCCAAGTGCTGACTGATTGCTCTCTTTCTCCTTGTCTTGCAGGTAAGAACAAGGCCAAAGGAAAAGATAGGAAAAAAGCATGATATGGGATACTCTTGCTTTTAACCCTGATGATATGAGATATTCTTGCTCTAGTGTAGCTTGTTTGCAGAGGTATTCTCGGGGGGAAAGAAAGCTGAGTATTTCGAGAGGCTTCGTTGGGAGTGCCCTCTCAGATATGAGGAAGGGTTGAGCATTTTTGCAGGTCTGCCTGTCCGTTGAGGATGGAGGTCGACATATATAGGAGTCTCCTTAATAAGGAGTAATACTATTCTTTTACCCTGCTTGGTCATAACACGGTAGTGGGTGCTGCCAGCTTCACGTGTTTTAACTCTGTCAGAGCACTTTGAAAAAGTGGTCTGTGGTATCTGGAAAGCTGATGTTACGTGTGAAGATTACAGACAAGCTTTATCCAAGGAGATCTGGCTCTCGAAGTTAAGAAAGCGGTGTTAGGATTACAGACAAGCTTTATCTAAGGGGCTCTCGAAGTTGAGAAAGCGGTGCCTCTTCGGTTTTCGAACAAGCAATCCTGTCGGGGATTTGTCTCTCGAGATTCGGAGAACGGTGCCTCTTCGATTTTTGAGAAAGCAATCCTGCTAGGAGTCTGGCTCTCGAGATTCAGAGAGCGGTGTCTTGTCGCTTTTTGAGAAAATAATCGTGTTGGGAGTCTGGCTCTCGAGATTCGGAGGATGGTGCCTCTTCGATCTTGAAGCAAGCAATCTTGTTGGGAGTGTTTTCTCGAATGTGAGTAAAGGTTAGGCCTGTTTGCTAGTCTACCTTGCCATGGAGCACAGAGGTTGACCCACAAGGACTTTCCAATTATCCAGCAATGGTCCTGTTCCTTTACCCTTGTGGGTAATAATATGGTAGCTAGACCTTCAAAATTTATGTGTCTAAACTTTGTTAGTGTTGTTTCTTTGCTATTCTTTTACCCTTCTTGGTCATAGCGATGTAATGGGAGCTGCAAGCTTCACGTGTCTAAACTTTGTCAGAGATTTTTGGCAAAGTTATCTGTGGTACCCGTGAGCTGATGTTGCGTGTGGAAAGTGAATGATTGAACAGTAACATTCACGTGCTTTCTACTTCACTAGAAATCTTCGACAGAATGCCCGTAATTTCCGCAAAGTTGAGTGTGCATGTGACAGGTGCTGACAAGGCTGAAAAAGCAGGTGCCTCTTCGATTTCTGAGATCGACCCTCGTGGTCTCTGAGCAGCCCAGCTTTTGAGAAAGCAAGCACCTTTTCGATTTCTGCGATCGACCTTCGTGGTCTTTGAGCAGCCCAGCTTTTGAGAAAGCAAACGCCTCTTCGATTCCTGAGATCGGCCCTCGTGGTCTCTGAGCAGCCCAGCTTTTGAGAAAGCAAACGCCTTTTCGATTTCTGAGCAGGCGCCTCTTCGATTTCTGAAGCTCCATCGAGTGCGGATTTTTATAGAGGCTGGTATTAAGTTCCAAAGCACACTTGAATCTCCACCAGTAGAAGCTCCCTTCTTACATTTCTAAGATCTTGATTTGTCCGACTTATTTTCTCTTCAACACCTTTGAAAATGTCTGGCCTCTCCGACCGTCGTTTTGACTTGAACCTTGTTGAAGAGGCAGCCACGCCTTCTCCAGACAACATATGGCGCCCATCCTTCGTATCCCCTACTGGTCCTCTTACCGTTGGGGATTCCGTGATTAAGAATGATATGACCGCTGCGGTGGTGGCCAAGAACCTTCTCACTCCCAAAGATAACAGACTACTTTCCAAACGGTCTGATGAGTTGGCTGTTAAGTATTCTCTGGCTCTCAGTGTTCAGTGTGCAGGTTCTGTGTCTAATATGGCCCAACGCCTATTTGCTCGAACCCGCCAAGTTGAATCATTGGCGGCTGAAGTGATGAGTCTCAAACAGGAGATTAGAGGGCTCAAGCATGAGAATAAACAGTTGCACCGGCTCGCTCATGACTATGCTACAAACATGAAGAGGAAGCTTGACCAGATGAAGGAATCTGATGGTCAGATTTTACATGATCATCAGAGGTTTATGGGTTTGTTCCAAAGGCATTTATTGCCTTCGTCTTCTGGGGCTGTACCGCGTAATAAAGCTTTAAATGATCAACCTCCGATGCCTCCTCCTTCTAGGGTGTTGTCCAGTACTGAGGCTCCGAATGATCCCCCTCTGGTGCCTTCTCTTTCTGAGGCTCTGCCGACTGCTAAGACTTCTCCTAAGCAACTTTTGTGAAGGCTCCCTCTTGTTTGTTTATTTTGACTCGTGTATATGTACATATTTGTAACTTCTTAGAGATATCAATAAATAAGCTTTGTTTCATTTCAACGTATTGTGTTAAATACACCAAAGCCTTCTTCACTAAGTTCTTTGAATTTTTCTTTTGTTGAAGCTTGTATGTTGAAGCTTTGTGAGTGGAGCATGTAGGTTGAGGCAGTGTTCCCTTAATTTCCCGGGTGGGGAAAACTTCTCGATTGGAGACTTGAAAAATCCAAGTCACTGAGTCAGGTCGGCTATATGAATCTTAGAACGCCATTGTGCTCGATCATGTGTCATGTCCTCCGTTAGATCCAAGTACTCTAAGTCTTTTCTTAAAGTCTCTTCCAAAGTTTTCCTAGGTCTTCCTCTACCCCTTCGGCCCTGAACCTCTGTCCCGTAGTCGCATCTTCTAACCGGAGCGTCAGTAGGCCTTATTTGCACATGTCCAAACCACCGTAACCGATTTTCTCTCAGTTTTCCTTCAATTTCGGCTACTCCTACATGTAGTTTAGACAAAATCAAAAATAATTTCTGATGGCCAAGAACCCAGACTTGATTAGGCAAAGACAAAATCCCATTGTAGCTTTTCTTTTTGTACATATAAATTAAAAATCCACATATAAAATTACCTTGTATATTTGCATGTTGGGTCTCTTGCATTTCATTGTCATGTAGTTCAGTGGTGGTATCATGTTGGTTTTAAAGAGAGTCTAGATGACAGACGACGTGTGTTTGATGAATTTTTTTTGGCTCATTCCCTTATTTACCATATCTATCAATCATACAAGTACAAGAAAATTAGATGCCAATAGTACCGAAAGATAGAAAAATGAAAAAACGAAACCATGAAAGCTAAATAAAATTGACTAGAATTAGGGTTTTAATGGCAGAAGGCAAAATATATACATAAACCCTAATTGTTAGAAAATCCCAGCAGCCATGAAAAATGAATAAAATTGAAATTTAATATATACATAAACCCTAAACTTAAAATTGGCACAAGGAGAACTCATTGTCACAAAACCTAAACTGGACGAACTAGACAAACATGACTTTAGGTTTACCTGTATACTCACGGTTGTGCCCTTTGAATATTGATTAGGGAGATTTTTTGTTGCCTCCTTTGAAGGTTGGAGGCATTAATATAAATAATGGCATAGATGCAACCCTAATCTAATCAAGAGTGTAGTTTCCCTCCTCTTTTTTTTTTTTTTTTTTTTTTGCTGTGGGCCGAACAAATTTTAGGAAACATTTTTGGAAATTGTGGGAGAAAAGGGAGGGACATGCCAAAATCCTAATTAATTTGGAAAAAAAGCCAAACCGCTTAAATTCCATAAAAACTAGAGTTTGGGAATTGTGGGAAAAAGATGAGGGAAGCCAAATTTATTTTTTGGGAAACGGCAAAACACTAAATTCTACAAACATTTTTATTAAAATATAAAATAATATTGTTCCATACCATTCATTTAAGGAAAAAACCCAAAACCCTGAACATTATCAAAAATTAATATTTGCAGTCTGGAAAATTAATTTGAATGATCTAACCGTCAAACTTGTTTCTATATGATCTAACAGACATTCAGATATTAGGTAACGAGATGAGACCTTTTGACGATTATAAACGCAAACTGAGGATTTAACGGTTATTTTAACCCAGCTGATTTTTACAACTACTCCTAAGCCCTATAAGAGTGTGACGAACGAATTCGATCTTCAATTTAATATTTGCACTAATGGATAATACTATTTTAATATGGTTTTGTGGTTTTTTTTTTTGTTGAAAACACGTTTTTATTGTTGCGTGTATGTAATATTTTAATACCCAAATTAATGTATACGATCCCTCCACTTTAGTATTGCTTAATTATACCCAAAATAAACCTACATATAATTTTAGTTGGGATAAACAACTCTTGGATTTGTGAACTCCATTTCCTCTGTCTTATGGTTTGGGCATTCTTGACTTTCTCCCTCCATTCCGTCGGACGTCTGAACTCTAGGTATTTCTTCCATCATCTGGACGTTCTTGAATTTTTTTTCTTCCGTTCCATTGTTATGTTATTTATTGGCTTGTTCTATTTTCCAATTAATTGTGACTTCAACCTTTATTTTTTCAGATTTATAGTTTTGATTTTGCACGTCTGTTGGGGGGGGGGGGGGGGTTGGGGGGATGGGTTGGGGGGTGTTTCGGAAATATATTTTTATTTGGGTCAAATTGAAGGGGTTGTCTTAGTCTTGCTAAAAAGAAGAGAAGAAACCATGTACGGTTGGGGTTGGGTAGACAAAGAAGGCTCCATAATCAATTATAAATGTCTAATCCATCTAGAAATCTAGTAGGGATTGACTAAGAAGCAGGAATATGGGAGTTAGGTTGTACATATCTGAATTACTTTCAACTTTTTCTATATGTTTGGGTTTGGGGTGGGGGGGAGATTAAGAGTTAGCATTTGGGCGTGTGTGGAATTTTAATTATTGAGATTGAATTTCGTATTTTCTATTCTATTGAAATCTGTTTCTATGTGGTTTATGACTAATTGAGGTCCATGTGAGATTGAATTTAGAATCTTTATTTGCTTTTCTTCTTTATTGGCATGCAAGTTATGAATTGGATTATCAAAACTAAGAGGATTTTGTTGATTTGCATTTAAGCATATTGGCGTTTATTGTTTTTTTTTTTTTTTTGGTTACTGTGCTTATATACGTAACTGATTTTGACGATAATATTGAGAAACGCAATACGTTTATAGCATTCGATAAAGACTGTTCGGTTCTTGCACGTGTGTGTCCCCCCAATTAGACACTCTGTGTGAACTTTGTTCCATGCAGGGAAAAATGCCAATCGATAAATCTTGGATGCAATCTGGGAGGTCATCCGAAGATTATTTTAACGGAGTTGAAACTTTTCTTGATTATGCATACAACCATCTTCAGCCGGACGATGCTAAAATTTTATGTCCTTGCGTCAAGTGTAGTAATAGATACAAAAAAGTTAAGGTTGAAGTACAACAACATCTTCTTTATAAAGGAATTATCAAAAATTATACTAGATGGCATTTGCATGGGGAGGATGAGAATGACGAGACTGATGAAAGCAACAGTGACCGTGATAGTGATGGTAGTGAGAATGATGTGATCAATATGGAACAAGATGATGATATGCATGGTTTAGTAGAAGAAGGCTGTCCACAGGACCCAAATAGAGATGCAGAAAAGTTTTACAAATTGTTAGTGTGTCTTGGTATGAAGTATTAAAAGACGTGGTTGAGCTTCGTTACACAGAAGGCAATAGAGTTGTATTGTTCAATTGTGAGTGGTATGACATTGTGCGAAAAGGAACAGGTTATAAGATAGATCGTTATGGAATAATTAGTATTAATACAACTCGCAAGTTGCATACTAAATAGCCATTTGTGCTGGCAAACCAAGCAACCCAAGCTTTTTATGTGAGAGAGATTAAAAATAAGGCTTGGAGTTACGTGGTGGAAACGAAGCCTAGAAATGTTTATGAGATGCCTAATGTTGATGATGATGATGAGCCATACCAAGAAGAAGACGTGCATGGGGGTATTCAAGCCAACCAAAATGATGACAAAGATGATGAAATTGTGGGCTAAGCTCTCATTGTGATTGTGTGTGTGTTTTTTTTTTTTAATCTGAAAATTTAGTTGCGGAAGTGATATGGTTATACTTTGTTCAATGTCAATGACAAATGTTATGATTTAACAAAGGCATGCAAATGATTTCTTTATCATAGAATACAATATTAAGTTATACACTTTTTTGCTCAATGGTTTTATTTTTAATTTAATGGTTCAATTTTCTCCATATATATTCTAAGTTATATGATCTATTTATTGTAGAATTTAAATTAAGCATCAAACTTATTTCAAGAATATTCAAACGACACATGTGACCTTTAGTAAATAATTGATTCCAACAAAACCATATGCCTTAAAATTTATTCTGACAAAGAAAAAATTTGTCGGAAAAATATGATTACTTCCGATAACAACTAATCACCCTCGAAAATATAAAAGCATTACCAAGAGGACTTTTTTTTCCCTCAAAATTATAAAAACATTACCGAGAGGACTTTTTTTCCCTCGAAAATACTAAATCAATTTCGTCAACATGAGTCAACCTTCAGAAATAACCATTCTATTTCCGATAAGAACTTTACTTGCCGTTAATACAACTGGCGCCAATTATTCCCGCCAAACAAAAGTGCAATTTCGACGAAACTTGAGACTTTTTCCGAGGATATCATGTGCGTTGGTAATACAAATTTGTTTCATGCCATGTTACCGACGACTCATATTTTATGGTCGTAAAATGTGCTTTTTACAACGGTTTTTTTGGGCCCTCGAAAAATCTTCGTCTGTAATGACTACTTTTTTTATAGTGAGCTTAGATGTGCCTACATTTCCATAGCAGACTCACCAATTTTGGGTTTTTGCAGGGAATAGTGAGTAATGAGGCGCGGCTAGGGGTTCTTCATTATTGGGAAATGAGATGTAGTTAGGGTTCTGCTATTAAAGGGAGAGATGGCTGAGAGAAATGAGAGAGAAGAAAGACGCGAGAGAGGAAGAACAAGACACGAGACAAGATATATAAAGAGCATCAACTTGTCAGCTACAACCGACAGAAAGTTTTAAAATATTTAAAAATAATTATTAATGTCGGGTATAAGCGACACGATTCTCTTTTTAACCGACATTACCTTTATGTTGGTTGAAAGCGACACGATTCATTTTTTATACGACACCACCATTTAAAAAGATTAAAAACTATGTCGTTATAAGCGATATTAACAGTCTATGTCGGTTATAAACGACATAGACAGTTTATGTCGGTTATAAGCAACAATAATTCCAACACCATAGAAAGTGGTTGTCTGAAATGTCTAATCAGCCACTATATTATATAAAACCGACACCAACCGCTGACACAATAAGCCACTTTTGTAGTAGTATAATCATATTTTACATAGTGAAGAAAATCTCCAAGCAAATAGTATTGTATATCTTTTTATTAGTCAAGCAGAAAATATAAAATTAGAAAATATTACGGATAATAATTTATTAAACCAGTTATTAGACTATTTAAAAAAAATAAAAATAAAAATTGTTAGACAAAATATAAATCACATTACATCCCAACTAGAAGATAATAATAAAAATAGAGACTTCCTAGCAAGAGAGATAAAATAGCTCATTGATACCATAGATAGTAAGCCTAAGCAAGTAGAAAGTGGGTCACTAGAAATAGTTAAGCAATTAAAATTAGAAGTTCAAAAGTTCAATTAGTATAGAAAGATTTCACTCAGCAAATAGATAAGTTACATAATAAAATAGATAGATCATTAGTTTAATGGCCGATTCCTGAACCAATAGAATATATATCCAAGTTTTGAAGGAATTAGATATTAAATAAGGAACCAATTGATTTAATTGATTTTTCATCACAAGTAGCTAGTAGTAATATTTCCATTAGACAAAATAATTTAATTATCCAATTACTTTTAAATTTTGTTGAAAAATTAGATCAAGTTTGTTGATGCACAAAATCAGTGAGGACTTTGGTACAACAAAAAGTGTTAAGTTTGTGACCTTCGCTAGATTGCTCTGGTCACTAGTGTGGATAAGTATGTAAATGGATAGGGACAGGGAAGCAAACACAAGATGTACGTGGTTCACCCAGATTGGCTACGTCCACGGAGTAGAGGAGTTCTCATTAATTGTGAAGGGTTTACACAAGTACATAGGTTCAAGCTCTCTTTTAGTGAGTACTAGTGAATAATTTAGTACAAATGACATTCAGAAATATTGTGAGAGAATGATCTCTATTTATAGAAAAGAGTTTCTAGTTTCATTTTAACATTGACACGTGTCGTGTTGTGATTGGCTTTTGATGTTGACACATGTCGCGCTATGATTGGCTTCTGATGTCGACACGTGTCACGCTGTGATTGGCCTCCTAGTTTGAAGGAAACTCTTCTGGGTCCTTGACGGTATAACGTTGACCGGTGCTTAATAGTTTTGGGATTGGTCAGGTATGGTACAAACAGTGCTCCCCTCCCGAGTGAGGGAAGTTCCTCGGCTGGGGACTTGCAAGATCCAAGCCATTGAGCAATCACGAAACTTCTAAGTACCGAAGTGTGGTATCATTTTCACTTGCCTTATCTGTCTCATACGTAGATGTGGCATCTTCTCTAGAATTACTTTTCCTCCATCCAGGGGTGGTATCTTTAATCGATAAAGATGCACAAGGTAATGTATCAATTTCACTTGAAGCTTACTTGTAGTTTTGGGCTTGGTCAAGTGCGATACAAAACCCTATAGTAGGAGTCCCTCAAGTCGCTGAGCTAGAAGATTTGCCGAAAGAGGTAACAGACAAGGTAAGCAATCAGACTTCCAAGCAAGTAATCTGGATCGGAGGTTCGACTTCGGCTTCCGGTTGATTGTTCTCTTTCTCCTTGTGTCGTAAACAGCAACAAGGATAAGGAGAAGCAAATGGAGAAGAGATGATATGAGATACTTTTTTCTTTTGAAGAAGTAACTTTCCACAGGCTTATTCTTGAACTGGGCTGGAGGGTTTTCTGGTTTCCTCCAGAGTATAAGGCCGACTCAAGAATTTAAGGGTCAAAACAAGTCCATCGAATCAAGAGTGTGTTCAACCTTGATGATATAGGATACTTTTTCTGTTGACGAAGTAATAGATGAATCGACACGTGTTTTGTTGCGCTTGTCTCCACATGCTTCCTTATATCCTTCTCACTTGCCCTATCTGTTCCTTAGGCATATGTGGTATCTTTTCTAGAAGCATAAGATGTTGAAGATGAGTACTCGAGAGCAATGCTAGGTAAGTAATCAGGCAAGGGGTTCCAGGCAGTCGGTTCCTAACTGGAAGCTTGATTCCAAGTGCTGACTGATTGCTCTCTTTCTCCTTGTCTTGCAGGTAAGAACAAGAGCAAAGGAAAAGACAGGAAAAAAGCATGATATGGGATACTCTTGCTTTTGACCCTGATGATATGAGATACTCTTGCTCTGGTGTAGCTGGTTTGCATAGGTATTATTGGGGGGGAAGAAAGCTGAGTATTTCGAGAGGCTTCGTTGGGAGTGCCCTCTCAGATATGAGGAAGGGTTGAGTATTTTTGCAGGTCTGCCTGTCTGTGGAGGATGGAGGTCGACATATATAAGAGTCTCCCTAACAATAAGTAGTAATGATATTCCTTTACCCTTCTTGGTCGTAGCAATGTAGTAGGAGCTGCAAGCTTCACATGTTTTAACTTTGTTAGACCACTTTGAAAAAGTGTTGCGTGTGAAGATTGCAGACAAGCTTTATACAAGGAAATCTGGCTCTCGAAGTTCAGAGAGCGATGCCTTTTCAATTTTCGAACAAGTAATCCTGTCGAGGATCTGGCTCTCGAGATTCAGAGAGCGGTGCCTCTTTGATTTTTGAGAAAGCAATCCTGTTAGGAGTCTGGCTTTTGAGATTCGGAGAGCGGTGCCTCTTCGATTTTTGAGAAAGTAATCCTGTTGGGAGACTAGCTCTTGAGATTCGGATGGCGGTGCCTTTTCGATTTTTTAGCAAGTAATAATGCTATTCCTTTACCTTTCTTGGTCATAGCAATGTAGTGGGGGCTGCAAGCTTCACATGTTTTAACTTTGTCAGAGCGCTTTGAAAAAATGATCTATGGTATCTGGAAAGCTGATGTTACATGTGGAAAGTGGTGCCTCTTCGAAATCCGGAGAGTGGTGCCTCTTCGATTTTTGAACCAACGACCTTGTTACCCTTTCTTTTATAAGGGCACCAATTGTGTGCAAGAAGTACATTCAGAGAGTTATTGCTTATAGGAATTTTCCCCTTACTTCAAAGATTCATTGCACCTCATTTCTCCTTCATCATTTCTGAGAATGTCTGGCCCATCCGACCGTTGTTTTGACTTGAACTTTGGTGAAGAGGCAGCCATGCCTTCTCAAGAAAACATATGGCGCCCATCCTTCTTATCCCTTACTAGTCCTCTTACCGTTGGGAACTCTGTGATGAAGAATGATATGACCGCTGCGGTGGTGGCTAGGAACCTTCTCACTCCCAAAGATAACAGACTACTTTCCAAATGGTCTGATGAGTTGGCTGTTAAGGATTCTCTGGCTCTCAGCGTTCAATGTGCAGGTTATGTGTCTAATATGGCCCAACGCCTATTTGCTCGAACCCGCCAAGTTGAATCATTGGCGGCTGAAGTGATAAGTCTCAAACAGGAGATCAAAGGGCTCAAGCATGAGAATAAATAGTTGCACATGCTCGCACATAACTATGCTACAAACATAAGAATGAAGCTTGACCAGCTGCAGGAATCTGATGGTCAGATTTTACTTGATCATCAGAGGTTTGTGGGTTTGTTCCAAAGGCATTTATTGCCTTCGTTTTCTGGGGCTGTACCGCATAATGAAGTTCCAAATGATCAACCTTCGGTGCCTCCTCCTTCTGGGGTTCTGCCTAGTACTGAGGCTCCGAATAATCACCCTCTGGTGCCTCCTCTTTCTAGGGCTCTGCCGACTGCTGAGACTTCTTCTGAGCAACCTTTGTGAAGGCTCGCTCTTGTTTGTTTATTTTGATTCATGTATATGTACATATTTGTAACTTATCGGAGATATCAATAAACAAACTTTGCTTCATTTCAACGTATTGTGTTAAATACACCAAGGCCTTCTTCACTAAGCTTTTTGAATTTTTCCTTTTGTTAAAGCTTGTATGTTGAAGCTTTGTGAGCGAAGCATGTAGGTTGAGGTAGTGCTCCCTTAATTTCCCAAGTGAGGAAAACTTTTGTTTGGAGACTTGAAAAATCCAAGTCACTGAGTGGACGTGAGACTTCCGAGTATCAAGGTGCAGTAGCATATGGTAGGAGTTCCCCAAGTCTCCGGTCGAGGGAGTTGACAAATGAGGCATTTCCTTTCTAAGTGGTAGCCCAAAACTCCTTCTTCATATATATTTGTTATGAAAGTTGTTAGGCCCAAAGAAGATGAGGCCTAGGCAATTTTTTTTTTTTTTTAATTTCCGAATTTTTGAATTTCCGAATTTCGAAAAAAAAAAATTATATATATATATTTTAAAGCTTTGTAGGTGAAGCTTTGTAGGTGAAGCTTTGAGGTTGAAGCTTTGTTGGGCACCATGAATTGATTTTGCTTCACACTATCTTGATCAAGACAGTGTGAAGCTTTTGTGTTGAAGTGTTGTAGGTGAAGCTTTTGTGGGTCAAGCTTTTGTAGGTCAAGCTTTGTTGGGCACCATGAATTGATTTTGCTTCACACTATCTTGATCAAGTTAGTGTGAAGCTTTTGTAGGTGAAGCTTTTGTGTTGAAGTTTTGTAGGTGAAGCTTTTATGGGTGAAGTTTTGTGGGTGAAGCTTTGGAGTTGAAGCTTTGGAGTTGAAGCTTTTGTTGGGTACCATGAATTGATTTTGCTTCGCACTATCTTGATCAAGTTAGTGTGAAGCTTTTGAGAATTTGTAGTTGTCCTCCATTGATAAAGCTTTTGTGTTGAAGCTTTTGTGGGTGAAGCTTTTGTGGGTGAAGCTTTTGTAGGTGAAGCTTTTATAGGTCAAACTTTGGTGGGTCAAGCTTTTGTAGGTGAAGTTTTTGTGGGTGAAGCTTTTGTGTTGAAGCTTTTGTGGGTGAAGCTTTTGTGCTTAAGCTTTTGTGGGTGAAGCTTTTGTGTTGAAGCTTTTGTAAGTGAAGCTTTAGAGTTGAAGCTTTGTAAGTGAAGCTTTGGAGTTGAAGCTTTTGTTGGGTACCATGAATTGATTTTGATAGTGTGAAGCTTTTGAGAATTTGTAGTTGTCTTCCATTGATGAAGCTTTTGTGGGTGAAGTTTTTATGTTGAAGCTTTTGTAGGTGAAGCTTTGGAGTTGAAGCCTTGTAGGTGAAGCTTTGGAGTTGAAGCTTTTGTTGGGTACCATGAATTGATTTTGCTTCACACTATCTTAATCAAGATAGTGTGAAGCTTTTGAGAATTTGTAGTTGTCCTCCATTGATGAAGCTTTTGTGGTGAAGCTTTGTTGAACTTCCTTCTGTTTTTTTTTTTTTTTTTTTTTTTTTTTTTTTTGGAAACTAGAAATTTGAAAATGTGGGAGAGACAACATATACAAATTTTCTTCCACACTGTTGAGCAAGAGATTGTGATGCAAGCCACACCTTGTAGTAGTCGAAGGTTTGGATGAACCATATAAATTGAATTTGCTTCGAAGGTTTGAGAATTGTAGTTGCCCTCCATTGATGAAGCTTTTGTTAACATCATAAATTGGTTTTGCTTCACACTGTCTTGATCAAGAGTGTGTGAAGCTTTTGAGAATTGTGGTTGAACTCATTTGATGAAGCTTTTGTTGGCACCATAAATTGGTTTTGCTTCACACTGTCTTGATCAAGAGTGTGTGAAGTTTTTGAGAATTGTGGATGCCTCCATTGATGAAACTCTTGTTGGCACCATAAATTGGTTTTGCTTCACACTGTCGTGATCAAGAGTGTGTGAAGCTTTTGAGAATTGTGGTTGAACTCATTTGATGAAGCTTTTGTTGGCACTATAAATTGGTTTTGCTTCACACTGTCTTGATCAAGAGTGTGTGAAGCTTTTAAGAATTTTGGTTGCCCTCCATTGATGAAGCTCTTGTTGGTACCATAAATTGGTTTTGCTTCACACTGTCTTGATCAAGAATGTGTGAAGCTTTTAAGAATTGTGGTTGCCCTCCATTGATGAAGCTCTTGTTGGCACCATAAATTGGTTTTGCTTCACATTATCTTGATCAAGAGTGTGTGAAGCTTTTGAGATTGTGGTTGCCTTCCATTGATGAAGCTCTTGTTGGCACCATAAATTGGTTTTGCTTCACACTGTCTTGATCAAGAGTGTGTGAAGCTTTTGAGAATTGTGGTTGAACTCCTTTGATGAAGCTCTTGTTGGCACCATAAATTGGTTTTGCTTCACACTGTTTTGATCAAGAATGTGTGAAGCTTTTGAGAATTATGGTTGCCCTCCATTGATGAAGCTCTTGTTGGCACCATAAATTGGTTTTGCTTCAGACTGTCTTGATCAAGAGTGTGTAAAGCTTTCTATGAGTTGTAGTGTTTGCATTGTTACAGAGGGGAAATGTTTGAAGCAGATGCAAGAGGGCTGAATAGCTTGATATTCGTATGCCATGCATTGAAGTTGTTGTTGGCTTGCAATAAGACTTTGTTGGTGACTATAACTCTTGTTGGGCATAAGTGCTCCTCTAATTGAGTTGTCAAGCTTGAGGGTTTTTGATTATTTGTGAATATTAGGAGTTCACATGTACAATTGTACCACTTGTCTTCTGGTAGGTGGAATGAATGGTGAGTTGCTTTCATCACTTGGTTGGTAGTACGAAGATGAGTTCCTTTTTCCCTTGGTTGGTGGCATGAATGGCAAGTTGCCAAATGATATTAGAGTACAAGTTGTACATTTCATCACCTGGTTGGTGGCATGAATGAGAGTACAGGTTGTACATTTTATCACCTGGTTGGTGGCACGAAGATGAGTTCCGTCTTCACCTGGTTAGTGGTATGAGTGGCAAGTTGCCAAATGATATTAGAGTACAGGTTGTACATTTCATCACCTGGTTGGTGGCATGAATGGCAAGTTGCCAAATGATATTAGAGTACGGGTTGTACATTTCATCACCTGGTTGGTGAGAATAAGGGCAAGGTGTCTAGGCACATTGTAGCAAGTGTCGAATGACTCAAAATATGTTGAACCCTTTCAAAGCACAGTTGGCTTATGTATGAATGTGTTGGAATGTATGATTGAACGAATATACTGTGAAGCTGTTCATTTATTTGTATAGTCTTGTTGACATATACTTAGACTTTGTTTCATGTTGGAAGCATTCATGTTGAAGCTTTGAACCCAAGTGTTTCATTGCTAGGAATGTAAGAGGATTAAGATCGAGTTGTCTAAATCACCTCTTTATTGAATTCATGCCAAATAGTCTCCGTTACATAGGATGCCGAACGGCTGAAGCTTAACACTTGTACAATGTGAGTTTACTTGTAATAGTACTTTAAGTGATCAGCGTTCCATGGATGGCCAAAGGTCTTGCCATCGGAGCTTCTAAGCTTGTAGGAGCCAGGTTGACTAATGCCAACAACTTCAAACGATCCATCCCATTTTGGACTAAGTGTTCCTTCACTTGGGACTCTGTCGCAGAGTAATCTTTTCTTCAATACCCAGTCCCCCACTTTGAAAGAACGATGTTTGACCCTTGAGTCATAGTAGTTGGAGATGCGCTGCTTATAGGCGATATTTCTCAAGTGAGCCTGGTTTCTATGTTCCTCGACTAGATCTAAGTTGAGGGTAAGTTGTTTGTCATTTTCGCTTTGCACGTAGTTCTGGACTCGGAACGTTACTTGCTCAAGCTCAACTGGGACAACTGCCTCTGTACCAAAGGCAAGTGAGAATGGGGTTTCTCCTGTTGATGTCTGATATGAAGTGCGGTATGACCAAAGAACTTGGGGTACAAATTCTGGCCAACAACCTTTAGCCTTGTCCAAGCTGGTTTTCAAAGTTCGCTTGATTATTTTGTTAATGGCTTCAACTTGTCCATTAGACTAGGGATGAGCTGGGGAGGCAAAATATAAGTTGATGTTGAACTTAGAGCAGAACATCCTGAACTTATTGTTGTTGAACTATCGCCCGTTGTCAGTGACTATCGCATTGGGAATGCCAAATCTGCAAAGGATGTTCTTCTATACGAAGTCTTCTATTTTTACCTCAGTAATGGTTGCCAAGGGTTCTACTTCGGCCCACTTTGTGAAGTAGTCAAATGCAACGATTGCATAGCGAACATTGCCCTTCCCTGCAGGCATTGGGCCGATCAAATCAAGTCTCCATTGGGCGAAGGGCTAAGGGCTGATCTTTGGAGTGAGCGGCTCGGGAGGGGAGTGAGGAATAGTTGCGTAGCGTTGACACTTATCACATGAGCAGGATATTCTGATGGCATCTTGGTGGAGTGTTGGCCAGTAATATCCTTGGCGAAAAGCCTTGTGTGCTAAGGATCGAGATCCAGCATGATCTCCGTAAACTCCTTCATGTATTTCTCGAATGATAGTTTCCGCCTCTGCGGGCGTAAGGCATCTTAGGTATGGTAGGTTAAAACCCCGTTTGTAGAGTTGGTCATTAATGATCAAGTAACGGGTAGCCTTGTATCGAATCTGCTTAGCTTGGACTTTGTCATTTGGAAGGGTGTCATGAGCAAGGAATCTATAAATCGGGGTAATCCAACTATCTCCTTGTTGTAAGTTGCACACTTCCGCAACCATGGTGTTTGGTGCTGCAAACAATTCAACCTGAATTTTTCTCCCAATCTTGTCTTCCACCGCTGAGGCAAGGCAAGCCAAAGCATCTGCATGACTGTTTGCCGCTCGTGGAATTTGGATGATCTGGTAATGGAAGTGCTTGAGCAACAATTGTGTTTGTGCCAGATATGCTGCCATTGAGCTATCCTTAGCGTCAAAGTTATTGGTGACCTGGTTAACCACCAATTGGGAGTCACTGAAGATATCAATTCGTTTAACCCCAAGGTGTTTGGCCAAACGTAAGCCTGCCAGGAGGGCTTCATATTCGGCCTCATTGTTCGACGCCTTAAATTTGAAACGAAGAGCATACTCCATCGCCACTTTGTCAGGGGTCGTAAGGACTAATCCTGCTCCACAACCCTGTTGGTTGGACGAGCCATCAACATATAGATTCCATGCTGGGGTTGTTGGTTTTATTTTTTGAGCTTCCGAAGGTAATGAAACCACTTCTTTAGGCGTAGAAACAATGGCAACAGGATATGTGAAGTCGGCGATGAAGTCTGCCACTGCTTGGCCCTTTTCAACTGGCTTTGGTTGATAGAAGATGTCAAACTCACCCAATGTTATCGCCCATTTGATCATTCGCCCGGAAGTGTCAGGACTTTGGAGTATTTGTCGAAGAGGATGATTGGTAAGCACGATGATGGAGTGTGCTTGGAAATAAGGACGAAGTTTTCGAGCAGACATGACCAATGCTAGAGCCAATTTCTCAATGTTGGAGTATCGTGTCTCCGCATCTTGTAAGGCCTTGCTAATGTAGTAGACAGGCCGTTCGACATTACCATCATTTCGAATGAGAACGGAACTTACTAGTGAAGCCGATACCGACAGATAGATAATGAGAGTGTCACCAACCTCAGGTTTGAAGAACAAAGGGGTTTTACTCATGTAGTCTTTGAGGTTCTTGAATGCCTCAGCACATTCATCAGTCCATGTAATGTACTTCTTACTACCCTTAAGTGCTTTGAAGAAAGGAGCACATCTGTCTATGGCCTTAGAGATGAACCTAGTTAAGGCTGCCACATTGCCAGTAAGGCTCTGGATGTCTTTTGAAGTTACTGGTTCCTTCATGTTGAGGATTGCTTTGATCTTCTCGAGATTAACCTCAATGTCTCGTTGGTTTATCATGAAGCCTAAGAATTTGCCAGAGCCTACACCGAAGGCACATTTGTTAGGGTTCAACCTCATTCGATACCTCTTCAGAATGGTGAAAGTTTCAGATAGGTTGGTGATGTGTTGGTCAGCATGTTTTCTCTTGACTAGCATATCATCAACGTAAACTTCCATGCTCTTCCCAATTTGTTCGGCGAACATTGAATTGACCAGTCTCTGATAAGTCGCTCCTGCATTCTTTAGGCCGAAGGGCATGACTTTATAGTAATATAGTCCCTTGTCAGTAGTGAAGGCTGTATGTTCTTGGTCTGGAGGGTTCATGAGGATTTTGTTGTATCCTGAGTAAGCATCCATGAAGCTCAGGAGTTCACACCCAGCCGTAGAGTCTATAAGTCTGTCGATGAGAGGGAGAGGAAAGCTATCATTCGGGCATCCTTTGTTTAGGTCGGTGTAATCGACACACATTCTCCACAAGACCTTTTGGAGCAGGAGACTTTGCTTGGTCGGATTCTTCTTAACAAGGACAACATTTGCTACCCACATTGGATAATTGACTTTGCGGACGAAGCCTATACCTTTGAGTTTTTCAACTTCTGCCTTCATTGCCTCGTACGGTTCAGCGTCATCAGATCTTCACTTCTGTCTCACTGGCTTAGTCTTCGGGTCAATACTTAAGCGATGAAAGATTATATCGGGAGAGATGCCTGACATGTCATCGTATGACCAGGCGAAGACTTCAGTGTTCTCTTGCAAAAAGGAGATCAATGTCAACCGAATGGGTGGTGACAAGGTGGTACCAATCTTCACCATGCGATCTGGATAATCTTTTGAGATAGAGACCTTCTCCAACACTTTAGCGGGTTATACTTGTTGGGTGAAAGAGTCATCTCGAGGATCGTTAGGTTGACTGTTGCCACCGTGAAGATCTAAGTTGGCTTCGTCTGGGCTGGTCTTTATGACTTAGTCATGTATAGAAAGGGTTTCATTGGGCACATGCAGGTGCTGTTGCTTGACCGAAGTGTTGTAACATGATCGTGCACTAAGTTGATCTCCTCTGATGTAATCATTGCCATAGGGGGTTGGAAATTTCATCAACAACATATGTGTGGATACCATGGCCTTGAGATCATTGATGCCTGTGTGTCTGAAGATGACATTGTATGCCATTGGGCAATCAACCACCAGGAAGTTAGTGGTAATGGTAGCTGTGTAAGGGCCTTTACCAATGGTGAAAGGTAAGTGTATGCTCCCTAAAGGTTGCACGATATCACCGGAGAAGCTTATCAGAGGGGAAATCGAGCGGTCGAGCAAGTGTTCAGCTACATTAAGTGCCCTGAAAGCTTCAGCAAACATGATATTGACCGAAGCCCCCGTGTCTACCAGGATTCGTCGTACTTCAAAGTTGGCTATGTGAGCTTCCACGATCAGTGGGTCGTTGTGAGGGTAGATGATACCTCTTTCTTCCTCAGGGTAGAAACATATTGGATCCCAGTTAGGCTTTTGATACTTACCTCCGCTGATGTCTTCCATGTGAAACACTTGGTGGCCAGACCTTAAAGCTCGTTCACTATTTTTCATGGCCCTGTTGGAAGATTTAGATATGGGTGTGCCACCACTTATGGAATATATCACATTTACCTGGCGTTGGTTACGGTTAGCCCTTGGAGGGTGAATGAGGAATTGATCAATTTTTCCTTCACGTACCAAAGCTTCAATATGATCACGATGGGTGATACACTTCTCGCCGTCATGGCCGTTATGCTCGTGGTAGCAGTAGAACATGCCCGTGTTTTTCATTGGCTTGTAATCCGGGTGCCTCGGTTTTGGCTTCGGTATCAAGTGTGCTATGTTGGGGTAAATGGCCACGCATGTGGCGTTCAAAGGTGTGTATGCCTCATACCTCGGGGTAGGGGCTGTCCTGACACGTGCTTGATCCACTATGTTGACTGCCTGGGGTCGGGGATTATCATGGCGATACCCTTGGTTATCGCGGTAGTGTCCTTTACTCTTTTTACTAAAATGAGACTGGTAAGGATGGAAATCTTTTCTTTTGCCCTGAGATTGATATGTCTGTTGACTTGGCAAAGTATTAAGTAAAGCAGAGGGAGGCACCGCTGCCGTTTGGAAGGTCGAGGTCTTTTCATTTGGTTGGATCTGGCTTCCACTCCCTACTTGCTGATAAGGGGTGGTTGTGGGGGGTTTCCCTTGATATGTCTTTGCCTCGGCGGAGGCATGGTTGTAAGCTTGTGCCATCACCTCAGAGTAAGTCTTTCAAGTGTTGGCATTGATCATATACTTGAAGAAACAATCATGTAGGCCTGTCGTGAAGGCCTTGAGGGCGGTCTTGTCATCTGCCTCAGCGCAACGAGAATACTCATGGCTGAAACGACCAGCATACTCTCGTAGTGACTCGTCCGGCTTCTGGCGAATAGTGTACAAGTCATCCGCAGAATGCAAGCGATCGATCTGGAAGATATGTTGAGAGACAAACAGTTTCCTTAGTTCCTTAAATGAGTCTACTGTCTCAGGTGGAAGACAGCAATACCAGTTTAGAGCTCCGCCAGAGAGGGTGGAGGGGAAGAGATGTCGGTGTGCATTCGATATGCCATGGTGGACTCAAAGAGGTTAAGGTGTTCAATTGGGTCTTCCCTTCCAGTATAGAGTTGTAAACCAAGCTTTTGTTTTGTTTTCACTTGAAATGGGTGTCAAGGATCCTCTTTGTGAGAGGGCCAGGCCTGGGTTGGTTCCAGTTAGGTATCTCGGCTTGACGTTCGGCCTTCAACTTGTTTACTTCCTCAATGAGCTGTAGGACAAGGGGGTTTTGAGTTGAGTCATGTACCACTGGGATTTTCTTTCTTAAGTCTCCATCGCCTCTTTGAAGTAGGAAAGTTTGAGCAAGGGCGTGTGATTTTTCCTTGGACTCGTCGTACTGACTTCTAGGGTGAGTCTGTCGAAATACCTCAGAGTCCCATGTACCTTCATGTTCATCTAGGACATGTCGTTCCTTCCCTAGATTGGCAGCTGGCCTTGGTCGTGGGAGGGGACCAAGTCTTTTAGAAACCCTTGGGTCATTGATCTTCGAGCATATGTGGAGGGGATTCTCTCGATGTTGCTTTAGGAAGTCTCAGCAGTCACAATAAACGACTTTCGATCCTTCCAACCCTTCTGCAAGGAGGTGTCTTCCTCCACTTCTCCTGCTTTGGGTCGAAGCAACTGGGTTGAGAGAAGTCTCATGTTGATCAATGTTTTGATGATTAGCTCGCTCCTCATCAGGGATACCTATGTCGAAGGAAGGTGACCTTCCCTGTTGGGGGGCACCTAGATGATGGTTGATGTCCACAGAGGCAACAAGCTCACGTGTTTGAGTACGCATAGTTTCGTGGAGCGTCTCAAAGAGCTTCTCAAACTGCTCCTGGAGGACCTCATTCTTCATTGCTATTTTGTTGTTTTGAGCTTCTAGCACATCGACTTTAGCTTGAAGAGCAACCCTATTTCCTTCCTTCTTTCGTTGCTTCGCACTAGGTGCAAGAGGGGTGTCATTCTGTGTGATGTGGCTTCCTTCACTCCCCATGTTGGAGAGGGATGCATGGTCAAAAGAGAGTGTACGAATGGTGGAAACCAGCTTGACAAAGCTGAAGAAAATGGAAATAAGTGTCGTTCCCACAGACGGCGCCAAATGTTGATGCACAAAATCAGTGAGGACTTTGGTACAACAGAAAGTGTTAAGTTTGTGACCTTCGCTAAATTACTCTGATCACTAGTGTAGATAAGTATGTAAATGGATAGGGACAGAGAAGCAAACACAAGATGTACGTGGTTCACCCAGATTGGCTACGTCCACGGAGTAGAGGAGTTCTCATTAATTGTGAAGGGTTTACACAAATACATAGGTTCAAGCTCTCCTTTAGTGAGTAATAGTGAATGATTTAGTACAAATGATATTCGGAAATATTATGAGAGAATGATCTCTATTTATAGAAAAGAGTTTCTAGTTTCATTCTGACATTGACACGTGTCGTGTTGTGATTGGCTTCTGATGTTGACACATGTCGCGCTATGATTGGCTTCTGATGTCGACACGTGTCACGCTATGATTGGCCTCCTGGTTTGAGGGAAACTCTTCTGGGTCCTTGACGGTATAACATTGACCGGTGCTCAATAGTTTCGGGATTGGTCAAGTATGGTACAAACAAAGTTAAAGAACAAATAGCATAAATTAATCAAGTTTTGCATAACACATCTTTATCACTGCCAACATCTTTATTACAAAATTAGAAAATTTAACTTTGAGCACAAATAATCATATTAGAATACCTAAACACGAATTATCCACTTGGACTCCAAATCAAGTTATGCTGGCCGACACCCGAAAGGTGACGAAGCCATAAAAGTGTAGTGAGGTGGAAAATATGAGTAAATTTAATCCTAAAAGTGCATAAATGAAAGAGTGTGCTAGTGAGCGAGAATAAACTCATTTCACACGTGATGTCAGAGTATAAGTAAAGTACAGTAAATGTAGGATAAGAATTATACCATCGAAGGTAATCGCCTATACTAAGACTTGCCAAGAATCCTCGTCGACACGAAAGCTCTTCTACTAAAACCTGGAAGGGCAAAAAATAAAGGTGAGTGGGCCTACAAATAAAACTTTGTAAAAATATTTTTGAAAATGTAATAACCCCTCGCCGTAAAACAAGTATAGTTTCCAAACATAATATACTCCGTATAGTATGAAAATACTTACCGTATCCAGCAATATCTCAATAATGCAATATGTCACGACATTTCGTAAATAAACACATAACGTCCAATAATCACATAATTTCATATAAACAAACATATCATATCAAGTGTTCATCAACATATGTTGACACACGAGTTCATGCAGAGATATTCTAACATGAACATGATTTGGTGTAATAGTGATTTACACTCTACTACTATAATCACATGAAGATTGGCGTTATGCGCTTCACATACGAGTCCTAATGGCCTATAGCAATCTAGGACATGACTGGCACCTACAATGGATCCAAAGTGAGTGTACGATGCGATGTGAACATGAACGTGAAAGACTAGCCTGGCCCTGGGCGAGTACTAACACCAGTGCAGCACACAATGAGCACATAACGTAACTATGATCATGCCACGGTAAATCAATAATTCGATATTCATGACCGTAACTCCAATTAAGGCATTAATAATAACACACATACATGTGCATCCCATAGGATGTAGCATATTTTCATGAATTCCGTTAATACACTAATTCTTATAAACATTAATCTAATCTAAGCGTAATGTGGAAAGTTCTTTATCAAATATGTAAATGGAAACTAAACAAATATGTAATATTTAAAAGCAAAGACCCACTCACAAATCATGTCGTTTGGTCAAACCTACCTCGCAGGTATCGAAGCTCTTTGGCATGCGTTGCACCTAGAAACGAAACCATTTACGTAAATACATAACATATTAATGTATATACATGTTTTTGTGCTAAGTACGACAAGTAAATAAACTGTTTTTAAAATGGTCAAATTTTGGAAAATGGACGGCGGATTTGGGTTCGGCACGTTGAGAAACCTAAGGAGGGACCTCGGGTTCTTCCACACGCTGCCACACGCACCACTCTCAAGTTGCAGGCCTAAATTTCAGAGCTCCAAACAAGCTCATTTCACAACCAAAAGCAGTGATTCAAAAACCAATTAGAAGATAGGAATGTGAGGAAGAGTTTTATACCAATTCAAGGTCCAATCGTGGCCGGAATTGGCTGGGTGAACTGCCTAAAAGTGGCTTGATGGTCATGGTCCAAAGTTCCAAAATTTCGGGAAAATTCTTTCCCGAGTCTATTTCGTGCTACGCTTCACCAAAACAGGTATTCAAGGCCACCATCTAATCTAACAGCAAAAAAGAAGTGACTTACAAAATCCCAAGGCTTACGAAGACTCAAGAAACTCGCCATGAAATATGGCACCGACGACGACTTTCGTAGTTCATTTCTACATCAATGGTAAGAAGAGAGATAACAAGTGAGGGAGAGAGAGAGACATGACGGTGCAATGGCCTGAGAACTCGCTAGAGTGGTGATGGTGATGATAGGCAGGTGATGGTGGTTGAGATTAGCTCACTACCGCTATGTTTCGGAAGAGATTGAGAGATATAGGGCCATTGAAAGAGCATCAAGGCTACTGGTGGCTTGCTGCGAGGCCTGCAGAAAGTGGGTGGTTCGATTGGAGCTCGCCGAAGATGGAAAAATGGCAATGGGTCGTCGGTCCTCTGTGTTACAGAGATGAGAAAGAAGAGATAAATAGAGTTTGAATGAGAGAAAGAAAGAAATGAGAGGGAGACCAAAAGGGTTAGTGAGCTTGAGGGAGAAGAAGTGAGGTGGCAGCAAGAGAGAGGTCAAAGAGATTTATGGAAGGGGACATGGGGACAAAGGAGGAGTGCGGTGTGGGCTCCACATGGCTCATAAAGCAAAACTCAAAAATCCTCCTAATACAAAATTACCAATTTGCCCTAAGTATTCGGTGATTCATAAAATCTTCTTTATAACTTCAAATTCAATTTCATTTGTCGTATTGTCGAGTACTTCGAGAATATGGTATAATAATAACTTATACACGTCATAAGATGACAGTCTACAGAAGTCAATGATCTCGCCTTAAGGGGCATTTTCGTTGATTCACTCATTTAAAACTAACAAAATTGTAAAATCAAAGACTGGTTGTTACACATATAGCCATGATAAATTATTACTCTTTTGGATTATCTCCCATATCACCCTACAAATGGACTCCTACACAACAAAATGTTTTGAGATATTGAGGAGCCCAAATGTTAGTTTTGTATGAATTTGAAGCTTTCAAGCACGATGTATTATTAGAAGCAGAAGATGAAGAAATGTATACTTATAGCAAAATAAATATCATACATCAACCGTACTGGAGGCCCAAAATTTCCAAGAAAAAATTGTAAAAATATACTACAAAATAAAAGAAAATAGTGAAAAAGAAGCATAGATAGAAGTCAGAGATGAACAATACTGGAATAACTTGACAGAAATAAGAACTGCAAGACATCAACAAAATGATGGAAACATAGAGGAGTTCACAACAGATAATCAAAAGATGAAAAGGTAGCACAATAATGCAACAGGTGGAGAATATTTCACAGTATCACCATGTAAAGTTACATACAATAATTCAAGCATCAGACAAAAATATAAACATAATTGTGAAACACGCCAAGATGAATGGAATAATGGCACAAGAGTAAATAAACTTACATCTTTGTACCGTTGAGATTTTTCAAATAAGAAACTATTGTGTGCTAAACATAATTACACACATAAAAAAAACATAATTATTATCCCACAAAATAACCCAATGGTAAGTAACCCCATCCCTTGTGGATAAATTGGAGGGAATAATCAACCGCCAATCCACATGTTACTAAACTGTAACCTGTCGGATACTTCACAAAAACTGCATGTCCAAAAAAACCATTAACTCAACACCCACCCGGACTCCGAAGAGGAAGAAATGACCCGATTTGGATCTCCACCTCCCTAGTCTTCTTCTTCTTCTCTGCCATTGATTCCGATCAACGAATCCCCTAGAGCTGGCATTTTGGACCCAACCCGTTAACCCAACCTGACTCAGTTAATATTAGTATTTGGATTGATGCTTAATGGGTTGGGTTGCTAACGGGTGAACCCGTTAAATAACGGGTCACTTTGGGTCAATCCATTAGACCCGTTAGCACCCATTAGTTGAGGATATTTTAGTAATTTCAGTAAAGTCTTAACAACAAAAAATAAACTCTGTGCAAAAATAATAATAATAATAATAATTGTTAACGGGTGAAACAGGTGACCCGTTAGTTTAACGGGTCGGGTTCGGGTGACTCATTAGCTTAACGGGTCGGATTGAACCCAAACCCGATAAACCCAACCCGTTTACAGGTCTAGAATCCCCAACCCTAATTCCTGGCCTCCCAAACCCAAGAACAAGCCTTGTAAGGGTTATTATTTGAGATAGCAATGTCTCTGCTCAATAATGGATGTCCATTAGAGTTGGTAATGATCCAACGCATCATGGTGGATCCTGGATGACCCAAATGGTCATTGCAGCGCTGTCTATATTGGTTCTTCGGGGTCATTGCTGCTAGCATATTTGTCTAGTCCGAAAGTACGGCAGACCAAAATAAATACCTTACTTGTGAGTAAAGTGGTAAGTAGTTAAGGTTGAATTCATGAGTTACATATATTTGTATCATTTATTTTTCCAGAGAACAGGTATAGATATGTATTATATACACATATATATGTAAAGCTGTGTTATATAGCTTTGTTGCTTGTGCACTAATCAATCTTTACCCGTGTCATTTTACGTTTTAAGTTGATTTGTTTTGTATGATTTTCAAGTCCGGTTCCCGGGTTTGTAGCGTCACCGAGTATTTACTCCTCCATGCGTATGATAATGATACTTTAATTACATCTTAGGTTAGAGTCGGACTCTCTCCCTTGCTCCCCTCTCGTGCCATGTTGAGAACGATAAAACGGCTCGTGTTAGAAACACGAGTCATTATCCCAACAAGTGAAGTCTTTTCAGAATTTCCAACAAACGAAAAGAATGTAGAGTAAATTCATAGCACGGGCAAAAATTTAGACCAAAATGTAGACATTCCCAAGTAAAGATTCAGTTTTCCACCCGGTTTGGTGAGTTCCAACATTTTCTATGCATGACGAAGCAATTAGTGCGGCTAAAGCAGAGGAACTGGATATCCTCTCCTGAGCTCAAGATGGGGATCCTCGTGAGCAGCCCATCCAGGCTGTTCAAACTTGATCCAACAGCTGCAATTATTATAACTTTTAGAGGGGCCTCCTGTTTGGAGCTGTTGGATCAAATTTCAACGGCCCAGATGGGCTGCTCAGGAGGATCCCCATCCTGAGCTCATGAGATGATCCAGTTCCTAAAACAGAAACTGGCTGGCCGTGAAGAATTGGGTACAAGTCAAAACTCAAACCATTGCAGCGTTAAACCGCAACATGTATTGCAAGTTTCGCTTTTATACATCCATGACTTCAAACTTGAGATACACGAAATTCAAGTCCTAATATACAATCAGCAAGTCAACCCAAAAGTTTTCATTAACATTTTGGTCAAATGTTCGGACGGAAAATGAGAGAATCTGCTTTGTCATCGAAGATAAATCTCTGTGTATCTACAACACTCATCACGTAACCTGTAAACATAAGAAGATATATATTTCTGTGATTTTATCTCGGTTGTAGGTCTCGAAGTGAAGGTATTGCGAAGTCCATTGTAAGTGCAAAGAAACATATATTGTGGGTTTGGTTTTGATTTCTTTGTGACCCAAAATGCATGCCAATTAAATGGAGAACTTTCTTTGCAAGACTCGTGCCAATACATGTAACAAGAGATGCCAACTTATGAACTTTGAAAGTTTTACTTTGAATTCTACTATCATAGAACAAAATCAAATTTTCTGTTCTGACCCATTCAATTTTTAATGTTTTTCACAAAAGAAAAAGGTTGAAAGTCATGCAGATTGGTGCATATAAATACACACGTATCTAACCTCCACATAACACATCCTTCGTAATTAAGCTGGCTATCTTTGTTTAATATCTCTAAGTACAAGATCAATAGATCACCATGAGGTTTCTTAAGTGTTTATTCGCAGTTATAACAGTTGTATTTCTCGTGAGTATGGACTTGCATGTGGTTAGTGCAGGCAGGATGTTGCATGATGAGAAAGAAAACTTGAAGACGATAACGACGGTGAACAAAATCATCATGTTGATGGATTCGAAGCTGAGGGGCCCTCCTCCTCCCGGTGGACCTAGTGGGAAGATCCCCGGGTCTGCTGATCTTGCCGATACAACCATCAACCAAAGGAACTTTGCAGGCCACACTACGAGTACTACTACTTCACCTCCTCCACACGATGCATACCCTAATAATGCCGTGGCTAGATCACTACTCGGCGTGGCTACAGATCGTTAATCATTTATTTGAATGATTAACAATAACTACAGAAATTCCAACCTAATAAGATACATCAAATTATGTGATATAATATAGTGTTTATTGTGCAGAATAAGTAGAGGGAAAAAAACCTATATAATGTGATATAATATAGTGTTTACTGTGCAGAATAAGTAGAAGGGAAAAACCCTAGATGTCTTTGTATTGCTTGCAGCACACTCTACTTGAATAAGAAAATAGACGAATTCTCTTACAAATATCTTATTTTCTTCCTTATGCAGTATGAGAGTGGAGATGAATAGAATGTAAGACGTTTTATTCAAGCACCATGAGATGTTTCAAAGAATAGTTAAAAATGTTTCATTTGAAATTCAAATATAAGCATTATAGTAACAAAAACGTGATCAAAAGATGCGTTGCCCGAACACTATCATGGGGCAAAACAAAGACATATACAAAAATATAAAATATAAATATAAATATAAAATAAAATAAAATAAAAAAACCACATACAAGCGTTTACAACCATATCTCCTAATATTGAAATCTTCTAAGCAGTCGTGGAAATGTCAAGTTGGACTTGGTACACTAATGCAGTGTGCCTCGGTAAATAACCATCGCATCATAAAACATGTAACGCTTTGCCGACCTCCCATCTGCATCCCACACTGAAATCCGATGGAGTCCATCACAACCATTTAACCTCCCCGCGTCCGCCATAGGCAAATAACAAGATTCTCAATACTCATTTAAAAGTTTGTTGTGATAAGGAAACTGTTTGTGCAAATATAGAATGCAGTAAAAACATTCCAGTGATTGATCTAGGTGGAGCCGAAGGAGGTGGTCATACCTGTATAACCGAGCAGATACTCAAAGCTAGTCAAGAAATCGGTTTTTTTTTATTTATTTTCCTTTCAGGTAATTTATCAACTATCGAGACTTCAAATCCTTTCCTTATTTTTTTTCTTTTATGTGCAGTGACTTGACCTTACCTTAACATCTTAAGAAAGTTGAGGTTTCACTATAAACCAATTGGTAATATGAGGAGTAACCCACCTCTTATAAGCTCATGCAAGGTCTCTCCTCCCATCAATGTGAGATTCTTTCTCAACACGCATCTTACGTATGGCGAATTTCAAGTCAAGCACGTGGACAACACAAACGGAGTTACGTGGAGCGTGTATGGCCGTTAGGCTTCACATGTGAGACAACCTGCTCTTATACCATGAAGAAAGTTGGGGTTCCACCATAAAACCAATTAACAATATGAAAAGTACTCCAACCTCTTATAAGGCTATGCAAGGTTCTCTCCCCCCATCAATATAAAATTCTTTCTCAACAATGTCAAGCATCGCCTTGCAGGCCTTGGATCACAATCAATGTATTGTTTATGTCTTCTATTTAATTACAAGATTATCTGCATTATGTGAGCCTTTATTAAGCCAATTGATACACGTAAGAATTATCTTTATTCCAAATTGATATAAAAAATTTGGAATATATGGATGGTTGACTTTAAATCATAGGTAAGTTTGAAAGCAATTTCTCAGCTTTATATGTGCACTAGTTTTCCCCTTCAATCATTGTGAGGCTAGATACACATTGAGGGAATGGAGAAGCTTATTTCAAGCTGGTACAACGGTCAAACCTTGCCTGAGAGTTACATATTCCCACTGGATGCAAGATCTGGGAATCTTACTACTGCTCCTTCGCGAGACAACATTCCAGTGATTGATCTGGGTGGAGCAAAAGGCGGTGATCAAACCTATGTAATCCAAAAAATACTCAAGTCTTGCCAGGAATTTGGGTTTTTTTCAGGTAACTTTTTGAGACTTCAAATACTCTTCCTTGATCATCGAGTAACCACTGCTTCAGATTTTCAATTACTATGTTATGCGTCATCCAATTAATGTTATTTACAAAGCAGGTTGTCAACCATGGCATATCAGAAAGTTTGTTGAATGACACGATGGGTGTGTTCAAGGAGTTCTTTGACTTGCATGCAGAAGACAAGGCAAACCTCTACTTTGATGACCCGAAAAAAAGTTACATGCTCTCAACCAGCAGTGGATATTTTGATTTAGAAGATGTTCATTTGTGGCGTGATTACCTACGACACCCTTGCCATCCTCTAGAGGAATGTATGCAGCAGTGGACTCAATAGCCTAGTAGATATAGGTACCAAAGATATATAGATTCATGTTCTGAAAACTCCATTTTTTTGTTGTTGCATATATGTGACATATATATTTTCATATCTACAAAGACTAATTATTGATGATATGGATTCCAGATATCTTGTTGGGACATGTTCTGCACAAGTGAGAAAAGTAGCTATGAAAGTTTTGGAGCTAATAAGTGAAGGACTTGGGCTCGGAACTACATATTTTAGGGATGAACTTTGCCATAATGTGACACTCTCAGTTAATCATTACCTGCCTTGCTTGGACCCAAGTTTGACATTAGATGTACCTAAACATTGTGATCCAAACCTCAACCATTTTACTTCAAGAAGATCATGTAAATGGACTTCAAGTTTTCAAAAACGGGGAATGGATCAGTGTGGAGCCTATTTCACAAGCATTGGTGGTTAACATTGGCCATCAGCTACAGGTACATCAGTAGATTCAGTGTGTACCCTTCTTTAGGGGAAGATTATATATGGTTTTCAAAGCCGTCAATATCATGTTTGTTGATATAGTTGATAGTAATGGTACTTTAATACATCGCTGTCAATATCATGTCGATATGAGGGCCTGAGGATATTTCCCCACATATGTAGTCACCCTTCTTAATTACCATATGAAAACCCTTTTCTCTTTGATTGACATGAGATGTAGATTATCAGTAATGGGAAGCTGAAAAGTGTTGAACATTGGGCGGTGACGAGTTCAAGCCATTCCAGGACATCTACTGCATTTTTCATCGCGCCTTCAGACGATTGCATTGTAGAACCTGTGGAAGCTCTTATTAGTGCAAGCAATCCACAGCACTATAAACCCTTTCAATACAAAGAGTTCTTTATCAACTATGTTATGAAGCAGGGTAAAACAGAAGTTTTACTAGAAACGTTTAAGCTCCAAGCTTAGTTGATCATCATGCACGAATTATAGTTTTGTATTGTTTTCATTTGAATAACTTGCTTTCTCATTGCTCTATGTGGATGATAAAACTTGAACAACTGGTTCAAATTTATTTTGGTGTTGGTTCATAAATATTGTAAAATAATTGCCAAGTGCAATACTTTTTATTGGAAAGTTTGATCACAATAATTCTAGTTGGGGAGTTTTCTGGGATTGCAGGCAGAGAAAAACGCTAGCATCTGCTTTATATGTGTTGAATTCCAACATAATGTCAAAATCTTAATCAACTCCATATCATGTATAGATATTTGAAATCGATTACATAAGATAACAAGTAAATTTTTATTCATAACTATCAGCTTCTTGTAACTACCATAACAGAAAAATTATGTCTTAAAAAGTAACATAATAATAGGATTGCCAAACAAAGAAAATACAACAAATTAAACTCTCAACTTCGAATTACGCTTAACTCAAACTCCATCCTTGTCATGGTAGCCTAATATTCCTTCCTTACTCAATTTGCTTCTTCATTGAAGCTTTTATTCAAATCAAGCTTTCTTAGGATCAGCTCCATTATTACAAGGTCGGTACTTTTTTGGTGCTCGTGGCCATGGGGTATCTTCTGGTCGCATTAATCTACTTCCTTTAGTTGTTGGGGTTGTTGCACTTACTTCAGACATCTTGATCACTGAAATAAGTTAAAGCGTACACTACTTTGCAACGAACACACACAAGGCCATTGGAAGAAGCCTAAAGCCAAGTACTCAAGGAAATTATACGTTGATGTGTTGAGAATACTAGGCCCTAGATTTATACTCTTTGTCATAGGCTTGTTTCCTTTCCCAAAAATAAATGAAATCCTAAATAGGCCCAGCACATTTAAAGCTTTTCAAACCATAAAAGGAATATAGCTTCATCCTAGAAAGAAAGGGAGCCAACCTCCCTCAAGGCAAAGTTAAGTCGGATAACGCGGGGGGTACAACAAACGCAAAACTCAATAATAAAACACTGTTATAGGAAAATAGAAAAGAAAAATAAATTCGCTTTATCATTTTTTCTGTCCCTTAAAAGAATACAATGTTTACAAACATATATAGTATAAATTGCATCGTATCACATACAAAAAATGTGTAAAAAAGAAATACATTATCAAATAAAGAATTTCTTCAATCATTTATATTATATTCTGTCAAACTCATTTACATTGATAAGCTAATACACAATTTTTTTACAACTTACACAACTTATTAAGCTAAAACGAAAAACCAACAGTTAGGTCTTTCCTTAATTATTCATTAGAAAGAATATAAAATTAATTGCATATGATTTGCAAAAAAAAAAAATAATTCTTTGGTTGATGGTTAAAATTTGATATATGGATCGATGTGGCCCTCTTTGCAGGATAAACTCGTCGACATCATTTTTCATGTGAGTATTGTACTCATCATTTGGCCATGACAAGCAAGAATCCTGCCTTTGTAGAGTCTTATTAATTGGTTACAACTTCAAGGGTTGGTCGGATTTGAACCACAGGGTGGGGCGGAACCCTTCTGCAGTACTTGCCTGATAATCAAATTCATAGGGAAGTTGTATTTGACAGTAGTACCCCTATCCCTAATTTGCAGAACATCCTCCTTCATCATCATGAGTTTATCTTTCCCCTACAAAACTCTACATGCCTCGTGTGAGTGCATGTTCACAAGAAACACCACTACCATGGCCACCAAAAGCATATTCAAAAACTTCATGTTGTTTCTTGTTTGGCAATTAAAAATTTTTCTTTTTTCTGTTGTGATTGGCTCATATTTTGAGCTAGCAACAATAAGGTAACCCGTGAGTGGCTTTGGGGCTTGATTAAATGGCAAAGCAAGGAGCATGTTTTGTGGAAGAAAATCATGATTGTGTTTGTAGTCATCATTTAAAGTTGCTACAAAGGACAAAGCAAGAGTAGGCTTGTTTTTGGACTTTGGAAACATGACCCCGTAAACTTTGGTTTTCTTTATGCAAGTGTGCTTGCTTTCTTTGTAATTTAATGTAAAGAAAGAAAGGGGTTGCATGTTAAGTAGGGCTTGCCGAGTGAGAGGGGGAGAGAATTGTGGGAACATCCAGAGGAGAACACAAGTGGTAGAAAATATAGAGTGAGAGTGAGAAACTCTTGGGGAGAGTGAGTCTCTTAGTAAAATTCTGTGAGGGTACAAGGGATTGGGGTTTGGGTTATGTCGATTTAACTCAAGTGTATCTTGTACTAGTTATTCTCATAGTGAAGAGCAATATCTCTCGGAGGACGTAGGCAGGTTTTTGCCGAACCTCGTAATTCTCTTGGTGTCTTTATTTCTTGTATTTTAAATTGTTCAACTGTGGATTTATAAGTTGGTGAGATAACAGGCCAAAGCACAACATTTTCTTTCTTCTGTCTTTCTCTGTATGCAACGCAAACAAGAGATGGAGAATGAATGAATGAATTATAGAGGACTATAGAGCTTTCTATATATATGGACCAACCTATATTATGAGTTGAATTTTCCAATCATATTTTATGAAGCTATTCTTTGTTTTGACTATTGTGTCAAAAGGTCAGATATTGAATGAGAGTCATACAATTACGAGAAGAAACTGAGTTTCAAAAAAAAAAAAATTTATATATATATGTAAAATCACCTCAGAAAATTCCATATAGATTGTATTTAACTATATATACATGGAATATCTCGCAATATTATATGGAATAAGGTAATATTAATTAATTAACGTAGTGATAAAGTTGAGTTTTGATCAATTCATTTGCTTGCTTTGCAAACTGAGAACTGAGAAGTAAGGCTTGACGGGGAAGCATTAACTACGATTTGAAAGTTTGAACGTTTGTAGTATTGGATGTGTGCTAACCTTTTACACGACATGGATTACTCTGAAAAAAAAAATTGAATTTCATGGTATACGACTGAAAGTCCCACTTGACTGGAATATATCATGCATGATGTGTAGAATGATTGTCTTAATTAGGTTAAATACTCCCTCTTTGTATGAACACTATTCTTTAATTACTACTTTATATCTTCATTTATGTATAAGGGTTTAGGAGATTTCTCATAGAAACATATTAAGCTCAGGATGCAGTAGTAAGCAATTTTTTAGTGTAATTAACGGTCACACGTGACACGTGTATAATAGAGTGGACATCATAGTTGATATATCATACACTAGGATATAATATTTATAAATAAATACACGCATGTTAACACAAGTGAATTAATAACAATACATAACAGTGTGACAGTCACAACGTAAAATCTCCAAGGACTGCAACTAACAGCCGATACCAATTAAGTTTTTAATAGTTGGATGATCGACAGCACAAGGTTTGGTTTTGATATCTTTGTACCCGAAATTTGATACTGCAGCGCAGTCTTAAAAAAAAGTTCTTTAGTTGCAAAACTTCTGCATGCATGTTATAACCATAAACCCTAAACCATGTATTATTGGACCCTGTTATATACCCTATATAATTGAGCAAATACTCAAAGTTTGTGAGGCATTATTTTTTTGTTTTTTTTCAGGTTACATTATAGACTTTCAACTTTCAATTACTATGTTTTGTGTCATCTCTGGTTAACTAATACTATATACATGTAATCTAATATCCTAGTGGACATAGTGTTGACTGTTCACCCACGCATCTCAACCGATTTAGAAATTTTTCCTTCTTTAAATTATTGTAGTAGTTTCGAACTGTTGTCTAATTTTTTCTAAAAAAAAGTTAACTAATATTACATGACGCAGGGTAAACAAACCCTGGAATATCAGAAAATTTTGTTCAAGGAGTTCTTTCAGATGTCTGCATGTAGAAGAACACAATTACCAAATTGGTCTCTACAAATTAGATATCAGTAAGTAAGAGGCGCCAGGCAGTTCCATGCCATGGTACCAAACATTACCACGACAAATAATTGAATTCCAACATATATACTATGCAAAAATAATTTTAATCAACTTTGGAGTTTCTCTTACATGTATAGATATGTCAAACCCATCATATAAAACAACATGTAAATCTTTATTCAAAACTATTATCAGTTCCTCTTACATGCATACCCATAATAAGCTACCAAAAATAAATATTATTTCATAAAAGTAACATAACGAATGATTAACATAATGAATGAAACTCCTAAGTTATAAATAACCTTGACCTAAAACACCATCCATCTCTTGATAGCCCTATATTATTTCTTAACTCAATTTGCGTACTTCATTGAAAATTTTATTCAAATCACGTTTTGGGGCTTTCTTAGGATCAACTTCATTATTATGAGGTCGGTACTTTTTTGGTGCTGGCGGGCATGGCACATCTTCCGGTCGCATTAATATGCTTTCTTTAGTTGTTGGGGTTGTTGAACCTACTTCAGACATCTTGATCACTAAAATCGACTAAAGTGTACACTACTTCGCAACAAACAAACACAAGGCCAATTGAAGATGGCTACGTACTCAAGGAAAATTAAAGAGGGGTACGTTGAGAACTTGAGAATAGTATAAGCCTATATTTATACTAGTTTTGGTGTAGGCTTATTTTCTTTCCCAAAAACAAAGGAAGTCCCAAATAGGCTAATCCTACAAAGAATGGGAGAAAAAAGGACAAAAAAGCTTTTCAAACCATAAAAGGAATGTAGCTTTAGAGAGAAAGGGAGTAAACAAACAGTAAGATATGTAATATGAGTATTTAGAGATTTAGAGGCCGTTTTATGCTTACTCTTTTGATGTTGCATTCCCTTTCTATGCCACTACTTTTTATTCTCTTTTTCTTCCCTTCTCAGTTCTGGGCTAAAGAGTGAACATGAAGAAATACTCAAAAGTTATTGATCAATAATATTTCATGGATGCTTTTCCACACACGGGAGGAAATTGGCATTGAACATGTTGGTGTTAATCAGTGAAAGATTTCTTAATTGAAAATATGATCAGTTTTTTGTTAACATGGATGTAGTACTTAATGGGAAAAAATATAGCATGTTTTCAAGATTTCCCAAGTTTCCCTATATGATCGTAATATATGATTTTAATTTATAGATGATTCATATATAAGATTTTTGTATAAGTTGTTAGGGGTAGGCAGATTTGGATAGGTTTCGCACCTCAATTGGTAACCATACTCATTATATTATATAATGAATAACTTTTGTTTCGTTTTAAATTAAACCATGGTCGAAACCAAACTAAACCAATTCATTGTCTTGTGGTTTGGTTCAGCCGGTTTAAAATATGAAACGGATGTTCGGTTGTGAGTTTTAGAGGACCAAAACTATGGTTGAACGAGCAAATTTGGTTCAATTTTGAGAGCAATACCGAATCAAACTGCTCATTACAATTTGAATTGGTCAGTTTGATGTCCACTTCCACTTAACACGACGAAAAATATAAATAAACCAGAAAAGAATAATGAAAGAAAGAACTTCCTCTTTATTACTTTGTATTATACATATTCCGTCAAATATAGTCATGTACATTGTCAAAGCTAATTTAACAGTTTTACAGCTTACGCAACTTTTCCAAGGGAACACGGCATCATGTACTTATCACTACAAGATGATTAAATAATGAATTAAATGTTGTAGAATATAAATCTAATTAACGATGGATTTGGACCACCGGGTGGAGCAGGACCCCTCTGCAGTATTTGCCTGATAATTCTATCCTCCATAGGGAAGTGCTTATGCAAAACATCCTACTCCATCTTCATCAACTTCTCTTTCCCATGATACAACACTCTGCAGGCCTCATTCGACTGCACGTTCACAAGAAAAACCACCATCATGGCCACCAAAAGCATATTCAAAAACTTCATGTTGTTCCTTGTTTGGCAAACAATAATTTTGCTTCCCCTCTCAAGCTGTATGTACTAATGCAAACGAAAGATGGAAATTGGAATTAGTGAAATGAAATGAATAGTAAGTCGGGGATATTTATAGGGCCAGCCAGCTCTTCTTTCATATATATATCGGGATAGGATCAAGGGACAAATATTTTTACAAATATTATCACACTTCTTTGTAGCGTTTGGATTTTATAACATTCAAAGGTTCTTATTTATTCATTAAATGACATGGATGCTTACGTGGATTTTAATTAATATTAATATTAAAGGTAAAGTTAAAACTGAAAAAAAACTTTCTTTCTTCGATTCCCTGTTTTTTGCTTCTGGGTTTTTGTTTGTATGTTCTGAAAACTTAGATAATGAGATTGGAAACAGGGGATTTTTTGTTTTCGTGATTGGGTTTTCTGTGTGGGTTTCGAAAGTTTCGAACTTGGTTGCATTGATTTTGGAAGTTAATACTGTTGTGCTAGTTTTAGTTGACTGGGAACGTTGCTTTTAGGTGCAATGGAAGCAAGTAATAGAGCGGTATCGAATTTGTTTCCGTTTTGTTCCGGACTCGGGTGTGGTTTTGGAAAGTTTCGATCTTGGTTGGATTTTGTTAAGTTAGATATTGTGTTAGTTTTAGTTGATTAAGAGCTGTGATTTTAAGTGCAAATGGCAGCAAGTAAAAGAGCGAGTCTCAAGATATCGATGCTTTGATTTATATTTTTGGGTTAATCTCTGTATACTACCTTGAAGTTTCGTGATTTTCAACATTTAGTATATGAAGTTTTTTTCATCCCAGAGCAATACCTCAAGTCTTAATTTTGGGACAGTTTCATACATCCGTTAAGTTTTCCGTTAGAACTTCTGTTAACTAATGACGTGGCGTCCACATGAACAATAATTGAGCACCACGTGTCAATATGGGTCCACTTCAATATTAAAAAATTAAAAAAATACAAAAAACAAAAAAAAACCCACTCATCCATCTTCCCCGATCCCTCCCACTTCCCATCCCTCTTCACCTCTTTCTCTCCAAGCACAGTCGATTGGAGCCCTAATCTCTCACTTTCACCAAGGCTCACCGCGATTCCCTAACCTTTCTGGTTATCCATGTCCTCCGAATCAGGAGCTTCAACCTCCAGCGTTGAAGCCTCTGAGCCAAACCCTAACCCTGACCATACTCCCAAACCCCTAGAAAACCAATTGGCAGCCCTCGCATTATCGGAGGTCGATAGCCACGGGAATGGCATCGCACATGGATCGGCCACGGAAAATAATCACCAGGAGATCGAGAATGATGAGGAGGAAGTCCAGGCCAATTTGGTTACTCCTGGTTTAGTTGAGGTGGAGGAGGCGAGCGAGGGTTCACCACATGGCAGAGTTGGCGGTGGTGTTGTTTGGGCGATGACCAATTCAAAGCTGGAGATTGATGGGTTGTCAAGCCCTAGCAGCAATGGGTATGCTGATGACAAGTTAACTGAAAAAGCTATATCTGGTCTAGTACATTGTGCTAAATACAATAAAGCACCTATTGCACTCAAATATGGTACTTCTGGACCAAGGACCATTTCACCATCTTCTTTTGGACGGAAAGGATCTTTCTTAATGTCCAAATAACGAACGATCATTGGCTTGCTGAGTGGATAAGCCTTGTCCATGCCAAATCGTTTCAAGATTTTTTCAATGTAAGCTGATTAGTGGACCAAAATTCCATTAGCACAATGCTCGATCTGCAAGCCGAGACAATATTTTGTTTTCCCAAGGTCTTTCATTTCGAATTCACTTTTCAGATATTCAGCAGTTTTATTAAGCTCTTCTGGAGTTCCAACTAGGTTCATATCATCAACATATATTGCCACTATAGCAAATCCAGAATTGGATTTCTTAATGAACACACAAGGGAAAATGACATTATTGATTTATCATTCTTTGATCAAATATTCACTGAGACGATTATACCACATTCGTCCAGATTGTTTCAGCCCATACGATGGTCGCTTTAATTTGATCAAGAGCATACCTCGTGGTTTTTTAGTTGTTTCAGGCAACTTAAGTCTTTTTGGGACCTTCATGTATATGTTAGTATCTAATTCTCCATATAGATACGCAGTGATGACATCCATAAGTCGCATGTCAAGCTTTTATGAAACCACTAAACTTATTAAGTAACAGAACGTAATTGCGTACATTACAGGAGAATATGTCTCTTCATAATCAATTCCAGGTCTTTGTGAAAAGCCTTGTGCAACGAGTCGTGCTTTGTATCTTGCAATCTCGTTTTTCTCATTGCGTTTTCTTGTGAATACCCAATTGTAACCCATGGGATTTACATCGGGCGGAGTTTGGACTACTGGTCCAAAAACATTTCGCCTTTCCAAGGAATTTAATTCTGCCTGGATTGCATCTTTCCACTTAGGCCAATCTTATCTCTATTTACATTCATCAACAGAGCGGGACTCAATATCATCACTTAATATGATTTCAGTGGCTACTGCAAATGCGAACATATCATCGATGATTATTTCATTTTGATCCCATAATTCATTAGTACATGCATAATTTATGGAAATTTCTTTGCTCTCATGTACTGTTGTCTCTTCAGGGACATGTGTCTCATCAAGGACATTTTCTTTTTCTAGAAGTCCAGAATCATGAATTGTGAATTTGTCATTCATTCTCTCTTCCTGAATGATTTCATTTGGATTCAGATGTGCCCTTGTCTTTCTCTTTCGAGGGTTGAATCTTTTGAACCTGGGGGTCTACCACGCTTCAGGCGTGCACCAGATGAATCATTCGCTGCCATTTTATTTTGTCCAACAGGGACATCAATTCTTGCAGGTGCATTTACAGCTAGTATATGTGATTTTGTCGCTTTCATAGCATCATTAAATGCATCTGGCATTTGATTGGTAATACTTTGAAGATGAACGATCCTTTTTACTTCATTTTCACATTGAGTGCTACGTGGATCAAAATGATACAAGGTGGGGTACAACCCATGTCAGCTCTTGCCGTTCTTCTGGAACGGTCTTTTCTCCCCCTAACGACGGGAAGACTGTCTCATCAAAGTGACAATTAGCAAAACGAGCTGTAAATATATCACCTGTCAGGGGTTCCAAATATCTAATGATAGATGGTGAATCAAAACCCACATAAATTCCCAGTCTACTCTGAGGTCCCATTTTAGTGCGTTGCGGCGGTACAATAGGCACATAAACGGCATAACCAAAAACTCATAAATGTGAAATGTTTGGTTGATGCCCTAACACGAGTTGTACTGATGAGTATTGGCTATAGGTCTCAATCGAACCAATGATGCAGCATGTAAGATGGCATGTCCTCATGCAGAAACTGGCAATTTTGTTTTCATAAGCAGAATGCGAGCTATTAATTGAAGCCGCTTGATCAATGCTTCTGCTAAACCATTTTGAGTATGGATATGAGGAACAGGGTGTTCAACATCAATGCCCAATGTCATGCAGTAATCATCAAAGGTTTGAGATGTAAATTCACCAGCGTTATTCAGTCAGATTGACTTAATGGGGTAATCTGGGAACTGTGCTCGTAACTTAATTATCTGAGCAAGAAGTCTCGCAAAAACTACATTTCGAGTAGACAAGAGACAAACATGTGACCATCTGGTAGATGCATCAACCAAAACCATAAAATATCGAAATGGTCCACAAGATGGTTGAATAGGTCCACAAATATCCCCTTAAATTCTTTGCAAAAATGATGGGGATTCAGCATCAACCTTTAGTTGTGATGGTCTAATTACCAACTTCCCTTGAGAACAAGCTTTGCAAGGGTTATCATTTGAGATAGCAATGTTTCTGCTCAATAATGGATGTCCATTAGAGTTGGTAATGATCATACGCATCATGGTGGATCCTGGATGACTCAAACGGTCATGCCAAAGCATGTAAACTTTTGAATCAATGAACTTCTGGTTCATGACAGTATGTGATTCAATTGTTCTTATGTATGTATAATACAATCCACTCAACAAACCACGCAACTTCTCCAATATATGCTTATGGGTATCATTGGAGGTAATGCATAGATACTCCACATTTTCTGCAATTTTCATTTCAATGTGTTATCCATTTAAACGTATGTCTTTGAAACTCAACAAATTTCAAGTAGATCGAGTAGCATACAATGCATTATGTATAGACAATATTGTTCCATTTGGTAACATAATCTAGGTTTTCCCTAAGCCTTCAATTACATCTGATTTGCTTGATATTGTTGTTACCCTTACTCTTGTAAGCATCAAGCTTAAGAAATACTTTCGATCACGAAGTATTGTATGTGTGGTTGCGCTATCTGCAAGACAAATATCTCCGCCATTTCTCATGTTCTGAGAATAACCATAGTTTTTATCCATGCTTTCTGAGTAAAAAGGATCACGGTTAAAAACAACTTATAATAGGAAATTTAAATACCACTTTTATTGAATTGAAATGCTAGTTTTAAACTACAAGTTCAGAATAATAAAAGTACATCAAACATAAATGATTCAGTCGAACCGATGCACTTCATTCCCCCTTTCCACAATGAAATCCGAGACATCTAGGGGGGTTGTGTTCAAATGTCCAGATAAGTCGCACACTGGATCAGGTATATCCATTGGTATAGTTTGGTTGAAGAAATTAGTCTCGACACCCTTCTCCTTGAGAGAGGCTTGATATAGATCCACCAGATGTTTTGGGATACAACAGGTACACGCCCAATGCCCATCGCCACCACACCTATGGCAGGCTTCATTAGAGTTTCTAGGAGCATTGTTCATATGAGCTTTGCCTTTGTGGCGATTTCCATTTTTAAAGCTCAGCCTGAATTTTGCTTTGGAACCTGGTTGTGAGACTGATCATCATGGTTCTTGCCTTTACTGTTCCACCGACCTTGCTTGTGGCCACGTCCTCATTTATGATTATCACCACCAGATGATGTGGCGTTCACTTCGAGGGAAGCATCATTCACTTTTGGGAATGGTGCAGATCCAGTAGGTCGGGACTGATAATTTTTCATTAGGAGCTCATTGTTTTGTTCAGCTACCAAGAGCACAGATAGCAGCTAGTTGTATTCAGTAAAGCCTCGCACTCTATACTGCTGCTGCATGAGCACATTAGAGGCATGAAATGTGCTGAAAGTTTTTTCCAGCATATCTTCCTCAGTAATGATATCCCTACAGAGCTTCATCTGAGAGGTAATTCTGAACAACGCAGAATTGTACTCAACCACTGACTTGAAATCCTGGATCCTTAGGTAAGTCCACTCATAGCGAGTTTTTGGAAGAATCACCGTTGTCTGGTGATTGTATCTATTTCTCAAGGCCTTTGAGAGAGCTAACAGATCTTCAACCATTAAGTATTCACTCTTTAGTCCCTCGTCAAGATGGCGACGAATAAAGATCATGGCCTTCGCCCGATCTTAAGAGGATGAGTTGTTCTCTTCCCTAATGGTATCTCCATGATTCCCTGCTTCTAGATGGATCTTGGTATCCAGCACCCAGGTAAGGTAATTCTTCCCAGTAATGTCCAGGGCAGCAAAATCAAGTTTTGCCAAGTTCGCCATTTTCTTTTCTGAAAGAAAAATGAGATGTGTAAAAACTTGCAATAATATGTATTCCTGGAGGAATATAGCGTTAGAACTTCTAGTTCTTAGATATTTTTCATTTTGATCTTCGGGCCAAAAATGATAAGCACTCAAAACTTCAGGCTCGAGATTTTCATGATTAATGAGAAGAGCGATTGTACCGCACCATTCTCATCGAAACAATCATAAGATGAGCGATTATTCCGCACCACTTAAACAGCAGGAAAATTTAAATACGCAGAGCAGGGTGAGCGATTATACCACACCACCTAAAATTGCAATGAAATTAAACAGCATGCAAATTTAAATATGCAGGGTAGGGTGGGCGATTATACCGCTCCACCTAAAATTTGCAGTAAAATTAGATCTGCAGTCCAAGATAGGCGATGATACCGCACCATCTTGGATTGCAGTAAGATTAAATTTCCAGTTCAAGATGGTGATTATACCACATCATCTTGGATTGCAGTAAAATATAAATAAACACTGGGTTAATAATCAATAGCTACACCAAACAAGAAATCAAAGATATATGTAACTGTTAGGTTGAGAACTAAAAGCATGCATGGTGCAAACAGTTCTTCGCAAGGGTATGTCCAGCAGTTGAGGTAGAGGAAGAAGATGAATAGTAAAATCCTTAGAGGAAATTGTTTTTCTTTCTTTCTTTCGGTGAAGGTAAATGGAAACTATTTAAGGTTAAAGAGTCGTGCTGATAACGTGTTATAAATAGGCAAAAGTTAGAGAGATAACCTTTTTAAGGACATGAGCGAAGCAGGTGTAAAATATCACACTATAACTTTAGTAACTATAATACAAAAATGATGGCAGAAAAAGAGAGGGAAAGATACTAATATTATTTCTCTTGCTTTCTTTCGTAGTGTATTTGATAACAGACGAAGTGCTCTATTTATAGAGTGACTCCCGTAACTACAACCATTAAAATATAATGATGATACTTTTGAAAGTATCAAACACTATTACTCACTATTATTAAGTCTTTACAATTTTGAGTGGACATTTATTATTCATCCACTAATTCTATAACAATTTCTATACTAAAAGTAAAACCCAAACTTGGATGCACTGTTCACGGACAGTGCGCGGGCGAAAATGCCCCCAATTGGTCTTCAACCTTTTTTACTCCCACAGTAAAATGGCGGTTTTGTCCTCCTAGCCCACGCTTCTCTCATCCGTGTGCCATTAGGTTCGATCTTCTTTTTCTGTTCCTCGCTTGGCACACGTCCATCATCGCTGCCGTTTCTGTTTCGGTTCTCTGCTTTTTCTTTCTTTGCTTTCCTTTTCTCTTCTCTCTCTCGCCCTCTTCTCAGTGTTTTGCAAGCATTTCTCCCTTTCTCTTTGTCGCCATGGTCTCCATCACTCTCAAACCTTCGTTTCTATCCCTGTCAAATCTTGGCTCACTGGAAAAGTCTGAATCAATTTAAGCTTCTTCAGCTTTTTGATTTGGATTGAAGATGATTTTAAGCTCTGGTAAGTTCTTTGAAACCTACATCTCGGAGTTTGTTTTTTCTTTTTTTTTTTTCAAATCTATGGGTTTTGTTTTCTTCAATTTTAAAATATTAAAAACTGAATCTTTTATTTTTGGGTAATATTTTTCAATTAGATTATGCTATGGGTTCTGATGAGGCATGGAATTGGGTTTGAGAGTTTTGATTTAATGAGAGAGATAAGGAGTATACACGGAGAGAGGGAGGTAGGTCATTTGCAGAAATGGAGATTAGGGTGAGAGAAAAACGGGAGAGAAGGGATAGCAGATTAAATTTTGATTTTATAATTTTGGGGGGGGTTGTGTTTTAAATTGTGTTTGTAATTTTGGGGTTTTGTGTGTGCGCTTGGATATGATTTAGGTATCAATTTCAGGAAATGGTGGTGTTGCAATTTTGGGGCTTTCGTATGCAACCTTGGAACCACTTTGTGCTCAAGGTGTATAAAAGCTATGAAACCTCATTGTACCTTATCTTCAGTCGATTGGAATTTTGTTGGTTTTTCGATTTTATCTGGGTCCCTTTTTTTACCTCCAAGTTCTACATTTGCTGATGAGTTTTTTTACTTTCTTGGTATGGCCTTTAAATTTTTTTTGGTAGTTTTTGTAGATATAGCCTACAAATGTTGACCTGAAGTTTGGACATAATCATTACTTCTTATTACAATTTATAACGTTAATTCAATTAACTAAAGTTGATTGGAATTTGACGATGATCGAGATATTTGTATTCAGATGGGATTTGTGTATGAATTTTGTTTTTGTAATTTTGGGTATTGTTTATATAGTTAGAATCGTTGTCTGGGCGTATGATTTGCTTCTGTTTTTCGTTTCAGGACTCGTTACTCTTCGTTTCTTGGGGCTTTTGTGTGAAGCTTTCGAAGCCCTTTGTGCTCAAGGTAAATAATTATGGTTTTTTCCCTTGAGGCTTTTGTGGAACAATTTTTTTTTTTTTTTTTTTGGGGTAATATTGTGATAGTTTTATTTTGTATATTGTGAAAGTTGATTGTTTGAGAAACTGAGTAACTATGTATTTGTTTGTAGTTATGGTACGAGACGTGATATAAATTGAACAGGGTGAGATAAGGTATTTAGGTATCACAACAATTGGTCGTGAAAAACTATTAACAAACTACATTTGAAACATTCATTCGTTTATATTATATATGGTGGTTCCAAGCTTGGGTTCTTTTTTCATGCAGCCTTCTACTAACCAAAACGGGTCTATTCAGTCTGGTAATGCTGCAAATGGACAAATCGCATCAGAGTGCTCTGCTACCCCTTTGTTATCTGATTTCATGGATTCATCTATGTGCTATCTTCATAACTATTATGTCTGCTGCCTATTACTATGGAGGTAAAACTTATGGGTGAACTATTTGCTTTAGATTGGTTTATTTATGGATTATCAGAATCTTCTTTAAATTCATGTATATTTTTTATATCAAAATTCATGTGTGTGATATGAATGATTTTGTGAATTTCTTTTAGGCTATGATGAGACTAGCAACGGCTGGGATGACTACTTGAGATATGTAAATCCTGAGGGAGTAGAAATGATTTTGTAAGTACCTCTTCTGACTTCACAATTGTGAACTGGGTAGTCACTGTAACTGGTTACAAGCTTCCTGTGATAGTTGTCTAACGCTTTGAAGGCAGCTCTCTAAACTTTACATTATCTTTCTAAGTTTTCTTTTCTTCTAATTACATAAAATTGATGTTTTTATATGGCTATTTATTTGTCATATGTTCTGGTATATCGATTTCTTTTTTCTCAAAATTTTCGCTTCGTTTTATATAATGCACAGAAAGAAAAAGGAACACCCAAACTGGAGAAATGAGCAGTTAAGGCTGTTTAAGATCTTTATGACGTTGTGCACCGTGACATCCTTTCTATGGACCTGAGGTCAGTCAAACATGTGTTATATGCGTACGGGTAGAGTTTCCATTGCTTGATTCTCCTTTGCTTATATCACTTTATTGGCTGCCAATTTTAGGGGAAATTATGAGATATGGAAATTGTTGCCAAATGCAAGGAAATAAGGTTGACTATTTGCAAAGTTACGTTGAAGTGGCACAAGGACCCTAAGTTGGTATGTTTGAGTAGATTACCTGATCTTCTTAGTTGGGTTTAGGTTTAATGCTCAGTGGTAGGTTGTGCTTCTACTTCTTTTTAATTATCGAGGATGTACAGAGATCCCACTGAAAAGATTGTATTTGTTGTGTTAATGCATTGTTGAGCGAGAGAAGCAAAAGGAAGGAAGTATTCAATCTCAAGATCTGTGAGCTTTCACTTCTTAATTTTATTATTAATAATTTTGTTTGCTCTTTGAAATTTGAATGTATGAGTTTTTTAATTTTTTTATTATTAGTTTACCTGAGATGGGTTCTGGGTATATTTTTAGATTATGAAATTTAATTTTAATTGATTTTCTAGGAAAAATGGGAGACTATGAGTGAGTATATTAAAAGGCTGAAACTTTGCATAAAGTGGTTTCAAGAGCTTGAGGAAAGCTACTTATTAGAGCGTGAGAAGTTAGAGAATGATTCTGGGGTTATTGAATTCAGAATTTTGATTTAGAGTTTTTTTTGGTTTTTTATTATATTGGAGTTAAATTCCGTTTTTTGTTTGGGCATTCAATGGCATGCATGCTTAATTTCATTGATTGGTAAATATGTTTTGTATTCCTACAATATTTTGTAAAAACTTTGGCATCCAACAACGTTGTCCTTCTTGGCTAGCATTCTTGATTGTATTTTTTTGGTTAGTTTTATGTGCTTATGGTGATTATTATATGCTTTTAACTGGTTAACTTTGGGTTTGAATCTATAAACCCTTTGGCCGGTTATTTTGGGTTTGATTTAAGAGTATTATTAGATGGTTAAGCATTTGACCAAATGTTTACTTGATTGAAAGATATGCTATATGAAAGTCTGTATTTTTTCCATGTTTCATCAATACAGATAATGCAGGAGTGGAAGGGATTGGGAGACAAATAAGTGTGCAACTGAGGAGGAAGATGAAGGAAGCAGTAAAATTCAGTTGGATCCTAAATGAACTCTTAAAGAATAGATGGTAGGTTGAAAGTTTAGATGTCAGAAGTTTGGATGAATTGAATCCTCCAGTTTTTTTTATATAGTTCAGTAATATTTTAGATAAATGAATTAAAAATATGGTGTGTATAAAATCTACGCAAAATATTTATAACACATATAGTCCATTAGTTAACACTTATATGCAATACATTCCCGCAACAATGGAATGTCAATATATAATCACTAGTACAAAAAACACTTCACACGAAAGTACAAAAAACACTTTGAACGACGTAGGTCATTCGTCGTGCAAAGTCATAAAACATCGCGTAAAAATTAGCCCAAAGAACCTTTGTCGTGCACCAATCGTCGTGTCAAGGTAATGACAAAAGGGTTTGCATGATGAAAAAGTGACCTCTGTTGCGCAAAGTAGTTTGGGCAACGTGGGTCGCTTCTTTGTTGTGCAAACCTATGTTTTTTTTTTTTGCAAAATTTTTTTTTATTTAATTTTTAATAAATACTATAATTAAATTACAAACAATAATTAATAAACCAAGAAAAAGTATTGAATTTTAAAATATATGAAAATGTATATACAAGATGTCCAAATATAAAAGAAAAAACTACAATAAGTAGTCTTTTAGGCTCGATGCATTAGGCTACTGAGTATTGGTTGGGCGAAGTGGTCGGGAGGTCAAAGGTGAAGCAAGATCAGATGCTGACATTGGGATTTGGAGGCCAAACATCTGTAAGGCCTGTAAGATCATACTCATCTGCTCGTCCTGGGCCGAAAACTAGGTTGCAATCTCGCTTCCTGAGCTACTGCTTCCTGGGCCGAAAACTGGAATTACAACCCAATTCAAAAGAATTAGGGTTTAACTCCATGACCATGTCCATTTTCACTTTTGGGAAACGACCCACTAACTAAGCAATCTAATTAAAATTTGAATTCCGATATCAAAAGTTAAACTACAAATGCGCAACATGACCATAGAATCCAAGGGAGAAACTGCTGAGAAAGAAATAAAGACTTATGTCTATCTCCGGTATTGTAACCCCTAGCTTAGCAGACAAATTTTTCTTTAACACATTAAACTTGGGAGCCAAGTCCTTTGCAACAGGGCCACCATACCAAATTCATTAAACCTACATATACAGATGTGTCATCAACACAAAGGAATATGATATTGTTTTAATTTTTAAACACATCAAAGTGCAACGAAATTTTTGACAATCTCAACAATAAGCCTAGCAAAGTTGTGCATAATTCTTGCAATATAGCATACAAACGGATACACAGCAAGGCTGTAAATAATATGTAAAAGTTAAAACAATAGCAAAACCAACGGGTAAAACAACCAAAGATACTGAAACTTAACAATATCAGGGCAGAAAACTCATGCGAGGAGGCTAACTTAATATCAACATTGAAGACACCGAAATACCAGATTATCCAGCTTGTCAAGAAGGCTAACAATCTTTTAAACCTCCTCTGTAGCATTGAGACCAGGATCCTTTAAAGCAGCATCTTCAAATCCAGAAAGGGCCCTTTCATAGTTTTCCAGATATCTGTTTACCTAAAACCAGAAACTTAATCCTATAATTGTACAAAACATGAGATATTGAGCAGTACTAAGGACCCAATCGGGTGGCAGAATGTCTTTCTAAGACTCATGCAACTTATGTCACTTCATACATCCTCCTCTTTACTTAACAAAAACAGAAAATAATATATAATTTATCATTACTGTTTCCTATTCTCTCTACTTGTATTAGTACAACTCTATCTTTAACCTATCTAGACGCTGACTCAGAAAAGAAAGATTGACGAATCATCATCTACTTGAGAAACTTATGAGTACTAATTCCAGACAAAACACAAGAAAAACTGAGCTTACAGTGGCACAGTTAAAATATAGGTCTGGATTGGACTGCATTCTTTCATCCTTTTCGTGATACGCAATGTAAAACATTAGAACATCTTCTAACTGACAGAAGATCCATAAAAAAAAAAAGGTCGTACCCAGTGCACAAGGCTCCCGCTTTATGCAGGGTCTGGGAGAGGTGAATGTCGGCTAGCCTTACCCCAATTTATGGAGAGGCTACTCCCAAGTCTCGAACCCAAGACCTACCGCTCATGGACAGAAGATCCATACTTACAAGAAATACAGCACATAGACAACTGACTTTGACTCTGCAGTAGTTCTTACTTTAAGCACTTATAGCATTTTGGTATGCCTTCAAAGATTGCAGAAGTTTGGAATGGTCCCAAGCTCCAGTCACAAAGAATCTTGTAAGACATGCATTTCCAAGATTGTCTGCCAATAAAGTTAGAAAAATTCAGTTAAATAGAATAAGCAATGATCTCCAAAAAATAACCAAAGAAATGAAACTAGGGATTAAGTGAATCAGTAGAAAATATTTATGCATGTACAAGATACCAGTCAAACTATGCTAACTGGAAGAAGGCTGGCAAACATCCAGGGTAAATGGCAAAGCAAACTAAATGTTACATGCTATACAACTTATCAAGTATAAATCTTACTCAAATCCGAAGAATATAGAACTTTTTGAGATGGTTGATTATGAGATCTTACACCATGAATTGCCATCCTTGACATCAAGAGTTATGGCTTCCTTGGCATGTTGAATGCTTTGGTCAACAAGTTCTGCCTCATTGACGGTACCTAGAAAATGATGAAAATTAGGTAAGCATAATGACGCACACATCATGAAAAACAACAGGAAAAACAAGTTGAGCGACAAAACGGTTGCCTTGAACCATTTTTCTTTCAAGCATCGAAAGTTGACAGAGTATTTGCCTTTTTGGACCCTGCCTCCAAACGCAATGCACGTCTCAATCATAAAACTTATAGTACAATGAATCGAGAGGTCACTGCAATAAAACTACAAAAATCTAATCAAGAATAACCTTGCTTAGGGCAAGATTAAAGCAGTTCTTGGCTGAAGATAGATCTCCCTTCTTCCAAATGCGGTTACCTAAACATAGCCAAGCATCTGCAAGAGATGGATTCAACTTAACCTGCATCGTCGTTTAATCTATTTCAGGAAGTGAACTGAAAGAATTACAAACATGCTCAACTACAGGAAGTCACAATGCATTCTTACAACTTTTGATAGATGATCCTCTGCTTCTTTTCTATAATTCGGTAAAACATCTAGTATCTTTCCTCTCAGATATTCGTATTTCGCATGTTAAGCCGGATGCTTTCTTTGCTCTGGTAAAAGACACAGTGTTTGAAACTTGAACTAATAAGATACAAATACAAATGCAACATAATAACAAAGGAATTAGCAGTGACAGCGATTCGAGAACACAATGTAGGCATTATCGTTACAGAAACAACACTTTTATCGGGGGAGATTTTGAATTCATCAACTTTTTAGTCTATTTCTCAAATTTTAAGCTTCTATGTGTACCAATGTAGTCCAAAATCAAAATTGGAACTTCAAAGTTGAAACGAGCATATCAACGAAAACCCACAAAAGAGAAAGGCACAATCGGGTTTATAATAAAAGGGCACTTAGGTCAGCTTCAAATGGAATTAACAGAGATTAAAACGAAATGGGTAAATGGAAAAATTACCAAGAGGTATGGAATCGAGGAGGTTGAGGGCAAGATCGGAATCGGCGTTTAATCTGGAGATTTTGTCATCCGGGTCGGCTGGAAAGTAGGTGTCTCAGAGGAGGTAAAGAGCTTCGGCAGCTCTTGCGGCTTTGGCCAGTGCATCGTCTTCCACTGCTCGACTGCTCATCACTCAGACATAGTCGCACGTAGAGCCAACTATGAGAACGAGAAAGGGCTCTCAACTCCAAGTTGTTCTTCGAAGGAAACCGAAGCAAACGACGTCGTCTGGGTGAGGAGAGGGGAGATTGTGAGCTTGTGCTATGGAAAAAAAACAGGAGGAGCACTCGGCTCTAAGCGTGAGCGAGACAGGGTAAGAGAGAGGGCGAGATGAGCGAGAGGGGAGAGAGACCGAGTGAGCTGGAGGGAAGAGATAGATTTGTGGGTAGCGTCTGGACTCTTTTCCAATTAAACCCTAAAAAAAGGCCTATGTTTTTTCAATTAAACCGCCAAACTTTTAACAATTGTGCGACGTAGTCATAAATATGGTCTAAAATATCCATAATATCCCAATATTTTTATTGAAATTTCCGTGTTTTTGGAATACTGATATTTTTTTGGACTATCGATATTTCCGATATCATCGATATTTTAGACCTTGCTAAGTCACTCATGTATCTTACCATGCAATGTATAAAGTGTAAAATATTGTACTAATTCATTATATACAAATGATTATGGTGTGTTTAAACTTCTTTCATTAATTACTACATATTTTTTACACTCACAATGTTTGTCAACTCGCTATATAATCAACTTAAATCAATTATATCCATCATGCAATGCATTTCCTTCCAATTTTTTTGTGATAAACTAATAGATAATTGACTAAATAAACATCCTGCAAAGTTTCAATAAAAATTTCCAAGTTTTTCTTACAATTTTCGTGGTTTTTATTCAATTTTAATCGATATCGATAATATTCCGATATTTCCATCGAAATTTCCGTGTTCTTGGACTACCGATATTTCCGATATCATCAATATTTTATACCTTGGTTATAAATTATGACGTCGCGCAGAGTACTTTTGCGCAACATTTATATTAAGACGTCGTGCAAGGTATTTTAAATAAAAAATATTATTTTATATAAATATATGCCATTGAATTTGTTTGTATATGCTTCAAGATCGTATATACAAAAAATCATAAAAAATAAACATTCAGAGATCAAGTAATAAGACAAAACTTTTCAATGGTTATAAACGAAAAATCACGATTTAACGATTATTTTAACTCCGATTTTGATTATTTTTTATAGCTACACTCCTTTATCCTATATGAATACGATGAATGAATTCGATCTTCAATTTAAAATATTTACACTAGTGGATTATGTTATACTTAATGAAAGTTTAAATAAACTCTTTAGTGTTAGTGAATCTATCATTTTAATGGGATACGCATCCTACGAAACTAATTTCAACGATTCAACCGTCACACTTGTTTTTATATGCTTCGGGATCGCATACGCCAAAAATCGCAAAAAACAAATATTCAGAGATCAAGTAACGGACAAAACTTTTTAACGGTTATAAACGAAAAATCACGATTTAACGGTTATTTTAACTCCGATTTTGATGATTTTTTACAGCTACACTCCTTGACCCTATATGAATACAATAAATGAATTCGATCTTCAATTTAAAATATTTACACTGGTGGATACCAAAAAATCTTAAGTTATACTTAATGAAATTATAAATAAACTCATAAGTGTTAGTGAATCTATTGTTTTGATAAGATACGCATTCTACAAAACTAGTTTCAACGATCCAACTGTCAAACATGTTTGTATATATTTCGAGATCCCATACGCCAAAAATCGCAAGAGACAAACATTTAGAGATCAAGCAACGGGACAAAACTTTTTGACGGTCATAAACGAAAAATCACGATTTAATGATCATTTTAACTCTGATTTTGATGATTTTTTACAGCTACACTCCTTGACCCTATATGAATATGAATGAATTCGATCTCCAATTTAAAATATTTACACTAGTGGATACCACAAAATCTTATGTTATACTTAATGAAAGTACAAATAAACTCTTAAGTGTTAGTGAATCTATTGTTTTGGTGGGATACGCATTCTACGAAACTAGTTTTAACGATCCAACCATCAAACATGTTTGTATATACTTCAAGATCGCATACGCAAAAAATTGCAAAAAAAAAAAAAAAACATTCAGAGATCAAGTATCGAGACAAAACCTTTCGACGATCATAAACGAAAAATCACGATATAACGATTACTTTAACTCCGATTTTGATGATTTTTTATAGTTACTCTCCTTGGCCCTATATGAATACAATGAATGAATTTGATCTTCAATTTAAAATATTTACAGTAATGGACACCACAAAAAAGACTTTGCGCGACGCATGTCCTATGTCACACAAACCCTTTTTTTTTTTGGTAAAATTTTTTTTATTTAATTTTTAATAAATATTGTAATTAAATTCTAAACAATAATTAATAAACCAAGGAAAAGTATTTAATTGTAAAATATATGAAAATGTATATGCAAGATGTCCGATCAAAAAAAGAAAAAACTACAAGTCTTCTAGGTTTAAGACATTATGCTACTGGGTATCAGTTGGGCGAAGTGGCTGGGAAGTCGAAGGTGGAGCAAGATCAGGTGCTGGCATCAGGATTTGGAGGCCGAACATCGCTAAGGCTCGTACAATCAGGTGGATACTACAAAATCTTATGTTATACTTAATGAAAGTATAAATAAACTCCAAGTGTTAGTGAATCTATTGTTTTGATGACATATGCATTGTATGAAAACTAGTTTTAACGCTCCAACCGTCAAACTTGTTTGTATATACTTCAAGATCACATACGCCAAAAATTGTAAAAAACAAACATTCAGAGATCAAATAACAGGACAAAACTTTTCGACGATCATAAACGAAAAATCACGATTTAACAATTATTTTAACTATGATTTTGATAATTTTTTAAAGCTACACTCCTTGACCCTATTTGAATACAATGAATGAATTCGATCTTCAATTTAAAATATTTATATTAGTGGATGCCACAAAATCTTATGTTATACTTAATGAAAGTATAAATAAACTCTTAAGTGTTAGTGAATCTATTGTTTTGATGGGATACGCAATCTACGAAACTAGTTTTGACGATCCAACCGTTAAACATGTTTGTATATATTTCGATATCGCATACGCCCAAAATTGCAAAAAACAAACATTCAGAGATCAAGTAACTGGATAAAACTTTTCGACAGTCATAAATGAAAAATCACGATTTAACGATTATTTTACCTTCGATTTTGATGATTTTTACAGTTACACTCCTTGACCCTACATGAATACAATGAATGACTTTGATCTTCAATCTAAAATACTTACAGTAGTGGATACCACAAAAAAGACTTTGCGCAACGTAGGTCCTACATCGCGCAAAGTTGTTTTGCGCGACATAGGTCACTTCTTTGTCACGCAAACCCTTTTTTTTCTTTTTTTGGCAAACTTTTTTTTATTTAATTTTTAATAAATATTGTAATTAAATTCTAAACAATAATTAATAAACCAAGAAAAAAGTAACTATAAAATATATGAAAATGTACATACAAGATGTCCGAACAAAACAGAAAAAAGTACAAGTATTCTAGGTTTAATACATCATGCTATTGGGTATTGATTGGGCAAAGTGGTCGGGAAGTCGAAGGTGGAGTAAGATCAAGTGCTAGCATCAGGATTTGGAGGCCGAACATCGCTAAGGCCCGTACAATTAAATGGATACCACAAAATCTTATGTTACACTTAATGAAAGTATAAATAAACTCTTAAGTGTTAGTGAACCTATTGTTTTTATGGGATATGCAATCTACGAAACTAGTTTTAACGATCCAACCGTCAAACATGTTTGTATATATTTCGAGATCGCATACGCCAAAAATCGCAAAAAACAAACATTCAGAGATCAAGTAACTGGATAAAACTTTTCGACGGTCATAAATGAAAAATTACGATTTAACGATTATTTTAACTCCGATTTTGATGATGTTTACAGTTACACTCCTTGACCCTACATGAATACAATGAATGAATTTGATCTTCAATCTAAAATGCTTACAGTAGTGGATACCACAAAAAAGACTTTGCGCAACGTAGGTCCTACAACGCGCAAAGTGGTTTTGCGAAACGTAGGTCACTTCTTCGTCACGCAAACCTTTTTTTTTCTTTTTTTGGCAAACTTTTTTTTTATTTAATTTTTAATAAATATTGTAATTAAATTCTAAACAATAATTAATAAACCAAGAAAAAGTAACTATAAAATATATGAAAATGTACATACAAGATGTCCGAACAAAACAGAAAAAAGTACTGGTATTCTAGGTTTAATACATCATGCTATTGGGTATTGATTGAGCAAAGTGGTTGGGAAGTCGAAGGTGGAGCAAGATCATGTGCTAGCATCAGGATTTGGAGGCCGAACATCGCTAAGGCCCGTACAATTAAATGGATACCACAAAATCTTATGTTACACTTAATGAAAGTATAAATAAACTCTTAAGTGTTAGTGAACCTATTGTTTTGATGAGATACGCAATCTACGAAACTAGTTTTAACGATCCAACCGTCAAACATGTTTGTATATATTTCGAGATCGCATACGCCAAAAATCGCAAAAAACAAACATTCAAAGATCATGTAACTGGACAAAACTTTTCAACGGTCATAAATGAAAAATCACGATTTAACGATTGTTTTAATTCCGATTTTGATGATTTTTTACAGTTACACTCCTTGACCCTACATGAATACAATGAATGAATTTGATCTTCAATATAAAATACCTACAGTAGTGGATACCACAAAAAAGACTTTGCGCAACGTAGGTCATACGTCGCGCAAAGTGGTTTTGCGCGACGTAGGTCACTTCTTCGTCACGCAAACCCTTTTTTTTCTTTTTTTGGAAAATTTTTTATTTATTTAATTTTTAATAAATATTGTAATGAAATTTTAAACAATAATTAATAAACCAAGAAAAAGTAACTATAAAATATATGAAAATGTACATACAAGATGTCCGAACAAAACAAAAAAAACTACAAGTATTCTAGGTTTAATACATCATGCTATTGGGTATTGATTGGGCAAAGTGGTTGGGAAGTCGAAGGTAGAGCAAGATCATGTGCTAGCATCAGGATTTGGAGGCCGAACATCGCTGAGGCCCGTACAATTAAATGGATACCACAAAATCTTATGTTACACTTAATGAAAGTATAAATAAACTCTTAAGTGTTAGTGAACCTATTGTTTTGATGGGATACGCAATCTACGAAACTAGTTTTAACGATCCAACCGTCAAACATGTTTGTATATATTTCGAGATCGCATACGCCAAAAATCGCAAAAAAAAAATATTCAGAGATAAAGTAACTGAACAAAACTTTTCAACGGTCATAAATGAAAAATCACGATTTAACGATTATTTTAATTCCGATTTTGATGATTTTTTACAGTTACACTCTTTGACCCCTACTTGAATACAATGAATGAATTTGATCTTCAATATAAAATACTTACAGTTGTGGTACCACAAAAAAGACTTTGCGCAATGTAGGTCCTACGTCGCGCAAAGTGGTTTTGCGCGACGTAGGTCACTTCTTCGTCACGCAAACCCTTTTTTTTCTTTTTTTTTTGGCAAAATTTTTTTTATTTAATTTTTAATAAATATTGTAATGAAATTCTAAAAAATAATTAAAAAACGAAGAATAAGTAACTATAAAATATATGAAAATATACATACAAGATGTCCGAACAAAACAGAAAAAAGTACAAGTATTCTAGGTTTAATACATCATGCTATTGGGTATTGATTGGGCAAAGTGGTTGGGAAGTCGAAGGTGGAGCAAGATTAGGTGCTAGCATCAGGATTTGGAGGCCGAACATCGCTAAGGCCCGTACAATTAAATGGATACCATAAAATCTTATGTTACACTTAATGAAAGTATAAATAAACTCTTAAGTGTTAATGAACCTATTGTTTTGATGGGATACGCAATCTACGAAACTAGTTTTAACGATCCAACCGTCAAACATGTTTGTATATATTTCGAGATCGCATACGCCAAAAAACGCAAAAAACAAACATTCAGAGATCAAGTAACTGGATAAAACTTTTCGATGGTTATAAATAAAAATTCACGATTTAACGATTATTTTAACTCCGATTTTGATGATTTTTTACAGTTACACTCCTTGACCCTACATGAATACAATGAAATGAATTTGATCTGCAATCTAAAATACTTACAGTAGTGGATACCACAAAAAAGACTTTGCGCAACGTAGGTCCTACGTCGCGCAAAGTGGTTTTGCGCGACGTAGGTCACTTCTTCGTCACGCAAACCCTTTTTTTTTCTTTTTTTGGCAATTTTTTTTAATTTACTTTTTAATAAATATTGTAATTAAATTCTAAACAATAATTAATAAACCAAGAAAAAGTAACTATAAAATATATGAAAATGTACATACAAGATGTCCGAACAAAATAGAAAAAAGTACAAGTATTCTAGGTTTAATACATCATGCTATTGGGTATTGATTGGGCAAAGTGGTTGGGAAGTCGAAGGTGAAGCAAGATCAGGTGCTAGCATCAGGATTTGGAGGCCGAACATCGCTAAGGCCCGTACAATTAAATGGATACCACAAAATCTTATGTTACACTTAATGAAAGTATAAATAAACTCCAAGTATTAGTGAATCTATTGTTTTGATGGCATACGCATTGTATGAAATTAGTTTCAACGATTCAACCGTCAAACTTGTTTGTATATACTTTGAGATTGCATACGCCAAAAATCGCAAAAAACAAACATTCAGAGATCAAGTAACAAGACAAAACTTTTCGACGATTATAAACGAAAAATCACGATTTAACAATAATTTTAACTCCGATTTTGATGATTTTTTACAGCTACATTCCTTGACCTTATATGAATACAATGAATGAACTCGATCGTCAATTTAAAATATTTACACTAGTGGATACCACAAAATCTTATGTTATACTTAATGGAAAATATAAATAAACTTTAAGTGTTAGTGAATTTATCGTTTTGATGGGATACGCATCCTACGAAACTAATTTTATGTTACACTTAATAATAGTATAAATAAACTCTAAGTATTAGTGAATCTATTGTTTTGATGGCAAACGCATTGTATGAAACTAGTTTCAACGATTCAACCGTCAAACTTGTTTGTATATATTTCGAGATTGCATACGCCAAAAATCGCAAAAAACAAACATTCAGAGATCAAGTAACAAGACAAAACTTTTCGACGATTATAAATGAAAAATCACGATTTAACAATAATTTTAACTCCGATTTTGATGATTTTTTACAGCTACACTCCTTGACCTTATATGAATACAATGAATGAACTCGATCGTCAATTTAAAATATTTACACTAGTGGATACCACAAAATCTTATGTTATACTTAATGGAAAGTATAAATAAACTTTAAGTGTTAGTGAATTTATCGTTTTGATGTAATACGCATCATACGAAACTAATTTCAATAATCCAACCGTCAAATTGAATCTGTTACTTATATGAATTGCCAAATAATACGGCAATTTGAATTTGGTAATTCAACAAATTCTAAATAAATTTATATGTGGCTTAAACTTCATTCGACACGTTTGCAGTCAGTATGGAGATAGAATTTTGCCACGACTCAATGGAGCCACCAACTACAAGACATTACAATCCAACAGGTTTTGCAAAAGCCAGTATTAATACATAAAGAAGAGAAGATCAGAACATGGCAAAAAATTAGGTCCTCCTCGGACAAATAAATGCTTCAAATTCAACGAAGAATAACCTTATGACACAGGTTGTTTACGAACGAAGCAAGATATAGCGAAACAATTCAAATTACATATTTTCGTAAGAGTTGCCTTGTGATGTTTAAGACCACCATGGTGCTTCCCCGGTTCTGAAATCGGTTTCAACCCATGGAACAAACACCTTCCCGTCATCAATATCGGCATGAGCCAACGCCAGAGACTGTTCCAATAAGTAAAATTTCAAAGATTGGTTATTTCAGAAAGGAGGTAAAGAAACAGCCTTTTATCGTACGTATTATGCAGCCTTTCACATAAGAACTAACAAGAGTCAATAAAAGTCTAAATGAACTTACCAAAGGAGCAGGTCCTCTGACAACCCTTCCTTGGTCATTGTACGGATCCATGGCAGGGGCATAAGAACTTGTTCTCCGCCTCGTTAAATGGCACGACACAACCAAGTTAATTTAATACCACAACAACCATAGCAAACAATCCAAGTTAATTTAATACCTTCTAATAATATACATCCCAAATTTCTCAATTCGATTTTCAGAATGGTTGATCACATCAAAAAGTATCATTAGCTCATAATCCCATAATGCTGCTGATTGTATTGGAAGTTAGACTTGAACATGTCATACAAATTGAAATGAGGATATGATAATCTAAGATATTGAGCTTCATCAGTGACATGTATCTGTACCTTCAATCCTTGTGTGAGGGTCCTGTCACCAGGGCCATGAGTCTTAAGCCATTCAGCTGCAATCACGTCGTTTCCGAGAGCATCCTTAGCAACTTGACCACCAGAGCCGGAACCAGAGCTGTAATGTTTTTCCAATCAATCGTAGCCATATCAAAGAGCTATGGATAAATTATTTTTACCCACTAAAAGTTCCTTCCCACTCGGTTAGAAGAATAATTAGTTAATTTTCTTCTTCTTCTTTTAAATGGAGGTCCATTAAAGCATACTAGTTAAAGCATTTTGTTTCGGTTCAGCATTATATCATTGACATCAGAAAATTCTTTATCTGCAGTTCCTGAAGCCATTAATCTCTCCTTCCTAGCCCATCAATCCCTCTCTCTCCTCAACCCTTACACAAACATATAGGTATCAAACTGTCTATTAAGCACACATTGGAAACAGAAGAATATTGATACAAGGAAAGACATACCCCCTTCTTGCAAATGATGTTAACTCTGAGCATTCCTCCAAGGAATTCAAGCCATGAATAAGAAAATGAGACAATGCATATAATTTCTATGTAGAGAAGAAGAATTTGAGGGGAGCAGATAACAACGTACTTCCAGCATTGTTTTGAATTCATCCCGTGGCTTTTCTGTTTGACTCTGCCTCTCCTCAGCCTCCTGCTTTTTCCTTTACAGCTCAACCGTATAATGTAAATCAAGAAATTTCAAGGGGAAACCAACATTTCTTACAATTTCTTCCGTGTAAATATATAAGTTAACCCCGATAAAGTATTCAAATGCTAATTCCAAATGAAGCACAAACAAGTCTTCAACAATATATCTACACTCTCACTCCTTTTAATAGGTAAAATTAATAAAGATTACTTCAAAATTCAATCTCACAAAACTCCACCATTACCAAAAAAGGGCATAGCAAGTAGGCAAAGGTATATATATACAAAAATCCCATATGCAATATGAAGAAAATACCTTCAAATTCGTTCTTCAATGATATTTGTATACAAAAATCCTGTACAAAACAAATTTAGCAGTTTTAGTTTGAATTCTCAATTCAAAGTTACATATACAAAATCAAATCGCTTACTGGATAGGAATAGATCGAGGAAGGGAGAGGATTGGAGAAGTTTTTGAAGAGAGATGGGGGAGGGAGGTAGCTGCTACAACTAGTTTTGCAGTTTCTGCCTCGCAAAGTTTCGTTGTGCAAAGACAGTTTGCATGACGAAATGTGCTCCGTCGCGCAACCATGTTTTTGTACTAGTGAATCCTAAAATAAAATATAAGGAAGCTTAGCATAAACATATGATTAATGCTATCTGTAAATGATAATCCAATTGTATGTGTTTTGCTTTCGTTATATGTTTATATAATGTAGTGTTAAATTAGAGTCGATTATTGGAATTTATGTATTTTAATTTGAACGGTAACATTGTGTGGTCGAAATAAGCAAAACAAATTATGAAAAGCAAACTAACCAAACAGGCAAAAAATAAAAATCAAATTCTAAAATGTTGTCAAATTTGATTTAAAGCCAGCATCTCCCCCATATTCAGCTAACCCATTTAGGAAAAACGATAAAGAAGGCCATTGGGAATGAAAAGTTGTTTTCAGTTTAGCATGATTATCACTTATTATATAAACATATAAGCATATAAGGAAAGAAAATCTCAAATGGTCAGGTTTTTGCTCCAAATGTTAACAATATTTGTTTCATTTGTAGTCTTTATAAGCATTTTTTAGTTTTTTCTTCTGATAAAGTATTGGTTTTGCAGTAAAAGCGGCAATCCTCTGCTCCCAGCTTCACTTCCACGTTCTCACCATTCATACCCACTCTGCCCATTTCTTTCTAAATTTATCTTTGCACTCACTGGAAAAGACAGAGTTTTGTTTTTGTTTCCTCAAAATATAGATTAGATGCTTTGCATGTCTATGTTCTCTGCAGGAAGCTCAAAGGATGATAAACAAGAAAAGGAAATCACAGATTGCAAATTAGATGGACAAAAAAAGCAATAGAAATTCATAGGGTCCCAAATCCGTGACATAAAAGGTATGAAATTGTTAATTGATAATTGAACATAAATGTAGAACTGATTGCTATAAATAGGTATGGTCACTTTTGTATCAAATTCTTAATTAAGATGGTTATGCAGTCCCTTTGTAATTTTGTGTATCTATTAGCTTTGTACTTACTTACACCTCAAAATTTTCATTTTCTTTCAAACAATCTTGATCAGCAATATCTGCAGGATTGCAATGAGATAATTGTGAGCAACATGTATAATGGGTTACCTTTGTTGTTTAGCATGTTATGTTCTTCGGTAACATGCATCTGAAACTCTTTGTGCATAAGAAGATATCTCTTTACAATCACCTCAATCCAACAAAACTTTTATCACTCTTAAAACATTATTTGAACTCTCAGCTCAAGTAAGTCCTTAGTTTCAATATACTTTTTATTTCTTACTAGCTAGGTGGTTTACGTAGTTTTTAACCATTAAATCACGTAACTTTATATTTACAATTATATTCTTTCTAATTGTTTGTATAAATTTCTTTTTTGCTCCCTGCAAGATGATGTCATGGCGTGGTTTAGTGGTGTTGAATATAATTGGAGAAACTGATTTTTTAATCTACTCATGCTGTAGGATTTCAAGATTGAAACCCACTTTCAATCTTTTGGAACAAATTCACTTTGTAAAGTAACAAAACAATGATATTCCTAAAGGAAATAAAGTTGTTTGCTTTGTTGAGGTAGTTGTGTTTAGATTAATCAATGCTATAGTGCATTTTGAAACCTAAGTTATGGGTCTATTAGTTTCAATTTAAACACATAAGGAAACTTAGAGATACATTTATAAGCTCACATTTATATATTGCTGGAAAGTTAGAGATCTGCTGATGATACTAGATTTAATTATAGTAGTTTTTCAAACATAATTACCTATACAATTTCTAATCCTGCAGCAATTCACGGGCATCACTTTCTATTATGGACAATGATTGTCTGCCCTTCCACTTCTGGTGCCCTCCCGTGTCCTTTTGTTTGTGTGGTCACGGTTAAGCCACGTCAACATTTTATATTACTATTCATTTTTGTCTTATTATCTCTATAAAAAAACAATATAAAATATTAACGTGACTTAACCGTGACAACACAAAATAGGACGGCACGGGAGGGCATCAGAAGTGGAAGGTAAACAATCCTTGTCCTTCTATTATATAGTAAAATATTATATAGTAAAAGAGAAACACAACTGAAACACTGTTCATTTGACAGTGTTATTCCTTTTTTGCCGCTTTATTGTTTCTTTAACCTACACTGTACTCCCGCTTTTGCCCCTGCTTTAGTCTTTGGTCTCTTATTCCATTTCTGGTTTTTTCCTTCCCACAGAGTTTTAGCACCTCGACCCATCTTTTCTCTAGATGCTTCCCCCACCGTTTCAGACTCTCGACCCACATTTTCTCTGCCTGGCTCCTGTTCTCCCCGTCTCCCTCCTCACCTCATCTCCCAACTTATTTTCGATTTATACTTTAATCTCATATGAATCTCCTTGGTCTCAAAGGTGTCCTCTCATCTGAACCCAGAAAAGCTTTAGCCTTCCGACGACTCTGGTTGCCATAATCAATCTTGGTCGTTGGCCGACAACCAGACTGCAACATCGTCTTGACTCACTCTAGCATCAACAGATTCCAACTTCAAACCCTCTTCGACCCTTTTTGCCAAATTCGTTCTCACCGATTTGTCAACAGGTAAGATCCTGGAGTTTTTATTTGGCATCCCAGACCTCATCTCTTTTGCCACTGTTCCTCAAAACTTTCATATCGGTACATCAACTTAACTCTCATTTATTTCAACAGCTCAACTCTCTTTCTATTTCAAACCTAAAGATTGATTATTTTCCTTTTTTCTCTGTTTTTATTTTCCTGGGAAAACACAATCTTTGTCGAAAAAGTTTGAATTTGCCCATCCCTGAGATTTTCTTTGTGTGTTTTGGTTATCGGGTTGCGAATTTAAAAGGGTTTTGTCTTTGGAAGGAGATGGATATCGGTGGCGATGGTCGATGTTCGTTGTTGTGTGGATGATCCCAGTGGAGCTTTGGTTGTCAGCTTTGGTGATTTCTACGTGAATTTTGGGGATTTGGTTTGGGTTTCTGGGTAAGGAATTGTCACTCTATTCAACTTCATTTTAGTTCACTTTTTTTTCCTCAAATTTGTTTAATGGCATGATTGTTTGATCCTTTACCAAATAGTCATCAAGAAATGTTGGAATTTTTAGTAGTTTTGATTTCTTTTCAATTTTTATTTTATTTTATTTTCAAGCCTTGAGTTTTGTAAGAACCGTCTACCTGTGCATACACTAGATACTCCTAACATTTCAAATAAAGTACTAGTGAGTTCTATAACTTTACTAATATTTATTTGCAATGCAAGTTAAATTGTTGGTTTTCTGTTTGTCAATGCGTTAGCTTTTCTACTCTCTACCTTGCATTAGAGGTTGCCATGTCAGGTGAGTTCAAGTTCTACTTAGTACACAAGGGTTGTTTTAAGCTAAGTCTCTAATTTGTGTGCTCTTCATCATGTCTTTTATTTTGGTGGCAGTTAGGTGTCATTAATATGAAGTGTGAACTGGTTGATCCAGATGGTCTACTAAAGCAGCTAAGGGTATTGGAATCGGTTAATGTAGATGGCGTTTATGATTGATTGCTGGTGGGGAATAGTAGAGGGACATGCTCCACAGAAGTATAATTGGAATGGATACAATAGGCTCTTTCAGATGGTGTGTGAGCTTAGTCTAAAGTGACATGTCTGTTTTATATAAATTCGTTTTTTCAATTGCAGAAGCTTTTTCCTCTCATTGGGCATATAAACAACATGTGTGGTTAATTGTTTTGCCATCTTTGTGGTCATTTTTATTCTTTCTATGCGTGTTTTTGCTAGCAATTTAATAACTGATTGTAGAAACTTTTGTCCTCGTATGTTGATGCTTCTTAATAGTGGTGGTGCCGTGCATGTTCTTGGTTAAATTAATCGAGTACATCCGTAATTTGGAATAGTTCTTTTCTAAATTACGGAGAACCACCGAGCTCAGTTCCAGCCAGATTCCGTCAATTTAGGAGAGTTGGTGATGTTATTTAATATCTTAGGTAAATGATTCAATTCCTTATTTTTGTTGTTTAAATTAGTTCATATGAATATTGATTTCGATTCAACTTTGAATTATATCTTGGATAAGCAGCAAGTATATATTTGTAATGAGTACTAATTAATTACATATTGCTGCTCACCGATTTGCTAAATTGATTCAAGCGTTTAATTTTTTTTATTAATTAAATTAGAAATAAGTATTCATGGCCTTCATTTGGTCCCAATCAATCTAGATATGAGTTGTTTGAATGTTTGATTTTACTTGAATCATAGTCTCCAAGGAGAAGAAAGACAATAGGAGCAAGGCACGACATGGAACAAGCAAACTCATGAAAATGTTAGCGTTCAAGTGATTCGGGAAGAGGGTGACAGATCATTTGAAAAAAATCAGGTATACTGTTGTTCCTCTTCGAATTACATGAACATGGTTGTACATACATCCAATATTATTAATACAACGAATCAAACAATTAAACTTTGACATAGAAATATTAGTTAATTAAGCCGGTTGGCAACTGTGTGCAGTGCATATATAGTACGTGCGGCATATATATATTTATATTATTTGATTAAGTATTTGAAAAGAGTTTATTGTATTGATTGTACTTGAATGGTGATCAGGGTTCTCAAGGTGAACAGGAATCCCATAATCGATCTCAAGGCCTCGTGTGAGGGGAGGACATGAGTCGGGATCAAGGCAGGGAGGAGACTTGGTGACCATCAATGTTCCATTGAAGCTCTGGAGGCAGAGCACCCAATAGTCGATTTCAACTTCCAAATGAACATGAAGTCGTCTTCTCAAGTCAACATCTTTGCATTGCAATAGTATACTTGATATATGTGTGTACATAATTGCAAGATTTTTTTCTTTCTTTCGCTGTGCTAAATTTTCCAGTAGATCCAATCATCAGGTGTAAAGTCTTGAATGTGATGTTTTTATTAGCTGTACTGGGTTTTTTGGAATTTGATTGGTTAATTGTGTCCAAGAATTTTTGACGTTTTATTGGGCTTTTAGTTCTTGGTTATTCCTTTTGAGCGATTTAAATTTTTGTTACCCTTATGCCAATTTATGATGCTAATATGATTTTTGTAGAGAACTAAACTTAATTTCAACAGGTTTTATAGAAAGGAGTAATTTATAAGTGTCGGACTTGAGTTCCTTTTGCACAATGTGGTTAGATCAGGTTGTATTTACTTTGACCATCTCGGCTTTATTATGCGCTTGCGTCTGTTGTGCTGCAAATGAACATTAGCATACCTCAACCACAAAAATTATGCTTTTGCAATTGATATATAGATCTTTGTACAAAATTCTCATATTGATGGTTCATTGATCTCTTTGTAATGACCATATATTAACAATGTGTTCTGGAGAACTAAACATTGAACCACAAATAGTCAATATATAAGTATTATATAATCAATAAACAATCAATATATATGAGGACACTATCTTATCATGCTTGAAAAATTAGTGTCTAATTTGAAAAACAGAGGATGAATTTTTTTCTTTTGAGCAAAGCCCATCTACTAAAATGTCTAGATTTCTCAATTGATTGAAGGAAACATATGGTAAACACTCTATACTTAAGACCAAATACATTTTTGAATCACTTTACTCTTCAAGGATGCAATGAAAGATGATGTGAGGACTTGCGATGATGGAGTTGTATAGCAATTTTGTTGCATATACAGGGATGAGCAACTAGGGATGTGAGATCACATACTAGTGTACTCGGGTCAATTTTTTGAAAAGTTGATTGATCAACCATTCTAATGAATCTATTGTATAAAGCTTGCTACAATATTTTGGATAATAAGTGTTTCATAATGTACATGGAAAAATATGGATTAGCCACTTTACATTATTTTGGTTGTAGCATACCAGGTTATGTGTGCCCAAATGCATATAAGATTTTCTACATTTACACAGATATTTATATTTTGTGATCTCCAAAAACACTTTGGATGACTTTTAGATTTTGCTCTAGATGTAAATATATTTCAATATATTTCATACGTATAACATAGTTTTACAACCCACGGCATCGTGCGGGCTCAAATGCTAGTATTTTCTAAATAATATTACATCTTTTTGAAAAGATTTTTTGTAACATAGCACCATCATGCTTGTATATATGAAGGGGTTCTCCTTCATTCACACACAAATGCCTAAACGCAAACCTCTACACAGACGAACACACACCTACACAGAACCAACTTTCCATAGTTTTCTAGCATCCTTTGCAAACACTCGTTCTTCGTAAACTTCCATCCTTTGTAAATTTTTATATATCAATAAAAGAATAAGTCTATGTATTCAAGCAATTTCTCCAGTCTTAACTAAGTTTCCTTTCTTTCTTTTAATAGTTTGTTTAAATAGACTTCCAATCTAAAACAGGAAACACATTATTGTAGGTATATTATTATCTTGCTAAACTGATGATCATGTTTTGTTTGAGCACTATTTTATAGTTGAATGCTTGTCAGACAAATAATTGGACATTAACTAGGATACCAATGAGTTCTCAGTACCTCTGAGTTTAGTCCTTGTGGTCTTATACCTGCATTGTAAGTAGCCATCATGTTGAAACATGTCGAGTTCTATATGAAAGGTTTTATATCTAGTTGTTACAATGGTCATCCGACTATTTAATCGGGCCTTACTCCGAAATTAGTATCAGAGCCAAGTTTAATATTTAAATAATATAATTATAGTAAAGCATCTTGATGACAAAAGTCATCAACACAACTCATATCACACACTTGTTTATTTTGAATGAACATTGTATATTATTGTCTTTGTAGATTTTTTCAACCATAACCATCAAGAATTTGTTGTCCTAGACATCCTATTATAACTAGCATGAAGAGAAGATTAGCATATATTTATAAAAAAAATCAATAAAGACATGAAGAAGCAAATGTTTTATCTTAGTTATAATGAACACCCCACTCTTACCAGTAAGGATAAAGAAGTACATAAAAAAAGAGCAACTAATTATACTTTATAGTCACTGAGAGAAGAAAGAGAGTTTTTCAGAACCATTAGCGATAACTTTAGAGAATGGTAGTCTGTAGTTTATGACAGATTACCTTAATTTAGAAACTAGTAAATAACAAAATAGAAAAATCACCCTAAACCAAAATAGTTTAGTTTGTTATTTTCCATTAGACGATCATAATCATATTTTACATAGTGAAGAAAAAGCAAATAGTATCGTAAATCTTTTTATTAGTCAAGCAGAACATATAAAATTAGAAAATATTATGCATGATAATTTATTAAACCAGTTATTAGACTATTAAAAAAAAACTGTTAGACAAAATATAAATCACATTACAGCCCAACTAGAAGATAATAATAAAAATATTCAGAGACTTCCTAGCAAGAGAGAGATAAAAAAGCTCATTGATACCATAAATAGTAAGCCCATGCAACTAGAAAGTAGGTCATTAGAAATAGTTGAACAATTAAAATAGAAGTTCAAAAGTTCAATTAGTACAAAAAGATTTCACTAAGCAAATAGAAAAGTTACATAATAAAATAGATAGATCATTTATTTAATGGCCGATTCCTGAATTAATAGAATATATATCCAAGTTTTGAAGGAATTAGATATTAAATAAGGAACGAGTTGATTTAATTGATTTTTCATTACAAGTAGCTAGTAGTAATATTTCAATTAAACAAAATAATTTAATCATCCAATTAGTTTTAAATTTAGCTGAAAAATTAGATCAAGTCGAAAGAACAAATAGCATAAATTAATCAAGTTTTGCATAACACATCTTTATCACTGCCACCACCTTTATTACAAAATTAGAAAATTTAACTTTGAGCACAAATAATCATATTAGAATACCTAAGATTAATCCTTTTGATAATAAAAAATAGAACACATTAAGAGAATAGAGATAGAAATTAGCAAAAGATTACTTAGCAGTTTGGAAGGAAATTTGTATAAGTTTTATTAGAAGATTACATGCATATGCACAAGGCAGAAGCTAGGTATATTGACACACCCAGACACGAATTGTCCACTTGGACTCCAAATCAAGATGTGTTGGCCGACACCCGAAAGGTGACGAAGCCATAAAAGTGTAGTGAGATGGAAAATGTGAGTAAATTTAAACCTAAAAGTGCATAAATGAAAGAGTGCGCTAGTGAGCAAGAATAAACTCATTTCACACGTGATATTAGAGCATAAGTAAAGTACAGTAAAGGTAGGATAAGAATTATATCATTGAAGGTAATCGCCTATACTAAGACTTGCCAAGAATCCTTGTCGACACGAAAGCTCTTCTACTAAAACCTAGAGGGGCAAAAAATAAGGGTGAGTGGGCTTACAAATAAAACTTTGTAAAAATATTTTTGAAAATGTAATAACCCGTCGCTGTAAAACAAGTATAGTTTCCAAACATAACATACTATGTATAGTATGAAAATACTTACCGTAGCCAGCAATATCTCAATAGTGCAATATGTCACGACATTTCGTAAATTAACACATAACGTCCAATAATCACATAATTTCGTATAAACAAACATTTCATATCAAGTGCTCATCGACATATGTTGGCACATGAGTTCATGCAAAGATATTATGACATAAATAGAACTGGATGTAATAGTGATTTACGCTCTAGTACTACAATCACGTGAAGACTGGGGCTATGCCCATCACATACGAGTCCTAATTGCCTTTAGCAATATAGGACATAGCTGGCACCTACAATGGATCTAAAGTGAGCGTACGGTGCGATGTGAACATACACATAAAAGACTGGCATTGGCACTGGCCCCGGCCCCGGGCAAGTACTAACACCAATATAACACACGATAAGCAGATAACGTAAATATGATCATGCCACGATAATTCGATAATTCTAATCAATGCAATGATATTCATGACCGTAACTCCAATTAAGGCATCAATAACAACACGCATACTTATGCATCCTGTATGATGTTGCATAATTTCATAAATTCCATTAATACGCTAATTCTTATAAACATTAATCTAATCAAAGCATACGTGGAAAGTTCTTTATCAAATATATAAATGGAAACTAAATAAATATGTAATATTTAAAAGCAAAGACCCACTCACAAATCATGTCATTGGGTCGAACCCACCTCGCGGGCATTTAAGCTCCTTATGATACGTTGCACTGAGAAACGAAACCATTTACGTAAATATATAACATACTAACGTATATCGTACTAAGTACGGTAAATAAAGAAACTATGTTAAAATGGTCGAGTTTCAAAAAATGGATAGCATGTTTGGGTTTGGCACATCGAGAAACCTAAAAAGGGACCTCGAAAAAAGTTTATCCCTAAAATATGCAGTTCCTAGCACAGGTCCTTCATTTATTAGCTCCAAAACTTCCACAACTACTTTTCTAACTTGTGCAGAACATGTCCCAACAAGATCTCTGGAATCCATATCATCGTTTATTAATCTTTGTAGATATGAAAATATATATGTCAAATATATGCAACAAAAAAGAGAATTGAGTTTTTAGAACATGAATCTATATATATTTGGTACCTATATCTACTAGGCTGTTGGGGCCACTGCTGCATACATTCCTCTAGAGGCTGGCAAAGGTGTCGTAGGTAATCACGCCACAAATAAACATCTTCCAAATTGAAATATCCACTGCTGGCTGAGAGCCTGCAACCTTTTTTTCGGGTCGTAAGAATAGAGGTTTGCCTTGTCTTCTGCAGGCAAGTCAAAGAACTCCTTGAACACACCCATCGTGTTGTTCAACAAACTTTCTGATATGCCATGGTTGACAACCTGATTTGTAAATAACATTAATTGGATGTCGCATAACATAGTAATTGAAAATTTGAAGTAGTGGTTACTCGATGATCAAGGAAGAGTATTTGAAGTCTCAAAACGTTACTTGAAAAAAACCCAAATTCCTGGCTAGCCTTGAGTATTTTCTGGATTATATAGGTTTGATCACCGCCCAGATCAATCACTGGAATGTTGTCTCACAAACGAGCGGTAGTAAGATTCCCGGGTCTTGCATCCGCTGGGAATATGTAACTCTCAGGCAAGGTTTTACTGTTTTACCAGCTTGAAATAAGCTTCTCCGTTCCCTCAATGTGTATCTAGCCTTACAATGATTAAAGGGGAAAATTAGTGCACATATAAAACTGAGAAAGTGCTTTCAAACTTACCAATGATTTCTAGTCAACCATCCATATATTCCAAATTTTTTATATCAATTTGGAATAAACATATTTCTTTGTGTATCAATTGGCTTAATAAAGGCTCACACAATGCAGACAATCTTGTAAATAAATAGAAGACAAACAATACCTTGCTTGTGATCCAAGGCCAGCAGCAAGGCGATGCTGGACATTGTTGAGAAAGAATTTCGTATTGACGGGGGAGAGAACCTTGCATAGGTAAGAGGTTGGAGTACTTCTCATATTGCTAATTGGTTTTATAATGGAATCCCAACTTTCTTCATGGTATAAGAGCAGGTTGTCGCACATGTGAAGCTTAACGGCTATACACGCTCCACGTAATCCCGTTTGTGTTGTCCACATATTTGGCTTGAAATTCACCACACGTAAGGGGGCGTGTTGAGAAAAAATCTCACATTGATGGAAGCAAAGACTTTGCATGAGCTTATAAGGGGTGGGTTACTCCTCATATTATCAATTGGTTTATAGTGGAACCTCAACTTTTTTCAGACATTAAGGTCAAGTCACTGCACGAAAAAGAAAAAAAAAATGAAGGAAAGAATTTGAAGTCTCGATAGTCGATAAGTTACCCGAAAAAATGAAAAAAAAAAAAACCGAATTCTTGTCTAGCTTTGAAAATCTACTCAGTTATACAGGTATGACCACCGCCCTCGGTGTTGAATGATATACCACATCAGCAATCCACATCAGCAAGGTTGTTATCCTGTTAGTTAGATAGTTAGTTGGGATTGTAGGAAGATATAAGGTGGTTATGAGTTTGTTAGAAATTGACGAAGACAGAAATGAGCATGTATAAATAGAAAGGCTCTCTCTAAGACTTGTATTCAATACATTCTGAAATATACAAATCATCATTCACTCTCTCTTTCTCTCTTTCTCTCTCTCTGCTTCTTTACAACTTGAGATTGTTCTGTTCTTCTTCTTCGATTCATAGTGTAGTGTTAATATGGTATCATCGCCATGGGTGATCGTTTTGTTTCCGCTGTAGTATCTCTGGAAGATTGTTGATCTATGAAGAATGTTGGTCTCTTGGGCAAGGTTTATATGCTTCTATATGGAGGTTTCTTGGGTCAGGAAGAGCAATGCACGCCAGGTGTTTGATGTTTTGTCTCAGTGAGTTTTCTGTTTGTTATTTTCATTGCTTTACAAGGCCGATAGCCAATTGAATGTTTACATAGGCCGATTGCCATTTTCTTCCTGATTTGTATACTCTCTCTTTAAAGGCCGATTACCGGAGTTAGTACAGTTTGTAGTAGTCTGATATATTTCCTCTGTTCAAGGCCGATTGCCAAAGAGGATTGCTTGAATTGAAGTTTGTAGTAATCTGATATATCTCCTCTGATAAAGGCCGATTGCCAAAGAGGGTTGCTTGAATTGATCTTGTTTTGTTCATCATATACGAAATCTTGGTTGAGAAATTCTTGAAATCTTGATTGTCACTATGTCTGCAAATACCATAGAATCTGTGAAGATCGAAAATCTTTTGGGCATGCTCACTGTGAAGTTGCAAGATGATAATTTTGTTAAGTGGAATTTTCAGTTTCAGTCTGTTTTGCATGGGTATGACTTACTGGATTTCTTTACTGGTGATAATCCATGTCCACCTAAATATGTCATACATACTGAAAATGGTGTGACAAAAGAGATCACTACTGCTTATAAGACTTGGGTTAAACAGGATATGGCTTTACTCAGTTTGCTTATTGCCACTTTATCTGATGATGCATTGGAGCATGTTATTGGCTGTAAAACATCACAGGAAGCATGGAGTGCTTTACAAGATCGTTATGCATCTGTGTCAGTTTCGAGAATCAATCAGTTAAAGACTGAGTTTCATATTGCACAGAAAGGAGGGGACTCGATTGATAAATTTTTGTTGAAATTAAAGGCTATAAGAGATCAGTTAATTTCTGCTGGAGAAAGAGTTTCTGAAAATGATCTGGTTATTGCTGTTTTAACTGGATTACCACAGGAGTTTGATATGATTAGAACTGTGATTTTGGCAAGGGAGACACCAATTTCTTTGAAAGATTTTCGTGCACAGCTTCTTAGTGCTGAACTGACCATCGACTCCAGAGTTTCAGCTCTTACAGGTTCAATGGCAGCAATGTATATGAATGGGGATAATGGTAAAGGACATCCTGGTTCCTATCAAGCAAATGGTACTTATCATGGTGAAAGCTCTGCTATGGGGGCTAGTGGTTATCAAGGAGGTGAAAGTTCCAACATAGGGGCTACTGACTATCAAGGAGGTTATGGGTTTACTGGCAGTAATCAGAGGATTTTTCCTTCTCAGAATAGAGGGTCATTCAATTCTAACAGGAACTCTTATGAAAATAATGTTTCAAAACCTTACTTTGGCAACAAGAATAAGGGGTCGAATAACACCTTTTCTGATCCAGGCAGAAATTCTCAGTCAAGTTTTAATGGTCAGTCATCTAATGGTGGATCAAAGGGTAGTTCAAATTGGCAGAATTGGAATGTGAATACTACTTATAGATCATCAATCACTCCTGAATGTCAAATATGCTCACGGAGAGGTCACACTGCACCTAATTGTCATTTCAGAAGTACTACTACTGCCAATCAGTATCCAATCTTGGTGTGTCAGATTTGTGGAAAGAAGGGTCATACTGCATTAGAGTGTTTTCACAGGAACAATTATGCGTATCAAGGGGCTCCACCACCTCCATCACTCACTGCATTATCTGCACAAGGTCCATCTAGTTTCTCTCCACCATCAAGTGAGTCTCAACCACATGGGTTTTCTACTGCTGATACATGGGTGCTCGATACTGGAGCTACTCACCATATGACTGCAAATCTCAATAATTTGACCCAAGCTACTGCATACAATGGAGATGAAAAGATAATCATTGGAAATGGTCAAGGTTTGGATGTGAAACATATTGGTTCTACTAACCTTTTTACTCCGGACCATTGTTTATTCCTCAAACATGTTTTACATGTCCCATATATTACTGTGAATATTTTATCAGTAAAGCAATTATGTCATGATAATGACTGCTGGTTTATATGTGATGATACTGTGTTTTTCATACAGGACAAGGCAACCAATGTGGTACTCTACCAAGGAAGGAGTGATGGGGAACTCTTTACAATACCTATGATAGTGTTTTCAAGATCTTGCTCTGTGAATAAAGGAACACAAGGTGTAAAGGCTAGTTTTGTGGGAAAGATGATCAAGACTGCAATTTGGCATAAGAGGATGGGCCACCATTCTGAAGAAATATTGACTGCAATGTTGAAAGCAGCAAAAGTACCAGTTAGTATAGATTCTTCTCAGACGTTATGTACTTCCTGCATTTCCAGTAAAATGTGTAGGCAATCTTTTCCTGTAAAACAAAGTAGTGTTACTTTTATGTTTGAAAGAGTACATTCGAATGTATGGGGGCCTTCTCCAAAAGTATCAATTGAAGGATATAGATATTACATCAGTTTTATTGATGAGTATTCCAGATTCTTGTGGATATTTCCTTTGGTTAATAAATCTGAAGCTGTTTCTGCATTTATCAAGTTCCATGCTTTTGTATCCAATCAATTCAACACTGACATTAAATGTTTGCAAACTGATGGAGGAGGAGAGTATATGAGTAAAATGTTTGTTGCTTTTCTGGAATCAAAAGGGATTGTTCATCGAATATCATGTCCATACACTCCTCAACAGAATGGCATTTCTGATAGCAAACATAGACATTTGGTGTTTAGAAACAGCATTGACTTTAATGTTTGAAGCAAACTTGTCTCCATCTTTCTGGTATCATGCTTGTTCATATGCATCCTTTTTAATCAATAGAATGCCCAGCAAAGTGTTACAAATGAAGTCTCCATATCAACTGTTGTTTGATAAGGTTCCTGATATTCAAAGCTTAAAAGTCTTTGGAACAGCAGTATATCCATTTCTTAGACCTTATAATGCCAATAAGCTGCAAGCAAGGTCTGCTCAATGTGTTTTCCTTGGTTATGCTTTGGGATATAAGGGAGTTGTATGCTACAATGTTGAAACAAGGAAGATGATTTTATCAAGGCATGTAATTCATGATGAATCAGTCTTTCCATATAAGATTTTGCACAGTACTAAGGTCAGTGACAGTTCAAAGACTTCGGGTAGAACTCAGAGGCCTATTGTAGTTCAGATTCCTATTGATACTGTTCTAGAGGATCAGAATATTCATAGGGAAAATAATGGTGAGGCTGTCCATGATATGTCCCTCTCTATATCCGATCATGGTGCTCATTCTGCTGACAGATCAGGTTCCTTGAATGAAGTATCAGGTTCAGAATCCTTATCACTGTCACAAGGTATCTCACACCTCCAGATTCCTCTCTCATCACTCCTAGCTCTATTGGTGTACCACAAATGTTGCCTGTCCACAATGATACACAGCTTGAGGTAATTTTACCTTTTTCATCTCATATATCTTCTAATCTTGGTGAATCCAATAATGCTTCTGTTCATCCAATGGTCACTAGGTTGAAGAGTGGTACAATACCGCATATGAGTTATAAGGGTTATTTAGCTACATTTCCTGAACTTCAATCACTCCAATTAGCTGAAGACACTTACTTTGGTGGAGGTTTTTCCTTTTTGGTTGTTAATAGTGATGCTGCTGAACCATCAACTTTTAGAAAAGCTGCTACAATGCCACAGTGGCAGAGTGCAATGCAAGACGAGTATGACTCTCTTAGGGCTCAAGGCACTTGGGAATTAGTACCACCACCTAGTGATAGGACTATTATTGGCAGTAAATGGGTCTACAAAATAAAAAAGAATCCAGATGGCACAGTTTCAAGGTACAAAGCACGGTTGGTGGCACAAGGTTTTTCCCAAGAGCAAGGTGTTGATTATTCCGAAACCTTTAGTCCAGTTGTGAGACATACCACAGTTCGAATTGTCCTAGCATTGGCTGCTATTAACCATTGGGACTTACGACAGCTTGATATCAAAAATGCATTCCTGCATGGTGAATTGCAAGAAGATATATACATGAAACAACCGCAGGGATTTGTGGATGTCACTAAGCCAACACATGTCTGCAAACTGATTAAATCTCTCTATGGGCTTAAACAGGCTCCAAGAGCTTGGAACTCTAAGTTTACAAGCTATCTACCTGCAATGGGATTTAAAGCTTCAACATCCGATTCCAGTTTATTTGTCAAACAGTGTGAAAACGACATGGTCATTCTACTTCTCTATGTAGATGACATTATTATTACTGGTTCCAATTCCAGTAAAGTTTAAAGGATAATCACAGAACTGTCTGAGGTATTTGAGCTTAAAGATATGGGTAGATTGACATATTTTCTTGGTTTGCAGATCACTTATAAATCCAATGGAGATATTGGGGTTAATCAGTCTAAGTATGTCAAAGATCTTCTTCACAAAGCCGGTATGGACTCCTGTAAACCAGCATCAACACCATGCAAACCTCATACTCCTTTGCTTCTCAATGAAGGTGATCCTTTATCAGATCCTACTTTATATCGCAGTATTGTTGGATCACTGCAATATCTAACCTTTACAAGGCCAGATATTGCATATGCAGTAAACACTGTGTGTCAATTCATGGCTAAACCAACTGAGGTCCATTTTGGGGCAGTTAAAAGGATATTACGGTTTTTGAAAGGCACTATGCATCATGGAATCACATTCTCAGCTCATACAGAAGTGAGGATTCATGCATTCAGTGATGCAGATTGGGCTGCGGATTTAAATACCAGAAGATCTGTTACTGGATATGTAGTCTATATTGGATGCAATCCAGTTTCTTGGCAATCGAAGAAACAGGATTCTGTGTCACGAAGTTCTACCGAAGCTGAATATAAGGCCTTGGCTCATACAACTGCTGATATAGCATGGATCAGAAGTGTGCTCAAAGATATGGCTATCATTTTAAATTCTTCTCCTGTGATCTATTGTGACAACAAATCGGCTATTGCTATAAGTGCAAATCCAGTGTTTCACTCCAGGATTAAGCACTTAGACACCGATTACCACTTTGTACAGGAGAAAGTTCAACAGGGAGATCTCCAAGTTCACTACTTGTCCACTGAAGACCAAACTGCTGATATTCTGACAAAGGGGCTGCACAGTCCATTATTTCTCAAGCATTCTTTCAATCTCAAACTAGGAAACCCAGTTGAGATTCAGGGGGGATGTTGAATGATATACCACATCAGCAATCCACATCAGCAAGGTTGTTATCCTGTCAGTTAGATAGTTAGTTGGGATTGTAGGAAGATATAAGGTGGTTATGGGTTTGTTAGAAACTGACGAAGATAGAAATGAGCATGTATAAATAGAAAGGCTCTCTCTCTAAGACTTGTATTCAATACATTCTGAAATATACAAATCATCATTCACTCTCTCTTTCTCTCTTTCTCTCTCTCTGCTTCTTTACAACTTGAGATTGTTCTGTTCTTCTTCTTCGATTCATAGTGTAGTGTTAATACTCGGCTCCACCTAGATCAATCACCGGAATGTTGTTACTGCATTCTATATTTGCACAAACAGTTTCCTATCACAACAAACTTTTAAATGAGTATTGAGAATCTTGTTATTTGCCTATGGCGGACGCGGGGAGGTTAAATTGTTGTGATGGACTCCATCGGATTTCAGTATGGGATGCAAACGAGAGGTCGGCAAAGCGTTACATGTTTTATGATGCGATGGTTATTTACCGAGGTACACTGCATTAGTGTTCCAAGTCTAACTTGACATTTCCACGACTGATTAGAAGATTTCAATATTAGGATATTAGGAGATACGGTTCTAAACGCTTATACGTGTGTTTGTTTTGCCCTGTGATAGTGTTTGGGTGGCACATTTTTTGATGACGTTTTTGTTACTATAATGCTTATGTTTGACTTTCAAATGAAACATTTTAACTTGTTCTTTGTATCATCTTATAGTGCTTGAATAAAACATCTTATTACATTCTATTCGTCTCAAGTCTCATAATGCATAAAGAATAAAATAAGATATTTGTAAGAGAATTCGTCTATTTTCTTATTCAAGTAGAGTGTGCTGCAAGCAATACAAAGACAACTAGGGTTTTTCCCCTCTACTTATTCTGCACAGTAAACACTATATTATATCACATTATATAGGTTTTTTTCCCTCTACTTATTCTGCACAATAAACACTATATTATATCACATAATTTGATATCTTATTAGGTTGGAATTTATGTAGTTATTGTTAATCATTCAAATAAATGATTAACGATCTGTAGCCACGCCGAGTAGTGATCTAGCCACGGCATTATTAGGGTATGCATCGTGTGGAGGAGGTGGAGTAGTAGTAGTGTGGCCTGCAAAGTTCCTTTGGTTGATGGTTGTATCGGCAAGATCAGTAGACCTAGGGGTTGTCGGATTAGATCCATGGGGAGGAGGATCGCCCCTCTGCTTCGAATCCATCAACACGATGTTTTTGTTCACCGTCGTTATCGTCTTCAAGTTTTCTTTCTCATCATGCAACATCCTGCCTGCACTAACCACATGCAGGTCCATACTCATGAGAAATACAACTGTTATAACTGCGAATAAACAATTAAGAAACCTCATGGTGATCTATTAATCTTGTACTTATAGATATTAAACAAAGATAGCTAGCTTAACTATAAAGGATGTATTATGCGGAGGTTAGATACGTGTGTATTTATATGCACCAATCTGCATGGTTTTCAACCTTTTTCTTTTGTGGACAACATTAAAAATTGAATGGTCAGAACAGAAGAAACGAGTTTGTTCGTCTATGATAGTAGAATTCAAAGTAAAACTTTCAAATTTCTTAAGTCATCTCTTCTTACATGTATTAGCACGAGTCTTGCAAAGAAAGATCTCTATTTAATTGGCATGCATTTTGGGTCACAAAGAAATCAAAACCAAACCCACAACGTATGTTTCTTTGCACTTACTATGGACTTCGCAATACCTTCACTTTGAGACCTACAACCCAGTTAGTGTCACATAAATATATATCTTCTTATGTTTACAAGTTACCTGATGAGCGTTGTAGATACAGAGATATTTATCTCCGATGACAAAGCAGATTCCCTCACTTTCCACTCAAACGTTTGACCAAAATGTTAATGAAAACTTTTGGGTTGACTTGCTGATTGTATATTAGGACTTGAATTTCGTATATCTCAAGTTTGAAGTCATGGATGTATAAAAGGGAAACTTGCAATACATGTTGCGGTTTAGCGCCGCAATCTGGTTTTAGTTTTGATTTGTACCCCATTCTTCACGGCCAGCCAGTTTCTGCTTTTGCCGCACTAATTGCTTCGTCATGTATTGACAATGTTGGAACTCACCAAACCTGGTGGAAAACTGATTCTTTAATTGGGAATGTCGGCATTTTGGTGTCAATTTTTTCCTGTGCTACATATTTACGCTACATTCTTTTCGTTGGTTGGAACTTCTGAAAAGACTTCGCTTGTTGGGAAAACGACCCGTGTTAGAACAACTCGTGTTTCAAACACGAGCCATTTTATTGTTCTCAACATGGCACGAGATGGGAGCAAAGGGAGAGAGTCCAACTTTGTCCTTAGATGTAAAGTATCATTATTGTTGATGCACAAAACCGGAGGTCTTGGAACAACGTAAATCCAACCATGAATGTGCAAGAAATGTAAATAACACAAGATGTATCGTGGTTCACCCCAAGGTTTGGGCTACGTCCACACTGATTATGTATTTATCTGAGAAGTGAGGGAGAGAGATTTAGAGCCTCTGAGGAAGAGAGTGAGGTCTTTGATGGCCTAGGAGATGGCCTCCCCTAATTGTGAGGGTGATGAGTCCTTTTATAGAATAAGGGCTTCTCACTTATTACATATTTGCCCCCTCCTTTATTACATAATTACATTTAAGTCCCCCGAGTATTTTTACGAGATCTAAATACGAGGCCTTAAATATGGTATAAACAGTAGTCCCCCAAGTCTTCAGTCAATAGAGTCTTTTGGCTGGAGACTTGAAATTCAGTCTATGTGTGGGCCGAAGTTACTAGATGTTGTCTTGAACTGATGCTCGATATAAGGCAGTGCTCAATCTGAAATGATGCTCAACTAGAAGTAGCACACGTTGCGAGGCTGCTCGACTCGTGGCTTATGTTGCCTTGGTTGGCTTGGCTTGTGGCGTTTGAAGGTGAGGGAGTCCCTTTTATAGAATAAGGGCTCGCTCCTCAATACATAAATGATGGGCTAGAGTTGATGCTCGCAACGAGGCGATTGCTTAGTAGGCGGCGATGCTCTTTAATGATGGTAATGAAGTCCCTTTTATAGAATAAGGGCTCACTCCTCAATACATAAGTGACAGGTTAGGAGTGATGCTCGCGGCGAGGCGGTTGCTCAGCTGGCGGCGATGCTCTCTAATGATGGTGAGGGAGTCCCTTTTATAGAATAAGGGCTCGCCCTCAGTACATGAATAATGGGCTATGAGTGATGCTCGCGGCGAGTCAGTTACTCAGCTGGCGGCGTTGCTCTCTAATAAAGGGGAGGGAGTCCCTTTTATAAAATAAAGGCTCGCTCCTCAGTACATGAATAATGGGCGCTCTCTAATGAAAGTGAGGGAGTCATTTTTATAGAATAAGGGCTTGCTCTTAATACATAAATAATTGGCTAAGTCCCCCAAGTATTTTTCATGAGACCCAGTTGAAGCCCAATATATGGTACATAATGTAGTCCCCCAAATTTTCGGTCAATAAAGTCTGTTGGTTGGAGACTTCAAATTGAATCCATGTATGGGCCGAAGTGGCGGTTGTTCGGAGGCGGTATTTGTATACCCTACACTGAAGCTTTGTAGGTGAAGCTTTGCAAGTGAAGCTTTGAAGTTAGAGCTCTGTAAATGAAGCTTTCAAAGCTCGAGCTTTTGTAAATGAAGCTTTTAAAGCTAGAACTCTATAAATGAAGCCTTAGCAGCTGGAGCTTTTGTAAATGAAGCTTTTGAAGCTAGAGCTCTGTAAATGAAGCTTTTGAAGCTGATTGACATAAGTGATGCTCATGAATGTTTATGTTGATTGACATGAGTGATGCTCATGGATGTTGTCATGAGTGATGCTCATGAATGTTGACATGAATGATGGTCATGAATGTTTATATATGATTGTCATGAGTGATGCTCATGAATGTTTATGTATGATTGGCAGAAGTAGTGCTCATGTATAATTTTGAAGTACTGGGCGTACTTTCGATCACCTGGTTGGTGGTAATAGCGGCGGATTGCCGAATAATTTTGGAGTACTGGGCGTACTTTTGATCACTTGGTTGGTGGTAATAGCTGCGGGTTGCCGAATAACTTTGGAGTACTGGGCGTACTTTTGATCGCCTGGTTGGTGGTATTTTGGGTTTATGGGCCTTCGCCTTTCACATAACATTTCAGCCCATTTACTTTGGGCTTTGCCCTTTTTTTTTGTATTATTACCTTCTGATGGGGTTTATACAGATATCTCTGAAAGATAAGAAAAATAAATTACATCATTCAAAAATAATGGTTTCGACAGTTGCAGATTGTTGGTGCGTACTGCGCCTATTGCGTGCTGGGTTGCTTCTGTTGGTAGCGTTTGTTAGCTTGGATGGTTTTTGAGAGACTGAGAGTAACAGCTGCTCTCAGATCTGAATTCTAATGAGCTGGCTTGTTGGCCCATCATCATCATGGTTGTGGACTACACCACCCCACTATGCATCCCTTTAATATTATCTGCTTTTGCTTTTGTTTCCTTTTCCACCGCACCTCTCTCACTCAATCTATTTTTCTTTTTCTTTAACATGATGGTGTTGTCTGTGAAAAGTGGGAACATGTACTCCCTTATGCTAAGAGTCTTTATTTTTTCAGAAGTTGATGCCTTTCTGAATGGCTTCAGCTATCACGTTTGAGATCATTTTCGGAGATTGTCATCAACTTTAGGGCTGCATGAACGTGCCTGATGGATGGATTATAAATCATGGTGGACATGTGGTTGCTGATAGTGATTAGTGGGACCCCATTAGATCGAGAGATTGAATCCCAGCTTCAGCATACCAATAATTCCAATGAGGAAGAGAAAGAAAACCCAGAACGAGGAACTTGCAAAAACACGAAGCCAACCATAATAGTGTTCAATCTTCAAAGTGGACCCTTAAGGCGATGTTAAGCTACCTTTTTGGATCTAGGATATTTACTGTTGCAATTACCAGAGTTTAATGGTCCCTCTTTCCTTTTTGGCCCGCTGGGTCTGCAGCTTGAGTGTTCTGAAATGGAGAAATTAAGAAGCTCAATTGCATCAAGAACGACTGCGTTTTGACCTTTGCTGCTGTAACTCGCCCTCTTTGAAAAACCTTCTTGTTTCGTTATGCTCGCTATTTGGGCTTTTCGTAATCGTGACAGAGGCAACCGGGGTAACCCACGAGTTTCCAGAAAATGGTGACCCCTGATTTTCTCCGCCTTGTCCTATTACTGTTGTTTCACGGTGTATCGAAAGCTTCGCGGGCTGTTGGATCTCGCTACTTCACGGTGTACGGAAAGCTTTGCCAGCTTTACTTCGAAGCGTGTAGTGGCAGTGATGTCGGTGATGATGAGGCTCCTCTTGAAAAGCGCAGAGGCGCGAGGCTTGGGTGGTGAGTTACTCCGTCGTTTAAAACGGGGGGAGGGTATTGGAAATGTGCCCTAAAGACAATCATATGATGATACTTTACGGACATTTCACATGTTAAACTAATCTAGTTTAACTATAAAGGGCAAAGATTATTGTTTGAGCCGTCTCATATAAATGTTATATGCTTAAACAATAAAGTCCAAGGAATATGTGATTGGGAGAATACGATCTAATGAAGTTAGATTCATGAGACCATTCTTTCGTAGACACATCCTAAATGTTCCTGATCATAGGATTGCCAATTGGGCATTGACAGTCCGTTAAGATCAGTACGTGCTGTATCTTCTCTCAGGGAGAGTGACTAGTCTCGAGTCATTGGTGTGTGTGACATCAAGACAAGTACGTAGGTGCTCAATAGAGAATGAGTTCACTGAACACGATCAACGAAGAGTTCTCATATTCATGTCACATGAGAACTCATGGTTGGGATAATGCAAAGTAGTCCTTTGACCTGAGGCATCACAGTTGTCTTGTGGTTAAGTCCTTGATCTTTGATTATGTCAAACGTCATTCCATTGGAGTGTCCACGGTATCGTTGGGGTTAAGCCACTTAGCCATGGAGGCAAGTGAATGCGCAACAAGGGATCTCTAACCTTCAAACCGTTTGAGGGAGAATACTCTATGATATGATTAAAACCTCTGGCCAGAGTATGAATGAGATTTAGGAATGCGTTCCAAATCACATTCAAGGAAATCATATAAGCACACGAATCACATTGGATAGTAGACATGAATAAATAAACTATCAAACCAAACAATGTGGTCAAGAGTATTGTATTAGAGAAAGACCGTATTGCATTTGTAATCCTAAACTGAATAGGTTCTCCACCTCTTCTGATTAGCTTGGGTAACCATGATATGCTGCTAGGTGTCACTCATGGTTTGTGGAAGCCCTAAACGTGTGTAATCACTAAAGGGAGAATTGAAAGTAAGTTTCAATTCACAATCGATGTGAAATGGTTTTAATCGCCCACTGCCTCGCTAAAAGGAACCTAATGGATCGTACACCGTGTAAGGTGGAGATTGAAGAAACAATGGAGATGAGTAAGAATAATTAAATGGTTTAATTATTTATGGCAAGGATTAATTAATATGTTAATTAATCAAACGAATAAGTTCGTTAAAGACCTCGGGATAGTTTTGGACGTTTAGGCCCAATGGGCTTCGAACGTCAAGCCCATTGACTTAAGTTGTATGACAACTTAATTCACAAAAGCCCAAAAGCCCAAACAACACCCTAAGGCCGGCCATATGGTTAAGGGTAGTGAACTTGGACTTATTTACAAGTTTGCCACTCAAATGAATAAAGGTATAAATATGACTTTATAGCCAAAATTCTTTTAGGGTTTGTTTTGGAGAAAATTGGAGAGAACATGTCTCTCCATTTCTCTCTAAAGAGGCCGGCCCCTTGGAGGGTGCATCTAGCAATCCCACTACTCCAAGGTCACTCATTTCTTCTCCAATCTAACCTTGGTGAAGAGACTTAGAGGTTCTCAATTTTGGGAACTTGGAGAAACCTATTCTTCCATCCAAATCCATAGATTTAATATGCAAGGAATGAAGGCCCTCTCTTTGGGTGATTAGCCTTTGCTTATGCAAAGAGGAATCTACAAAGGTACAATTTCAACTCACTTTGTTTTGAGTTGAGTTTTGGTTCACCAATCTACTAGGCTTTGAATTTCATGGTTAAAGTTTTGTTTTTAAGTGCATGCAAGCATGATTCCGCCTTTAATTGTTAATTGCATGCTTATAGATGTTGCTTAAATGAACTTGTTTTCACAAAATAATCCTTCAAGTGGTATCAGAGCCTAGGTCTAGTAGTTGGTGAATCCTTTTGGGTTTTGTAGTTCATAGTTTGTGATTTAAAAGTTGTAATATGTTACAAGCTTTATTCTTGTTTCTTTGAATGTAAATTTTGTTAGAAAATTTGCCATCTCAAATGTTGTAGATGTAGTTCATATGAGCATGAATATTGGAGCTAAAATTTGGTGTCATGACTTTGGGAAAATTCGGCCAAATCCAAAAGGTGGATTTTTGGGTTCTTGTTTGACTTGTTAAAAGTGTTTTAAGGTGACTTTTGGAACCCCCTATGTACCCTAGTTTGGTTAGATGTTATTTCCCTAAAGTTTGAATGGTTTTGGTATGTTTTTGGGTGAAAAATGTTCATGGAAAATTTTGAGTTTTTTCATGAGTGTTCTTCATTGTTCTTGACATTTTTGCCAAGAACAAAAAGGTTTGTGTTTTGATTCAAAGTTTTGATTTATTTCATAAAGTTTATGTTTTATGTTTTTCAAATGTTTAAATGTTTTAGATATTTATTTGAAAGGTGTAAGAGATATTGATGGGTGTGAAAGGATTAATTTCCTTTCACACACACCACTTGCATGCTTTATGTCAAACTACAAATCAACACACACATCACTCTCTTTAGTCTCCAAAACCGGCCACCCTATCAAGTGGGGTACTTTTGGGGCTTTTATGCAATTACATAAAGTTTTGATACTTTTGTGTATTTGCACTTTGGCCCAAAAGTTTACGTTTTTACGTTTAGGTCCAAAAACGCTAAAGGACAAATTGTTTTGCTCCTTTAATGAAGTTTTTACATTGATTAAATTTTGGGTTCTATTGTAATTACATGAAGTAGTGGACTTTTGTGTCTTTACAAAGTGACCCCAAAAGTTTTGCAATATAGCCCAAAAGTTGAGGTTAATTGCTTTATGGCCCAAATTAGGTAGAGAACAAAATTGTTTTGTCTCTTTAAATGAGAATTGGATTTTCATTTTGTTTAGCTCCATTTAAATCAATTTTATGGATACAAAAACCAAATGAAAATGTTGCATTCAATTTAATTAGTTAAAGTGTTAATTAATTAAAGGGTGATTATGAACCTAAGCCTAATATAATTGAGCTATGTGATAGGCCGTTTCAAATTTGTTTGAACCATGAGAATGTGTAGATTAGATTTTGGTTGTAATTTGATTTGATCAAATGTTGTAAAAGGGCTTAAGCTCTTCTTTACTTTAAAGTAATTTGTTTTATGCAAATGTTGTAATGAGCATAAGCTCACCTTTACTTTGAAGTACTTCTTTCTTGCTTTATTTGATATGCATGAAAATGAAGTAGTTGGGTCCAACGCCCCTAAGACAACACGCCTTAATGTGATTAAACGCGTAACTAAAATCAATCACCATCCCTAGACCGAGATTCAACACAAGGCTCGTGTTGAATCTAAACAAAGGTTCATAATCATCCTAAGGCCCTAAGGCAACTATATAGTCCATCAAATGAATGCAAAGGTTATGTTAGTAGTATCATATACTCTTGCTTTAAAAACCGTTTTATAAGCATAGTGAGAGTATTATATACAACTAAAACAATCATATGGACCAATAGTTGTAATAGGACCAAAATTGTTTTAATAGAGATTAAAATGTATGTTTATATGTGATGAGACCTAAAACCCTCAACCAAACCATTATTAAGTTGATAAGTGTGAGAGTGCTTTGAACACTCTTTCGTGGCCTTCCACCGTGGTGGGCTTCAATCGTTTGTGACTCATACACCGTATTCGTCCAGTTCTGGGGTTGCAAAGTATGTGCTTACATTCAGGAGAAGCCTATAAACATATGATGAAGTGAAAGGTAGGTAACGAGTGTGGTCAATATGATATTCTTCTGAGCCCATTCTTGAACCCCTACTTGAACTAGCATGGTGGGAATAACTTAACTAAGTGCAATGGTGCCAATATGATATTCTTCTGAGGCATCATTCTCTAGAGGCCAAATTAGATGGGTACTTGCAAGAGATGCAAATGAGTAAGCGTACTCTCTCATTATTATTAACGCTAGCCAATATGATTTTCTTCTGAGGTGGGCTTGGTAGTAGTGAGCCTCCCATACCCTACTAAGAGTTTCATCCAAAACTCTCGAATTCCAATGAGGGATATGGAATTTGCCAAAAATAGTGGGTGGTGCTATTTTGATTTAAAGACCCGAATCAAATGGCTTAAAATCAATCAATTTATATTCGTTATGTATTTGTTTACCAATATATTTGCAAACGCTATCCAACACTTGACAAATAAAAGCCGAAAGCTTTAGTTTCCGTACTTGGTACTACAAAACCATAGATTGTCTTTAATGGCTTGTAAATGTACCTAAGTAGTCTCATCCTCACAATCTTCCTATTGATAATGTATCATTAGAAGAATATGTTAGAAAAAGTCTATCATAAAGAGGACAACACTTTTAATGTCATAATACTTCAAATACAATTTGTTGTATGAAGAAATAGGAGTTGCTTTGAACAACTCTTAGTCAATGCAAACACTTAGTGCTTGTTTCTTTGTTATATGAACAAAGAACTTAAGAAGAAAGCACAAAGGCATGGACACTTAATGTGCCATGATTCTTTACTTACAATTTGTTGTATGAAGAAATAAGAGTTGCCTTGTACAACTCTTGAAAGTTTGTAATTATGTTTAGAACATAATGGTTGGTTGACAAAAATAGTCCATTAACATGGACTTATGATGATTTTGAATCATTGAGTGTTGAAGTGATAAACCACTTAACGAGACGGAAGCTAGGCAAGGACTTCACCTTTATGTCCCTATACTAATGGTTCACTAAGTTTATTGTAAACTGTGTAGTGAACAATAACCACATGCTCTCCAAAATGTTTGATGTGTATAACACAATTGAAATAAGTTTCAAGAGAGATAGTGGGAGTTTAGGGACCATGACTATTGTAGTCAAAGGAGAAGTCAAATGAAGAAGATTAAATTAACTCCAAGGGAACAAACTTTCTTTATGAAAGGATGGACATTGGAAAGGGTATTTGCAAGAGATGTCTTGCAAGTGTCAAGAACACACCTTTCGAAGGTGTTGTAAATTGTTCTTGAAAAGTTCAAAACAGTTGGTTCTTCTACTTGAATGCTTGATTCCGTATTAGTAACTATGTTTTACAATCGTTGTAAAAGTGTGGCTAATAAGAAGTAGAAGATTAATGAGAGAAGAGAAAGTACTTCACATTCGAAACGTGAATCAAATATAGATCTCTGCGAAAGCAGATGGTACTTACTTCCTCATATGAACTACCAAAGAAATTGGAAAAACATAGATTGTCTTTATATTCCAATTTTAAGGAACTAAATTCCGTCACTATGTGAAATGGATAAATGTTTTGTTTGACAAAACATTGTTCTTTATTAATGAATGATTAGATTATTGTAATCTAATTAATTATCTCTATAGTAGAGATAATATGGTGGTGTTAACTGTTTAGAATATAATGATGCTTAAAACCCAAAAGGTTGCAAGGTAGTGACTAATCCCAACTGAGTTGTGATACCTCTAAAACATAAATTACGAGTTGGTCATTGATGGATGCTTTGGATCGTTAGATCCGGATCCAATACCTTCTTGTTAAAATTGTATAGAGGCGAAATGTTCGAATCTTTATTCTTTTGGAAAGAAGAAAGAATCACAAAGTTGTTGAGGTTAATTCACTTAGATGTTAGTGGCACTTGTCCACAAACATAATACTACTCATGTTGTATGACATTCACCGAAGATCACTCTCGGTTGGACTATAGTTTATTTTGAATAAACACAAGTCCGAATGCTTTGCAAAAGTTTTCAAAGAATTCAAGAAATGTAAGTTGATGAGTAAGACGTCTAAAGTATTTACCTCCTTAGATTTAATCCAAGGAAAAGAAACACTTTAGATGAGTCTCCTTGAAAGATATCAAGGAAAGAAGCATCATAAGATAATAGATTTCTCCATTAAGGAGAAGAACGAACTCGAATAAGATTTAGTTCGTTAGATGTTATCTATTACCTATATATAGGATATATACTTCTAAAAACAATATGATTGTAAATTAGAAGATCTTCCAAAATTTTCATAACTCCATAAGATGTAGTTGGAAAGAAAGACAAATCTTAAAACATGTTAAGATTTGGGGTTGTGTGCTTGTAAGCAATATTTGTTTGATAAACAATCTTGTGGGATATCCTTAAATTAACTTTTGGATATCGCTTCTATAAACCAACTAACAAATGTTGTTTTGTTGGGTAGTTCATTGTAATCCTACAATGTGATTTGCCTAAAAGCAAATGAACGAGAGATAGAACTCAAAGAATGGGTTCTTTGAGAGACAAGAAAGTAATCAACAAATATAACAACCTAGTTCCTATACCAAAAGCTCCAAGGTAGTCGAGAAGGATTTATAAACCGTCTCAGTTGAATGGTTTGAACTTTATGACTATATCATAGAGTTGCACCTCTTAATTTGAAAGAAATAAGAATGAAAATCCTTATGACTACATTGAGTGTATATATGATATATACTCAAGGAAATGGTAAAGTACCATTTGACCCGAAATAATGAAACCTTCATAAGCTAATTGGTAGCTTAAGGTGACTACAATCAAAGAGAATGGTTGACTTTGAAGGAACCATTTTTGACGTAGTCTTAGTTTCAATTAATTCGAAGATTGCTAGCTACAACTAAATGGTGATTCAATGTTTGGACATAATATGGGTTTTCGAAACCATTATTAAGATAGTCTTGATAATATACGTCTAAAACTATGAATCACAAGACATGTAAGTTGTAGAGATCCATCCATCATGGATCTTAGCAAGCTAGTGGGAGCTATAAGCGTCTTATGAGAGAAAGGTCAAATCGTTTGATTTCTCATAAAGATGTAAATGAATCTTTTGTTTACTAGGTTTACAAAAGATTAGTGGGAGTTAATCATATTCCTAAATTTGTATATATATATATATATATATATATATATATATATAAATATATATGTGATATATATGATATATTAATTTTGGAAATGAAAAGAATATTTCTTCGTTAAAGTTATGACTTTAAGCATTCTATAACGATAGAATGTATATGGGAGACATAGTCTATATACATGGGATGGAAATCTATATTGATAGATTTCAAGATATAATTTGATTATATCAATCCCTAATAATAGACAAAAGTTGCTAGGAAGTTTCTCATATGATGATAAACTTCAATTAGAAGGATGACTCTAGTGTGACTAGCAAGTTGCCCTTCTCAAAGGGAACGTGCCCTTTTGACTCCCAAAGAAATAATGCGTAAATAGAATCCTTTATGCATACGCATAAATGTGATTTATGTATTTCATATTGTATGAAAAACATTGATATGAGTTGTACCTAGAACGGTACAAGACGATATCAGTGCAAGCCCAGGATCAGAACCATGGCAACTGTCAAGTGAGTCCTTAAGTATTTAAGAAATACTAAAGGATAAATTCCTCAAAGATCGAGGAAGAATTAAAGTAACGTAATGGAAGCGTAAATGTATTAGATTATGAATCTAATCCATCATTGGATGTTTCTTCATTATGAATGAAGAGATAAACGGATATCTCTTTATTATGACTAGAGAGATATTTGGATGGAAACATTAAAGTAATGACTTTAGTGTGTTCCATTATGAATGCAAAATATATTGCCATATAGAAGTTTACAACAATGCTGTTTGGATGGGAAAGTTCATTTATGAACTCTCTATTCGGTTCCAACCAGAAAGTGTATCTAGTGTATCGACACTATGACACTAATGGGGCGATAGCTCAAGCCAGGGAATCAAGGTCTCATCAAGATCCGAACTCATATGAGAGACTGAAACGCATGATTAAGAATCATGTATAATAGTGACGTCGTTATTCTCAAGGTTGCTTCTATGGATAACATATAGATATCCATTGTCTAGGCCTATTATTCAGCCATTTATGAAATGACTACAAAAGAGGTATCATCACTGATGACTAAGCTGATTGGCTCTAGTGCAAGTGGGAGATTGTTGGAAATGTGCCTTAAAGCCAATCATATGATGATACTTTACGGACATTTCACATGTTAAACTAATCTAGTTTAACTATAAAGGGCAAAGATTATTGTTTGAGCCGTCTCATATAAATGTTATATGCTTAAACGATAAAGTCCAAGGAATATGTGATTGGGAGAATACGATCTAATGAAGTTAGATTCATGAGACCATTCTTTCGTAGACACATCCTAAATGTTCCTGATCATATGATTGTCAATTGGGCATTGACAGTCCGTTAAGATCAGTACGTACTGTATCTTCTCTCAGGGAGAGTGACTAGTCTCGAGTCATTGGTGTGTGTGACATCAAGACAAGTACGTAGGTGCTCAATAGAGAATGAGTTCACTGAACACGATCAACGAAGAGTTCTCATATTCATGTCACATGAGAACTCATGGTTGGGATAATGCAAAGTAGTCCTTTGACCTGAGGCATCACAGTTGTCTTGTGGTTAAGTCCTTGATCTTTGATTATGTCAAACGTCATTCCATTGGAGTGTCCACGGCATCGTTAGGGTTAAGCCACTTAGCCATGGAGGCAAGTGAATGCGCAACAAGGGATCTCTAACCTTCAAACCGTTTGAGGGAGAATACTCTATGATATGATTAAAACCTCTGGCCAGAGTATGAATGAGATTTAGGAATGCGTTCAAATCACATTCAAGGAAATCATATAAGCACACGAATCACATTGGATAGTAGACATGAATAAATAAACTATCAAACCAAACAATGTGGTCCAAGAGTATTGTATTAGAGAAATACCGTATTGCATTTGTAATCCTAAACTGAATAGGTTCTCCACCTCTTCTGATTAGCTTGGGTAACCATGATATGCTGCTAGGTGTCACTCATGGTTTGTGGAAGCCTTAAACGTGTGTAATCACTAAAGGGAGAATTGAAAGTAAGTTTCAATTCACAATCGATGTGAAATGGTTTTAATCGCCCACTGCCTCGCTAAAAGGAACCTAATGGATCGTACACCGTGTAAGGTGGAGATTGAAGAAACAATGGAGATGAGTAAGAATAATTAAATGGTTTAATTATTTATGGCAAGGATTAATTAATATGTTAATTAATCAAACGAATAAGTTCGTTAAAGACCTCGGGATAGTTTTGGACGTTTAGGCCCAATGGGCTTCGAACGTCAAGCCCATTGACTTAAGTTGTATGACAACTTAATTCACAAAAGCCCAAAAGCCCAAACAACACCCTAAGGCCGGCCATATGGTTAAGGGTAGTGAACTTGGACTTATTTACAAGTTTGCCACTCAAATGAATAAAGGTATAAATATGACTTTATAGCCAAAATTCTTTTAGGGTTTGTTTTGGAGAAAATTGGAGAGAACATGTCTCTCCATTTCTCTCTAAAGAGGCCGGCCCCTTGGAGGGTGCATCTAGCAATCCCACTACTCCAAGGTCACTCATTTCTTCTCCAATCTAACCTTGGTGAAGAGACTTAGAGGTTCTCAATTTTGGGAACTTGGAGAAACCTATTCTTCCATCCAAATCCATAGATTTAATATGCAAGGAATGAAGGCCCTCTCTTTGGGTGATTAGCCTTTGCTTATGCAAAGAGGAATCTACAAAGGTACAATTTCAACTCACTTTGTTTTGAGTTGAGTTTTGGTTCACCAATCTACTAGGCTTTGAATTTCATGGTTAAAGTTTTGTTTTTAAGTGCATGCAAGCATGATTCCGCCTTTAATTGTTAATTGCATGCTTATAGATGTTGCTTAAATGAACTTGTTTTCACAAAATAATCCTTCAGAGGGGGCGGTGGTTCGGTCCTTAAGCGGAGAAGCTCCGAGATAGTTTGATGCATAATTTTTTAGAGTGTTAAGCTGCTGGGCCTGTAAAAATAACATTTCAACTACAGAGGATGACCCATACGTTAGAAGAACATCACCATCCTTGATTTTGCTAACTGCATGCTTGACCATCACTTTATCAGCAAGTATGATCTTCTCGTATATAAACTGTTCAATATCTGACTGGAGAGATGCTTTTGCTTCTTGATGAGTGTCATGGTGGCTCTCAAAGGATCGGCGAAAGGAGTGAGTCAACATTTGGCAAATTATAGGACATATGGCGTTGTGGCGTTCATGTAATCTTGACATCTTGCGTGTGGTATAGGACAGTCCCAATTTTTTTTTTGTCTTCTTTTGCACCAAACTCGCCAACAGAGAGGACCCTCTTGGATCCGGGTCGGATTCTTGTTTACCCGGGTTGTGGGAGGAGCTTCAACTCTCCATTCTCTCTCTACTATCTCTCTCTCTGTAGATTGAATGGGTATGTCTCTGAGTGTGGGTGTTGGGTTGTTTGGTTCTTGGGTTTTTGTAGATTCAAGTGCAGTGTGGTGAGATGAAAAAATGAAAGAGAACCGACATAGCTTTTTGTTTCGATTCTCACAGATGGTGCCAAATGTTGATGCACAAAACCGAAGGTCTTGGAATAACGTAAATCCGACCATGAATTTGCAAGAAATGTAAATAACACAAGATGTATCGTGGTTCACCCCAAGGTTTGGGCTACGTCCACACTAATTATGTATTTATCTGAGAAGTGAGGGAAATAGATTCAGAGCCTCTGAGGGAAAGAGTGAGGTTTCTGATGGCCTAGGAGATGGCCTCCCCTAATTGTGAGGGTGATGAGTCATTTTATAGAATAAGGGCTTCTCACTTATTACATATTTGCCCCTTACTTTATTACATAATTACCATTAAGTCTCCGGAGTATTTGTACGAGATCTAAATACAAGGCCCTAGATATGGTATAAATAGTTATCATACGTATGGAGGAGTAAATACTCGATGACGGTACAAACCCGGGAACCGGACAGTTTATACCATATTTAGGGTCTCGTATTTAGATCTCGTACAAATACTCGGGGGACTTAAATGTAATTATGTAATAAAAGAAGGGGCAAATATGTAATAAGTGAGAAGCCCTTATTCTATAAAAGGACTCATCACCCTCATAATTAGGGGAGGCCATCAGAGACCTCATTCTCTCCCTCAGAGGCTCTGAATCTCTCTCCCTCACTTCTCAGATAAATACATAATCAGTGTAGACCTAGGCCAAACTTTGGGGTGAACCACGATACATCTTATGTTATTTACATTTCTTGCAAATTTACGGTCGGATTTACGTTGTTCCAAGACTTCTGGTTTTGTGCATCAACATTTGGAACCGTCTCTGGGAATCGACACAAAAAGCTATGTCTGTTCTCTTTCATTTTTTCATTTCACCACCGTGAGACCTCACCACACTCCACTTGAATCTGCAAAAACCCAAGAACCAAACAACCTAACACCCACACTCAGAGACACACCCATTCAATCTACAAAGAGAGATAGAAGAGAAAGAGAATGGCGAGTTGAAGCTCCTCCTACAACCCGGGTAGACAAGATTCCGGCCCGGATCCAAGAGGGTCCTCTTTGTTGGCGAGTTTGGTGCAAAAGAAGACAAAAAAAAAAATGGGACTGTCATATACCACAGGCAGGATGTCATGATTACATGAACGCCACAACGCCATATGTCCTATAATTTTCCAAATGTTGACTCACTCTTTTCGCCGATCCTCTGAGAGCCACCATGACATTCTCCAAAAAGCAAAAGCATCTCTCCAGTTAGATATTGAACAGTTGATATTCGAGAAGATCATACTTGCTGATAAAGTGATGGTCAAGCATGCAGTTAGCAAAATCCGGAATGGTGATGTTCTTCTAACGTATGGGTCATCCTCTGCAGTTGAAATGTTACTTTTACAGGCCTAGCAGCTTAACACTTTAAAAAATTATGCATCAAACTATCTCCACTCAAGGACCGAACCACCACTCCCTCCCCCAGTTTCGAACGATGGAGTAGCTCACTGCCTAAGCCTCGTGCCTCTGTGCTTCTCAAGAGAGGCCTCATCATCACCGACATCACTGCCACTACACGCTTCGAAGAAGAGCTGGCGAAGCTTTCCATGCATCGTGAAGCAGCGAGATCCAACAGCCCGTGAAGCTTTCTGTACACCGTGAAGCAGCAGTAATGGGCCAAGGCGGAGAAGATCAGGGGTCACCATTTTCTGGAAACTCGTGGGTTGCCTCGGTTGCCTCTATCACGATTACGAAAAGCCCAAACAGCGAGCAGAGAGAAATAAGAAGGTTTTTCAAAGAGGGCGAGTTACAGCAGCAAAGGTCAAAACGCAGTCGTTCTTGATGCAATTGAGCTTCTCAATTTCTCAATTTCAGAACACTTAAGCTGCTGACCCAACGGGCCAAAAAGGAAAGAAGGACCGTCAAACTCTGGTAACTGCAACAGGAAATATCCTAGATCCACAAAGGCACCTCAACGTCACCTTAAGGCCCCACTTTGAAGTTTGAACTGTTGTGGTTGGCTTTGCGTTTTTGCAAGTTCCTCGTTCTGGGTTTTCTTTCTCTTCCTCGTTGGAATTATTGGGATGCTGAAGCTGGGATTCAATCTCTCGATCTAATGGGGTCCCACTCATCATTATCAGCAACCACATGTCCACCATGATTTATAATCCATCCACCAGGCACGTTCATGCAGCCCCAAAGTTGATGACAATCTCTGAAGATGCTCTCGAACGTAATAGCTGGAGCTATTTAGAAAGGCATCAACTTCTGAAAAAAATAAAGACTCTCAGCATGAGGGAGTGCATGTTCCCACTCTTCACAGACGACACCATGATGTTAAAGAAAAAGAAAAAGAGACTGAGTGAGAGAGGTGCGGTGGAAAAGGAAACAAAAGCAAAAGCAGATAATATTAAAGGGATGCATAGTGGGGTGGTGCAGTCCACAACCATGATGATGATGGGCCAACAAGCCAGCTCATTCGAATTCAGATCTAAGAGCAGCTGTTACTCCCAGTCTCTAAAAAACCATCCAAGCTAACAAACGTTACCAACAGAAGCAACCTAGTACGCAGTAGGCACAGTACGCATCAACGATCTGCAACTGTCAAAACCATTATTTTTGAATGATATAATTTATTTTTCTTATCTTTCGGAGATATCTGTATAAACCCCATCAAAGGGTAAAATACCAAAAAAAAAAAAAGGGCAAAGCCTAAAGTAAATGGGCTGGAATGTTGTGTGGAAGCCGAAGGCCCATAAACCCAAAATAGCACCAACCAGGCGATCAAAAGTACGCCCAGTACTCTAAAGTTATTCAGCAGCCCACCGCTATTACCACTAACCAGGTGATCAAAAGTACGCCCAGTACTCGAAAATTATATGGCAACCCGCCGCTATTACCACAAATTAGGTAATCAAAAGTACGTCCAGTACTTCAAAATTATACATGAGCACTACTTATGTCAATCATACATAAACATTCATGAGCATTACTCATGACAATCATATATAAACATTCATGACCATCATTCATGTCAACATTCATGAGCATCACTCATGTTAACATTCATGAGCATCACTCATGACAACATCTATGAGCATCACTCATGTCAATCAACATAAACATTCATGAGCATCACTCATGTCAATCAACTTCAAAAGCTTCATTTATAGAGCTCTAGCTTCAAAAGCTTCATTTACAAAAGCTCTAGCTTCGAAAGCTTCATTTACAGAGCTCTAGCTTCAAAAGCTTCATTTAAAAAAGCTCCAGCTTTGAAAGCTTCATTTACAGAGCTCTAGCTTCAAAGCTTCACTTGCATAGCTTCATCTACAAAGCTTCAGTGCAGGGTATACAAATACCGCCTCCGAACAACCGCCACTTCAGCCCATACATGGATTCAATTTAAAGTCTCCAGCCAATAGACTCTATTGACCGAAAACTTGGGGGACTACATTATGTACCATATATTGGGCCTCAACTGGGCCTCATGAAAAATACTTGAAGGACTTAGCCCATTATTTATGTATTAAGGAGCGAGCCCTTATCTATAAAAAGGACTCCTTCACTTTCATTAGAGAGCACCCATTATTCATGTACTGATGAGCGAGCCCTTATTTTATAAAAGGGACTCTTTCACCTTTATTAGAGAGCAACACCGCCAGCTGAGCAACCGCCTCACCGCGAGCATCACTCCTAGCCCATTATTCATGTACTGAGGAGCGATCCCTTATTCTATAAAAAGGGACTCCCTCACCATCAATAGAGAGCATCGTAGCCAGCTGAGCAACCGTCTCATTGCGAGCATCACTCCTAACCCGTCGTTTATGTATTGAGGAGTGAGCCCTTATTCTATAAAAGGGACTCCATCACCATCATTAGAGAGCATCGCCGCCTACTGAGCAACCGCCTTGCCGCGAGCATCAACTCTAGCCCATCATTTATGTATTGAGGAGCGAGCCCTTATTCTATAAAAGGGACTCCTTCACCTTTAAACGCCACAAGCCAAGCCAACCAAGGCAACATAAGCCACGAGCCGAGCAGACTCGCAACGTGTGCTACTTCTAGTTGAGCATCATTTCAGATTGAGCACTGCGTCATATCGAGCATCAGTTCAAGATAGCATCTAGTAACTTCGGCCCACACATGGACTGAATTTCAAGTCTCCAGCCAAAAGACTCTCTTGACTGAAGACTTGGGGGACTACTGTTTATACCATATTTAGGGCCTCGTATTTAGATCTCGTAAAAATACTTGGGGGACTTAAATGTAATTATGTAATAAAGGAAGGGGCAAATATGTAATAAGTGAGAAGCCCTTATTCTATAAAAGGACTCATCACCCTCACAATTAGGGGAGGCCATCTCCTAGGCTATCAGAGACCTCACTCTCTTCCTCAGAGGCTCTGAATCTCTCTCCCTCACTTCTCAGATAAATACATAATTAGTGTGGACGTAGCCCAAACCTTGGGGTGAACCACGATACATCTTTTGTTATTTACATTTCTTGCAGATTCATGGTCGGATTTACGTTGTTCCAAGACCTCCGGTTTTGTGCATCAAGAATAATGATACTTTACATCTAAGGACAGAGTTGGACTCTCTCCCTTTGCTCCCATCTCGTGCCATGTTGAGAACAATAAAATGGCTCGTGTTTGAAACACGAGTTGTTCTAACACGGGTCGTTTTCCCAACAAGCGAAGTCTTTTCAGAAGTTCCAACCAACAAAAAGAATGTAGTGTAAATTTGTAGCACGGGAAAAAATTGACACCAAAATGCAAACATTCCCAATTAAAGAATCAGTTTTCCACCAGGTTTGGTGAGTTCCAGCATTGTCAATACATGACGAAGCAATTAGTGCGGCAAAAGCAGAAACTGGCTGGCCGTGAAGAATGGGGTACAAATCAAAACTCAAACCAGATTGCGGCGTTAAACTGCAACATGTATTGCAACTTTCGCTTTTATACATCCATGACTTCAAACTTGAGATATACGAAATTCAAGTCCTAATATACAATCAGCAAGTCAACCATGACTTCAAAATTGAGATATAAGAAATTCACGTCCTAATATACAATCAGCAAGTCAACCCAAAAGTTTTCATTAACATTTTGGTCAAACGTTTGAGCGGAAAGTGAGGGAATCTGCTTTGTCATCGAAGATAAATATCTCTGTATCTACTACGCTCATCAGGTAACTTGTAAACATAAGAAGATATATATTTATGTAACACTAACTGGGTTGTAGGTCTCAAAGTGAAGGTATTGCGAAGTCCATAGTAAGTGCAAAGAAACATATGTTGTGGGTTTGGTTTTGATTTCTTTGTGACCCAAAATGCATGCCAATTAAATAGAGATCTTTCTTTGCAAGACTCGTGCTAATACATGTAAGAAGAGATGACATAAGAAATTTGAAAGTTTTACTTTGAATTCTACTATCATAGACGAACAAACTCGTTTCTTCTGTTCTGACCATTCAATTTTTAATGTTTTCCACAAAAGAAAAAGGTTGAAAGTCATGCAGATTGGTGCATATAAATACACACGTATCTAACCTACGCATAACACATCCTTTATAGTTAAGCTAGCTATCTTTGTTTAATATCTATAAGTACAAGATTAATAGATCACCATGAGGTTTCTTAATTATTTATTCGCAGTTATAACAATTGTATTTCTCATGAGTATGGACCTGCATGTGGTTAGTGCAGGCAGGATGTTGCATGATGAGAAAGAAAACTTGAAGACGATAACGACGGTGAACAAAAACATCGTGTTGATGGATTCGAAGCAGAGGGGCGATCCTCCTCCCCATGGATCTAATCCGACGACCCCTAGGTCTACTGATCTTGCCGATACAACCATCAACCAAAGGAACTTTGCAGGCCACACTACTACTACTCCACCTCCTCCACACGATGAATACCCTAATAATGCCGTGGCTAGATCACTACTCGGCGTGGCCACAGATCGTTAATCATTTATTTGAATGATTAACAATAGCTACATAAATTCCAACCTAATAAGATATCAAATTATGTGATATAATATAGTGTTTATTGTGCAGAATGAGTAGAGGGAAAAAAACCTATATAATGTGATATAATAGTGTTTACTGTGCAGAATAAGTAGAGGGGAAAAACCCTAGTTGTCTTTGTATTGCTTGCAGCACACTCTACTTGAATAAGAAAATAGACGAATTCTCTTACAAATATCTTATTTTATTCTTTATGCAGTATGAGACTTGAGACGAATAGAATGTAATAAGATGTTTTATTCGAGCACTATAAGATGATACAAAGAACAAGTTAAAATGTTTCATGTGAAAGTCAAACATAAGCATTATAGTAACAAAAACGTCATAAAAAAATGTGCTACCCAAACACTATCACAGGGCAAAACAAACACACGTATAAGCGTTTAGAACCGTATCTCCTAATAATATCCTAATATTGAAATCTTCTAATCAGTCGTGGAAATGTCAAGTTAGACTTGGAACACTAATGCAGTGTGCCTCGGTAAATAACCATCGCATCATACAACATGTAACGCTTTGCCGACCTCTCGTTTGCATCCCACACTGAAATCCGATGGAGTCCATCACAACCATTTAACCTCCCCGCGTCCGCCATAGGCAAATAACAAGATTCTCAATACTCATTTAAAAGTTTGTTGTGATAGGAAACTGTTTGTGCAAATATAGAATGCAGTAACAACATTCCGGTGATTGATCTAGGTGGAGCTGAGGGCGGTGGTCATACCTGTATAACTGAGCAGATTCTCAAAGCTAGTCAAGAATTCGGTTTTTTTTTTTTCATTTTTTCGGGTAACTTATCGACTATCGAGACTTCAAATTCTTTCCTTCATTTTTTTTTCTTTTTTGTGCAGTGACTTGACCTTAATGTTTGAAAAAAGTTGAGGTTCCACTACAAACCAATTGATAATATGAGGAGTAACCTAGCCCTTATAAGCTCATGCAAAGTCTTTGCTTCCATCAATGTGAGATTTTTTCTCAACACGCCCCCTTATGTGTGGCGAATTTCAACCCAAATATGTGGACAACACAAACGGGATTACGTGGAGCGTGTATAGCCATTAAGCTTCACATGTGAGACAACCTGCTCTTATACCATGAAGAAAGTTGGGGGTCTAAAACCAATTAGCAATATGAGAAGTACTCCAACCTCTTACCTATGCAAGGTTCTCTCCCCCGTCAAGACGAAATTCTTTCTCAACAATGTCGAGCATCGTCTTGCTGCTGGCCTGGGATCACAATCAAGGTATTGTTTGTCTTCTATTTATTTACAAGATTTTCTGCATTATGTGAGCCTTTATTAAGCCAATTGATACACAAAGAAATATGTTTATTCCAAATTGATATAAAAAATTTGGAATATATGGATGGTTGACTAGAAATCATAGGTAAGTTTGAAAGCAATTTCTCAGTTTTATATGTGCACTAATTTTCCCCTTTAATCATTGTAAGGCTAGATACACATTGAGGGAACGGAGAAGCTTATTTCAAGCTGGTACAACAGTAAAACCTTGCCTGAGAGTTACATATTCCCAGCGGATGCAAGACCCGGGAATCTTACTACCGCTCATTTGTGAGACAACATTCCAGTGATTGATCTGGGCAATGATCAAACCAATGTAATCCAGAAAATACTCAAGGCTAGCCAAGAATTTGGGTTTTTTTCAAGTAACGTTTTGAGACTTCAAATACTCTTCCTTGATCATCGAGTAACCACTGCTTCAAATTTTCAATTACTATGTTATGCGACATCCAATTAATGTTATTTACAAATCAGGTTGTCAACCATGGCATATCAGAAGGTTTGTTGAACGACACGATGGGTGTGTTCAAGGAGTTCTTTGACTTGCCTGCAGAAGACAAGGCAAACCTCTACTCTTACAACCCGAAAAAAAGGTTGTAGGCTCTCAACCAGCAGTGGATATTTCGATTTGGAAGATGTTCATTTGTGGCGTGATTACCTACGACACCCTTGCCATCCTCTAGAGGAATGTATGCAGCAGTGGCCCCAGCAGCCTAGTAGATATAGGTACCAAATATATATAGATTCATGTTCTAAAAACTCAATTCTTTTTTTTGTTGCATATATTGGACATTTATATTTTCATATCTACAAAGACTAATTATCGATGATATGGATTCTAGAGATCTTGTTGGGACATGTTCTGCACAAGTTAGAAAAGTAGTTGTGGAAGTTTTGGAGCTAATAAGTGAAGGACTTGGGCTCGGAACTGCATATTTTAGGGATGAACTTTGCCATAATGTGACACTCTCAGTTAATCATTACCCGCCTTGCTTGGACCCAAGTTTGACATTAGGTGTACCTAAACATTGTGATCATGTAAATATGAGGGCCTAAGTATATTTCCCCACGTATGTAGTCACCCTTCTTAATTACCATATGAAAACCCTTTTCTTTTTTATTGACATGAGATTTAGATTATCAGTAATGGGAAGCTGAAAAGTGCTGAACATCGGGCAGTTGCAAGTTCAAGCAATTCCAGGACATCTGCTGCATTTTTCATAGCGCCTTCAGACGATTGTATTGTAGAACCTACTGAGCTCTTATTAGTGCAAGCAATCCACAACTCTATAAACCCTTTCAATGTTAGAACTGCAGAAATCTTCAAGAAAAGATACAGAAAGCAGAAGAAAGAAGAAAGAATTAGAGAAAGAATCAGGCTAAGAAGGAGAGAGAAAGAGATGATTGTATTTTTTCAGTATGTTATTTCACTGTTTACAAAAACTGCTATATCTCGTTACAAAGCTTTCTAACTAAGCTAAGAACTAACTGCCTAACTACCTTATAACAGACTATGTAATCTCTTGACAAGTGTCATTCATTTCTGCCATAGATTTATCTGTCACTCGGATGTTGGTTTTCTTCACTTCACTACTCTTACATCCCCCCTCAATCTCACGCTTGTAGGAGCTACGCATGAGATTGCCACAATGCAATTGAAACAATGGTGTAGACAGCCATTTAGTCAATATGTCAGCAGATTGATCAGATGAAGAAACATGTTGAATCTGAAGATCTCTTCTTGTTACTTGTTCTCTCACAAAATGGTAATCGATTTCAATATGTTTGGACTTAGCATGAAACACTGGATTTGTGGATAGAGCGATAGCAGAAACATTGTCACAATGAATCATGGGAGGCAATTGTAATGGAATGTGAAGATCATAGAATAATTATCCTATCAAGGCAAGCTCAGCTGCAGTGATGGCAACAGCTCTATATTCAGCTTATGTTGAGGACCTAGAAATAGTATGTTGCTTATTCAAAGCCCACGAAATTAGATTGGAACCAAGAAACACAATGAAACCAGATGTAGACCTTGTATCATTAGGATTTCCAGCCTAATCTGCATCATTATATTATTGTAGATAGATTGGTCCTGATTGAAATCGAATACCATACTCTGAAGTGCCTTTGAGATACCTAATTATTCTTTTTATTGCAATAACATGTGATTCCATAGGATTGTGCATAAACTGACAAGCTTGATTAACTAAAAATGCTATATCAGGTCGAGTAAACGTTAGATATTGCAGTGCTCTAACAATACTTCGATACTAGTCAGGACTATGATAAGGTCTCCCATCATCTTTTAGCAATCTGTGATAGGGAAGACAATGAGTAGCATAAGGTTTGCAATCTTGAAGATCAACTTTGTCAATTAACTCCTTTGTATATTTTGATTGAGAGATAAATAAGCCATCAGAAGTATATTGAATTTGTAGTCCTAAGAAGTAGTTCAAAACTCCCAAATCCTTCATGTCAAATTCCTTTGTGAGATCTGCAATAACATCATAAACCAACTGAGGATCACTGCCTGTGAGAATCACATCATCAACATAGAATAATAAAACAACTGTGCCCTGTGATGTGTGTTTAACAAATAAAGAAGGATCTGCTTGAGACAATTGAAATCCCAATCCTGGCAGAAAACTTGTGAACCGCTAATTCCAAGCTCGAGGAGCTTGTTTAAGATATATAGGGATTTTTGAAGCTTGCATACATTATTTGAGGGATGACTAGAACTTTGAAAACCTTGAGGATGTTCCATATACACCTCTTCTTGTAGTAAACCATGCAAGAATGCATTTTTAACATCCAGTTGTTTAAGAGTCCATTTAAATTGTGCTGCCAATGTTAGAATCAATCTAATGGTTGTTGGTTTAACAACCAGACTGAACGTTTCACCATAATCAATGTCCTCCTCTTGGCTGTAACCCTTTGCAACAAGTCGTGCTTTATATCTGGATATCGAACCATCTGTATTCCATTTGATTCTGTACACCCACTTACAACCAACAAGATTTTTATGTGGTGGGAAAGGAACAAGAGACCATATTTGTTGAGATTGTAGAGCAGCAATTTCCTCTTGCATTGCAAAAATTTCCTCTTGCATTGCAGACTGCCATTATGGTATTTTTGCAGCTGCTTTGAATGTTTTTGGTTCTAATTGTGGTGAATTGATAGCCATTGATGCAGAATAAACCTTTCTTTTGACAATGCTACTCTTTGACCTCATCTGCATTGGATGCAGATTCATATGAATGGGAAGATCAACAATTAGTTGGTCTTGTTGGAAATCAAGATCATCATGGATAGGGAACTGTGTAAATTCATGGTGGCTAGATTTAGTGGGTGAAGAAAGTAACTGTGTAGTTGAATGATGTAGTAAGGGTGTTTGAATAGACTCTGAAACACTACTTGATTGTGTTTCCAAGAACTCTGAGGCTGTAGATGTAGTCAAGGAATATGTGGCACTAGATGAGATTAGACACATGGACTCTGAAGCCCTAGATAAAGATGAATGCATATGAGATAATGGTAATGTGACTTGATTATGTAATGAAACTGATGGTATGGATGGTACAGATAAAGGTAGTGATGACTCGGATGTTGGTTGGATCAACTGAGGTACAGCAAATGGTGTGGTTGAATATGGAAACTGTGTTTCATTAAAAAGAACATGTCTAGAAATATAAACCTTGTTTGTGATCCCATCTAAACAGAGAAAACCTTTGTAGTTGTCTACATATCCCAAAAATGTACAAGTTGTTGTTTTGGGTTGTAGTTTTGAACTGTTATAAGGTTTTAATAAAGGATAGCAGGCACATCCAAATACTTTGAGATGTGTAAAAGTTGGAGGTTTACCAATTAACAACTTGTAAGGGGATTGCATTTTTAAAGAAATATAAGGCATTCTGTTTATAAAATAAATGGTTGTTGAACAAGCAAAAAACTAAAACTTGGATGGAAGTGTAGCTCTTTGCAATAATGTGATGGCAGTTTCTAGAATGTGCTTGTGTTTCCTTTCTGCCAATCCATTTTGCTCTGGAGTGTATAGGCAAGATTTTTTATGCAAAATGCCCTTGGATGCTAGAAAGTGTTGAAATTGATGACTTGTATATTCACCACCACCATCGCTTTGGAAGGTTTTAATATGGACAGAAAATTGGGTACTTAAGAATGCATGAAACTTAACAAATATTTGAAATACTTCTGCTTTATTTCTTAATGGAAAAATCCATGTGTATCGAGTACATTCATCAATAAAACTAGCATAGTACCTATACCCTTCAAAAGACAACACAGGGGCAGGTCCCCATACATCACTATGAATCATCTCTAATGGGGTTACAGACTTATTTGCAGGAAAAGAAAAAGGCAATTTTATAAATTTGCCTTTCAAGCAAGGAGTACAAATCGTTTGACAAGTATCTGTGAATGCAGAAGCTTTGGTGTGTTGCAACATTGCAGAAGTGACTGTATTTGAGGGATGCCCTAATTGTTGATGCCATAAGCTTATAGTAATTGGTTTGGTTAGATAGCATGCATGTAATATGGATGATGCATGTAATGTCTTCTGTGGAGATTTAAACGGAATGGGGTAATAGCCAGCTTTACACAGTCCTTTGAATAGGATTTTCCCTGTGATTTTGTCCTGGACCCAAAAGGAAATATCATCACATATGAATCTACATTTGTTATCCTTGCAGAGTTGATATATGGATAATAAGTGTTGTGATAGTTTAGGAACATGCAACATATTTTTCAATGTAAAAGTATGACTAGGAGCTTGCAGTGTAGATGCACCAATACTAGAAATTGTCAAACCTGCACCACTCGCAGTGGTTATTGTATATGTGCCTTGATATTGAGTAGCCAAATCAAGATTTGCAAGCTCTGAAGTTATATGAGATGTGGGACCAGTATCCGCAACCTAGAAATGTTCAGGTGGTGCAGAAGGATTGTGACTTGCTTGCATCACAGTGAGATTAACTGAGGGTGGTCTTTCTTGGTATGCAAAGTTGTTTTTGTCATAGCACTGAGTAGCAGAGTGCCCAAACTTCCAACATATTTAACATTGAATAGCTGCTTCATGTCCAGCAATTGGTATATTGTGCCTTTGAAAACAATCTGCAGCCTCATGACCTTTTTTGTTGTAGATTTGTGATAGGATTTTTACAACTCATGTGAATGCGATAAAAACCTCCTATTTTACTTGCAAGAATTACAAGGATATTGTAGTATAAACGGATCTCGCAAGGTCATTCTCCACAGGGATTATTAAATAAACCGAAACAAACCAGATTTCAATTAATTATTGTAAAGTAGAAATTTAAGTGATTGATTTTATAACCTAATTAAAATAAAAACGAATTTAATGAATTAAAATAAACAATCTGCAATATTAGGATTAGAGAGAAGAAAACAGTTTTGAGAAAATCAAATTAAGAAAGCACTAGGGTTCCACCATCACCTAGCAATCCTATGAATTTTTACCAATTACTTATGATCTACACATGCCACTTTGAAGGTTAGATTTTCCTAATTCATATTCTACTTGGAACCTCCAACATAGAACGTATATCTAACATGCAACCCGTCCGGACGTTCGGATCAAATCTAAACATGAAAGACTCATTATGCTTTATGAAAATCCTTTGAAAAACCATGCAATCCTTAAGACGTGATATTCATCCTAAGAGAAACTACAATTATTAATCACAAGAAGCCAGCGTCAATTTCAGGGAACCTTCCGACCAAAATTGCATCAAATTACTTTTCTAAAGATCCTAATGGTGATCAGGCATTAATACAATTAGATAGTTTTTATCCCGGTGATTAACAATTCAAAGTACGCATGCAATCAATCATAAGCAATTAAATAAAAATCACATATTCATGCTAAGGCTCAAGGCTTCGCCCTAGCAAAAGAAATTAGTTCCGCATATTCATAATTGAAATCATAGAAAATATTATTAAGAAAAGGATTGAAAACACCTTCAAGTAGAAAATCTTCAAAACCCTAGCACTTCTCTCTGTCTCCAATATTGCATAAAATAAAGCGTATCTAAAACTGTAGACGGCCCAACAATATATCTGCTAAGCCACCACACAAAACCCTAACAAACAAAACCCTAAATTAAATAATAAAATTCATCTAAAAACTGAACAGCCACGTTTTGGCCCATAAGCTGCTCCAAAACTGGCCCAATATAGCTGGATTTAATGTTTGGAATATTCTGAACACTTTTCCAGAAGGCCACGAACCCATCCGAGGTCATCTTGGGCTCCAAAAACGCAATTTAAGCCCAAAAACGTCACTTTCCAGCACTGCGCACTGCTTCTTTATTTCATCGTCAGAAAATCACCGCTTGGTGGAAAAATCCCAAATTTTGATATGATCAAGCTAAGTGACTAACGAACGTCCTCCAACTGGAATTACTCCAAAATTCGTCCATTTGGTCCTGTTTTGCTCCAGAGGAAGTCGAAAGTCCTATATTGAAAATACAATTCAAAGTATCAAAATTCTTCCAATATATTAACCAAAATATACTAAGATTAGGATAAAATATATAATATAAAATCTACTCATCAATTTGACAAGTAGGAATCTTAGTTAGATGATCAGGGCAGGTGTGTTGAAAAACTTTTGGAGCTCCAAGAATTCCAGGACTAGAATTGTATGATGGAGAGTGATACCTGAGACCATTGTTATACTGAAACCTGCCTCTTCCTTTTCTTCTATAGTTTGTCCCTTTGTATCCCCCAAAAGAAAATGAATTGCCATAATTGCCATAATTGCCATAATTGCCATTAAAATTTCTAGAGCCATATTGAGAAGATGACCCTTGTCCAGAGTTATATCCATTAGAAGTAGATCCTCCATTGAGACTGTAACCTTGGCTCGAAGACCCTATGTCAAATCCCTGGGACTGAGATGAACTGTGATCAAGACTAAGAATTTTTCCTTTTTTAGACTGAGTGCATGCAACCATTGCAGTTCCAAAAGACACAGAAGACTCACAAGATTGTCCAATTATAGCTTCTTCAGTAAGAAGCTATGATCGAAATTCTTTCAAGGAAATCCCAGTTTCTCTTCCTCTAATAACACATTGAAATGTATTATAATCAGCAAACAAGAGCAAGGATGACTATATCATCATCGTCAAATAGAACATCGGCTGCAACAAGATAGTCTCTGGCATATTTGATTTTTTGTAAATAGACAGATATTGAATCAGACCCTTTTTGTATGTTTTGAAGCTCTGTCTTCATCTGAAAAAATTGTAGCCTTTGTAACTGTAGAGAACCGTTCTTTGAGATTTGTCCACATTGCATGAGAACTAGTACTGCCAAGAACACAAGAAATCGCAGTAGATGACAATATAGCTATGAAAAGCTGCATAAGAGCAAGATCGTGCATTTTTCAAACCTGATAGGCATCTGTTTCAACTCCTTCAAGATTCGCCTCATCAAGAAACCGTAGAGGACATTACTTGGATCCATCAAGAATTCCATGACTATCTAGCAGAAGATTGATATGAAAACTCCATACAAGATAGTTTGAGTCATCCAATTTGATTGTAACAGAAGATGACACAGTAGAGATGAGACTTGTAATGGGCGATTGAACAATTTGCAATTGAGCTGCAGTAACCATTGTTGTAACAGCAAGAAATTTCTTCACTTCGAACTTTTATCGAACAGTTGGTGGGCAACTGTTTAGGAGTCAAGTATCTTGAGAACTGGGATTTTGATGAACCTAGAAAACGCACAGAATCAACAAATCAGAGGGTTGAGAGAAAGAAATATATGTATCAGATAGTATGTGGAAGCTTTGGATTCACCTATGGTGATGATACCATGTTAGAACTGCAGAAATCTTGAAGAAAAGATACAGAAAGCAGAAGAAAGAAGAAAGAATTAGAGAGAGAATCAGGCTGAGAAAGAGAGAGAGAGATGATTGTATTTTTTTTCAGTATGTTATTTCACTGTTTACAAAAACTGTTAGATCTCGTTACAAAGCTTTCTCACTAAGCTAAGAACTAACTGCCTAACTACCTTATAACAAACTATGTAATCTCTTGACAAGTGTCATTCATTTCTACCATAAATTTATCTGTCACTCGGATGTTGGTTTTCTTCACTTCACTACCCTTACATTCAATACAAAGAGTTCTTTATCAACTATGTTACGAAGTAGGGTAAAACCGAAGTTTTACTAGAAACGTTTAAGCTCCAAGCTTAGTTGATCATCATGCAAGAATTAGTTTTGTATTGTTTTCATTTGAATAACTTGCTTTCTCTTTGCTCTGTGTGGGTGGCAAAACTAGAACAACTGGTTCAAATTTATTTCGGTGTTGGTTCATAAATATTGTAAAATAATTGCCTAGTGCAGTACTTTTTATTGGAAAGTTTGATCACAATAATTCTAGTTGGGGAGTTTTCTGGGATTGCAGGCTGAGAAAAAGCCTAGCATCTGCTGTATATGTGTTGAATTCCAACATTATGTAAAAATCTTATTCTATACATGAAATCAATTACATAATATAACAAGCAAATTTTTATTCATAACTGTCAGCTCCTTGTAACTACCATAACAAAAAAATTATGTCTTAAAAAGTAACATAAATTAAGATAACCAAACAAAGAAAATACAACAAATTAAACTCTCAATTCCTAATTACGCTTAACTCGAACTCCATCCTTCTCTTGGTACCCTAATATTCCTTTTTTACTCAATTTGCTTCTTCATTGAAGCTTTTATTCAAATCACGCTCTGGAGCTTTCTTAGGATCAGCTCCATTATTACGAGGTCGGTACCTTTTCAGTGCTGGTGGGTATGGGACATTTTCCGGTCGCATTAATCTACTTCCTTTAGTTGTTGGGGTTGCTGAACTTACTTCAGACATTTTGATCACTAAAATAAGTTAAAACGTACACTACTTTGCAACAAACAAACACAAGGCCAATGGAAGGAGCATAAAGACAAGTACTCAAGGAAATTATACGTTGATGTGTTGAGAATACTAAGCCCTAGATTTATACTGTTTGTCATAGGCTTATTTCCTTTCTTGAAAACAAATGAAATCCTAAATAGGCTAAGCACATTTAAAGCCTTTCAAACCATAAAAGGAATATAGCTTCATCCTAGAAAGAAAGGGAGCCAACCTCCTTTAAGGCAAAGTTAAGTTGGATAACGTGGGGGGTACAGCAAAAGCAAAACCCAATAATAAAACCACACTGTTAAAGGAAAATAGAAAAGAAAAATAAATTCGTTTGATCATTTTTTTCTGTCCCTTAAAAGAATACAATGTTTACAAACATATATATATATATATTATAAATTGCATCGTATCACGTACAAAAAATGTGTAAAAACGAAATACATTATCAAATAAAGAACTTCTTCAGTCATTTGTATTATATGCTGTCAAACTAATATACATTGATAAGCTAATACAGATTTTTTTTTATAGCTTACACAACTTATTAAGCTAAAACGAAAAACGAACAGTTAGGTCTTTCCTTAATTATTCATTAGAAAGAATATAAAGTTATTTGCATATTATTTGCGAAAAAAAAAAAAAATCTTTGGTTGATGGTTAAAATTTGATATGTGCATCGATGTGGCCCTCTTTGCAGGATAAACTCGTCGACATCATTTTTCATGTGAGTATTGTACTCGTCATCTGGCCATGACATGCACGAATCCTGGCCATGACAAGCTATTCATTGTTTTGACTTTTGTGTCATACAATTATGGGAAGAAACTGGGTTTCAATAAAATATATATACATATTATACATTGTATTTAACTTTACAAGTGTGTTTTTCTTTCCAAATATAGAAAGTTTGGAATGTAGAATGAGAATTTTGAAGTGTCAATCATAATTTTCTATATATATTTATATATTTAATTTTGCAGTTTGAGTAAAATATCTAAATATGAAATTATAAATATTTTTTTGGAATTTGCCGTGCAGCGTTTTGGGTGGAGGGCCCCCACAAAATTTCTTTTTAAATATGTGTGTGTATATAATATATATATATATATATTTAAATATACAATCATATAATTGTCTTGAAACTTGGCGTACAAAGTGTCTTGGGTGGGGTGAAACTTTAGCAACAATTCAACCTTTTTTTTTGGAATTTAACGCACAACATACTGGTAGCAAGTCTACGCCTGCGAATCGGTTCTTTCCCACTCCACGTACAGAGGTTAGGTACCCAATCAATGCTTCTCTTCTCTTCTGCTTCTGCTTCTTTTTCTATAATTTAATTTGTGACTTGTGAGTGATGTGCTTGTAAATATAATTAGGATTTTCAATCTAGGGTTTATGATTTGTTTATTTTAATGCGTATTGTTTATGCGAAATTAGAGTATTCACTTGTCAAGTGTTTATATTGCAGTTATAAAATTTGAACTTGTGGATGCACTTAATAAAGTGGTTAAATCCCTTCAAGAAGATAAATGGATTATGGGTGTACTTAACAAGGTTGGTTACTTTTGCTTCCTAACTAGTTTTGGTTCAAGATAATTCAATGTTTCGATGTTGAATTTTGTTAACCATACCAGTTACAGTTGCCTCTACAGAAAGAAGTTTCTCAAAATTAAAGTTGATCAAATCGTATCTTCGATCAACTATGTCAAAAGAAAGATTGAATGTGTTAGCTATTTTGTCAATTGAAAAAAAAAAATTAGTTGAAAAGTTAGATTATGTAAACTTAATTAATACATTTGCATCTAAAAACGTGAGACATGTAATATTTAAGTAATGTTTGCATATCTTTTTTCTTTGGATATGAATTCTAATGATTTTTTATGTAGAAATGAGTTTTTCCATGTATTGAGCGAAACCTTTTCTTATACATATAAATGTATAATGAGTTGGGTGTCAAAGAACTTTAGGACCCCCACTCAAAGGCTCGTCTAGGGCCCCCAATTTCTCAGGGCCGGCCCTGAGAATGAGATTTTTAAAGTGTCAATAACAATTTCCAAAATAAATTTGTTTTATCATTTTTTTTTCTGTCCCTTAAAAGAATGCAATGTTTACAAACATATATAGTATAAGTTGCATCATATCACATACAAAAAATGTGTGAAAATGAAATACATTATCAAATAAAGATTTTTTCTGTCATTTGTATTATATTCTGTCAAACTCATATACATTGACAAGCTAATACACAATTTTTTTACAGCTTACAGAACTTATTAAGCTAAAACGAGAAACCAACAGTTAGGTCTTTCCTTAATTATTCATTAGAAAGAACATAAAATTAATTGCATATTATTTGCAAAAAAAGAAAAAGAATCTTTGGTTGATGGTTAAAATTTGATATGTGGATCGATGTGGCCCTCTTTGCAGGATAAAATCGTCGAGATCATTTTTCATGTGAGTATTGTACTCGTCATCTGGCCATGACATGCAAGAATCCCGCCTTTGTAGAGTCTTATTAATTTGTTACAACTTGGGTTGGTCGGATCTGAACCACTGGGTGGGGCAGAACCCTTCTGCAGTACTGGTTTGATAATCAAATTCATAGGGAAGTTGTATTTGAGAGTAGTACCCCTATCCCGAATTTGCAGAACATCCTCCTTCATCATCATGAGTTTATTTTTCCCCTGCAAAACTCTACAGGCCTCGTGTGAGTGCATGTTCACAAGAAACACCACTGCCATGGCCACCAAAAGCATATTCAAAAACTTCGTGTTGTTCCTTGTTTGGCAATTAATATTTTTTCTTTTTTCTTTCTTCTTTCTTTCTCTGTATGCAATGCAAACAATGAGATGGAGAATGAATGAATGAATGAATTATATTATGAGTTGAATTTTCCAATAATATTTTATGAAGCTATTCTTTGTTTTGACTATTGTGTCAAAAGGTCAGATATTGAATGAGTCGTACAGTTATGAAAAGAAATTGGGTTTCACAAAAAAAATAAATATATATATATGTAAAATCACCTCAGAAATTTCCATATCATTTCGATCGTTACTATACATTCTATTTAACTATATACATGGAAATATCTCGCAATATTATATGGAATAAGGTAATATTAATTAATTAACCTAGTGATAAAGTTGAGAATTTATCAATTCATTTGCTTGCTTCGCAAACTGAGAACCGAGAAGTAAGGCTTGACGGGGAAGCATTAACTACGACCTTGAAAGTTTGAACGTTTGCAGTATTGGATGTGTGCTACCCTTTTACACGACATGGATTACTCTGAAAAAGAAAAAAATAATTGAATTTCATGGTATACGACTGAAAGTCCCATTTGACTGGAATATATCATGCATGATGTGTAGAATGATTGTCTTAATTAGGTTAAATACTCCCTCTTTTTATGAACACAATTCTTTAATTACTACTTTATATCTTCATTTATGTATAAGGGTTTAGGAGATTTCTCATAGAAACATATGAAGCTCAGGATGCAGTAGCAAGCAAATTTTTAGTGTAATTAACGGTCACACGTGACACGTGTATAATAGAATGGACATTATAGTTGATATATCATACACTAGGGTATAATATTTATAAATAAATACATGCATGTTAATACAAGTGAATTAATAACAACACATAACATGTGACAGTCACAACGTACAATCTCCAAGGACTGCAACTAACAGCCGATACCAATTAAGTTTTTAATATTTGGATGATCGACAGGCACAAGGTTTGGTTTTGATATCTTTGTACCCGAAATGTGATACCGCAGCGCAGTCTTATAAAAAAAGGTCTTTAGTTGCAAAACTTCTGCATGCATGTTATAACCATAAACCCTAAACTATGTATTATTGGACCCTGTTATATACCCTATATAATTGAGCAAATACTCAAAGCTTGTGAGGAATATATATATATATATATATATTTTTTTTTCTTTTCAGGTTGCATTATAGACTTTCAACTTTCAATTACTATGTTTTGTGTCATCTCTAGTTAACTAAAGTACTATATACATGTAATCTAATATCCTAGTGGACAGAGTGTTGACCATTCACCCATATGTCTCAATCGATTTAGAAATTTTTTCCTTCAATTATTTTAGGAGTTTCCAACTGTCCTCTAATTTTTTCTAAAAAAAGTTAACTTATATTACATGACACAGGGTAAACAAACCCTGGAATATCAAAAAAATTTGTTCAAGGAGTTCTTTCAGTTGTCTGCATGTAGAAGAACACAATTACCAATTGGTCTCTACAAATTAGATATCGATAAGTAAGAGGCACCAGGCAGTTCCATGCCATGGTACCAAACATTACCACAACAAATAATTGAATTCCAACATATATAATATGCAAAAATAATTTTAATCAACTCTAGAGTTTCTCTTACATGTATAGATATGTCAAACCCATCATATAAAACAGCAAGTAAATCTTTATTCAAAACTGTTATCAGTTCCTCTTACATGCATACCCATAATAAGCAACCAAAAAGAAATATCATTTCATAAAAGTAACATAACGAATGAAACTCCTAAGTTATAAATAACCTCCACTTGAAACACCATCCTTTTCTTGATAGCCCTAATATTATTTCTTAACTCAATTTGCATACTTCATTGAAAATTTTATTCAAATCACGTTTTGGGGCTTTCTTAGGATCAACTCCATTATTGTGTGGTCGGTACTTTTTTAGTGCTAGCGGGCATGGCACATCTTCCGGTCGCATTAATCTGCTTTCTTTAGTTGTTGGTAGGGGTGGGTTCAAAAAACCAAAAACCGAAAAAACCGAAAACCGAACCGAACCGAAACCGAAAAAACCGAACCGAATTCTTTTGGTTTGGTTCGGTTTTAGTGATCTAGAAACTGAACCGAATTAATTAAATTAAATTTTTTATTTAATTATTTGTTTTGGGTATTATTTTATAAACCCAATTTGTAAGTTAAAATGTGTTAAACCTAATGTGTTGCCAAACTTTAAGCTCAAAATATTTTAAAAAGGCCTATAAAAACTCTAAACCCTAACCTATTATTTCTCCCCCATATAAAGTTCCGGAACCAAACCTCCTTCTCAAGTACCTACTTCCATCTCCATAGCACTGTCAATCCATAAACATTTATTTCGGGTAGATTACTTGCGTAATTTGTGATGGAAAAGAATCCAACACACACTAAATAAATCTACCCACGCATTACTTTTACTAATCAAGTTGGCAACATGCAGTTACAAGCAAACAACCCTGATCTTTGAACAACATCATACAATTTAACTTTTCTAAGTCATTTGTACGATTTTTGTGTTGGGAGGTTGTTAGTTTGGACGTTGGAATACTTGATTGATGATTTTAGTTCAACTTTAAATGTTTATTTTCATTGTCTTTGATTATAGTAGAATGCTTATATTATGATTGGGTTTGAGATGTTAAAATTTAAAATTTCAATGTTTTTCATTTTTTGAAAAAAAAACAAAAAACAAAAAACCGAAATCGAACCGGAAAAAACCGAACCGAAATTTCGGTTTGGTTTCGGTTTTGGCAAAAAACCGAACCCACCCCTAGTTGTTGGGGTTATTGAACCTACTTCAGACATCTTGTTCATTAAAATCGACTAAAGTGTACACTACTTTGGAACAAACAAACACAAGGCCAATTCAAGATGGCTATGTACTCAAGGAAAATTAAAGAGGGGTACGTTGAGAACTTGAGAATAGTATAAGCCTATATTTATACTAGTTTTGGTGTGGGCTTATTTTCTTTCCCGAAAAGGACAAAAAAGCTTTTCAAACCATAAAAGGAAATAGCTTTAGAGAGAAAGGGAGTAAACAAACAGTAAGATATGTAATATGAGTATATATAGATTTAGAGGCCGTTTTATGCTTACTCTTTTGATGTTGCATTCCCTTTCTATGCCACTACTTTTTATTCTCTTTTTCTTCCCTTCTCCGTTCTGGGCTAAAGAGTGAACATGAAGAAATACTCAAAAGTTATTGATCATTAATATTCCATGGACGCTTTTCCACACACGTGAGAAAATTGGCATTGGACATGTTGGTGTTAATAAGTGAAAGACTTCTTAATTGAAAATATGATTTGTTGATGCACAAAATCAGTGAGGACTTTGGTACAACAGAAAGTGTTAAGTTTGTGACCTTCGCTAGATTGTTCCGGTCATTAGTGTGGACAAGTATGTAAATGGATAGAGGCAAGGAAGCAAACACAAGATGTACGTGGTTCACCCAGATTGGCTACGTCCACGGAGTAGAGGAGTTCTCATTAATTGTGAAGGGTTTCCACAAGTACATAGGTTCAAGCTCTCCTTTAATGAGTACAAGTGAATGACTTAGTACAAATGACATTAGACAATATTGTGAGAGAATGATCTCTATTTATAGAAGAGAGTTTCTAGTTTCATTCTGACATTGATACGTGTCGTGTTGTGATTGGCTTCTGATGTTGACACGTGTCGTGCTATGATTGGCTTCTGATGTCGACACGTGTCGTGCTGTAATTGGCCTCCTGGTTGGAGGGAAACTCTTCTGGGTCCTTGACGGTATAACATTGACCGGCACTCAGTAGTTTTGGGATTGGTCAAGTATGGTACAAACAGTGCTTCCTTAAGTTCCCGAGTGAGGGAAGCTCCTCGGTTGGGGACTTGCAAGATCGAAGCCATTGAGTAATCACGAAACTTCTAAGTATCGAAGTGTGGTATCATTTTCACTTTCCTTATCTGTCTCATACGTAGCAGTGTCATCTTCTCTGGAAGTAGTTTTCCTCTATCCAGGGGTGGTATCTTTAATCGATGAAGATGCACAAGGTAATGCATCAATTTCACTTAGAGCTTACTTGTAGTTTCAGGCTTGGTCAAGTGCCATACAAAACCCTATAGTAGGAGTCCCCCAAGTCGCCGAGCTAGGAGATTTGCCGTAAGAGGTAACAGACAAGGTAAGCAATCAGACTTCCAAGCAAGCAACCTGGATCGGAGGTTCGACTTTGGCTTCCGGTTGATTGTTCTCATTCTCCTTGTGTCGTAAACAGCAACAAGGATAAGGAGAAGCAAATGGAGAAGAGATGATATGAGATACTTTTGCTTTTGAAGAAGTAACTTTCCACAGGCTTATTCTTGAACTGGGCTGGAGGGTTTTCTGGTTTCCTCCAGAGTATAAGGCTGACTCAAGAATTTGAGGGTCAAAACAAGTCCATCAAATCAAGAGTGCGTTCGACCTTGATGATATGTGATACTTTTGCTGTTGACGAAGTAATAGATGAATCAGCATGTGTTCTATTGCGCTTGTCTCCACATGCTTCCTTGTATCCTTCTCACTTGCCCTATCTATTCCTCAGGCAGGTGTGGTATCCTTTTCACTTGCTTTTGAAGAAGCATAAGATGTTGAAAACGAGTACTCGAGAGCAATGCCAGGTAAGTAATCAGGCAAGGGGTTCTAGGCAGTCAGTTCCTGATTGGAAGCTTGATTCCAAGTGCTGACTGATTGCTCTCTTTCTCCTTGTTTTGCAGGTAAGAACAAGGGCAAAGGAAAAGACAGGGAAAAAGCATGATATAGGATACTCTTGCTTTTGACCATGATGATATGAGATACTCTTGCTCTGGAGTATTTCAAGAGACTTCGTTGGGAGTGCCCTCTCAGATATGAGGAAAGGTTGAGCATTTTTGTAGGTCTGCCTGTCCGTGGAGGATAGAGGTCGACATATATAGGAGTCTCCCTAATAACAAGTAGTAATGCTATTCCTTTACCATTCTTGGTCATAGCAATGTAGTGGGAGCTGCAAGCTTCACATGTTTTAACTTTGTTAGAGCGCTTTGAAAAAGTGGTCTGTGGTATCTGGAAAGCTGATGTTACGTGTGAAGATTACAGACAAGCTTTATCCAAGGAAATTTGGCTCTCGAAGTTCGGAGAGCGGTGCCTCTTCGGTTTTCGAACAAGCAATCATGTCGGGGATCTGGCTCTCGAGATTCAAAGAACAGTGCCTCTTCGATTTTTAAGAAAACAATCTTGTTGGGAGTCCGGCTCTTGAGATTCGGAGAATGGTGCCTCTTCGATTTTTGAGAAAGCAATCTTGTTGGGAGTGTTTTCTCGAATGTGGGTAAAGGTTGGGCATTTTTTCCAGTTTGCCTTGCCACAGAGCACAGAGGTTGACACACATTGGGACTTTCTAGTTATCAAGCAGTGGTGCTGTTCCTTTACCCTTGTGGGTAATAATAGGGTAGCTGGACCTTCAAAATTTATGTGTCTAAACTTTGTCAGAGATCTTTGGCAAAGTTATTTGTGGTACCCGATGAGCTGATGTTGCGTGTGGAAAGTGGTGCATCTTCGAAATCCGGAGAGTGGTGCCTCTTCGATTTTTGAATCAACGGCCCTGTTGCCCTATCTTTTATAAGGGCACCAATTGTGTGCAAGGAGTTCATTCAGAGAGTTATTTCTTGTAGGAATTTTTCCTTTACTTCAGAGATTTATTGCACCTCATTTCTCCTTCATCATTTATGAGAATGTCTGACCCATCCGACCGTCATTTTGACTTGAACTTTGGTGAAGAGGCTGCCATGCCTTCTCAAGACAACATATAACGCCCATCCTTCTTATCCCCTACTGGTCTTCTTACCGTTGGGGACTCTGTGATGAAGAATGATATGACCGCTGCGGTGGTGGCCAGAAACCTTCTCACTCCCAAAGATAACAGACTACTTTCCAAACGGTCTGATGAGTTGGCTATTAAGGATTCTCTAGCTCTCAGTGTTCAGTGTGCAGGTTCTGTGTCTAATATGGCCCAACACCTATTTGCTTTAACCCGCCAAGGTGAATCATTGGCGGCTGAAGTGATAAGTCTCAAACAGGAGATCAAAGGGCTCAAGCATGAGAATAAACAGTTGCACAGGCTCGCACATGACTATGCTACAAACATGAAGATGAAGCTCGACACTTGTACAATGTGAGTTTACTTGTAATAGTACTTCAAGTGATCAGCGTTCCATGGATGGCCAAGGGTCTTGCCATCGGAGCTTCTAAGCTTGTAGGAGCCAGGGCGACTGATGCCAACAACTTCAAATAGTTCATCCCAGTTTGGACTAAGTGTTCCTTCACTCGGGACTTTAACGCAGAGTAATCTTTTCTTCAATACCCAGTCCCTTACTTTGAAAGAATGAGGTTTGACCCTTGAGTCATAGTAGTTGGAGATGCGCTGCTTATAGGCGACATTCCTCAAGTGAGCCTGGTTTCTGTGTTCCTCGACTAAATCTAAGTTACGGTAAGTTGCTTGTCATTTTCACTTTGTACGTAGTTCTGGACTCGGAACGTTGCTTGCTCAAGCTCAACTGGGACAACTGCCTCTGTACCAAAGGCAAGTGAGAATATGGTTTCTCTTGTTGATGTCCGATACGAAGTGCGCTATAACCAAATAACTTGGAGTACAAATTATGGCCAACAACCTTTAGCCTTGTCCAAGTTGGTTTTCGAAGTTCGCTTGATTATTTTGTTGATGACTTCAACTTTTCCATTAAACTGGGGATGAGATGGGGAGGCAAAACATAAGTTGATGTTGAACTTAGAGCAGAACATCCTGAACTTATTGTTGTCGAACTGTCGTCCGTTATCAGTGACTATTGCATTGGGAATGCCGAATCTGCAAAGGATGTTCTTCCATATGAAGTCTTCTATTTTTGCCTCAATAATGGTTGCCAAGGGTTCTACTTCGGCCCACTTTGTGAAGTAGTCAACTGCAACGATTGCATAGCAAACCTTGCCCTTCCTTGTAGGCATTGGGCCGGTCAAATCAAGTCCACATTGAGCGAAGGGCCAAGGGCTGATCATAGGAGTGAGCAGCTCGGGAAGGGAGTGAGGAATAGTTGCGTAGCGTTGACACTTATCACATGAGCGGGATATTCTGATGGCATCTTGGTTGAGTGTTGGCCAGTAATATCCTTGGTGAAAAGCCTTATGTGCTAAGGATATTCTGATGATCTCCGCAGACTCCTTTATGTATTTCTCGAATGACAGTTTCGCGCCTCTGCGGGCGTAAGGCATCTTAGGTATGGTAGGTTTAAACCCCACTTGTAGAGTTGGTCATTAATGATCAAGTAACGAGTAGCCTTGTATCGAATTTGCTTAGCTTGGACTTTGTCATTTAGAAGGGTGCCATGAGCAAGGAATCTATAAATCGGGGTAATCCAACTATCCCCATGTTGTAAGTTGCACACTTCTGCAGCCATGATGCTTGGTGCTGCTAACAATTCGACCTAAATTTTTCTCCCAATCTTGTCTTCCACCGCTGAGGCGAGGTGAGCTAAAGCATCTGCATGACTGTTTGTCGCTCGAGGAATTTGGGTGATCTGGTAGTGGAAGTGGTTGAGCAACAATTGTGTTTGTGCCAGATAGGCTGCCATGAAGCTATCCTTAGCATCAAAGTTGTTGGTGACCTGGTTAACCACCAATTGGGAGTCACTGAAGATATCAATTCGTTTAACCCCAAGGAGTTTGGCCAAACGTAAGCTTGCTAAGAGGGCTTCATATTCGGCCTCATTGTTCAACGCCTTGAATTTGAAACGAAGAACATACTCCATCGCCACTTTGTCAGGGGTCGTAAGGACTAGTCCTGCTCTACAACCCTGTTGGTTGGACGAGCCATCAACATATAGACTCCATGCTGGGGCTGTTGGTTCTATTTTCTGAGGTTCCGAAGGTAATGAAACCACTTCTTTAGGTGTAAAAACAATGTCAACAGGATATGTAAAGTCAGCGATGAAGTCTGCCATTGCTTGGCCCTTCTCAGCTGGCTTTGGTTGGTAGGAGAGGTCAAACTCACCCAATGCTATCGCTCATTTAATCATTCGCCCAGAAGTGTCAGGACTTTAGAGTATCTGTCGAAGAGGATGATTGGTAAGCACGATGATGGAGTATGCTTGGAAGTAAGGGTGAAGTTTTTGAGCAGACATGATCAATGCTAGAGCCAATTTCTCAATGTTGGAGTATCGTGTCTCCGCATCTTGTAAGGCCTTGCTAGCGTAGTAGACAGGCCGTTCGACATTACCATCATTTCTAATGAGAATGGAACTTACTGCTGAAGTCGATACCGACAGATAGATAATGAGAGTGTCACCAACCTCAGGTTTGGAGAGCAGATGGGCTTTACTCATGTAGTCTTTGAGGTTCTTGAATGCCTCAGCACATTCATCAGTCCATGTAATGTACTTCTTACTTCCCTTAAGTGCTTTAAAGAAATGAGCACATCTGTCTGTGGTCTTAGAGATGCACCTAGTTAAGGCTGCCACCTTGCCAGTAAAGCTCTGGATGTCTTTTGAAGTTACCGGTTCCTTCATGTCAAGGATTGCTTTGATCTTCTCAGGATTAGCCTCAATGCCTCGTTGGCTTACCATGAAGCCTAAGAATTTGCCAGAGCTTACGCCGAAGGCATATTTGTTAGGGTTCAACCTCATTCGATACCTCTTCAGAATGGTGAAAGTTTTAGAGAGGTTGGTGATGTGTTGGTTAGCATGTTTGCTCTTGACTAGCATATCATCAACGTAAACTTCTATGCTCTTCCCAATTTATTCGGCGAACATTGAATTAACCAGTCTCTGATAAGTCGCTCCTACATTCTTTAGGCCGAAGGGCATGACTTTATAGCAATATAGTCCCCTGTCAGTAGTGAAGGCTGTGTGTTCTTAGTCCGAAGGGTTCATGAGGATTTGGTTGTATTCTGAGTAAGCATCCATGAAGCTTAGGAGTTCACACCCTGCCGTAGAGTCTATAAGTCTGTCTATGAGAGGAAGAGGAAAGTTATCCTTCGAGCATCCTTTGTTTAGGTCGGTGTAATCGACACACATTCTCCACAAGACCTTTTGGAGCATGAGACTTTCCTTGGTCAGATTCTTCGTAACAAGAACAACATTTGCCACCCACGTTGGATAATTGAGTTCACGGACGAAGCCTATGCCTTTGAGTTTTTCAACTTCTACCTTCATTGTCTCGTACCGTTCAACGTCATAAGATCTTCGCTTTTGTCTCACTGGCTTGGTCTTGGGGTCAATACTTAAGCGATGACAGATTATATCGGGAGAGATGCCTGGCATGTCCTCGTATGACCAGGCAAAGACCTCAGTGTTCTCTTGCAAAAATGAGATCAATGCCAACAGAATAGGTGGTGACAAAGTGGTGCTAATCTTCACCATACGATCCAGATAATCTTTTGAGATAGAGACCTTCTCTAACTCTTCAGCGGGTTGTGCTTGCTGGGTGAAAGAGTCATCTCGAGGATCGTCGGGTTGACTATTGCCATCGTGAAGATCCAAGTTGGCTTCATCTGGGCTGGTATTTATGACTTGGTCATGTATACAAATGGTTTCCTTAGGCACAGACAGGTGCTGTTGCTTAACCAAAGTGTTGTAACATGATCGTGCACTAAGTTGATCTCCTCTGATGTAACCATTGTCATAGGGGGTTGGAAATTTCATCAACAACATATGTGTGGATACCATGGCCTTGAGATCATTGATGCATGTGCGTCCGAAGATGACATTGTATGCCGTTGGGCAATCAACCACCAGGAAGTTAGTGGTAATGGTAGTTGTGTAAGGGTCTGTACCAATGGTGAAAGGTAAGTGTATGCTCCCCAAAGGTTGCACGATATCACTGGAGAAGCTTATTAGAGGGGAAATCGAGTGATCAAGCAAGTGTTCAGCTACATTAAGTGCCTTGAAAGCTTCAGCAAACATAATATTGATCGAAGCCCTCGTGTGTACCAGGATTCGTCGTACTTCAAAGTTGGCTATGTGAGCTTCCACAATCAGTGGGTCGTTGTGAAGGTAGATGATACCTCTTTCTTCCTCAGGGTAGAAACATATTGGATCCCAGTTAGGCTTTTGATACTTACCTCCCCTGATGTCTTCCACGTGAAACACTTGGTGGCCAGACCTTAAAGCTCTTTCACTATTTTTCATGGCCCTATTGGATGATTTAGATATGGGTGTGCCACCACTTATGGAATATATCACATTCACCTGGCGTTGGTTACGGTTACCCCTTAGAGGGTGAAGGAGGAATTGATCAATTTTTCCTTCACGTGCTAAAGCTTCAATATGATCACGAAGGGTGATACATTTCTCGCCCTCGTGGCCATTATGCTCGTGGTAGCAGCAAAACGTGCTCGTGTTCTTCGTGGGCTTGTAATCCGGGTGCCTCGGTTTTGGCTTTGGTACCAGGTGTGCTATGCTAAGGTAAATGGCCACGCATGTGGCGTTCAAAGGTGTGTATGCCTTATACCTCGGGGTAGGGGCTGCCTGACACGTGCTTAACCCACTATGTTAACTGTCTGGGGTCGGGGATTATCATGGCGATACCCTTGGTTATCGCAGTAGTGTCCCTTACTCATTTTACTAAAATGAGACTGGTGAGGATGGAAATCTTTCCTTTTGCCCTGAGATTGATATGTCTATTGACTTGGCAAAGTATTAAGTAAGGTAGGGGGAGGCACCACTACCGTTTGGAAGGTCGAGGCCTTCTCAATTGGTTGGATTTGGCTTCTACTCCCTACTTGCTGATAAGGGGTGGTTGTGGGGGGGTTTCCCTTGATATGTCCTTGCCTCGGCGGAGGCATGATTATAAGCTTGTGCGATCACCTCAAAGTAAGTTTTCCAAGTGTTGTCATTGATCATGTACTTGAAGAAACAATCACGTAGGCCTGCCGTGAAGGCCTTGAGGGCGGTCTTGTGATCTGCCTCAACGCAGCGAGAATACTCATGGCTGAAACGACTAGCATACTCTCGTAGTGACTCGTCCAACTTCTGGCGAATAGTGTACAAGTCATCTGCAGAATGCAAGCGATTGGTCTGGAAGATGTGTTGAGAGACAAACAATTTCCTCAGTTCCTCAAATGAGTCTATTGTCTTAGGTGGAAGACGACAATACCAATTTAGAGCTCTGCCAGAGAGGGTGGAGGGGAAGAGAAGACATCGCTCTTCGTCGGTGTGCATTCGATATGCCATGGTGGACTAAAAGAGGTTAAGGTGTTCAATTGAGTCTTCCCTTCCAGTATAGAGTTGTAAACCAAGCTTTTGTTTTGTCGTTGCTTGAAGAGGGTGTCGAGGATCCTCCTTGTGAGAGGGCCAGGCCTGGGTTGGTTCCAGTCAGGTATCTCGGTCTGACGTTCGGCCTTTTACTTGTTTACTTCCTCAATGAGCTGTAGGACAAGAGGGTCCTAAGTGGAGTCATGTACCCCTTGTATTTTCTTTCGTAAGTCTCCACCGCCTCTTGGAAGTAGGAAAGTTTGAGCAAAGGCGTATGATTTTTCCTTAGACTCACTGTACTGACTTCTAGGGCGAGTCTGTCGGAATACCTTAGAGTCCCCTGTACCTTCATGTTCCCTCTAGGACCTGTCGTTCCTTCCCTTGATTGGCAGCTAACCTGGGTCGTGGGAGGGGACCGAGTCTTTCAGGAACCCTTGGGTCAATGATCTTCGAGCATATGTGGAGGGGATTCTCTCGACGCTGCTTTAGGAAGTCTCGACAATCATGCTAAACGGCTTTTAATCCTTCCAACCCTTCTGCAAGGAGGTGTTTTCCTCCACTTCTCCTGCTTCGGGTCGAAGCAGCTGGGTTGAGAGATGTCTCATGTTGATCAATATTTTGATGATTAGCTCGCTCTTCATCAGGGATACCCATGTTGAAGGAATGTGACCCTTCGTGTTGGAGGGCACCCAGATGATGGTTGATGTCCACAGGAGCAACGAGCTCGTGTGTTTGAGTACGCCTAGTTTCATGGAGCGTCTCACAGTGTTTCTTATACTGCTCCTAGAGGACTTCGTTCTTCATTTCTATCTTGTTGTTCTGAGCTTCTAGCTCATCGACTTTAGCTTGAAGAGCAACCCTCTTTCCTTCATTCTTTCGTTTCTTCGCACTAGGTGCAAGAGGGGTATCATTCTGTGTGCTGTGGTTTCCTTTGCTCCCCATGTTGGAGAGGGATGCCTGGTCAAAAGAGAGTGTACGAATGGTGGAAACCAGCTTGACAAAGCTGAAAAGAGTGGGAATAAGTGTCGTTCCCACAGACGACGCTAAATGTTGATGCACAAAATCAGTGAGGACTTTGGTACAACAGAAAGTGTTAAGTTTGTGACCTTCGCTAGATTGCTCCGGTCATTAGTGTGGATAAGTATGTAAATGGATAAAGACAGGGAAGCAAACACAAGATATACGTGGTTCACTCAGATTGGCTACGCCCACGGAGTAGAGGAGTTCTCATTAATTGTGAAGGGTTTATACAAGTACATAGGTTCAAGCTCTCCTTTAGTGAGTACAAGTGAATGATTTAGTAGAAATGACATTAGGCAATATTGTGAGAGAATGATTTATATATATAGAAGAGAGTTTCTAGTTTCATTCTGACATTGACACGTGTCGTGTTGTGATTGGCTTCTGATGTTGACACGTGTCGCGCTATGATTGGCTTCTGATGTAGACACGTGTCGCGCTGTAATTGGCCTCCAGGTTGGAGGGAAACTCTTCTAAGTCCTTGACGGTATAACGTTAACCGGTGCTCAGTAGTTTCGGGATTGGTCAAGTATGGTACAAACATGATCATTTTTTTTGTTAAAATGGATGTAGTACGTAATGGGAAAAAATATGGGAATCTTACCGAAACACTTCTGATATTGTTCACTTTTAACGTTAAGGACATTTTTATCTTGAAAAATCACTCCTAGTACTATTCACTTACATCTTTATTTTATCATTTTCATTAAACCTAAAGTTTTTTTTAGAACTTTTCATTAGTTTTTCTAAAAATTATAGTATGATTTTCATGTCCGGTTCCCTGGTTTGTAGCATCACCAAGTATTTACTCCTCCATACGTATGATAATGATACTTTACATCTAAGGACAGAGAAGGACTCTCTCCTTTGCTCCCATCTCGTGCCGTGTTGAGAACAATAAAACGGCTCGTGTTAGAAACACAAGTCATTATCCCAACAAGTGAAGTATTTTTGGAATTTCCAACCAACGAAAAGAATGTAGTGTAAATTAGTAGCACGGGCAAAAATTGAGACCAAAATGCAGACATTCCCAAGTAAAGATTCAGCTTTCCACCCAGTTTGGTGAGTTCCAACATTTTCTATACATGACGAAGCAATTAGTGCGGCTAAAGCAGAGGAACTAGATCCTCTCCTCAGCTCAGGATGACGATCCTTATGAGCAGCTCATCCGAGCTATTCAAACTTCATCCAACAGCTGCAATTATTATAACTTTTAGAAGGGCCTCAAATTTGAGTTATACGAAATTCAAACTTGAGATATATCCATGACTTCAAACTTGAGATATACGAAATTCAAACTTAAGATATACATCCAAGACTTCAAACTTGAGATATACGAAATTCAAGTCCTAATATACAATCAGCAAGTCAATCCAAAAGTTTTCATTAACATTTTGGTCAAACGAAATTCTAGGTCCTAATATACAATCAGCAAGTCAACCTAAAAGCTTTCATTAACATTTTGGTCAAACATTCGGGAGGAAAATAAGGGAATCTGCTTTGTCATCGGAGATAAATCCCTATGTATCTACAACACTCATCAAATAATCTGTAAGCATAAGAAGATATATATTTTTGCCACTACGAAAAAAATAAGCACTGCACACAATAAATTATATGTGCCATTTGAGGCCAAAAAGCACCAACATTTGTGCTCATAGACCAATAGCAACAGTGCATCAACTAAGTTTATATATGTGCCCTCTATGGGCGTCACCGTTGCTAAAAGGGCACAAAGAGGCAGGCACAAATAAAGGCCTTTTTGTGTCTATGTTATGACAAACTTGTTAGATGACCTTCTCCATCCATGTTTGCACTATTTTTGTTATTGTGCCCAGTAGGTTCTATTTAAAAAAAAATAGAAATGTAAAATTTTGAAATAAAACCAAAAATTTGAAATTTTCATAAAATCCAAGATGGCAGTCTCGGTTGTAAAAAGCAATCCAATAGTTGAAATGGAATGTCTATAATGAAACTACAGAAATATTCCTCATAAAGAACATGTTTACAAGTGTTCAAGATAAAAGACCAACAAAATAATGAGATTTTCCTATCAATGTATCCATGCATTCCTACATATAGCCATCCATAACTGATTTTACCCTTTTCCCAGCTCGGTGGATTATGCAATCACCTTCCTGAAATCCAAACCAAAGGAAAAATGAAAAAGGGAAAGGATCACATATTTCCAATGATATTTCCAGTGATGTTTAACTACCCAAACATCCAATCAACATTGAGAATTCATTAGCTTTACACATATTTGATAAAAATAAGAGTTTCATTTTCTCCGACAAAAAAGAGAACATTTTACGATTGGTAAAACTAAATGTCCAATGTACCTTAACAAGACAAGGAAGCAAATCCATATCAACACTGTGAACCATAATTGTAGAAGGAAATTCATCCTCTTCCTGGAAAAGAAAGAAATTTAGTAAATATAAGTTTCATAAAAAATAAAAAAATAGTTATTTTATATATAATAAGAGCAAAACTTTAATAGGACCTATAATAAAGTTGTATATATTTCAAGCAAATAAAAATCAAACTTATTAATGTATGGTACATTAACCACTTACAAAGATGAGAAATAGCACGAAGGTAAAGTACACCTTTACAACACAATATATTCCCATCAATCCTGTAAAAATATGTATAATCCAAAATCAAATATTATATACAAATAACAAGTCATAAAAAATAATAAATTGAAAAAACTTCTATAATAACAGAAGCAAAATTTTCATCAAATGGATGAAGGCAAGGGCCATGTCTTTCTGATCCAACGGACAAAGTCGAGCAAACTAGAAAACAAGAAGAAAAAAGTGTGATGTTTAGGGGAACAAACATTGATATTTGAATCTAAAAATGCCTCTACTAAACTGCGACTTACCACTTCTAAATCTACTACAAATTTGTACTCCTAAATCACAATCAATTAGTAAGGCACATGAAAATTCAGGGCATACAGATAATCAAGTTTGGGAGGAATCACGTGAGTCCCAAAATTGAAATACACTGAGGTTTTTTTTTTTATTATTCAGTGCAGGGAGCCGGTTTTATACCTTCACAACCTCGTGTTCAACATACATAGTCAAAATCTTTCATAAGAACGCTAAATCAAGAAACGGGTAGGAGTTTTACTTTAGTCACTTTATAGCTCAAATAGAATCCTAATGGTGATGATGTAGATTATTATAGTCACCTGAAAGTCAACTAAAGCCTAAAGATTCCCGTACACATATACAACTCATAACTATCTTCAGATTGTGTGTGCATGTCAAATCAAGAAACGGGGAGAGTTGCAACATTATTCAATAGTTCAAGCAGTCTGTCAACAAACTAACCTTTTATTACTAACATTGTACCCATCACCTTATATCTTTTATGAGCATCTGCAATGACAAACAAGAAGAAGCAATAAAAGGAATTAACTTTTCGAAATCTTATCTATAATTCCAAGCAATAATCACAAATAATTTTCATTAAATTCTAGAAATGAATTGTATAGTGGTACAACTAACAACTACTAATTGATCTTTTGACATGTCACAACAGGCCACACCACAATCAAAATTTATGTCCAGTGACATCAATGGCACTCTAGATTAGAATTTCATTAACCTTCAATGTTTATCGTGTTTGAACTCCAATCCAAATCAATTGTGACTATGTGTTCGATATATGCAAATGGATTTGAGTATCTAAAAGGGATTAAAGGCAACTGCAGAAGAAGATGGGATGGTGCTTAGACAACTACACAGGCTTAGAAACAGAGAGCTATTCTTCCTACTATCAAATCAACAAAATTTGAAACATCAATTTGTTGCTTTCCTAATTTTATTATGCCAATGCAAAATGCAATGCCAATTAATATGTAGTAAGCTATGTTTAAGGTTCAATAGTTCTTTACAGAAGAAAAATGCGAAACTTGCTAGGGCCTAGCTCGTCCCATAATCATAGCAAAGATTAAGAAATAATTAGATGAAATTAAAACCCATAACCTTACGTATTCCACACACAAAAGTAATAGAAGAAAAAAACACAGCAGACATGCAGAGCTATAAACAATCAACCTAAACAAAATTAAGAACCAAACAGATGAGTGAATTGTTTCCGCACCTCAGAATCGCTTTGACTTTGTAAAATTTGGAGTCTGGGACACAACCTACGAGCAACCAACAATGTGGAGTTAGAAGCCATGCCAAAATTTAAAATTTAAAATCCAAGACACCCAAATCATAATTTGAATGGAATATGCAATAACATTGAAAACCCATGAACCATTTTTCCAGAGAATGGGAAGAAGACGAACCAGAAGAACTCTGCGCTCGTACGACCGGAACAATGGACACATTTATTGCATGCTTTAGAGCGATATTAGGCTGACAGAACCGAAATCTTGCCAGCTTGGTGCGGATTGAGGTCGAACCCAAAAGCAGAAGCTTGTTGAGGTGGCAATGAAGGTGCGGTTGACTCTGAACCAACGAACCTGCCCTTTTCTCACCAACACCTCCTAACCCAACGAACCTCCCTTCCATGATCCCTCTCTATCGGACTCATATCCCAACGCGATTCCCGATTCAGGCTCTACATCAATTAATATTCCCAAACTCGACCCACCCCATCCCTTGATCCCTCCCTACCAGACCCTGATCTTCCCAAACCTTCCTCCATCGCATGCAGGGGTTTCTGCTAAGGGATTTTGGCGATGATGGAGCTCAAGAACCTCCACGATTTGTCTGGAGAAGGTAAAAAGAGAAAGAGGGGTTGGAGAGAGAGGGAGAGAGACAGACAAAGGTGAGAGAAAGAATCTAAGGGAGGCAGAGCGGGATAGGAAAGAAAAAGGAAAGAGATAGACGTGACCCGAGACAGAATTAGGGTAGAATTTTAATTATTATTATTATAAGAGTTAGTGGGCACAATTGTGTAATGCGGTGGGGGAAACTCAAGTTTTTGAATTTGGTGGTGGGAAATCCAAACTTGCACCATAAAATAGAGGGAGAAGTCTAATTTGGAGAAGGGGAAACTTAATATAAATCCAATTTTATAAGTTTGTCACTCCTCGATCCCAACATATGTCTCGAATCGACATGTGACGTCATCAAATATCGGTACGTCTATCATACCCCGTCTCCGGGATATGGCAAAGCACAACTCGAGCATCGATTCGCATAGTTTTTTTTTTCTTCCTGATTTCTAATTGGTTGCTTAACACACCCCCCCCCCCCCCCCCCCAAAATTATGATTGGTCCTCCACCATTTAACTTATTGGTTCCTTCCCTTTGGCCTGAATGGCCTCTTCCCACAAGGTATATTCCTTTAAATTTATAGTTTAGTGAAACGACTTCAAATGTCCGTAACTATACCGTTATAATCCAGACTCGCGTTTGTGGTCTCGATATCTATTTGAAAACATCAATTGTGAACTCGAAAGGTCAACGAATTTTAAAGATTGATTACGAAAATTCAAACCCGATAGTTATTCGATTGAATTCCAAAAATCAACGGAATTAAAATTAATTAATGAAAATAACGTAAACATACAAATTTAAATAATGAGATATGTAATTAATAGTGAAATTCTGGGGACAGGATTTCACAAAGCCATTATTAGTTATAGTCCAATTTTGTTTTAATTTTGAAGTTCTATCGAAGGTTAATTGTGTTTAGCATGATAAAAGGCTTGTGTGTCAGGCTTGTGTTGTTCTTTTCTTTTTCTTTTCTTTTTTCTTTTCTTTTTTCTTTTCTGTATGAAGCAGATGGGAAACATAATTATAAACCAAAAAACATACAATGTTGGAAGTATCTATATCATGGGCCAATTAGAAAGAAAACATTATTATATTGTAATACTACATATGTTAACAAAAGAACCCAAGAGGAGTCCAGCATAGCATAAGATAATTATATTTTCACACACCAGTGAAATATAACATAATACAAAATATATTAATTGTCCTCGTCATCCCTGCTTAAAATCTTAACGGTAACATTCTGCATATTTCGTGAGCTCATCTGTGGGAGAGACAGGCCTCTAGGATGAATTTGTGCTTGATAAGTGCGTGGTTCTTCAATAATAATGACATAACTAATAGACTCTTTAGTTGTTGTTTCAACAGAAACCAAATTGACAGGGTATTGTTCTGTCCTACCTGGGTTTGCCCATGTTGGCAATACACGTCCTTGAGGTGCGCATACGCATCCGTTATTGGAGGGTAATGCGTAGCCAAGGTGACCATCAGCAACAGTAGTAAGAATGTATTGATTATCAATAGCACGAGGTATGCGCCCAACATTACCAGGTTGTCGTGGACGTTGAGCTGGATGATTCGTTATGGAATTTGCTGTTGTAATGTTGGAAGCAATAGAAGAATGTGATGCTAAAGATTCGGTTCCAATTCTAACTCCATGACGCTGCCTGTCCGCCATTCTCAATGATGTAGAACTTGATCAAATTCAAAAGAAACACAAGTGTATAAAGCAACCTTCTAAATTTCCATATACAAATTAGTAAGGGAGTGTAGACGTTTTATACTAGAATAAAGGCACAAATCCATAATTGTGCCAACATATTCTTTTGCTATACAATGATTTATTATTTATTAATATTTACTGGACACAATTTCTAACATTTGTGTAAGAAAAAGGAATTTATAATTATTAAGATATATTCTCTATTTGAAGACCCAATGAGAAGTAGAGTGATTTATTATTTATTAATATTTAGTGGACACAATTTCTATCATTAGTGTCATAAAAAGGAATCTACAATTATTAACTCATTTGTCTATCTGAAGATCAACTAACTTTTGCACATAGACCGACCCTAAGGGCACAATTGTTGGTTATGTGTCACTGCAGGTAGGACTTTTAATACAGTAAAAAAATAAACACTTACTATAAAACCAAAAACCATATCACCAAGTATAAAAAACAAACCTGCATGAAGATAACAATCTAAAAAGCAGTTCAAAAAGATACGAATCTAATAAACATTCATTGCACCTGGAAATGATCCTTTGAAAATGTAAAACATGCCACTTAGAACTACGGTGTAGTGGTATTCTTCTTTACTTATAAGTGAGAGATCTGAGGTTCGGCTTTCGTAAAAAAACGAATTTAAACAACATTATTGCTAACTTATTTTTAGGCTAAAATATTGCACAATAATAAACAGCTCCACACCATTATTTACCACACTTTTATAACTTTTAATTATTGGTGTGCAAGAGGAGGTAAAGACAAATGAGAGAGAACATAGTGTTGTGCGGAAGCAGCATCCGACTGTAAGTGAAAAGTACAGAAACAAAATAAAAACAACACCAACAAGAACACCAAGATTTATACTGGTTCGGCAATGCCTACATCCAGTTTGGAGACAACAGAGTATTCCACCATAATCAATGAGAACATACAATAGTGTTTATCACTCAATTTCCCAAAGACCAAAATAACCCAAGCTCACACACTTTGCAATAGGAAGGGAGAAAACCAAAAATACAAAGCAAAAGAATTTGAGAAAATTCATTTCTCTACCAAATGGCTTCTTGCTCTTTCTCCTCTACTTCCTTACGGGCTGCACCTTGCTCCCTTTTTAAAGCCAAAGAAAATGGCTCTTCAATGACATCAATGGCCAAAGGCCTACCATCAAGTCAAAAAGAATTAGGCACAATTGTTGTTTGTCTCCCATTACCACAAAGTAGCCGAAATGTTTGATCTTTGACTACATTGTTTGAGTCAATAATCAACAATCTTCACCTTGGCTCAAACCCTCTAAGTAGAACTCTTAATAGTTGTCTCCTAATCCCCCATGGGGCAATCAACAAATTTTACAAATGCCAATCAAGTCTAAGCAGTGCTTAAACTTGTGCAATGAAACTGGCTTTGTTAACATATCCGCAGGATTGTTAGCGGTCCCAATCTTCTAAAGAAGAATATCTCCCTCGTCAATAATCTCACGAACAAAATGGAACCTCACGTCAATGTGTTTCGTACGTGCATGATGAACTTGATTCTTTGCTAAATGAATAGCACTCTGACTGTCGCAATGAACATTCACATGGTCTTGTTGAACCCCTAAGTCATCAAGCAACCCTTGAAGCCAGATGACTTCCTTTATAGCTTCTGTTACAACCATGTATTCTGCCTCAGTAGTCGACAAAGCAACTGTAGATTGCAGAATCGACCTCCAACTTACTAGACCTCCAGCAATAGTGAATACAAAACCAGTAGTGGACCTACGCTTGTCCAAATCACCTGCGTAATCAGAATCCACATATCCAACAACACATTGACTAGTAACTTTATCTTGCTGGAACAATAAACCAACATCCACAGTACCCAGAATATATCGTAGAATCCATTTCACAGCTTGCTAATGCCCTTTTCCTGGATTATGCATATATCTACTGACAATACTAACAGCTTGTGAAATATCAGGCCTAGTACACACCATAGCATACATCAAACTACCAACAACATTTGCATAAGGAATTTGAGCCATGCACTGACTCTCTTCCACAGTTTTAGGAGACATAGAAGCGTTAAGTTTGAAATGAGAGGCAAGAGGTGTACTAACCGGTTTTGAATTTTCATTCATCCTGAAACGTTGTAGTACCTTCTTCAGATATTGCTTCTGACACAGACTAATCTTGCCCTTCACTCTATCTCTTTCAATTTCCATACCTAGTATCTTCCGAGCTTCTCCCAAGTCCTTCATCTCAAATTCATTACTTAGTTGAGTCTTCAACCTTTCAATCTCCACTTGGCTCTTACATGCTATAAGCATATCATCAACATATAAAAGCAGATAAATGAAGGTTTCATCTTGTAGTTTGCGAAAGTATATACAATGGTCATAGTGACTTCTTGTGTACTTTTGCCCGATCATAAATCGATCAAATCGCTTGTACCATTGTCTTAGAGACTGCTTCAAGCCATACAATGATTTTTCCAATTTGCAAACCCAATTTTCCTTTCCAGCAACCTTAAAACCTTCTGGCTGAGACATATAAATCTCTTCCTCCAAATCACCATGTAAGAACGCAGTCTTGACATCAAGTTGGGCCAACTCAAGGTCAAACTGCATAACCAAAGCCAACAAAATACGAATAGAATAATGTTTTACTACAGGAAAAAATACCTCATTGTAGTCAATGCCTTCCTTCTGAGCGTAGCCTTTAGCTACCAATCTGGCTTTGAATCTTACATTGTCTTTTCCCAAAGATTCCATCTTTTTGACATACACCCATTTACAACCAATTGCTTTCTTCCCCTTTGGTAACTGAACCAGATTCCAAGTCTCATTTTTATAAAGAGATTTCATCTCCTCATCCATAGATTTCTTCCACAACTCGCAGTCTGAACTCATGACAGCTTCTTTGTAGGCGGATGGAATATCATTCTCAATAACAGGAAGTGCATATGCCACAATATCAGTAAATCGAGCAGGCTTTCGAATTTCCCTTCTCGATCTTCTGGTTGCAATATAGTCTTGTTGCTGTGGAGGCTCTTGGGTAAGTGCTTCCTCTTCATCATCCTCGTCCTCATCATCAGAATTCACTGTAGCACTAGTGGTTGTAACATCAGACCTTACTGGAACAACTAGAGTTTTCAGTAACTCCACTTGCTTTGAGCTACTCATGGTCTCGGTCGCTTTAGTTTCACCTTCATGCTTGTTCTGATTAACCATAGCAGCCTCATCAAAAGTCACATCTCTGCTTACAACAAATTTCTTCTCATCTGGACACCAGAGTCGGTATCCTTTCATGCCAGTGCTAAAGCCCATAAATAGAGCTTTCTTTGCTCTTGGATCCAACTTGCTTTCTCTGACATAATAGTAAGAAGAACAACCAAATATGTGTAAAAACTTGTAATCAGCACAAGGTTTACCAGACCATACCTCCATGGGCGTTTTGCCCTCGTTCGCAGCGGCTGGCAATCAATTAATGAGATGGCTTGCATAAGTAATTGCCTCAGCCCAAAATGCCTTGCCTAAACCAGCATTAGACAACATACACCAGACTTTCTCAAGCAAAGTACGGTTCATGCGCTCCGCCACTCCATTATGTTGCGGTGTCTCCTTAACCGTGAAGTGTCTCACAATACCCTCATCTTGACAAACTTTCAAGAAAAAATCAGACATATATTCACCCCCATTGTCTGATCTGAGAGTCTTGATCTTTCGACCGCTTTGCGTTTCAATCATCTTTTTCCACTTCAGGAATATCTTCAAGACTTCATCTTTACGCTTCATGGTGTACACCCATATTCTTCTAGAGAAGTCATCAACAAAGGAGACAAAATAATGGCTACATCCCCAAGATGCATTCTTGGAAGGTCCCCAAACATCAGTGTGAACATAATCAAGAATGCCTTTAGTGTGGTGAATAGCAGTGCCAAATTTTACTCTAGTTTGCTTACCCAACACACAATGCTCACAGAATTCCAATTTGCATGCTTTTGCACCTTTCAATAAGCCTTGCTTCACTAATCCTTGCAACGCTTTTTCACCAGCATGCCCAAGACGCATATGCCATAACCTCGTGGTGTCTGTGCTATTTACATCAGCAGCTTCGGTGACAGCTACTCCACCAATAACTGTATTCCCCTGCAAGAAATACAAGTTATTTTGTCTTGTACCTTTCATCACCACCAGTGCCTCGTACACAGCTTTAAGAACTCCACCTTCCATGGTGATCTTGAGACCCTTGGATTCCAATGCACCCAGTGAGATGAGATTTTTCTTCATATCCGGTACATACCGAACATCACTTAATTCTCTGACTGTTCCATCATGCATCTTCAAACAGATTTTGCCTATCCCTTGTGTTTTGCAGGCATTATTATTACCCATCAAAACAACTCCACCATCCAGCTCCTCGAAATTAGAAAACCATTCCCGAATGGGACACATATGATAGGTGCAACGTAAATCCAAAATCCACTCATTGGAGTGACCATCAGCATATGAACTAGCCAAAGCAAACTCGAAATCATCATCATATCCAGATTTTGCAATATTTGTTTCAGAACCCGCTTTCTCCTTCTCTTTGTTCTTCAATTTGGGGCAGTTTCTTCCAATGACCCTTTTGGTGACAAAAAGCACATTCATCTTTAGCAGGAAACTTCCCTCGTGACTTTGAACGAGATTTTCCCCGCTTCCCAGATTTTCTTTCCTCTGTTCGACCCCTTGCAACAAATGCCTCGGTTTGTGAATTGTGAGTCTTCAGTTCCTTCTTACGACACTCATGATTCACCAATGTCGCAGACACCTCATCAAGTTTCACCTCGGATTTTCCATACAACAGAGTAGTTGTCAAATGATCATAATCATCAGGCAATGAATTTAACAAACATAGTGCCTTGTCCTCGTCAGGAATTTTCACATCAAGGTTTGCTAAATCAGCAAGTATTTTATTATAATCATTGAGGTGTTCGTGCATAGAGATACCTGAACGATACTGAAATCAGAAGAGTCGCTTCTTCAAGAAGAGAAGATTTTCTGCGCTCTTGGTCATATAGTTCTCCAATTTCGTCCATAACTCCTTAGCAGAAGTTTCCTTCATATACAGGAATTTCAACTCCTTATCAAGGAACGATCGAATAGCAGCACAAGCATGAAGATTAATTTGCGTCCACTGCTTGTCATCAATATCTTCTGGTTTATCTTCCAGAACCATATCCAACTCTTGTTGATACAACACATCCATAACTTCACATTGCCACATACCAAAATTATTAGAGCCATTGAATTTATCAACCTCTAACCTTGTAGTAGTAGTTGAATGTCTATTGGATGAAGACGATGCTGACCCCTTCTTTACAGATTCATCTTTATCTCCAGCCATCTACTCGGCACTATTCACAAATACTGCACTGTTCACAGGTACAATACCGTTCACAGATACTGTAGCAGTTCACTGTTCACGGAACTGTAGCGCCAACACTATTCACAGAACTAGGCTATGGTACCACTTGTTGTGCGGAAGCGGCATCCGACTGTAAGTGAAAAGTACAGAAACAAAATAAAAACAACACCAACAAGAACACCAAGATTTATACTGGTTCGGCAATGCCTACATCCAGTTTGGAGACAACGGAGTATTCCACTATAATCAATGAGAACATACAATAGTGTTTATCACTCAATTTCCCAAAGACCCAAATAACCCAAGCTCACACACTTTGCAATAGGAAGGGAGAAAACCAAAAATACAAAGCAAAAGAATTTGAGAAAATTCATTTCTCTACCAAATGGCTTCTTGCTCTTTCTCCTCTACTTCCTTACGGGCTGCACCTTGCTCCCCTTTTAAAGCCAAAGAAAATGGCTCTTCAAGGACATCAATGGCCAAAGGCCTACCATCAAGTCAAAAAGAATTAGGCACAAGAATTAGGCACAATTGTTGTTTGTCTCCCATTACCACAAAGTAGCCGAAATTTTTGATCTTTGACTACATTGTTTGAGTCAATAATCAACACATATAGTACCTCTAACAAATAATTTTTATAGACACAAAATATTTTTTGTTTTCAGTAAAAAAGTTGTCATTTGACCCCACTCAGCATGATTTCCGTGCCCATTACTGTTTTGTGTTTGCTTTTTTTAACATTGGGCACAATAGATGGTGCCCTCTATGGAATTGGAACTGTTTAAGCTTTTTGGTGGTCAAATTGACACAAAATTCTCAATTGTGCCCTTTGTTTTGCACCCAAAGCTCATTTTTCTTGTAGTGTGCAACACTATCTTGGTTGTAGGTCTCGAAGTGAAGGTATTGCGAAGTCCATAGTAAGTGCAAAGAAACATATCTTGTGGGTTTGGTTTTGATTTCTTTGTGACCCAAAATGCATGCCAATTAAATAGAGAACTTTCTTTGCAAGACTCTTGCTAATACATGTAAGAAGAGATGCCAACCTAAGAAATTTGAAAGTTTTACTTTGAATTCTACTATCATAGACGAAAAAACTCGTTTCTTCTGTTCTCACCATTCAATTTTTAATGTTTTCCACAAAAGAAAAAGGTTGAAAGTCATGCAGATTGGTGCATATAAATACACACGTGTCTAACCTCCGCATAACACATCCTTCATAATTAAGCTAGCTATCTTTGTTTAATATCCTTAAGTACAAGATTAATAGATCACCATGAGGTTTCTTAATTGTTTATTCGCAGTTATAACAGTTGTATTTCTCATGAGTATGGACCTGCATGTGGTTAGTGCAGGCAGGATGTTGCATGATGAGAAAGAAACTTGAAGACGATAACAACAGTGAACAAAAACATCGTGTTGATGGATTCGAAGCAGAGGGGCGATCCTCCTCCCCCTGGATCTAATCCGACGACCCCTGGGTCTGCTGATCTTGCCGATACAACCATCAACCAAAGGAACATTGCAGGCCACACCACTCCTACTCCGCCTCCTCCACACCATGCATACCCTAATAATGCCGTGGCTAGATCACTACTCAGCGTGGCTACAGATCGTTAATCATTTATTTGAATGATTAACAATAACTACAGAAATTCCAACCTAATAAGATACATCAAATTATGTGATATAATATAGTGTTTATTGTGCAGAATAAGTAAACGGGAAAAAACCTATATAATGTGATATAATATAGTTTTTACTGTGCAGAATAAGTAGAGGGGAAAACCCCTAGTTGCCTTTGTATTGCTTGCAGCACACTCTACTTGAATAAAAAATAGACGAATTCTCTTACAAATATCTTATTTTCTTCTTTATGCAGTATGAGAGTTGAGACGAATAGAATGTAATAAGACGTTTTATTTAAGCACCATGAGATGATTCAAAGAACAATTTAAAATGTTATGTTTGAAAGTCAAACATAAGCATTATAGTAACAAAAACGTCATCAAAAGATGCGCCTGCCCGAACACTATTATGGGTAGACCTGGCATTTTGAACCCATTAACCAAGCACCCATTATAAATTATAACCACACCTTATCTTTTTCCTATTTTCCTGTCTTTTTTTTAACTGAAAATATGAGTACACCCCTTGAAATTCAATTTTCTTTAATTAAAACCCATCATGATAAATTTTTCTAACAAAAACCCAATGACCAAGCTCCAACTAAGCAATATCCATAATTAAGTTTGACTTGGCAAAATTTGTATTTTTGGATGTCTAAATTACCCCTAATAACACTTACTTTGTGTCTCTCACTTATTATCTACATTTATTTTACAGTATTTCATTCAATTAAATGTTCAAATACATTATGGGGATTTGGAAAAAAAATTAAATGTCATGATTCCTATGTATTTAATAGCAAAAATTTACATGATACCAATGTTCCTTGTATAGTTATTTTCACATGATGCTAATAGGTAAATTAGTATATCCTACAATATAAAAAAGTTATTTTATTCAAAATTATCAATATTTTAAATGTAACTTAGGTAAATTATTTTGCACAACATATATAACAATATAAGTTCCTAGTAAATTATGTAATGATCCATGCAAAATAATTTACCTACAAAATAAATAAATATTTTTTATTCAAAATTAATTAAATACCAATATTTTGCAAAAAAAAAAAAAAATATATATATATATATATATATAAAATAATTTACCTACAAAATAAAAGAATGTTGATTGATTGCACACTCTATATAATAATAACAAAATGTGGCTATTATATATGTAATATCACATGAGAAATAATTTACCTACAAAATAAATAAATGTTTTTAGCCAATTGATTCAAATTAATTAATTACATATTATTTTACATAAAAATATAGATAAATTATTTGTACGCATATATATAATTTTAACAAAATGTGTCTAATACATACATGCAAGATAATTTACCTACAATGATTGTCAAACAAATAAAAGATATTAAACATATGATGGTAAGAGAAGTATAAAGTAGATAATTCCATAATAATAAGGCAATTATTTCTCACAATTATGATGAATAATTAAATTCATTAACATAATTAGAGTGTTGTGGCACAATTGTAAATAGTTTGAAAATAATAGGTATTTATTTGTTTACATGGCAGTCTACTTCAAATTTGGGTTTTATTTGAATGTTTAAAATGAGATAGGTTTTTGTCAAGAAAATAAGTGTTGCATGAGTTTATATCTAAAGAACCCTTTTTTTTATCATCGATAAAGAATCTACTGCTTCATTGATTCATTCATTTGATTAGTTCATGGCAATATCTCTGCAAGCATATCGCCCAAGCTCTCCGACCCAACCCTCCTCTGTTCCCTCCACCATCTCTCCCAAGAAATCTCCTCCCTCGAGCCGCTCCAGTTCCTCCTGCGTCGCACCTCCCGCTCCGTGATTCGCAGGTCAACTCTACTCTCCATCCTCTTCGAAGACATCATCCGCAGCTCCACCGCCGCCTTCTCCCACTCCGCCGTCCTCTGCTTTCAGGAGCTCTACATCCTGCTTCAGAGGATTCAGACCCTTCTTGAAGATTCCTCCAACGGCAACCGGATGTGGCTTTTCCTCCAGATTGAGTCTCTCGCGAATAGCTTCCACGAGCTCACCATCAACCTCTCCACCTTAAGGAAGAGTTCCAGAACCAAAGGAGGAGAAATCCAAGTCGCAGCTCCTTGTCTGTTTACTATATATCCAAGTTAATACCTTTTTTACTGTCAGCACATCCTTGCAGTTAATATGTGTAATTGTATTGGAATGCAAAAAAAAAATTGTTAACAGGTGACCTACTAGATTAACGGGTCGAGTTCAAGTGACTTGTTAGCTTAACGGGTAGGATTAAACCTGACTCAAACCTAATAAACCCAACCCGTTTATAGGTCTAATCATGGAGCAAAACAAAGAAATATACCAACAAAAAAAAAAAACACATACAAGCGTTTACAACCATATCTCCTAATATTGAAATCTTCTAAGCAGTCGTGGAAATGTCAAGTTATACTGGTACACTAATGCAGTGTGCCTCGTTAAATAACCATCGCATCAAAAAACATGTAACGCTTTGCCCACCTCCCATCTGCATCCTACACTGAAATCCGATGGAGTCCATCACAATCATTTAACCTCCCCGCGTCCGCCATAGGCAAATAACAAGATTCTCAATACTCTTTTAAAAGTTTGTTGTGATAAGGAAACTTTGTGCAAATGTAGAATGCAGTAACAACATTCTAGTGATTGATCTAGGTGGAGCCGAATGCGGTGGTCATACCTGTATAACTGAGCAGATACTCAAAGCTAGTCAAGAATTCGGTATATTTTTTTTCTTTTTTAGGTAACTTATCGACTATCGAGACTTCAAATTCTTTCCTTCATTTTTTTTTAATGTCTCAAGAAAGTTGAGGTTCCTCAATAAATTAATTGGTAATATAGAGAGTGACCCACCTCTTATAAGCTCATGCAAGGTCTCTCCTCCCATCAATGTGAAATTATTTCTCAACATGCCCCCTTACGTGTGGCGATTTTCAAGCCAAACATGTGGACACCACAAACGGGGTTACGTGGAGCATGTATGGCCGTTAGACTTCACATGTGAGACAACCTGCTCTTATACCATGAAGAAAGTTGGAGTTCCACCATAAAACCAATTGGCAATATGAGAAGTACTCCAACCTCTTATTTGCCTATGCAAGTGTCATTCCCCCATCAATAAGAAGTTCTTTCTCAACAATGTCGAGCATTGCCTTGCCGGCCTTGGATCACAATCAAGGTATTGTTTATGTCTTCTATTTAATTACAAGATTGTATGCATTATGTGAGCCTTTATTAAGCCAATTGATACACATAAAGAATTATCTTTATTCCAGATTGATATAAAAAATTTGGAATATATGGATGGTTGACTTTAAATCATAGGCAAGTTCGAAAGCAATTTCTCAGCTTTATATGTGCACTAGTTTTGACATGCCCCGATCCCGATGTCCCACAGACATTGGGATGGTCACATGCTGGTTGACACTCGAGGGTCCTACATCGAGAGAACTCAAAGATGCCGATGTGGAAGTACCTTGACACTGGGAATATACGCCTTGATTCTAAGTCCTGAGGGGGCGCAAAACAAATATGAGTGGACCAAGTTGATATATATAATAATAAAACAGTTATCAACATACTAACCCTCAAAGTTTCATGAAAACGAATAGCATAATAAGTGGTAGGTTTTCTGAAAACCCTCAAAGTCAAAGTCAACGATGACCGTTGACCGGGTCAAAATCAACGGGTTCGAGTTGGTCAACCCAAGTCAAACCAGGTCTAGGCTTGGTTCGGGTTCCTGGGCTTGGACCTCTGGCTTAGGCTTAGGTTCTAAGGCCTAAGGGCCTGGGTCCATAGGGTTTTGGGTCAAAGGGCTTGGGTTAGAAAGCCCGGCCCAAGGGTCTAGTGGGTTGGGTTCCAACGGGCTGGATGCAAATGCTTGAAGGCCTAAGCCTACACGGCCCTAAGGCCTAGGTCCGAAAGGGTTTAGGGTTTCCAATTGGGCTGGGCATTGAAGCCTGGCCTAATTGTTTTTGGGTTAATAAAATAAAGTAAAATATATAAAAATAAAAGGGTTTGGGTTGGGTTTAAACGAGCCTAAGCCTGAGTTTCAAATGGCCCGTAAGCCTAAGAGGCAGGGATTTGGGTTTGGGCTACCCTAAGGCTTAGGCTCAAATGCAACGGCCTGAAGGCCTGATTTCGACACAGAGGACGTCGGAGCTTCCCCGATTCCGGTCGACAACAAAACGTCAATCTACCCTCCGACCTACTTACGAACATGAAGGTACAGTAGAAGGGAAGAGGTTTTGTACTTGAGATCTAACGAAGAATGGACGGGGTGGCCGTAATCTCGTTCGAAAGGCACGAGGCTTCCCAGAGAGATTTGGGTGCCTCTAAGTGTCCCGGAGCTTGCAGAGACCAGGGGGAGTCTAAGAGGGTCGTGTGGTATTGCGCTGTCGTCGGGATGACTCAAGTGTGACGATAGGTGTCGATCAGGAAATGGGAGTGCAAGAAAGATAGAGAGAGAGAGAGAGAGAGAGAGAGAGAGAGAGAGAGAGAGAGGGTGAGTGAGAGGGATAGAGAGCTGAGAGAGTGAGAGATTCGAGAAAGAGATCGAGGAAAAAGAGAGAGAAGAGTAAGTGGGTTAGTGGGCTGCTACGTGGCAGCCAGTGAGAGGAGGAAAATATGGATAAAGGATCCAGATAGGGTAAATAAGTGGGGGACTAAATTGAAAACTTCAAATACTTTTAGGGGAAATGTAAAATTACAAACTAAATTTGCTGAGGGGTTTTACAGTTTTCCCCTTCAATCGTTGTGAGGCTCAAGGTTCTAAAAGACACTAGGCGCTAGTCAAGAGGCGGGCTGAAGCCTAGCGCCTAGGCGGCTATGCGGAGTCTAGGCGGACTAGGCAGATTTAAATAAATTCATTATATTTTGTGTAAATAAGTGTCTGTTTATACTTAAAATATATATAATTTCATCATAAACTATAAAATAGAATGATATATGTATTATGAAGTACTAGAACATAATGAAAACATGGGGAACAAGCATATCGTGTGTGCTCATTTAAGTATTCAACAAGTCTCTTACAATTTATTGAAAAAAATTAAATGCAAATTGAAAGTTATCTATCTAAGTGAGTCGCAATGTAGTCACCCTTCTTAATTGCCATATGAAAACCCTTTTCTTTTTTATTGACATGAGATGTAGATTATCAGTAATGGGAGGCTGAAAAGTGCTGAACATCGGGCAGTGACGAGTTCAAGCCATTCCAGGACATCTGCTGCATTTTTCATCGCGCATTCAGACGATTGCATTGTAGAACATGCTGGAGCTCTTATTAGTACAAGCAATCCACAACTCTATAAACCGTTTCAATACATAGAGTTCTTTTTCAACTATGTTTTGAAGCAGGGTAAAACCGAAGTTTTACAAGAAACGTTTAAGCTCCAAGCTTAGTTAATCATCATGCAAGAATTTTAGTTTTGTATTGCTTTCATTTGAATAACTTGCTTTCTCTTTGCTCTATGTGCGTGGCAAAACTAGAACAACTAGTTCAAATTTATTTCGGTGTTGGTTCATAAATATTGTAAAATAATTGCCAAGTGCAGTACTTTTTATTGGAAAGTTTGATCACAATAATTCTACTTGGGGAGTTTTCTGGGATTGTAGCAGAGAAAAAGGCTAGCATCTGCTGTGTATGTGTTGAATTCCAACATTATGTAAAAATCTTAATTAACTCTATATCATGTATAGATATATGAAATAGAACATAAAATAACAAGTAAATTTTTATTCATAAATGTAAGCTCCTTGTGACTACCATAACAGAAAAATTATGTCTTAAAAAGTGACATAATAATAGGATAACCAAACAAAGAAAATACAACAAATTAAACTCTCAACTCCTCATTACGATTAACTCAAACTCCATCCTTCTCTTGGTGGCCTAATATTCCTTCTTTACTCAATTTGCTTCTTCATTGAACCTTTTATTCAAATCATGCTTTAGAGCTTTCTTATGATCAACTCCATTATTACGAGGTTGGTACTTTTTCGGTGCTGGTAAGCATGGGACATCTTCAGGTCGCATTAATCTACTTCCTTTAGTTGTTGTTGCACTTACTTCAGACATCTTGATCACTAAAATAAGTTAAAGCGTACACTACTTTGCAATGAACATACAAAAGGCCAATGGAAGAAGCCTAAAGCCAAGTATACTCAAGGAAATTATACATTGATGTGGTGAGAATACTAAGCCCTAGATTTATACTATTTGTCATAGGCTTGTTTCCTTTCCTGAAAACAAATGAAATCCAAAATAGGTTAAGCACATTTAATGCTTTTCAAACCAGAAAAGGAATATAGCTTCATCCTAGGAAGAAAGGGAGGGAACGTTAACTCGGATAACGCGGAGGGTACAACAAAAGAAAAACCCAATAATATATAAAACTACACTATTAAAGGAAAATAGAAAAGGAAAATAAAAGGAAGTGTTTTAGCACTCTAAAAATCTCATTCTACACTCCTCATAAGTGTATTTTTTTCTTTCCAAATGTAGAAAGTTTGGATTGTAGAGTGAGCAGGGCTGGCCCTGAGGGTAGCCCGAGTAGACGCCCACCTAGGGCCCCCACTTCGTGAGGGCCCCCAAATTTATTATATATATATATATATATATATATATATATATATATATATATACAAGGAAATGTTATTGACACTTCAAAAATCTCATCCTACACTCTTTACAAGTGTATTTTTCTTTCCAAATATAGAAAGCCTGGAATGTAGAATGAGAATTTTGAAGTGTCAATCTTAATTTTCTATATATATTTATATATTTAATTTTGCAGTTTGAGTAAAATATCTAAATATGAAATTATAAATATTTTTTTGGAACTTGCCGTGCAGCGTTTTGGGTGGAGGGCCCCCAAAAAATTACTTTTTAAATATGTGTGTACATATATAATATATATAAATATATTTTTAGAGTTTGAATTTAATAAAATATTTAAATATAAAATCATATAATTTTCTTGAAACTTGGTGTACAAAGTGTCTTGGGTGGGGTGAAACTTCAGCAACAATTCAACCTTTTTTGGGGGAATTTAACGCACAACATACTGGTAGCACGCCTGCGAATTGGTTCTTTCCCACTCCACTTACAAAGGTCAGGTACCCGATCAATGCTTCTCTCCTCTTCTGCTTCTTTTTCTATAATTTAATTTGTGACTTGTGAGTGATGTGCTTGTAAATATAATTAGGATTTTCAATTCTAGGGTTTATGATTTGTTTATTTTAATGCGTATTGTTTATGCGAAATCAAAGTATTCACTTGTCAAGTGTTTATATTGCAGTTATAAAATTCGAACTTTTGGATGCACTTAATAAAGTGGTTAAATTCCTTCAAGAAGATAAATGGATTATGGGTGCACTTAACAAGGTTGGTTACTTTTGCTTCCTAACTAGTTTTGGTTCAAGATAATTCAAAGTTTCGATGTTGAATTTTGTTAACCATACCAGTTACAGTTGCCTCTACAGAAAGAAGTTTCTCAAAATTAAAGTTGATCAAATCGTATCTTCGATCAATTATGTCACACGAAAGATTGAATGTGTTAGTTATTTTGTCAATTGAAAAAAGAATTGGTTGAAAAGTTAGATTATGTAAACTTAATTAATACATTTGCATCTAAAAAAGCGAGACGTGTAATATTTAAGTAATGTTTGCATATAAATGATTTTTTTTTGCAATGATTTTTTACGTAGAAAATGAACGTTTTCATGTATCTAGCGAAACTTTTTCTTATACATATAAATGTATAATGAGTTGGGTGTCAAAGAACTTTAGGGCCTCCACTCGAAGGCTCGCCTAGGGCCCCCAATTTCTCAGGGCAGGCCCTGAGAATGAGATTTTTGAAGTGCAAATAACAATTCCCAAAATAAATTTGTTTTATCATTTTTTTTCTGTCCCTTAAAAAAATACAATGTTTACAAACATATATAGTATAAGTTGCATCATATCACATACAAAAAATGTGTGAAAATAAAATACATTTTCAAATAAAGATTTTTTCTGTCATTTGTATTATATTCTGTCAAACTCATATACATTGATAAGCTAATACACAATTTTGTTACAGCTTACACAACTTATTAAGCTAAAACAAGAAACCAACAGTTTGGTCTTTCCTTAATTATTCATTAGAAAGAATATAAAATTAATTGCATATTATATGCAAAAAAAAAAAAAGAATCTTTGGTTGATGGCTAAAATTTGATATGTGGATCGATGTGGCCCTCTTTGCAGGATAAACTCATCGACATCATTTTTCATGTGAGTATTGTACTCGTCATCTGGCCATGACATGCAAGAATCCCGCCTCTGTAGAGTCTTATTAATTTGTTACAACTTCAAGGGTTGGTTGGATCTGAACCACCGGGTGGGGCAGAGCCCTTCTGCAGTACTTGCTTGATAATCAAATTCATAGGGAAGTTGTATTTGACAGTAGTACCCCTATCCCTAATCTGCAGAACATCCTCCTTCATCATCATGAGTTTATCTTTCCCCTGCAAAAATCTACAGGCCTCAAGTGAGTGCATGTTCACAAGAAACACCACTGCCATGGCCACCAAAAGCATATTCAAAAACTTCATGTTGTTCCTTGTTTGGCAATTAATAATTTTTCTTTTTTCTTTCTTTCTCTGTATGCAATGCAAACAAGGAGATGGAGAACGAATGAATGAATTATAGAGGACTATAGAGCTCTCTATATATATGTACCAACTTATATTATGAGTTGAATTTTCCAATAATATTTTATGAAGCTATTCTTTGTTTTGACTATTGTGTCAAAAGGTCAGATATTGAATGAGTCGTACAATTACGAGAAGAAACTGGGTTTCACAAAAAAAAAAAAAAAAAAAAATATATATATATATATATATATATATATATATATATATGTAAAATCACCTCAGAAAATTCCATATCATTTGGATCGTTACTATACATTGTATTTAACTATATATACATGGAATATCTCGCAATATTATATGGAATAAGGTAATATTAATTAAATTAACCGAGTGATAAAGTTGAGAATTGATCAATTCATTGGCTTGCTTCGCAAACCGAGAACTTAATTAGAGGTAAGGCTTGACGGGGAAGCATTAACTACGACCTTGAAAGTTTGAACGTTTGTAGTATTGGATGTGTGCTAACTTTTCACACGACATGGATTACTCTGAGAAAAAAATAGTAATAATAATTGAATTTCATGGTATACGACTGAAAGTCCCATTTGACTGGAATATATCGTGCTTGATGTGTAGAATGATCGACTTAATTAGGTTAAATACTCCCTCTTTTTATGAACACTATTCTTTAATTACTACTTTATATCTTCATTTATGTATAAGGGTTTAGGAGATTTCTCATAGAAACATATTAAGCTCAGGATGCAGTAGTAAGCAATTTTTTAATGTAATTAATGGTCACACGTGACACGTGTATAATAGAGTGGACACCATAGTTGATATATCATACACTAGGGTATCATATTTATAAATAAATACACGCACGTTAACACAAGTGAATTAATAACAAGACATAAAAGTGTGACAATCACAACGTATAATCTCCTAGGACAACAACTAACAGCTGATACCAATTAAGTTTTTAATATTTGGATGATCGACAGTCAAAAGGTTTTGTTTTGATATCTTTGTACCCGAAATGTAATACTGCAGCGCAGTCTTAAAAAAAAAAAAGGTCTTTAGTTGCAAAACTTCTGCATGCATGTTATAACCATAAACCCTAAACCATGTATTATTGGACCCTGTTATAGACCCTACTAGAAAATAGTACCCACGGTTTGCTGCAAGATTACAAGTTGTATGAAAAATTATGTTTCAAATATATAAAAGATTGTGTCATAGAAGATTAATATCATTTTAAAAAAAATTGGACTATTTACATGTAAAAAATATTAGGAAATATTGTTTCAATCCAGCTACAATGTATTGAAAATTTAAACAATCGTACCCAATGTCGTGAAAATAAGGTCTTTTGATAGAATAGTACTTGTTTTAGGTTTGTTCCTCTTCACTATTGCAATTTCTTCTTTAATAACTACAAATTTACAAAAGACACAAAAAAAAATCATTGTTATTTTGACATATATGTAAGTAAGAGCAGGCAACATTTGAAAACACAATCCCCTAAATTTAAACCGAGTTAAATGTAAAGAGAATATAAATTTTTCCCTTACCAAACCAAGGAGCTGAAACATGTGACTTAGTATACAATGATTGTCATATGCCTTGATCATTGAATGAATACTAATAGCCTTTTGAAATATACTTGCCACTGCCTCTTTGATCAAGTCTTATGTAAAAGCCTTTTGTAAAGATCCAAAACACGAGAACAATAATTTAAACAATTTAGATACAAATTTGAGCAGTTAACTTGAGTTTCATGTTCAGCTAATAGAAAATTTTGGGTGCAATACACAAAAATCAACGGGTTCGGGTCAGTCAACCCAGGTCAAGAAGGGTCTGTGCTTGGTTCAGGTTCCTGGGCTTAGGCTTGGGTTCTAAGGCCCAAGGGCCTGGGTTCTTAGGGTTTTGGGTCAAAAGGCCTGGGCTGGAAAGCCCGGCCCAAGGGTCTAGTGGGTTAGGTTCCAACGGGCTAAATGCAAAGGCCTGAAGGCCTAAGCCCACACGACCCTAAGGCCTAGGTTCGAAAGGGTTTAGGGTTTCCTATTGAGCTGGGCATTGAAGCCTGGCCCGATTGTTTTTGGGTTAATAAAATAAAATAAATAAAAATAAAAGGGTTTGGGTTGAGTTTAAACGGGCCTAAGCTCGGGTTCCAAATGGCTCGTAGGCCTAAGAGGCACGGGTTTGGGTTTGGGCTACCTTAAGGCTTGGGCTCAAATAAAACGCCCCGAAGGCCTGATTTCAACAGAGAGGATGTCAGAGCTTCCCCGGTTTCGGTCGACAACAAAACGTCAATCTACCATGTGACCTACTTACGAACATGAAGGTACAATAGAGGGGAAGAGGTTTTGTACCTGAGATCCAACGAAGAATGGACGGGGTGGTTGAAATCTCGTTTGAAAGTCACGCGGCTTGCCAGAGAGATTTGGGTGCCTTTGGGTGTCCTTGAGCTTGCAGAGACGAGGGGGAGTCTAGGAGGGCGGTCTGGTACTGCACCGTCGTCGAGATGGCTCAGGTGTGATGGTAGGTGTCGATCGGGAAATGGGAGTGCGAGAGAGAGGGAGAGAGAGAGAGAGAGAGAGAGAAATGGGAGTGCGAGAGAGAAAGAGAGAGAGAGAGAGAGAGAGAGAGAAAGAAACATGGGAGTGAGAGAGAGAGCGAGAGAAAGAGAGAGAGAGAGGGTGAGTGAAAGGGATAGTGAGTTGAGAGAGTGAGAGATTCGAGAGAGAGATAGAGGAAAAAGATAGAGATAGAGTAAGTGGGTTAGTGGGTTACCACATGGCAACCAGTGAGAAGAGGAAAATCTGGATAAAGGATCCGAATAGGGTAAATAAATGGGGGACTAAATTGAAAACTTCAAATACTTAAAATTACAAACTAAATTTGCAGAGGGGTTTTACAGTTTTCCCCTTCAATCATTGTGAGACTCAAGGTTCTAAAAGACACTAGGCGCTAGTCGGGAGGAGGGCTGGGGCCTAGCGCCTAGATGACTATGCGGAGTCTAGGCGGGCACCTAGGTGGACTAGGCAGATTTAAATAAATCCATTATATTTTGTGTAAATAAGTGTCTATTTATACTTAAAATATATATAATTTCATCATAAACTATAAAATAGAATGATATATGTGTTATGAAGTATTGGAACATAATGAAAACATGGTGAACAAGCATATAGTGTGTGCTCATTTAAGTATTCAACAAGTCTCTTACAATTTATTGAAAAAAATTAAATGCAAATTGAAAGTTATCTGTCTAAGTGAGTTGCAAACTAGGCAGGTGCCTAGGCGGGTCTGGGTGGGCTAGGTGGGCTAGGCGGGCTAGGCGCTAAGTGGGAAATTTTAGAAAAGTGGTGAGGCTAGATACACATTGAGGGAATGGAGAAGCTTATTTCAAGCTGGTACAACGGTCAAACCTTGCCTGAGAGTTAGATGTTCCCATCGGATGCAAGACCCAGGAATCTTACTACCGCTCCTTCGCAAGACAACATTCCATTTTACTTCAAGAAGATCATATAAATGGACTTCAAGTTTTCAAAGACGGGGATGGATCAATGTGGAGCCTTTTTCACAAGCATTGGTGGTTAACATTGGCCATCAGCTACAGGTACATTAGTAGATTCATTATGTACCCTTACTTACGGGGATGATTATATATAGTTTTCAAACCTATCAATATAATGTTTGTTGATATAGATGATGTTTGTACCATACTTGACTAATCCTGAAACAACTGAGCACTGGTCAATGTTATACCGTCAAGGACCCAAAAGAGTTTCCTTCCAACCAGGAGGCCAATCGCAAAGCGACACGTGTCGACATCAGAAGCCAATCATAGCACGGCACGTGTCAACATCAGAAGCCAATCACAACACGACACGTGTCAATGTGAGAATGAAACTAGAAACTCTCTTCTATAAATAGAGATCATTCTCTCACAATATTTCCTAATGTCATCTGTACTAAATCATTCACTAGTACTCATAAAAGGAGAGCTTGAACCTATGTACTTGTGTAAACCCTTCACAATTAGTGAGAACTCCTCTACTCCATGGACGTAGCCAATCTGGGTGAACCACATACATCTTGTGTTTGCTTCCCTGTCTCTATCCATTTACATACTTATTCACGCTAGTGACCGGAGCAATCCAGTGAAGGTCACAAACTTAACACTTTCTGTTGTACCAAAGTCCTCACTGATTTTGTGTATCTACATTTGGCGCCGTCTGTGGGAATCGAACCCACGACCACGTGATACATCCACTACTTTGTCAACAGCAAAAGTATCTCATATCATCAAGGTCAAACATACTCTAGATTTGATGGACTTGTTTTGACCCTCAAATTCTTGAGTCGGCCTTATACTCTGAAGGAAACCAGAAAACCCTCCAGCCCAGTTCAAGAATAAGCATGTGGAAAGTTACTTTTTTAAAAGCAAAAGTATCTTATATCATCTCTTCTCCATTTGGTTCTCCTTATCCTTGTTGCTGTTTACGACACAAAGAGAAGGAGAACAACCAACCGGAAGCCAAAGTCGAACCTCCGATCCAGGTTGCTTGCTTGGAAGTCTGATTGCTTACCTTGTCTGTTACTTCTTTCGGCAAATCTCCTAGCTCGGCGACTTGGGGGACTCCTACCACATGGTTTGTATCGCGCTTGACCAAGCCTAAAACTACAAGTAAGCTTCAAGTCAAATTGATACATTACCTTGTGCATCTTCACCGATTAAAGATACCACCCCTAGATGGAGGTAAAGTACTTCCACAGAAGATGCCACATCTACCTATGAGTCAGATAAGGCAAGTGAAGACGATATCACACTTTGGTACCTAGAAGTTTCGTGATTACTCAACGACTTGGATCTTGCAAGTCCCCAACCGAGGAGCTTCTCTCACTCGGGAACTTAGGGTAACACTGTTTGTACCATATTTGACCAATCCCGAAACTACTGAGCATCGGTCAACGTTATACCGTCAAGGACCCAAAAGATTTTCCCTCCAACCAGGAGGCCAATCACAGCGCGACACGTGTCGACATCAAAAGCCAATCATAACGCGACACCTGTTAACATAAGAAGCCAATCACAACACGACACGTGTCAATGTCAGAATGAAACTAGAAACTCTCTTCTATAAATAGAGATCATTCTCTCACAATATTTCCTAATGTCATTTGTACTAAATCATTCACTAATACTCACAAAATGAAAGCTTGAACCTATGTACTTGTGTAAACCCTTCACAATTAATGAGACCTCCTATACTCCGTGGACGTAGCCAATCTGGGTGAACCACGTACATCTTGTGTTTGCTTCCCTGTCTCTATCCATTTACATACTTATCCATGCTAGTGACCGAAGCAATCTAGCGAAGGTCACAAACTTAACACTTTCTGTTGTACCAAAGTTCTAACTGATTTTGTGCATCAACAAATGATAGTAATGGTACTTTAATAGATAGCTGTCAATATCATGTCGATACGAGGGCTTGAGTATATTTCCCCATATATGTAGTCACCCTTCTTAATTACCATTTGAAAACCCTTTTCTTTTTTATTAACTTGAGATGTCGACTATCAGTAATGGGAGGCTGAAAAGTGCTGAACATCGGGCAGTGACGAGTTCAAGCCATTCCAGGACATCTGTTGCATTTTTCATTGCGCCTTCAGACGATTGCATTGTAGAACCTGCTGGAGCTCTTATTAGTACAAGCAATCCACAACTCTATAAACCCTTTCAATACAAAGAGTTCTTTATCAACTATGTTTTGAATCAGGGTAAAACCAAAATTTTACTAGAAACGTTTAAGCTCCAAGCTTAGTTGATCATCGTGCAAGAATTTTAGTTTTACATTGTTTTCATTTGAATAACTTGCTTTCTCTTTGCTCTATGTGCGTGGCAAAACTAGAACAACTGGTTCAAATTTATTTAGGTGTTAGTTCATAAATATTGTAAAATAATTGCCAAGTGCAGTACTTTTTATTGGAAAGTTTGATCACAATAATTCTACTTGGGGAGTTTTCTGGGATTGTCAGCAGAGAAAAAGGCTAGCATCTGCTGTATATGTGTTGAATTCTAACATTATGTAAAAATCTTAATTAACTCCATATCATGTATAGATATATGAAATAGATTAAATAAAATAACGAGTAAATTTTTATTCATAACTGTCAGCTCCTTGTAACTACCATAACAGAAAAATTATGTGTTAAAAAGTGACATAATAATAGGATAACCAAACAAAGAAAATACAACAAATTAAACTCTCAACTCCTCATTACGCTTAACTCGAACTCCATCCCTCTCTTGGTAGCCTAATATTCCTTCTTTACTCATTTTGCTTCTTCATTGAATCTTTTATTCAAATCATGCTTTGGAGCTTTCTTAGGATCAACTCCATTATTACGAGGTTGGTACTTTTTCGGTGCTGGTGAGCATGGGCCATCTTCCGGTTGCATTAATCTACTTCCTTTAGTTGTTGGGGTTGTTGCACTTCAAACATCTTGATCATTGAAATAAGTTAAAGCGTACACTACTTTACAACGAACAAACACAAGGCATTGGAAGAAGCCTAAAACCAAGTACTCAAGGAAATTATACGTTGATGTGTTGAGAACACTAAGCCCTAGATTTATACTGTTTGTCATAGGCTTGTTTCCTTCCCCGAAAACAAATGAAATCCTAAATAGGTTAAGCACATTTAAAGCTTTTCAAACCATAGAAGGAATATAGCTTCATCCTAGAAAGAAAGGGAGCCAACCTTCCTTAAGGGAAAGTTAAGTCGGATAACGCGGGGGTTATACAACAAAAGCAAAACCCAATAATAAAACCACAGTTAAAGGAAAATAGAAAAGAAAAATAAATTCGTTTTATCATTTTTTTTTTGTCCCTTAAAAGAATACAATGTTTACAAACATATATGGTATAAGTTGCATCGTATCACATACAAAAAATGTGTAAAAATGAAATACATTATCAAATAAAGATTTTTTCTGTCATTTGTATTATATTCAGTCAAACTCATATACCTTGAATTTGGTTGATGGTTAAAATTTGATATGTGGATCGATGTGGCCCTTTTTGCAAGATAAACTCGTCGACATCATTTTTCATGTGAGTATTGTACTCGTCATCTGGCCTTGACATGCAAGAATCCCGCCTTTGTAGAGTCTTATTAATTTGTTACAACTTCAAGGGTTGGTCGGATCTGAACCACCGGGTGGTGAACAATAACTCCTCTCACATGATGAACAGTTGAAGGGAACTGAGTTTTAGTAGATAGTAATATAATTGAGCAAATACTCAAAGTTTGTGCGGAAATTTTTTTTTTCTTCATGTTACATTGTAGACTTTCAACTTTCAATTACTATGTTTTGTGTCATGTCTAGTTAACTAATACTATATACATGTAATCTAATATCTTAGCGGATAGAGTGTTGACTATTCACCCACGCGTCTTAATCGATTTAGAAACTTTTTCCTTCCTTAAATTATTGTAGTAGTTTCAAACTGTCCTCTAATTTTTTTTTCTAAAAAAGGTTAACTAATATTACATGACGCAGGGTAAACAAACCTTGGAATATCAGAAAATTTTGTTCAAGGAGTTCTTTCAGTTGTTTGCATGCGAAAGAACACAATTACCAAATTGGTCTCTACAAATTAGATATCGGTAAGCAAGAGGCACCAGGCAGTTCCATGACATGGTACCAAACATTAGCACGACAAATAATTGAATTCCAACATATATAATATGCAAAAATAATTTTAATCAACTCTAGAGTTTCTCTTACATGTATAGATATGTCAAACCCATCATATAAAACAGCAAGTAAATCTTTATTCAAAACTGTTATCAGTTCCTCTTACATGCATACCCATAATAAGCAACCAAAAAGAAATATTATTTCATAAAAGTAACATAACGAATGAAACTCCTAAGTTATAAATAACCTCGACTTGAAACACCATCCTTCTCTTGATAGCCCTAATATTATTTCAACTCAATTTGCGCACTTCATTGAAAATTTTATTCAAATCACGGTTTGGGGCTTTCTCAGGATCAACTCCATTATTGGAAGGTCAGTACTTTTTTGGTGCTGGCGAGCATGGCACATCTTCCGGTTGCATTAATATGCTTTCTTTTGTTGTTGGGGTTGTTAAACCTACTTCAGACATTTTGATCATTAAAAGTGTACACTAGTTCACAACAAACAAACACAAGGCCAATTGAAGATGGCTATGTACTCAAGGAAAATTAAAGAGAGGTATGTTGAAAACTTGAGAATAGTATAAGCCTATATTTATACTAGTTTTGGTGTAGGCTTATTTTCTTTCCCGAAAACAAAGGAAGACCCAAATAGGCTAATCCTACAAACTACAAAGAACGAAAGAAAAAGGACAAAGAACGAAAGAAAAAGGACAAAAAAGCTTTTCAAACCATAAAAGGAATATAGCTTCAGAGAGAAAGGGAGTAAACAAACAGTAAGATATGTAATATGAGTATGTATAAGATTTGGAGGCTGTTTTATGCTTACTCTTTCGATGTTGCATTCCCTTTCTATGCCACTACTTTTTATTCTCTTTTTCTTCCCTTCTCCATTCTGGGCTAAAGAGTGAACATGAAGAAATACTCAAAAGTTATTGATCAATAATATTCCATGGACGTTTTTCCACACAAGGGAGGAAATTGGCATTGAACATGTTGGTGTTAATCAGTGAAAGACTTCTTATTTGGAAATATGGCTCCCTCTCCATTGGCCCCTACCTCTATGTCATATATGGCTCCCTCTTCGACACTCGTTCGTTTCCGATCGACTTCAGCTTTTCCTCGTGGGACTTCCTTTGCCCCGATGCTCACACTGCGCGGAAGTTTCGCCTGCACTACGGTTCCAAAATCGGGAGAGATTCTCGTCGCCGGTGGCGGATCCTCGTACACTCTATTCAGCGCGGCTGGAAGCCGAACGAGCTCAGTGGAATGGTATGATATTGGGAGAAATGAATGGGGTGCAATGGATGGGTTGCCAAGTTCTCAACCGGGTGCGCGGGGTTTTTTGTTGGCGACGGTGAGAAGAGGGAGTTCTGGGTTATGGGTGGGTACGGCGAGTCCAGAACAATATCAGGGGTTTTTCCTGTGGATGAGCATTATAAAGACGATGTGGTGATGGAATTGAAGAATGAGAATGGTAGTTGTAGGTGGAGAGAGGTTGGGGATATGTGGGAAGCAGGGGAGAGGGTGAGACTGGGCAAAATTGTTGTCATCGAAGATGACGATGATTGCGGTGGACCTGCTGTTTTCATGCTTGATCGGAATGTTATAGTCAGGTAGTTTGTCCATTTTCTTTAGTTTTTGTGTTTGAGCTTGGGCTTGAAGTAACATTGTTAGTTATGTTCAGCTAGTGACAATTGGTTCCAATTAGATTGAGATTATTCATGCTAATCTAAGGTTAGTGTTAGCATTAAATATCTCTACGATGCTCCAAGTTTGAAGCTTTTTTGTTCTGCATTGTGAGCATCATTATTGGATCTGTTTGATTGGATGTTAATTGAGTTCGGTTTAGTGGGTAACAGTAGTTTTCGAATGAACTAAAAGTGTGATCGAGATAGGGATACTTGGTGCTGCCTCATGTTCTGGTGTATAGATGCATATTACATTTTCTTATACCTTACCAGTAGGGATGGGCATATACCCATTGGTTATGGGTAACCGCGGTTACCGGTCCATTTAAATTAAACGGTTACGGTTATGGGTAACCGTTTAGATAAATAAACGGTTATGGATATAACCGTTTACCTGCGAAATTTAAATGGGTGGTTATGAGTATTAACCGAGGTTATAAACGGGTAACTGTTTACCCATTTATTCATTTGATATATGTAAAACTAACACAAACCATGTTCTCGATCCAATAATACTTAGCACCCAATAAATTAGTAAGGAATTCATCGGTCATTCTCTCAATAATACTGCTACAGGAATGATGATTCTCATCATCAAGGAATTGGCCAAATTAATTTAAATTTCTTGCGGATAACCGTGAAATTGACAGAAATGCTTTGACATAAATGTCTTCTAAACAATTTTTGTAACCCAATAATACTTAGCAAATATTATATTTACCTTCATTGGTAATAGTTAAAAATATCATCCGTAAACTATTATTTCAATTATTGGAATGGTATAAGGACTTAAAAAATTAAAATATGGAAATGTATGATGAATGTACCTATAACGGTGTTTAATTGTCAAAAAAAAAAAATTATGACAATTTTTTTTTTATTTTCAAGTTGTTAAAAGACATGTAGACGGGTGAAAAATGGGTAATGGTAAAAAAAAAAAAGATAAACGGGGTTAAAAAGGATAAATGGGTAAATGGGAATTAAACGGTTACGATTAAATGGATATGCGGTTCTGGGTATAGTTAACCATTTATAAACGGTTATAGGTATGGGTATAACCATTTAGGCAATTACCCAACGGGTAAACGATTATGCGGGTATGAGCATAAACGGTTATGGGTAAATAATCACGGTTATTCGTCCGCCATAACTGATGCCCATTCCTACTTACCAGGTGTGGAATTTATCTTTATTGATTAACGGAATTTTGAATGAGAGGTTTGCCCAAAACTTGTCTTTTCTGTAATTTGGGACATAGGGTTCGAAATGCTAGTGTGATTAGATCATGCGGGGACTGTACGCTTTTCTGTAACTTGGGGAAGGAGAGATATCAGCATGCAGAATTGCTAAAATGGTCTAGACCAGAGCAAGTACCCACTCAGGGACATTCCTGAAGAAGTTTGTTGTGAATGGAGCGATGAAATTAGTGTTGGAGTTTGGTGGCTTAGATTAGAGCCACATTTGAGTCCGACATTGGCTAGGGGAAGAGTCGTGTAGTGCTTTGTAAGCAATGCCACCACACACACATATTGTCGAGGTCTTGTGGTAAAACCCATACCCGTTGCTTCCAGGTGGCTAAAGTGGGTGGAATATCAGCAATACCAATTTGTGTGTGTGGGATGTTGGAACCTTGTCACGGATCATAGATATGCCAATAAATCACCAATATTACCAACAAACAATGTGAACAACATAACCATAAACCTCAGCATAAAACCAGTCAAAACATACCTGCAGAACTTGAACTTGAATAAACCATAGCAGCTTCACCACCAGACAATCTTCTCCTCTTTAGCAAAACTAGAGAGCTTTTTGAACAATAGGTATTCAATACAAAATGAGCCGTATCTTTGCAAGAGCAGTGATTGTGGTTATATACAGCATTAATCCAACACATTCTCCTATTAGAATTAGTGTTGGACTTTAAAACAAAAACCATTTTACACAATGAGTGTACAAGATCAATCCGAGAAGGATCCAAAACCTTTTCCCAAAGGAACACTAAAAATACTCATAATCCTACAATAAATAGGATTTACACAAATACTTTATCAAGACTTTTCCATTCAAAATTCATCCAATATAACAGCTAATCCACAATCATGTTTTTATACTCATATTCTAACATTCTCCCACTTGAGTATAAAGACAAAATGATTAACTAAATGAATCATGGAAGTGATCACTAAGTCCATAATAAAGCACCTAACCTCGCATACAACATTACCTATGCATATCAAAATATGGAACTCCAGGACTCTATCTGTACAAACTCAGACTTTATCCAAGAATCACAACATATCCAATTTTACATTTTGTAGTTATACGAAAACAATCTCAGTAATGTCAATATTCATTACTCCCACTCATTCAAACCAATTTCAACTCAATCATAGTTAAAATTTCAGCTTAAATGACAAGAACCATCCATAACATAACAATATACTAAACAGTTCCAAAGTATACTTCAATAAAATCACAAACTGATTTACTAGCAAACTCAAACTATTTTATTGCAATGCTAACTATCTGAATCAATCAATCACAATACGGAAAAATTGAATTCAGATAAATCAAAACTAAAACAAACTGAAATACTAACTAAGAAAAGATATTAGTATGCCATAACTAACTTAATTCAGGAAATCTCCTACCGCAGTAACATAAGCAACACTGCAGTTCCAAAGCCATCTCAAATCTGGTCACAATTACTCCCACTTTTCAAAAGCTTCTAAAATTCCCATTCTAGTAACATGTGCTTTAAACACATTGTTTGGCAAAGCTTTAGTAAGAGGATCTGCAATCATCTTCTCTGTAGATAAATGTAGAATTTCTATCTCTCCTTTCTTCACCATTTCTCTAACTTTAAGAAACTTCACATCCATTAGTCTTGAAGCCGAAGTTCTCTTATTGTTCTTGGAGAAAAACACAGCAGCATTATTGTCACATAACATCTTTAAAGGCCTTTTAACCGAGTCAACAATTTTCATCTCAGCAACAAAATTTCTTAACCATACTGCTTGTTTCATCCCTTCAAAACATGCAACAAATTCAGCCTCCATTGTTGAAGTAAACACTATTGTTTGCTTAGCACTCTTCCAGGAGATAGCACTACCATTTAACATAAAGATATAACCTCCAGTCGATTTTCTCTCATCTATATCCCTATCAAGATCTGAATTTGTAAACCCAGTCAACTCCAAATTATCATCTTTGCCATAAACTAACTGATAAGCTTTTGTTTTCTGCATATATCTCAATACTTTCTTCGCAGCCACCTAATGAGATTCTCCTAGATTTGATTGAAACATGCCTAATACTCCAACAATGAACGCTAAGTCAGGCCTTGTACAAATGTTAGCATACATGATGCTTCTAACTAATGATGCATAAGGCTTCATCTTCATCAACTCAATCTCATTTTCATTCTTAGGTCATTGATCTTTAGAAAACTTGTCACCTTTGTTAACTGGAACATCTGCCTTATTGCATTTCTCCATGTTAAATCGGTTCAGCACCCTTTCAATGTATCCCTTTTGAAACAGTCCCAGAAGCTTTCTTTTTCTGTCTCTTGTTATTTCAATCCCCAAAACATAATGTGCTTCCCCTAAATCTTTCATTTCAAAATTCGTGCTCAAATTAGCCTTGGTTTCTTTAAGCAGTTGTATGTCAGAACTCGCAAGCAGAATGTCATCAACATACAAAACTAGAAAACTGAACTTTGATCCTTTGTGTTTTAAATAGATGCAATCATCCATCTTGTTCTCAACAAAGCCATGAGCAGTCACTACCTGATCGAACTCGAGAAACCACTGTCTAGATGCTTGTTTAAGTCCATAAATAGACTTATTCAGTTTGCAGACCATATGCTCTTTCCCCCTTTTAACAAATCCGAGAGGTTGCACCATATATATGTCTTCCTGCAAATCGCCATTCAAAAAGGCAGTTTTAACATCCATCTGGTGTAATTCTAGATCAAAATGAGATGTTAAAGCCATGATGGTCCTCATAGAGTCTTTAGAAGAAACTGGTGAGAACGTGTCATTGTAATCAATCCCCTCTCTCTGAGTAAAGCCTTTGGCTACTAATTGAGCCTTGTATCTCTCTATTCTCCCGGCAGCATCCCTTTTAGTTTTGTAAACCCACTTGCAACCTATTGGTTGGATATTTGAAGTAGAGTTCACAAGGGTCCAGACTTTATTCTTGGACATGGAATCCAACTCTTCATTCATTGCTTTCTTCCATAATGCAACATGAAGACATTGAATTGCTTGTTGATAGGTAACTAGATCATCTATGTCTCCTATATCAAATTCTGCCTCTTGGAGATAGACATAGTCATCTAAAATAGCTGGTTTCTTGACTCTACTTGACTTCCTCAGATTCAATTGTTCACTCTCATGACATGTATCTCCCTCAACATGAGAATTTGGAGCATTTGAGGATATATCTCGTGTATAAGGAGCATTCTCATGTTCATTTTGTATTTCAACACCTATTTCTTGTGCCATCTCCTCATCAAGGTCATCTTTCTCTGTATGAGTTCTAGGCAACACTGAGATATGATTGTAGTCCATTGGAATTGAGCCATCAAGATGTTCTGATTCTTCAAACTCAAAAGTATCACGAACCATGTCTGATACATCTTGATCTTCTAAGAAAATTGCATTATGAGTCTGTTGGATTCTTGTCTGTGCTTGAGCACAATAAAATTTGAAACCCTTAGATTTCTCTAAATATCCCACAAAATAGCATAAACTGGTTCTAGAATCGAGCTTCCTCTCATTTGGATTATAAAACCTTGCTTCTGCTTTGCAACCCCACATATGGAAATGATTAAAACTCGGTATTCTGCCAATCCATAACTCAAAAGGTGTTTTAGGCACTGACTTTGTAGGCACTCGGTTCAACACATAGTTAGATGTCCTCAATGCTTCTCCCCACAGAAAACCAGGCAACTTTGATCTCGAAATTAGACTTTTGACTATTCCAATCAGGGTTCGATTTCTTCTCTCAACCACTCCATTCTGTTGGGGTGTGCCTAGAGCAGTATACTGGGCCACAATACCTTGATGCTCAAGAAACTGTGCAAAATGACCCTTCTGTTGTCCTGCTTCTGTGTGCCTACCAAAATATTCCCCTCTTCTATCTGATCTAACAATCTTAATCACTAGGTTTAGTTGTTTTTCTACTTCACATTTTAAAATTTTGAAACACTCAAGGACTGCTGACTTTTCTTTTATTAGAAATATGTAACCATGTTTGGAGAAATCATCTATAAAACTCACAAAGTATGAATTTCCACAAATAGTGTTGATAGGAAAAGGTCCACAAACATCTGTGTGTATAATCTCAAGCAAATTTTTACTTCTATTGGCATCCATTTTCCTAAAGTTGGTCGTTTTACCCTTCATGCAGTTAATGCATTCAGATGCATTATGAAAATCTAAAGTCGGTATAAAATTTAATTTTGATAACTGCATGATCTTATCCTTCGAAATATGTCCTAGTCTTTTATGCCACAACATATAAGAGTTGTCAAAATTTTGCATTCTTTTGGCAGTTGCATTTAAAACACTCAACCCATTGTCCAATAATGTGCACTGCATTTTCCATAAATGATCATGCAAAACTGCTTTTCTTATCAAGGCTCCCTTATTAAAAAAATTTATGCATTCTTTATCACCTATGAAAATAATACCTTCAGTTACTAACTTAGATGCAAAGATTAGACTTCTTCTCATTGCAGGCACATATAGAACATTGGACAATTCCAACACAAAATCAGAAGACAATTTAAGTTTCACTTTCCCTATCAATTCAACTACAACTCTGGTTCTTTCACCAACAAAAACGTTATACTCATTTGTTTGTTTTGTTTTTCAAAACCATGCAGTGAATTGGTTATATGCACAGATGCACCAGTATCAAACCACCAGGAATTTGCCAAAATTTCAATGAGATTTGATTCCTCACAGACATATACATTAGTTCTACCTTTAGCCCTAAGCCATTCTTTGAATATTTCACAATCTTTTCTATAATGACCTTTAGTTTTGCAATGATGACACCTAACCTTTTCAATGTTTTTAGTTTTAACTTTAAGATTGTTAGATTTAGAGGAATAGGAATTCTTAGCAGACACAGAAGTTATCAGGATGTTTGAATTGAGGAGATTTACCAGAATTTGTATTGAGATCCTTCTTCTTAGAAGTCTGCACAAAATTGATGGTCTCAGCTTCCTTTCCTTTGTCTTGCTTCTGTCGATTTTCCTCTTAAACACATTGAGATATTAGTTCATCCACTGTCCATGACTTATCTTGAGTGTTGTAAGAGACTTTTAGTTGACTGAACTTCAAAGGAAGCGCTTGCAGAATCATGAACACTAGCTGCGTTGCACAAATATTCATGTCTAATGAATTAAACTTCTTAGCCGCATCAGTCATCCTTATGATGTGATCTCTGACTGAACCACCACCTTCAAATTTGTAAGTTGTGAGAAGGGTCATATACTGAGCAATCTCAGCCTTTTGTGATTCCTTGAATTTGCTCTCAATAGCTTTGAAATAGTCCTTTGCTAGATCACACCTTTTGATACCTCCGCGAACAGTGTCAGTCATCCCGCTCTCCAAAATGGATAATGCCACTTTATTAGCTCTTGTCCATCTTTCGAACTCAACCTTCTCAGCCTTTGAACTCTTATCAGTGAGAGGCGCAGGTTGTGGTGTATCAAGTGCTATATCATACTCATTTAATGTCAATAGCAATTCTATTTCCCTTCTCCATTTTTTGTAATTGCTCCCACTAGTGAGTATAGGTACAACAGCCAAATTCATTGTTTTTAGTGAAACTGCAGAAGATAACAATGAAATCATCACTTTGAATCTTTTGGGATTCATGATTTCCATCTATTTCACTATGTAATCCTCATAATGAGTCAATTTTGTCATACACATGGTCTCAAACTTTGATAAAGACAACCATATATAGAGTAAACAACTCACAGAAGATTGCATTCAAGAATCATGCTCGAAAGGGATGATATTCATATATCACACCACATGCATTGAAAATAAAAATCAATAAACCCAATCAAATTAGCAACGGAAACTTTAAAATAATTGTTCAGTTTATCCATTTAGATGATTTTGATTCAAATTGGCGAGATACTAACAAATTTGCATATACATAGTCTTCTCTAGTTCAAATAATCTTTTTAACCTAAATTCAAGTTTCAAATTGCAGACATACCTTTTGGAGAAATCAATGAATGAAATTGACACGAGAAGAATCAGAGAAAATCATGAAGATGAATCATTCATTGAATCGCCATATACCCATAGACCATGAAAAGAAAAGATGCAAGGCAGAGCAAAAGACGCAAACTCGGCGAACATAACGGTATAAATTTAAAAAACCCTTTTTTTTTTTAAACGGTGTCGTTTTTAACTGTTATGTTCAAAAACAGGTTATGCGTTTTCTGGGTTTGACCATTATAGTTTCTTGTCCAGATTGTTGTACAAAAATTTCGAACTTAATGGCAATAATCTTTCCTAGGCTCTGATACCACATGTTGGAACCTTGTCACGGATCATAGATATGCCAATAAATCACCAATACTACCAACAAACAATGTGAACAACATAACCATAAACCTCAGCATAAAACTAGTCAAAACATACCTGCAGAACTTGAACTCGAAGAAGCCATAGTAGCTTCACCACCAGACAATCTTCTCCTCTTTAGCAAAACTAGAGAGCTCTTTGAACAATAGGTATTCAATACAAGATGAGCCGTATCTTTGCAAGAGCAGTGATTGTGGTTATATACAACATTAATCCAACACATTCTCCTATTAGAATTAGTGTTGGACTCTAAAACAAAAACCATTTTACACAATGAGTGTACAAGATCAATCCGAGAAGGATCCAAAACCTTTTCCCAAAGGAACACTAAAAACAATCATAATCCTACAAGAAATAGGATTTACACAAATACTTTATCAAGACTTTTCCATTCAAAATTCATCCAATATAACAGCTAATCCACAGTCATGTTTTTATACTCATATTCTAACATGGGACCCATTGGTGACTAGTCCATTGGCAACCCATTGTTGTGGGCTTCCGCACAACAATTGGTATCAGACCCATGGGATTGGTGGCGTTCACAATATTTGAAGTTGAAGAGCTCATTTGGAATTTGGTGCATGTGGTCAAGGTGGAGCTCTCTTTGCGTTTGGATTGTGAGACATCAATTTGGAGATGGCTCGAATCACGTCAAGGTGGAGATTGTTGGAGTTTGGTGGCTTAGATTAGAGCCACATTTGTGTCCCACATTGGCTAGAGGAAGAGTCGTGTAGTGCTTTATAAACAATGGTACCACACACACATATTGTCTAGGCCTTTTGGTAAAATCTCATACCCGTTGCTTCCAAGTGGCTAAAGTGAGGGGAGTATCGGCAATACTGACTTGTGTGTGTGGGACCTGTTGGCGACCCGTCTGTTGGCAACCCGTTGTTGTGGGCTTCCACACAATAATTAGGGTATAAGAAATTGGATTGAGGTGGCCATTGTTTCCTTGCACCATGGGCAAAACATGTGTTGTGTGTGTGTGCGCGCGCTAGTGTGAGAAAGAGTGATCTAGCTGAAAGTATCCAAAATTGCTTTGATTTTGAATCCTAATGTGCTAATAGCAGCTCTTGATGATTTTTGTAAGAATATCTGAGCTTTTTGGATTGGTGGAAGTTGTTAGGTGGCTTTGGTCGTATATCGTATATGATATATGAATATTGTGCTTGGAATGAAACAACTAAGAGAGGGGAATGTCTTGAACTAACTCTGATTTAGCATGATTTTGTTAGTACTTATACTTTGCACCATAAGGAGAATGCTGAAGGCTGAGCTTGAAATCTTCCGGTGTTCATGGATTAACACTCAAATAAGGAAAAGGAATTGGATTAACACTCAAATTACTGAAATTGGGTTGTTTCATTACGTATTTTAGATAATCCATTACTGATTACATGCAAGTAGACGTGGGGAAGTCATGAAGGGAACCCATTCCCTTTCTTTTCATTCCCATTACAGACAAACAACCCTAAGAAAAACTTAATGTTCAGTTTACAGAAAAGTTCCAAAGTTTCATCCTTTGAGGGATATGCGATGACTTAATTTGGATGGTTATACTAATTTAAATTTATGATGTAAATGACACAGGTTCTACTGACACATAACGCTTCAATGTTTTAGATTACTTTTCTATTAGATTTATTGCGGTTTACACGATGGAAATTCTTGTTTATCTTTCTTATGCAAAATAAAAAATGTTGAGAGATGCATGGTTTTATGGGACTGTCGGTAGTTTAGTACAAATAATACTATTATATGGGATCACGTACTTTTAAATTCACTTTTGTGTATTCTTATTGATGTCTCTTTGGACGTATGCATCTGCATCTAATTTATGTCCTTTCAATTTCTTCCCCGTGGTTATTAATTTGATCTTTGAGTGACAATTTTATGGAAGTTTTTGCTTATGTTGCCTCCACATGATATGTACTGCAGATATGACATGGCTTCAAACCGTTGGTGTAAGGAGTCACGTATACCAAGACAGGCCCCATGCAACGATAGATTTTTTAGTATGATTGAGGTGGTACATCACGTGTCCTTATATAACTGGTGGATTATGTGTGCTAAAAGGTTAATAACTTAAAAATTAAAATTTTCCACCACTTGTATAAAAACATGTAGTGTACCATCCGTATTCTCGTCACAACTAAAAATTTCTCCCATGCAACTCAGGATTTAGATTTGTTGTATTGGATGGAGAGTTGCATGTAATAACCCTTTTGAAGGCAGTCGAGCCAGCAGAAATCCGCAGGTCGCGATCGCATACGAGAGCTGGCACACTGTACGTCCAAATATACCATCCTAAGAAGAAGACATGGAGATCTATCATAACAAAGTCACCTTTCCATTACAGCTTGGATTTCAATACTGCAGTTATGAGCACCATTATTTGCTTGTGAATCTCGATTCTTATTGCTTGTACCTGTGTTGATAATTGTACCGATTGACGTGCAGCGCTGTCTATATTGGTTCTTCGGGGTCATTGCTGCTCGCATATTTGTTTAGTCCTATTGTAAAGCATGCCGAGATAAATACCTTACCTGTGAGTAAAGTGGTAAGTAGTTGAGGTTGAATTCATGAGTTACATATATTTGTATCATTTGTTTTTCCAGAGAACATGCATAGATTTGTATTATATACAAATATACATGTAAAGATGTGTTATATAGCTTTGTTGCTTGTGCACTAATCAATCTTTACCCGTGTAATTTTACGTTTTAAGTTGATTTGTTTATTATGATTTTCAAGTCCGGTTCCCGGGTTTGTAGGGTCACTGAGTATTTATTCCTCTCTACGTATGATAATGATACTTTGCATCTAAGGACAGAGTCGGACTCTCTCCTTTGCTCCCATCTCGTGCCATGTTGAGAACAATAAAACGGCTTGTGTTAGAAACACGAGTCGTTATCCCAACAAGTGAAGTCTTTTCAAAAATTTTAACCAACGAAAAGAATGTAGTGTAATTGAGACCAAAATGCAGACATTCCCAAGTAAAGATTCGGTTTTCCACCCGGTTTGGTGAGTTCCAACATTTTCTATACATGACAAAGCAATTAGTACGGCTAAAGCAGAAACTGGCTGGCAGTGAAGAATGGGGTACAAGTCAAAACTCAAACCACAAGTTTCGCTTTCATACATCCACGACTTCAAACTTGGGATATACGAAATTCAAGTCCTAATATACAATCAGCAAGTCAACCCAAAAGTTTTCATTAACATTTTGGTCAAACGAAATTCAAGACCTAATATATATACAATCAGCAAGTCAACCCAAAAGTTTTCATTAACATTTTGGTCAAACATTCGGACGGAAAATGAGGGAATTTGCTTTGTCATTGGAGATAAATCTCTATGTATCTACAACACTCATCAAGTAACCTGTAAATATAAGAAGATATATATTTCTGCGACACTATCTCGGTTAGACCTGGCATTCGTGTCGTGTTTCTCGTGTTCGTGTCGTTTTCGTGTCATACTCGATAGCTTAACGAGTCGCGTCGTGTAATACCCGTTAAAGTAAACGAGTAATATGACCCGATCTGAAATCAACCCGTTAATATTATCAGGTAATATGACTCGACCCGTTACCCGTTAAGAAAAATATATTTTCAATCAATAAAAATGAAAATGAGAAACATAATTTGACCCAAAAAAATGTAAAACATAATACTAAATTATTATATACATACTAAATTTCGGAATTGACCCCTTCATGAAAGTTGTAAAGTTTTTCATTACAAGTGATTACATTTTTTACACTTCTACAATAATTATTATTCATTTTATTCATTTTGCACTAAAATAAAAAACACTATTCATGAGATATGGAGGGTTTTAAAAATCTAAATGACCATGTAACTATCGTATAAGCGTTGAGGATGCAATTATGAACTTTTATTATGCTTTCACATATTTCAGACTTATACATTAATGATTATGAATTTTGTTTATTTTGAACTCCCTTAAAATTACTATTCATGAGAGTTTGTAAGGTTTTAAAAATTCAAATGATCATATACCCATCCTCAAAGCGTAGAGGATGCGAATATGAGCTTTTGCATATTTGTTTTCATATTTTTTGCACATGTAAATTAATTATTATAATGTTTTTAATGTGTTTGGTAATTTTAAATTACTTGATATTTTTATTTTTAATGTGTTTTATGATTTTTAATCTCAATCTTTGCCTATAATATCCTATAAAAATAAATTAATAAATAAAACTTAAATTTTAAAATTTATATAGAATAATAATTAATAAACAATATATACATATTCATTATATCTATTGTATTTTATAGTAAGTTTTTTTTAGTAGTTTAAAAAATTAGAATCATCAAAATAACTTTTTTCTTATCGTGTGGAAATAGGTTACCCACGTGTCACTCTCATGTAAACTTGTTAAGGACCCATTATTAACGGGTTATTATCGTGTGACCTGATTAATTATCGTGTTGACCCGAAACCCGTTATTTTCGTATCATTTACGTGTCGTGTAAGAAATTGCCTGGTCTAATCTCGGTTGTAGGTCTCGAAGTGAAGGTATTGTGAAGTCCATAGTAAGTGCAAAGAAACATATATTGTGGGTTTGGTTTTGATTTCTTTGTGACCCAAAATGCATGCCAACTAAATATAGAACTTTCTTTGCAAGACTCGTGCTAATACATGTAGGAAGAGATGCCAACTTAAGAAATTTGAAAGTTTTACTAAAATGTTGAAAGTCATGCAGATTGGTGCATATAAATACACACGTATCTAACCTCCACATAACACATCCTTCATAATTAAGCTAGCTACCTTTGTTTAATATCTATAAGTACAAGATTAATAGATCACCATGAGGTTTCTTAATTGTTTATTCGCAGTTGTAACAGTTGTATTTCTCATGAGTATGGACCTGCATGTGGCTAGTGTAGGCAGGATGTTGCATGATGAGAAAGAAAACTTGAAGACGATAACGACGGTGAAGAAAAACATCGTGTTGATGGATTCGAAGCAGAAGGGTGATCCTCCTCCCGGTGGACCTCATGGGAAGATCCCAAGGTCTGCTGATCTTGCCGATACAACCATCAACCAAAGGAACTTTGCAGGCCACACTACTACTACTCCACCTCCTCCACACGATGCATACCCTAATAATGTCGTGGCTAGATCACTACTCGGCGTGGCTACAGATCGTTAACAATAACTACAGAAATTCCAACCTAATAAGATACATCAAATTATGTGATATAATATAGTGTTTATTGTGCAGAATAAGTAAAGGGAAAAAAACCTATATAATGTGATATAATATAGTGTTTACTGTGCAGAATAAGTAGAGGGGAAAAACCCTAGTTGTCTTTGTATTGCTTGCAGCACACTCTACGTGAAAAAGAAAATAGATGAATTCTCTTATAAAGATCTTATTTTCTTCTTTATGCAGTACGAGAGTTGAGACGAATAGAATGTAATAAGACGTTTTATTCAAGCAACATAAGATGATACAAAGAACAGTTTAAAATGCTTCATTTGAAAGTCACACATAAGCATTATAATAACAAAAACGTCATCAAAAGATGCGCTGCCCGAACACTATCATGGGGCAGAACAAAGAAATATACCAAAAAAAAAAAAAAAAAAACATGTAACGCAGTGTGCCAAATAACCATCGCATCATAAAACACGTAATGCTTTGCCGACCTCCCATCTGCATCCCACTGAAATCCGAGGGAGTCCATCACAACCATTTAACCTCCCGGCGTCCTCCATAGGCAAATAACAAGATTCTCAATACTCATTTAAAGTTTGTTGTGAAAAGGAAAATGTTTGTGCAAATATAGAATGCAGTGACAACATTGTGGCTGTTGAGCTTCACACGTGAGACAATCTGCTTTGATACCATGAAAATAGTTGGGGTTCATAAAACCAATTGGTAATATGAATAGTAGCCTAACCTCTTATAAGCCCATGGAAGGTTCTCTTCTCCCATCAATTGATCTTTTCTCAACAATGTTGAGCATCGCTTTGCCAGCCTTGGATCACAATCAAGGTATTGTTTATGTCTTCTATTTAATTACAAGATTATCTGCATTATGTGAGCCTTTATTAAGTCAATTGATACAGATAAAACATTATCTTTATTCCAAATTGATATAAAAAATTTGGAGTATATGGATGGTTGACTGTATATCATAGGTAAGTTTGAAAGCAATTTCTCAGCTTTATATGCGCACTAGTTCTTCCCTTCAACCATTGTGAGGCTAGATACACATTGAGGGAATGGAGAAGCTTATTTCAAGCTGGTACAACGGTCAAACCTTGCTTGAGACTTACATATTCCCACCGGATGCAAGACATGGGAATCTTACTACCGCTCATTCGCGAGACAACATTCCAATGATTGACCTAGGTGGAGCAGAAGGCGGTGATCAAACCTATAAAATTCAAAAAATACTCAAGCCTAGCCAGGAATTTGGGTTTTTGCAGGTAACTTTTTGAGACTTCAAATACGCTTCCTTGATCAACGAGCAACCACTGCTTCAGATTTTCTATTACTATGTTATGCGTCATCCAATTAATGTTACTTAGAAAGCAGGTTGTCAACCATGGCATATTAGAAAGTTTGTTGAACGACACGATGGGTGTGTTTAGGGAGTTATTTGACTTGCCTGAAGAAGAGAAGGCAAACTTCTACTTTGACGACCCGAAAAAAAACCGCAGGTTCTCAACCAGCAGTGGATATTTTGATTTGGAAGATGTTCGTTTTTGGCGTTATTACCTACGACTCCCTTGCCATCCTCTAAAGGAATGTTTGCAGCAGGGGCCCCAACAGCCAAGTAGATATAGGTACCAAAGATATATAGATTCATGTTCTGAAAACCCTTTTTTTTATGCTTATATGTGACATAAATTTTTATATCTACAAAGACTAATTATTGATGATATGGATTCCAGATATCTTGTTGGGACATGTTCTGCACAAGTAAGAAAAGTAGCTATGAAAGTTTTGGAGCTAATAAGTGAAGGACTTGGGCTTGGAACTGCATATTTTAGGGATGAACTTTGCCATAATGTGACACTCACAGTTAATCATTACTTGCCTTGCTTGGACCCAAGTTTGACATTAGGTATGCCTAAACATTGTGATCCAAACCTCATAACCATTTTACTTCAAGAAGGTCATGTAAATGGACTTCAAGTTTTCAAAGACGGGGAATGGATCAGTGTGGAGCCTATTTCACAAGCATTGGTGGTTAACATTGGCCATCAGCTACAGGTACATCAGTAGATTCATATGTACCCTTCTTTACGGGGAAGATTATATATAGTTTTCAAAGCTGTCAATATCATCATGTTTGTTGATATAGTTGATAGTAACGGTACGTTAATACATAGCTGTCAATATCATGTCGATATGAGGGCCTGAGTATATTTCCCCACATATATGTAGTCACCCTTCTTAATTACCATATGAAAACCCTTTTCTCTTTGATTGACATGAGATGTAGATTATCAGTAATGGGAAGCTGAAAAGTGCTGAACATCGGGCGGTGACGAGTTCAAGCCATTCCAGGACATCTACTGCATTTTTCATCGCGCCTTCAGACGATTGCATTGTAGAACCTGCGGAAGCTCTTATTAGTGCAAGCAATCCACAACACTATAAACCCTTTCAATACAAAGAGTTCTTTATCAACTATGTTATGAAGCAGGGTAAAACCGAAGTTTACTAGAAACGTTAAAGCTCCAAGCTTAGTTGATCATCATGCAAGGATTTTAGTTTTGTATTGTTTTCATTTGAATAACTTGCTTTCTCATTGCTCTATGTGGGTGGTCAAACTAGAACAACTGGTTCAAATTTATTTCGGTGTTGGTTCATAAATATTGTAAAATAATTGCCAAGTGCAGTACTTTTTATTGGAAAGTTTGATCACAATAATTCTAGTTGGGGAGTTTTCTGGGATTGCAGGCAGAGAAAAAGGCTAGCATCTGCTGTATATGTGTTGAATTCCAACATTATGTCAAAATCTTAATTAACTGCATATCATGTATGGATACATGAAATCGATTACATAACAAGTAAATTTTTATTCATAACTATCAACTCCTTATAACTACCATAACAGAAAAATTATGTCTTAAAAAGTAACATAATAATAGGATAACCAAACAAAGAAAATACAACAAATAAAACTCTCAACTCCTAATTACGCTTAACTCGAACTCCATCCTTCTCTTGGTAGCCTAATATTCCTTCTTTACTCAATTTGCTTCTTTATCAAAGCTTTTATTCAAATCATGCTTTGGAGCTTTCTTAGGATCAACTCCATTATTATGAGGTCGGTACTTTTTCAGTGCTAGTGGGCATGGGACATCTTCCGGTCGCATTAATCTACATCCTTTAGTTGTTGGGGTTGGTGCACTTACTTCAAACATCTTGATCACTGAAATAAGTTAAAGCGTACACTACTTCGTAACAAACACACACAAGGCCAATGGAAGAAGCCTAAAGCCAAGTACTCAAGGAAATTATACGTTGATGTGTCGAAAATACTAAGCCCTAGATTTATACTGCTTGTCATAGGCTTGTTTCCTTTCCTGAAAACAAATGAAATCCTAAATAGGCTAAGCACATTTAAAGCTTTTCAAACCATAAAAGGAATATAGCTTCATCCTAGAAAGAAAGGGAGCCAACCTCCCTTAAGGCAAAGCTAAGTCGGATAACGCAGGGGGTACAACAAAACCAAAACCCAATAATAAAACACTGATAAGTTAATACAATGTTTACAAACATATATAGTATAAATTGCATCGTATCACATACAAAAAATGTGCAAAAATGAAATACATTATCAAATAAAGAATTTCTTCAGTCATTTATATTATATTCTGTCAAACTCATATACATTGATAGCCACAGTTTTTTTACAGCTTACACAACTTATTAAGATAAAACAAAGAACCAATAGTTAGGTCTTTCCTTAATTATTCATTAGAAAGAATATAGAATTATTTGATATTATTTGCAACAAAAAAAAAGAAAAAAAAGAAAAAAAAAGAAAAAAGAATCATTGGTTGATGGTTAAAATTTGATATGTGGATCGATGTGGCCCTCTTTGTAGGATAAAATCGTCGACATCATTTTTCATGTGAGTATTGTACTCGTCATCTGGCCATGACATGCAAGAATCCCGCCATTGTAGAGTCTTATTAATTTGTTACAACTTCAAGGGTTGGTCGGATTTGAGCCACCGGGTGGGGCAGAACCCTTCTGCAGTACTTGCTTGATAATCAAATTCATAGGGAAGTTGTATTTGACAGTAGTACCCCTATCCCTAATTTGCAGAACATCCTCCATCATCATGAGTTTCTTTTTCCCCTGCAAAACTCTACAGGCCTCGTGTGAGTGCATGTTGACAAGAAACACCACTACAATGGCCACCAAAAGCATATTAAAAAACTTCATGTTGTTCCTTGTTTGGCAATTGATAATTTTTCTTTTTTCTTTCTTCTTTCTCTGTATGCAATGCAAACAAGAGATGGAGAACGAATGAATGAATTATAGAGGACTATAGAGCTCTCTATATATATGGACCAACTTATATTATGAGTTGAATTTTCCAATAATATTTTATGAAGCTATTCTTTGTTTTGACTATTGTGTCAAAAGGTAAGATATTGAATGAGTCGTACAATTACGAGAAGAAACTGGGTTTCACCAAAATATATATATATATATATATGTAAAATCACCTCAGAAAATTCCATGTCATTTCGATCGTTATTATACATTGTATTTAACTATATATACATGGAATATCTCGCAAACTATATATACATTGTATTATATGTAATAAGGTAATATTAATAAAATTAACCGAGTGATAAAGTTGAGAATTGATCAATTCCCTTGCTTGCTTCGCAAACTGAGAACTGAGAAGTAAGGCTTGACGGGGAAGCATTAACTACGACCTTGAAAGTTTGAACGTTTGTAGTATTGGAATTTGGATGTGTGCTAACCTTTTACACGACATGGATTACTCTGAAAAGAAAAAAAAATTGAATTTCATGGTATACGACTGAAAGTCCCATTTTGACTGGAATATATATATAATGCATGATGTGTAGAATGATTCTGTCCTAATTAGGTTAAATACTCCCACTTTTTATGAACACCATTCTTTAATTACTACTTTATATCTTCATTTATGTATGAGGGTTTAGGAGATTTCTCATTGAAACATATTAAGCTCAGGATGCAGTTGTAAGCAATTTTTTAGTATAGTTAACGATCACACGTGACACGTGTATAACAGAGTGGACATCATAATTGATATATCATACACTAGGGTATAATATTTATAAATAAATACACGCATGTTAACACAAGTGAATTAATAACAAGACATAACAGTGTGACAGTCACAATGTAAAATCTCCGAGAACTGCAAGTAATGGCCGATACCAATTAAGTTTTTAATATTTGGATGATTCACAGGCACAAGGTTTGGTTTTGATATCTTTGTACCCGAAATGTGATACTGCAACGCAGTCTTAAAAAAAAAGTCTTTAGTGCAAAACTTCTACATGCATGTTATAACCATAAACCCTAAACCATGTATTATTGGAACCTGTTATATACCCTATATAATTGAGCAAATACTCAAGGTTTGTGAGGAATTTTTTTTTCCAGGTTACATTTATAGACTTTCAACTTTCAATTACTATGTTTTGTGTCATCTCTAGTTAACTAATAATATTTACATGTAATCTAATATCTTAGTGGATAAAGTGTTGACTATTCACTAACACGTCTCAATCGATTTAGAAACTTTTTCCTCCCTTAAATTAATGTAATAGTTTAAAACTCTCCTCTAACTTTTTTCTAAAAAAAGTTAACTAGTATTACATGAAGCAAGGTAAACGAACCTTGGAATAGTAGAAAATTTTGTTCAAGGAGTTCTTTCAGTTGTCTGCATGCAGAAGAACACGATTACCAAATAGGTCTCTACAAATTAGATATTGGTAAGTAAGAGGCGCCAGGCAATTCCATGACATGGTACCAAACATTACCACGACAAATAATTGAATTCCAACATATATAATATGCAAAAATAATTTTAATCAACTCTAGAGTTTCTCTTACATGTATAGATATGTCAAACCCATCATATAAAACAACAAGTAAATCTTTATTCAAAACAGTTATCAATTTCCTCTTACGTGCATACCCATAATAAGCAACCAAAAAGAAATATTATTTTATATTGGAGAATAATTTAGAAATAAATAAGAACAATAGAAATAACAGAACTTGAAATATTTTATTGACGAAAAATACTTGCCATACAGAATGAAATAACAGAAATAAATACAGGAATTAAATTGGTATTAACTTGATTAACCACAGGTAGAGGCTAACGCAAAAGCTATGTCCTTCAAATAGTATTTCTGTCTCACTCTTGTGCTTATGGTTCTACAACGTCTGCTCGACCATGATACAACTACCTAATTCTATAACCTGCACTAGATTATAGAAGTCTAGCGAATTGTTTTGTGTGTTTACTCTCTGGAAATTTTGTACGGATGAGAAAGAGGAAGAAAATGATTATTCTATTTGGAAACTATGATTGCAAATATATAGGTTGTTTCACACCCTTTCAAATACTTGTTGAGCGTATTTGAAAACACACAACTCTTTCTAAGAGTTGTGTCTCTTAATCAAACGTTTCTTGATTAATATGTTAATTAAAAAACTTAATTCGAAATTCAAATTAATGAACTTGGACTAGACCTATATAAAATTAATCCGAAATTAATATTAATATCTTGATTAATTAATATTAATTGTATTAGGCTATGTTGATGCACAAAACTGGATGGTCTTGGAACAACGTAAATCCGACCGTGGATCTGCAATGAAATGTAAATGACACAAGAGTTATCGTGGTTCACCCCAATGTTTGGGCTACGTCCACACTGATTGTATTATATTTCTCTGAGAAGTGAGGGGGAGAGAGAGCTCTAGAAGTGAGAGCGTTGAAAGGGGTGAGAAGGCTCCAGAAATGGCCTCTGAGAGTGAGAGTGAGGCCTCCTCCCAATTGTGAGGGTGAGGGGTCCTTTTATAGAATAAGGACTCCTCACTTATTACATATCTGCCCCTTCCTTTATCCCATAATTACATTTAAGTCCCCTGAGTATTTGTACGAGATCTAAATACGAGGCCCTAAATATGGTATAAACAGTAGTCCCCCAAGTCTTCAGTCAAGAGAGTCTTTTGGCTGGAGACTTGAAATTCAGTCCATGTGTGGGCCGAAGTAACTAGATGTCGTCTAGAACTAATGCTTGATATGAGGCGGTGCCCAATCTGAAATGATGCTCAACTAGAAGTAGCACATGTTGCGAGGCCGTTCTGCTTGTAGCTTGTGTTGCCTTGGTTGGCTCGGCTTGTGGCGTTTGAAGGTGAGGGAGTCCCTTTTATAGAATAAGGGCTCTCTCCTCAATACATAAGTGATGGGTTAGAGTTGATGCTCGCAGTGAGACAGTTGCTCAGTAGACGGCGATGCTCTCTAATGGTGGTGAGGGAGTCCCTTTTATAGAATAAGGGCTCGCTCCTCAATACATAAATAATGGGCTAGAGTCCCCCAAGTATTTTTCATGAGGCCCAGTTGAGGCCCAATATATGGTACATAATGTAGTCCCCCAAGTCTTCGGTCAATAGACGCTGTTGGCTGGAGACTTCAAATTCAATCCATGTATGGGCTGAAATGGCGGTTGTTCGGATGCGGTATTTGTATACCCTGCACTGAAGCTTTGTAGGTGAAGCTTTGCAGGTGAAGCTTTGAAGCTAGAGCTCTGTAAATGAAGTTTTTGAAGCTAGAGCTCTTGTAAATGAAGCTTTTGAAGCTAGAGCTCTGTAAATGAAGTCTTTGAAGCTAGAGCTCTTGTGAATGAAGCTTTTGAAGCTAGAGCTCTGTAAATGAAGTCTTTGAAGCTGATTTGACATGAGTGATGCTCATGCATGTTTATGTTGATTGACATGAGTGATGCTCATGGATGTTGACATGAGTAATGCTTATGGATGTTTATGTTGATTGACATGAGTGATGCTCATGGATGTTGACATGAGTGATGCTCATGAATGATGCTCATGAATGTTTATGTATGATTGGATGAGTGATGCTCATGAATGTTTATGTATGATTGACATGAGTAATGCTCATGTATGACTTGAAGTACTGGGCGTACTTGTGATGACCTGGTTGGTGCTATTTTTGGCTTATGGGCCTTCGCCCTCCACACAACATTCCAGCCCATTTATTTTGGGCTTTGCCTTTTTCTTTTTTTTTTTTTTTTTTTTTTTTTTTTTTTTTTTTTTTACCCTCTGATGGGGTTTATACATATTACCCTCTGATGGGGTTTATACAGATGTCTCCGAAAGATAATAAATTACATCCTCAAAAGTAAATCACATTATTTTGATGGGATGTTTATTCCTCACTTTTAATTTCTTTTTGCTTTCTCTTTTCTGCTTCGCTTTTGCTTTCCCATATGCTATCGCAGAGCAAAGCTTCCATTTTTTCTTTGTTTTTGCATGTGGGTGGTCGACATCGCGCCCTCCTCCTCATCAGTACCTCCAACACTAACCTAGCATCTTAAATACTTTGGAGAGCCACCAGAGTATTTAGTGGTGGTGGTGGGGTTCTGTCTTCAAGATCCACAGCTCCATCCCCCTTCCTATCAACCCCTTTAATCATTTTCCCATACTTTTTCAGCCTACACTTTTGGCATCCCAGGCTCACCAAAACCTTCTACAACTGTTCGTCGTTTGGGTCAATGTCATCGTCGCCATCACTTGCGAACTTGCCACCGATTTGACGAGCTTGAAAAGCAAAAGCTTGGGATCCGAAGTGTCGATCTCGTTGTGGATGATGCCGAGGGAGAAGAGCTTGTAGAAGCAGTCGATGGCAGGGTAGACGACCTTGGGGTAAGCTGAATCTACGGCGAGGAGGACGGGGCCGAGGGCGAACTCGGCGTCGGAAAGAAAGATTCCAGAAATGGGTGACTTTGGATCGAAGATAGAGGAGTTGGTGACGGAATCGAGCTTGTCGAGGGCGGATTTGCAGGCGGAGACCAACTGGAGTGCTTGCGCCAGGCGACGTTCTTGATGATTTTATCGAGGTTGACCCCGACGACGCACGATGTATTCATTCAGTTTCTTCATGCCCTTGAAACCAACTGGAACCGGGGCTTCATTTTGGAAATGAAATTGCATGCGGACCCGACCCGACTAGCGTCCAGGAATATACCGAGTTCCTTCCGTTATGAACTCGCCGGTTTTAGGTGGTGCGTGATCGTCGGAGAAGCATAATACATGCCGGACATTGACACCGTTGGAATCACTGACCAAGGAACCTTTTAGGATTTGGGTGTTCCCACACCCAGTCACCATGGATGTGTGCTCGAGAGTTGCTTCTTCTCTTCGTTGACTTCGACCTCCACCATTGTTGTTTGGTTTCTGATCTTTGGTTGAAGTCAGTGAGTCTTCATCTTTCTCTGCTGCTGCACAAGGCTTGTCAACTTTTTTCCACTGGTGGTGGTGATGCCACTGATACCGCCCCATTATTTCTTATGCACTAAAAAGAAAACTTTGATCTTTATTTTTCCTTTTGTTAAATAATTTTGGTCCGCTCCCTTTTGCAGTTGGCAGACAGGGAATGGTGATAGGATTAATAATAAAAAGGTGATCTTATCTCCACTTTTGCTTTCTACTCATTCTCTGTCTACCCACATTCTATGGCTTTGGAGAGCATCTGACTTTAAGCTTTTAATTGCGATTGCTTTTCTTGCTTTTCCCTAATGACAGCTGCTTGGACATGTGGTATGCCTGCGCTGTCTCCGACCAAAAACACGTGCCCCGAGATCGACGTCGTCCTTGACCCACGAATCGCGATCTTCGCCTTCGTTAAAATACAATACCAGATTCCGACCCGGACCTCGAAAATGATGAATTGGAACGTAATCGCCCCCAAAATGAAGCTATACTATGAAAAGCACTCTGAATCCTGCGACTTTCACTCCCTTTACTCCTCGGTGCCCATAATACCCTTATTGGAGCCCCGTTACCATTGAACCCGCCGTCCATTTCTGTGTACACAACCGGTAATTCCCTCTCGCCGGAGAATCTCCCCACTGTAAATCCACCGCTGGGCCGTACCATTCTCTCATTCTAAACGCCAGACGGAGACATGACTACAAGCCGCTCAGGCTTCGGAACAGAGTCTTCGTGAACTTTGATTGTGATGTTGCCACCCGTTCCTAAAACCCATCCGAGATTGCAGAATTGGCGGCAGAGATCAAATATCAGAACCTTGGTGTCGCTCACTGTTTTTCCTTCTAAGTAGGACTGCGACGTCGTATCGAGTTTCAGTCTGTTCCCTGCCATTTCTGGTCTAGCTAGAGAGAGAAACTGTGATTGCTGTTGTGCCATTTTTCTGGGTGTCTGATCTCACAGAGGCGGCGGGAGCTAGGAGCTGCGAAAACGATCTCGTCCTCTTCGTTGGGGACGTCGACAGCGATCAGACGATGGAAAGATTGGGGTGCGGCGGAGGATTGGTGGGGCTGCGGAGCAGATGATGATGACGGTTGAGACGATGGAATCTCTTTCTTTTTCTTCTGGATCTTTTTTTTTTGTTTTTGCTGAGGGATTAGATTAGAGAGAGAGACAGACAAAGTGTGTCTGTGTATCGAGAAGTGGGGTTTTTGTTTAGCTTCAATGTGTTTTCCAGAGAGAGAGATGAGTGATTTTGAGATCTAGATCTTTTCTGTTTCTGGGTTTTTGCAAAATTTTGCAGATTCACGACGGAGATGAAAAAATGAAAGAGAACCGACACAACTTTTCGTATCGTTTCCCACAGACGGCGCCAAATGTTGATGCACAAAACTGGATGGTCTTGGAACAACGTAAATCCGACCGTGGATCTGCAATGAAATGTAAATGACACAAGAGTTATCGTGGTTCACCCCAATGTTTGGGCTACGTCCACACTGATTGTATTATATTTCTCTGAGAAGTGAGGGGGAGAGAGAGCTCTAGAAGTGAGAGCGTTGAAAGGGGTGAGAAGGCTCCAGAAATGGCCTCTGAGAGTGAGAGTGAGGCCTCCTCCCAATTGTGAGGGTGAGGGGTCCTTTTATAGAATAAGGACTCCTCACTTATTACATATCTGCCCCTTCCTTTATCCCATAATTACATTTAAGTCCCCTGAGTATTTGTACGAGGCCCTAAATATGGTATAAACAGGCACTAGTAAAAAAAACACTTTGCGTGACGCAGGTGCTTCGTCGCGCAAAGTCAAAAAAAAGTCGCGCAAAAATTAGCGCAACGAACCTTCGTCGCGCACCAACCGTCGCGCCAAGGCAGTGACAGAAGGGTTTGCGCGACGAAGAAGTTACCTTCGTTGCGCAAACCCATTTTGCGCGACGAAAGACCTGCGTCGCGCAAAGTGGGTTTGCGCAACGAAGGTAACTTATGCGTCGCGCAAAGTGGGTTTGCACGACGCAGGTCCTGCGTCACGCAAACCCACTTTGCGCGACGCAGGTATCTTCTTCGTCGCGCAAACCCTTTTTTTTTTTTTGTAAAAATACTTGTTTTTTTTTTAATAAATATTGTAATTAAATTCTAAAAAATAATTAATAAACCAAGAAAAAGTATTTAATTATGAAATATATGAAAATGTACATACAAGATGTCCAAACAAAAAAGAAAAAACTACAACATGGGGCCTAATCGAATGCAGAAAACTACACTCATGTATTGCTTATATTTTGTCATTCCTAAGCTGGTTGGAGCCCTTATTCATGTGCTCCATGTTCCAAGAGGGGTCTACTGGAGGACGTTGGAATTTCTCTGGTTTCAAGGCCAATGCGAAATTGGGCAATGTTGGTGCTATCTCCATGATTCTGCAGTTGAAATATCCAAAAACACACGTTAATTATTCCCGAGGATTTGTTCTATGTATCATCAACCAAGAACATTGAGATTGCAATTAGGGGTGCCAAGAGTGAAAAGGAGATTGCATTTAGGCATAAACAAAATACTATTGGTAATAGTTCTCTCAGGTAGGACATACTTTTCGTGTGAGTACAGATCACGTTTTATCCGCACTTTGCTTGAAGCATCTTTTGGAATTTTCTCAGATAGATACTTCATGGTTCCCCAGAGCGGTGGATTTCTGCATAATGTGTATAAAAAAGCACTTAACCATTAAAAGAAGAAAGATTGACAAGAAGAAGAAAACTGATCAGCTAATGGACATTTCAATCATGAAACATCCAATGCTACATACGAGACGGTAGATCTTCACAACACGACACAAATTTCAAGAAGGGCCTGTAGAATAATCTTTGCTAATATCTAGAGATTGGACTAGACTCTAGAGTAGATAATTTAGGAGACAATTTTCTTAGGAAGAGTTCTCGTAGAAACTGAACTCCATCTTAATGGCCTAAGGTTGCAAATCTCATACTAAAGACAATTTTATGTTCGTTCCTTGTACGTGTTTGTGTTTGACGTTCTTGGAGATAGGGAGAGAGGATAAAGATATTACGGCTACAACATATACTTTATTGCCCCTAGAAAAAAACAGGCAGATAATCTGCTAGATGTCAGCCAATAAAATCAGCAAAATGAATACGCAAATACAGCCTCTACCTACCTTGACAAAGGGGGAGCAGCGTTAAATGCTTCGCATGCCTTCTTACTTTCTTTGAAATACTCATCTGCTGCTTGCAAAGCAGCTACAGCCATCCCATGAAATTTTTCAGTGTTACCCTCATCAAGGATCAAACCATGATAGTAATATGCAGCAGCCTGGTAAATTGGGAAGGTCAAAATTGGAAGAACTTTGGTTAGCTGTTCAGAACACAAACTTCAATCGTAATTCGTAATTAAAATCAAATATTCAACATTAGCAGCGTAAGACCCCTCCCTATCAGCTAGATCAACTCGAAAGATTGAACTAAACTACATGGTTCTTCATGAATAGTTCAATATACTTTCATTTGGCAGTTACTCGTTCAGAAAAGACAATAGCGTATCAGACCCTAGAACATAGGTATCAAAATCTGCATGCACGTAATCTAATACAAGGGAAGACAAAAGGAAAACCTAAGAATGTAGCCAAAATTATATATGACATGTAACTGATATGAAGTTAGCTTGTGATAATGATAGCATTGCCATTAAGTGCAAAATCAGGGGTTTCAAATTTTGAATTATATGTTCTGATCACTGAATGATATGTTCTGCAAAGAATACAAAAACCTTGTTTGCATCAAATTATCTGCAAATAAAGTCATCTAAACAACTTAAAGAACATGTAAATTCTGAACAATTTCTATTTTGGTTTCAGGACAGGGTCCTAGCTACAAACAGAAGCAACTGTGGATTGAAACAGAAGGATGCCTGTGGACTATAGTATAGTCCACACCTAATAATCATTAATTTCATGGAAAGTTGTTCTATGCAATGCAACTAGTTAGTTGTGATCATATGAGAAAAATCCATCACCTAATAACCATTAATTTCCCAGAGCTAGTAATTATACAAGCTTTAACACAATACTAATCAGCTGCAAGAACGAAAGAAAGCAGTACATGTGAGCTAAACTAAAATAATTCCAACAAAAACATACAAAAATAACTCAAATTCGATTCAACACTAAAACCCCCAATTTAATCCTAAAATTCGATTTAACACTAAAACCCACAATTTCTATTTTAATTTTCCTAATTGAATCTAATTACAATACCAAAATCTTCAAATTAAGGCATTAGAAAGAAGAAAAATACAGAATTAAGCAAAGATAGGTATTGGCTCGGTGCAGTCGAAAGGAAGGAAGGATGAGGAGGATGTTGGCTGGGTGGGTGCAGACGGGAGGAAGGAAGGATGAGGAGGAGGCTGGGTGGGTGGGTGCAGTCGGAGGAAGGAAGAGAGAGAGACGGAGTGAGAGAGAGAGAGACGAGTGAGACCGAGTAAGAGAGGGAAGAGAGACAGGCAAAATACAGAATTAAGCAAAGATAAGTACTGGCTGGGTGCAGTCGGAAGGAAGGAAGGATGATGAGGATGCTGGCTGGGTGGGTGCAGACGGGAGGAAGGAAGGATGAGGAGGAGGCTGGGTGCAGTCGGAGGAAGGAAGAGAGAGACAGAGTGAGAGAGAGGCACGAGAGAGATCGAGTAAGAGAGGGAAGAGAGACCGGAAAAATTGGAATAATTTTAAAAAAAAAGCGCCTATTAACGAAAATAATGCCGCCAAAATTTTGATAGATTGCGCGACGTAGGTATACATCATGACGTCGCGCAAAGTGTTTTTGCCCGACGATCTAATTGTGGCGTCGCGCAAGTTATATATATATTTTTTTTTAAATACTGAAAATGTGACTTTATTCCTTTTAAATTCAATTTTTTTAACATAAAGCCCACAATAATATATTTTTCTAACAAAAACCCGATCCGAATTACAATAATAAATTTAAAGCTACTTAACAAATATATTTACCATTCAATTTCTTAAGTGTTATACGTACAAAATAACGGGACATACCCTTTCAATGATTATACATAAAAAATCTCGATTTAACGACTATTTTAACTCCGATTTTGATGATTTTTTCACAGCTACACTCATTGACCCTATATGAATATAATGAACTAATTCGATTGTCAATTTAAAACGTTCACACAAGTTGATACCACAAAATCTTATGTTATACTTAATGAAAGTATAAATAAACTCCAAGTATTAGTGAATCTATTGTTTTGATGGGAAACGCATTGTACGAAACTAGTTTCAACGATCCAACCGTCAAACTTGTTTGTATATGTTTCGAGATCACATACGCCAAAAATCGCAAAAAACAAACATTCAGATATCAAGTAACAGAACAAACATTGTTGACGGTTATCAACGAAAAATCACGATTTAACGGTAGTTTTAACTCCGATTTTGATGATTTTTAATAGCTACAATCCTTGACCCTATATGAATATAATGAACTAATTCGATCGTCAATTTAAAACGTTCACACAAGTTGATACCACAAAATCTTATGTTATACTTAATGAAAGTATAAATAAACTCCAAGTATTAGTGAATCTATTGTTTTGATGGGAAACGCATTGTACGAAACTAGTTTCAACGATCCAACCGTCAAACTTGTTTGTATATGTTTCGAGATCACAAACGCCAAAAATCGCAAAAAACAAACATTCAGATATCAAGTAACAGGACAAACATTGTTGACGGTTATCAACGAAAAATCACGATTTAACGGTAGTTTTAACTCCGATTTTGATGATTTTTAATAGCTACACTCCTTGACCCTATATGAATATAATGAACTAATTCGATCGTCAATTTAAAACGTTCACACAAGTTGATACCACAAAATCTTATGTTATACTTAATGAAAGTATAAATAAACTCCAAGTATTAGTGAATCTATTGTTTTGATGGGAAACGCATTGTACGAAACTAGTTTCAACGATCCAACCGTCAAACTTGTTTGTATATGTTTCGAGATCACATACGCCAAAAATCACAAAAAACAAACATTCAGATATCAAGTAACAGGACAAACATTTTTGACGGTTATCAACGAAAAATCACGATTTAACGGTAGTTTTAACTCCGATTTTGATGATTTTTAATAGCTACACTCCTTGACCCTATATGAATATAATGAACTAATTCGATCGTCAATTTAAAACGTTCACACAAGTTGATATCACAAAATCATATGTTATACTTAATAAAAGTATAAACAAACTCCAAGTGTTAGTGAATCTATCGTTTTGATGAGAAACACATTGTACGAAACTAGTTTCAACGATCCAACCGTCAAACTTGTTTGTATATTCTTCGAGATTGCATACGCCAAAAAAAAAAAACAAACATTCAGATATCAAGTAACGGGACAAACCTTTTCGATGGCTATAAACGAAAAATCACGATTTAACGGGACAAACCTTTTCAATGAACTAATTCGATTGTCAATTTAAAATATTTACACAAGTGGATACCAGAAAAGAAAAGGCAATGCAAGAACCCCAAAAGAAAAGGAAAAGGGCCAAAAAAAAAAAAACCTTGCGCGACGTAGGTCTTCGTCGCGCAAAGCTGTTTTGCACGACGCAGGTGTACCTACGTTGCGCAAAGTGTTTTTTTTTTTTGCCCCTTTTCCTTCTTCTTCCCTTTTGCTTATGAGTACAAAATAAATAAATTAAAATCTACTTAGTAAATATATATATATATATATATACCATAATAAACTAATTCAATCGTCAATTTAAAATATTTATACTAGTGGATACCACAAAATCTTATGTTATACTTAATGAAAGTATAAATAAAACTCGAAGTCTTAGTGAATGTATCGTTTTAATGGGAAACGTATTGTACGAAACTAGTTTCAACAATCAAACCGTCAAACTTGTTTGCATATGCTTCGAGATTGCATACGCCAAAAATTGCAAAAAACAAACATTCAGATATCAAGTAACGGGACAAACCTTTTCGACGGCTATAAACGAAAAATCACGATTTAACTGTTATTTTAACTCCGATTTTGATGATTTTTTATAGATACACTCTTTAACCCTATATGAATACAATGAACTAATTCAATCGTCAATTTAAAATATTTACACAAGTGAATACCAGAAAAGAAAAGGCAATGCAAGAACCTCAAAAGAAAAGGAAAAGGGCAAAAAAAAAAAAAAAAAACATTATGCGCGACGCAGGTGTACCTACGTTGCGCAAAGTGTTTTTTTTTTTTTGCCCCTTTTCCTTCTTCCCTTTTGCTTATAAGTACAAAATAAATAAATTAAAATCTACTTAGTAAATATATATATACCATAATAAACTAATTCGATCATCAATTTAAAATATTTACACTAGTGGATACCACAAAATCTTATGTTATACTTAATGAAAGTATAAATAAAACTCGAAGTGTTAGTAAATGTATCATTTTGATGGGAAACGTATTGTACGAAACTAGTTTCAACGATCCAACCGTCAAACTTGTTTGCATATGCTTCGAGATTGCATACGCCAAAAATCACAAAAAACAAACATTCAGATATCAAATAACGGGACAAACCTTTTCGACGGCTATAAACAAAAAATCACGATTTAACGGTTATTTTAACTCCGATTTTGATGATTTTTTATATCTACACTCTTTAACTTTATATGAATACAATGAACTAATTCGATCGTCAATTTAAAATATTTACACAAGTGGATACTACAAAAAAAAGGCAATGCAAGAACCCCAAAAGAAAAGCAAAATGGGAAAAGAAAAAAAAAACTTTGCGCGACGTAGGTATAGTACTTATCCGTGTCCTAAAAGACAAACTGCCATATTTGGAATAAACAAATAAAACACTCATTTATTACAATTCATAGTAAACAAATATGTTATGAAATGGACCTTATAGTATGAGTGTCAAAATTTGTGTCTCCAAATCATAACCACTTACACACACACACACACGTATATTAGTGTAACTAAGCGATTATAAAAGTAACATACGAGTTTCCCATGGAATTGGACAAAGGTTTCCTATGGTTTGAGTCGTTTACATATATTACATCCATTTTTCCTTTGCTAGTCTCACATGTAACCAAAAAACTTATGTTCAGATTGCCCAGAAAATAATTAAAGAAAAACATAAATATACCAAAAAAAAAAAAAAACCAAACATAAATGTAATCAATAAATAGTTAATTAATTAATCAAATAAATACATTACTTGAAGGCCCCGTTTGAACGACCTGACGCAAGAACCTGCTAACTCATAACGTGAGCAGAACAAAGTGAGTGGGTTTTAAAGGAGAAGGTGAAAATGGTGAGGGTTGAGAGAGATGGAGAGTCTGAAAGAGAGTGAAAGGGAAAGAGTTAGAGAGAGGTTGAGTGTGAAGAAAAAAGGCTCTTGTGTGTGCTTATTTTAGAAAAAAAAGTTGTCGACTTTGCGCGACGACACTTTGCACGACGAAGACTTGCGTCGTGCAAAGCTATTTTGCGCGACGCAGGTGCACCTTCGTCGCGCAAAACAGCTTTGCACGACGCAAGTCTTCGTTGTGCAAAGTGTCGTCGCGCAAAGTATGTTTGCGCGACGTTTTGTGTTTAGCGTTGCGCAAACATACTTTGCGCGACGAAATTTTATGCGTCGCGCAAGTTTCCGTCGCGCAAACATGTTTTTGTACTAGTGAGGCTATATTATACAAACTTAATCGACACAACCATAAGGCCCAAACCTTCAATCCATTTCCAAATGGTCCAAATTCTAATTACTAGAACAAAGGACTAGACCTATATAAATGGCAATGTGAACATTTTAGTTCCCCGATATGGGACACTAAGAGTCTCAAAACTCCAACAATACCCCACATTTTGAGATGACTATGTGGTCCTAGAGAAACTAAGATACGAGAGTAAACAATAGATGTGACATACATCAGGAGATGTGTCTTTTGGACGTGAACCTACCTTAGTATATAGTTATCGGATTTACTAGATGATGCAGTGAATATAAAATCTTGAATTGTTCATCTCCGCAGTAAACCAAGACAATGAGCAAAACATGCCACACCAACACATCAAAAATTCATACGTTTGTGTTCTTTTTGGTCCTAAACAAATCATGGATTCATGAGAGCTTTAGAGAATGTAGCCATGCAATTCTCATAAATGCGACCCCACATTTACTCTCTAATAGGTGATATTGATTAAGAATAGGCTACTACTATTCTACTTGATTTACAAGTATCAATATCATTAAACTAATGTATCCTACACTCATTAGCAATCACCACACTTTTTCCATCATAGGAATGGGTATGTAAGTGTGTTTCTTCTTTGAATCCAGCCAAACTAGTTTGCCTATTGAACTTAGACCATGGGATCTCCAATCAACTAGGTTAGGTTTCCGTTTGGCAGTTTCATTTTACTCTATTGGCTTTAAACCCATTCCCCTCGATGTATGCTTAACTTGCTCTCTAGATAAACCCTTAGTAAGCGGATCCACAATATTATCTTTTGACTTGACATAGTCAATAGAAATTACACCACTAGAGAGCCATTGCTTTATTGTATTATGCCTTCGTCTAATTTGTCTAGACTTCCCATTGTATACACTATTTTTAGCTCAATATTGTGCAGCTAAACTATCACAGTGTATACATATTGCAGTTACAGGTTTAGGCCATAAGTAAATTTTTATTCATAACTGTCAGCTCCTTGGAACTACCATAACTATTATAAATTATGTCTTAAAAAGTAACATAATAATAGGATAACCAAACAAAGAAAATACAAAAAATTAAATTCTCAACTCCTAATTACGCTTAACTCGAACTCCATCCTCCTCTTGGTAGCCTAATATTCCTTCTTTACTCAATTTGCTTCTTTATTGAAGCTTTTATTCAAATCACGCTTTGGAGCTTTCTTAAGATCAGCTCCCATTATTACAAGGTTGGTACTTTTGCAGTGCTAGTGGGCATGGGACATCTTCCGGTCGCATTAATCTACTTCCTTTAGTTGTTGGGGTTGTTGCACTTTCTTCAGACATCTTGATCACTGAAATAAGTTAAAGCGTACACTACTTTGCAATGTACAAACACAAGGGCCAATGGAAGAAGCCTAAAGCCAAGTACTCAAGGAAATTATACGTTGATGTGTTGAGAATACTAAGCCCTAGATTTATACTGTTTGTCATAGGCTTGTTTCCTTTCCCAAAAACAAATGAAATCCTAAATATAGGCTAAGCACATTTAAAGCTTTTCAAACCATAAAAGAAATATAGCTTCATCCTAGAAAGAAAGGGAGCCAACCTCCCTTAAGGCAAAGTTAAGTCGGATAACGCGGGGGGTACAACAAAACCAAAACCCAATAATAAAACACTGATAAGCTAATACAATGTTTACAAACATATATAGTATAAATTGCATCGTATCACATACAAAAAATGTGTAAAAATGAAATACATTATCAAATAAAGAATTTCTTCAGTCATTTATATTATATTCTGTCAAACTCATATACATTGATAAGTTAATACACAATTTTTTTACAGCTTATTAAGCTAAAACGAAAACCAACAGTTAGGTCTTTCCTTAATTATTCATTAGAAAGAATATAATATTATTTGCATATCATTTGCAAAAAAAAAAAAAAGAAAAAAAGAATCTTTGGTTGATGATTAAAATTTGATATGTGGATCGATGTGGCCCTCTTTGCAGGATAAACTCGTCGACATCATTTTTCAAGCGAGTATTGTACTCGTCATCTGGCCATGACAGGCAAGAATCCTGCCTTTGTGGAGTCTTACTAATTTGTTACAACTTCAAGGGTTGGTCGGATTTGAACCACCGGGTGGGGCAGAACCCTTCTGTAGTACCCCTATCCCTAATTTGCAGAACATCCCCCTTAATCATCATGAGTTTCTCTTTCCCCTGCAAAACTCTGCAGGCCTCGTGTGAGTGCATTAATCATCATGAGTTTCTCTTTCCCCTGCAAAACTCTGCATGCCTCGTGTGAGTGGATGTTTTACAAGAAACACTACTACCATGGCCACCAAAACCATATTCAAAAACTTCATGTTGTTCCTTGTTTGGCAATTAATAATTTTTCTTTTTTCTTTCTTCTTTCTTTCTCTGTATGCAATGCAAACAAGGAGATGGATAACGAATGAATGAATTATAGTTCTCTATATATATATGGACCAACTTGTATTATGAGTTGAATTTTCCAATAATATTTTATGAAGCTATTCTTTATTTTGACTATTGTGTCAAAAGGTAAGATATTGAATGAGTCATACAATTACGAGAAGAAACTGGGTTTCAAAAAAAAAAATTTATATATATATATGTAAAATCACCTCAGAAAATTCCATGTCATTTCGATCGTTATTATACATTTTATTTAACAATATATACATGGAATATCTAGCAATATTATATGGAATAAGGTAATATTAATTAAATTAACCGAGTGATAAAGTTGAGAATTGATCAATTCATTTGCTTGCTTCGCAAACTGAGAACTGAGAAGTAAGGCTTGACGGGGAAGCATTAACTACGACCTTGAAAGTCTGAACGTTTGTAGTATTGGAATTTGGATGTGTGCTAACCTTTTACACGACATGGATTACTCTGAAAAGAAAAAAAAATATTGAATTTCATGGTATACGACTGAAAGTCCCATTTTGACTGGAATATATATATATATATATATATATATATATATCATGCATGATGTGTAGAATGATTCTGTCTTAATTAGGTTAAATACTCCCACTTTTTATGAACACCATTCTTTAATTACTACTTTATATCTTCATTTATGTATGAGGGTTTAGGAGATTTCTCATAGAAACATATTAAGCTCAGGATGCAGTAGTAAGCAATTTTTTAGTATAATTAACGGTCACACGTGAAACGTGTATAACAGAGTGGACATCATAGTTGACATATCATACACTAAGGTATAATATTTATAAATAAATACACGCATGTTAACACAAGTGAATTAATAACAAGACATAATAGTGTGACAGTCACAACGTAAAATCTCCAAGGACTGCAACTAACAGCCGATACCAATCAAGTTTTTAATATTTGGATGATCGACAGGCACAAGGTTTTATTTTGATATCTTTCTACCCGAAATGTGATACTGCAGCGCAGTCTTAAAAAAAAGGTCTTTAGTTGCATAACTTCTGCATGCATGTTATAACCATAAACCCTAAACCATGTATTATTGGACCCTGTTATATACCCTATATAATTGAGCAAATACACAAGGTTTGTGAGGAATTTTTTTGTTTTTTGTTTTTTTCAGGTTACATTATAGACTTCCAACTTTCAATTACTATGTTTTGTGTCATCTCTAGTTAACTAATACTATATACATGTAATCTAATATCCTAGTAGACAGAGTGTTGACTATTCACCCACGAGTCTCAATCGATTTAGAAACTTTTTCATTCCTTAAATTATTGTAGTTGTTTCGAACTATCCTGTAATTTTTTCTAAAAAAAGTTAACTAATATTACATGACGCAGGGTAATCAAACCCTGGAATATCAGAAAATTTTGTTCAAGGAGTTCTTTCAGTTGTCTGCATCACTACTAAATTAAACAATTTGCGCGACGAGGGATATTTTGTCGCGCAAAGCATTCTTAGGTCGTACAAAAACTATGGCGACCAAAAAATCATCGCGCGGATTTTGTCGCGCAAAGGTCATGAAAAAAGACATTGCGCGACGAACACTTAAAATTCGTTGCGTGTCTGAACAATTGCGCAATGCTTTACAACAATCGCACAAAAGTTATATGGACGAAGATTCTCCCACACAACAAAATGTTCTGAGATATTGAGGAGCCCACATGTTAGTTTTATATGAATTTGAAGATTTCAAGCATGATATATTATAGTAGCAGAAGATAAAGAAATGTATACTTATAGAAAAATAAATATCATACATCAAGCCCCAAAATTTCCAAGAAAAAATTGCAAAAGCATACTACAAAATAAAAGAATATAGTGAAAAAGAAGCAACGCTAGAAGTTAAAGATGAACAATACTGGAATAACTTGACAAAAAGAAGAACTGCACAACATCAACAAAATAATGGAAACATAGAGCAGTTCGCAGCATATAAGGCTACAACAACAACAACAACAAAGCCTTTTCCCACTAAGTGGGGTCGGCTATATGAATCCTAGAACGCCATTGCGCTCGGTTTTGTCATGTCCTCCGTTAGATCCAAGTACTCAAGTCTTTTCTTAGGGTCTCTTCCAAAGTTTTCCTAGGTCTTCCTCTACCCCTTCGGCCCTGAACCTCTGTCCCGTAGTCACATTTTCGAACCGGAGCGTCAGTAGGCCTTCTTTGCCCATGTCCAAACCACCAGAACCGATTTTCTCTCATATTTCCTTCAATTTTGGCTACTCATACTTTACCTCGGATATCCTCATTCCCAATCTTATCCTTTCTCGTGTGCCCATACATCCCACGAAGCATCCTCATCTCCGCTACACCCATTTTGTGTACGTGTCGATGCTTCACCGCCCAACATTCTGTGCCATACAACATCGCTGGCCTTATTGCCGTCCTATAAAATTTTCCCATGAGCTTCAGTGGCTTACGACGGTCACACAACACGCCGGATGCACTCTTACACTTCATCCATCCAGCTTGTATTCTATGGTTGAGATCTCCATCTAATTCTCCGTTCTCTTGCAAGATAGATCCTAGGTAGCGAAAACGGTCACTTTTTGTGATCTTCGCTAGATTGCTCCGGTCATTAGTGTAGATAAGTATATAAATGGATAGAGATAGGAAAGCAAACACAAGATGTACGTGGTTCACCCAGATTGGCTACGTCCACGGAATAGAGGAGTTCTCATTAATTGTGAAGGGTTTACACAAGTACATAGGTTCAAGCTCTCCTTTAGCGAGTACAAGTGAATGATTTAGTACAAATGACATTAGGAAATATTGTGGGAGAATGATCTCGTAACCACGAAACTTCTAAGTACCGGAGTGTGGTATCGTCTTGACTTGCCTTATCTGTCTCATAGGTAGATGTGGCATCTTCTCTGGAAGTACTCATCCTCCATCCAGGGGTGGTATCTGTAACTGGTGGAGATGCACAAGGTAATGTATCAATTTCACTTGAAGCTTACTTGTAGTTTTAGGCTTGGTCAAGCGCGATACAAACCATGTAGTAGGAGTCCCCCAAGTCGCCGAGCTAGGGGATCTGCTGAAAGAGGTGACAGACAAGGTAAGCAATCAGAGCTCCGGCTGATTGTTCACATTCTCCCTATCTTGCAGGCAGCATGAAGGATAAAGAGAAGAAAAATGAGAAGAGATGATATGGGATACTTTTGCTTTTGAAGAAGTAACTTTCCACAGGCTTATTCTTGAACTGGGCTGGAGGGTTTTCTGGTTTCCTCCAGAGTATAAGGCCGACTGAAGAATTTGAGGGTCAAAACAAGTTCATCAAATCTAGAGTACGTTCGACCCTGCTGATATGGGATACTTTTGCTTTTGACAGAGTAGTGGATGTATCGGCACGTGTGCTGTTACGCTTGTCTCCACATGCTTCCTTGTATCCTTCTCACTTGCCCTATTTGTTCCTCAGGTAGATGCGGTATCTTCTCTGGAAGCATAAGATGTTGAAGATGAGTACTCGAGAGCAATGCCAGGTAAGTAGATGTTGAAGATGAGTACTCGAGAGCAATGCCAGGTAAGTAATCAGGTAAGGGGTTCCAGGCAGTCAATTCCTGGCTGGAAGCTTGATTCCAAGTGCTGACTGATTGCTCTCTGTCTCCTTGTCTTGCAGGTAAGAACAAGGCCAAAGGAAAAGACAGGGAAAAAGCATGATATGGGAAACTCTTGCTTTTAACCCTGATGATATGAGATATTCTTGCTCTAGTATAGCTTGTTTACAGAGGTATTATCGGGGGGAAAGAAAGCTGAATATTTCGAAAGGTTTCGTTGGGAGTGCCCTCTCAGATAAGAGGAAGGGTTGAGCATTTTTGCAGGTCTGCCTGTCCGTTGGGGATGGAGGTCGACATATATAGGAGTCTCCCTAACATCAAGTAATAATGCTATTCCTTTACCCTGCTTGGTCATAGCACGGTAATGGGAGCTGCCAGCTTCACATGTTTTAACGCTGTCAGAACCCTTTGAAAAAGTGGTCTGTGGTATCTGGAAAGCTGATGTTGCGTGTGAAGATTACGGACAAGCTTTATCCAAGGAAATCCAACTCTTGAAGTTGGGAAAGTGGTGCCTCTTCGGTTTTCGAACAAGCAATCCTGTCGGGGATCTGGCTCTCGAGATTCGGATAACGATGCCTCTTCGATTTTTGAGAAAGCAATCCTGCTGGGGGTCTGGCTCTCGAGATTCGGAGGGCGGTGCCTCTTCGATTTTGGAGCAAGCAATCTTGTTGGGAGTGTTTTCTCGAATGTGAGTAAAGGTTGGGCATGTTTGCTAGTCTACCTTGCCACGAAGCACAGAGGTTGACACACAGGGACTTTCCAATTATCCAGCAGTGGTACTGTTCCTTTACCCTCTCTTCGATTTTTGAGAAAGTAATCATGTTGGGAGTCTGGCTCTCGAGATTCGGAGGGCGGTGCCTCTTCGATTTTGGAGCAAGCAATCTTATTGGGAGTGTTTTCTCGAATGTGAGTAAAGGTTGGGTATGTTTGCTAGTCTACCTTGCCACGAAGCACAGAGGTTAACACACAGGGACTTTCCAATTATCCAGCAGTGGTACTGTTCCTTTACCCTCTCTTCGATTTTTGAGAAAGTAATCATGTTGGGAGTCTGGCTCTCGAGATTCGGAGGGTGGTGCCTCTTCGATTTTGGAGCAAGCAATCTTGTTTGGAGTGTTTTCTCGAATGTGAGTAAAGGTTGGGCATGTTTGCTAGTCTACCTTGCCACGAAGCACAGAGGTTGACACACCAGGACTTTCCAATTATCCAACAGTGGTACTATTCCTTTACCCTTGTGGATAATAATATGGTAGCTAGACCTTCAAAATTTATGTGTCTAAACTTTGTTAGTGTTGTTTCTTTGCTATTCTTTTACCCTTCTTGGTCAGAGCGATGTAGTGGGATCTGCAAGCTTCACGTGTCTCAACTTTGTCAGAGAACTTTGGCAAAGTTATCTGTGGTACCCATGAGCTACTGTTGCGTGTGGGAAGTGGGTGATTGAACAGTACGATTCATGTGCTTTCTACTTCGCCAGAAATCTTCGACAGAATGCCCATAATTTTCGCAAAGCTGAGTGTGCATGTGACAGGTGCTGACAAGGCTGGAAAAGTAGGTGCCTCTTCGATTTCTGAGATCGGCCCTCGTGGTCTCTGAGCAGCCCAGCTTTTGAGAAAGCAAGCCTCTTCGATTTCTGAGATCGGCCTTCGTGTTCTTTGAGCAGCCCAGCTTTTGAGAAAGCAGCTTTTGAGAAAGCAAACGCCTCTTCGATTTCTGAGATCGACCCTCGTGGTTTCTGAGCAGCCCAGCTTTTAAGAAAGCAAACGCCTCTTCGATTTCTGAGCAGACGCCTCTTCGATTTCTGAAGCTTTGTCGAGTGCAGATTTTTATAGGGGCTGACATTAAGTTCCAAAGCACACTTGAATATCCACCAGTAGAAGCTCCATTCTTGCACTTCTAAGATCTTGATTTGTCCGACCTCTTCTCTCTTCAACACCTTTGAAAATGTCTGTCCCCTCCGACCGTCGTTTTGACTTGAACCTTGTTGAAGAGGCAGCCCCGCCTTCTCCAGACAACATATGGCGCCCATCCTTCGTCTCCCCTACTGGTCCTCTTACCGTTGGGGATTCTGTGATGAAGAATGATATGACCGCTGCGGTAGTGGCCAGGAACCTTCTCACTCCCAAAGATAACAGACTACTTTCCAAACGGTCTGATGAGTTGGCTGTTAAGGATTCTCTGGCTCTCAGTGTTCAGTGTGCAGGTTCTGTGTCTAATATGGCCCAACGCATATTTGCTCGAACCCGCCAGTTGAATCATTGGCGGCTGAAGTGATGAGTCTCAAACAGGAGATTAGAGGGCTCAAGCATGAGAATAAACAGTTGCACCGGCTCGCACATGACTATGCTACAAACATGAAGAGGAAGCTTGACCAGATGAAGGAATCTGATGGTCAGGTTTTACTTGATCATCAGAGATTTGTGGGTTTGTTCCAAAGGCATTTATTGCCTTCGTCTTCTGGGGATGTACCGCGTAATGAAGCTCCAAATGATCAACCTCTGATGCCTCCTCCTTCTAGGGTTCTGTCCAGTACTGAGGCTCCGAATGATCCCCCTCCGGTGCCTTCTCTTTCTGGGGCTCTACCGACTGCTGAGACTTCTCCTAAGCAACCTCTGTGAAGACTCCCTCTTGTTTGTTTATTTTGACTCAAGTATATGTACATATTTGTAACTTATCGGGGATATCAATAACTAAGCTTTCCTTCATTTCAACGTATTGTGTTAAATACACCAAAGCCTTCTTCGCTAAGTTCTTTGAATTTTCTTTTGTTGGAGCTTGTATGTTGAAGCTTTGTGAGTAGAGCATGTAGGTTAAGGTAGTGTTCCCTTAATTTCCCGAGTGAGGAAAACTTCTCGGTTGGAGACTTGGAAAATCCAAGTCACTGAGTGGGATCGGCTATATGAATCTTAGAACACCATTGTGTTCTGTCCTGTGTCATGTCCTCCGTTAGATCCAAGTACTCTAAGTCTTTTCTTAGGGTCTCTTCCAAAGTTTTCCTAGGTCTTCCTCTACCCCTTCGGCCCTGAACCTCTGTCCCATAGTCGCATCTTCTAATCGGAGCGTCAGTAGGCCTTCTTTGCACATGTCCAAACCACCGTAACCGATTTTCTCTCATCTTTCCTTCAATTTCGGCTACTCCTACTTTACCCCGGATATCCTCATTCCTAATCTTATCCTTTCTCGTGTGCCCACACATCCAACGAAGCATCCTCATCTCCGCTACACCCATTTTGTGTACGTGTTGATGCTTCACCGCCCAACATTCTGTGCCATACAGCATCGCCGGCCTTATTGCCGTCCTATAAAATTTTCCCTTGAGCTTCAGTGGCATACGGCGGTCACACAACACGCCGGATGCACTCTTCCACTTCATCCATCCAGCTTGTATTCTATGGTTGAGATCTCCATCTAATTCTCCGTTCTTTTGCAAGATAGATCCTAGGTAACGAAAACGGTCGCTCTTTGGTATTTCTTGATCTCCGATCCTCACCCCTAACTCGTTTTGGCCTCCATTTGCACTGAACTTGCACTCCATATATTCTGTCTTTGATCGGCTTAGGCGAAGACCTTTAGATTCCAACACTTCTCTCCAAAGGTTAAGCTTTGCATTTACCCCTTCCTGAGTTTCATCTATCAACACTATATCGTTTGCGAAAAGCATACACCAAGGAATATCATCTTGAATATGTCCTGTTAACTCATCCATTACCAACGCAAAAAGGTAAGGACTTAAAGATGAGCCTTGATGTAATCCTACAGTTATAGGAAAGCTTTCGGTTTGTCCTTCATGAGTTCTTACGGCGGTCTTTCCTCCTTCATACATATCCTGTATAGCTTGGATATATGCTACTCGTACTTCTTTCTTATCTAAAATCCTCCAAAGAATGTCTCTTGGGACCCTATCATACGCTTTTTCCAAATCTATAAAGACCATGTGTAAATCCTTTTTCCCATCTCTATATCTTTCCATCAATCTTCGTAAGAGATAGAATGCCTCCATGGTTGAGCGCCCTGGCATGAACCCGAATTGGTTGTCCGAAACCCGTGTCTCTTGCCTCAATCTATGCTCAATGACTCTCTCCTAGAGCTTCATTGTATGACTCATTAGCTTAATACCCCTATAGTTCATGCAATTTTGTACATCCCCCTTATTCTTGTAGATAGGCACCAAAGTGCTCGTTCGCCACTCATTTGGCATCTTCTTCGTTTTCAAAATCCTATTGAAAATGTCAGTGAGCCATGTTATACCTGTCTCTCCCAAAACTTTCCACACTTCGATTGGTATATCGTCTGGGCCTACTGCTTTTCTATGCTTCATCTTCTTCAAAGCTACAACCACTTCTTCCTTCCGGATTCTACGATAAAAAGAGTAGTTTCTACACTCTTCTGAGTTACTCAACTCCCCTAAAGAAGCACTCATTTCATGTCCTTCATTGAAAAGATTATGAAAATAACCTTTCCATCTGTCTTTAACCGTGTTCTCTGTAGCAAGAACCTTTCCATCCTCATCCTGGATGCACTTCACTTGGTTTAGGTCCCTTGTCTTCTTTTCCCTTGCTCTAGCTAGTTTATAGATATCCAACTCTCCTTCTTTGGTATCTAGTCGCTTATACATATCGTCATAAGCCGCTAACTTAGCTTCTCTCACAGCTTTCTTCGCCTCTTGCTTCACTTTTCTATACCTTTCACCATTTTCATCGGTCCTATCCTTGTATAAGGCTTTACAACATTCCTTCTTAGCCTTCACCTTTGTTTGTACCTCCTCATTCCACCACCAAGATTCCTTTTGGTGTGGGGCAAACCCTTGGACTCTCCTAATACCTCTTTTGCTACTTTTCGGATACAACTAGCCATGGAATCCCACATTTGGTTAGCTTCCCCCTCTCTATCCCACACACACTGGGTGATTACTTTCTCTTTGAAAATGGCTTGTTTTTCTTCTTTTAGATTCCACCATCTAGTCCTTGGGCACTTCCAAGTCTTGTTCTTTTTTCTCACTATTTTGATATGTACATCCATCACCAACAAGCGATGTTGATTGGCCACGCTCTCTCCTGGTATAACTTTGCAATCCTTACAAGTTATACGATCCCCTTTCCTCATTAGAAGAAAATCTATTTGTGTTTTTGACGACCCACTCTTGTAGGTGATCACATGTTCTTCTCTCTTCTTAAAGAAGGTGTTGGCTAAGAAAAGATCATATGCCATTGCAAAATCCAAGATAGCTTCCCCATCCTCGTTTCTCTCCCCAAAACCATGGCCACCATGAAAACCTCCATAGTTGCCTGTCTCCCTGCCCACGTGTCCATTTAAATCTCCTCCTATAAATAACTTCTCCGTCTGAGCAATTCCTTGCACCAAGTCTCCAAGGTCTTCCCAAAATTTCTCCTTCGAACTCGTATCCAACCCTACTTGAGGTGCGTACGCACTAATCACATTGATAAGTTCTTGTCCTATTACAATCTTGATTGCCATGATTCTATCTCCTACCCTCTTGACATCTACAACATCTTGTGTCAAGGTCTTGTCCACGATTATGCCAACACTGTTTCTCGTTCTATTTGTGCCCGAATACCATAGTTTAAACCCTGAGTTTTCTAGATCCTTTGCCTTACGACCAACCCACTTAGTTTCTTGTAGGCACATAATATTTATCCTTCTCCTCACCATAACTTCTACTACTTCCATAGATTTTCCCGTCAAGGTTCCTATATTCCACGTTCCTAAACGCATTTTGCTCTCTTGAACTCTACCCTTCTGTCCTAGCTTCTTCACCCTTCCCAGTCTAATAGGATCAAAGTACTTCTTTTGTGTGTCCCGTGTAAAGTTGATAGGAGCATATGCTCCCAAACAACTTTGAGTGGAGTCGTTCGAAAAGAAGTTTCTATAGCCCCCTTGCTCATTTAACACTGCATCCGGGTGCCGATGGAGATACAGCGACCCTTGCTCACTTATCACTGTGCTCGGGCCACACAGCGCGCCACTTACGGGTGACGCCCTAGCTTTAGCGCGATTTCGTTCTGGATTCATTTTCATAAGGATTCGACGTAATCATGGAGTGCCGGCTGTCGACTACCTGACGCCCTCCCCCTCCTCCTTTATCCAGGCTTGGGACCGGCAATGTAAGATAAACTTACACGGCGGAGTTTCGCAGCATATAAGGCTAAATAGCCAAAATGGTCTCTGAGATTTGCATAACTCATCACTTTGGTCCCAAACATTTCAAATCAATAAAAGTAGTCCCTGAGATTGTCCACCATCCATCATTTTGGTCACTCCGTTAAAAACTCTGTTAAGTGTCCCGGAGCTCTTGGTCGGAAGTTTGGGCAATTTTCAAAGCTTTGTAACTCAATAGTTTCTTAACCAAATTCGACTCATAATATATCAAAATGAAGATAGGAAACTGTACAATAAGATTATACCTATTAGGAAGCCCAATGGTTGCAAGATATGGCCGGAAAATAGCCTCAAAGTTGACTGGTCCGAGGGAAAACTGGAAAACTCGCCAGAAATTGGGTAAACTTTAAACGTTCATAACTTCTTCAATACCCAACGAAATCAAGTGATTCAAAAACAAACATCATACTTCTCGATGAGATGAAGAGAATAGTACCTTTTTGATGGCTAAATTGCCATGGTTTGGCCTGAAAATGGCTCGAAAGTGGCTATCTATGGCCAATTTCGAGTGGTTTTCCAGCAAAACCACTGCTATTTAACCATTTAAAAATGTACTGTTCTCTTCATCTCGTCGAGAAGTATGATTTTCATTTTTGAATCACTTGATTTCGTTGAGTATTAAAGAAGTTATGAATGTTTAAAGTTTACTCAGTTTCTGACGAGTTTTCCAGTTTTCCCTCAGACCAGTCAACTTTGAGGCTATTTTCCGGCCATCTCTGGAACCATCCGGCGCCAAGAGCTTTGTAACACTTAACGGAGTTTTTAACGGAATGACCAAAATGATGGATGGTGGACAATCTTAGGGACTACTTTTATTGATTTGAAATGTTATGGACCAAAGTGATGAGTTATGCAAATCTCAGGGACCATTTTAGCTAGCAGCACAATAATGCAACAAGTGGAGAATATTTCACAATATCATCACGTAAAGTCACGTACAATAATTCAAGCATCAAACAAAAATATAAACATCATTTTAAAACCTGCCAAGATGAATGGAATAATGGCACAAGAGTAAATAAACTTACACATTCTTTGTACCGTTGAGATTTTACAAATAAGAAAATATTGCATGCTAAACATAATCACACATAAAAAAAATTATTATCCAAAAAAATAACTCAATGCTAAGTAATGATCAACCGCAAATCCATGTGTTACTAAACAGTAGCCTTTCAGACATTCTATAAAAAATGCATGTCCAAAAAAAACCATTAACTCAACGCCCACTCGGAATCCAAAGCGGAAGAAATGACCCGATTTCGACCTCTATCTCCTCAGTCTTATCCTTCCTCTACGCCATTGATTCCGATCGACGAATCCCCAACCCTAATTCCCGGCCTCTCAAACAACATCGCAGCACTGATCATCTCCTTCGTAGTTCGTCCCCTTCTCGCATCAAGCCCGCTTCCGACCCACCTTCAAATCATGGATGCTCTTCCTCCTCTCCAAAACCCTAATCGCCATCCGCCAGACCCACCACCGCACCAACCTCTCCCACCTCGTCTTCCCCTAAGACCCCTCCATCGTCGCCCCTAACCTTTTCGACCCTTGAACCCTAGCCTGGTGCCCCCTTCAGCCAATGCCCAGCAACCCCCATGTCTACGGCCTTTGCAATTTCACCTCCTTCTCCATTAGGCCCCACATCTACGTCATCGGCGGCCCTCTCTTCGACACTCGTTTGTTTTCGATTGATCGTCCCTCCCTGTCCTCCGTCGTCTTCCTGTTCGACTTCAGCACTTCTTCGTGGGACTTCCTCGCCCCGATGCTCACACCGCGTGGAAGTTTCGCATGTGTTGCGGTTCCAAAATTGAAAGTGATTCTCGTCACTGGCGGCGGATCCCATCACACTTTTTTTAAGCGTGGCTGGAAGCCGAATGAGCTGGAGCGGATATTGGGCGAAATGAATGGGTTGCAATGGATGGGTTGCTAGTTTATCGGGCCGATGCGCAGAGTTCTTTGTTGGCGACGGTGAGAATGAGTTCTGGGTTATGGATGGGTACAGCAAGTCTAGAACAATATCAAGGGTTTTTCCTGTGGATGAGCATTACAGAGACGTTGTCGTGATGGCATTGAAGAATGGGAATGGTGGTTGTAGGTGGAGAGAGATTGGGGATATGTGGGAAGCAAGGAAGAGGATGAGACTGGGCAAAATTGTTGTCGTCGAAGATGGCGATGATTGCGGTGGACCTGTTGTCTTCATGCTTGATGGGAATGTTATATTCAGGTAGTTTTTCCATTTTCTTTAGTTTTTGTGTTCAAGCTTGGGCTTGAAGTAACATTGTTTGTATGTTCAGCTAGTGACAGTTGGTTTCAATTAGATTGAGATTATTCATGCTAATCTAAGGTGAGTGTCAACATTAAATATCTCTATGACGCTCCAAGTTGAAGTTTTTTTGTTCTGCATTGTGAGCATCATTTTTTAATGAACTAAAAGTGTGACTGAGATAGGGATACTTGGTGTTGCCTCATGTTCTGGCGTATAGATGCATATTACATTTTCTTAGACCTCACCAAGTGTGGAATTTATCTTTATTGATTAACGGAATTTTGACTGAAAGGTGTGCCAAAAACTTTTCTTTTCCGTAATTTAGGATATAGGGTTCGAAATGCTAGTGTGACTAGATCATGCGGGGACTGTACACTTTTCTGTAACTTAGGGAGGGAGAGAAATCAGCATGCAGAGTTGCTAAGATGGTCTAGACCAGAGCAAGTACCCACTCAGGGACATTCTTAAAGAAGTTTGTTATGAATGGAGTGATGAAATTAGTGTTGAAGTTTGTTGTGAATGGAGTGATGAAATTAGTGTTGAAGTTTAGATTAGAGCCACATTTGAGTCCCACATTGGCTAAGGGAAGAGTCGTGTAGTGCTTTATAAGCAATGCCACCACACACACATATTGTCAAGGCCTTTTGGTAAAATCCCATACCCATTGCTTCCGGGTGGCTAAAGTGTGGGGAGTATCGGCAATACCGTGCGGAAGTTTCGCATGTGCTGTGGTTCCAAAATCGAGAGTGATTCTCATCACTGGCGGCGGATCCTGTCACACTCTTTTCAGCGCGGCTGGAAGCCGAATGAGCTCGCTTGAGCGGTATGATATTGGGAGAAATGAATGGGTTGCAATGGATGGGTTGCCAGTTTCTCGGGCCGATGCGCATAGTTCTTTGTTGGTGACGATGAGAATAAGGAGTTTTGGGTTATGGATGGGTACAGCGAGTCTAGAACAATATCAAGGGTTTTTCCTGTGGATGAGCATTACAGAGACCCTATGGTGATGGAATTGAAGAATGGGAATGGTGGTTGTAGTTGGAGAGAGGTTGGGGATAATTGGGAAGCAGGGGAGAGGATGAGATTGGCAAAATTGTTATCGTCGAAGATGGCGATGATTACGGTGGGCCTGTTGTTTTCATGCTTGATGGGAATTTTATATTCATGTAGTTTTTCCATTTTCTTTAGTTTTTGTGTTTGAGCTTGGGCTTGAAGTAACATTGTTTGTTATGTTCAGCTAGTGACAATTGGTTCCAATTAGATTTAGATTATTCATGCTAATCTAAGGTTAGTGTCAGCATTAAATACCTGTACGATGCTCTAAGTTGAAGTTTTTTTGTCTTGCATTGTGAGCATCATTATTGGATTTGCTTGAATTGGATGTTAATTGAGTTCAGTTTAGTGGCTAACAATTGTTTTCAAATGAACTAAAAGTGTGATCGAGATGGGGATACTTGGTGCTGCCTCATGTTCTAGTGTATAGATGCATATTACATTTTCTTATACCTCACCACGTATGGAATTTATCTTTATGATTAACGGAAGTTTGACTGAGAGGTTTTCCAAAAACTTGTCTTTTCTGTAATTTGGGATATAGGGTTCGAAATGCTAGTGTGACTAGATCATGCGAGGACTGTACACTTTTTTGTAACTTGGGGAAGGAGAGAAATCAACATGCAAAGTTGCTAAGATGGTCTAGACCAAAGCAAGTACCCACTCAGGGACATTCCTGAAGAAGTTTGTTGTGAATGGAGTGATGAGATTAGTGTTGGAGTTTGGTGGCTTAGATTAGAGCCACATTTGAGTCCCACATTGGCTAGAGGAAGAGTCATGTAGTGCTTTGTAAGCAATGCCACCACACACATATTGTCGAGGCCTTTTGGTAAAACTCATACATGTTGCTTCGTGGTGGCTAAAGTGGGGGGAATATCAACAATACTGACTTGTGTGTGTGAGACCCATTGGTGACCGGTCCGTTGGCAACCCGTTGATGTGGGCTTCTGCACAACAATTGGTATCAGAGCCCAGACAACGTTTGGGATTGGTGGCATTCACAATATTTGAAGTTGAAGAGCTCATTTGGAATTTGGTGCATGTGGTTAAGGTGGAGCTCTCTTTGCATTTGGATCGTGAGATATCAATTTGGAGATGGCTCGAATCACACGAAGGTGGAGATTGTTGGAGTTTGGTGGCTTAGATTAGAGTCACATTTGAGTCCCACATTGGCTAGAGGAAGAGTCGTGTAGTGCTTTATAAGTAACTAGCAGGAATGCCCGCACTTTGCTACGGGTTGTCAAACCATAATCGACAACCTACATGAATAATATCCACATAAAAAATTAATTGAAATTGCTGTAGCAATACAAGCGCATTCTTAAATGTGAGCACAAACAATTCCAGAAAAGAAACTAACATAGAATCAATTCAAGAATGTTAGGAGCACGTTTGCACTCAACAGAGGGGAACCAGTCGAAAGGAAATCCGTAGCTCTGCTAACTTTATTGTTTGGCCTAAAGAGAATTTGTGGGCAATAACCCTAAACAAAAAATAAAACAAAATTCACAAATTATCAAAATAAAATTCAGCAACAAATTGCAAATAAAAAGCACAGTTCATAAACAGTCAAAATTAAAAGCAGGAAAGAGTGAGAGTTGTGTGTACCAGGTCGATGTCTGACTCGTCATGGAGAGCTTCAATCATTGATTCTGGCAACTCGGTTGAAAGAGCTTTGAGAGAAAAAATAGGCATTATCGCAACTATCTTGAGAAGTGAATTTCACAACCACAATTGAAATTTCAAAACCCACCACAGAAGCAGCATATGAAAACAACAAAAAAGAATTTTAGTCAAAGTTATTTTTTGATCATTAGTAATTTAGTATCCTAACCAAAGCAATTTTCAACTTCAACATTCAAAACGAAAACGTACAAAGTTTGTATTAATCACTCAAAGTGATGTTTACATTTTGTACCACTAAAGCACTACTAATTAACCTTTTCAAGGTCCTCATTAACACTTGAAAACTCTTTGACACGTAAAACTGAAAAGTTCAAATAAGTAAATTGCTTCAAAAAATATATTAGGATGATGTTACCTTCCCAATCACATACCATTTGCATCTTGCCAAAACTATCAGACTCGTACTTAAAACTTTCGACATTGTATTGCCAGGAGGACCCAATTGGCCTGATTAAAAAGCGCTTCTTTCCCAAAACCTTTCAACTGTTCAGAGTCCAAATTCCAGAAAACAAATGCTAATCAATAGCCAATTAATACTAGGTAATAATTGAAATTAAAGTCCAGAATTTACTAATGTCAAATTTACAGCCAAAGAAGCAATCGATTTACTGAACTCCAAAGGGAAATCTAAATATAAAAGTATCTAATTTCACAAACGTCTTGATATAAACTAAGAACTCGAAAGCTTAAGCAAAACCCACTCTCAACAACAATGTAAATAAAAAACTTAGACATTCATAATTTGAAATAATTCAAAATTGCAAGCAAGAAAACGCTCCAATTCAAAAAAGCTCTGCAAGGTCATGAAATTGCCCATGAATATCGCCACAAATTGTCACTGACCTTTTTCAGGCATGCAAATAAATAATAATAAGTGTCTACCCATATAATTTGAAAGATCTACACCAGTGTTACCAGTTCAAAATGAAGGACAATAATAATGCTTTTTTCCCATACAAAATGCAATAACAATGAAATATATAATGTAATACAAATATAATAAGAGACTAAAGAAACCAAAATTTCCACTTGAACATTGCTTTCTCCCATTGGAATTTCCTTTGCTTTCTCGCATAATATTCTCACCTACAATGAAGCAATGAAGAAACGATTATGTACAGATAGATGGTTTTGATACTAAAAGACAGAAGATAACCTTCTTTTTTTTTAAATAGAAAACATAATATAACTTAAAAGGTGCTTAAACATCATCACGTAGCAACAACATTCTATTGAGCAGCGCCTGGGTTTTAAGAAATGGAAAACGGAATCGGATAAAGTAATGACAACGAACTTGGATTATGGGTCTCTACCTTGCCTTTGCGAGCTGTCCTAAGTTGAGCAACATATTTAGATATTTTCTTGATGGCTTCCACTTACAAAGGTAAAAGCAAAACATCAAAAATCATACCGCAAGTGTCCCTGTAGAACCTTTCCAACTGAGGAAAAATAAAGGAAAATCTGTTAACTGCACATCTTTGTTCTTCTCAGCAACCTGTTAGTCGTAAATTCGAGGATGAACATAGTATAGTAAGATTGTTAATTCATAACACGAACCAATCGATTTTACTGTTAATTCATGACCTCGATTAAAAATGGCAAACGCGTTCCCCTTAAACCTACCTCTATACTCCTCCCTTACCTTTTCTCCCTAAATCCATACCTCCCTCCTGGAGAATCCTCTCCCCTACCCCATGCTCTCCCCCATCTCTCTCTGCAATAGACAGAAAACTCATAAATTATCAAGAATTAATAAAGAGAGAACCCATTAATGTACAATCACCTTAGAACTGGAGCAATTTCCTCCGATTTTAGCCAACACATGCCGCTTAACCAAATCTACACTGAGCTCACAATAATTTATCCTTATAAATTGACAGTCTTCAGAGTGTGTTATAATTAGATTTCTTGAATTTAAGCGAACACAACCAACTTACAGTGAGCAAACACAACCAAAACTAAAAATTGAAACTTGCATAAAACCCATTTCCAAATCCAAACTTACAGTTCTAAACAAAAATTAAATTTGACAGAAAACTCATAAATCATCAAGAACTCAATAAGAAAAGAGAGACCCAATTAGTCTAATCACCTTAGAATTGAAGGTATTCCCCCTAAGTTTAACCAACAACCAACCAAATCCAAATATCGAAATTTGCACAGAAACCCCATTTTCCAAATTCGAATTTACAGTTCTAAACACATAATTTTTTTTACGGAAAAACCATAGATTGACAAGAATTCAACAAAGAAAAGAGAGACCTAGTTAATATTATCACCTTAGAATTGGAGCCATTGCTCTTGGGCCTTCCAAACCCGAATCCTCCGCTGCCATTGTACGACAACAAATCATAAATCTCTTGATGCGACTCTAAGCTATTAGACTTCGGTTATGACTAATTAGACCACCTATTGTTATTACTATCAATTAGGCCCATTACTTAGGTAATACTATTAGGCTCATCCATACCTCAAACCCTAGCTTTTTTTTAGTATATTTAAACCTCTTTTATGATGTAAATAGACTATGAATGAAGATATGAATTTTCTTTGATATCCTTTTTACATTTCTTGCATTTACTTTCTCGCATTTTCCCTATTACGATATCAGATTCTATCAATTGGTACCAGAGCCAGAGATCCACTGTGGATCTGTGGTTTGCCTCCATCGATCCCACACTTCCAGCACCATGGAGGAGTGTGATGGATGAGTCCAGTGGTCTGGTGTTCTATTGGAATCCAGAAACCAATGTTTCTCAGTATGAACATCCAAATCCGGCTCCGCCTCCACCACTTTTTCCTCCTGATCACTACCAGTTTCCATGGTATACGCCGCCGATTGTACCTATCGACCCCCAGATTACCCAGCCTCGTATATGCCTGAGCTTCCCATAGCTTCTTCATATACTAGTCCCATTTTCCTCCCACACCCCGCACCACCTTTCGTTACATATTCGGACTCCATAGACATCTCTCAATTTCCTCATTCCTATGCCACAAACCCTAATTTTCACGATCCCCAAATTTACCCTTCATCGTCATACGAACAAAATTCGTGGGTTTTTTATTCTGAGAAACGTCTACGATTTAATGACCCCCATCAGATATCTCCTTACGAACTTGACTTGGGTCCCGATTAAAAAATGCATACAACTCCTACAACAGGAAATGTCTTCAGCATGGTCAGAGGTGTGCGCCACACATCTCCAAAAACACCGCTTAAATTGGTTCGAGCAAAGCATAAACTTGCAGTGGGTTCTCATGTGAGGATGAAAAAGAAGGCTTCATCCATGAGTTTTTGCCAAAGACGACAACGGAATCTTGTGTTTTCGTCGTTCTCTGCTACTCCATCATTGTCGTTGGTACCTTTACTACAAGCACAGGAACAAACTTCTCCAACGAATAGGAGCAGACGCACACCCATCGCAATCCGAAAGGGAACAGGCAAACACATGCACGTTGTACTTCGACGCCGACTGGACGCCAACTGGACGCCAAAACAATGGCCATGGGAGATCCTACACCATCATATCAGGTCTTATTGCACAAGAGGAAGACGAAGACAGTGTCAGGTCATAAGTGGGGCCAACGAGTTCAAGGTCCTACGCCAATCTTTTGAGTTCGACAACATCGTGTGAAGTGGAAACTCTTCGATAAGGGTCGTTCATTCGGACCAAGCACCAAGGATAGTCGATATTCTAATGTTATAACAGAGCAAGGGTATCATCAGTTTCATATTTGATGTTCTCACTCTTATTGGAGATTAACCTTGGGTTCCTCTTTGCTATTCACAAAGGAATGCAGTCCAGATGTTTGATGAAATGACAAAAGGAGAACTTATGATTCAGTTTTTTGAAGGTTATTCGGTGTCCATTATAATGGAGGTCCCGCCTACAAAGCTCTCTAAGGTATTCACTAGTCCGGTTCACAGTCCTCACGATTTAATTGCAAGCGATTCCTTGTTAAGTAAGTCTCTGAAGCATGATATTTCTCCCATTGGGTTCGACATTGATGTACCGGGTATGGATTTTTGGCTCACACACTCAGACGACATCTTGCAGCTTATAGGCCTTCGTCAACTGTCCTTGCTTGATACTCTGAAAACTGGACCTACGGTGTTTAATCCCTTGACTGATTGTTTTGCATCTTGGAAGGTTTTCCTTTGTTGGCTCCTACGTGCTGTTTTTTTTTTTTTGATTTCCGTAGGTGGTTTCGTAAGTATCTTGTGGGAAAATTACTTAAATGTATTTTCAGTGCAGCTCACCTGTGTGATAAATTGTTGAAGAGCTGTGGTGAGGGCAATCTGGACACCCATTTGGATTTCTTACGTTCTCTCAATAATCACTTGGAATGCAATTTTGGTGCCTTAGATGTTGATCTACATGCTTCATTCATTCCCCTATGCACTACTATGCGTGAATTTCGGCCGGGATGGGATCTGGGAGATTGGTTAGCTAAAACACGAATGGTGAAGCTCTGTTTCCGGTCCCAGGAGAACCATTTTGACGACCGCCCTCAATTCTTAATCCCACAGCTGCACCCCATCAATCCTGCAGTGCATTCTACTTGTCTACCAAAAGTGATACTTGCCACAGGTATTACTAGAACCATTATCAGGCTTTTGGAAAAATATGCCAACTTGAAATGGTATACTAATGGGAATTTTAGACAAGAAGAGGAAGCGTTTGCAGTTCTTATCCGTGGATACATAACTGATACTCTCAAAAACATGGTAGAGTCACTTTCTCTTAATTTTCAAATGTTGATTTCTATGGTTCTTTCTCTAGCAGTGGGTACTGAGCAGATTGATTGCTCTTCTTTTTCTCCTAATCTTGTTGAGATTGAGAACTTCTATTGGATGATCATTCTTCCAAAGTTGCAAACTTCGAATGAGACTGAGCATCCTAAGCTCATGGATAATGCATTGAAAATTTTCATAGCAATCCGAAATGCTACACTGGAAACTATGATATTACAATTTTGTCTAACTTTGCCTCAATTCTTGGGTGCCGAGTGAATAGTTGTTTATTCATTTGTTATCAATGACCTTGACCAGTCACAAAAACGCAAGAACAACATTCTCCTGGAGCAATTTGGTGCAAGAAAGGCTAGTTTAGGCATTGATTACTTCAATTTTCATGACAATGGGATTACTGCTTTTCTCAAACTCAATCTAGATTTTTCTTTAAGGTCTTTCTCTGATCTCATTCATTCAATGGCTAGTGTGGATGTTCAGCTTCCAGTGCATAGAATTCTCCATGATTGGGCATTACAAATTCGAAGGCATGCTTCGAAACCTATAGTTTTCATATCATTGTTCACATGGAGTGAAGTGTTAGCAGAAATTTTGTTCCAACTGATCTTTTTCTTCATCACGACAAAGTGATAGTTGCCTGGGAAAATATGAGAGCAACACTAGATTCTGCAATTTGGTTTTCTCTAGTGTACAAGGGTTTTACTATTATCGGTTGGAATCATTTGCCCACTCTAGTTCAGGCATACATGATCCATATTCTTTATGGGGGAAAGAATACAAACATTACTTTCACGAGGTGGACAGGGGTCAAACAAGACAGAGTGGAAGAGAAATATTTATCTGATTCACTTATTCACCTATACAGTCCAAAGTAATGAGTATTGTGTAATATGTTTCCTCACAAGTGATAGTTCATCTGCAGCTTGGATCAAACATGTTTGCTCTGTATTAGACCAGATGACAAACCCCTTGGATGGTGTGCCAAAATGTTTTGATTATTGGAATGCTGATTTAGCACTCTTTTTACAGCATAAGATGGCAACTTATAGGATGCTTGGTGCCGATTCGCTGCTCTACTTCCGGGACTATCAAGGCATTCAATCATCCATGGAATCTCTTAACTGGTGCGAGATCTCTTCAACATTTTTTGGTGTATTGCGGAACAACAATTGCCTTCACTCACTAAGCTTGGGGTATTCTTATTCACTAAGCTTTGGGTCTGCAATTTATGGGCGCATTTGTTTATGAGCACCAACAATGATCTCATTGTCCGTAGTGCTACAAGTTGGATTGACCACCTAATGGGAGTTACTGAGCCTAAAAATCTGAATGCCAATATTCAAAGTTGTCTACTTTTGACCACAATTACTGAGACTTGGGTACCAGCTGCACAAAATGTAAAAAACCATTTGGACATCGATTGTCATTCTTTTTGGGTACTAGACTGCAATTCATTCACTTACAATGGGGTATTGGTCATCTTTAATGCAATCTATCTACCACAGGAGTTGGTGGTCGGTTATGCAACAAAGCTAATTGTTCTCTTTCTCAATGTTGTCAAGATTAGTGTGCTCCAACTCTTTTATTCCATCTCAAAGTATTTGGCAAATCTGCATGATTTCATTTTGGCAGGATATGAGTTAATGATCTTTGTTTTTTGGGTGAACGCACTAAAGAAGTTTTGGAAGGACATGGTTCGTGATTTAAAGACTATACAAAAGCTAATACTGCATGAGTATAGTACACCATTGGACCAATTGGCTGGCCTCTTTCCTGACTGCTGCATGCATCTTTCTCAGCTTGAGAGGCTTGAGGACAAGCCTCATCTTAAGGGGGTGGGATTGATGCGACTCTAAGCTATTGGGCTTCGATTATGACTAATTAGACCACCTATTGTCATTACTATCAATTAAGCCCATTACTTAGTAATACTATTAGGTCCATCCATACCTCAAACTCTAGCTATCCTTGGGTATATTTAAACCTCTTTTATGATGTAAAGAGACTATGAATGAATATATGAATTTCCTTTGATTTCCCTTTCCATTTCCTGCATTTACTTTCTCGCATTTTCCCTCTTACGATGTTAGATCCTATCATCTCTTCATGGTAAATCTCCAAAACAATGACCTGCACAAACGACTCAACCGCCGTGCCACCATCGTCTTCTCCGTCCCCAAGATTATCTTTCAGCGATCTGTTACAGAAATGAAGGGAAGGTTTGTGTGGTTTTGGGAAGCAATAGCCGATGCTATTGTATAAGTGGGCTCAGTTTTGGGGTTCTGGCTGCTAGGGTTTGAGAAAGGGGAAAATGAAGGCCAAATGGGTGTGTTTCTGTCTCTCTCCCCCATCCCTCTCAATCTCTCAATCAGCGACACCGACCTTTGATTTGAGGAGAAAAAATCAACCCTAACCCCACTTTTTGGCAGCCTCACTCCTTTCTCTCCCTTCCCCTCCCTGCCATCCCACGCTTCTCTCCCTGAAATCCCTCCACAAATCCGTGAGTTCTGTCTGAAGCACACACACAATGGTAGAAATGTAAATAATGCAAAATCGAGAGCCCATTTTAAAATAGATTTGCAAAATCGTAAATATATCAAAATCTGTTTAGAGTCAAAATTACCCTCCCAACTTTTGATAATTACCCTCCCAACCAGTGCCATTTGGCTGGTATTATTGTAAATAGCGTAAAATCGAGTGGCAACCAATTGATTGTAGCTAAGCTACAGTCAATTCATTCCTCAATTTTGGAATAGATAATGGTACCACACACACATATTGTTGAGGCCTTTTGGTAAAATCTCATGCTTGTTGCTTCGGGGTGGCTAAAGTGAGGGGAGTATCGGCAATACCGACTTTTGTGCGTGGTACCTGTTGGCGACCTGTCCATTGGCAACCCACTATTGTGGCCTTCCACACAATAATTAAGGTATAAGAAATTGGATTGAGTTGGCCATTGTTTCCTTGCACCATGGGCTAAACATGTGTTGTAAGTGTGTGCGCGCGAGTGTGAGAGATAGTGATCTGGCTGAAAGTATCCAAATTCGCTTTGATTATGAATCCTAATGTGCTAATAGTAGCTCTTGATGATTTTTGTGAGAATATCCGAGCTTTTGGATTGGTGGAAGTTGTTAGGTGGGTTTGGTCGTATATGATATATGACTTCATTTTAGTTTTGTGCTTGGATTTTTTCGGAATGAAACAACTAGGAGAGGGGAAGGTCTTGAACTTACTCTGATTTGGCATGATTTTGTTAGTACTTATACCTTGCACCATAAGGAGAATGCAGAAGGTTGAGCTTGAAATCTTCCTGTGTTCATGTATATTTAATTAAGGGCTTGTTTACTTATCAATAATGAGAAAATAAGAAATCAGTTAACTACGAAATGCGAAAAAGTAAGGAAAGGGAATTGGATTAACACTCAAATTGCTGAAATTGGGTTGTTCCATTACGTATTTTAGATAATCCATTACTGATTACATGCAAGTAGACACGAGGAAGTCCTGAAGGGAACCCATTCCCTTTCTTTTCATTCCAATTACAGATAAACAACCCTAAAAAAAACTTATTATTCAGTTTACAGAAAAGTTCCAAAGTTTCATCATTTGAGGGATATGCGATGACTTAATTTGGATGGTTATACTAATATAAATTTATGACGTAAATGACACAAGTTCTACCGACACATAACGCTTCGATGTTTTAGATTACTTTTCTATTAGATTTATTACGATTTACACAAGGGAAATTCTTGTTTATCATTCTTATGAAAAATAAAAAATGTTGAGAGATGCATGGTTTTATGGGATTATCAGTAGTTTAGTACAAGTAAAACTATTATATGGGATCACATACTTATAAGTTCACTTTTGTGTATTCTTATTGATGTCTCTTTGGTCATATGCATCTGCCCTTAATTTATGTCCTTTGAATTTCTTCCTCGTCGTTATTAATTTGATCTTTGAGTGATAATTTTATGGAAGTTTTTGCTTATGTTGCTTCCACATGATATGTACTGCAGATATGACATGGCTTCAAACCGTTGGTGTAAGGAGTCACGTATACCAAGACAGGCCCCATGCAACTCAGCTTTTAGATTCGTTGTATTGGATGGAGAGTTGCATGTAATAACCCTTTTGAAGGCAGTCGAGCCAGCAGAAATCCGCAGGTCGCGATTGCATACGAGAGCTGGCACACTTTACGTCCAAATATACCATCCTAAGAAGAAGACATGGATATCTATCATAACAAAGTCACCTTTCTATTACAGCTTGGATTTCAATACTGCAGTTATGAGCACCATTTGCTTGTGAATCTCGATTCTTATTGCTTGTACTTGTGTTGATAATTGTACCGATTGATGTCCAGCGCTGTCTATATTGGTTCTTCGGGGTCATTGCTGCTAGCATATTTGTCTAGTCCGAATGTACAGCAGACCAAAATAAATACCTTACCAGTGAGTAAAGTGGTAAGTAGTTAAGGTTGAATTCATGAGTTACATATATTTGTATCATTTATTTTTCCAGAGAACAGGCATAGGTATGTATTATATACACATATATATAAGTAAAGATGTGTTATATAGCTTTGTTGCTTGTGCACTAATCAATCTTTACCCGTGTCATTTTACGTTTTAAGTTGATTTGTTTAGTATGATTTTCAAGTCCGGTTCCCGGGTTTGTAGTGTCACCGAGTATTTACTCCTCCATACGTATGATAATGATACTTTAATTACATCTAAGGCTAGAGTTGGACTCTCTCCTTTGCTCCCTTCCCGTGCCGTGTTGAGAACAATAAAACGGCTCGTGTTAGAAACACGAGTCGTTATCCCAACAAGTGAAGTCTTTTCAGAATTTCCAACCAACGAAAAGAATGTAGTGTAAATTTGTAGCACGGGCAAAAATTTAGACCAAAATGTAGACATTCCCAAGTAAAGATTCAGTTTTCCACCTGGTTTGGTGATTTCCAACATTTTCTATACATGACGAAGCAATTAGTGCGGCTAAAGTATAGGAACTGGATCCTCCCCTGAGCTCAAGAGGGGGATCCTCATGAGCAGCCCATCCGGGCTATTTAAACTTGATCCAACGGCTGTAATTATTATAACTTTTAGAGGGGTCTCCAATTTAGAGCCGTTTGATCAAATTTTAACGGTACAGATGGGCTGCTCAGGAGGATCCCCATCCTGAGCTCAGGAGAGGATCTAGTTCCTAAAGTAGAAATTGGCTGGCTATGAAGAATGGGGTATTGCGGCGTTAAACCGCAAAATGTATTGCAAGTTTCGCTTTTATACATCCATGAGTTCAAACTTGAGATATACGAAATTCAAGTCCTAATATACAATCAGCAAGTCAACCCAAAAGTTTTCATTAACATTTTGGTCAAACGTTCGAGCAGAAAATGAAGGAATCTGCTTTGTCATCGGAGATAAATATCTCTGTATCTACAACACTCATCATGTAACTTGTAAACATAAGAAGATATATATTTTTGCGACACTAACTGGGTTGTAGGTCTCGAAGTGAAGGTATTGCGAAGTCCATAGTAAGTGCAAAGAAACATATGTTGTGGGTTTGGTTTTGATTTCTTTGTGACCCAAAATGCATGCCAATTAAATAGAGATCTTTCTTTGCAAGACTCGTGCTAATACGTGTAAGAAGAGATGCCAACTTAAGAAATTTGAAAGTTTTACTTTGAATTCTACTATCATAGACGAACAAACTCGTTTCTTCTGTTCTGACCATTCAATTTTTAATGTTTTCCACAAAAGAAAAAGGTTGAAAGTCATGCAGATTGGTGCATATAAATACACACGTATCTAACCTCCACATAACACATCCTTCATAATTAAGCTAGCTACCTTTGTTTAATATCTATAAGTACAAGATTAATAGATCACCATGAGGTTTCTTAATTGTTTATTCGCAGTTATAACAGTTGTATTTCTCATGAGTATGGACCCGCATGTGGTTAGTGCAGGCAGAATGTTGCATGATGAGAAAGAAAACTTGAAGACGATAACGACCGTGAACAAAAACATCGTGTTGATGGATTCGAAGCAGAGGGGCGATCCTCCTACCCCTGGATCTAATCCGACGACCCCTAGGTCTGCTGATCTTGCCGATACAACCATCAACCAAAGGAACTTTGCAGGCCACACTACTACTACTCCACCTCCTCCACACGATGCATACCCTAATAAGATACATCAAATTATGTGATATAATATTTTTATTGTGCAGAATAAGTAAAGGGGAAAAAACCTATATAATGTGATATAATATAGTGTTTACTCTGCATAATAAGTAGAGGGGAAAAACCCTAGTTGTCTTTGTATTGCTTGCAGCACACTCTACTTGAATAAGAAAATAGACGAATTCTCTTACAAATATCTTATTTTATTCTTTATGCAGTATGAGACTGGAGACGAATAGAATGTAATAAGATGTTTTATTCAAGCACTATAAGATGATACAAAGAACAAGTTAAAATGTTTCATTTGAAAGTCAAACATAAGCATTATAGCAACAAAAACGTCATCAAAAGAAGTGCTGCCCAAACACTATCACAGGGCAAAACAAAGAAATATACAAAAAAAAAAAGAAAAAAAAGAAAAAAAAAAAGACACACATAAAGGCGTTTACAACCATATCTCCTAATATCCTAATATTGAAATCTTCTAATCAATCGTAGAAATGTCAAGTTAGACTTGGAACACTAATGCAGTGTGCCTCGGTAAATAACCATCGCATCATAAAACATGTAACGCTTTGCTGACCTCTCATCTGCATCCCACATTGAAATCCGATGGAGTCCATCACAACCATTTAACCTCCCCGCGTCAGCCATAGGCAAATAAAAAGATTCTCAATACTCATTTAAAAGTTTGTTGTGATAAGGAAACTGTTTGTGCAAATATAGAATGCAGTAACAACATTCCCGTGATTGATCTAGGTGGAGCCGAAGGCGGTGGTCATACCTGTATAAATGAGCAGATACTCAAAGCTAGTCAAGAATTTGGTTTTTTTTTCTTTTTCAGGTAACTTATCGACTATAGAGACTTCAAATTCTTTTCTTCATTTTTTTAATGTCTGAAGAAAGTTGAGATTCCTCTATAAATCAATTGGTAATATAGAGAGTAACCCACCTCTTATAAGTTCATACAAGATCTCTCATCCCATCAATGTGAAATTCTTTCTCAACATGCCCGCTTACGTGTGACGACTTTCAAGCCAATCATGTGGACACCACAAACGGGGTTATGTGGAGCATGTATGGCCGTTAGACTTCACATGTGAGACAACCTGCTCTTATATCATAAAGAAAGTTGGGGTTCCACCATAAAACCAATTGGCAATATGAGAAGTACTTCAACATCTTATTAGCCTATGCAAGGTTCTTTCCCCCATCAATATGAAATTCTTTCTGAACAATGTCGAGCATCGCCTTGCCGGCCTTGGATCACAATCAAGGTATTGTTTATGTCTTCTATTTAATTACAAGATTGTCTGCATTATGTGAGCCTTTATTAAGCCAATTGAGACACATAAAGAATTATCTTTATTCCAGATTGATATAAAAAAATTTGGAATATATGGATGGTTGACTTTAAATCATAGGCAAGTTTGAAAGCAATTTCTCAACTTTATATGTGCACTAGTTTTTGACACGCCCCGATCCCGATGTCCCACGGCCATCGGGATGGTTACGTGCTGGTCAACATCCGAGGGTGACGAAAGCCATTTATTGAATGCAAATGCTGAGAACAAGAAATAAATAAGACTTATAAATTTAAATATAATGAATTAACATGCAATTGAGGAACGTGTTTAGAGAATACAACTAATTCGAGACATTAGAAAATAAATAATATAAAATTGAATGAGCAAAGGAGTGGGTCCTACACCGAGAGAACTCGAAGATGCCGATGTAGAAGTGCCTTGACGCTAGGATTATACACCTCGATTCTAAGTCCTAAGGGGACGCAAAACAAACATGAGTGGACCAAGTTGATATATATATATATATATATATAATAAAATAGTTATCAACATACTAACCCCTAAAGTTTGATGAAAACTAATAGCATAATAAGTTGTAGGTTTTTCGAAAACCCTAGCATGCCATAAAATCTTTCCTGAAACATAACTCGTATATAATGTGCTAACTAGTGGTGTTAGTATCACCCGAAGGCATATAGAACTCTTCCTTCAGAAACTTCCTTCATAAGTATCAATCGTCCGTAGGCTCCTACAACACTCAACCCAAAGGTCAATATAAGTATCAATCGCTCGTAGGCTCCTACAACACCGAACTCGAAAGTCAATATAAGTATCAATTGCCTGAAGGCTCCTACAACACCCAACCCGAAGGTCAATATAAGTGACCACTAGATAAGCACAAAACCACTTAAAAGTAATATTTCCAAACATAGGTACATATATCTCAAAATCAACTTCATAGTATAAAGTCATCCATCATCTATACTATAAAGAAGTGTGTAAAAGCATGTTCATAAGCAGTATAAAGTCATCCATCATCTATACTACAAAGAACATGAGTTTGATAAAATATGGTAATTCAAAATATTCTAAGTAAGCATACTATCTCATAAAATGTTTCATAAAACGTAGTCATTAAATCATGTTTTTCACGTATGCATTTCTACTATTAAAACATGCACTTTAGAAGGGGTCCACTCACAAATACTCTGCTGTCGAAGAGCCGTACAAAATAGGAATGACGAAATCGCCGCTAATATTCGCACCTAAACACATAAAGTGTCCAATTAATAAAACTCTATTCAAATGATTGAATTTGGAAAAGAAGATGTCAAAGGGTCCAGGACATCAAAATTAGCCTAGGAGGGGTCTTGGACGAAAACCTTTAAAAAGTAAAAAAGTCAATGTTGACCGTTGACCGGTCAAAGTCAAAGTCAACACTGACTGTTGATCGAATCAAAGTCAACGAATTCGGGTTGGTTAATGGATCGGGTCAAATGGGGTTTGAGATTGGTTCGGGTTCCTAGGCTTAGGCTTGGGTTCTAAGGCCCAAGGGCCTGGGCTTGAAAGCCCGGCCTAAGGATCTAGTGGGTTGTGTTCCAACGGGCTAGATGCAAAGGCCGGAAGGCCTAAGCCTACACGGCCTAAGGCCTAGGTTCGAAAAGGTTTAGGGTTTCCAATTAGGCTGGGCATCGAAAGGGTTTTGGGTTAATAAAATATATAAAAATAAAAGGGTTTGGGTTGGGTTTAAACGGGCCTAAGCCCGAGTTCCAAATGGCCCATATGCCTAAGAGGTAGGGGTTTGGGTTTGGGTTGCCCTAAGGCTTGGGCTCAAATGCAACGGCCCGAAGGCCTAATTTCGACATAGATGACTTCGGAGCTTCCTCGATTCCGGTCGACAGCAAAACGTCAATCTACCCTTCGATCTAATTACGATCATGAAGCTATAAGAAAGGGGAAGAGGTTTTGTACCTGAGATCCAACGGAGAATGGACGGGGTGGCCGGAATCTCATTCGAAAAGCACAAGGTTCGCCAAAGAGATTTGGGTGCCTCTGGGTGTCCCGAAGCTTGCAGAGATAAGGGGGAGTGAAAGAATGAGTCTAGGAGGCGATGGTGGTATTGCGCCATCGTCGGGGTGGCTCAGGTGTGACGGTGGTGTCGATCGGGAAAGGGGAGTGCGAGAAAGAGAGAGAGAGAGAGAGGGTGAGTGAGAGGGATAGAGAGTTGAGAGAGTGGGAGATTCAAGAGAGAGATCGAGGAAAAAGAGAGAGAGTAAGTGGGTTAGTGGGCTGCCACGTGGCAGTCAATGAGAGGAGGAAATTTTGGATAAAGGATCTGGATAAGGCAAATAAGTGGGGGACTAAATTGAAAACTTCAAATACTTTTAGAGGAAATGTAAAATTATAAACTAAATTTGCGGAGGGGTTTTACAATTTTCCCCTTCAATCATTGTGAGGCTCAAGGTTCCAAAAGACACTAGGTGCTAGTCAGGAGGCAGGCTGGGGCCTAGCGCCTAGGTGGCTAGGTGGAGTCCAGGCGGGTGCCTAGGCGGACTAGGTGGATTTAAATAAATCCACTATATTTTGTGTAAATAAGTGTCTGTTTATACTTAAAATATATATAATTTCATCATAAACTATAAAATAGAATGATATATGTATTATGAAGTATTGGAACATAATGAAAACATGGGAAACAAGCATATAGTGTGTGCTCATTTAAGTATTCAACAAGTTTCTTACAATTTATTGAAAAAAATTAAATGCAAATTGAAAGTTATATGTCTAAGTGGGTCGCAAACTAGGCAGGTGCCTAGGCGGGTTTGGGTGGGCTAGGCGGTCTAGTCGGGCGCTTCAGGTGGTCTAGGTATCTTCCTTAATTTTCAAACGCTTAGATATTAATCGGACGAGGGGGTGACCAACCGCCTAGCACCTAGGTGGGGCCTAGGCAGCGCTAGGCGGGAATTTTTAGAACAGTGGTGATGCTAGATACACATTGAGGGACTGGAGAAGTTTATTTCAAGCTGGTACAATGGTCAAACCTTGCTTGAGAGTTACATATTCCCACCGAATGCAAGCCCTGGGAATCTTACTACCGCTCTTTCGTGAGACAACATTCCAGCGATTGATCTGGATGGAGTAGAAGGCAGTGATCAAACCTATATAATCCAGAAAATACTCAAGGCTAGCCAGGAATTTGGGTTTTTTAGGTAACTTTTTGAGATTTCAAATACTCTTCCTTGATCATCGAGTAACCACTGCTTTAGATTTTCAATTACTATGTTATGCGTCATCCAATTAATGTTATTTACAAAGCAGGTTGTCAACCATGGCATATCAGAAAGTTTGTTGAATGACACAATGGGTGTGTTCAAGGAGTTCTTTGACTTGCCTGCAGAAGACAAGGCAAACCTCTACTCTGAAGACTCGAAAAAAAGTTGCAGGCTCTCAACCAACAGTGGATATTTTGATTTGGAAGATGTTCATTTGTGGCGTGATTACCTATGACACCCTTGCCATCCTCTAGAGGAATGTATGCAGCAGTGGCCTCAACAGCCTAGTAGATATAGGTAACAAAGATATATAGATTCATGTTCTGAAAACTCCTCCTTTTTTTGTTGCAATATGTGACATATGTATTTTCATATCTACAAATACTAATTATTGAAGATACGGATTCCAGAGATCTTGTTGGGACATGTTCTGCACAAGTGAGAAAAGTAGCTATGAAAGTTTTGGAGCTAATAAGTGAAGGACTTGGGCTCGGAATTGCATATTTTAGGGATGAACTTTGCCATAATGTGACACTCTCAGTTAATCATTACCCGCCTTGCATATTTTAGGTGTACCTAAACATTGTGATCCAAACCTCATAATTATTTTACTTTAAGAAGATCATGTAAATGGACTTCAAGTTTTCAAAGACAGGGAATGGATCAGTGTGGAGCCTATTTCACAAGCACTGGTGGTTAACATTGGCCATCAGCTACAGGTACATCAGTAGATTCAGTATGTACCCTTCTTTACGGGGAAGATTATATATAGGTTTCAAAGCTGTCAATATAATGTTTGTTGATATAGTTGATATTAATGGTACTTTAATAGATAGCTGTCAATATCATGTCGATATGAGGGCCTGCGTATATTTCCCCAAATATGTAGTCACCCTTCTTAATTACCATATGAAAACCCTTTTCTTTTTTATTGACATGAGATGTAGATTATCAGTAATGGGAAGCTGAAAAGTGCTGAACATCGGGCAGTGACGAGTTCAAGCCATTCCGGGACATCTGCTGCATTTTTCATCGCGCATTCAGACGATTGCATTGTAGAACCTGCTGGAGCTCTTATTAGTGCAAGCAACCCATAACTCTATAAACCCTTTCAATACAAAGAGTTCTTTATCAACTATGTTATGAAGCAGGGTAAAACCGAAGTTTTACTAGAAACGTTTAAGCTCCAAGCTTAGTTGATCATGCAAGAATTTTAGTTTTGTATTGTTTTCATTTGAATAACTTGCTTTCCCTTTGCTCTATGTGCGAGGCAAAACTAGAATAATTGGTTCAAATTTATTTCGGCGTTGGTTCATAAATATTGTAAAATAATTGCCAATGCAGTACTTTTTATTGGAAAGTTTGATCACAATAATTCTAATTGGGGAGTTTTCTGGGATTGCAGGCAGAGAAAAAGGCTAGCATCTGCTGTATATGTGTTGAAAATCTTATTTAACTCTGTATCATGTATAGATATATGAAATCGATTACATAAAATAACAAGTAAATTTTTATTCATAACTGTCTGCTCCTTGTAATTACCATAACAGAAAAATTATGTCTTAAAAAGTAACATAATAATAGGATAACCAAACAAAGAAAATACAACAAATTAAACTCTCAACTCCTAATTACGCTTAACTCGAACTCCATCCTTTCTCTTGGTAGCCTAATATTCCTTCTTTTCTCAATTTACTTCTTCATTGAATCTTTTATTCAAATCACGCTTTGGAGCTTTCTTAGGATCAGCTTCACTATTACGAGGTTGGTACTTTTTCGGTGCTGGTGGGCATGGGACATCTTCCGGTCGCATTTATCTACTTCCTTTAGTTGTTGGGTTGTTGCACTTACTTCAGACATCTTAATCACTGAAATAAGTTAAAGCGCACACTACTTTGCAACGAACAAACACAAGGCCAATGGAATAAGCCTAAAGCCAAGTACTCTAGGAAATTATACGTTGATGTGTTGAGAATACTAAGCCCTAGATTTATACTGTTTGTCATAGGCTTGTTTCCTTTCCCGAAAACAAATGAAATCCTAAATAGGTTAAGCACATTTAAAGCTTTTCAAACCATAAAAGGAAGATAGCTTCATCCTAGAAAGAAAGGGAGCCCACCTCCCTTAAGGGAAAGTTAAGTCGGATAACGCGGGGGTACAACAAAAGCAAAACCCAATAATAAAACCACAATGTTAAAGGAAAATAGAAACGAAAAATAAATTTGGTTTATAATTTTTTTGTGTCCCTTAAAAGAGGATACAACTTCTCTACCCTCCCACTTCCCATACACTCTCATCCCCTCCTATTTTGTGCAGTCACGGTTAAGCCACATCAACATTTTATATTGATTTTTTTATAGAGATAATAAGACAAAAAGCAATAGTAATATAAAATATTGACGTGACTTAACTGTGACCGCACAAATATGAGGGGATGAGAGTGTATGGAAAGTGGGATGGCAAAGAAGCCAGGTCCCTTTAAAGAATACAATGTTTACAAACATATATTGTATAAGTTGCATCGTATCACATACAAAAAATATGTAAAAAAAAAAATACATTATCAAATAAAGATTTTTTTTGTCATTTGTATTATATTCTGTCAAACTCATATATAGCTTACACAACTTATTAAGCTAAAACAAAAAACCAACGGTTAGGTCTTTCCTTAATTATTCATTAGTAAGAATATAAAATTAATTGCATATTATTTGCAAAAAAAAAAAAGAATCTTTGGTTGATGGTTAAAATTTGATATGTGGATCGATGTGGCCCTCTTCGCAGGATAAACACGTTGCCATCATTTTTCATGTGAGTAATGTACTCGTCATCTGGCCATTACATGCAAGAATCCCGCCTTTGTAGAGTCTTATTAATTTGTTACAACTTCAAGGGTTGGTCGGATCTGAACCACCGGGTGGGGCAGAACCCTTCTGCAGTACTTGCTTGATAATCAAATTCATAGGGAAGTTGTATTTGACAGTAGTACCCCTATCCCTAATTTGTAGAACATCCTCCTTCATCATCATGAGTTTCTCTTTACCCTGCAAAACTCTACAGGCCTCGAGTGAGTGCGTGTTCACAAGAAACACCACTACCATGGCCACCAAAAGCATATTCAAAAACTTCATGTTGTTCCTTGTTTGGCAATAATAATTTTTCTTTTTTCTTTCTTTCTCTGTATGCAATGCAAACAAGGAGATGGAGAACGAATGAATGAATTATAGAGGACTATAGAGCTCTCTATATATATGGACCAACTTCTATTATGAGTTGAATTTTCCAATAATATTTTATGAAGCTATTCTTTGTTTTCACTATTGAGTCAAAAGGTCAGATATTGAATGAGTCATACAATTACGAGAAGAAACTGGGTTGCACAAAAAAATAAATAAAGAAATATATATATATATATATATATATATATGTAAAATCACCTCAGAAAATTCCATATCATTTCGATCGTTATTATACGTTGTATATAGTTATTATGAGTCATACAATTACGAGAAGAAACTGGGTTGCACAAAAAAAAAAAATATATATATATATATATATATATGTAAAATCACCTCAGAAAATTCCATATCATTTCGATCGTTATTATGCATTGTATTTAACTATATATATATGCATGGAAATATCTCGCAATATTATATGGAATAAGGTAATAGTAATTAAATTAACCGAGTGATAAAGTTGAGAATTGATCAATTCATTTGCTTGCTTCGCAAACTGAGAACTTAATTAGAAGTAAGGCTTGACGGGGAAGCATTAACTACGACCTTGAAAGTTTGAACGTTTGTAGTATTGGATGTGTGCTAACCTTTCATACGACATGGATTACTCTGAAAAAAAAAATTTGAATTTCATGGTATACGACTGAAAGTCCCATTTGACTGGAACATATCATGCATGCATGATGTGTAGAATGATTCTTTCTTAATTAGGTTAAATACTCCCTCTTTTTATGAACGCTATTCTTTAATTACTACTTTATATCTTCATTTATGTATAAGGATTTAGGAGGTCTCTCATATAAACATATTAAGCTTAGGATGCAGTAGTAAGCAATTTTTTAGTGTAATTAACGGTCACACATGACACGTGTATAATTAACAGAGTGGACATCATAGTTGATATATCATACATTAGGGAATAATATTTATAAATAAATACACGCATGTTAACACAAGTGAACTAATAACAAGACAAAACAATGTGACAGCCACAACGTAAAATCTCCAAGAACTGCAACTAACAGCCAATACCAATTAAGTTTTTAATATTTGGATGATCCACAGGCACATGGTTTGGTTTTGATATCTTTGTACCCGAAATGTGATACTGCAGCGCAGTCTTAAAAAAAAAAAAAGTTCTTTAGTTGCAAAACTTCTGCATGCATGTTATAACCATAAACCCTAAACCATGTATTATTGGACCCTGTTATATACCCTATATAATTGAGCAAATACTCAAGGTTTGTGAGGAATTTTTTTGTTTTTTTTTTTTTTCAGGTTACATTATAGACTTTCAACTTTCAATTACTATGTTTTGTGTCATCTCTAGTTAACTAATACTATATACATGTAATCTAATATCCTAGTGGACAGAGTGTTGACTATTCAACCACGTGTCTCAATCGATTTAGAAATTTTTTCCTCCCTTAAATTATTGTAGTAGTTTCAAACTCTCCCTTAACTTTTTCTAAAAAAAGTTAACTAATATTACATGAAGCAGAGTAAACAAACCCTGGAATATCAAAAAAATTTGTTCAAGGAGTTCTTTCAGTTGTCTACATGCAAAAGAACACAATTACCAAATTGGTCTCTACAAATTAGATATTGGTAAGTAAGAGGCGCCAGGCAGTTCCATGCCATGGTACCAAACATTACCATCACAAATAATTGAATTCCAACATATATAATATGCAAAAATAATTTTAATCAACTCTAGAGTTTCTCTTACATGTATAGATATGTCAAACCCATCATATAAAACAGAAAGTAAATCTTTATTCAAAACTATTATCAATTCCTCTTACTTGCATACCCGTAATAAGCAACCAAAAAGAAATATTATTTCATAAAAGTAACATAACGAATATGCCGGAGACGTCGCCAGTGCTATGGGCTTTGGCTATGAAACTCCTAAGTTATAAATAACCTTGACTTGAAACACCATCCTTCTCTTGATAGCCCTAATATTATTTCTTAATTCAATTTGCGTACTTCATTGAAATTTTTATTCAAATCACGTTTTGGGGCTTTCTTAGGATCAACTCCATTATTGGGAGGTCGGTACTTTTTTGGCGCTGGCGGGCATGGCACATCTTCCGGTCGCATTAATCTGCTTTCTTTAGTTGTTGGGCTTGTTGAACCTACTTAAGACATCTCGATCACTAAAATCGACTAAAGTGTACACTACTTTGCAACAAACAATCGTAAGGCCAATTGAAGATGGCTACATACTCAAGGAAAATTAAAGAGGGGTACGTTGAGAACTTGAGAATAGTATAAGCCCAATATTTATACTAGTTTTGTTGCAGGCTTATTTTCTTTCCAAGCAAAGGAAGTCCTAAATAGGCTAATCCTACAAAGAAAGGGAGAAAAAGGAAAAAAAAAAAAGCTTTTCAAACCTTAATAGGAATATAGCTTTAGAGAGAAGGGGAGTAAACAAACAGTAAGATATGTAATATGAGTGTAAACATCGAAATTTCGGTAAATAAATGTTGACCGATAAATCAAAGTTTCAAAGCTCATGTATTATATAAATTTTACACGTAGCGTGTGTCTAAACAAAAAATCAAAATAAGTTGGAAAAAGTCATTAAACAGGACACGTGTCAACACCTGGCAGAAACGACTTATTTCATCTGGAATATTATATTCAAAATTAGGCCTTGGAAATTTCTATAAATAGAAGGCTAATTCATTCATTTAGGAGAACCAATTCATATTACACCTTGAAGCTCTGAAGCTCTGAAACTCCGAAACTCTCAAGCATCCAGGCTCCCGAAGAATCAAGAAAGCCTTCTTCATTCTTCGTTCATCGTTCTTCCAAGATCAAGCCCCAACGGCCCTTTGGATCAACAATCATCCACCAATTTAAGATCAAGCCCCGACGGCCCTTGAAGAAAGTGTTCTTCGTTCTTCGTTCATCGTTCTTCCAAGATCAAGCCCCGACGGCCTTTGGATCAACCATCCACCAATTCAAGATCAAGCCCCAAAGGCCCTTGAAGAACTTCCACCAATTCAAGATCAAGCCCCGACGGCCCTTGAAGAAAGCACCATCGTTCATCATCCGTTCATCCAAGATCAAGCCCCAACGGCCATTTGGATCAACAACGTCGACAAATCCACACACATCTAACCGTTCTTCAAGATTAAGCCCAAAAGCCCTTGAAGATCCGTTCATCACTGTTATTCAAGATCAAGCCTTAACGGCCCTTGAAGAAACATTCATCCTCAAGATCAAGCCCCAACGGCTCCTTAAAGATCCGCTCAAATCCACCTTCAAAGATCAAGCCCACGACCCCTTGAAGAAACTTCCAACAGTTCATCTAAGATCAAGCCTCAACAGCCCTTGGATCAACGAAACATCCACAAACCAACACCTTACGGAGATCGAATCAGAGGATCAAAGATAGAGAGATTGTAACCCAAAATCATCAAAAATACAAAATATTTGTTTGTGCACGTTGTTCTTGTCTCTTTCGTTTCAGGAATTTTTCGTGTTCACAAATTGGCACGCCCAGTGGGCCAATCTTTCCCTCTCATCTCTTTCCCCGTTCAAAAAATTTAAGCACACTTCCAAAAGTAATGGCATCAAGGAAGGCTCAAACTGTTCCCGCAACCGGCGCAAAGAACAAGAACGTCCTCGTCGCAAGTGGTGTCACTTTAGGCATCACGACTCGAAGCAAGGCAAGAGCTACTTCTGCCGCCTCTTTCACCTCTGCATCAACTCTGCCAAGGGAACAAGAGCACCCAAGGCACGAGCCTTTAATCACCTTAGCCTCACCAAGGGCACCAAGGGGTGAAAGTCCAAGGAAATACTCCGAATCCATGCTCTCCGATGCCGATTCGAGCGGCAGTTCAGCCATGCAAGTCATGACCATTGGAGAAACTTCAATCGATGAGCAGCTGGCTCAAATGAATGAAGCAATCGCAAGGCTAACCCGAACTGTGGAAGAAAAAGACTTGCAAATCGCTGCACTCGTCAACCGATTGGAGCCACAGGACGGCGAGAACCCTAACCCAGAAGATGAGCCTACGGTGGAGAGAATCGATGCGAAGCCGGAGCCAGACCAAGCAGCGGCACTCATGGGATCTCTTTCTATCCAGCAGCTGCAAGAGATGATCACCAACACCATCAAGGCACAGTACGAAGGGAGCTCAAATACCTCCAGGTTGTACTCAAAGCCTTATTCAAAGAAGATTGATGCCCTAAAGATGCCGAGGGGATATCAACCACCAAAGTTCATGCAGTTTGATGGAAAAGGAAACCCAAAGCAGCACGTTGCACATTTTGTCGAAACTTGCAACAACGCGGGGACGGAGGGAGACTACCTCGCCAAGCAGTTTGTGCGCTCGCTGAAAGGAAACGCCTTTGAGTGGTACACAGACCTAGAGCCTGAGTCCATCAACAGCTGGGAACAGTTGGAAAGGGAATTCCTCAACCACTTCTACAGCACCCGCCGCACTGTGAGCATGCTAGAGCTAACGAGCACAAAGCAGTGGAAGGACGAGCCAGTCATTGACTACATCAACAGATGGCGCACTCTAAGCCTCGACTGTAAAGACAGGCTCTCAAAAACTTCTTCAATCGAGATGTGTATCCAAGGCATGCAATGGGGTTTGCAATACATCATTCAAGGCATCAAACCACGGACCTTCGAAGAGCTTGCCACCCACGCCCATGACATGGAGTTAAGCATCGCCCATCATGGGAAGAATGAACCGTTCGCCAACTACAAGAACGACAAAGTTCTTGAGACAAAGGTGGAGAAGGCTACGTGGAAATCCACCAAGGAAGCAATGACAGTCAACTCAGCAGAAGGAATTTGAGATGAGGAACTCGAGAAGATGCCACATCTGCCTGAGGAACAGATAAAGGAAATGAAAATGATACCTTGAAGCATGTGGAGACAAGTGCAACAAAGCACGTGCTGATTCATCCACTATTTCTTTAAAATCAAAAGTATCTCATATCATCATGGTTGTAATCACTCTGGGTAGTGGACTCATTTTGACCCTCAAATTCTTGGGTCGACTCGCTAGGCGTTATGGGCTGCACATGCCGATTCACCACCCTTGAATCAAATCCTTAAAGATCAAGTCACCAACTGGAAGAAAAGCCCATCAATCTTGAAGATCATACCGTTGACCAAACTGCTCAGGTGTGAATTAGAAATATTGAACAAAGCAACAAGTCGTCACCTTCACCTCGTGCCTGCTTGCCATGTGTTCGAGTCAACCTTCAAGAATCAAGCCTCAACGGCCCTTGAAGAAGTTTCCGGCCAAATTCAAGATCAAGCCTCGACGGCCCTTGAAGAAATCACAAGTCCGATTCAAGATCAATTGTCTACCACTCTTGAATCAAAAACCTAGTTCAAGAATAAGCTGTGGAAAATCAACAATTTGAGGAATCCAGAAAATCCTCCAACCCAGTTCAAGATCAAAGCTGTGGAAAGTCAACAAGTGCAACAACATACGTGCCGATTCATCCACTACCAAAGCCAAGGATCATCTACCACATGAAACTCCTTATGGTCCAATTTCAACCTTCACAAGATCAAGCCTCGACGGCCCTTGAAGAAATCTCAAGCCCAATTCAAGATCAAGCCTCGATGGCCCTTGGATCGACATCTACATTAAGGGACTTCAAAACGCATCTCCTACACGCGACAAGCACATGTATACAATGCGTCTTGAAGTGGGGGCATTTGTAGACATCGAAATTTCGGTAAATAAATGTTGACCGATAAATCAAAGTTTCAAAGCTCATGTATTACATAAATTTTACACGTAGCGTGTGTCTAAACAAAAAATCAAAATAAGTTGGAAAAAGTCATCAAACAGGACATGTGTCAACACCTGGCAGAAACGACTTATTTCATCTGGAATATTATATTCAAAATTAGGCCTTGGAAATTTCTATAAATAGAAGGCTAATTCATTCATTTAGGAGAACCAATTCATATTACACCTTGAAGCTCTGAAGCTCTGAAACTCCGAAACTCTCAAGCATCCAGGTTCCCGAAGAATCAAGAAAGTGTTCTTCGTTCTTCGTTCATCAAGCCCCGACGACCCTTTGGATCAAGAATCATCCACCAATTCAAGATCAAGCCCCGACGGCCCTTGAAGAAAGTGTTCTTCGTTCTTCATTCATCATTCTTCCAAGATCAAGCCCCGACGGCCCTTGGATCAACCATCCACCAATTCAAGATCAAGCCCCAAAGGCCCTTGAAGAACTTCCACCAATTCAAGATCAAGCCCCGACGGCCCTTGAAGAAAGCACCATCGTTCATCATCCGTTCATCCAAGATCAAGCCCCAACGGCCCTTTGGATCAACAACGTCGACAAATCCACACACATCCAACCGTTCTTCAAGATTAAGCCCAAAAGCCCTTGAAGATCCGTTCATCACCGTTATTCAAGATCAAGCCTTAACGGCCCTTGAAGAAACATTCATCCTCAAGATCAAGCCCCAACGGCTCCTTGAAGATCCGCTCAAATCCACCATCAAAGATCAAGCCCACGGCCCCTTGAAGAAACTTCCAACAGTTCATCTAAGATCAAGCCTCAACGGCCCTTGGATCAACGAAACATCCACAAACCAACACCTTACGGAGATCGAATCAGATGATCAAAGATAGAGAGATTGTAACCCAAAATCATCAAAAATACAAAATATTTGTTTGTGCACGTTGTTCTTGTCTCTTTCGTTTCAGGAATTTTCCGTGTTCACAATGAGTATATAGATTTAGAAGCCGTTTTATCCTTACTCTTTTGATGTTGCATTCCCTTTCTATGCCACTACTTTATTCTCTTTTTCTTCCCTTCTCCGTTCGGGGCTAAAGAGTGAACATGAAGAAATACTCAAAAGTTATTGATCAATTATATTCCATTGACGCTTTTCCACACAAGGGAGGAAATTGGCATTGAACATGTGGCTGTTAATCAGTGAAAGACTTCTTAATTGAAAATATGATCAGTTTTTTGTTAACATGGATGTAGTACGTAATGGGAAAAAATATAGCATGTTTTCAAGATTTCCCAAGTTTGCCTATATGATCATAATAAATGATTTTAATTTATAGATGATTCATATATATAAGATTTTTGTAAGTTGTTAGGGGTAGGCAGATTTGGATAGGTTTCACACCTCAATTGGTAACCATACTAATTATATTATATAATGAATAACTTTTGTTTTGTTTTAAATTAAACCATGGGCGAAACCAAGCTAAACCAATTCATTGTCTTGTGGTTTGGTTCAGCCGGTTTAAAATATGAAACGGATGTTCGATTGTGATTTTTAGAGGACCAAAACTATGGTTGAAGTTCGATTTTGAGAGCGTTTGCATTGTTGATGAGCAATACCGAATCAAACTGCCCATTACAATTTGAATCAGTCAGTTTGACGTCCACTCCTATGTACATGACGAAAAATATAAATAAACCAGAAAAGAATAATGAAAGAAAGAATTTCCTCTTTATTACCTTGTATTATACATATTCCATCAAATGTAGTCACGTACATTGAAAAAACTAATTTAACAGTATTGTTTTACAGCTTACGCAACTTTTCCAAGGGAAAAAACAGCACCATGTACTTAATTATCACTACAAGATGATTAAATAATGAATTAAATGTTGTAGAATATAAATCTAAATAACGATCAAGGTTTGGTTGGATTTGGACCACCGGGTGGAGCAGGACCCCTCTGCAGTATTTGCCTGATAATTCTATCCTCCATAGGGAAGTGCTTATGCAAAACATCCTTCTCCATCTTCATCAACTTATCTTTCCCATGATACAACACTCTGCAGGCCTCATTCGACTGCACGTTCACAAGAAAAACCACCACCATGGCCACCAAAAGCATATTAAAAAACTTCATGTTGTTCCTTGTTTGGCAAACAATAATTTGCTTTCCCTATACAAGCTGTATGTACTAATGCAAACGAAAGATGGAAATTGGAATTAGTGAAATGAAATGAATAATAAGTCGGGGATATTTATAGGGCTAGCTAGCTCTTCTTATATATATATATATATATCACCTGGACTGATATTATATGACGTGAATCTTTCAATAATATTTATCTAACTATATTTCTATGTTTTGACTACTGACGGTCGTGTCAAATCGTTACAAATTGAATAGGTCATAACAGAATATACATATAAATTCACGTTGGAAAATGTTATTTCATGTCGTTATTATATATTTTCTAAAATCTCTTTAGGTGGAATGAGACTTACTTTATATGACAGATAGAAACATTTTTCTTTGTTTGTAATATATAATCAAATTGGATTCGTTATTGATCTCACAATATTATATATGGATCATTGTAAACCGAGTGAGAAAATTTGGAATTGATCAATTCATTTGCTTGCTCCGCAAACTGATGGGAACTAAAAAATATGGTGGGGAAGCGTTTACAAGGACCTTGAATGTTTGTAGTATTGGGTGTGTGCTAACCTTTTACACGACATGAAGTCATGCATATATACTCAGACAGAAAAGTTGATTATATCGTTGATCACTGAAGTACCATTTGAACTTGAATTAATATATCATGTATGATATGAAGAATGAGTAAATTTGTTTCTATTAAGATTATTTATTTGGTTTAATAAACTTTAGAATAATACTTGCATTTTTATGAGAATGCACATATCCTACTTTTTGCAAATAATGTATTTTTATCATATAAATCTTATAATCAAAACTGTTCAATTTCTTAACTTTCACATGAAAATCCCTACAAAAACATCGTTTATGCATCCAAATATACGAAACAAAAATGACGACGTGAGTACCAAGTAACATATTCATTATGAAATGTTAATTTATTTGATATATTAATGAATGACTAAACAACCTTCAAAGGGATGGAGCATTAAAACGATGCAAAACAACATAAATTAGTTTAAACTCAAGCTAACTCAATGGGCGGCGAAGGAGCATATGAATTGTATTCAATTACCGCACGCCAAGTTTGATTTATATTTCGACGCTCCAAAGGCCACAAGCATATGAAAGAAAACGTTCATTATTGCGTGAGTCACGTAATTGCTTATGTATTAATTACACATATCATGTTTAATTATAAATGATATATCTTCACTATTAAGTTTATATATATTCACTATTCAAAAATGAGTTTCCAATTTAAAAGGGTTGGCGTTGGCTTCAAATTGTGAACAACATTGCTTATAAGGATTTTGGCAAACTGGATGTATCTGTCGTGTTTCGTGTTGTTTTCGTGTAACATCTGTTATTTTAATGGATCATGTTGTGTCACACATGTTATCTTAATGGGTCCTTAACAGGTCGGGTCACTTTACCCAATAGGTAAAATGATCCGACATGTTATGACCCATTAAGAAAAATATTTTTTTTCTTAAATTTGCACATACCACTTTGCCACATAAATATTACTTCAAAACATAAAAACACATTTGTCATTAAGTACTACATCTACACTCCAAAATAAGAGCCTAATAAAAGAGCACCAACATTAATAGTCTACTACAAAATATCAAATGTGCAAGGATATGCAAAATGAAGGAGTTTTTCTTTTTAAGATTGTGAAGCCTTTCTCAGAAGTTAAAATCTTACCAATGAAACTCAAAGCTTGCATATTATTCTTTTTACAAAATCCTTCAATTTTCATTGATCATCATGGAGAAATTGTATTGGAACTTTGGCTTAATCTATTGCTTCAAGAGTTATATTGATGATGTTTTCAGTAAGGTTTTTTACATCAGAACTCTCTTTCTCATAAACCAAGTATAGAAAAACCAAACATTATAAATCATTTAAATTATGAGAAGTTTACCAAAATAATTATGAAAATAAATAAAGCAATAGTATTATACCATATAAAAATATATTACCTCATTTCCAAACTTTCTAAATTTAATTTAATATAATATATATATATGATTATTATAGTATTTTTAAGGGTATAAAATTATAAAATTAATATTTTGCTTATCGTGTATCGGGTTACTCGCGTATATATCCGGACCAACCTGTTATCTTAACATGTACTTATCAGATTACTCGATAACGATCCGATTTGTTATCATGTCGACCCAATAACCTGCTAATTTCGTATCATTTCATGTCAGGTTAACATGTCGTGTTAGAAATTATTAGGCCTAGTTTTATTGCACGGCAGGAGTCATTTTCTCAGTGCGACGGTTACATCCTTAAGTGCTGTTACCTATACATCATGTCAAGTGATGGTTGAGACGTCTCACTTCAAAATTGACCTCAAAATGTGCTTTCTAAACCAGGTTATACATGGTATAATACGAATCTTTGCAAACACTGTCAGAGGTGTTTGTAGAGCAAGTAATATATTTTTTCAATTCTCCAGTTTAACGAGGCCCACTATTAGCACATTTCATTTGTAAGAATTATCTATCATTTAATAAATATCGTACTTGAATTTCAAAACAAAATGGTAATTGCTTTCAAACTCACCGTTAAATTAAAAGGTAAATAAACTCAGCTAATTAATACACAGAAAGAAATTAGTAAATAAAGAATTTCCTCTGTACTTCGTATTATTCAGTCAACTTCATATATTGTGAAGCTAATTAATACATTTTTTTTTTACATTCTTACACAACTTATGTAAGAAAAAAAAAACCTAGAATTCAGGCATATTCACGTACTTATTCCCTGCTAAGACATAAAGAAAATATATAAAATGTTTAATCTGAGTTAAAAAAAAAATTAATTCTGCTAGTGCTTTGGTTGATGGTTGCACTTCGATGGAGTCTTTGGAATTGGTACTACTTCAAGGTGTGGTCGGATTAGAACCTGTGGGCGGGGCGGTGCCTCTAAGTATTTGCCTGATTAAAGGGAAGAAAGGACGATCCATATGATGCAAAACATCTTTCTTCATCTGATGCATAAAATTTTCTTCTCCATGCAATACTCTGCAGGCCTCGTACGTTTGCACATTCATAAGAATAACCACTAAAAACACTGCCACCAAACACATTTTTAGAAACTTCATTTTGTTGGGCAAACAAAGACTAGTTTGCTTCTTTTGTCTGTGGAAGAAGGAAGGAAGGAATGAATGAAGATAATAAAGATAAATGTTTTGTTGGGAAAACAAAGATTTTGCTTCTTTTTTCTGTCTTTGTGAAAAAATAGAAATGATTGAAGGAATGGATGAACTGAATGGATGAATAGGGGGATATGGGGCCTTTTTTATGCATGAGTTAGGACCAACTCTCATATGACTTGGATTTTTCAATATAAATCTGTTTGTTTCGTTGTTTTGACTATTGACGATTTATATGCTAAAGACTTGGAATTGAATGGGTCGTCATACCCGCAAGGGTTTTGGTTTTAGGTTTTCACTATATATATTGTGGACCTTATATAATAGATCAAAGGTAATTAGTTAAAATAACGGAGTTTCAAAATTTTAGGACTTAAATAAGATTCTTCTTAAATTTTAACATATTAAGGTTCTCTACCCATCCACAATTTTTGCTCCAATCATATTAATACATAAAAAAAATTCAAAATTCAAAATCTTATTATAAAGAAAAAGTCAATATCAATACAAAAACAATATTTTAAAAAAAAAAGCCTCATAGGTACGAAAATATCAATATGTAAGAATAGTTACAAAAGTATTCGTGCGTAAGTATTATCAATACGAAAATATCGGTGCATAAGTTTTAGTACGAATGTATCAGTACATAACTATAGTATCTAAACATCTATAAGTATTTAATGTGCATATACTTATATATAGAGAATTACGCACAATAAAGAATAGATGATAATATATGACTTTTCTCTTAATATGGGAACTTAATAATAATTATCAGTGATAAATAGCATTTTTATTGTTTATGGCAATCACTATATAACCTACACACAAAAAACTCAATAATTATCACAAACTAATTAGTATCCGAAAATTACAATTAAATGTAAACAAACTAGACTCAATTTTTAATCTTACACAAGGTTTTATTCTAAAAGTGATCTTTTTCAAGGATTGAAATTTTCTGTTCATGTAAAGAAATATTTTACTCTCTTAAGTTGAGCTATAAATTTGTTTACTTATTCTAGTATATTTTGTAATCAAGTAGCTCTTGTCGAGTTTTACTTGCTATTTTCTTGCATTGCAATTTGGAAGTGAGATTGGAGCTTGGCATGCAGGTAAAGGCGTGTGCAATGCCTTTGAAGTTTGAACGTTGACTGTTTTGAAGTCTTAGTTGTAGCAATTGTATTGGTGTGTGCTAACCTTTTACGCGACACGGATGCATTGACACACGCAAATTGAATCATATTGCGATGACTCAAGTGTTATTTGACTTGAAATGTTTCCAAGCATGTTAATTAATTAACACGTGTCTAACATAGAGCTTAGTATTGAATAAGAATAAGTCATGATGTCTAGAACGGGTGTCTTTTTTTCTAAAAAATTATTGTTTGTGATATTTAAACTCATAATCTCCTCCCGCAAAATGGAAATTTGGTGCCACTAACCCAAACAATAATGAGCAAACGAAGTGCATTAAAATATTATTGTAAGGAAAATTAAGAGAAGGTGATGTACTTAGTGATAAGTGACACATGGCAGTATTTCAATGGTAGCTAACATGTCAGAATTATACGGTTGGAGATGGGTGTAATTGGTTGTGGTTAGTTAGAATCTGGAGGTTTTGGTTTGTTAGATAGATAAGGAAGGGTAGTTTCGTAAGTAAAGGTGTAGGATGGTTATAAAAGCATTGTAAACACTATACATACATTCATTCAATACAATAAGAGTTTTTCTCTCTATTTCTCAAACACTTTTCTTCTTTTCTTCTTTCGAATCCTTTTCTTCTTTTTCATAGCTATGAATAGCTGGAGATACATATGTTATCATGGTATCAAGAGCCGTCGATCTGCTGTGGGTATGAGAAGCTGAAGGTTTTGCAACTTTGGATCTGAGTACATGTCAATCTCAGGTGATATGTTTCATTTGGTGAATTTCTGGTTGAAGTTTTAGGGCACAAAGCCATTCTTTTTTTGCATCTTGATGAAGTTTTAAGGCACGAAGCCATTCCTTTTTGCATCTTGTTGAAGTTTTAGGGCACGAAGCCATTTTCTTGTTGAATTGATGAATTGTTGAGGCACGAAGCCATTTTCTTGTTGGATTGTTAGGGTGCAAAGTCATTTTTCTTGCTGAAGGTACGAATCTTGTTGAATTTGTTTTGAGGCACGAAGCTATTTCAATTGTTCTTGAGTACGAAGTCATTCTCTGGTGTTCTGCAATTCTTAGGTTTTAATTGGTGTTATCTTTGTGCAATACTTTGATCTGTGAACCATGACTGTTCCTGGTGTGAAAATTGAGGGAGTTTTGGGGATGTTGACGATTAAATTGAATGATCGAAATTTTTCTAAATGGGCTTTTCAGTTCAAATCAGTTTTGAAAGGGTATAAGTTGTTTGATCACTTTGATGGGTCTGCTGTGTGTCCTTCAAAATATGTTGTTCATCCGGAAAATAGGGTTACTACAACAATTACTGAAGCTTTCTTGGAGTGGGAATCTGTTGATATGGCATTGTTAAGTTTACTTCTTGCTACCTTGTCTGATGAAGCAATTGAGCATGTTATTGGATGCAGAACTGCACATGATGCTTGGTCTAACTTACAAGATAGGTATGCATCAGTTTCCAAAGCTAGAGTTAATACTCTCAAGACTGAATTTCAGACTTTGCAGAAAGGAGGTGATTCCATAGATCAATTCCTGTCAAAACTTAAGGTCATTAAAGAACAATTACTTAATGCTGGAAAGATTGTTTCGAATAATGATTTTGTCTTGGCTGCTTTATCTGGGTTACCTAGAGAATATTCTACCATCAAGACAGTGATTCTTACTCAAGATACTTCTATTACTTTGAGAGAATTTCGTGAGCAGTTGTTATGTGCTGAAAGAGAAGCTGAGTCTCTTTTGACTACTCTGCCTCATAATTTCACAGGTTTGTATATGCAAGGATCATCACAAAGTTCATCTCAGGGGTTTACTAGTAACTCTGGAGGGATTCCATGTACGACTGGTGGTGTTTTAACTCAAATGCCAAGTGGGTCTTCATCATTTGGAATGCAAGCTTCTGGTTTTCCCCAAGGCACTATTTCAAATAGTGGTTCTTTGCCATTTACACTAGTTTCAATACCGGCTTCTTCTACTATGCCACTGTTGTATCCTCAAGTTCCTGGACATCAGTTTCCTTCCTCATCAGCTTCTTTCTCGGGCTATTCTGAGTTTCCGAATGCATATGGTTTTGTGGGAAATGTGATGCGAATAATATAAGCACACAAAATTTAACCCTCTTTTTGACAATTGTAGTATAGATGTAAGTAGGGTATCATTCTAGGCCGGGGATTAGGAGGGATTGCTAATCTATTCTAAATTAATTTAAAAATATTAAACAAGACTCAAGGACACAAAACTAGGCTAAAAACTCTAATAACTCGAAACACACTTAGAATGACTCAAAATAATGAAAACAATCAAATTAGACACTAGGAACTGAAATAGACGGAAATTGAATTAAAAGACTAACAACAATGAAAACTAACTAAATAATATAATTTAATAATGGGGGGGGTTTGGTTTTGACGAGAAGTAAATTAAACTTAAATAAATTACAGAATTGACAAAAGCATGAAATTAAGGTGAAAGGATAGGTGACGGACTAGCTAGAGGGTTCTTCTCCACACATGACACATATGCAACCTAAATTGATTTTCAGTTGTTCTTTCAATAAATTGTAAATCTCAACGCCCCAAATTAACCATGAATTGCACTAATTAACCCTCAGTTTTTCCACAAGTTATTGGGTTGGATGATTGCATACGACAACCCAAAACATTCCCTACAAGTTCCTTACATAAATTGCATAATAGAGATACAAGCAAGAATCATTAAGTTCTATGAAAAACATAAGCATTGACGAGGCACTCGTTACTATGATTTGCATGAAACTTATGCCAAGAGTTTACTTAACGTGATTGTGACTAGCAACCTTCACTACTTGTGAATATAAGTTCATAACGATTAGGTGAAACTCCCTAATATTCTAGCGTCAAATTCATGCATGTAAATTAAGTATGCATTCTTAATCGACATACAAAAATAAGCTATCAATCAAGCAGTTAAGCAAATTAAATCACAACTCAGAAATCACAACTGAAGGTAATCAATTCATATTACAAATATATTCATGGCTTTGAATTAACCTCTAGCCAAAATAAATTTAGTTACACATTATTAAAACAGAAATAAAATATAAGTTTGGAAAGATTTAACCGAGAGAGAAGGCAGCTTGCTCCTTCTGTTTTTCTCCCCGCTGGCGCTGCTCTCTGTTTTTATGTGCCGCAAGGCAGCTGTTCCTCTCTTCTCTTTCTCGCTGCAAAGGCAGCTTTTGCTTCTCTCACTGGCGTCCTCTTTCTCGCTGCAAAGGCAGCTTTCTTTCTCCCCCGCCAGCCAGCTTCGCTGCTTCCCTCCTAGCCCTCTTATTTTTCTTTTCTGCTTGCTGGCAGTCTCTCTTTCCGTCCCATTAGTCTCCACTCCCTCTTTCTTTTATTATTTATCCTAAAAGAAATTTAACTGCACATTAACACAAGGTAAAATAAAATGCCACAATTTTAACACAAAAACATCACAAAGACTTTAGAAATAGATGGTATAAATGCATGAAATATATGAGTGATCAAAATGTTGCTACACCAAGGCAGTTTTCTAATACCAATGGTGGTCCGCGGTCTTTCAAGTTTAATCATAATGGAAATGGGAATGGTAATTTTCGATCCTCACAAGGTGGGAATAATACAAGTCATGTCAGAGGTCAATCTTTTGGTACCAAGCAGAATAATGGCAACTGGAATTCTTGGTCGGGTAACACTGAAACAAGGTCACATGTTGTTCCCGAGTGTCAGATTTGCTTTAAAAGAGGTCATACTGCTCCAAATTGCTGGAAAAGGTCTCCAACTCCTAACTCGAGTGGTACAGTAGTTGAATGCCAGATCTTTGGGAAGAAGGGTCACAGTGCTTTGGACTGCTATCATCGGACCAATTTTGCTTATCAAGGCAGTGTACCATCAGAGTCTCTCACTGCAATGCAAGCAAAAGTCTAGCCAACTTACTTACCAAGTGATTCTTGGATTGTGGACACAGGTGCATCACATCACATGACTACAGATGTGAATACTCTTCAGCAAGTCAATGCATACGAGGGTACTGATCGAATTACAATTGTCAATGGGGAAGGTTTGCCTATTCATCACGTTGGATCTGCAAAATTGCACACATTACCTCATTCTTTAATTCTGCGAAATGTGTTACATGTGCCTACTATTGCAGTAAATCTGTTATCAGTTAAACAACTTTGTAAAGATAATTCCTGTTGGTTCATATGTGATGAGAATGATTTCTTTGTGCAGGACAAGGTAACCAAGGCTGTGTTGTACCAAGGAAGGAGCAATGATGGAGAGTTGTTTAAGATTCCTACCAAGTTGATTACAGATGCTGTAGTGGAATCTCAGAACAAACTCACTGGTTTACTTGGTCAGAAAGTCAAGCATGTGGTTTGGCATCAACGGTGTGGACACCCGAGTAATGAAATGTTGTCTACAATGTTAAAGCTATCTCAGATAACTAGTAGTGCAGATGATACACAACATATGTGTTGTTTTTGTATTTCAGGAAAGATGACTCGATTACCTTTTGTAGATAAGATAGACAAATCTGTATTTCCCTTTCAAAAGATTCATTCTGACATTTGGGGGCCTTCACCTACAAAATCCATTGAAGGTTTCAGATATTAAGTCAGCTTTGTAGATGACTTTTCTCAATATGTTTGGATATTCCCATTAGTTAATCAATCAGAAGTCTTTGATGTCTTTCACAAGTTTTATAGTGTTGTATCTACTCAATTTAATGTTGGTATTAAGTATATTCAAACTGATGGAGGAGGAGAGTATATGAGTAAGAGATTTCAGAATTTTTTGTCTCAAAAGGGTATCATTCATCAAGTTTCATGTCCATATACCCCTCAGCAAAATGGAGTTGCTAAGAGGAAACATAGACATATTGTAGAAACAGCCATAACACCCATGACGGTTGCTGGTTTGTCTCAAGAGTTGTGGTTTCATGCATGTGCTCATTTTGTTTTTTTAATCAACAGGATGCCATGTAAGATTTTAAGTTTGAATTCTCCATATCAGATGTTATTTGGTGTTGCTCCTAGGCTACAAGAATTGAAAGTCTTTGGTAGTGCAGTCTATCCATATATTAAACCATAGCAGTGTTATGTGTTTTTTTTGGCTATGCGCATGGATACAAAGGGGTTATATGCTATCATCCACAATCTAGAAAGTTGATTATTTCTAGACATGTTATTCACAATGAGGATGTGTTTCCTTGCAAGATCAAATCTGCAATTTTCACAGATCAATCTCAAGGTTTGTCTTATACTCAGGAAGCTCATAGTCATAGATCATATGCACCATTTGTTCTTCCAGTCCTTTCTTCAAATGCTACCATCACATCCGATACTGTGACTATGTCTCCTAGTACTGAGGTGCAACTTTCTGGTTCTGAGTATACTATTCCAGTGGTCCCGTCACACTTTCAGGGTTTCAGCACTACATTTGATAGCTCTACATCATCTCCACAATCTGAAACAACTTTCCTAGCTCCACAAACAGCCTTTGTGTTACCTGTCATTCATCCTGCACAATTGGAGGTAATTCTTCCCTTTGATCCATCTACTCTTGATAATATCTCACACTGTAATACTCACCCTCACAGGATGCAAACCAGGTTGCAAACTGGTGCTATTTCTCGAAATGACTACTCTAGTTATATTGCATATTTTCCTGAATTGTTCACTTTGAGACTGGATGATATGGATACATGTCACAATGGTTTTTCTCTTATGGCTCATATTACTGATAGTGCTGAATCAACATCATTTCGAACTACGACAACAAACACACACTGGCAGAATGCAATGCAAGAGGAGTATGATGACCTTCAAAATCAAGGAACTTGGAACTTAGTGCCTCCACCTACTCACAGGGCAGTTATTAGAAGTAAGTGGGTGCACAAACTAAAGAAGAATCCAGATGGTTCGATTTCAAGATATAAGGCGCGTTTGGTGGCTCAGGGGTATTCTCAAGAACATGGTTTGGATTATTTTGAAACTTTTAGTCATGTGGTTTGCCATACTACGGTGAGACTCATTCTTTCCCTTGCAACCCAACACAAGTGGGAATTGAGACAACTTGATATTAAAAATGCATTTTTGCATGGTGACTTGGAAGAGGAGGTCTATATGCATCAACCCCAAGGATTTATTGATCCTCAGTATCCTAATCATGTTTGCAAGTTGGTTAAGTCTCTTTATGGCCTTAAACAGGCACCTCGCGCATGGAATGCCAAGTTCACTGGATATCTACCTGCTATGGGGTTCATCATGTCACAATCTGATACTAGTCTGTTTGTGAAATATGATGGTGTGGATGTTATTGCTTTATTACTCTATGTTGATGATATCATTCTAACTGGTTCTAATCCAGCAAAGATTTAAGCAGTTATTACAGAATTGGGGGAACTCCGCCGTGTAAGTTTATCTTACATTGCCGGTCCCAAGCCCGGATAAAGGAGGAGGGGGAGGGCGTCAGGTAGTCGACAGCCGGCACTCCATGATCACGTCGAATCCTTATGAAAATGAATCCATAACGAAATCGCGCTAAAGCTAGGGCGTCACCCGTAAGTGGCGCGCTGTGTGGCCTGAGCACAGTGATAAGTGAGCAAGGGTCGCTGTATCTCCATCGGCACCCGGATACAGTGTTAAATGAGCAAGGGGGCTATAGAAACTTCTTTTCGAACGACTCCACTCAAAGTTGTTTGGGAGCATATGCTCCTATCAACTTTACACGGGACACACAAAAGAAGTACTTTGATCCTATTAGACGGGGAAGGGTGAAGAAGCTAGGACAGAAGGGTAGAGTTCAAGAGAGCAAAATGCGTTTAGGAACGTGGAATATAGGAACCTTGACAGGAAAATCTATGGAAGTAGTAGAAGTTATGGTGAGGAGAAGGATAAATATTATGTGCCTACAAGAAACTAAGTGGGTTGGTTGTAAGGCAAAGGATCTAGAAAACTCAGGGTTTAAACTATGGTATTCGGGCACAAATAGAACGAGAAACGGTGTTGGCATCATCGTGGATAAGACCTTGACACAAGATGTTGTAGATGTCAAGAGGGTAGGAGATAGAATCATGGCAATCAAGATTGTAATAGGACAAGAACTTATCAATGTGATTAGTGCGTACGCACCTCAAGTAGGGTTGGATACGAGTTCGAAGGAGAAATTTTGGGAAGACCTTGGAGACTTGGTGCAAGGAATTGCTCAGACGGAGAAGTTATTTATAGGAGGAGATTTAAATGGACACGTGGGCAGGGAGACAGACAACTATGGAGGTTTTCATGGTGGCCATGGTTTTGGGGAGAGAAACGAGGATGGGGAAGCTATCTTGGATTTTGCAATGGCATATGATCTCTTCTTAGCCAACACCTTCTTTAAGAAGAGAGAAGAATATGTGATCACCTACAAGAGTGGGTCGTCAAAAACACAAATAGATTTTCTTCTAATGAGGAAAGGGGATCGTATAACTTGTAAGGATTGCAAAGTTATACCAGGAGAGAGCGTGACTAATCAACATCGCTTGTTGGTGATGGATGTACATATCAAAAGAGTGAGAAAAAAGAACAAGACTTGGAAGTGCCCAAGGACTAGATGGTGAAATCTAAAAGAAGAAAAACAAGCCATTTTCAAAGAGAAAGTAATCACCCAGTGTGTGTGGGATAGAGAGGGGGAAGCTAACCAAATGTGGGATTCCATGGCTAGTTGTATCCGAAAAGTAGCAAAAGAGGTATTAGGAGAGTCCAAGGGCTTTGCCCCACACCAAAAGGAATCTTGGTGGTGGAATGAGGAGGTACAAGCAAAGGTGAAGGCTAAGAAGGAATGTTGTAAAGCCTTATACAAGGATAGGACCGATGAAAATGGTGAAAGGTATAGAAAAGCGAAGCAAGAGGCGAAGAAAGCTGTGAGAGAAGCTAAGTTAGCGGCTTATGACGATATGTATAAGCGACTAGATACCAAAGAAGGAGAGTTGAATATCTATAAACTAGCTAGAGCAAGGGAAAAGAAGACAAATGACCTAAACCAAGTGAGGTGCATCAAGGATGAGGATGGAAAGGTTCTTGCTACAGAGAACGCGATTAAAGACAGATGGAAAGGTTATTTTCATAATCTTTTCAATGAAGGACATGAAAGGAGTGCTTCTTTAGGGGAGTTGAGTAACTCAGAAGAGTGTAGAAACTACTCTTTTTATCGTAGAATCCGGAATGAAGAAGTGGGTGTAGCTTTGAAGAAGATGAAGCATAGAAAAGCAGTAGGCCCAGACGATATACCAATCGAAGTGTGGAAAGTTTTGGGAGAGACAGGTATAACATGGCTCACTGACCTTTTCAATAGGATTTTGAAAACGAAGAAGATGCCGAATGAGTGGCGAATGAGCACTTTGGTGCCTATCTACAAGAATAAGGGCGATGTACAAAATTGCATGAACTATAGGGGAATTAAGCTAATGAGTCATACAATGAAGCTCTGGGAGAGAGTCATTGAGCATAGATTGAGGCAAGAGACACGGGTTTCGAACAACCAATTCGGGTTCATGCCAGGGCGCTCAACCATGGAGGCAATCTATCTCTTACGAAGATTGATGGAAAGATATAGAGATGGGAAAAAGGATTTACACATGGTCTTTATAGATTTGGAAAAAGCGTATGATAGGGTCCCAAGAGACATTCTTTGGAGGATTTTAGAGAAGAAAGGAGTACGAGTAGCATATATCCAAGCTATACAGGATATGTATGAAGGAGCAAAGACTACCGTAAGAACTCATGAAGGACAAACCGAAAGCTTTCCCATAACTGTAGGATTACATCAAGGCTCATCCTTAAGTCCTTACCTTTTTGCGTTGGTAATGGATGAGTTAACAGGACATATTCAAGGTGATATTCCTTGGTGTATGCTTTTCGCAGACGATATAGTGTTGATAGATGAAACTCAGGAAGGGGTAAATGCAAAGCTTAACCTTTGGAAAGAAGTGTTGGAATCTAAAGGTCTTCGCCTAAGCCGATCAAAGACAGAATATATGGAGTGCAAGTTCAGTGCAAATGGAGGCCAAAACGAGTTAGGGGTGAGGATCAGAGATCAAGAAATACCAAAGAGCGACCGTTTTCGTTACCTAGGATCTATCTTGCAAAAGAACGGAGAATTAGATGGAGATCTCAACCATAGAATACAAGCTGGATGGATGAAGTGGAAGAGTGCATCCGGCGTGTTGTGTGACCGCCGTATGCCACTGAAGCTCAAGGGAAAATTTTATAGGACGGCAATAAGGCCGGCGATGCTGTATGGCACAGAATGTTGGGCGGTGAAGCATCAACACGTACACAAAATGGGTGTAGCAGAGATGAGGATGCTTCGTTGGATGTGTGGGCATACGAGAAAGGATAAGATTAGGAATGAGGATATCCGGGGTAAAGTAGGAGTAGCCGAAATTGAAGGAAAGATGAGAGAAAATCGGTTACGGTGGTTTGGACATGTGCAAAGAAGGCCTACTGACGCTCCGATTAGAAGATGCGACTATGGGACAGAGATTCAGGGCCGAAGGGGCAGAGGAAGACCTAGGAAAACTTTGGAAGAGACCATAAGAAAAGACTTAGAGTACTTGGATCTAACGAAGGACATGACACAGGACAGAACACAATGGCGTTCTAAGATTCATATAGCCGATCCCACTCAGTGACTTGGATTTTCCAAGTCTCCAACCGAGAAGTTTTCCTCACTCGGGAAATTAAGGGAACACTACCTCAACCTATATGCTCCACTCACAAAGCTTCAACATACAAGCTTCAACAAAAGAAAATTCAAAGAACTTAGCGAAGAAGGCTTTGGTGTATTTAACACAATACGTTGAAATGAAGGAAAGCTTATTTATTGATATCCCCGATAAGTTACAAATATGTACATATACTTGAGTCAAAATAAACAAACAAGAGGGAGCCTTCACAAAGGTTGCTTAGGAGAAGTCTCAGCAGTCGGTAGAGCCCCAGAAAGAGAAGGCACCGGAGGGGGATCATTGGGAGCCTCAGTACTGGACAAAACCCTAGAAGGAGGAGGCATCAGAGATTGATCATTTGGAGCTTCATTACGCGGTACTGCCCCAGAAGACGAAGGCAATAAATGCCTTTGGAACAAACCCACAAATCTCTGATGACCAAGTAAAACCTGACCATCAGATTCCTTCATCTGGTCAAGCTTCCTCTTCATGTTTGTAGCATAGTCATGTGCGAGCCGGTGCAACTGTTTATTCTCATGCTTGAACCCTCTAATCTCCTGTTTGAGACTCATCACTTCAGCCGCCAATGATTCAACTTGGCGGGTTTAAAGCAAATAGGCGTTTGGCCATATTAGACACAGAACCTGCACACTGAACACTGAGAGCCAGAGAATCCTTAACAGACAACTCATCAGACCGTTTGGAAAGTAGTCTGTTATCTTTGGGAGTGAGAAGGTTCTTGGCCACTACCGCAGCGGTCATATCATTCTTCATCACGGAATCCCCAACGGTAAGAGGACCAGTAGGGGAGACGAAGGATGGGCGCCATATGTTGTCTGGAGAAGGCGGGGCTGCCTCTTTAACAAGGTTCAAGTCAAAACGACGGTCGGAGGGGCCAGACATTTTCAAAGGTGTTGAAGAGAGAAGAGGTCGGACAAATCAAGATCTTAGAAGTGCAAGAATGGAGCTTCTACTGGTGGATATTCAAGTGTGCTTTGGAACTTAATGTCAGCCCCTATAAAAATCTGCACTCGAAGAAGCTTCAGAAATCGAAGAGGCGCCTACTCAGAAATCGAAGAGGCGTTTGCTTTCTCAAAAGCTGGGCTGCTCAGAGACCACGAGGGTCGATCTCAGAAATCGAAGAGGTGTTTGCTTTCTCAAAAGCTGGGCTGCTCAAAGACCACAAAGGCCGATCTCAGAAATCGAAGAGGCTTGCTTTCTCAAAAGCTGGGCTGCTCAGAGACCACGAGGGCCGATTTCAGAAATCGAAGAGGCACCTACTTTTCCAGCCTTGTCAGCACCTGTCACACGCACACTCAGCTTTGCGGAAATTATGGGCATTATGTCGAAGATTTCTGGCGAAGTAGAAAGCACATGAATCGTACTGTTCAATCACCCACTTCCCACACGCAACAGTAGCTCATGGGTACCACAGATAACTTTGCCAAAGTTCTCTGACAAAGTTGAGACACGTGAAGCTTGCAGCTCCCACTACATCGCTCTGACCAAGAAGGGTAAAAGAATTGCAAAGAAACAATACTAACAAAGTTTAGACACATAAATTTTGAAGGTCTAGCTACCATATTATTACCCACAAGGGTAAAGGAACAGTACCACTGCTGGATAATTGGAAAGTCCCGGTGTGTCAACATCTGTGCTTCGTGGCAAGGTAGACTAGCAAACATGCCCAACCTTTACTCACATTCGAGAAAACACCCCTAACAAGATTGCTTGCTCCAAAATCGAAGAGGCACCACCCTCCGAATCTCGAGAGCCAGACTCCCAACATGATTACTTTCTCAAAAATCGAAGAGAGGGTAAAGGAACAGTACCACTGCTGGATAATTGGAAAGTCCCTGTGTGTCAACCTTTGTGCTTCGTGGCAAGGTAGACTAGCAAACATGCCCAACCTTTACTCACATTCGAGAAAACACTCCCAACAAGATTGCTTGCTCCAAAATCGAAGAGGCACCGCCCTCCGAATCTCGAGAGCCAGACTCCCAACATGATTACTTTCTCAAAATCGAAGAGAGGGTAAAGGAACAGTACCACTGCTGGATAATTGGAAAGTCCCTGTGTGTCAACCTCTGTGCTTCGTGGCAAGGTAGACTAGCAAACATGCCCAACCTTTACTCACATTCGAGAAAACACTCCCAACAAGATTGCTTGCTCCAAAATCAAAGAGGCACCGCCCTCCGAATCTCGAGAGCCAGACTCCCAACATGATTACTTTCTCAAAAATCGAAGAGACACCGCTCTCCGAATCTCGAGAGCCAGACCCCCAGCAAGATTGCTTTCCCAAAAATCGAAGAGGCATCGTTCTCCGAATCTCGAGAGCCAGACCCCCGACAGGTCTGTAATCTTCACATGCAACATCAGCTTTCCAGATACCACAAACCACTTTTTCAAAGTGCTCTGACAGAGTTAAAACATGTGAAGCTGGCAGCTCCCACTACCGTGCTATAACCAAGCAGGGTAAAGGAATAGCATTATTACTTGATGTTAGGGAGACTCCTATATATGTCGACTTCCATCCCTAACGGACAGGCAGACCTACAAAAATGCTCAACCCTTTCTCTTATCTGAGAGGGCACTCCCAACAAAGCCTTTCGAAATATTCAGCTTTCTTTCCCCCCGATAATACCTCTGTAAACAAGCTATACTAGAGCAAGAATATCTCATATCATCAGGGGTTAAAAGCAAGAGTATCCCATATCATGCTTTTTCCCTGTCTTTTCCTTTGGCCTTGTTCTTACCTGCAAGACAAGGAGAAAGAGAGCAATCAGTCAGCACTTGGAATCAAGCTTCCAGCCAGGAACCCCTTACCTGATTACTTACCTGGCATTGCTCTCGAGTACTCATCTTCAACATCTTATGCTTCCAGGGAAGATACCGCATCTGCCTGAGGAACAGATAGGGCAAGTGAGAAGGATATAAGGAAGCATGTGGAGACAAGCGTAACAGCACACGTGCCGATACATCCACTACTCTATCAAAAGCAAAAGTATCCCATATCAGCAAGGTCGAACGTACTCTAGATTTGATGGACTTGTTTTGACCCTCAAATTCTTCAGTCGGCCTTATACTCTGGAGGAAACCAGAAAACCCTCCAGCCCAGTTCAAGAATAAGCCTGTGGAAAGTTACTTCTTCAAAAGCAAAAGTATCCCATATCATCTCTCCTCATTTTTCTTCTCTTTATCCTTCATGCTGCCTGCAAGATAGGGAGAATGTGAACAATCAGCCGGAGCTCTGATTGCTTACCTTGTCTGTCACCTCTTTCAGCAGATCCCCCAGCTCGGCGACTTGGGGGACTCCTACTACATGGTTTGTATTTCGCTTGACCAAGCATGAAACTACAAGTAAGCTTCAAGTGAAATTGATACATTACCTTGTGCATCTCCACCATTTACAGATACCACCCCTGGATGGAGGAAGAGTACTTCCAGAGAAGATGCCACATCTACCTATGAGACAGATAAGGCAAGTCAAGACGATACCACACTCCGGTACTTAGAAGTTTCGTGGCTACGAGATCATTCTCCCAAAATATTTCCTAATGTCATTTGTACTAAATCATTCACTTGTACTCACTAAAGGAGAGCTTGAACCTATGTACTTGTGTAAACCCTTCACAATTAATGAGAACTCCTCTATTCCGTGGACGTAGCCAATCTGGGTGAACCACGTACATCTTGTGTTTGCTTTCCTATCTCTATCTATTTATATACTTATCCACACTAATGACCGGAGCAATCTAGCGAAGATCACAAAAAGTGACCGTTTTCGCTACCTAGGATCTATCTTGCAAGAGAACGGAGAATTAGATGGAGATCTCAACCATAGAATACAAGCTGGATGGATGAAGTGTAAGAGTGCATCCGGTGTGTTGTGTGACCGTCGTAGGCCACTGAAGCTCAAGGGAAAATTTTATAGGACGGCAATAAGGCCAGCGATGTTGTATGGCACAGAATGTTGGGCGGTGAAGCATCAACATACACAAAATGGGTGTATCGGAGATGAGGATGCTTCGTGGGATGTATGGGCACACGAGAAAGGATAAGATTGGGAATGAGGATATCCGAGGTAAAGTAGGAGTAGCCAAAATTGAAGGAAATATGAGAGAAAATCGGTTCCGGTGGTTTGGACATGTGCAAAGAAGGCCTACTGACGCTCCGGTTCGAAAATGTGACTACGGGACAGAGGTTCGGGGCCGAAGGAGTAGAGGAAGACCTAGGAAAACTTTGGAAGAGACCCTAAGAAAAGACTTGAGTACTTGGATCTAACGGAGGACATGACACAAATGAGCGCAATGGCGTTCTAGGATTCATATAGCCGACCCCACTTAGTGGGAAAAGACTTTGTTGTTGTTGTTGTTGTTGTATTACAGAATTGGGGGATGTGTTTAATCTCAAAGATATGGGCATATTAATGTTTTTTTTTTTTTTTTTTTGCTGCAGATTACATACAAATCAAATGGAGATATTTTTCTCAGTCAAACTAAATATGCCCAAGATTTGCTTCACAAGGCAGGCATGGATAATTGTAAATATGTGAATACACCATGTCGACCTCATTCTCAGTTTCGTGATTCAGAGGGCATTCCCTTGTCTGATGCAACAATCTATCGCAGTATAGTCGAAGCTTTACAATACCTTACATTCACACGACCTGATTTGGCATATGCTGTTAATACTGCGTGTCAATATATGCATACTCCCACTGAAGTGCACTATGATCTGGTCAAAAGGATTTTACGCTATGTGCTAGGTTCGCTTGAATATGGACTCACTTATTCATCCTCCAGTAATCCGTCTCTTGTTGCCTTCTCAGATTCTGATTGGGCAGCTGATCCCAATACCAGGAGATCCGTTACTGGCTTTGTTGTCTATCTTGGTTATAATCCAATCTCATGGCAATCTAAGAAGTAAGCTTCTGTTTCCCGAAGTTCAACTGAAGCCGAGTATAAGTCTATTGCTCATTGTGCTGTTGATATTACATGGATTCGGAATCTATTGAAGGATTTGCATCAGTTTTTGCCTGACCCTCCTCTCATACAATGTGATAACTTGTCTGCTCTTGCTCTATGTTCCAATCTTGTATTTCACACCATAATCAAACACCTTGATACTGATTTCCACTTTGTTCGGGAAAAAGTTCAGCAGAATGACATACTGGTTCAATATGTACCCACTGAGGAGCAGACAACTGATATTTTAACCAAAGGTTTACATAGTCCAGTGTTTTTCAAACATTATTGCAATCTTAGGCTTCGAACCCCAGCCAAGATTGAGGGGGGATGATAAGTGACACATGGCAGTATTTCAATGGTAGCTGACATGTCAGAATTATACGGTTGGAGATGGGTGTAATTGGTTGTGGTTAGTTAGAATCTGGAGGTTTTGGTTTGTTAGATAGATAAGGAAGGGTAGTTTCGTAAGTAAAGGTGTGGGATGGTTATAAAAGCATTGTAAACACTATACATACATTCATTCAATACAATCAGAGTTTTTCTCTCTATTTCTCAAACACTTTTCTTCTTTTCTTCTTTCGAATCCTTTTCTTCCATTTCATAGCTATGAATAGCTGGAGATACATATGTTATCACTTAGTAACACATACACCAAAATATTGGTAGAAATGAATTAATTCGACCCTTAAGGAAACATGAAATAAGAATTGAGGAATAGTTTGGAACTTTGGATCAAATGACATCACTGATGACAACTTGTTATCATGCATTAGTTTCAAATCTTCAAGAGTTTGAATCACCATCAGGACTTTTTCTATTAATATAAAGTATTAAGATGTTCCCTTATTTATTGAAAAGTTGAGATTTGTTCATCCATCATTTGGCAAGATCAGATTTTTACCATCGTTATGATTCACTCAAATTTAATTATTTTTGCACTACTTATATAACATGGATTCATGGATGAGGGTAGAATTATTTCCGGGTGGATTCAGATAAAATGTATAGAATGAATGCAAATATGGACGTAGCTAAGTTAGTTAAAGATGTGTGCTCTTTCATCTGTATCTAAATTTGAATTTTTCTCCCATAATTTATATGAATTTAGTGTAAACTATATAAAAAAAATAGAAAGATTTCAATTAATATAAAACAAAATCTTTGAAGTTATAATAGTCTCATGGGTTAATCAAACCTTTTTGGACAATTGACACGGTTGTCGCCAAGCAACAAAAATAATGAAAAAATTGGGTTAATACACATGAACTGCTCTGCAGAGATGCTAATCCAGCTAAACAATATGAACATTTTGAACTAATTAAGATCTATTGTTCCCTCCCATGTTTGAGTCTCAATCAAGGTTCTAAAAGAAGTTAGGCGCTAGTTAAGCGGCAGGTTGAGGCCTAGTACCTAGTGCCTAGGTGGGGCGGGGGCCTAGAAAAATTTAAGTAAATTTATTATATATTATATAAATAAGTGTTTGTTTATACTTTCATTGGGATACATACTGCAAAATAAAATGACATATAGATTATAAAGTATTAGAACATAATAAAAATATAGGGAACAAACATATAATATGTGTTCATTGAAGTATTCAACAAGTCTCTTACAATTTATTGAACAATATAAAATGTGAAAAGAAAGTTATTTATTTTCTGTCTAAGTGAGAGTTGTAACCTAGGCGAGTCGGGATGGACTAGGCGGTATAGGCAGGAACCTAAGCAGGTTAAGGCGTCATTTCTTAATTTTCAAACGCCTAAGAATTAATCTAAGCCATGAATAGACGGTGCTCGGCACTAGGTGGGGATTTTTGGAACAGTGGTCTCAGTAGCACTGGCCGGAAACGCAAATTCTTGGTATTAGCAGGGTGAGGAATGGCATGGCTAAGAAGGCTTCATGCAGCAGACAGTGGTAAAGCTACATTCATCTCATTCAGGTGCAAATACCCGAGCTCCGCCCGGGGATGTGGGTGCAGGGATTAGGGCCAGTGGGGGAGAGGTCGACCCCTATGGAGGGACTGAAACACAAGAACACCACCGTGGTTCTTAGCCCATTGCTCTGCCTTCAATTGCCTCATTTCTCCAAGTTGTAGACAAGAAAACAGAACAAGAATAACACAAAGAGTTGAGAACAAAGTCCTCCTATAACAGAATCTCATCTCTGATACCCAAATGGAACTTTAGGTTTCGTCTGGTAACATTTTACAGACGGATTTTCAAGGAAAATTGCCTTGGAAAGTGAAAAATGAGTTTTCACAATAGTTTGTAAAGCTCTCTTTAAATTTCAAATCTCGTGCCTTTGACTAGTGCCTAAGCTGTGATATTAATTCTGAGCTTGAAATTGACTTGGGCTAATGGTTTTAAGGTTCAACCATGGCACCGCGGTCCATTTGGAATGAATCAATACACGCTATCTTGGGCGTCAAACAGCGTCACATAACGTGTACTTTGAGTGCAAAGCAATTGTTTAAGGTTCATAGTAGTCTACGAGAAAGACGTGAAACGTGATGAATATTATACTTAGATAGGGACATATCATATAACAGTCGTGACGTGCAAGAATCCGCCTTGAGTTACAAGGCATATAGAACAGAAGAATTAAAAAGTAAATTGTTTTATGGTTGATGCAAGCCCTGAGGAAAGCATAATGCAAAGAGTCAAATTCAACAATATTTTTAACACAGTTGGCGAATGTGTGTCACACATGAGCTGGTTTTAATAGACCGAAAACAAATTCCCTTTTTCTTGATTTTGATCGAGTCCTTTATGAGTCTTGACTTGCAGAGAAGCCACGACCAAAGGTTCCCAGCCTCCCCAGTAACAAGGAGTACATATTTATCAGTCAAACTCAACTCCGTTTAAAAACTGGAGTTTGAATAGCAAATCGGATGACGTGCGAAAAACTTAGGTGCAACCAGGATATATCCACATCAGCCTGCAGCACTCATCACGTGACCAAGTCACGCGTACGAATCTCCCCTTAATAGAGAGCTGCCTAGGGGCCAATTCATCTAAACATGCATGCATAAACTTTAAAACAGCAACTCGGAAGCCTTTCAAAGAAAGCCAGGTAGTGAGATAAACTCATAACATAGGTTCAGTGGATCTTCCGAACATGTTCAAAATTAACATGAGATCCTTTGCATATATTAACGAAACAACTTCATTCAGTAACCTGAATCTGAAGTTATATAACAAATCATTAATGCAACATAATCAGTTAGTCGATAAGAAAACCCACGTTTTTATCAGGCAGATGCATACAGATACAAGTAATAACTTACAAGAGCAACTTTACAGTAGGATCATTTTGAAAGAAAAGCCACCAGCTTCTCCCTTAACTTCTCAGCATCACCACCTTGAGTTTGAATGGAGAATGTATGAATAACCTTATCATTGTCTGTTATGGAAACATTAGACTCTTGAGGTACAATTTTATGTTCCCTTAGTGTTCGGATGACATCAGAAACCGGGTGAGAATCCAATGGGAAGTTCATCCTTACAACTGCATCCCCGTGGCGTTCCTGAAAATCAATCTCTGGAACCGGCAACTGCTTTCCCTTGTTGTTAACCATCTGCTTTTCAGTTTCAATGACTCTGATCTTTGTCTGGAGATCGGTGATATGGGTAATGGCATCACCAAGAAGAGAGGCTTTATCCATCTTCGATATGTTAGGAACAACAGCTCTTAGTGCATAGAACCTCTGGTTAAGCTTCTCGCGCCTCTGCCGCTCTGCTTCCACATGATTCAATGGTTCTTCTCTCCCATTGGAAGGCTTTCTCCCTCTCTTTCTGGGTTTTTGCTCATCCACTTGTGTCGATGACTCATCCTTAAGCAGCTCCGAACTTGAAACCCTTGTCTGGGTATTGAATCCATCAACCATCATTTGGTTCATTTGAGGAAACAGTTTTACTTCACCACCCTCACTTTGAAATCCATTTGAAGTACCCACTGATTGTAATTCAAATGACTCTGAAGGAAATACAAAATCTTCTTCTATTTTCGGGGTAAAGGAAACGTTAACGGATTGTGATTGTGGACCCCCGAGACTTAGTTCACGTCCAAATATCATTGGAAATGCCTTTGGCTGAATAAGACTAGATTCCCCAAATGCACTTCTAACCATATCCACATAACTTTGTTCTTCCGGAGTTGATTTGACCGAACCAAGTTCCACAACTCCTGATTTCATTGGTACAAACACCACAGTCTGAAACCCAGCCAATCTTGCTAAAAATGATCTCGACTGGTAATGATGTAAACAACTACCTGCATCTGAAACCCAAATTGATTTTCTGGAGTTATACGACTCTGCAGGACCACAGTGTGAAATCGAATCAAGTTGAAATGCATAACACATTGAAGTGAGATAAAACATCTCCACATCTGACACCCCATCCAACCTCCTTGCATAATTATCCGCATTCAAACCACCAAAACATGCATGGAGCTTCTCAACCACCCGCTTCTTCACCTCTTCTTTATTCTGCACTGCCTCCAAACTACTATCCCGACTAGAATTCGCGTCCCCAGCTCCACCATCCTTGGGATCCCTGCACTGCCCATCACCCCAACTCAAGGCAGATCCACCAGATTTCGAGCCAACAGCCTGCCAGAAAATGGCATAATTCCAATTCGACCCGTTGACAAGCTGGCACAGCCCCTGCTGCACACCCAATTTACCCGGCGGCCTAATCAAATCTGACAAAACATTTTCGGAAGCCAGTGAGATCAAGAACCGGCACGCTTCGGTGCCTAGTACTGACTCAACCATGACCTTGTCTTCTTCATTCACCCAAAATTTCTCACCCATCTTAACCTCTCTTCTCCTTCCACAACTAGCTCAAACAACACAAAACTGCTAAAACTAGAGAAATTCACAATACGGCTCTCAAATTTCTTACTCCCACTACAGAAATTCGCAATCTTTTCGCAAAACTTGACGACCGGATCAAGCTACCACCCGAATCACAATTAAAGTTCCGAACTTTGAACACATGTCAGGGAATCATGTCTACACAAATACAACATCTTTGATAAAATATGTCCAAATAAAATTACCCACCTCCTAAAAATGTTCTTAAACCACAAAAACAACGATGAAACTCGAACAAGTTGAGAAATTTAGACTTACCCAATTGGCAGATCCTGAGGATACTTCATATTCATACACAAAGACCATGAATTTACTGCTTAATTAAAGCTGATGGAGTTTTTGGATGCACAAAATTGGCTCACAAAAATGTCCAAAATCCAGGCAGAGACTTGATGAAACTTGAATTTTCATTCATAAGCCTCCAATGGGAAAAGATAAGGGTTTGACACAAAGTCATGGCAATTACAGAAACGGAAACCTAGCAAGCTCAGCAAACGGAAACGTGACGGAGATAAGGATAATGGGCCTCGTACACCTAATGGGCCGACCCAAAGAACTGGAACCCAAATAGCCTCCATTCTATCTTTTAAGTTATTAATTTTTTAATACACATATCTCACCATTTGTATAATGACTCGTGATGTAACAGTTCACACTGAAGAATTTCTCTAAATGCACAAAACCTAAATGTAGAGACTCAAAATCCAATAAAATATATGTATACAACAAAAATATACATACACGGCCAAGAATAAAAATATATAAACGATAAACCTGTGCATGAACCTTTTCCAAGTATGCTCGCTTAGAGCATCTGGGGGCTTTATCCTCCATGATGCTACAACATTTCAAGCCTTAGCAAGAAATTTCATCCCCAATAAGTCGGAAAATGGGGCTAGATCCACCACTGGAGCTAGCAACTTCCTTTATTGGATAGCATAAAATCGGGCTACATCTAACCTAAAAAAATAGTGGGTCCCACAAAAAAGTAGCAACTCATGTGGGCAAAATTCTATCATTCTCCCTCCATTTGCAAATACACTTATACTCTCCTTTTATTATTTTTTTTAATTTTTTTTCTTACTTATTTTCTTGCAATTTGGCTAATTAATGATTGATTTCAAATTGATTTAACATTCATGGGCATTGATGGGTGAAATTTTCAAATATTTTTTTTCAAAATTGTATGATACTAATTTACCAATTGGTGCTAGGTACATTGTTGTGTTATACGTTAAAATCAAATTATTTTAGAGAGCGAAGTATGGGTTTGTTTCTTTCAATGGATGAGTTTGAGATAAGAAAATATGATCCAACAAACGATTCATTAATGATGAAATCTAACTTTGTCACAATTTAAACTTTTTAGGTTGAAGAGTTCATAAAAAATTAAATTAAATTAAATTAAAAAACATCACTTAATCAAATTACTACATAAATAAATATATATAGCTCCATATAAAGCCTGAAATATATAGTCCCTTATTGGGAGATATTCTTTTATAAAGCTCCAAAGATTCATCGGAACTCTAAAATGGGCTATATCTACCACTTTTCCAATCCCATATAAAGTCCCCCACTGGAGATGCTCTTACAACTATATATATATGAAATCTTTAAAGGATTGGATTCCCATTTTTTATAAAAATGGGGATTAGTTGTGAGGTCTACACCAAATTACATGTTATATATATACATATTTACACCAAATTATGCACGTTTCGTTGCTTTCTTGTGATTTTCTTAGAGCAGGTGCTTGAGATGATCTATGATGAGCTTTACTCGTTGATTATAATCAGTTGCAATTACCGTTGCCGCCTCCCCCCTTTGGCTTGCATGGATTGGGGCCGGGGGTTGGCACCGACTCTCTAGCTTGTGGTAGAAACGCCGTTTTTGGACCAAAGGTCTTGGGCTTCATCATGCCGCCCGGGGGTCGAGCAGCAGCTGCAACATGATCAGACGGAAATTTGGCTGTGAAAATGATCAAGAGAATAAGCATCATGACTAGCTTCATAGCGTGCATGGTTTATATGGTGACTGAAAAATGCTGTCGAATTACTGCTTTCTCTATATGGAAATATGAAAGATAAGATGCGTGGATAGGCTTTTATAGAGAGATTATTGAGCTAAGAAACACGGCACCGGAACATGAATTTCCCGTGAATTTCAGCTGCAAACTCCTAGGAAAAGGGGGGCTGAGCTGCATGAAATTTACTCATCACAAAAGAACATTATACCATATATATTAATGAAAAGAGGAATCAGTAGAGATCAAATTTGCATCAAGATGCATAATCATGATAGGCCCTTGTCAGGCATCCGACTTAGCGCTTTTAGAACCTTAGTATTATCTAATTTAGTAAACTTCTAAATTTATGCAGTACCGTAATTAATGGTGTTCATCTAGGATTTTTATGTGGAAGCTCAACATTGTTTTCCAGAGCTAAGAAACGCGGCACCGGAACATGAATTTCCCGGGAATTTCAGCTGCAAACTCCTAGGAAAAGGGGGGCTGAGCTGCATGCAAGTTACTTACAAAAGAACAGTACCAGATATATTAATGAAGAGAGGAATCAGTAGAGATTATATTTGCATCAAGATGCATAATCATGATAGACCTTTGCCAACCATCCGACTTAGCGCTTTTAGAACCTTAGTATTATCTAATTTAGTAAACTTCTAAATTTATGCAGTACAGTAATTAATGGTATTCATCTAGGATTTTTATGTGGGAGCTTAACATTGTTTTCCATTGACAGGGACATTAGATTAGTTAATCGTAATCATGCAATTAAGTAAACTAAATTTTAATTAAGTAGTGGCAAGTCAGGGAAAATCACTTAACATACGACAGCAGTGGATCCACCTTCTCTGCATTAAAATTACAAAGGTGCGTACGTGCTAATTACGTTTTGTTTTAGGAATTTACTCTTTCAAATACAGTTTAATGTAAAGCTAATATGCTTAACGACAAAGCTAATTTATATATTTTATATATACTAAAACCCACTGTTCTAGGGCAGTGTGCGGACCAAAATACCCCTGCTTCTTTTTTGTTATTTCAACTTTGCCCTTCAACATTTTTGTCCGGTTCCTTTTCTTTCCTGCTTTCTGCAATGATTCCTTTTCACTGCTTTTGGTCCAATTTTTTTCCCACTTCTTTTGCTTCGCTTCTTCCGTAGCCGTTTGCTCTCTCCTCTCTTCGCCTCTGCTGGTCTCAAAGTGGATAGTTTTGTGGTGAGTTCTTCTAATCTTGCATCTACAAGTTTTTTATGCAACTGTATGGATTGTGTTCTGTTCAATTTTAGATGTTTGAAGCTTTTACTTTTTTTGGGTTCAATTTTAAATGGGTTGTTGCTTTCAGAGTTTTTGTTTGATGATAGAGATGGGGTTTTTGGGGAGAAACTTTTAATCCGTGAGTTTTTTTAGTTAGGTTGTTTAAGAGTTCCATTCATGGGAATTCTTTTGTTCTTCTTTTTTCCTGCATCTGGAAAATGCCACATGATGTGAGTTTATAATTAAATAAGAATATCAAAATGGGTTTTCTGTGCAAATTTTCTTTTTCTGATTTTATAGAACCGAAGAGGATGTTAACAATAACATTATTGTGTGATATGTGATCTAAAGTTCTTTGGTGAGTTATTTGGTTTTCTTGCCACATGGGATTTTAATATATATATTTTTTCGTGGTTTATGCGTGGTTCTCTGATGTGTTTTGATTTTTGATTTCAGGAAAAGTTAACGATACGATCAAACGTTTACTGGTGAATTTTCTATTTTTCTGATTGTGTGTGATTTAATTTTTTTAAAGCTTTGGGTGTACTTTTCTGAACAGCTTTGATTTTTAGTTGCAGCAAATGTTGTTGCTCGAATTTTCCAGTTTTTATCTGCAGCTTTGCAAGCTCTTTATCAACAAGGTATATAATTTTTATTCTTTTTCCTGAATCTTTTGTTGGATGGAATCGTTTTTTAGTTTTTGGTGAGTTCTTCTGATCTCGCATCTGGTACTGTTTTTTTTCCGACTGTATAGATTGTGTTTTGTTGAATTTTAAATGGTAGAAGCTTCTTGGGTTCAATTTAAATGGGTTGTTATCAACTATTGAATTGCTTTCGAAGCTATTTGGCTACTCCCTTAACACTCTTTTTCCTTTTCTTTTCAACTTCTTCGATTTGCAGCCCCCTTCTTTTTTTTTCCTTTTCCAGATTTAGCTTTTTTCCCCTATATTGTATCTTTTGGCTAATTTTGTGGGTCTTGGTCAGTGATGTGGGTATTGGTGAATTTCTAGCATGTTTGTGCATGCAGTTTTTGTTATAATGTATGGATTGTGTTTTGTTCAATTTTAAATGTCAGAAGCTTTTAATTTTTTTGGGTTCAATTTTAAATGGGTTGTTGTCAACCATTGAATTTCTTTTGGAGTATTCATTTGATAAGAGAGATGGGGGGGGTTTTTTGGGTGAAACTTTTGATCCGTGAGATTTTTAGTTAGGTTGTGTTGTGGGTTTTCGCAAATTTCTATCGTGTTTATGCATGCATTTTTTGGTTATAGATTTGGAAGAACATAGCATTACAGGGTGTCGAGGGTTTGCTAGCGGGGGAAAGTAGCAGCGTTAAGATTTTGCAGGTGAGATATTAGGGTGAGAGAATAACGGGACAAAGAGCATCGAAGACACATTTGGGATTAGGGGTAGCAAAACAGGGGAAAAGAATATGACAGAGGAATGGACTCTTAATTTTTTTCTTAACTGGTTTGGGATTTTGCTTGCCTTTGGGGTCGTTGTTGGCGTCAAGCCATTTGGTGGTGTCAAGTGGTGTCTGTTTTTTCATAACTTTTATTACTAATTTTTATGTCGTTTGCGATTTTGTGTCTTGGGATTTCTGAATTTTATTGTTCATTGTCGGTTTTTAAAATTTTTTTTGTCTTCATTTGTTTGTTTAATATGTTGTGTTTGTGCTGGGACGCCGTTTTGCAAGTTTTCTTTCCATTGGGACCGCTACATTTTATAAGTGATGCGGGTGAGGTTTAGATACTCAAAACAATCCTTTTTTTTTTTCCAAATATGCGCGTTTGGTTCTCTTCGGTTTTAAATGTTTAAAATGAAATGGTTATTTTGATAAAATGGTTTATTAGTTTTTCTTATGTGTTGTGATCAGGAATTCAATTGGATTGGGTAAAATGCTTTATCAATTTACGTTATAGGGAATTTTGTGTGTTATGGTCTGTGAGTTTTATTGCTCATCGTTTGTTCTTTTTTCTTTGTTTGCCGGTTTCTTTTGCAAGGGATCACTATAGTTTGGGCATCTTTTCGATTTTTAAATTGCTTGAGGGTAAGATTTAGATAATAAAATTCGAAACGAGGCGTTACTTTTCTTTTCAGAAACTAATTTAAAAGCTCTGCATGGATAGTTAACTATGTTGAAATGTCTTGATAAAACTTGAACCTTTTGTTATATGTGAATGTTCATTCCTTACTACAAATATAATAGGCATGGTGCTCTAAAAAATTAAAACCCACTGACACATGACATCAGAAATTCAAACCAATTTCTACTGTTACCATTACCTTCTTTCATTCAGATCATCAGCATGTAGTTCAAATCTGGATCAAACCTAGATGAAATTCAAGTGACAAGATTTATTGTCATTGTTTCAATAATTTACATTGTTTTAGTACCCAGGTTTACAGCATGAGCTGAAGATCCAAGATCATTTTGGCAGAGACTTTGATATTGAAGACACTAATTTTGCTCCTTATTTTGTACTTTAATGTCCAACTTTTTACATGTTTTATACACTTATAACACCTGCAGCAACGCGCGGGCACCATGACTAGTCGTATCTAAGATTCTAATGGGAGTTTCTTCATATTTCACATGTTTTGACTTTGGTAATGTCGTATTTATTAAGCGCATGGTTCAACTTGTCGCTTTATTACACACTTTTGAGAGGTATGATTTGTGCACATTTTTTTAATTTATCTTTTTACACACTTTTGTTTGTTTATGTTTCTTGATTTACCTAATTCAAAAACCAAAAACGAACAAAGATGTATATTGGAGAGAAGATGAATGTGTTATTTCCATTCTTTTGCAATCTAAACTAGCCATTAATAAAATCTTATTTGTTAATCAAAAGATAATGAAAAGACAATTTGTTCTATATCAAAAAATAAAACTATGAGCGGTAATTTAATTTTGCACAAACTAAAATTTGGCTGTTTTTTCTTCCTTAAACCACATATCATCATAACATAATCTACTATTCTTTCTGCACGCGCAGCGCTAAAGGCCTTTCTTTAATCATGCACTATGGGCGACTTAGAAATCCTTAATACATTTATCTGTGCAGACTGTTTCACCTGTTTCTTATTTCGTTGGGTTTAGATTGTGTGAGAGGTTTTATGTGTTGCAATAGAATAACATGTTAGTAAAGAAATCACAAACTTTTAGAAAAAGTGATTAAGGCAATTGAAAGAAAAGTTCACCATATTCCTGATCAGCACCACTCTCCTGGAATATGCAGGGAAAAAGTGGAAGGTCTTCAGATTGATCACGGCCTCCAACTTTTTCCTAGGACTTCCAACCTCCGTCGTTCTCAATCTGTATACATATATCATCACAACATAAGGCGCAAACCGCACTTTATCGCAATGACATAATACAATTATGTTTATACATAAGGTCGTCTTTGATATTTCGAGGATATGTGTGAATTTAATAAAACGTCCCTCCGTATTTAAGAAATAATAATTTTTTTAAATAATATATTAATATAAAATTCAACAATCAACATTCAAACTTAATTTACATTAGCATCTCATTCTTATTAACTGAATAATTTTCAATTGCCATGAAATTATGATTTAGAGTTCATCCATGAATAAAATAAAATAAAAAACATAACTAAAAGAGAGATACAGAAATACACTTGTATTTGTGGAAGAAACTAATACAAAAGTTAGTTTTTTATTGCTAGAAAAAAGTAAAGATAGTAATACACAAGTATTTTTATTACTAGAGAAAAGTGAAAAATTAATATATTAAGTATAGGCTCCACTTAAAAAAAAGTATAGGCTGCACTTAATTAGTTGTAACATAGATAAAATCATATGATGATGATTTTTCTCAAACACTTTTTTATTAGAAAATTTATACTCATATGTAAAATATAGGAGGATGAAAAACTTTTGGAGCCCTATGCTACTGCATCTTTTGCACAATCGCAACATCGCCTCAGCTAGCATGTAGGCGTACTTAGGCAAGGGGCTAAGCGATTTTTGTTAATTTTAATTCAATTTGTTATGTAATATATAAAGCAACACATAATTGCCTTCGCTTCATTTGAGGAAAAAGAGGAATATGCAGGAAAAAGTGGAATATGCAGGGAAAAAGTGGAAGGTCTGAGATTCATCATTGCCTCCAACTTTTTATTTTCGACTTTTGTTTAGCGGTTTGAAAAAATGAAATTTTGCTTCTCTATTCCGACTAGAATTCGCGTCCCCGGCTCCACCTCCCTTGGTGTCTCAACAATGCCTCAGTGCCTGGTACAAACTTAACCATGACCTTATCTTCTTCATTCACCCAATATTTCTCACCCTTCTAACTTCTCTTCTTCCACAACTAGCTCAAACAACACAAAACAGCTAAAACTAGAGAAATTCACAATACAACTCTCAAATTTCTTACTCTACTACAGAGATTCGCAATCTTTTCCCAAAACTTGACGACCGGATCAAGCTACCACCCGAATCACAATTAAAGATGTGAACTTGAACACATCTCAGGGAATCATGTCTACACAAATATAACATCTTTGATCAAATATCTCCAACTAAAATTACCCACTTCCTAAAAATGTTTTTAAGCCACAAAAAACAACGATGAAACTCGAAAGAGTTGAGAAATTTACTTACCTAATTGGCAGATCCTGAGAATACTTCATATTCATATTTAGACTATGAATTCACTGCTTAACTAAAGTTGATGGAGTTTCTGGAAGCACAAAATTCTCACAAAAAAGTCCAAAATCCAGACAGAGACTTGATGAAACTTGAATATTCATTCATAAGCTTCCGATGGGAAAAGACAAAGGTTTAACACAAACTCATGGCAATTACGCCACTTAGTACTGGTCTAATGGTATTCATCGTTACTTGTAAGTGAGAAGTTTTATGTTTGATTCTTGTCAAAATCTTAATACAAACTCATGGCAATTACGCCACTTAGTATTACGATCTAGTGATATTCCTCTTCACTTGTAAGTGAGAGGTTTTAAGATCGATTCTCGTTAAAGACATTTGAACCACATTATTGTTAGTCCATTGTAAGGCTTAGCCAACCTCTCTTTCCGTGGTGTAAATAATATCGTTTGTTAAAAAAAAAACAAAAAAAAAACACTCATGTCAATTACAAAAACGAAAACCTAGATAGCTCAGCAAATGGAAACGTGACGGAGATAAGGATAATGGGGAAAAAAAACCTCATGACAGCTCAGCAAACGGAAGCGTGAGGGAGATAAGGATAATGGGCCTTCTACACCCAATGTGCCGACCCAAAGAACTGGGAACCCAAATAGCCTCCAAGCCCATCGACAAAATATAGTGTAGGACCCGTTAAAAAGTTAGTGATGATTGATGAACATTTTCCCCTTTTTTAGAGGAAAACTAATGAAAATTACTTGAAAACTTTAAGTTTTAATCAAAATGACAAAATGGTGCTATAAGAAAATAGTACCATGAATGACTTTTTAGAGTAAAAATGTCTTTTTCATTAAAAGTGAAAATACCCGAGAGTGTTTAATACTCCCTTTTTTTAGTCGTTGAATTTATTTATTTATTCGGAGTTTTTGTCTTTGTATTGAGTAAATCAAAGCTAATTAAAGGATAAAAAATACAAAACAAGAAAACAGGCGAAATTGGATCTATTCCGGACGTTAGTGTTTGGAACCTAGGGATCTATTCCAGTCACAAAAAAGGGAGATCAGATCAGTGAAAGAAGAAAAACAAGAAGAGATCGAAGGCAAGCACAAATTGACAGCAATAGTTAAATGTCAGTTTGGAAATTCATTTTGGTTTTTTATATTAGTACCCCACAAAATGTTGAATGCATTCCACATTAAAATTTAATATTAAATAATTTATTTACCCTACTATACAAAGGCAATTTTAACCTTATTAGGTTAAAAGAAAAATAAAAAAATTTCTAAATACACTCCAAATCACTTTTAATGTATTATTTATCTTCTTCAACTATCAAAATCCCTCCGACCTTCCATTGTTGAACAAAACCCTAACCAATGAAATTAAAAACATGTTGATTGAGAAAAATTATTTTTGACGAATGAAACACGAAATCGATGTTTTGGAAGCCTCACATAAGGTAAGACTTCATATTTTTTTATTGTTTTAGTGATTTTGACGACATCGATAATTATTTAATCTTATTTTTGTTGCGTTATTCAAGCTTCTATATTTGTATTCATCTTTTAGGGATCACAGAGATTACATGAAGAATTAAACAACTAAAATTACCATCAAATATTAAAAAAAGACGACATGGGTTTTAATGGTGGAATTGAAAACAACTCACATATGCTTTAAATTTCAGGCGGCATCTTTTGTCAAAATTCCAGTCAGCATTTTTTGTCCAAATTAAAAGCTTTATAAGATTTGAGAAATATGGGGAGTATAGAAAATATGAGGTGCATGTAGAAAATGTAAGGTGTATATTGAGAATGTGAGGTGTGAGGATATTATGAGGAAGTATGTGCGGTGTATTAAGATAATTTTTCATTTGAAAAAGCAAATGTAGGGTGTATTAAGTATGTGGGGTTTATTCAACAATTTGTGGAGTGTTAATATAATAAGGCTTCATTTTTTTCAATATAAAACTTAATTATAATGGTCAAGATGTAGCAAAATAAGCAAATGCATAGAATCTAATTGTAGAGGGTCCGAATCCAATAAAATACATATATACGACCAAAATATACAAACACGGCCAAGAATGAAAAAATATAAATATTGACAAAAATATATATATAAATGATCAATCTGTGCATGAACCTTTTCCAAGTCTGTCTGCTTAGAACTATACATATATATCTGTGTGTGTGTGTGTGTGTGTGTAGTTACACCAAATTATGCACGTTTCATTGCTTTCTGGTGATTTTCTTAGAGCAGGTGCTTGAGACGATCGACGATGAGCTTCCACTCGTTGATTATACTCGGTTGCAATGGCCGTTGACGCGCCCCGCCCTAGGGATGCATGGATTGGGGCTGCCGGTGGGTGGCACTGGACCTGTAGCTTGTGGTAGGAACGCCGTCTTTGGACCAAAAGTCTTGGGCTTCATGATGCCGCCCAGAGGTCGAGCAGAAGCTGCTACATGATCAGACGGAAATTTGGCAGCGAAAATGATCAAGAGAATAAGCATCATTAGCTTCATAGCGTGCATGGTTTTATATGATGACTGAAAAATGGGGTCGAAACTGCTTTCTCTATATGGAAATATGGATAAGATGTGTGCGATAAGCTTATTTTATACTGAACAGGAATTTTCCCAGGAATTTCATCAGCTTCGAAACTCCTAGGAAAAGGGGGGTGAGCTTGCATGAAAGTTACACAAACCATATTTATTACCAATTACTAGGATTATGTATCTAATTATGGTGATGGATAGAGTTTTCTTGCCACTTTCGACATTGGAGAGTAAACTAAGGCAGCTCAGCCGCGTACACTTTTAGATGCTTCCTCTGGAAATGCAAAGCAATGAGAAAAAATGGAGAAGAGAAATACGGAAAATATATTCATTTCGTTTCTAAACTTTGTGTTTCTGCAGATACGAGGAAAATATATAGGAGAAAAGAAATAAAGTTAACATTAAAATAGTTTTAGGTTTTAAATAGTTTTCATTTTGTACACTTCCTTATATTTCTCACACCATATTTCCTCCGTACTTTATATTCTTCATTGCCTTCATGTATTTCTCCTAATTTTATTTTAACGTAAAAATTAAAAATCAAAATTAAAAACGAAATGTATTTCTTGCTCAACTTGATACCAAAGTCAATACACGTGAAACATATATATATATCAAAGTTAATGTTCTTTGACAGAAACATTGGTGGTTTTCAGTTTTTTATCAAGTTCTCAACATTAATATTTGGGTTTTTATCACAAATGGTCCCTAAAATTGGCCTACCCCATCAAAATTGTCCCTAAAATAGAAAATCAATCAATGTGGTCATTCCGTCACAATTCCGTAAAAAATTCAGCTATGTGCTGATTGTGGAGCCAAAAAATAATCAAGAGGCGACATGTAGATTTTTAGGTGAAGAGGACAAAATTACCCTCGAGACACACCGGGTTTTCTACACGCGAGCAGCGGAGAATCATCCATCAACCCAGTCAAGAGTGCCCAAAATAGGTAACAAGTTCAAATTTATCTCATCCATCTTTACTTCATATCCTTTACAAGGAAATCATTCCATAACCTTCAAAACCTTCCATATAAATTAAATTAATTAGGCTAATTAATGGATTAATTCCTAATTAATCCATTAATCACCAAATTAATCACCATTACACCCCAATGCTCTATAAATAGGGCTCCATTTTCTTTGAAAGACTAAGTCCATACTCTTACAAAACTCCAAAAACTCTCTAAACATTTTTCTCGCTAAATTCTAATTTTGACATCGGAGGTTCTTCGGCCAAAACCCCCCCATTTCATCATGGGTGCGTGAGACTTTTGGCCTTGATCCGAAAGTGTAAATTGTTTTGTAGGTGCAATATTGTTCAAGATCAAGAAGGAAGAAATTTGCATCCACATTGATGTGGCACTTAAATGGGTCCCACAAAATTAAATTAAATATTATTATGTGAATTAAAATACTAAATAAAAAAATATTAAAAAAAGAGAGAAGAAGATGAAGATGATTAAACACTGTTCATCATCTTCTTCCCGGGAAAAAGTTTAAGGTTTAATTTTTTAAGTTCTTGAAATTTCTTGTTCTTAAATTCTTGAAATTCCCTCCTATTTAGCTTGATTTAGTGTTTTTCCATCTGGGGTTTTTCTGGGTTCTTGAAAAATTTGTCAGATTCTTGACTCCGGTAGATTTTTGGTGAAGAAGATGGAGTCGAATTGAAGGCAAGTTAGATTTTCGTGTTAGCTTTAGGTGAAGAAGATGGGTTAGATTTTTGGGTTCTTGAAAATTTCCTGAGATTCTTGAACTCTATCCATGGGATTGTTCCAGTATTCGATTCTATGGTGCCGAAACCGACTAGAAGGTCGTCGAGGGATAGCCACACGAAGGTGGAAGATGGGGTGGGAGAATCCGATGCCCACCACTTGTGCGGCCAGGATTTTTCAACTGACCCGGGAACTCGGCCACAAGTCCGACGGTGACACTCTAATGATACCCACAACTTCATGGGATGGGAAGGGGTGCGTTAGGGGCTATAATGGGAAGGGTGGGCGGGGAAGAATATGATGAACAATGTTCAATAATCTTCTTCTTCTTCTTCTTTTTATTTTTTATTTTTTAAGTTTTCAATTATGAAAAATAAAAATTATATTTTATTATTTAAGTATTGTTAATTCACATAATAATAATTAATTAAATTTGTGGGACCCATTTATGTGCCACATCAGTACATAACAGAATTTTTGATAGAATTGTGATGGAATGACCACATTAATTTTCGACACCCATTTTCAGGGACTACATTCTATTTCTATGTGAAATTGAAAATCGATCAATGTAGTCCTTGAAAATGGGTGTCGAAAATCAATGTGGTCCTCCATCACAATTCTGTTAAAAATTCTGTTATGTACTGATGTGGCACATAAATGGGTCCCATAAATTTAATTAAATATTATTATGTGAATTAACAATACTTAAATAATAAAATATAATTTTTATTTTTCATAATTGAAAACTTAAAAAATAAAAAAAGAAGAAAAGAAGCAGAAGGTTATTGAACAATGTTCATCATATTCTTCCCCGCCCACCCCTCCCATTACAACCCCCAACGCACCCCTTCCCATCCCATGAAGTTGTGGGTATCTTTAGAGTGTCGCCGTTGGACTTGTGACTAAGTTCCTGGGTCAGTTGAAAAATCCTGGCCGCACAAGTGGTAGGCATCAGATCCTCTCACCCCATCCTTCCACCTTCGTGTGGCCATCCCTCGACGACCTTCTAGTTGGTTTCGGCGCCATAGAATCGAATACCGGAACAATCCCATGGATAGAGTTCAAGAATCTCATGAAATTTTCAAGAACCCAGAAATCTAACCCATCTTCTGCACCTAAAACTAACATGAAAATCTAACTTGCCTTCAATTCGACTCCATCTTCTTCACCAAAAATTTGTCGAAGTCAAGAATCTGAGAAATTTTTCAAAAACCCAAAAAAATCCCAGATGGAAAAACACTAAATCAAGCTAAATACGAGGAAATTTCAAGAATTTAAGAACAAGAAATTTCAAGAACTTAAAAAAATTAAACCTTAAAAAGTTAAACTTTTTCCCAGGAAGAAGATGATAAACAATGTTTAATCATCATCTTCTTCTTCTTTTTTTTTAAATATTTTTTTATTTAGCATTTTAATTCACATAATAATATTTAATTTAATTTGTGGGACCCATTTAAGTGCCACATCAACACATAACTGAATTTTTTACGGAATTGTGACGGAATGACCACATTGATTGATTTTCTATTTCAGGGACAATTTTAATGGGGTAGGCTGACACACCCCAACCCGGGATGTCCACTAGGACTCCGAATCGAGCTGTGTTGACCAACACCTGGAAGGTGACGAAGCCATAAAGTATGATGATGTGGAAAAATGTGAATAAATTTAAACCTAAAAGTGCCTAAATACAAGAGTGCGCCGTGAGTGGAAATGAACCCATTTCACACGTTACGTCAGAGCATAAGTAAAGTACAGTAGAGTGGATTGAAAATAATACCATCGAAGGTAATCTCCAATACCAAGACTTGCCACGAATCCTTGTCAATACAAAAGCTCTGCTACTAGACCTGAAGGGATAAAAACAAGAGTGAGTGAGCTAGAAAAATAAGGCTTTAATAAAAACCTTCTAAACGATATAATCCCTCACCGTAACACCTATTTAGCTTCCAGAAAATTATACTACGGATAAACATGAAATCAAAAGTATACTAGCATTAAATCCAGAAGTATACCACATCACAGTATCTCATTAGCAATATAAACTATCAAGTGCTTAATAACTCATACTAGCACATCAGTTGGAGTCACTTATGGTGACCTGTACGATTACAACTATATCTCATCAATCAATGCTAGCCCATAAGTTGGAGTCACCTCTTGTGACCTGTACGACTTGTTCATATCTCATCACATATGCTAGCTCATAAGTCAGAGTCACCTCTTGTGACCTGTACGACTGAATCTATATCTCATCACATATGCTAGCTCATAAGTCGAAGTCACATCTTGTGACCTGTACGACTTATCCATATCTCATCACATATGCTAGCTCATAAGTCGGAGTCACCTCTTGTGACCTGTACGACTTATCCATATCTCAACATATGCTAGCTCATAAGTCAGAGTCACCTCTTGTGACCTATACAACTTGTCCATATCTCATCACATATGCTAGCTCATAAGTCGAAGTCACCTCTTATGACCTGTACAACTGAATCTATAGCTCAATAAGTATACCTGCATATGAGTCGGAACCACCTAAAGTGGTATGTACGACAGGACTAGGTGTAAATAAATATGGTTAAGTGCTACGATCATGTGAAGACTGTGCGAATAATCGCGGCTCACCTATGAGTCAGAACCACCTAAAATGGTCTGTACGACAAGATTGTACACCTACCTTGGATCTAAGGTGAGCGTAAGGTGCGAGATGTGAACATCACGTGAAGGATTGTGCCCTGGCCACGGGCGAGAGCACTAACACCGAGATGCAGGTTTATGAGCTCTCAATGTATCTCAACATAACATGTACGACTCATGGGCAACCTGTACGACAGTGTCGGAGTTGCCTATTAACATAAATATAGTCATGCCATAACTCGATCCTTTCGAGTAACACCATAAACTCACATGAACTTACATGTGCGTTCGGCGTTCCTTTTCGTACTTCAAAACATTTACAGTAATTAAGTGCAGGTAGTATACATATGAATATGTTGTGATGCAACCTAATACTCAGTCATGTCATAGCATATTAAAATATATACATATATATAACATGGCGAAAAATGCATAATCCGTAACGCCCAACTCTTGAATTATATATTTTCGGGGATAATTATCGCCGGGGGGGGGGGGGCAAGCCCAACTAAACACTAGTTTAATTTACTATCATTACTTATGATTCTTTACTTCAATTTCTCAATTCCTCACACATTGCTCAATTCCCAAAACAAGGCTTTTGACTCGATTATTTAATCTCATTTATTGTATGGTTGCATCTAATATCTTGTTAGACTGCCTACGTACCCTAAACAGGGATCAAGCCAATCGTAGTTCACATTAATTATTTGTAGGTAACATGCATAAATTAATTTAGAAGCGTTTGTTGAGCTATCACTTATATACATATGATAAAAAAGAAAAAAACCACTCACCTGAGGTCCGCACTGCGACTCCCTAGCACGCATACAGAGACATCACGAACCATCGTTGCCTAGAACAATTATCAAATCACATCTCAGAGTTTATTACCGATAGAGTACATAATTTACATAAAACACATCCCTACGTAATTTAATTCGGAAGATCTGCATCACGGATTTCCGATCCGTTACTTCCAAGGATACACATTATGTTTCTAGAACAACTTCCTAATGTTTCATTACGATCCATCAGTTAGATCTCCGCCAATTGCAATTTCAAGTGACGGTTAACGTTTTATTTCACGAACTTACAATTCCAATTTAGGAAGATCCGTATATTGAATTCTCAATCTGTAAATTCCTATGATCTTCAAATATTATGTACTATAACATATTAAAGTTTGGTGACGATCCAACGGCTGGATCGTCAATTCATGTTTTTACCAAGTAACATATCATAAAGAATTTAAGTTCAAACGATCAACCAATGTCATACTAACATCAAAACTGAACTCAAGACATCTAATTTAGCCTTAAAATAGCATCGACGGCCCCTTGGCCAGGCGTCGCCGTGGGTGGCGGTCGATCGCCCCGACTCATCGAAAAAATCAACTATTTCTAAAAATTCTCAAACTTCACAGAAATGAAGATCTCATTGATTGGAACAACTTTTATACCTGCCACACAGTCCAAAAGTGGACAGAAGATGGTCAATTTTTCTCACAAGGCCGGCGGGTGCCTAAAGCTTTCCGACGTCGATTCGTCGTCTACAGTGGTCCAATGAGGTCAAGGTTGGTTGGAATTTTCTCCTGGGATGATGGGCTACAAAGCCCAAGTGGTGGCACCGGTCATTGCTTTGCCAATTCGTCGAAAAATTGAAAAAGAGTAGCCGGACACGGTTTTGGCGCGTCGGATTTCGTGGCTTCGCCCCGCCACATGTGGTGGTTTATAAAGGTGGTTCTTGGTTAGGTTTTGTAGAGGGGAATGTGAGCTTCAAGATGGTGGTGGAGGCGTCGAAAAACTCCACCGGAGTTGGCCGGAATTGGCCTTGAAAAATGGGAGCTCGCGGTGGGTGTGGGTCGACAAGAAGGCTGCTTTCCCTCTTCTTCTTTTTTTTTCTTTTCTTTCTTGATTTCAGATTGGGCTCCTCAACCCAAATTCTAATTGGTCACTTATATCCCTTCCTCACCTCAGATTGGTTACCATTTCCACATGGTGGGTGTTCAAAATTATTTAACAAAAAAAAAAAAAAGTAACTAATTTCAAACGTCTGTAACTATACCGTTATAATCCAGACTCGTAAACGGTTTTCACCTATGCGTTCGTAGTGATGAGTAATACTTAAATACGTTAAAAGAATAAGTCTTCCATCTCTTAAACTGATGGTCAACGGAAGTCAAAGTCCTTGCCTCTTGGGCATTTTCGTAAATTCACGCTTTTAAAGTTAATAAAAACTTAAAATTAGGGACGGGTTGTCACATAGGCCAATTTTAGAGATCATTTGTGATAAAAACCCTAATATTAATGTTGAGGACTTGATAAAAAAAAAACTGAAAACCACCGATGTTTCTGTCAAAGAACATTGACTTTGATAAATATTTCACGTGTATTGACTTTGGTATAAAGTTAAGCAAGAAATACATTTCATTTCTAATTTTGATTTTTAATTTTTACGTTAAAATAAAATAAGGAGAAATACACGAAGGCAATGAAGAATATAAAATACGGGGGAAATATGGTGTGAGAAATATAAGGAAGTGTACAAAATGAAAACTATTTAAAACCTAAAACTATTTTAATGTTAACTTTATTTCTCTTCTCCTATATATTTTCCTCGTATCTGCAGAAACACAAAGTTTAGAAACGAAATGAATATATTTTCCTTGTTTCTCTTCTCCATTTTTTCTCATTGCTTTGCATTTACAGAGGAAGCATCTAAAAGTGTACGCGGCTGAGCTGCCTTAGTTTACTCTCCAATGTCGAAAGTGGCAAGAAAACTCTATCAAGCAACCGCTTTGGATTAAGGTTAAGCACATGTCCATCACCACAATTAGATAAATAATCCTAGTAATTGGTAATAAATATGGTTTGTGCAACTTTCATGCAGCTCACCCCCTTTTCCTAGGAGTTTCGAAGCTGATGAAATTCCTGGGGAAATTCCTGTTCAGGATAAATTAAGCTTATCGCACACATCTTATCCATATTTCCATATAGAGAAAGCAGTTTCGACCCCATTTTTCAGTCACCCACCATATAAAACCATGCACGCTATGAAGCTAATGATGCTTGTTCTATTGATCATTTTCGCAGCCAAATTTCCGTTTGATCATGTAGCAGCTTCTGCTCGACCTCTGGGCGGCATCATGAAGCCCAAGACTTTTGGTCCAAAGACGGCGTTCCTACCACAAGCTACAGGTCCAGTGCCACCCACCGGCAGCCCCAATCCATGCATCCCTAGGGCGGGACGCGTCAACGGCCATTGCAACCGAGTATAATCAACGAGTGGAAGCTCATCGTCGATCATCTCAAGCACCTGCTCTAAGAAAATCACCAGAAAGCAATGAAACGTGCATAATTTGGTGTACCTACACACACAGAGATATATATATATATATATATGTATAGTTCTAAGCAGACAGACTTGGAAAAGGTTCATGCACAGGTTTATCATTTTTATTTTTTCTTTTTATTTTGTCAATATTTATATTTTTTCATTCTTGGCCGTGTTTGTATATTTTGGTCGTATACATGTATTTTATTGGATTCGGACCCTCTACGTTTATATTATATGCATTTACTTATTTTGCTACATCTTGACCATTATAATTAAGTTTTACATTGAAAAATGAAGGCTTATTATATTAACACTCCACAAATTGTTGAATAAACCCCACATACTTAATACACCATACATTTGCTTTTTCAAATGAAAAATTATCTTAATACACCCTAGACCTGGCATTTCAAACCCGACCCGTTAACCCGACCCGACCCGACCCGTTAAAATGAGTATTCGGGTGAGTGTTTAACGGGTTGGGTGATTAACGGGTCAACCCGTTAAGCACCCGTTAAATAACGGGTCATTTTGGATGAACCCGCGAAACCCGTTAACCACCCGTTACACCCGTTATTAAGGGCTTTTGTGTAATTTCAGTTGTCAATTATAAGCTTGCAGTTTTGTGCAGTCTGTCTCGCATTGCAGTGTTTCTGCTTTGCAGCCTGTCGCTCTTGAATTCTTCTCTTTCTTTTTCTTTCGCATCCCTCTTGAATCTAAATGCACTTTAAAGACAATTAATAATAATTATTAAATGATAAATACATTTTTGAAGGTAAAAATCCAAGAAAATCGTGGAGTAATTGGGACCAATTACCAAAAGGAGGAGGAGAAATCTCTGAAATTGTTGAGCTGCGGAGAGGAGGGATTGTTCTGGCGATCCTGGCCAAAATTTCTTGAAAATTCGCATTCATGGCGTCAAGAAGTTAAAAGATTGGTAATTTATGAATCGATGTATAAAACCATAAATCGGGCAGAAGAAAATGTTCAAGAAAATTCAAGAACCTGAGCAGAGCGATTCCAAAGACTTTGCACGGCTTGTGTTTGTGGAAATGTCTCCGAGAGGACAATTGGATTAAAAATAAAAAAAAAAGTTAACGGGTGAAACGGGTTGAAATGGGTGACCCGTTAGCTTAACGGGTTGGGTTCGGATGATCCATTAGCTTAACGGGTTGGGTTCGGATGACCCGTTAAATTAACGGGTCGGGTTCAACCCGACCCAAACCCAGTAAACCCGACCCGTTTACAGGTCTAATACACCCCACATACTTCCCCATAATACCCTCACACCTCACATTCTCAATATACACTTTACATTTTCTACATGCACCCCATATTTTCTATACACCCCATATTTCTCAAATCTTATAAAGCTTTTAATTTGGACAAAAAATGCCGACTGGAATTTTGACAAAAGATACCGCCTAGGATTTAAAGCATATGTGAGTTGTTTTCAATTCCACCATTAAAACCCATGTCGTCTTTTTTTTTTTAATATCTGGTGGTAATTTTAGTTGTCTAATTCTTCATGTAATCCCTGTGATCCCTAAAAGATGAATACAAATATAGAAGCTTGAATAACGAGGCAAAAACAAGATTAAATAATTATCGATGTTGTCAAAATCACTAAAACAATAAAAAAATATGAAGTCTTACCTTATGTGAAGCTTCCAAAACATCGATTTCGTGTTTCATTCGTCAAAAATAATTTTTCTCAATCAACACGTTTGTAATTTCATTGGTTAGAGTTTTGTTCAACAATGGAGGGTAGGAGGGATTTTAATAGTTGAAGAAGATAAATAATACATTAAAAGTGATTTGGAGTGTATTTAGAAATATTTTTTTTTCTTTTAACCTAACAAGGTCAAAATTGCCTTTGTTTAGTAGGGTAAATAAATTATTTAATAATAAATTTTAATGTGGTGTGCATTCAACATTTTGTAGGGTGCTAATATAAAAAACCAAAATGAATTTCCAAACTGACATTTAACTGTTGCCGTCAGTTTGTGCATGCCTTCGATCTCTTCGCGTTTTTCTTCTTTCACTGATCTGATCTCCTTTTTGGTGACCGGCTAACTTAAGTTTTTGGTCCTCGAGTGACATGTTTATGTATTTTTTGTTTTTGTTTAATTAGTACTTTATTTCTTATGGATGGTGAATTTCAGAATTGGATCCACTCAACTCCGGACCTTAATGTTCGGAGTCTGAAGTTAAAAAATCTGGACCATACAAATTGAATTCGATAGTTCTTATAAACTCATTTCACTAACTCAACTCATACAAACCAAGGATTCTAATTTATTTTCCACAAATGAAGGCCCATAATTTTTTATCCTTAGGTTCCAAACACTAACGTCTGGAATAGATCCAATTTCGCTTGTTTTCTTGTTTTGCATTTTTTTATCCTTTAATTATCTTTGATTTACTCAATACAAAGACAAAAACTCCGAATAAATAAATAAATTCAAAGACTAAAAAAAGGAAGTGTTAAACACCCCAGGTACTGTTCACTTTTAACGAAAAAGACATTTTTACTTTAAAAAGTCACTCATGGTACTATTTTCTTATAACATTTTTTTGTCCTTTTGATTAAAACTTAAAGTTTTCAAGTTATTTTCATTAGTTTTCCTCTAAAAAATGGGAAAATACTCATCAATCATCACTAACTTTTTAACGGGTCCTACACTATAGTTTGTCAATGGGCTTGGAGGCTATTTGGGTTCCCAGTTCTTTAGGTCGGCCCATTGGGTGTAGAAGGCCCATTATCCTTATCTCCCTCACGTTTCCGTTTGCTGAGTTGTCTAGGTTTCCATTTCTATAATTGACATGAGGTTTTTTTTCCCATTATCCTTATCTCTGTCACGTTTCCGTTTGCTGAGCTATCTAGGTTTTCGTTTATGTAATTGACATGAGTTTTTTTCTTTTTTTGAACAAACGATATTATTTACATCACGGAAAGAGAGGTTGGCTGAGCCTCACAATGGACTAACAATAATGTGGTTCAAATGTCTTTGACGAGAATCGATCTTAAGACCTCTCACTTACAAGTGAAGAGGAATATCACTAGATCATAATACTAAGTGGCGTAATTGCCATGAGTTTGTATTAAGATTCTGATGAGAATCAAACATAAAGCTTCTCACTTACAAGTAAAGAGGAATACCATTAGACCAGTACTAAGTAGTGTAATTGCCATGAGTTTGCGTTAAACCTTTGTCTTTTCCCATCGGAGGCTTATGAATAAATATTCAAGTTTCATTAAGTCTCTGTCTGGATTTTGGACTTTTTTGTGAGAATTTTGTGCTTTCAGAAACTCCATCAGCTTTAGTTAAGCAGTGAATTCATAGTCTAACTATGAATATGAAGTATCCTTAGGATCTGCCAATTGGGTAAGTAAATTTCTCAACTTTTTTGAAATTCATCTTTGTTATTGTGGCTTAAAAACATTTTTAGGAAGTGGGTAATTTTAGTTGGAGATATTTGATCAAAGATGTTATATTTGTGTAGACATGATTCCCTGAGATGTGTTCAAGTTCACATCTTTAATTGTGATTCGGGTGGTAGCTTGATATGGTCGTCAAGTTTTGCGAAACGATTGCGAATGTCTGTAGTGGAGTAAGAAATTTGAGAGATTTATTGTGAATTTCTCTAGTTTTAGCGGTTTTGTGTTGTTTGAGTTAGTTGTGGAAGAAGAGAAGTTAAGAAATGTGAGAAATATTGGGTGAATGAAGAAGATAAGGTCATGGTTGAGTCTATACTAGGCACTGAGGCATTGTAGAGACACCAAGGGTGGTGGAGCTGGGGATGCGAATTCTAGTCGGAATAGAGAAGTAAAACTGCATTTTTCAAACCACTGAACAAAAGTCGAAAAGAAAAAGTTTGAGGCAATGATGAATCTCAGACCTTCCACTTTTTCCCTGCATATTCCACTTTTTCCTTGCATATTCCACTTTTTCCTCAAATGAAGCGAAGACAATTATGTGTTGCTTTAGATATTCTTATATTTCTTAAGTAATTACTAAAAATGAATAGGATATCATTATTATGCTACGTGATGGCACACATATTCTTATATATGTCGTTATTCTTATATATGTCGTTCTCCTAGGCATAATAAGATGACTACGCTACGTGATGACACGCATGCGTACTCGCTCACGTGCTGATTTCTTATTAGAACTTAGGCAAACATTTGACGTGATTGTTGACAATTGGAATGTTAACTAAGCATTGATTAACGTGCTTATTTTCTATTGGTGACACATCAAATAATTTGCATATTTAATTTAAAAATTAGTCTATCTAACATCATTCTTCCAGCACAAATATGAAGAACACTCTTAAACATTTGCTATTAAAAACTAACGTGTCAATCTGTGTTAATTAAATCCCTAATTACAATTGGTATATAGAGTACAATGCCCAGGTTCTTATTATACTTGACCCTCTCTTATTTTAATCCCACTCGTCACCGTGTCAGAGTCTAGTAATCTGCATACCATGGTCACCTTGGACCTTATTCAACGACAACGTCGAAGAAGAAGTGGTCGTATCCTATCACCGAGGGCTGGTAGTAAACAAATTTTTGGTTAGAAAGAAATCAAACTTCAAACCAACTCCACCCTACTCACATAAAAAATGTGAACTAAAAATAGAAAAACGAACTGGTTATCAGACAAATCCTTAAACTGCCCAAGAAAAGAAAGTAAAAAAAAATTCAAATTACCAGAAAACAGAAATGAGATGTTCTACAAAATCATAATTTCATCATTCTTTCTTCAACTCAAGTAATTGGAACTGCACAGCCTAGCCCATACTGCAATTCCATGAATCATGAGCTCCAGGACCAGAAAATCCTCCCTATCTAATGTTGAACATTCTATACCTAACCCGAATTGGCACACCCATAATTATGTACTCACTCACTCCTCTAACTGCGTCAACTCTCCTATTCGCACAACCATATGAACAGATGATCCACCACCTGCTCAAACGACGCCAATGCATTCACGCTCTTCCCCATTTTATTTGCTCCGAATTACGTCAGTCCAACCAGTTGCCCCATGTATTTCATCACATCCCTGATGCAGATCATGTGCCGACAGTCATTGTTCATCCCATGTTGTTGTATCGTATGCAGACTCGCGTCCCTTCAATCCCAAGCATCCTCTGCACTTCCAGAATGTCATTTCTTGCCAATTGGAAAACTATTCGCAACCAAACTCAGAAATTAGGAGCCTTCGAGAATATAACAAACAAACGAAAAACTTAACTTTGAGAATATTAGTTTAAGTGGTACCTGAATCAGAAGCACAAAGTAAGAAAATAGAGAGACCTATACCAAAATTAGAAGCACATAGCCAAATTGGTAAATATTAGTTTATAGATTTACAAAATATAAAGAGACCCAATTCCAGAACCAGAAGCACATAGCCAAGAAACTAAAAAGAAAAAAAAAAACTCGATGGAGTGTGTGAAGAAATAAGTCAACCCAGACACATAACCACATAAAGTAATCCAAAAAACCCAAAAGTCACACAAATTAGTCAAATTCTTTTTGGCAGAAAAGAAGAACATACAGTGGGAAACTTGTTGCTGGTGTAGCAAATAAGCATACAGGCCTTCCCCACAGCCCCATCTCCCAGAGTCACACACTTGATGAACCTTGAAGAACTTCAAGCCATTGGAAACTAAGAAAATACTCAGAGAGCCAAAATCTACATAGAAAACGAAAAGACAAGATGGGTTGTGGTTGGGTTGTTGGGATATGCACAAACAGAATGATCTGATAAAACTACAGGATGCAGGATAAGATTCAAAACATATTAAACCAAAAACCAGTAGGATAAAACTACAGGCTGCATGATAAGATAAACTACAGGCTGCAGGAGAGTTTCGGTTCCATCTGGAGTGGTTTTCTTTTCTTTTTTTATTATTATTTTTGTGTTTTTTTATGGTGAAAAGATTAGAGTGCGATGCAGTAGTTATAAGAAGATCAATCTAAAGGGTGACAATGAATTTTAAAGTGTGGGTGTTTTCATCCGGTGGTCCAGAATGTTCATGGTTAAGATAGGCACATATGCGGAGCATTTCGCTTTTTGTAGATAATTTATGGATGCTGTGATATTATCATTTTGACCCTATTTCTGTGAGCAGTTATAAGTTAGCTTTGTGTGTGAAGTGAGGATATTCTTGGTATTTCAGATTGTTTTACCATTTTGTCCTTTTCACTTTATATATATAGAAGAATGGGTACATTATAAATAAATTAGGACACAAATAAAAGATTAAAAAAATTATGAGTACAAATGAAATTTTAAAAAATATGGGTGTAAAAAGAAATTAATGCATGGGTACAAATTAAAACTAAAAATAAAATACTACAAATTTAAAAAAAAAAAAGTTGCAAATTAAAAGTGGGTACAAACTAAAAATATAAATATATGATACAAAGTTTAGCCATAAAACATAAAAATACCATATGTAATTTTTCTATCACTGATTAATTATATAATGTCACTTGACGGTAAACACATGGGCACAAATACAAATACAAATAAAACTTTAAAAAATATGGGCACAAAAAGAAATTAATATATGGGTACAAATTAAAACTGAAAAGAAAATTGGTACAAATTAAAAAAGGTTTCCAAATTAAAAATGGGGACAAACTAAAAATAAAAATATATGATAAAAAATTTAGCCATAAATATAAATATACTAATTGTCACATTTTTAACACTAAATGAATATTTTTAGGTAAAAATATTTTATTATTAAAATATTTAATGATGTTATTAATACCCAAGAACCTTAATAAAAAATTGAAAATGAATAAGGTTTTAATCAATGCAGTAGCAAAGTTTATTGTGTATGATTAATTGAAAGAGAGTTTGATCAAATATACAGAAAAGTAGCAGTGTAAAATTCTCCTTTTTTATTCTTAACAATTCTCACTCTGTAAACTCTAAAACAACACAAGAACAATACTTGCTAGACGTTTATGCAAATTTGATGATTGGTGGGTGCACAACAAGGTTTCACTAGGTTTTATGATTTGAAGATGAAGATGTATATTCTGGTTATGGGTTGATTTAGATGAAGGGGGGTGGGTTGGTGGGGACGGGAAAGACAGGAAGGAGGTCTGGGGGTGTGCTTGAGTAAATAAAGTTTCTTTTTATTCAATTTTAATTAACTACCTAATTAATTATGTAGTAATTTAATTTTTAATTAAACTTAATAAGGAAAGTCTTTTATTATTTTGGTTTAACACATGGCAAGTAATGAATGGCATTATAGTACCATTCAACATAGTCCAATGACAAGCCAACTCCTTAATTTTTAATTTTTCTTCCCCTTAATGTAGATGCTATTTATTACCGATGGAAAAAAAAATGTTGAACTTCCACCTAAAACCCTAGAAGAATACCATTAATTACTGTACTGCATTAATTTGGTGGTGTCCGGGTTTTGCTATTTTGTTTGGTTGACATTTTATATAAATTTCACCCTCAGTGTACAATAATAGGCCAACTCAGTTTGCTTTTACTTATAACTGCTAAAAATAAGCTTGCTAAATTAAATAATATTAAGGTTCTAAAATGCGTTAAGTGCTAACCGGATGACAAACAAAGATGTAGATGGGGTCTAAGAGATTTTTTTAATTTTGTATCGGGTTACATAAATTTTAAAATAGAATGACATATAGATTATAGGGGTGTGATATCCACACACCCTATTTTACTTCTTACACACCTTTCTAATTTTCGGCCGTCAGATCGGATGAATTGAAAAAGATCAACATATAGAAATTAACAAACGGTGTGTGAGAAGTAATTTAGGATGTGTAGATAACACACCCTTAGATTATAAAGTATGAAACATATTAAAAATATGGGTAACAAATATATAATGAACGTTCATCCAAATATCCAACAAGTCTCTTACAATTTATTAAAAAGGAAAATACAAAATGAAAGTTATGTAACTTCTCTCTAAGTCAAAGTTGTGGCCTAGGCGAGCTAGGCAAGTGCCTAGTCACGCCCTTCTTAATTTTCCAAGGTATTAGAAATAATCGAAGAGATAGTCAGCCGCCTAATTTTTAGGAGGGGCCTAAGGGGAGATTTTAGAACAGTAGATAATACTTTGTTTCTCATGGAAGGCAAAAGTTGCATCTTTTGAATAATGTATATCTACTGTGTAAACTTCATTAATAAACCTGTTTTAACTTTTTAATCTTCATTTGAATCATTCATAAAAAATAAAAAAAAATCATTCAAATCAGATCATTAGTTATCCATATGTATAAGTTAATCTTCATTAGAAGTTCACCCATACAAAAAATCATTCGAATCAAATCATTTAGTTATTCATATGTATAAAACAAATTGACGATGTAAGTATCATATAATCTATTCATGATTAACTATTTATTTATTTAATACATTTGAATGATTTAATGGCCTCCGATTCGAATAAAATTTTGTAAGAATGATCTTGAAATGATCTAAAAAGCTGAATGGTTCCGATTATAAAATTATATGACGAAAATACGTTATTTACAAAATGTAGAATATGTGTATTCTCTATGAAAGGAACACTAGTATAATCTAATGGAATAGGATCGGGATCCCGTGATATTGGTTGTTCATCGTACATTGTGCGGTCAGTTTTCGTTAGGTACTATTTATATTTAAGTTTAATTTTTAAATTTTAAATTTCAAATGATTTCTAACCGTACGATGTACGATGAATAGCTACAATCAAGGAATTCTCAGGAAAACGATCCATGGGAAGTAATTTCCTAACAAAGTTATGTCAACAAGGGATCATCGCTTTATGAGCGTGCCGTATAGTCATAAGAGAGTGTATTTACTATCAATTGCAAGTAGGTTATGTTGAAGAATGTGAAATTTAACGACTTGAGTTACAAACTCATTTTAAACCAAAATCAAATTTATCGGTTGTAAAGTTGTTGCAATTTATTCATGAACATTAAAGTGGAAGACCATCACGTAGGGTCGTGGCAGATAATTAGTGAATATTAATTATAACATGTGCTAACCCTACCTCCTAACCAACACGAGGAACCCTAGTGACGACGCCGCGTTGATTAACCCAGACCCAGACCCTATCGCACCTCCAGTCCTTGGTGGTTGCAGACCCTTCCAGTAGCACGATTGCACGAACACCGTGATTCTCTTGCTCTATCTTTGCCGCCACAGCTTCCCCATTTTCTCCCACCACCTCCGGCCATGACTTCTTACCTACACCTACACACACACACAGACATATAACAAAATTATTTAATTAATAAATAAACCCACGATGAAATACCAGTAATCCGACTTTATATAGTTTTACCTGGACACTGTGCCATTCTAGCTTCTTTCTCACACACAGATATATTTTGTGTTATCAAACTGCTATGGATTGGTATTTATAGATCGATCTGGCTTGAAGTTTGGTTTCTAAAAGTTTCAGGCATGCACGCAGTCGAGTCAATGTATGCCGATACATTTGAATTCTGACCATCGCTAGCTGCTCGAACAAGATCTAGATGTCAATCACTTGTACAAGCCAAGTCCATATGTCTTTCTTCCGTGCATGTGTAATGTTGTTGTCATTTGTGCGTGTTGCCACATGCTTGCTCATCCAAAATCAAATCAAAGTTATCAAACTGATATATTTATCTAATTTGAGCGGTTCCGTTTGGATTCTTCCCCATCATTTATTTGGACTTTATAGCTCAAAGAAGTAAACTTTACGCGACGGAACCTTAAATTTAATCGTGCAAAGGTTGTCATATTACGTTCAAATTTTTTCTGGCGCGAAAATTTTATCGACGAATGTATATTTGTCCGCCGAACATTATTCATTGAGCACAAACCTCTGAAGAAACTAAAACGTTGATCTTTTTTACCCGTTGAACGTCTAAATTCCATCAAGTAAAGTTTATGTACCCGATAGAATTCGTCCGTTGGACAAACTTTCGTCAAATATATAATAATTTATGGTAGTAAGAGTAGTTTGGGGTGGAGATTGAGCTAGAACACAGTCAAATCCATCCCAAATAATAGCATCTCAATTATAGCCCAATAGACACAATCCTTGGTTTCTAATTTCTCTAGGCCCGTGCCCTTCTCCTTCCTCCCAAAAGCATGATCCCTTTCCACCTAATTCACCTAGTCCGAAATCCAGATCGTTAAAATTTGATCCAACGGTTACAAAGAAATAGCCCATTTGAAAATGATAATAATTATAGTCGTTGAATCAAATTTCAACGGTCCGGATCTTAAACTAGATAGATTAGGTGGAAAAGAATCCAAAAGAGGATCCCTTTCCCCTCCCAAAAACCCTGACTCTGCAAGCCTACTGGCCGTTGGCCCCTAGTTCTGGCTTGAGGTCGGTGGGTAGCCTGCCTTCCACCCTCTCGAGAATCCTAGCCCTCTTCCGTCTCTGCATCCTTCCTCTTCCAACATCTTCCCCTATGATTGCTTCCCTTTTTTCCTACTCCGTTCTCTTTGCTTTCCCCTTTTCCCTTCGACTCCTCCCTCCGTTTTCCTACTTTATTTGACTAGAGCATATCCATTATTTGACCTTTAATTTGTAGTTTTCTTGAGTTTTGTCTCTATCTCCCTGAGCTCGTCTCATGTCTAGATTTTTATGTCCCTTTTTACCTCTAGATGTTTATACCTGTCGTCAATCCTCCACCCCCGACCTCTGCTACTTGACATATTGCTTGTCTCTCTTTGGCAGCTCACTTTAGTGTTGAGTGGTTCTTAAAGTGCATTTAGCACTATTTGGTAAGATTATGAAAGCGATTTTTGCCCAGATGGCTCCCTCACCCTCCGTTCATCCAGTTTGTACGTGATTTCTTCTTGATGGTGGTGACTGATCGATGATGGCGGCACTGTTGGCATTGAGGAGTCTGCATTCTTCCAGATTTGGAGTTTTGTTGTTGTGGGCTTGCCCTTTTCAGGATCTTTTGTATTTACTTTTGGACTAGCTTGTATTTGTACTGCCTTTGAAACTTCTATTTCTTATGTTACTTTTTAAATGAATGAAAGTTATTTGTTTGGCAAAAAAAAAAAAAAACACATAATTCTTGGGTTTCCTTTGCCACGAAGTGTTACTATCTACATCAATGTTATAAATTTACTTGAATTCAATATTTAATAGTATACTTTAGATTTATAAAATATTAATTTTGTTGTTCATCTATATATGAAGACATATGGAACATTTCATCCTCTGTACAATTGAATCTCAACTAAATTTCTTGTTCCACTGCCTTTTCCATAAGCAAAGGATTTCGAAATCGAAAGTTTAAAATAGTATTCTCTGAACAGCTCTCCTCGGCCGTTGGATCGGGTGAAGCCCTCTTGTTATATTCTTGGCTATAGCCTATAGGGAGAAGATGGTGCTGTTTTTTTGGACTCCAGATTTCTTTCACTAAGATTATTGGATCAAGTGATCCGGACTTTTCAAATTTTTTTAAATGACAAAAAATTATCAGTTTCAGTTTTTTTGTTACTCATCATTTGCCTTGGAATTTAAATAGCTGGTCTTCCATCTTTATCAATCTGCTAAAAAAAAAAAAAACCAAATGCTTTGAAGATTGAAGACTAAGTTGCCTTGGAATTTAAATAGTTTGTCTTCCATCTTAATCAATTTGCTAAAAAAACAACCCAATGCTTTGATGATTGAAGGCTAATTTGTTTTACTTAGATTTGTTGACTCTCTCTTCTCCCTGAAAATTATATGTCACCTTCTAAAACATATATGAGACCAACCTAAAGAGACTATGTTACATGTGCAATAAACTTGAATATAAACTCCATTACGCATTAACGTTCAACAATTAGAGAATATTAAATTTAAAAGGAACTAAAGAGATGAAAAAATAAAAAAGAATTGATTAGCCTGGCTCACCTAAATCAAACCCGCATAAGAAATTAAAAGACCCAAAACAATGTAGAGCGAATTTTGAGTTTGAGAGAGTAAAGTGACGAGTTTTGAGTTACACAGAGCAAAGTGAGATTAAAATCGAGTTTAAAAAAGCATAGCTAAAAATAAGCCAATAATTAAGGAGAAATGTATTTCACGATTTGTTGCATGAGCGAAGCTGGCCATTAAGCAAACCAAGCTGCCCGTCGTCTTGCTCACTACTCTCTTACCAGCTCCACTGAAGTCTCTTGGTTTGAAGAGCCTTCAAACATATTACTTGATGTTTTTTTCTAAAGATTGTAATCCTTAAGTGGCTGGTTTCTTTCCTAACCAACTTACCTGCTATTATCTCTTTGGAATATATCGTTGTTTTTGAAAAAAAAAAAAATTATATATATATATATATATATATATATATATTCTATTGTATATATACTAAAACCCGGTGAATGGGTATTGTTCATTAACAGTGCCCATCCGGTTTTACCCCTCATTTTATTCATGGTTTTTGGTGGGATTGTGCATTAAATTGTCTATTTTGCCCCCGTTTCATTTTTGTTTGCGGCTGTTGCTCCCCGTTTGGAAGGTGCTTTTTGGTGTTTTTGGTTGAGCTTTGGCCACTTTTTCTTTTCCTCTTCTTTTCTTCTCTCTGTTTTTCTGTCTATCTTTTGCGTTTCTCTATGTGTCTTGCTGTTTTCATCGCGATCCGATCGTTTAGAAGGGTGGTTGGCCTGTTTTTTCCCGCTGTTTTCCGCGGAGGAATCGCAACGGTTTGGGTGCGTTGGTTGCTGTGTGCCGTTATTTTGTGCTTGGTTGGTAAGAAATTTTTTTAATTAATTGTTGTAAAATTCGATTCCTGCTAAGTGTTTTCTTTATTTTTTCCTATTTTGCGTGTGGATCTTTTGTCTAATTTTGTTTTTGGTTGCAAGAAACGTTTATCTTCCAACTTTAGGGTTTTGTTGTGGGAGTTGAAATTTTTTTCATTTATTGATATCATAGTTTGCCATCGTTTGTCCGGTTCATTCATGTAAAGTATTACTGCTAATTAATTACAATTGTATTAACATTTTGTTTTAGTTGTAACCTTTTCTTTTTTTTTTCCCTTGATGATCCAAATTGTTTTATTTGCAGTGACTACTTCAAGGAAAATGTGCTCTTATGGGATATTCTATGTTCAAGTAATTATACAAATGAAGCATTAGGATGACTGTCAATGGGGAATACTAGACTAGCCATTTTTGTATGTGAATGACAAGGCATTTGACAATTTCTTTTCTATAAGTTACACAAACTTAGACAGCTTTGTAAAAATATTTGCTCCATTTTCTACTTAATGTTTATCTTAGTCTTTGGTTATTTATATGTTACAAATAGAGAACTTTAACGAAAAGCTTCTGGTACTGTTCATTTTAACTAAAAATTATATGTTTACATTAAAAAGTCAATCCTGATATTATTCACTTTACCTTTTATTTTTTTGTCCTTATCGTTAAAACTCAAAGTTTTCAAATCATTTTTATTAGTTTTACTTTAAAAATATAGCCTATAGTTATATTTTCGCTCCCACATCAACGGGCGGATAAAATTTACTAGTATATACTGAAGACCTCTAATAAAAGTGAAATTTAAAAGAAATAATTTCATCACTCTTTTCTCTCTTTATACACTCCTATCTATTTCGAGAGATTTTTTAATATGTTCAGAACACGGAATGAAACATCACATATCATTATACAATTCGAAAAATATTTCAAAAAAAAGTTATACAATTCAAAAAAATGTTACGGCACAGTGAAAAATTCCTCCTTTATTTGTTGCATGAATACTTGCAACAGGCTTCGACTTAAATTACGTACGTACTCATTACAATACACAAACAGTACGTACTCGTTACAATACACACACATTGACGCATACATACTTAAACTCTCTCCAAAACGGTGACCGGAAGTCCGCCTTTCATCTTCGCGGTGAGGTAGGACAACAGCTCCGGCTGTGCCCCGCCCTCCCTCTCCCGCGGTACCACCTTAAACCGCTTCAAAACCGCGCTCACCACCCTCTTCATCTGCAAAAACGCCATCTCCCTTCCCAAACAAATCCTGGGCCCCGCTTGAAAAACAGGATAGCTATACGTGTCCCTCCCAACAAACTTCCACTTGTGAGCCCCCCTCTCCTCTCTCTCCAGCCACCTCTCCGGTCTGTAATCCGCCCAGTCCGCCCCCCAGATCTCCTCCATGCGCCCCATCGCGTACACGTGGTACATCACACTCATCCCCTTCTTCACCTTCGTGCCGTCCGGCAAAACGTCGTCGTTTGCCGCTTGTTTGCTGTCGGTGGGAACCGGCGGGTACAGCCTCATGCTCTCGCACAGCGCCGCGTGGGTGTACACCATCTCCTTCACCTCGTCGTAACCTCCTCCCGCTGCCGACTCAGACGACGCCGCTTCGTTGATCTCCCTCAAGATCTCGTTTTCCACACATGGTTTCTGCGAGAGAAGCCAGAAGAACCAGGTTAGAGCCGCCGACGTGGTGTCCCGGCCTGCGAGGGTGAAGCTGATGACGATGTCGGTGACGAACTTTTCGTCGGTGTGGCCAGAGCTCAAGAACCGGGAGAGCAGATCTACAGATTCCAACACCTTCGCCTCGCTCAGATCCCGCTTCTTTTCTTTGACAATGGTTTTCGCGAACTCGCGGACTTCCGATACGACGGCACGGAGGCGCTTTTCGGACCCGATTCCGAGAGCCCTTTTGAGTTTCCATACTGGGTGCAGCAATCTGAGCCTGTCGCTGCTGATTTGCACGGCTTCGTCGAAAGCCACTGCGAATTTGGCTTCGGGCAGAGAGGGCAGGAGGTAATCCGGGTCGTACCCGAAAGCAATTCGACAGATGTTGTCGAAACCGAAGCGCTGAAGAATGTCTTGGAAGTCCAGGACTGAACTGCTGGCGGCGGAGGCGGAGAGAATTGGAATAAGGCGGTCGGAAAGCTCGGTGTCGACCACCTGTTCGACAAATTTACGGAGAGACTTGGTGTTGAACTCGTGGCTGGAGACTTGGCGCTGGAACTTCCAGTTATCTCCATCGGCGTTGAAAATGCCGTCGCCGAAGAGGTCGGCGAGGGTGGTGCGGAAGGTCTCGCCTTTTTGGTAGTTGGGGAAGTTGGTCTTCAGGATGTGCTGGACAACGGTGGGATTGGCGGTGACGACGAAGCGGCGGCCGAGAGAGTGGTGGAGAGTGAAGGTGTTTGATGGGGAGGTGCGGAGGAGGTCGGTGAACCACGGCAGTCTGCGGCGGTGGTTTTTGTAGAGAGATGGGAATGTGCCGATTATTGGGTATGATTTGGGGAGCTTGCTTGTTTTGGGGTTCGGGTCCGCTGAAAACCTGAAGAGGAAGAAAAGGATGGGAAGGAGGAGGAGGAAGGCGAAGGTTAAGAGCTCAAGAAACATGGCTGGCCGATATAACGCAGAAAAATGGAAAGGGTTTAAAGGTGTCGGACAATTTGCAGTGGTTGTTGTAGTGCTGCTGATTTGCGGATGATTTGGCAGCAAGATTTGGGGGTCCATTTATAATGTCTGAGTTTGTTTTGTTTAAAGCAAATTATCAGACTAATCACTTTTCACTGGAAATTTACAAAAAAATATGGTCTTGTATGAACAGTTTTTACTGTACTTTTCAATGAGTCAAGTCACTAGCACGCAGAAATCAACGTGGAGGCAGATTCTTTGCCCTTTCATTTTTCATGTCTTTTTGTTTGTGTGGTTACGGTTAAGTCACGTTAATATTTTATATTACTATTTTTTTTTATCTTATTATCTCTATAATATAAAATATTAACGTGATTTAACTGTGATCACATAAAACAGGAGGATACGAGAAGTAAGAGGACAAAGAATCTGCCTCCTAAATCGTTAACAATTAAACGACAATCGATAGTGATTAGTGATATTAGTACGTAAGCGAGGTCGTCAGAGCACCCGCACGTACATGGGTGGTGAGTCTTCGGTCTTGGATTTAGAATATACTAAAAGTGGAAATAGATGAAATGGATTTGCTCTTCGAAGGTATGGTCTTGATAATTAACCCCTAAAGATCCCAATAAATAATTCCCAATTGAAAATTTTGGAGAAACACCATCACCCACCGTCGTTGATGCTCTCGAGAGAATATTCTGCTCTCATTTGGGTGGGTTCCATCGGAGATAATGAAGGAGTACAAAGGTGTGGCAGCCTTTTGAGGTAAAAATATTTTTCTCTTTATTTTCTTATTTATTTAAGGGCAAACTTGGAAGAAGCTTGGTGGAAAAAATTTAATAAACTTTTTTCATGCAAATTGATCTTAAACGTTGGATAAGATATGAAATGACGTCTATTTGCAAACATAATGAAACATGATAACGACATTATCTATATACTAAAATCCGGTGAAAAACACTGTTCACGAGCAGTGTAATGTCTTAAATGCCCTTTGGTGTCTTCTTTGTTTTCCGTTGTCTTACCTGCTTGGTATAGTTAACTGACTGAAATGCCCCTTATGTTAGTCTTTGCAATGTGCTACTTTCCATTTTGTACAATAATTCATCGGGTCTGCCGTTTCTATCCACCTGTCCATCATCTGTGGTTCTTTGGTTTTTAAACCCACGCACATTTTTAATCATTTTTTCCCCAACAACCAATTTCTTTGTAACTTTTTATGTTTTTTGTGCCACAAATCATGTGTTGGGTTTAACTTCTGACATTATCTTTTTTGTCCAAAAACCAATTTGTTTATCCAGGGTAAAACAGGACCAGATCCTCTCCTGAGCTAAGGATGGGGATCCTTCTCATTAATGAGTGTAAACCGTTGGATGAAAATCCAACTGCTACAAACAGAGGATCCCTTTAAAGTTATAATAATTGTAGCCGTTGGATTTTCATCCAACGGTCCACACCTCTTGGTGAGGAGAATCCTCATCCTTAGCTCAGGAGAGGATCCTGGTCCGGTAAAACACTCGGTTACTATTTATTAACAGTAAAATGTCAGAAGTGTTTGAAAGTGAATTGTCTTTCCTTTGCATGTTATTATTTTATTATTATCTATATGAAACCCCAAACGCTCGGTTACTGTTTATTAACAGTAAAATGTCAGAAATGACCTTCATTTTTGCCTCTTTTCTGCAGTGAAAAGACGGTAATGCCCCTATTTTGCCTGGTATCTTCTTTATTCCTTCTCCATGCCGTTTCAGTGATTATTTTTACCTAGGCCACGTGTCGGTCATCGTGAGGTTTGGCTTTTAGTTTATACCCACTTTGCTTTTTGTTCAGTTTCCCATATACCAAATTCTGCATTTCTATCGTTTTGCAAGCTGTGCGTTGTCCTTTCCCTCTTTCCATTCTCGCCTTCGGTCGTCCCTTTCAAATCTCGCTTTGTGTCCGTTTCAGCTCTTTGTTTCCTCACTCAACACCGTATCAGTGTAAGGGTTTTCGACTTTTGATTTTCTTTTGTTTGAAACTGAGAAGTTTGATTTTGATGGATTCGAAAGAATACAAAAGTTAAATCTTTATTTGGGTGAATTTTTAAACCCAGTTTCTCTTATGGATTTTCATGGGTGGTTAAATTGAATTTGGAGGTTTTTATGTGGTCTCAGATGGAAACAATTATACAAGGGATGCAAGATATAAACGGGGTGGAATGATTTCTGTTAATTTTTTTTTTTTTTGAAATCATTTTGGGGTTTTGTTTGGTTTTGCTAATTCCGGGCTGTTGAACCCCGTAATTTGTCTACACGATATTTTGTTTGGATTAAATTTTAGGTTGTCCAAATTATAAGCTATGTTTTATTCTCATATATCAATTTGGTTGGCTCTTATGTTTATGATGGTTCTGATTCTGATATAGCAGTTCGATTAAATTTTAGGTTCTCCAAATTATAAGTTGCGTTTTATTTTGATATACCAATGTGGTTGCCTCTTATGTTTGTATCAATTTGGTTGCCTCTTATGTTTATGATGGTTCTGATATAGCAATTTGATTAAATTTTAGGTGGCTGACAAGTGTTGCACTGCTCCAGATTCCTTTTGTTTAAAACCTCTCAGGTCTTACAAGTTCTTACTGGTTATTTTTCCCTTCTTTTTTAGCGTGCGTTTTTAATTTTTAATTTTTAATTTTTTGGTTTGTGTCGTTTGATTTAGTTCTTGTTTATTTTCAGGAAGCGGTGATTGTCGTCCTGCGCTCTAGCAACTATAAAGAACACAGCTTTAGGTACACTTACTCTCCGATGAAAATCTCAAGTTTAAGTCTTAATTGATTTTTGAGTGAAGTGTTTTATGGTTTTGTTGATTTGGCTGGTATTTTTTCATTTGTTTGATTAAAATTTAATTTGGGTTATTGGGTATTTCTTGATTTGAATGATTTCTAACTATTGTTTCTCCCAGTTTATGATATGGATAACTGTAGTTGGTAATAGTATGAGCTCAGTTATATTCTTTGAACCAATGACTGCTATTCAATTTTTTTTTTCTGTGTCTTTTTGAACTTTCATAAGTCATTTAATTTTTCTTAATCAATATTTTGTTTTAAGTCTTTACTCCTGCATAGTTACCAAATTTTGATTTAAGTTAGGTTATCTTTCCTTATTTATCTACATTACTTACACAAGATAGTATTGTTATATAACTGATAGCTGAGAAATTAATATTTTTACTTATTGAATCATTTATTTTAAGACTGGCGATAACAATTTTTTAACTCATACAAGTTATGTTTGGTTTAACTCATACAAGTTTTCCAGGACGACGAGTAGTTACTGATCCAGAACTTTTATCCCTGGTCTTCTTTGAACCATCCCTGCGAGGTATACGACTACGGCTTGAAAAACGTGGCAAAGGAATATTAGGTTTGGAAGCAGATGATTTTCGTTGTAGTCCTCGAGCATTTTCTCTAGGTCTATAAGGCCGACTGCAACAAGAGCATGGATGGCGTCGGGTGTGTTCTGGGTTTGAAACCAGATGCCCATGGCTCCGGCATATGGTCTCGTGGCTCGTGGCTCGGCCACACGGGCTGCAGGCCTGGGCGAGCGGCTCGAGTTGCGGCTTAAGTTCATGGGTTCGAAGAAACCTAGTGTTTTTCCATTTCTGTATTTTTTTTCTTTATTTTTTTTCAATTAATTCTAAGCATATATAATTTGAATGAATGAACCTATATTGATGCAATTCATGGTAATATCAAATTCATATAATTCAACAATTATGTATATAATACTGTTTGGACTCAAATTTACACCATCGGCCCGTGCAATCAAGGCTGTTGAGTGAGCATAACTCTCAGAGCAAGTCCACCCCTAAGGACTTTGTGCCAGCACCCAGCGCATTTATCCACTCAAGGGAACAGTAATAGACCCTAGTGAACAGTAACAGATCAAAGCATCTCCACCCCTAAAAAAATGCGCTGGCACCCAGATCATTTATTTGGTATGTTTTTTTTTTTTTAAGTTTATTTCGGATATGATTTTTAACCAATTTTGGATAAAATTTCAAATAAACTTAAAAAAAAAACACTGAAATAAAATTACATACTCATCAAATAAACTTAAAAAAAAACACACTAAAATAAAATTACATAAACTCATCAAATAAACTATAGAAAGAAAAAAATAATTTTTTTTTAAATTTTCTGTATTTTTTAATAAATTTTAATTAAGTTAATTAATCTGGACCGTTGATCTTTGATCGAACGGTCCAGTTTAAAAGTAAAATTTAAATTTTTTTTATTGTTGGAAATCCAACGGTCTAGAAAAACTAGCCGTTGGAAATCCAACGGCTATCGTGAAGCCACGTCGCTGAGCCCAAGTGGGCTGACACCTTTTCAGGTTTCCCTGAAACCCACTCGCGCCTTGCGCGCTTGTGTTGCACGCGCCTGAGAAACAGGCCGGCTTCTGGGTCAGTCCAAAATGTGCTGGGCTGTTGCCTGGCATGGGCTGGGTGCCAGGCAATGTAACGGGCTAGAGCAAAAAAACAGGGGGCTGGCCTATTTTTTTGGCTGGGTGCTGGGGAGTTGGTTTTGGGGTGGATTTGCTCTCAATCGTTGGATGACAAAGTGAAGATAATTTTTATCATTATTAAAGGATAATATTATGATTTTAATCATGATGTTATCTCTTAGTAATATTTTAAATTATTATTTGATTATATCTCAATTGCCTTTGGATGAGATGTTGGTTTTGGCCACGTGATTATGTTTTTTGGGGATTAGATTCGATCTTATTTTCCGTGCATAGCTGCACCTGGAAGCAAAGTGGTGGACATAAAGTTCTAATTGGACTAGGAGATAGTCCACGGTTTCTTTTGAGGCATGCAAAGGATAAGGAAGTAAAAACAAATGTTTTTTTTTTGAATAATGGTGAGGAAAGTTGTCAGGTGATGGACGATTTGAAAGGCCATCAACTATATATATATATATATATGTATATATATATAATTGGTAGGCAGTCGGCATGCTATGGAAAGCGCAATACACGTGGAAGGCAAACAACGTTATCAAGGTGGTTTTTTGGCAATGCCTCCTTTATTGCCGAGTCTAGGAGATAATGATGCCTCAAAAAAATAGGCTGTTGCTTATCTGGAGAAGTCTTTGACTGTGATTCTAGCTGACAAGTTTGAATTAAAATCAGATCTTGCAGTAGTGTGAAGCTGCGCCACACAACATTTGTTCCTATAAATACAGAGGTGCTGTGCAACGTGAAGGACCTCCAATTCAACACAAAACTGCCCTGCGCAAACCCTCTCAACAACTTTGAGATTTTTTTATTTTCTCTTTTCGCTGACACATCTTCTGTTGGCATCAACAGCATTGTGAAAGCAATCGGTGATATCTTAAGTCGGCATAGATAGCTCTGTCACCATAGAATCAGCCGGTCTCGCAGCATCTTCCGTTGGCATCAACAACACTGCGGCGAGGACGGTTGATTACCTATCCAAGTCTCGGTCGAGAAGGATTTCTGAATCCTTATTGATCGAGGTCATCTCATCAGCCTTCTCGGCGAAGTGAGGTGTTACAGTTGTTACATTCGGCACAGTGAAAGCTGAATTTGATATTGAACTTCGTAAGAATAGTAACCTTGTCTTCAGGTTCGAAAGCCCAAGAGGCCGAGACGTGTTCCTTTCTCGGCCGCAATCGCAAGACGTAGAAGTCAGCCGCGCACCCAACGCAACATCAACAAAATTTACTCCTCGGCCGACGAGTTGGCACGCTCCGCATTCACCGAATGACGTAGTTAGCTTATAGATTACTCGGCCTGCGCGCCACGTAGGCTTGGTAGTTTTTAGGGTCAACAAATACATACACAATTTATGTATAATAAAAAATTTGAAAAATGTAAAGTTGAGTCATACATTATGGTGAATGTTCATACTATCAGGGTTGCAAAAATATCGAGATAAAAGCCGTTGTTTTGGAAGAATTGTAGGGGAATGTGTGTGTAGATGATGTGTTATTTCTTCTACGCATTGCCTTTATTTATAGTAATAAGAGGGAGAATAATTCCTTCATCCCCAAGGAATACAAGTCCATATAAGAAATAATAATTAGAATCAAATCTAAGGGAAAATTAGGTTTACATCGTTCTTTTTGTTACTCCATTGATTCAAATCCTATTCATTTTTAATTTTTTATCAAGGTCCTTGGGTATTAATAACATTATTAATTATTTGAATAATAAAATATTTTTATTTTTAAATATATTTCTTTAGTGTTAAAAATGTTACAATTAGTATATTTATATTTATGGCTAAATTTTTTATCATATATTTTTATTTTTAGTTTGTACCTATTAATAATTTGCAAATATTTTTTAATTTGTACCAATTTTCTTTTCATTTTTAATTTGTACCCATATATTAGTTTCTTTTTGTGCCCATATTTTTTAAAGTTTTATTTGTGTTTGTACCCATGTGTATACCGTCACGTGACAGTGTATATTTAATCAATGATAGAAAAATTACATATGGTATATTTATGTTTTATGCCTAAACTTTGTATCATATAATTATATTTTTAGTTTGTACCCACTTTTAATTTGCAACATTTTTTTTTAAATTCTTTTTAGTTTTATTTTGTACCCATGTATTAATTTCTTTTAACGCCTATATTTTTTTTAAATTCATTTGTACTCATAATTTTTTAATCTTTTATCTGTATCCTAATTTATTTATAATGCACCCATTCTTTTTTATTAATGTACCACTTTGTTATATGTGAAATGTACCAATTTTTTTAACACTATGGATACATTCTTTTGCCATTTATTATTTCTTATTTTTACATAGTTTTTATCCATTTATTCAATCAAAATGTTTGAATTTTTTAATTGTAACCGTTTCTAATAGTATTATAATGAGGGATTTTAAATTTATAGGATTATAAATCTCATAAAATATCAAACAATTAATGTCAAACCTATAAAAATATAAATATTAATAGTAATATAATGAGGTTTACAAAGTCAATGAACTTTGATCAAACTTTGAATACTATTAAGGTTTTAATCAAAGAATGTTAAGAATTAGGGACCGCATCTAAAGTATCCCCAAATCTAAACTATGATTTACACAATCACAATTAAACTAGAAAAGTTTACAACAAAGTCATAATTTTTAGACAATTTGAGGAAATAAAAACTCAAAGTTACTTTTGCAACTCCCGTATAATTTGCTGGAAATTGTTTTCACTAGTTTACTGGGCCACACGTTCTGCGGACACTATATTTGTTTATAGAGGTATTTGTTGATTTGCCTCCTAAATTTGTTTGCAACTGCCAATTTTCCCCTTGAACTTGAATTTTAGCCGATTACTCCCTTGAGCTTTAATAAATAGTCAATTCCCCCCTAGCGTTAGATTTTATAAAACTTTCCTTCAGTTTTTCATCCATCCAATTTTTTATCATTTTTTCCCTCATACAATTGTCATATATTGTTTCCGTGATCAAGATGGATGGAAAATTGGATGAAATTTTTTAAAATCTAACACTAGGGGAAAATTGGCTATTTATAAAAGTTCAAGGGGATAATCAGCTAAAATTATAGTTCAAGGGGGAAATTGCCTAATTATAAAAGTTCAAGGGATAATCAACTAAAATTAAAGTTTAAGAAAAAATTGGCAGCTTCATACAAATTCAGGGAATAAATCTACAAATATGCCTTGTTTATATATCTCTACTAGTAGAATGTCATAACTCCACTTTGGATCACAAGATTTCACCAAAAATAAGTGGACATACATAAAAGCCTCTCAAACCAAAACAATCTAAAATTGGCCGAAAAAAATCTATGACAAAATGCAGAGATAATTTTGTCAAGAAACAAAATTTTAAAATTCATTTTATTGAAAAAAATTAGGGAGCGGTTGAGCAGAGTAGAAATTATGGGATGGTTATCCACGTTGCAACTGAAAGAAAACTTACTATTCCAATTTTGTAAAACTGGTGTAAAAACAAAAGGACAAGGATTGTCTGCGCTCCTAGTTGTGGTGCCCTTCCATACCCTTCTATTTTGTGCTGTCACGGTTAAGCCACATTAATATTTTATATTTTAATTATTTTTTGTCTTATTATCTCATTAAAAAATTAATATAAAATATTGACATGGCTTAACCGTGACCGCACAAAATAGGAGGGCATGAAAGGGCACCACAACTAGGAGGGCAGACAATCCAAGTCCAAAACAAAATTGTAGCTCCACCCGCATTTTTCAAAACACTGAACAAAAGTCGAAAAGAAAAGTTGGAGGCAATGATGAATCTCAGACCTTCCACTTTTTTCCCTTGCATATTCCAGGAGAGTGGTACTTGAGATAGGTACAAACCTTCACATTTTACTTGGTTTTCTAATCCTAATCAGGATAATGGTGAGCTCTTCTTTCAATTGCCTTGATTACTTTTCCAAAAGTTTATGATTTCTTTTCTAATATGTTATTCTATTACAACACTTAAAACCTCTCATGCAATCTAAATTCAAGCAAAATAAGAAATAGGCGAAACAGTATGTATAAATAAATTATAAATATATTAAGGATTTGTAAGTTGCGTGTAGTGCGAGATTAAAGAAAGGCCTTTCACACTGCGGGTAGAGAAAGACTAGTACGTGTGTGTGTGTATATATATATATATATTTCTTTTTCTTTTTCTTTGAAAAATATATAGAAGGGAGAAGTTAGAGAGAAATGTGAAAGAGAGAGGGATTGAGAGAGAAAACGTGGGAAGGGAGAGAGATTTATATTTATATTTTTTATTTTTAAATTAGAGGTACACTATGATGGCATATGGTTGAAGGTGTTGTGGCCTATATTCTACAAAGGGGTGCGGTAAAGGGAAGAGAGAAAGATGGAGAATAGACTTGAGGAATTGTGTGTTAATTCCCCAATCCTTGTGCATTTATTTATAGTAATAAGGAGGATAGAAACTTGCTCTTCAAGTAATACAAAGTTTATTAAGAAAGATCTTTTAGATCCCAAAGGATTCCTATTTTATCTCTACTTAGGATTTACATAATCACATTGATAATAACATATGTCACAACATTCCCCCTTGAGTGTGCAAATACTCAAGTAGATGGTGCATCAGATCTTCAGGCAAATGTAGAAGCAGTTGATGAAGTCGTCTCGTCTAGTCGGCACAAGTAACGAATGCGAGTCTCAAAACAAACGGAAGAATGCATGGGTAGTAAAACCCACAAAACCTCGCTATGGCAAAACCCAAGGTGGGAGAAAAACCCATAGGCTAAGGAGAAAAATGAGAAGTTGCATTAAGTCAAAACTATACATCTTCGAGACACAAGTAGAATGTACACAAGGGTATAACAAACTCAGGATGGGTGCCTCGTTAAAACCTAGTCAGGTAGCAAAAATCAAGTGGGAAAAATGCTCCTAATCGTAGGAAAAATAGTACATTAAGGTCAAGTGAGTATACTTCTGGATACTTTCCCTGAGTTTGACAAAACTTCCAAATAACATTACAAGCATCGCAAATGAGAAAGCTACGCATACCAATTCCTTGGGCAAGTTTCTGGAAGGTAGACTTTGGCAGTGACGTCGTGTAGAGGTCGGCAAGGTTGTCTGGGATCGGACTGCTTGACTTTATTCTTCTGATGCTCATGCTGATGTAGACACAATACGCTTGGCGTTGACTTGTTAGTATGTATCATAATCTGGTCGATACATACAACGTTGTCTTTATGCATCGTTATTGGGATTTAACGATAAATGAAAAACACTGGGATTTTGAATATGCTCAACAAGAGTTCTCGACCATATCTCTCACGTGATGAGATACAGTGAGTCTTGGAACGATTCAAAGTTTTCGCAACAAAAATGTCTATCTGGTTTACCTCCAAGATATTGTGGTGTTCCTTAATGATAAAGACTTAACCATTCGGGACATACCTTGTGCAGTCAAACAGATGGTCTAATTGAGCGAATCCCATAAGGTAGGCATCATTCCGAAGATCAAGGGGGTGTGATCTATTCTGAGATGCATAGGGATAGATAAGCCCAAATCCATAGTAACGGAAAAACGTCTTTAACACCAAATTTGGTGGTGGCGTGTAGGCGCAGTGATATTTTATGCCAAAAGATTATTAGCACATAAGATGTTTGATCTAGTGCATTGAGCTAAGTACAATAAATGCCAATTATACTTAGATATGGTTGCATTACGTTCCAATATGGAACCTTGTGCTCCATACCCTTCGTAAAGGTCTCATTTGCATCTAGCGTATAGACGATCAGGGTATACTCGGACATAACACCTTTTGGGTCTAGTTCGATTGGTGGACCAGAATACCATTAGAACTAGCTCGAAACTTTAGGTCGAGGTAATGTCGAGTTTTCCCATGATCATTCATCTTAAAGTCCGACTTTAGGTGCAAGTCAGTTTTCTCAACTCTAGCAATTTCGAATTTTGTACACGCAGGGGCATATATCCCTAACTGATCAAATATTCACTTAGACGGGTATACCTCATCCGCCCGGATAGTTCTGCATATGCAAAGTAAAGGCCTCATCAGAACCGATAGGGTGTTCTTATGGTCTAGAACTATTTGAATCAATACATGTAAATCTTTTGGAAACTCCATGTAGTTTTTGTATCAAGATCCCAGAGATACTACAACCATGTTTGTAATGCTGCAATTAATCACTTGGCGTATGAGAGAAACCTTGCGCCACAAGGCGTCATATCACATTATTTCATTCATCTCATTCATCATCAATTGATTTTTCTAGTTGACCAATCAATTATACGTTAACAGTAATCAACAGAACGCAGTTCGTTATCGTCGCTTTTCATTTATGTCGATAGTTACCATATAAACAAAAACATCATCTATGATAATCTCATTCCAATTCCATATCTCATCCAAACTTAGTATACTGGACCAAGAACTTCAGGTCTCGGGAGTAATCCAGATTTAATCTCATGAGATGAAAAGGATTGAGACAACAATCGAGGGGCAGATTCATTCGTGCCACATTCATCCACTTTTAAGGAAGTGAATCCTCGAACTGGGTGATCTGCCACGCTTCTAGTGTATAACAGATTGATTAGCTAACAGCCAATGTACGAAGGTCAGCCACAGTAGTGGCGTTCCTGCTTTCGGGATGAAGATCCGTCATACATTTGGTACACATATTTACAGGCATATTTGCAGCTGGTATATGTGATCGCATCAATTGTTCTTAGATCATAAGAAGTGTCTGGTTATACTCTAACGATCTAAATTGGGATCGAAATGAGACATAATGAGGACGTCCACGATAATTCGCGTCATTCTTTAGGAATGTTGACGTTCTTATCTCCCCCTAATGATGGGAAGACTATCTTATAAAAGTGACAATCCGCAAAAAAAAAAAAACGATATAGAGATCGCCTGTCAAAAGGTTCTAAGTAACAAATATTAGAAGGAGAATCATAACCGACATAAATTCTCATCCTTCCTTGAGGACCCATTTTTTCTTTTATACTTAAGGGCGGCTCAAAATGGCACATAGACCGCACAACCAAACACGTGCAAATATGATATGTCAGGTTCGTATTTGGTAACCAACTAACACTCACTTTATATGGTTGGGTCGTGACAGGCCTTAGGCAGACCAACATAGTTGCTTGCAATATTGCATGGCCCCAAGCAGAGATCGGGAACTTGGTACGTATGACCAATCGATCGCGCAATCATTTAAAGGCGTTTAATGAATGCTTCTGCTGGGTCTTTTTGGGTATGAACATAGGGTACTTGACGTTCAACTTCAAAACCCAACTGACATGCAATATCCATCGAAAGGTTTAGATGTAAATTCTCCAACTTATTTAATCAAATAGATTTGATTAGATAATCAGGGTAGTGAGCCCTGAGCTTGTTAATCTGAGCCACCAGTGTGGAGAATGCAGCTTGTGGACAACAGCCACACATGTGACCAACGTGTAGAAGCATCAACCAATACCATAAAGTATATAAAGGGGTGTGATATCCATACACCCCTTTTTACTTCTCTCACACCCTTTTAATTTTCGGCCGTCGGATCGGATGAATTAAAGAATATCAAAGGATAGAAATTAACAAGGAGTGTGTGAGAAGTAAAAAGGGGTGTGTGGATAGCACACCCCTATATAAATGGTTCGCAAGGTGGTTGAATCAGTCCACAAATGTCCTTTTTTGAATCATTTGTAGAAAAAATAGAGGGTGCTAAGGCATGATACGCTTCCAGGTATGATGTCATTACTTCTGGTAAAATGATGCCTAAAAATGGTCATCACGGATCATCCTAGATATCCCAAACGTACATCCATAGCAAAAATTCCTTAGGAATCGCGGGCTTCTAGCCGGCCACATAATGGCTTGAATGGGTGTAATTCACTCATTAAACGTTTCATCTTCTTTAGAATATGCTTCTGGCTATATTCGTAGGAAGTGCAATATGGTAATATGCCAAGGAATTTTACTCCATTTTCTACATTGGTTTCAATATGGTATAATATTTTCGAATATCCTTAAAGCTCAAAAAGGCGTTTTTTTGGAACGAAGTGAGTATAAGCTTCCCTTTATGGCAAAATTAGTATCATTGGACAATATAGGACAATGTCATGCCTTATTCGAGAATAATAATGACATCCAAACACCAATCTTAAATATGAGAACAAAATAAATTATTCACAAAGTAAATCAAATATACAAGGGGATTCAACCAATACGGCCTTCCATGTCAAATTTCGCTCTTCCAAATGTGTTAGGCGGAGCAAAATTAGTCTCACATATTGACTACGGGAATAGTACTCCTCAACAACATTGGTAAAGGTACAGAAAAATGCATAATCAATGATCTATTTTGTCAAAACGGAGTTAGATTATGTAGGGTTGAGGTTCAAGAATACTATCCCTTATTCTTGAAGTTTGAGGTGTCAAGGATCATGCTTAAGGCATGATACCACCTCTTGGCAGACCTAGATTCTATCATTTATTGTAAAACAAACTCGAAATGGGATTGTGAGAGAGAGACAGACCCAAACTTGGGTTCAGTAGGCTCCAGCCAAAACTGGATGAGTCTGTTCGGTAGGCCTCTGCCGAAGCAGAGCAGTACCATTCGATGTACCTCTGTCGAAGCATAGCATGCCATTTGGTGCATTCCTGCCGAAGCAAGGCATCACTATTCGATAGACTTCAACCGAAGCTGGATCTATACAGTTCGGTAGTTCCCAGCCGAATTGTTAGGGTACCATTCTCTTACAGGTGTGGTAGTAATCAGATCCGAGAATTTGATAAACTTCCGCTTTCTATACTGCTACTTTAGGAGCAATTTAGATATAGAAGGACAAGAAAGATTTTCTTCCAATTAAAATTTGATCGGATATAAACTTCAGAATTGTTCCAATTCATGGATGTAAAGGTTTCAATCATGTTTTGCTTCGAGCAAGAATTCATCTTTGCATGATTTGAAATGGTCCATAGCGAGTCAAAGAGCCATGGAGTCCTCAGCAGTGAGGTACTTCCATTTGATATGCTTCAGGCATAAGTCTTCGAATAAAAATTATGGCGGAGGCTTATCCAGCTCTTTCACACCATAACTAGCTACAATGATTTTGCAACTAGTAGTAGTCACGTAGGGTGTCACGTCTTGTATCCACATAAAGTAGTTTCTTATTCGAAACTTCCAAATCAGTGAAATCAAACTTGTTACGGTTCGACAATACGCTGAATGGCAGAAATAAGAATGTGATTGGTGTTTTAGGAAATAAAATTTCCATAAACATCAAAGTTAGAACATTTAGGTTCTAAGACATTGTTTGGTTTAAACGGATTTAAGCATTGAGAACTTCGGGTTTCAACATGAGTGTTGCGCATTAAGAAACTTCAAGTTTATATGGCACTTTTCCAAAACTTCGGGTTCGGAAGTATGAATGTCAAGTTCATAATACCTGCAAACAAACACAATATATACAAAAATATGTAACAAGAAAATATGCAAATATGTATAGAATTTATAATTTAATTATTTGGACTTTGGGCCAAAATTAAAAGTTGGGCGAAAATTTTTAAAAACACATAAGGCCTAAAAAACAGGCAATATAATTGGTTGCCCACCGGGGCTATAAAAACAGAAAAAAAAGGTAGGCCCAAGCCCAATATTAGATGAGGGCCTAGCGGCCCAGGCCTTAAACCAAGGCTGGAATTAAAAATGGGCCGAGCCAGGGCACTAAGCCCGTATACATAGTTGGGCTACTAACGCAGGCCCAGATGGCTAAGGCCCAAAATAGGGCGCCAATCAGGTGCATGGCAACGCATATAGGGACACCACAGCTCGAACTGGTGTCGCGGGTTGGGCTGGGTTATGTGTGATGGGCTACGATCTGTAAGCTCGGATAAATCTCTCCAAAGGGCTAAGAAATCAAAGCTCAACGGGCTAATGATGTGGACCAAAGGCAGTCAAGCCCAAGTGGGCTCGGGTAAAGACCAAAAACATCCCAGCGTTGCTGGGTGAGGTCGTTGAAGTTGAGACCAGCGCCACCACTTCAGGTGGTCATGTTCTTAGTGAATTTTTGGTCGGGGGAAGTTCGGGTTCGAACTGGAACTCTATTATGAACGGAGAAATTTAATTTCTCAACGTTGGGTGAAAACCATGGGGATTTTGAATTGAAACCCTAACAATCTTGATGAAATTCGACGGGAATTTCAATAATCATCGTCGGAGAGGATGAATTTGTCCCAAAAAACACTTCAGGTGGTGAGTCCCAATGGAAATCGACATTGGTACCATGACTCGTCTACAGGCGAGGGTAGGTTTTGGGGACGATGCCATGGACATCGTTGTTTGGTTTTCATGGAGAAAGGGAGCTGCTGGCTCTTCGGCTTAGTCACGCAGGCTGCAGGCTTGGTGAGCGATGCCAGGTCATGGGTTCGAAGAACCCGGGTTGCGTTTCCAATTTTTTTTTTTTTTAATTCAATGCATATACAAGTGCATATAATTATTCATATTAATATCACAATATCAATTCACACAATTTAACATGATTATGATTATAATGCATATACAATTTATGTAGAATCTAAAACTCGAAAAACGTAAAGTTGAGTTATGCATTATGGTGAATGTTCATGCTATCAGGGCTGCAAAAATATCGAGATAAAAATCATTGTTTTGAAAGAACTTGATTGCGTGATGATATTGATGAACTGGTTTGATGTAGAAAATTGTTTCTTCAATTTAAACTTTCCATCTTCAAAAACTTGTATCATGTTCAAGAAAAAAATAAATTGAATCAATAAAAGTATATGAATTCAAGAAAATTAAAATTTAATCAATTAAAAATAATTGAAACATAATACTCCCTTGATTAAAGACGAATAAATTCTCTTTAAATTATTCTTAGCACAGCGTGAAGAGCGTGTTGATAACGTGTTATGGTCTATATTCTACAAAGGGGTGAGGCAAAGGGAAGAGAGAAAGATGGAGAATAGGCTTGAGGAATTGTGTGTTAATTCCCTAGTCCTTGTGCCTTTGTTTATAGTAATAAGGAGGAGAGAAACTTGCTCTCCAAGTAATACAAAGTCTATTAGGAAAGATCTTCTAGATCCCAAAGGATTCCTATTTTATCTCTACTTAGGATTTACACAATCACATATTGATAAGAATATATGTCACAACAGAAGGAAGAAAAAAAAAAGGCAAAATTAAGTTTGTACAAAATTAAATTACTACCCATTATTTTACTTTGTGATATAAGACCAAATTTTCTTTTCACCCTTTTCTAATTGATAAAGAGAATTTTATTAATAGCTAGTTTAGATTATAAAAGAATGGAAATAACTTCCACACAATCATCTTCTCTCCAATATACATCTTTGTTTGTGTTTTTTTTTTTTTTTTGAATTAGGTAAATCAAGAAAATTAAACAAACAAATGTGTGCAAAAAGATAAATTAAAAAATGAGCAAAAAAAAAAGGTGTGCAATAAAGCAACAAGTTGAACCTTGCTGTTGATAAAAGAAAATTGTAACAATCATCTCTCAAGTTTAACCCAATTAGAGGAATAGTCCTTCAACTAAAAATTCATGATTATCAATTCCCTTAACTCATCAAAACGTGCAATAAACTTTACGTGATGGAACCTTAAATTTCGTCATACAAAGGTTGTCATATTACACTCCAAATTTTTTCTGGCGCGAAAATTTTACTGACAAATGTATATTTGTCCGCCGAACATTATTCATTTGGGCACAAACCTTTGAAGAAACTAAAACATTGATCTTTTTTGCCCATCGAACTTGTAAATTCCATCAGCTAAAGTTTATTTACCAGATAGAATTTCGTCTGTTGGACAAACTTTCGTCAAATATATAATAATTTATGGTAGTAAGAGAGGTTTGGGGTGGAGATTGAGCTAGAACAGTCAAATCCATCCCAAATAATAGCATCTCAATTATAGCTCAATAGACACAATCCTTGGGTTCTATAGGCCCGTGCCCTCTCCTCCCTCCCAAAGGAAAGGGATCTTCTTAAGAAGGGTTGGAGCAGAAAAGCTGTTTCTAGGCTAAAAACTAAATTGTTCAGGCTAAAAAATTTGGCTTTTAGCCCAAAGGTTGGAGATGGTCTTAAGAAGGTAAAATTTTATTTTCTTCTTTTCTTGATGGATATGCTTTTGTTTGTAGGTTGATCATGTTGTTTCATTTTGTAGCCTTTGTCAATCAAATGTTTTGTTGAAACATCCAATAAGAAGAATAAAATAACTATGGTAAGAAGCAACCTAATTTCAGAAATTTTATGTGATTTAGTTTTTAAATTATAATCTTCTAAAAACCTTTTGTAGATTGCAGAGCCATTGGAGAGAGGACTTGCTGAGGACATTGAGAATGTATATAAGCTACAGTGTTCGTTTCTGCAATGCAGGTTGAGTATAATTTCCTAGATTTCATTTATGCCTTCCATCGTGTTAAGTCGGTTACATGTACTATTTGGTTTTTGGGGTTGAATAGTGCGATCTGAATCTGAGGTTTAAAATTTTTGTAGCCTTGAGTTGAACTTGATCTAGAGCTAATGCAAATGGATTTTTATTATTCCTATATATAAATGATGGCTGTTGAATTTTTTTTTCATTTATTGATATCATAGTTTGCCATCATCTGTCCGATTCATTCATGTAAAGTATTACTGCTAATTAATTACAACTGTATTTTTTTTTCCAAAATTAATTACAACTGTATTAACATTTTGTTTCAATTGTAACCTTTTCTTATTTTTTTCCTTGATGATCCAAATTGTTTTATTTGCAGTGACAGCTTCAAGGAAAATGTGCTCTTATGGGATATTCTATGTTTAGGTAATTATACAAATGAAGCAGTGGGATGATTGTCAATGGGGAATACTAGACTAGCCGTTTTTGTATATCAATGACAAGGCATTTGACAATGTCTTTTCTGTAAGTTACATAAACTTAGACAGCTTTGTAAAAATATTTGCTCCATTTTCTACTTAATGTTTATCTTAGTCTTTGGTTATTTATATTGTTAAAAATATAATCTATAGTTATATTTTCGCTCCCGCAACAACTGCGGGTAAAATTTATTAGTATATACTAAAGACCTCTAATAAAAGTGAAATTTAAAAGAAATAATTTCAACACTCTTTTCTCTCTATATACACTCCTCTCTATTTCGAGAGATTTTTCAATGTACTCGGAACACGAAATGAAACATCACATATCATTATATAATTGGAAGAATATTTCAAAAAAAAGTTTTACACCAATTATGTAATAACATGTTGTATTCCGCTTTATGTTACGGCACAATGAAAAATTCCTCCTCTATTTGTTGCATGAATACTTACAAGCTTCGACTTAAATTACGTACGTACTCATTACAATACACACACAGTACGTACTCGTTACAATACACACACATTGACACATACATACTTAAGCCCTCTCCAAAACGGTGACCGGAAGTCCGCCTTTCATCTTCGCGGTGAGATAGGACAACAGCTCCGGCTGTGCCCCGCCCTCCCTCTCCCGCGGTACCACCTTAAACCGCTTCAAAACCGCGCTCACCACCCTCTTCATCTGCAAAAACGCCATCTCCTTCCCCAAACAGATCCTGGGCCCCGCTTGAAAAACCGGATAGCTATACGTGTCCCTCCCAACAAACTTAAACTTGTGGGCCCCCCTCTCCTCTCTCTCCAGCCACCTCTCCGGCCTGTACTCCGCCCAGTCCGCCCCCCAGATCTCCTCCATGCGCCCCATCGCGTACACGTGGTACATCACACTCATCCCCTTCTTCACCTTCGTGCCGTCCGGCAAAACGTCGTCGTTTGCCGCTTGTTTGCTGTCGGTGGGAACCGGTGGGTACAGCCTCATGCTCTCGCACAGCGCCGCGTGGGTGTACACCATCTCCTTCACCTCGTCGTAACCTCCTCCCGCTGCCGACTCAGACGACGCCGCTTCGTTGATCTCCCTCAAGATCTCGTTTTCCACACGTGGGTTCTGCGAGAGAAGCCAGAAGAACCAGGTTAGAGCCGCCGACGTGGTGTCCCGGCCTGCGAGGGTGAAGCTGATGACAATGTCGGTGACGAACTTTTCGTCGGTGTGGCCAGAGCTCAAGAACCGGGAGAGCAGATCTACAGATTCCAACGCCTTCGCCTCGCTCAGATCCCGCTTCTTTTCTTTGACAATGGTTTTCGCGAACTCGCGGACTTCCGATACGACGGCACGAAGGCGCTTTTCAGACCCGATTCCGAGAGCCCTTTTGAGTTTCCATACTGGGTGCGGCAATGTGAACCTGTCGCTGCTGATTTGCACGGCTTCGTCGAAAGCCACTGCGAATTTGGCTTCGGGCAGAGAGGGCAGGAGGTAATCCGGGTCGTACCCGAAAGCAATTCGACAGATGTTATCGAAACCGAAGCGCTGAAGAATGTCTTGGAAGTCCAGGACTGAACTGCTGGCGGCGGAGGCGGAGAGAATTGGAATAAGGCGGTCGGAGAGCTCGGTGTCGACCACCTGTTCGACAAATTTACGCAGAGACTTGGTGTTGAACTCGTGGCTGGAGACTTGGCGCTGGAACTTCCAGTTATCTCCATCGGCGTTGAAAATGCCGTCGCCAAGGAGGTCGGCAAGGGTGGTGCGGAAGGTCTCGCCTTTTTGGTAGTTGGGGAAGTTGGTCTTCAGGATGTGCTGGACAACGGAGGGATTGGCGGTGACGACGAAGCGTCGGCCGAGAGAGTGGTGGAGAGTGAAGGTGTTTGATGGGGAGGTGCGGAGGAGGTCGGTGAACCACGGCAGTCTGCGGCGGTGGTTTTTGTAGAGAGATGGGAATGTGCCGATTATTGGGTATGATTTGGGGAGCTTGCTTGTTTTGGGGTTCGGGTCCGATGAAAACCTGAAGAGGAAGAAAAGGATGGGAAGGAGGAGGAGGAAGGCGAAGGTTAAGAGCTCAAGAAACATGGCTGGCCGATATAACGCAGAAAAATGGAAAGGGTTTAAAGGTGTCGGACAATTTGCAGTGGTTGATGTAGTGCTGCTGATTTGCGGATAATTTGGCAGCAAGATTTGGGGGTCCATTTATAATGTCTGAGTTTGTTTTGTTTAAAGCAAATTATCAGACTAATCACTTTTCACTGGAAATTTACAAAAAAACATATGGTCTTGTATGAACAGTTTTTAGTGTACTTTTCAATGAGTCAAGTCAATGGCAAGCATAAATCGTTCACAATTAAATGACAATCGATGGTGATTAGGGATATTAGTACGTAAGCGAGGTCGTCAGAGAAGCCGCAGGTACATGGATGGTGAGTCTTCAGTATTGGATTTAGAATATACCAAAAGTGGAAGTAGATGAAATGGATTTGCTCTTACAAGGAATGGTCTTGATAATTAACCCCCAAAGATCCCAATAAATAATTCCCAATTGAAAATTTTGCAGAAACACCATCACCCACAGTTGTTGATGATCTCGAGAGAATATTCTGCTCTCATTGGGTGGGTTCTTCTACCAGAGATAATGAAGGAGTACAAAGGTGTGCTAGCCTTTTGAGGTCAAAATACTTTTCTTTTTTTTTTCTTATTTATTTAAGGGTATGCTTAGAAGCTAAGTGGAAAAAGTTTAATCAACTTTTTTCACGCAAATTAATCTTAAACGTTAGATAAGATCTAAAATAACGTCTATTTGCAAACAGAATAAAACACGGTAACCACATTTGTAATATTAAAACCACGATGACCAAAGTCTTTTTCTAACCTAATTGTCGCATTATATTTGGGTCAGTAGCTCTTACCAAAAATTCCAACACCAAAGTACCCAAATCGGAAAAAGGAAAACACTAATTACTCTTATCTCCACAATTTGTCCATAATATAAATTATGCAATTATTTAAGAGAGTTTTAACGAAAAGTTCACGATACTGTTCACATTAACGAAAAATCATATTTTACACTAAAAAGTCAAATATGGTACTATTCACTTTACCTTTTATTTTATTTTTATACCTAAAACTCAAAGTTTTTAAATCTTTTTCTTTAATTTTCTTTTTATTTAAGTGGTGGACCTAGAAAATGGAAGACGACGTAAGCAAAACCGTCACCCAAAAAGACAATGAATGGTGCATGTACGGAGGCTTCAAGGGTAAATCTACGCGCACGGCACGGCAGAATGGTCTTGTTGAAAACCAAGATCCAAGGGTCCCAGCACTATGATGACTCTATAGCCTTCCCGGTAGTGGGAAGCAGATAGAAATCAGAGGAAATCCAACTTCAATGTTTATGTGCATTCACACCCCACAAAAGCTTTGTTCATACTACTCGTATCGATTCATTAGTTTGATTGTCTAGTTATTCACAATCGTATAACGACACGTTACCAGATTAGCTGGATCGTCTAATTATTCACTATCGTATATCGACACAGTTACCAATTATTAATACATTGTTGATATTATTGATATTATCACTTTGTTATCAAAATCGTACGTGATGCGCACATGTAAAGTTACTCCATTGCATCCTAGTTGGTGTTAAATGACGAGGTAGTTAGAGAGACGTGTTGTACACGCTCGGCATGTAAGTTCCTCTCATCTTTTATCATCCATAGCAAGAAATTTCTAACGAGGAATATGCAGGTACCTGAACAATTTGGGAAAACTGTGGAGAAAACTTCTCGAAACTTACTAGAAAAGATCTGCTTGAATTTACAATGGAAGTGGTTTGGCTAAAAATGGAGCCTTAACCTTGACAACAAGAAATAGCAGCTACACAAAAATGCTAATTTTACAGCCTTTTCAATAAATTTGAACTTAAAAATACCTGCCACTACTCCAAACAAACAACGGGGAAAATCGGCCCCAACAGAGGAAAAAGAAGGCCGATGGAAAATTGTGCGCTTACGAGATGATAACGGTATAGACCTTTTTTGGTTTTTCCTTCCAAGAGTTTTGGCTGGCTGGTACCTGTACATGAAATCATTTTGATTGTTTACGATTGTGGGTGACTGAAGGAATGCAATTGATTTCTACACTTTTGCACCAAAATGCTCGACTGTACCTGACAAAAAGAATGCATGAATGGTAAAGCAAATGTTGGAAAACACATTAAGCAGACGAAAAAGGGAGGGAAACTTGAACAGAGCTAAAGCACATTTTAGTCCTCGGATAACATACGTACCGTGGAAATCTCCATTCGAAGTTAGGGAGCGGACGGATTTCTGAAAGCTGCGCCAATTTTTCGCAGTTCTCGCAGCTCCTGAGCTATCTCTTGAACAAACTGTAGCCCTTCCTGTCCATTTTGAAGAGAGTAAAGCATGTGCTCAAGAAAATCATGATCAGTCTCGAGCGCCTCCAACCTGTCGTTAAGGTCTGACATTTCGTTTTCCAGAACATCCAATTCAGAATCTTTTTTGTCTTCACAGTCTAAACTATCGCAATGAATTGGTCCCTCTTGTGGAGCAGCGCTTCCGTTAGATATATGTAAATCGTTTGGCATCTGCACAACTTCCTCTTCAATCTGACCATTTAATAAAAGCCTAAATTTCTTAGGCGTCTCTACTTGATTCGGTTCATCATCTGTATGCTTTCTAGAATGCCCACCATCAGGCATGTTGGCGGAAGCCCCATTGCAGGAAATTTCGGAAAGCTTCCTCTCCAAGCTCTTCAAACAATTTGAAATGTACAATTTTTCATCTTCAAATTCCAAAAGTGTTGTCTCAGAAAAAAGGCGTTCATTGCTAGCTTTAGGTACCTCAGTAACTGTTGAGTTACCAGGAGCTTCGACATCACTTTTTACGCAGGGAACAACGGCTTCAGGTACCACAGTACTCTCCACTGTGTCAATCTTTCCCTTCAAATCATAACTTTTTACCGGCAATGCCGGCATTGGCATACTCTCCATTGTCGATTCATCTGGGATATCGAACTTAGAAAATTCTAGCTCTGCTTCCAAGTCCTGTATTTCTTTCTCCTTTTCAACCAGGAGATCATTGGCTTTTTCGAGTGCATCTACATCAAACTCAGCCTGCTCTTCCATCATTCTTAAATACTGAAGGGCCTCCATATGGATTGCAGCTTTCTCTTCCTGTAGCTTTGTGATCATGGCCATTGCCTGATTTGCAGCAATTTCAGCGGCATTCCTTTCTTCGTCTAATTCCCTAAACAACTCCTTTATGCACTTTCTATAATAATCAACCTGTCGTTTTAACCGATCAACAATACTTTCACCTTCAATTTCACTGACATATCCTTCATCCAGAGATTCAAGACCAGATTCTACTGACCATGATGTTTTAAGCCCTGGATTTGGATTAGAATTGGAAGCATCAGTTGCCTGTTTTTCATCACCACCACCACATACCCCTGAAATTGTATTATTTGATGATGAATTACTCTTCCGAGCAGAAGACTTTGAAGCATCAGGTACGGGCTTTTCGTCACCAACACCACGTGCCTCTGAAATTGTGCCATTCAAATATAAATTTCTCCCCTGAGCAGAAGATTTGGAAGCATCACTAATCGGCTTTTCATCACCAACACCATGTACCCCTGAAATTGTACTATTTGATGATAAATTACTCTCCTGAGCAGACGATTTGGAAGCATCAGTTACCGGATTTTCATCACCAACACCAAGTACCCCTGAAACTGTATTATTTGATGATAAATTTCTCTCCTGAGCTGAAGAATTTTGTGAGTCCGCTGGTTTCACTTCCCCATCAACTCTATCAGGTACCTTCACTGTAGGTTGTTCTTTAATAGAATTGGATGTATCTCCTTCCTTACCAATGCCTGCTGACTCAGAAACAGCATTTACATTAATATGATTTGGCTTCGTAAGAGGCGGATCATTGATGATAGGATCGGTTTTAATAGGTGCTCCATCTGTTGCACTTATAGACTTCAAAAGTTCATCATTCTTACTGATGGGTGCATCTCCAAAGTCGCTTGTCCCAGTAAAACCTGTTCAATAATTTCAAAAAAGGATCAATGTAATAAGTAAAAACTCATAGAACTCATATTAACTGGAATCTGAAAAGCGGAAAGTTGAGCTTACTAGTTTCAACAACATTAAATGATGGAGGGATATCATCTAGTGAAATAAGCTCAGGGAATGCATAAGGGATGGAATTCTGACTCGCTTGCTGCCAGTTAAGCTCACCCAAGCCATTCTTTGAAGCAACATTCGAGCCTAAGAATTTTATATCAGACCTCGTGCTACCATCTGGCTGCACACTTGGATCAGAAAGTCTAGGCTTGTGGTCGGTGGTAACGTTGCTCTGCTTTGCTGGATTCAAACCATTTAGCGGTGCTTTGAATGGTTTTTCTGAAGTATATTGAACTACTAAAGCTTCCTTCTTATGCTCCCGATTTCCAATGATTATGCTGCTACCGCCGTCTTCATCAGAAAATGGAATCTCAGAATCGGTATCAGAACTAATCTTCAACTCAGTGTATCCTACATGAGACAAGGGATCCCAGCCAAGTTTTCCAGCACGACGAGCGGATTCAGTATCGGAATTAATCCTCAACTCAGAGTATCCTACATGTGGCAAGGGATCCCGGCCAAATTTACCAGGACGAAGAGTGGAGTCAGTATCAGAACTAATCCTCAACTTGCGTCCTCTATGTGGCAAGGGATCCCAGCCAAGTTTTCCAGGATGACGAGTAGTTACTGATCCAGAAATTTTATCCCTGGTCTTCTTTGAACCATCCCTGCGAGGTATACGACTACGGCTTGAAAAACGTGGCAAAGGAATATTAGGTTTGGAAGCAGATGATTTTCGTTGTAGTCCTCGAGCATTTTCTCTAGGTATATAAGGCCTACTGCAACAAGAGCATGGCCTTACACCCACAGAACTATGAACAAACTTTCTGTTCTGCATGGACCTCCTAAAACCGGAACTTCCAATATCAGAATCCGACTTGCCAGCCGAAAACATGTGCTTTTCGGGGTTTGACTTGCCCTTTTTGGCATATGACACGATGCAATCTTCACACATTCCATTGCCATCATGCTTACCATAAATTTGACAAGACAACCATGACGAGAACTCGGATATGTGGTTGCTGCAAAGTAGATCCTGATAAAGTTGAGGTTTTGGTTTTTCACTGCCTATAACATGTTCAAACCTGGAGCAAAAGATGCAAGGCTTTTGCAACTTGCAATATTCTGCAAATTTAGTCAGCAGATAGGATAATAGTCCATCGACAAGCAGAAGAAAGATCAAAACCCACTCACATGCTGCAGATGTTAGAATGTTTACAAAACCCTCTAAGTTCTTATGCACATGTACAGATGAATTTCCCTTTGCTGCCATCTGCCTACCAATTGCTCTACAATCTCATGACCTTCCAGTTACAAAAACTCGAGGAGATCACCAGTCGATCAAGGTAATAGCTGCTCCTATCCACCCAAATCAGAATTAAGCATCCCATCTTCAATCACCACCCCAAGCAAAGAAACCAATGAAGCAATTAGGAACATCAAAATAAAAATAATTGAATCACAGAACTGCAGTTAAGCTAGAAACTATACCAGATGAAATTAAAAACATTAAATAAACTCAATGCATACAGATGTGAGTTAGGCAGTGTGTCCGCACTTTAGCACCCGAGTTCAAATCCCCCTCCCCGAATATCAGAGTAGTTCAGAATACCGCATTGTACAAAAATAAATAAACAAATAAACCATACCTAATTGTGCATCACCAACCATGACAGAAGCTAGCTACTAACAAGAAGTACCAGAAGACAATCAAACATTAAACTCTTAACCATCCCAACTGTTCTAAATAATGACAAATCAACAAACAACGATATACCTTAAATAAAACGAAACGAAACTCACCTAACATAATTAATGTGAGAAACCCAGATAGAGTTCAAGAACACCAATTCTGTGTGAATCAAAAACAAAGCAACAAACCTTGCTGCAAATTCTAATGGTTCAAGCATATGGAAGGTTACCCAGCATATTAATTTCTTCTAAACTTCTATAAAATTAAGGAACTTCAAACAAAACAAACCACAAAAAAAGGATCACGAAAAGGGCATCATCCAATCCATCACAATGTGCATTGCGATTTCAGAAAACAAATTAATCCCAGATTAGTGTTATTCTAAACAGAAATAAATTTTACATCTTTCATGCATTTCTCGGGTTTAACTCATGAAAAATGTAATGGTAAACAAGATAAACACAAAAAGGAAAGGGAAAGAGGTAGAGAATGTGGGTGGTACCTGGAAAATGGAGCTTATGGAAGATCAAAAGGTGAAAGGGGAAGAAATGCAACTAGGGAATAAAAACTTAATGGCAAAAAAAAAGGAAAATGAAAATCTTGGGGGAATTACGAGCAGGTCCTTGCGTGGGAAAGACATTGACCGTTCAAACCAACCGCTTGAAGATTTGTTTGGATGCCAAGAAAAGCGAAGCTCCAAGCTTTAGCTGGCTCATGAATTAACACGTAATAAAATCTGGTTAATTATACATACACTCACGAGGTTTTTGGTATTTTCACAAAACGCCCTCAGATTTTCAACATATCACAAACGTCTTCTTCTGTTTTAAAATCATTTCACAAAACTTATTAGGATTCCGTTAATTTTATGCTGACATAACATAAAATAATTTTAAAAATGATAAAATTAACCTTGTATATTCCACCGGTAGCCAAACACCCCAATGACTAATATTTATTTTTCTCCCCAAGTAAGATTTTGGAAATGTTGAAAACTGGGTGCCGCTTGGGATCTTGCCAACCCAGTGATTGCGTGAGAGGTTCAAGAACGCAAGGAAATGGAGTTTTGAGAATTCTGGTGGAATCTGCGCTCTCAGGTTGTTCACTGAGAGATCGAAAGACTCGAGGTTTCGCAAGTTACTCAATGATGATGGGATTTCATCAGTGAAAGCATTGTTGAAGAAGTCGAGGATATATAACCATCTGATTTCTCCGATATCCACCGGTATTTGTCCGTAAAATTTGTCGCCTGAGAAGTCAACCGCGGTGAGGGTTTTTTATTTAAGAAAATTAATTAAAAGGGCTTGAAAACTTTGAGTTTTAATAATTTAGTGTAAAAATGTGGTTTTTCGTTAAAATGAACAGTATCAAGTGCTTTTCGTTAAAGTTCCTGTGTATGTGTAATTAACCTTAATTAAATCATAGAACGTGGCAATAAAAAAATGTTTGCAATAAGTTTTATTTTTTATTTTTTGATATAAGTGATATTGGGAGTTGTAGTTAATAATTTGGCGTCGAAAATGTTACCTAAAATTTCTCATTCAAGTAACGGATTTAGCATTGAAGGGATTCTCTGATCAATTTAGAGACCAGTAAGGAAGTGTCACCCAACTATAATTTTAAGTGTTATGTTCTTTTATTTTTCTTTGAACAAAAAGAGTTCTCTTTAAAACAAGTTTAAAGTAAAATAATATTAGTTTGTTATTTAACATTGCCAAAAAATTTATTTCACTACAACTTTAATTAATAAAAAAAAAGAGAAAAAGAATTTGGTGTTTCATGAAGAAAGGATGGGTTGTTATTATATACTTGTGATATGGAGAGATGCATTGCTGGGGGCACGAATGGGTTCACCTCTCAGAATGTGTGTGTTGACAGCTGCTCTCACACGAAAGATTTTTTTAATGTGTTTAGAACATGAGCACATACGTCATCCGTCATTATATAAATGGAAAGACACTTTAAAAAAAATTCCCTTAATTTGTATAAATAAACATATGGCGTACCAGTTACCACCATATAGTCCAATCACATTGAAAAAATCTCTTCTCTCGCACATCCAATGGGGGCTCTTTCTTTCCCTTTACTAAATTACTAATACCAATTTCATTGTAATTAGTGAGTTAGTAATTATGCACAATCACAAATGCTTGTAACAACGTAATGTGAATTCGGTCGTTTTCAAGAAGTTATTCCTATCAACTTGTAAATTAACTTTTTAAAAAGGAAATTGTTAATTGTTATGGACAGTTGAAGAAAAGTAATACTAATTGTAGATTGGGTTGTTTTATTGAAACACAACTAGCACAATTACGCCACTTAATATACCGTCTAATGGTATTTTTCCGTACTATCCCATACTAGGAAAACAAACACAAGCCCATCTAATGGCATTTTTCCGTACTATCCCATACTAGGAAAACAAACACAAGCCCATCTCAATATGCCACTTAATATAACCGTCTAGTGGTATTTTTACGTTCTATCCCACGCTAGGAAAACAAACACAAGCCAATCTCAATACGTAGCACCCACGGCCCAAATTAGTCTAACAGATTTACAGTGAACACCCCAAATTTGGTGGGTAGTGTAAAAAGTTGAACTCGGAATTGGAAGGGGCCGCGCGGACGCAGGCCCCCACTGGCACAAATTATGACGTTGGCTCTCCCACTATGGGGAGACCATAGGCGGGCACCCCTCCTGAGTGCAATGGAGGTCACCAACCCAGGCCATGGGCCTTCTTGATCACCCATTGACCCCGTCCAGGTAAGTATGGAGAACGTTCCCTCCCCCTCCACTTTTCTACTCTTTTCTCTCCCCACACTCCTTCCCTCCGTCGATGTGGGACTCCATCCAATCTTCCAAGTTCCAACAACAACAACCGACTCAAGATCTAAATTCTAACCCCCTTAAAAAAACACAAAACACAAAATCTTACAGTCTACCATTTGCTGAAGAAGCTTGGAATTGATGAAGGGGCTGCTCAAATCCTTCACTGTGAGTCTTCTGCTTTGTGGGCATTTCGAAAGTCGTCTGCTTTTTTTGTTTTTGTTTTTGGAGTTTATTGAAGGAGCTGATTGTGCTGTGTGATTGAATGAATTGTGTGCGTATGCATAGAGGGTTGGAGGAGGTGTTAGGGGTTATAGCGCGGCGAGGAAGGACCTTCGGATTGAGGGGGTTAAGCATGCCATAGCTGTTGCTTCTGGTAAAGGTGGTGTCGGCAAGTCCACCACTGCAGGTACCATTTTGTTTCTTCACATTTTTCGAGTTTTTACCAATATGGTTTTCGTTTAAGTGTTGATATCTAAAAATGGTTGAACGTTGTGGAGTTTTTGAGCATTTTAGTTTTCTGGGTTATGCGAAAATTGTGTAAAGAGGCATCCTTTTTTGTGATTACAGTGGTCTCCAGTAGGGTAAGTTTTCGGATTGCGGTGGGCTGAAGACTACGTTCCTGAACTTCTTCGATTATTTTCAGCTGTTTTGGTTAATTTTGTCATTAAATGTTGAAGAAAACAATGGATTTTTAACCTTATTGGGTGCTGGAATTGTGAGGTAGTTATAAGCGATTCCAATTTTAGATTGTAGAATAAACATCAAAGTTTAGAATTTTCCATCTCACTGATTTCGCATTTTGAATATTTTATTGTTGCAAATGAAATCTAATCTAATGATGTTCAAAATAGTGACTTTCTGATTGCTTATTCAAAATAACATATGCATAATGGTGGGAATTGCAGTTAATCTGGCTGTTGCACTTGCTAACAAGTGCCAAATGAAGGTTGGCTTGCTTGATGCTGATATATACGGACCAAATGTTCCTATAATGATGAAGCTTGATAGAAAGCCAGAAGTGACTGAAGGTATATGTTAAGTTAATTTTCTGCAGATTTCACTAAAGAGATGTAGAATTTATTTGGTTAATTTTAAGATTTGTTCTAAACAGAGATAAACTGGTAACTAAACTTTCCAATCAGTTTGAGTGTCTCGATTCCTGTACGAGTCTTTGCACTTCACGTTTTAAGCAATATTACCTCTTCATTTTGCTAAACAGTCCTTCCGAAGCAATATGAGAATTTAGGTTTTCAAATTTTGTGATCAAACACGATATAAGGTATAAACTTCTGTGTGTCATTTCATAGTCAAGTCCACTTGTGGACTCTGCAGAAGACAAGTCCTATAAACAAGTATCCCTTTACATTCTTCACACAGACACACTAGATAATGACTTCATAATTCTGCGTCTTCTGTTACATCTTGTATCATCTCTATTGTGAAGGCAACCTATATAAACTCAGACATGCACAAACACCAGACATATACTCTCCTTACTATTTACTGATTCCATAACGCTAGACTGGAGAATATTAACATTATGGTCATCTTCTACCAGATAAAAAAATGATTCCAATCGAGAGCTATGGAGTCAAGTGTATGTCAATGGGACTTCTTGTGGATAAGGATGCTCCGCTTGTTTGGAGAGGTCCCATGGTATAACTTTGATATTATAAGTTTTATTGCTTAATTGTTTATTTAATTTCATGTTCCTTGCATAGTTTGATTGTTGGCACTAACTACCAACAGTTAGTGCTGGTATGCAGACTACATCATTACTTTTTAAGAGATTTCATTTCCAACTACTGGTATAATTGTCCTCATTATCATGAAAGAATGCAAATTAGTTAACTGAAGTGAGGTTCCTATTGAAATTTAACCAAGCTGGTACTTTTCTTGTGTTTGTGTGTGTGTGGACGAGTCTTCATATATAAACATATATATCACTTATTTATTAATTGTTAAATATTTGGTTGCTATGAGTTTGAAATTATTGTGCTGGGGTTTAAGAAATTTTGTTATTATTGAGAGAAAGTAACAAACACCCAAAAGTAATAGAAAGTTTGAAGAAATTAGAAAGGCCAGGGTAAAGATAGCATCAACATCACTAATTCAAGTCGGATAGCATCAACATCGCTTGTGGTAAGAATAATGTGCTGTTTCCATTTGTTTTTTCTCATGATTTTTTGGTTTAATTCTTGCAGGTATCTAGCGCTCTTGAAAAAATGACTAGGGGCGCTGACTGGGGAAATCTTGATATTCTTGTGGTAGATATGCCTCCTGGCACTGGTGATGCTCATATAACTGTATCCCAAAGGCTGCAATTATCAGGTAGTTGAAGAACATAACCACAAAATGCTTTGTATTTATGTTCAAATTTCCCGCATTTGGTTTGGGTAGTATCTTCTTTGATAGCTGAGGTTCGTATCTCGTGCCTCAGAATCTTGTGCAATCTTCGATCTATGTTAAATGCATTTAGCAAACTATCAAAGTACCACAATCATTTCTCCCACCTTCAGCCTCTAAATGTCCTGTAATGTTTCAGCATGGTTGTTCAACTTGGTCTAATCATTAAAACTGGAGGACTGATATGGTTCATTCATTAAACTGTACAATAGGCGCAACTGGTGGATTTCATATAAGGAATTTATATGTAAAACATAATGCTAGTATAGTTATAGATATTAAATATCAAAATTTTCTGGTTTCTGAAGACATGCAGATTAGTGCCCCTAGACCCCCTCCCCCAGAACATCCGAGTAATATTCCAGCTTTACCTTTCCAATATTAACTTGGTTTCACAACTATCATTTGGTTTTCCATAACCATGACTGGTTTGTTGGTAGGTGCATTGATTGTTTCAACGCCTCAAGATGTAGCATTAATGGATGCCCGTAGAGGAATTAACATGTTCTCTAAAGTCGAAGTTCCCGTATGATTTTATTATTCTTCAGAACCCATATCATCTTTGGACATGTTTGCATTGGCATTGTAAGTTTGTGGAGATCATCAGTGACATAATTGTTAAGATAATTAAATTTGAATTGCTGTTGTAGATTTTGGGAATTGTAGAGAACATGAGCTATTTTAAGTGTCCGCACTGTGCCGAATGTTCCTTCATTTTCGGGAAAGGAGGATCTCGTAAGACAGCAACTGAGATGGATTTGGAATTTGTTGGCGAGGTATGATTTGTTAGTTTCATCTGTTTCATAGTTTACTGTAATATCCGTAAATTCCTTTGAGGTTGCATCAATTTGGGTCTTGATTCTTATCTTTTATCTCCTTCCTCTCCATCTCTCTTCTCTTTCACACAGAGTCATTTATTTTCATTAGAGTAGGAGGGTAGAAATTTTAGATCTCCATAGTATTGAGACTCCTCTTGTCACTTTCCATAATCTCTGCTGAAGGCATTATGTTTTGCTGCAAACCAGATTTCTGTTCTTGCAAAGATACCATGAATGCCAATCTGCATAACATACATACCTCATGTTAGTTTAATGGAACCCGTATTTGATATAATTTCAACTTATAGTTTATGAGTGCCATGGTGTGTCGCGCACACGCCATTTGAAGGAGTTTTCATGACCTTTTTTGTTTTCATTTTTTCTCCATTTGATCCTATATTTAAACAAATTCACGTAATTGGATTTTTTTTTTTTTTTTTTTATGTACCCCAATAAGCTGAGATGAGTTGCACCTATGTTAATTAATCTCTCTTGATCAAAGTGCTTAATGTTTCAGATACCGTTAGAAATGGGGATCAGAAAAGGCTCCGACAATGGTGTCCCAATAGTAATATCAGCTCCTGATTCTGATGTCTCGAAAGCATATGTGGACGTGGCTCGGAAAGTTGTAGAAAGATTGTCGAAGGAAGAACAATCCCGTCCACATATATGCCTCTGATTTTGTGTTGTCCAATTTCAGCAAATGAATGGAGTCTCTGCTGTACCTTCTGCACTAATGGCAGATTCCCTTGTTCATGCCTTTGTAATCTTTCCTCAGCATTGTCACAGAGTACTATTAGTCCGTCGGACGAGTACCGCGGCAGTATAAAGTCGAAACAAAAGAACAAATTATCAGAAAACTCTTTGTAGTATCGGATTATAATTTATTAGAACATATTCCGATCATCTGAAACTTGTAGTGAGCAGAGCTATTGGAAATTCAAGTTTTGAAGCACTTTCCATCTCTTAACATCATTGAAGGAAGAAACATTTCAGTGTACTCAGAATTCAAGCTGGTATATTAGCGCGTGCCCTAAAAGTGGAGGGACACTAAAAAGCATATCATCTCTCTACTTATATTATTACATTTGATATAAGGGCTTGTATTTCAAGCTACTGTATGAGGAGCAAGGAGGGGTATCCAGTTTTTGACTTGTGTCTCCAACCCATCATTTTCATCATGATGGAATAAGTTTCATTTTCTCAGATGAATGGTAGAGTTCAATTCAAAGGAACATGTAGAAGAATATGCATCTTCCACATGCACCTCATATAGTGGCACCTATCTCTTTCTAAACCACTACTATTAGGATAGGGATTCTTTCCGGATTTCTTTCACCAAATCTACCAAGTTCGGGAATCCGAACCATTGAAATTTGATCCAACAGTTATAAATAAGGAGCCCCTTTAAACGTTATAATAACTGTAGTTGTTAGATCAAATTTTAACTGTCTTAATCTCCGAACTTAATGGATTTGATGGAAATGATCCGGAGATCCTTTTCCAAAATAAAGCTAGAAGAACAAGTCAAACCCACTTGACTGCATCCAAATCATTTTCAATGTTTCCGCCATTTTCCCACCATCTCTCAGTTCTTCGCTTCCCCATCCACTCATAATCTCTCTCTCTCTCTCTCTGAATGCATCACTGCACCGTAACCCTGAAACCCCCAATTCCACACCATGTATCCTCCTCTCACTCCCACTTGATTTTTCCCCCCAGCCCTGGGCTGACCAAATCCCAATCCCACCCCATCTTCGCGCCAATATACATTCGCGCTCATTCCGTCTCCAACCGCACCGCCAGAGGGCTCGATGTCTCCGTCTCCAAACACTCTCCAAACTCCAGCACCCCAAATGGCTCCGTACACGATTGGAAGCCGAAGAGCGTCGGCGTTAAAGACGTAGATGTCGCCACTCTCGGCAATCTCTGCGTGGATATCGTGCTCAATGTGCCCAAATTGCCACCGCCCGATGTCCACGACCGCAAATCTTACATGGACCGGTTGTCCGCCTCGCCGCCGGATAAGGTTTGGTCCTCTCGCAGCCTCTGACTATGCCGAAAAAATTCGTTCTGTAATTTAATTTCTTGAAGTCTGTGCATTTTCTTTACAATTAAAAATTGGACCCATTTGATATTTTGCTGTAGAAGTGAAGTAAAAGAGTTGAATTTGTGACAGTGACTGCTAATTTCATCTCTCTAGCGCAATTTGGAGTATTTTATTTGTTGGGATTCTTTAATTTCAGGTTGCTATGTGATCAAGTTTATAACTTTCGACCCATTACAATGGTTATGGTTTTTGCTTCTTAATACTTTCGTTTCGTCGTAATTTGAGTTTTTAGTTTTTCCTTTTGTTGATGTTGTTTTTCATTGTGTAGTAGTTTCTATGAAGAAAAGTGTAAGGTACTTCCAATATTATATGATAAGCATCTCTGCCGATATGTTTTCCAAATTTGATTATATGGTTTGAAATGTAGCAATACTGGGAAGCTGGTGGAAACTGCAATATGGCCATAGCAGCTGCAAGATTAGGACTTAAGTGCACCGCAATTGGGCACGTGGGTAACGAAGTATATGGACAGTTCCTTTTAGATGTCCTTCAAGATGAAGGAATTAGCATGGTTGGAATGAGTGACAACAATACCAATGTTGACAGTTCTAGTGCATCGTATGAAACACTTTTATGCTGGGTACTCGTTGATCCATTGCAAAGACATGGTTTTTGCAGGTAAATGTTTTCCACTTTTTGCTTTTCTTGTAGTAATTCCATCTTCTTTGTAAAGAATGGCAATTTGAATCGACCTGGTTTGTTTATCAGCCGAGCTGATTTCAGTAAGGAGCCTGCATTCAGTTGGATGAGCAAATTATCTGGACAAGTAAAGACAGCTATAAAACAGTCAAAGATTCTGTTCTGCAATGGTTATGGCTTTGATGAGCTCTCTCCTGGTGTAATAGCCGCAGCTGTAGAGTATGCCGTTGACGTTGGTACAGCAATTTTCTTCGACCCTGGACCACGTGGAAAAAGCCTTTCTGCTGGTACAACAGAAGAACGAGAAGCACTTAACCTGTTGTTGAGGATGAGTGACGTTCTTCTCCTAACGTCTGATGAGGTTGGATATATTGTTAACCACGATTCATCTTTTTTCTAGTTTATTCCATCTTATCGTGTGCAAAGTTTTCCTTTTGTCTTGTTGCATTCAACCATCTAATACATTGTGATGATATTAATGATTTCCAGGCTGAGTCATTGACGAGCATTAAAAACCCAATATTAGCAGGGCAGGAGCTGCTCAAGCAAGGGGTGCACACAAAATGGGTGATTGTCAAAATGGGTCCAAGGGGTTCAATTCTAATAACTAGGTCAAGTATTTCTTTTGCACCAGCTTTCAAGGTATCATTTTCTAACTTTACATTTTCTTATGACATTGCCGTGAACTTGTAGCTTACTTGTTTATGAAATCATACTGGTACATGTTTATTAATTCTTGCTAGATATTTTTGTTCTACATCTAACTTTGGATCAAATTCAGTACATCTTGCTTGTTGTTTGCCATCATGCACACCATTTCACGCCAAAATCATATTTGTTATATTTAAGTTTTAAGCACAACATTAGACAAAAAAAAAGTTACAAAAGTGTTGTACGTGCTCAAGATATGTCTGTTTGCTCTGTGTGCTCGTGCTTGTGTATGTTTGTTGTAGCTTGAACCTTCCTACAAATAAGAGTATTAGGTAGATCATATCTTTTGGCCAGAAGTAATTCTGCATCATAGAAGTGCCTTCATATTCTGTTGTATCCTGTTTGAATTCAAGTTCCAGCTCTCTTTATTGGCTGATACACCGATGAAACCTTAGTTCTTGTGCTGAAATGTGACAGGTAAATGTTGTAGATACTGTTGGATGTGGAGATAGTTTCGTGGCTGCTATTGCATATGGTTTTATCCACAACATGCCGATGGTTAACACATTAGCAATTGCAAATGCAGTAGGTGCAGCAACCGCCACAGGTTGTGGTGCTGGTAGGAATGTGGCAACCTTGGAGAAAGTAATAGAACTTATAAGGGCATCTAATCTCAAGGAGGATGACAAATTTTGGAATGAGTTAATTGATGAAAATTTGGGTGTCGAGGAAATTACGTCCCTCTCAAATTTGGTCATCAATGGAAGTGATAACCAGTTAAATTGTGTGTCCTTGCAGAAGGTGGTATCCGAATTGCTTCCTAAGCTCAAATCTGCACAGTTAGAAAGAAAAGTATCTTTTTGATAGATCGTAACAACAGTAGGTTTTTAGCAATTGGAGTTATTTGATTCTCTGGGTTTAATTACACCCTTGGGGTTCTTCTTCTTCTATGAAATTGAGTACTTTCGGGGAAAACATCAGTTTTGAGCAGGAGTCAGGTGAGCTTGCATAGCTTGAAGTTCTTCTTTCCAGCTTTCTGCAAACATATTTTTTACTCTCCTGCGCGAAGATGTTTCATTCTTTGCACCTTTTCAACAGATTGTTCGGGAAGTTATTTAACACGCTCTTTTTCTCCTCTTGCACTTTCTTGTATGTTTCTAGCCCTTGGATTGAATGAATCAAAAGGGAATCAGGAGACAAAATAAACACGAGTATGCAAAAGGGAAAAAAGGGTGTGGCGATATCATTTCCCATTTGTTATTGATGAGGCATCTTTATTGGTGCTTTTTAGCCTGATATGTGGTGTAAACAAAGAAAAAGTGAATCTTATATGTTATGGTTTTTTGAAATTGCAATTCTAGAAATTGATTGTCACTTTGGCTCTTCTTTATTCATACCACTTCTTCACCATGTCTTTTTATGCATATCCTTTTTAAACGAGAAAAATCAGACCAAATTAATTACGAACAGTGATTTTTGCACTTCCTTTTATACTTGGTGTACTTCCTCTCTTTTGTTCTAACGATTCAGTAGAATGGCGAGATATAATTGTGATGGGTGCATAACGTAAAAGATGATTGTGAAAATCACTCTCCATAAATAACTTTACCCTTCCCCTCGGTTTTTAAGTGGCAATGCTATAACCCTACGACCATAAACACATACTATATAGGATTTAGCATGGCCGATTGAACAAGACAGATGAAGGTTTGGCTAGGTGGACACGGTACCGTGCCGAACTTTTTTAACTCGAACTAGAATTGCCGTCCATGTCATTGAACTCAAATGAAATGAGTTGAACACATATTTATATTGATCAACTGACTAAACTCTCGTTCAAAAATAATATTTTTAATATTTGATTTGCAAATTTAAATTAAAATTTTGATCCCTTTAATTTTATTCTTCAAAAAATGTTATTAATAATGTACGATGACATTGACTCATCGAGTGTGGTAAAAATTAAAAAAAATGGATTTGATAGGTTTTTTATGTGGGAAAAAAAGTAAATTACCAAAAAAGCCGAGGAGAAGAAGAGAGAACTACACAAGTGCCCTGACTCTCTCCTCATTTGTAACTGCCCCTATTGGTCGTAGCCCTCATCTTCCACCAAACAACGCTCATACCACTCCTCCATCACCTCTTTTACTTTTATGCCCCCCTACGGTCCCACCCCCCAACTCAATTATTTCTCAACCTCTCTCCATCTTATGTGGGTGAAATGAAGGCCCCCACACAAAATAAAAACTAATAAAAACACTTTTTTTTTCTTGATATTTTAATATTTATTTTTATGTGGTATTTTTTTCTTTTGAGAGAATGTTTTTCAAAAACACTTTTAGTTTATCACTCCTCTCTATTTATGGTCGTCGGATTGAATAAATCAAATGAAATAAGAGACATGATTAAACATGAAAGTGTGAAAAGTTAAAAAGGTATGTGATTATCATCTCTCTTTCTTTTAAATAAAATGAAGATGTTTTAGTTTGAATATTGTACTATGGCACTAAGATTTATGTGGATTTTGCGATTGAATGTTATTGCATTTTTGTAGTTGTAGGTTCACCTGCAATTTGTAATAAATTTAAGACATTCTTTTATAGTAGTAGCGTTTACATGAACTTTCTAGTAGACTGAGTTATCACATTCTATAATAGTAAAGTTTACGCGAATTTTATAATGGACCGAGTTATCACATTTGTTTTTATCCTATTTTTTTAAAAGAAAGCGAAGATTTTATAGTAATGGTACAAAAAAAAATCTAACATTTTTTATAGTAAAAAGATTTACGTGAACTTTGTAATAGATAAAATTATCACATTGTTTAACAACAACAGAATTTATGCAAACTTTGTAATCAACTAAATTATCAAGTTCTTTTATAGTAGTAGATTGTACGTGAATTTTCTAACAAACCAAATTATCAAAATTCTTTTATAACAGTAAGTTTTACGTAAATTTTGTAATATAACATTTATTTTTCTATAATAGTAAAATTTACGTGAACTCTAAATTATAAAGGTTTAGTGAACTCTAATGACCAAATTATCACTTGTCTCTTCATATCTACTTGTTCTTCTAATTAATTAATTGTTAAATTCTAGTTTTTTTCCTTCATCACAAATAAAATTCAAAATCCAAAACAGGAAAACCCAAAATTTAAATGATATTTCAGCTACATTTCTCAAAAGATAAATGAAAAGAGAAATGGGGGCAATATCGGAATACCAAAAAGTTGGACGGGAAAGGAAAAGAGGATGACATAAATACCCTCCAAATTGGCTAACCCTAGAAATTGCCGAAGTCCAGTCGCTGCCCTCGGTTTGCCCCTGCAAAATTTCTGTGCCTTCCCCTTCTCTACCCTTCTTCCCTCTCAGGTTTCTCTCTCCCCCACCTTCCAAACTCGAACACTTCTCTCTCTCTCTCTCTCTCTCTCTCTCTCTCTGCTCTTCCTTTTCTTGGTTTTCTTAGAAACAATTATTTATTTATTTTCTTTTATTAAACTGTATTAGATGCAATCTCTACTGATTTTTCGTCCATCTCTGAAGTTTCTTGATTGATATTTTTTTAATTTTGATTAATTTTTTTGTTGTGATTTTTTGCAGGTTCAGTTTGTAACTTCTGCTTGAGCTTCTGGGCAGACTTTGATTCTGTAAGTTCCGACGCACTTCAGCTTTGTTTTTCGCTGTAAATTATCTGTTTGGTTGCTGAGAAAATATCAGAAGCTTTAGGATTTGTGAGTTTGAAGCAGCCTAATTAGAGTATAACGTAGCATGGTAAGTTTCATACTTCAGTGTAAAGCCTTTTTTAGCTTATTCGTTAGGAATTCCTGCACCAGCGGGTACTGTGTGCTGATCTCAATCTGCACTTACTGTAATTTTACTGATTCCCGAATGAGTTTACATCAAAAAATTGTATTTCGTAATGAAATGGTGCTCTAAATTGGACTGTATGTCCGTTCTTTTGGGGTCAATGGTAAAAAGAACATAAATTTGATCCAAATGTGCATTCTTTGTGACACAGGTCTACTCAGAAACGCAAATTGAGCAGAAATTTTCTGTTTTAAGTTCTGTGTTTGATTGTATTGGTGGGGGTTGGTTTTTGGACCTGTAATGGCGGACCATAGTTTGGTTCTTGGGCAGAATGGTGATCTGCCATTGAGGCAGAATTCACATCCGGGACGGGGGCTGAATCACAATCTGGTTCCGGGTCAAAGTCATGGCCTTGCATTGAGGCATGCCCCTGATCAGGATTTGGAATTAGGGCATGGTAGCCATGATGATAAGCAGGGTTTTAGACATCCCCATGATCATGGATTAGCTTTCGATCAGACAAATGAACAAGAGATAGCCCTTCAACATAGGCGCATACAAAATCTTGAAGAAGAAGGTTTGGAGTTGGAGCAAGATATTGGTGTTGAAACTGATCAGGAGAATGTTGATGTCAATGAAAATGACAATGACCTTGCTCTTACTGTGGCAACTCATGAGTTGGGTTTATCAGATAATCATGCATTGTCATCGGTGGAGGGCCATGATCTTCACGAAAATTTGGATTTAGCAATGGATCAAAATCAGGAGATGGGTATTGTGCCTGACTCAGACATGAGTTTGCAGCAATCCCAGCTTTTAGATACTCCTCCTGTCCTTCAGTATCGATCTCATGCTATGACAACTAATCACCAGCTGGCTGTTGGGCAAGAGTTTCCTGATGTTCAGAGCTGTCGAAGGGCACTGAGAGATGCTGCTATTGCCCTTCGCTTTGAGATGCAGACTGTCAAGTCTGACAAAACTCGTTTCACTGCCAAGTGCGCAACAGAAGGATGCGCTTGGCGAATTCATGCTGCAAAGCTGCCTGGTGTCCCTACTTTCACAATAAGGACCATCCATGAGGAACACACCTGTGGTGGAATCACCCATCTTGGTCATCAACAAGCCTCTGTCCAGTGGGTTGCAGATTCTGTGGAACAACGTTTGAGGGAAAATCCTAATTACAAGCCAAAAGAGATACTAGAAGAGATTCACCGAGTTCATGGCATTGCATTATCGTATAAGCAGGCATGGAGGGGAAAGGAACGCCTCATGGCAGCTGTTCGTGGATCCTTTGAAGAAGATTATCGACTCCTTCCTCAATACTGTGACCAGATCAGAAGAACCAATCCTGGAAGTATTGCACAGGTTTATGGGAGTCCTGATGATAGTTCCTTCCAACGCCTATTTGTTTCATTACATGCATCTATATACGGGTTTCTGAATGCCTGTCGACCTCTTCTTGGGCTTGATAGGACTCATCTGAAAAGTAAGTATCTTGGGACTTTGCTTTTTGCTACTGGGTTTGATGGAGATGGAGCTCTGTTTCCATTAGCGTTTGGGGTGGTTGACGAAGAGAATGATGAAAATTGGATGTGGTTTCTCTCTGAGCTGCGTGTCCTGCTTGAAAATTATGCAGAGTACATGCCTAGGCTTACCATTTTGTCTGATAGACAGAAGGGCATTGTTGATGGGGTGGAACTAAACTTCCCGACTGCTTTTCATGGGTTTTGTATGCGCTATTTAAGTGACAGTTTACGGAAGGAATTTAATAATCCTCTGCTTGTTAACCTTTTCTGGGAGGCTGCTTATGCTCTTACTGGCATTGGGTTTGAACAAAAACTTATTGAGATTGAAGCTATATCACAGGAAGCAGCCCATTGGATTAAACAAATTTCTCCTCGTCTGTGGGCAACAGCATATTTTGAGGGGACAAGGTTTGGGCAGTTGACTGCTAATATGGTTGAATCGATAAATTCTTGGATAGTAGAAGCATCTGGGCTTCCAATAATTCAGATGATGGAGTGTATCAGACGGCATCTGATGACTTGGTTCAACGAGCGTCGTGAAATGAGCATGCAATGGACGGGCATACTTGTTCCTTCTGCCGAAAAGTGTGTTTTAGATGCAGTTGCGCTTGCTCGTACTTACAATGTGATTCGTGCAAATGAAGCCGAATTTGAAGTTAGAACCCATGAAGGATCAGTCACGGTGGATATTCGTACCCGTTGTTGTTCATGCCATGGATGGCAGCTATGTGGGCTGCCATGTTCTCATGCTGCAGCAGCCCTCGAATCTTGCAGGCAACTTGTATATCGGTTCACAGAGAGTTGCTTCACAGTGGCAAATTATCGGAAAGCCTACTCAGAGACGATTCATCCAATTCCAGATAGAACTCTGTGGAAGGAGATAGCTGGATTCCCAAATGAAGGTAACCCGGAGATGTGGATGGTTATTAACCCGCCAAAGTCGCTTCGACCACCTGGACGACCAAGGAAAAGGCGAATTCGCACAGAAGATGGTAGTCGCACGAAACGAGTTGTGCATTGCAGCCGCTGTAATCAGACCGGACACTTCCGAACAACTTGTGCTGCCCCCATATAGTCGCCAATACCCAAGCTCATACTGTGCAAAGAAGATATAGGCTTTTCTCTGTTAGTAGTGTCTTGATTTGTATCTTTGCGTGTTCATAGGCCTTCATTAGACACAGGATCTTCCCGTAGGCTTTTTATTTTCGGATAGTCGATGTCCAGTTGATGCTTCAGTCACATATTTCGATCGTTAATTAGCAACGTAATCAGTTAATTAAACATTCTTAATCAATTAGTTCTATGAGCTTCTAATTTTTGTTTGTCTTTTATTTCTTTCCATGGTGTTTTTGGTTTTGGTATTCTGAGATTAAATCCTTTTTTTTTTCTTTTTGTTTGAGCAAGCGATATTATCAACACTAAAATGATGAGGAAGTGGGTTAAGCTTCACAATAGGCTAGCAATAATGTTGTTCATGTTTCGAATTCTTTTGAAGTCAGCTCAAGACACGAGTTCTAAACCCTAAATCATAAGCCTTGGTTAGAATGACAACTCTAAACCATGAGTGGTTAACTCTAGTTAAACCCTAAATGACAACAGCAAACCCTACAACCTTTGTGCTTCAAAAAAAAAACCTAGTAAGTTGGTCTATTTATTTTCAGTGGATTGATCCTTGTTCAATGTTTGTATCTTTTCCAGTATGTGTATTATACCAAACTTGCAGACATTATCCTCCATATAACAAAGTTGAGACAAAACTTAAAGCCAAATACTTTGAGGTAGTCCAATCTGCATGCAAGTCAAATATCTCAGCTAGATATTTGTTTGCTTCATTTTTTTACTGCTTATGCGAATTTCTAACAAAATTAAGCATCGTAAAATATATTTCCAGAACATTTTTCAAAGCTTCTTTATGGCGCCCATAAATCTTTTCTACGCCTTCCCTCCTACAGTCCTACTCCTAGTTTCTTTTATAATTTTTTTTGGTTAAATAGCTTAAAAATCAATAAAAAAAAAAACACTTAAAAGATTCAATAAATAGTAAGACCCTTTTTTAAATCTAAAATATTTTCCTCACTACATCATTTTGTGTTCTTTCTCTTTGACATAACCCATTAAAGCTTATAGAAAATTTCAAATTCAATATAAATACTTACAGAAAGTTCAATAAAAAATCTCTTTTAAACTGTAAGACCGCTTTTGAAAATTTAATAAAAAATAAGTAAGGAAAATTTCAACATAAAGCCTTAAATCTCATGTAGATGAATTCATGTATTTTATGTCTAACCCCAAGAAATTCTGCAACAAAATAAAAATGGAAAAAATGCCTACTTTGTGAGATTGTGTTTAGGTTTTCAAATACCAAGATGAAAGTTGGCACCACTTTTTGAGGAGAACATGCTCGAAATGTGGGAACAGAATGCCTACTCAGGAAAAGGGGCTTTGACTTGTCATAAATCTTTCAAATATGCATATGGTATAGAGGTAATGATTCCATTAGCTTCTGGTATTAAACTTGATTGTGATTTTTTATTTTTATCTTTCTGTTACACGATAATATGACGGCTGTTACAATCAGCGTTCTGCATTTATTATACCCTAGAGTTACTTGCTTAGTTTTTGCGCTAAACAAGTTGGTCGGGAAAAAAAATAAACTTAACTTTTATTATTTGTAACTATTGAAACATGAGATGTTGAAGAGAGTCGTCTAGGTCTAGGGACTAGAGTGCTCGCCCTGATCAATCATAGAGTATTTAAAAAATCATGTAGGGCCTAATTGGAAAGTTGATTTTGATTCCAAAATATCTACTAAGGACTTTATTAATTTGTAGTCAATCAAAAACTATCTTAATAATTTGTATACACATTCTTCTCTTTTCCATAGCACATAGATGTGTGGGCTAAGTTTGACTCAAATATGAAATTAAAACTGCTTTTTTATGAACGAATCGATTCCAAATAAAACTCTTTGAGGGATATCAAGATTTCATACATTGAAAATTATTTTTCAAAGATTCAAAATTAGGAAAATTTTAAAACTAGACTCCGAGTTAAGAATAATTATATTCTAAATTGGTTAAAAAGGCTGCCACAAAATTTCCTTCTTGATATTATATATGCAACTGATTGACAAAAGAACTTTTGAATATCTCTAACTTGTGACAAAATAGACCAAAAAATATATGAAATTGAAACATGGATAGGAGATCTTAAACTTATTATCATCAAGTCAAGACAAAAATAAAATAAAATTGGGGAGTGCATTATGCATAATGCACTTTATATTCCACTTTTCTTTTGGCCCTTTTTCCTTTCTGCTTTAAAATTTGTTGGTTGGTTGTCTGTAAATAGCTTTAACATACCAATCTGTGTTAAGCTTGGGATTTAAGCTTGGCATAAATCACATATGCATGCCATCATTGATAACTGAAGGTTCTCCACCTTCCGTCACCGTCCCTTTACCCAAGTGGCAAGCAAAAGGCATATCCTTTGCTTGTGAGCTGCAATCAACACCAAGGTCAAGATCCTTGCATGAAAGCAACACACCCTCCTCAAACTATTCATCACTTCATCAATTATTAATCAGTCTCAATAGACCCGGTTACAAACTTTTAATCACAATATATAGAATTGGAGGGACATCAATTTAACAGACAATAAGAGTACTAAATCGTGGTGTTTGTATTTGTTTTATTTGTGCATATTTCCGCTATTTTAGGTATTGGTGCAGGTTTTACATAAGTTGATTGTTAAAAAGCAACTACAAAGTCTGGACCATAAACAATTATACATTGGCCTTTGCAAAGGTTTAGGGCAGAAAGCTTTTGAAAGTAGAGGGTAGCTTGTTCCTTAATCTATTTTTAAGTACCTAAAGAAGCTATTTAAGTTGACTTTAAAACTACTAACTAATATATTTTCTTGAGGAGAGAAAAATAAAATCTTGACAATTTCCTTTTACTTTGGATGTTTATTATTACAATTTGATATCCACGAAGAACCTTTGGCCAGCTATGTGTGCAATTGAAAGCAAGTTTAGCAGTATTAGTGTAGAAGGTGGACTCCATGTGTCATGTGACATGGGGAAAGAATCTTGTTTTCATCCTTACGTATATAAGGACCCCATGAAAATATAATGCATGGCCAAATAAAATCTCTCTCTCTCTCTGTATGCCATCTCTCTCTCCTCTCCTCTCCTCTCCTCTCTCTCTCTCTCTTAAGAACAGTTGTGGGGAATGTTGTCTGGTTCGAGATCTTTCGATAAAACTTGAAGATCGTTATCATCTGAATGATCTCGGACCAGGCTTCATTCCCCTCAACTTGGAGGAATATACAGAGTCTAGAAACATATCATGCATTAAAATGCAACGAAGAATTATACAGGTACATCAATTTGTTGTTTTAGTACACTACTGCCTAATGATTCCTGTTATGTGCAGAGAAGCTGGCTGCAGATTTTCAATCGTGGCCGGAATCGGCAACGGGAGCAACCCAGCATCAGGTCGGTAATGATATATAGTTTAATTCTTTCTTTTTCATGCTTAAATGTTGACAAAGATGTTTAGTGCCGATGCGAACTGCAAATTAAAGCTTTCCTTCTGTCCTTTTCGTTTGTTTATTTCTTTGATGTTCTGATAAAGGATATAAAGATCTCTCTCTTCCATGCCAAACTATACCTTACAAGATAAGTGAACCCTAAATTGGAAGAAAGACTTGTATGAAACTGAGACGTTATGTGAGAAAGTTAAAACGTATAATGACGCTGATAAACTTGATATATTGACACTTTGGTGGCCTCATTTCATATAAGTATATGCTCAGATTTACGTGTGAAGTTCATAATTTCAGATCTGCTAGATATAGATAACTATATAGCTTCTCAATTGGCTGCTTGATATTATTTTACTTTGTGAGATGAAAAAATTAAAAATAAATCATGTCCAAAAGAAAAATAATGCAATTGAATGTGGAGCATGAAGTATGCTGATATGAGAAGAATACAATATCAAGAGTTATAAGTGTGGGTTCTAATTTTCATGTTGAAAGTAAAAGCTAGGTTGTAAAATAGGAATCAAAGTACTTATTTGTTTTGTGGGGCTTTTGATTGGACTTCAGAGGGATAAAAGAACCTATTTGGGGGGTTGAAATGAAAGATTGCAGGGAGAGAAATGGAGAGGGGGTGCCAGCTGCCTACCAGTGCGATCTTTGTCTGCTTATGTGTATTATATTCTCATGCATATGCTATCCTGACTCTTTTTTCATGCAACATTGTAGGGTATTGTCTAATTTTCAACAAATTATGGCACGATTTGGATGGTGGGATTTCTTGTTTTTGGAGAACTGGTACCTTCAAAATACGGTAAAATTGTTTGCTAACTGTTACAAAGTTTTTTAGAGAGAGAGAGAGAGAGAGAGAGAGAGAGAGAGAGAGAGAGAGAGAGGGAGAGAGGGGAGGGAAGAGAGTGTCTGGTCTCTTTTAGTTGACATCCATCAATCTAAATTCATTTGGCAATGTGGTTTCCTTCAGAAACAGAAACTAATTGTATGTTTGTGCATGTTTTCAACCTTCATGGTGGGTATCCAATTCTCCTCAAGAATGAACAGCTGATGGTACAACTAAAAATAAAACCATATTCTACAAATTTCTTTAGTTTTGTAAGTAAAGCATGTGGAAAGCTGATGAATGTGACAACTGCAAAAGTTGAAGTATTGTATAAGTATGCAGACTTGGGCGTAGCCAAGTTGGCTAGAGGCTAGAGCACCCAAGCTCGAATCTCCTTCTTCGCTAATACGTTAGAATATGGTTCAAATAAAGAAAAAGTATTCAACAAGTAAAAATATATACAGAAACATTCATAGACATACCCTTCACAATATGACCCTCATAGCACAACTAGTAAGGCCAGACTCTCAAACCATTTCGTTCGGCTTTTTGACATGGGGGTAGATGTTTTTTCGTTCTATAAATAAATGGAAAATATTTTGAGGTCATAAAAAAGAAAGAGAACAAAAGGCTCGTAAAGTATCGCAGCAGAAAATTTTAGTGAATAATTTGCAGTTCTTTTATTGAATTCTCAACATGAACATTTGACAGAATTTAAGGTTTTCATGAAGTACAAACAAGTTTAATGTCTGTATTACAAAACTATGGAGGAGAACGGGAGGCGGACTGATTACAACACACTCTTTGATCATGTTCTCTCATACTTTGACGAAAGATTAACGCTGAAGCGACGTTCATAGAATAGTACCTTTCAGAGGTAAACTTCTCTTCTTCTTTGACACCATGTCATAATCTGCGAGACCAGGAGAAAAATGCAACTTTGACATGCATGCACAAGCACGCTGCACTAGGTCTTGTTTCTTTGCAACCTTGATTCAGGTGAGTCACACGCGCACTGCAGTTGAATGCATCTTCAATCCTTTACTCCATCGATGTGATCTCCTCTTGTACAGAGCCCCGTCACCCCACCACTGAAGATTTTGTTTTGAATACAGTACAGATCAGCCATTTAAGACCATAGCAATGCACCTTCACATTTTGTATCTTAGAAGATAGCATCAAAAAATTCGAAAACCCTTGTTCTTTGGAAGATCTATCTCATGTCTGATATTGTATGGTTTCACTCTGCAAGAACTCCAAATCATTCTCTTGAATTAAGAGTCCTTATGTGTTTCCATGCCCCTTCGAGACCCCGAAAAATGAACAACTTCCTTTTCTTAGGAACACATACAAGACCTTTACCATACTATTGAAGCGGGGTTGGTGCCCACCATAGCCCAAAGCTGACTCCCTCCGTTCTTGATACGAGCTGAATCAATAAGAATTGTAATAATGTCATGATCTCACTGAAAAATTTCGTACTTGCAAATTGTGTGAGAAATAAATGCTTCGCTACTTTAAAATAAGAAATAAATTTAATCGGCATTCTTAAGACATGCATTATGATATTATTTGTCAACAAAAATTCGTTAAATTTAACATAAAATGCATAAATAGATTAACATGCCTGCCTTTTGTGTGAAAAGCATTAATATACATAATGGATCACAAGCGTTATAGAAAAAAAAAGTGTACGCTTTTTTTTTTCTTTTTTTTTTTTTTTTTTTTGGCTTTTGACAAGCCTAATACTCTATATCATTTCTAACTTATGACAGAAAATTTGAACTCAAATGCAATAAATTTTGAACTGAACTGATGTAATTCACCTAGGCAAAGAAAGTGAATTTTTTTTTTTTTTTTTTTTTTTTTGCTAATAAAGAAAGTGAATGTTGGAAATTCTTAAAAGTGGGGAATGTATAATTGCTAAAAAATACTTTAGTTTATAAAAGTGTTTAATGAAATAATTAGATTAGTTGGCCTTTGCCATGTTATATATTTGGTTAGTTCCATTAATAATATTATTATTAATTGACTAACAACGTTCTCTCAAAGATAATATCGACGTGTGTAACCACTCAATAGCAACAAACTATCACGATTAACATGCAACGACAAAAAGCATAACCAAATCCCAAATTTTCCTTCATCTTTTTAACAATCAAATGAACAAAAACAAAAATATATAAGCAAAAATAAATAAAAATATTCATTCATTCTTCAAATCTGAGCAATTTTCTTGGAATTTGTAAGACATGCAGAAAGGTAAGAATTATCATGCAACAAAGCTAGTCAGCCTCTTGATATTGGCCTTTTCCGTCGCTCTTTGCTTCCATCCTTCATGCAAAAACCTATCTCATTTTTCGTTCCTCATCACCTCTCCATTTTCTTCAGATCACACCTTCACTCAGATCCTTGTAGCCTCCTCAATCGGCATCATCATTGCCGCCGCGCTGCATTACCGCCTCCGAAAGCACAAGGATCAGAAGGTCATCCCCCGCCTCAAGGTTTCGGACTCGAACCGCGTTCATCACAAGCTCGAGAGGTTCCCCCACTATGTAGGTAATGATAACATGATCATCCGCTTATTTTCTGTGGCCTTTGTGATCTGCAAGGTGTTTGTGATTGAATATTTTTGGTTTTGTGTTGTTGTGGATGCAGCTAGGCAGCTGGGATTCAAAGACAGAAGAGAATGTCCACAGCTCTGCAAGCTAGCCACTGAATACATTAGAAAGTTTGAGGGGTTTGAGGAAGATATCTACAACTTCTTTTCCAGTGAACCGGATGCGGATTCTCTGTTTGTGAAGCTCGTCGAGGAGTTTGAGAGATGCATCCTCAGTTATTTTGCATTTCACTGGAGCCAAGCTGATATGATGATTACTCAGGTGATTAAGATAAAAAACAAAATATATGGATGATAATGTGATAGTGTTCATGATGCATTTTTTTCCATAATTTAACCATACAATGTTGAATTCCGGTGATTTATTTCTCCGTGGAACTGAAAGTAACAACAATTTATAAAATTTCAGATCTTGAGTTGTGATGCTGAGCCCAAAAAGAAGCTCAAAAACATTGTCATGGCGGCAACCAGGTGGGAAATTTAATTCTTTTTGGTAGGGTATGCGCGTGCGTGCGTGTGTTAGTAAGACATGGAAATTGATATGCAAATATTGAAGTTTATAGGAATACTAATTACCTGCAATTTGTGATACAGAGAACAGAGATTCGAGAGAGTGACGAAAAATTTGAAGGTGGCTAGAGTTTTCACTAACTTAGTGGAGGAGATGAAGGCGATGGGACTCGCACAGCCGGATGACTCAACGTGCACAGAGGTGATGGCTCCGGTGGCTCATGCTGACAGAAGTCCGGTCCTCCTGCTCATGGGAGGTGGAATGGGAGCAGGAAAGAGCACTGTGTTAAAGGACATTCTCAAAGAGTAAGTATATTTGAATGCAAAATCTATATAAACCAACTTCTTTTGGAAAACTGTTGGGTTTCTAACCTTATTCCACATGCGGATCATCTTCATTTCTAAAATTTTGGTTTACCAACCATATTATGAATCGGGAAATCAGAAGCGAAACTTTATTTTCTTACCGGCTGAGGAGTAATTTCCAAATTAATGAACACGAAAAATAAAGTGGAGAGAAGCTAACATGGTATTTTTGGATGAAATGCGTTACAGACCATTCTGGCACGGAGCAGCGGGGAATGCTGTAGTGATTGAGGCAGACGCCTTCAAAGAATCAGATGTCATATACAGAGCTCTCAGCTCCAGAGGCCATCATGACGACATGCTTCAAACCGCTGAACTGGTATATATCAACTCTTTCTTCTCTTTCTCTCTAACTTCAAGAGCAGCATCATCACACTTTTCCCGGAAGTTCCCTGCAAATAGCGTAGACTTGACCCGTAAAATTGACGTATAGAAGTATTCGCTGCACATAGCTTTTTTATAGCCCGAGTTATATTACCTGAAGGTGCATCTGATTACAGTGCATCTCTATCCTTGATCTGGATGAAGAAGTTGATCCTTCACGACACGAATCTAAACAGGTAGTACTTCTCTTAACCACACTGACGTAGGAGGATCTCCAGCCATTGCCAGAATCCTTAGGACAGATGATTATATGAGGCCTTAAAACTTTCGATACGAAGCTACCTTCAAAACTCAGAACGCTACCCACCTATCTTCTCTACTTTCAGCGTCTGTTTCCTGTCTCTATTACAATGCTGCAGTGGAACTTTAGATGCACAGAATTTACTCAAAAACTGATAAAATAACGTTAAACAGGTACACCAATCATCTACGGACGCAGCATCATCCCTCCTCGTCACAGCGCTTAATGAAGGGCGGGATGTCATCATGGATGGCACACTCTCTTGGGTACCATTTGTTGTGCAGACGGTAACAATGGCCAGAAATGTTCATCGCCGTCGTTACCGCATGGGGCCTGGTTACAGGGTGAATGAGGATGGAACTGTCACTGAAAACTATTGGGAACGACTTGACGATGAAGAACCAGAACAAGTAGGAGGCAGAAAGAGAAAACCGTACAGGATAGAGCTCGTTGGAGTCATGTGTGATGCTTATCTAGCTGTTATAAGAGGCATCAGGTAACATTACATGTCAAAGATATCCTATTTTTCTTAATTCTTGTTCTTTCCGCTCTCAAATTTGTGGCAAGAAAAAACATTGATGCATGAAATTGGGCATTCTCAATGACAACAGGAGAGCTATCATGGTTAGAAGAGCGGTGCGAGTAAACTCACAATTGAAATCCCACAAGAGATTTGCTAATGCATTTCTAACATATTGCCAACTGGTTGACAACGCGAGACTATATTGCACGAATGTACTGGAAGGCCCGCCTAAGGTACGCCTGCTACCCTTCTTTTCGTTTATCTTCCTTTCCAATAAGAAAAACCTGCAGACTTTCACATAAGCAAGCTCAATAAGGACGGACTTTCTTGGTCAAAGCTCGGATACGTAACATAATAGTACAAACTTACAGTTTCCTTTGATGGCTTTGATTTCTACATCTCCTAGCCTCGGAAATCATAGCCGTTGCACCCTGAACCCCGAAACATGTCTGATGAAGTCCGGGCGTCCATCTGAATTCAAGATGTATAGAATGAATATACTAGTCAATGATGGATATAAAGCACGCTTATAGCAATCTAAGATAATGATTTTTGTGAAGTTGATAGGATGGAAAGACAAAGACAAAACATTGCTCGTGGATCCAGATGAAATCGATTGCTTAAAAAGGGTAGGCAGGCTAAATGACACAGCGAACTCCATATACGAACTTTACAAGCGCCCTAACCCAGCTTATGAAACCGGGTCAGTCTGGAAGGACATTGTCTTATCACCTTCAAGATTAAACATTCAAAAGGAGCTGAAGTACTCCATTCAGAAAGTCGAAAGATTGAAACAATAAGCCAACGGTCCCAGCCAGGTAGCATTTCAAACTTCTTATCTTCACAGCTCACAAGACGGGAGGAGACATAGCAAAGGATCGGAGTTTTCCATATTTGCAACCAGCAAGTATTTGTCAGTGTTGTAGCGAAGACGAGGAGCTTTCTTGTCTGTGTTGTATCAAAAATGAGGAGCTTACTCCTAACGTTTATATATATAGAAGGTGAAGATTTGAAGGTCAAAATTCGGATTTATCTTCATGGATGATCATAGGCATATATATATGAGATTGACAATGTCTGATTTCCTTATTGTATGAACTTCAGTAGGCCAGTTTAGAAAAGACGTTTCCTTTTTCCTTAAGTTTTCTGTTCTGATAAACCTAAACTTACCCATAACATAAACATACGGTGTAATCGAAATGAATTAATGACTTTGAATTCAGATGTCCCAGGACGTACTGAGTAGTGAAATTTTTTTGCCATTCAACAGAGAAGAGTGGTAGCGAAGAAACTATAAGAATTAAATGAGTTGTGTATTTTTTCGGTAAGAACGAGTTAAGAAATGAGCATTCATACAGTTATATCCAATATAATCTATAACAACGCAACTGTGAAATCAACACCTGCCTTAAATAAATCTATAGATCCACAGCTAATTGGAAAATAAATTCCACTCCAGATGGTAACCTAGAGTTTCTTAAAAGACACTGTTCGACCCTAAATGGCAGATGCATTGAGGAGGGCATTAGAATATAACCAAAACTACATAGCCATAGCGTAAGGATCGGAGAAAGAAATAATCCGACCAAAAACATTCGTATCTTCTAAAGCAGTATTTAATGCTACTTTTTGTGATTCTTTCTACTATCAGAAGTCATAGGAACAATGATTTTCGAAGCTAAAACAATGCATCTGATGCATCAATTGAAAATTCAACGTACAGATGACAAAAACGAGTACCTGCCTGATATCAGCCAGCTACATTCAATGTTTAACCTGCATTTGAGACTGAAAACCTGCACTCCATTAGGTAGAAAAAATAAAAATAAAGAGAGAGCGCTCTCAAGCCAAGTTCAACAGTAAACATGGTTAAACCTGAATGGAAACAATGGTAAAAGACATGCCTGCATGTGTCTCTACTCCCTGGTCGTCGACTCATCAGCAATAACTCCTTTATTTTGGTTGGCATTGTTGTTTCACAAGTCCAATGAATTGTTTCGCACATCTCTTGGGTAGCTTGTGAACAAATTACCATGGAGATTGGAACAGAGTTTAGAGAAACAAATTACCAGCAACCGAACGCATAACTGAAATGGAAACTGCCTGGGAGATTCATGTCTAGATCTCAATCTCTTTAATTTATCACCTCCATGGTCTAGAAAGCAAGGTAATGCTTTAGCTCAAAGTAAACACATTTCATGTTTCGCGCATCTCAACTTCTTCTTGCATGAAGAATCATCATGGATAAGGAGGCCATGTTTTCTGTAACTCAGTTGTTCCATTGTACAGTATGATCTTACTCAACAGATCATTCAATGTTGGTATCCCAACAACCATCTCATGTTATGATAAACATCTTGTGTGTCTATGACTATGACTATGACATAGCACTGACTCCGAACCCTACTTATTGGCGTCATTCATCTCCAAATCTCGGACATATATCAAAAGATTTCTCTTGCCCAAATTCGTTTCTACGATCTTATCAAGCACTTCACATGTCTACACTCGCGCTATTTGCTTCCATGTAAAACTAAGAAACAAGATTTCATAGGATGAGTATTATAGCCTCCTTAACCGGGCACTTCAATTATTCAGTATCCCACCCAACTCCATTAAAGCAATGTAATCCCACTCTTAAAAACACGCCAAACATAAGCTATGCATTCAACATCCAATCCAAAACCAAACAATTTTTTTCTACACAAGCAATATTCGACAAGTTGAGATTCAAGTCTACGCAAACAGATGTTTAGGCGTTTACCGAGCAGGCTAGCGGTCAATGAAACGCCGTCGCTTCCTTTTCGGATCACTCACGCCATTGGAGTATACACACAACAATGCTAAAATGCGCAGGCTGGAACACGATAACTCATCATCTTCTCTATTTCAACTCAAATGTACTCAAATTTGTTACAATCCATTCCCAAACCGTGTCCCCCACAAAACCCTAGACAAACACAAATAAAATAACAGATCCATTTTCAGGCAGAAAATTACTCGAAAAAGGAAAATTAAAATAAAATCCGGATTATATATTCTTCCTTTTTAAACTGCAACGACGAAGAGATTTACAAGACTACCCCTACGGACCCACTAGACTCTCTTCCTCTCTAAAACTCTCTCACTTTCTTCCCTTGCGAGCTGGAGCTTTCTTCGCCGGCGACTTCACGCTTCGTGGCTTAACGCTCCGAGCCGGAGCTTTCTTTGGCGTCGCCGCTTTCTTCGGGGCGGGCCGGGCGGTCGGAGCCTTCCTTCCGGGAGATGACCTCGTCAGTGTCCTCGCCGCCTTCGCTGGCTTCTCCTTTGGCTTCGGCTTCGGAGCAGCCGCCTTGGGCTTGGCAGCGGCAGCTTTTGGCTTGGCGGCGGGGGCTTTAGGCTTGGCAGCAGGCTTAGGCTTTGCCGGAGCAGCCGCTTTGGGCTTCGGAGCAGCAGCTTTTGGCTTAGCTGCGGGTTTTGCCTTCGGTTTCGCCTTAGGCTTGGCGGCAGCAGCCTTTGGCTTTGCCGGAGCTTTGGCAGCTGGCTTTTTCCCTCCCTTAGGCTTGGCAGCAACAGCTTTTGCCTTCGGCTTAGCGGCGGCCGCCGGCTTCTTCTTCTTCACCGGAGATGCAGGCTTCGGCACCGAGGACCTCACAGGCGGGAGCTTGAAGGAGTTTTTGACCTTGACGATCTTATTAGAACTCACAAGCTTCTTCAAATGGAAGAGCAGAAGCTTCTTGAAGTTGGGCGGCAGCTGCTTTTGCTTATCCTCGATGAACTTAGTGATCGCGTACTGGCTCGAACCAGTCCTCTCCTTCAACGTCACAATCGCGTCCTTAACCATCTGCAGACAACAAAATCGAACCGGAAAAATAAGATCGGAAACCCTAAATCTCGAAACATGCAGAACACGAATCGAGAAATTGAGAATTCAAATTTTCGAATCCGAGAAAATGCGTTTACCTCTTCGTACGGAGGGTGAGCTGGAGCGCTTCTAGGCTTCCTCGGAGCAGGCGCCTTCTTCGCCTTGGGCTCCTTGGCCTTGCCGGTCTTGGCCGGCGGTTTTTCGGCCGCCGTCTCGGTGGTGGCCGGCTCGGGAGGAGGATTCTCGACCGTCTCGGTCACGACGACCACGGTGGCTTCTTCGGTCGCCATGAACAATTCGAATTTTAGGGTTAGGGTTTGAAAATAAAGGGGAAAGGGAAGAGGACTGGAATTTGAAAGAGGGGAGGGAGATCTGGACCGACCGGCAATGTACGTGTGTGTGGAATTCACAGGTAATTTCGTTGTGTGGGAAGATGACGGAAATTGGACTCCTTAAATAGTCAAGCGCCTGAGGGACGATATCCGAAAGCTGGGCGCTGATTGGTCGTCAGGACCAGCACGCGGATCGCTGCCTTTCGGAAATTTGAATGTGGGCCTTTGGATGAACCGTTGTGGACGGTTGTGGATGCTCTGGGTGGGAGAGGTGTAGATGGCTGGGTTTGGAAAATGAGGTGTTCATTCTTGGTTTGGGTGTGCTTTTGTGCTCGATTAATTTGATCATATCTTGATATTAACTTGATGGATTTCATTGAAATTTTTTTTCAGCTTGTAGGAAATTATCTAAGCTTTCCAACGAGTATTTTTTCCTTTTTTTCCGAGTACGGGTTCGGGATTTATTGGAGTTTGAAGCCACAATGGTCAAGATTAGGGTTTTTAGTGATGTTATTGTCGTCTCGAGCGATTTTCAGAGAATGCTCGGAACCTAACCCGGATTTTTTTACCTCACCCGATACAAACGTAGTTAAGGAATGCGTCAGTTCAAGAATCACAGAAATCCGACTAGATTCGGGTATAGAAATGTGGATGGGAACGCAAATGAAGTTGCACAAAACTTTTGCTCATTGTGCAAAGGTGTGACATATTACATGTGGTATGTATCCTATCTGTAAAACATCAAATGACCTAACAAATTAGCACTAAATCTTCACATCCTATGACATCAAAAGTGATCTTGGAACATAAATCCAAGTGAAATCCAAATCCGATGGTCATTGGGTTGATTTAGAATTAAGTATATATGTTCCTTTAGCATGTAGAACATTGACACATATGCCACTTGCAACTTATGTAACTTGACATGATAGACTTCTTGCTCATCCTTTATATACCTTCAAAATTAAGGACAATACTGTATTTTTACTCCATATGAAAGCAAAATTTCATGTAAAAGATGCAGTGGATTAACAATAGTTCTTAAGTTTTTGCTTAACTCACTCATTGGTTTGCTAACTGCACCTATCAAAAGGGTTTACATACCCAGAAGTTGCTTGCAGCTGTTGCAACATCTTATATATTTTCCAGAACTTCTTAGATATGCTGCATCAAAACATGTAACACAATTGAATTCACATGTAAAATAACAAACAAATGTACAAAAAACACCAACTTTCAACTTAAATTTGTGAAAGTTACTAGCTGGTTCCCTTATTTCATGCAGTGGTCGAAATCATTTGGTGGCTCGATCGAATTTTGCAGTTTCTTGCTAACTAATACACATACAGATTGTGATGCTATCCAAGTCAATCTTGTCCTCCCATTGCATATAGTAAGAATCTCCTAAGCCCCTCTAACACAGTTCTCTAACCCCTTCTTTCTTAAACAACTAATTACATAAATACGCACACATATAATATGTGTGTACATCCAAATTCCTCTTTCTCCGTCACTCTAATTTCTCCCCTAATCTCTTTCTCTTAATTGATTATAGTTTTTCTTAATTGTCATTATCGTTGTGTTATTCTTTAATTAGTTAGTTTTATTCCTTAACAAACAAGCACAAGCAGTTTGAGTATCATTGTAGTCTTTCACATGAAGTTGCAACTCTTCATTTTATTCTTGTGACTGTGTCCAAAACAATTTCATTTCGGGGTTTACGGGTGTTAAGCATTTTGGATTAAGGTTTTCATGTTCAAGATTTATATCGGAAAGATAAGTATATAAAAGTCTGAAACAAGGTAGCTTGAGACAGAAGCACAATATCAAAACCAAAAAGTTAAGTGGAGGATTAAAACTTTGTGGGAACATATACGCCTAGAGTCCATTAAGTTTGATACTAAAGTTGACTCATTCAAATATTACCATAATCTCAAAGATTATGAACAATCCTTGCAAATTAAAGATGTGCTACAAGATAATATCCCTCATTCATGTCAATACTCACCTCCCACAACTGGGAGTTACCTATTTTTACGGTGATTAACCATCAATCTATATGGTGCTACTTGAGACACCAAAAAATCTCTCAGCTTTTGGTTGTTATTGTGTCCATTTTGTGTCAGATTTCAAGAGGGCTTGAAGCCTAAAGCCAATGGCTTGATCAAGAAATTACGAACGCGATAAGTGATGTGATTATGCCCTAGCAAGTGACTGTGTTCATCAACAATAACCCTTGATTTCAAGTAGAAAACCAATTTGGTTTCAACCAATTGTATTTGATTGATTAATTCAATAAGGTGTACAACTCAAACTTATATACATAAGTATATGCTAAACTAGGTAATTACACGTTGACTTACAAACCAAGAAACTAAATAATACAGAGATATTTCCTATAGGACCAAATCTTCATCCCTGATTCTCGCAATCTTTAACACTCCCCTCAAGTTGGAGTGTATGTTGATTACACTCATCTTGCTAAGAAGACTTTCAAACTGGGAGGTACTCAGTGCTTTGGTGAATAAATATGCCAATTGTTGTAGAGTTCGTACATGGGCAGTTTTGACAACACCTTCTTGTATCTTTTCTCGAACCAAATGGCAATCAATTTCAATATGTTTCGTCCACTCATGGAACATGGGGTTGGATGCAATATGGAGTGCAGCTTGATTATCACAAAACAAAGTAACAAGTTTCGGATGATGAACATGTAGATCATTAAGCACATACCTCAACCAAGTTATCTCACAACATGTAGATGCTATGGCTCTATATTCTGCCTCAGCTGTTGATCTTGCTACTATGGTTTGCTTCTTTGTTCTCCAAGATATAAGTGAGTCTCCAAGCATGATGCAATAGCCCTAGACTGACCTTCTTGTATCTTTACATTTTGCCCAATCAACGTCGCAATATGCTCTCAATTGAAGCGAGCTTGTGGAGTAAAGCATCATGCCTTGCCCTAGCGTCCCCTTTATATACCTCAAAACTTGATGTGCTGCATCTAAATGCGGTAACCTGGGCTTGTCCATAAATTAACTCAAAACGTGGACAGAATAAACAAGTTCTGGCCGAGTAATTGTCAAATAAATTAGACGACCAACGAGTCTTCGATATGTGGATGGATCTTCCAGCCAAGGTATTAAATATCGATGATATCGGAAATATCGGTGATCCAAAAACACGGAAATATCGATGGAAATATAAGGATATTATCGATATCGATAAAAATAATATGAAAACCACGGAAATTGTAAGAAAAACTTGGAAATTTTTATTGAAACTTTGCAGGATGTTTATTTAGTCAATTATCTATTAGTTTATCACAAAAAAATTGGAAGGAAATGCATTGCATGATGGATTTAACTGATTTAAGTTGATTATATAACAAGCTGGCAAACATTATGAGTGTATTTGGAACTATCAAATTAGTCCTTTATCCTAAGGGTTGTGATTTTCACACACCCTTAACTACTTTTCCCACACCCCTCCCTATTTTTTAGTACTTAATTGGTATCCTACTATTTAATCTTCCATATATACCCCTCCCTAATTAATCTTTCATTAATTACCATAAAAAAGTAGGAAGGGTATATATGGAAGATTAAATAGTAGGATACCAATTAACTATTAAAAAATAGGGAGGGGTGTGGGAAAAGTAATTAAGGGTGTGTGAAAATCACAACCCTTATCCTAATTAAATATGAACTCTATATCTGGATTTCGAAACCCTCTCAGGCTGCCACGTGGCAGCCCCCAGCATTCCTCACGTTTCTCTCTCTCTCTCCCCTACCCCGAGACCCCATTTCATTCTCTCACTCACTTTGACTCTCTCTCTCTTCTCTGTACTGTCTCTCTCTCTCTCGAAACCCTCTTACCTCTCTCATTCTCTTACCTTGACCACACACACACACGCGGCAGCACCATCTGCTCGACTCGAGCAAATCGAGAACACCACCATCATCACACATCATCAGTCTTCTCTCTCCCGCCTCTGCGAGAATGGCGGAGCCCATAAACTCTCCGGCGAGTCTTCTTTGATTTTCCGGTTAGGTAAGTCTCGGATCTCTCTCTCCGTGTTAGTGTGAAGCTCAAATTAGTTCGATCTGCTGCACTGCACAGCAGCAGAAGTCATTCGTTCACCACCGCAGAAAGAACAGACAAGGAGCGAGCGAGCGGAGGGGAGACACACCACGCCCACCCCACCGTGACCTCCACCACAGTGGCTTATACTCCGGCGAGCACCATCACCACCTGTGAGAGGCGCAGATCTTGGCAGCTGAGACGACGGAGCTCGGTTGCCGTTCCGACGATGGAGTGAGAGCGATATTATCGATAATATTGATAATATCACGATATTATCGATAATATCGCGATATTTTGACGAAAACTAATTGGATACATATTAAAATATCGGTAACGCGAAAAACCGATAATATCGGCGATATTTCGCCGATATTATCGGTATTTAAGACCTTGCTTCCAACAACTCACCATTTGTCTGCATGAATGCCAATTTTTTATCCATGGGAAATCGAGTTGCTTTGCTCCAAGAAAACCAGTGTCATCCAATATTTCTAAGGCATACTTTCATTGTGACAATGATATGCCTTGAGATGATCTTGCAACTTCAATGCCCTATTAAATATTTCAACTTTCCTAGATCCTTGAGTTTGAATTTGCTAGCCAAAAATTCTTTTGTCTTCTCAATAAATGACAAATCATTACTTGCCAATATCACACTATCCACATACACAAGGATAGTAGTAAGGCTTAAGCCTTTGGATCGAACGAACAAAGAATAGTTCGCTTTGGACTATTGATAACCTACGGCCTTGAGCACAGAAGAAAGCTTAAGGAACAACTATCTCGAAGCCTGTTTAAGTCCATAAAGAGATTTCTGAAGTTTGCATACTTGTGTCTCCCCCTTTCATCTGTATCCTGGTGGGAGTCGCATGTAAACATCTTCAAGTAAGTCGTCATGGAGGAAGGCATTATTGACATCGAGTTGATACAAATGCCAACCCCGAGCAGCGACAATTCCAAGTAATAACTGAACCGTGACCAACTTAGCAACGGGAGCAAATGTTTCTTTGTAATCAAGACATTCGACTTGTGTATACCCCTTGGCGACCAAGCATGCCTTGTAGCGTTCCACAGAACCATCTGGATTAAGTTTAATTTAATAGACCCATTTGCATCTGATAGGTTTCCTCCCGAGAGGGAGATGTTGTAGAATCCAGGTGTTGTTGGCCTCAATGGCAGAAACTTAATCTCTCATGGCTAGACGTCATTTAGGATCCTGAATAGCCTACAAGTAATTTTGGGGATCTTTGGCAATGGAAAGAGAGGTGGTAAAAACATGGTGAGTGGGAGACAAACAATCATATGATAAGAATTGAGAGAGAGGGTGAGAAGTACTACCTTTATGTGATCCAACGTTCGAAGCCGATGATTGGTTAGGATGAGAAGGCAACTTGACACCTACATGAAATTGTCATAGGTATGGAGGTGGTCTAGTGGCTAATGTGGAAGAGCGACTGGATGTTTATGCATGCATGGGTGGTGTGTTGTCAAGCGTGCGAAGAGGTTGTAGAGATTGGTCGATGTTTGGCAAGGTAGGTGGAGGCATTGGAGCAAGTTCATGGACGGTATGTTCAAGAATTAGAGAGGGAGTAGGATGGTCTTCTATGGTGGTAGTTGTGAGTGGAACAAGTGGCAGATCAAATGAAGGATCAACCAGGGTAGGTAGGTATGAGAATGGTTGTTGTGTACTTGTATCAGAGTGTGATGTGGAAGGTTAGGTAAAAGGAATGTATTTTCATGAAAAAGCACATCACAGGAGACAAAAGTTTTTCATGTGTTGAGATCATAAACTTTGTACCATTTCTTGCCATATGGCTAAAATTGGATGGCGATTGTCCCTCAATTCGTTGTCCCTTTTAGCTACAATTCTGAGAGACAAATACCATCCTGGGAGATCCTTTAAAGAAGCAGGGAGAGGAAAGAATACTTCCTGGGGATGGAAAGGTATTTTTGAAGCATGTAAGGTTCTGCAGAATGGGATTAGATGGAAGGTGGGAAATGGAGAATGCATCAATATCAGGGAAGACCCGTGGTTCCCTAATCCCTCAACCTTTTGAGTTCGTCCTAGTGAGGACCTTGATGCCACCATGGTTAGTGATCTAATTGATCCGGGCTCAAACTCTTGGAAGGCTAACATCATTAATGCCGGGTTTCACCGTAAGGATGCTGATACTATCCTTAGTATTCCATTAAGTCATTTTGGCTGTGAAGACAGATTGGTGTGGCATCATTCTGTGAACAGGGATTATTCCGTGAAATCCGGCTATGGGGTGGCAATGGACTTGATGGAAAATGGTGTTTTGGGTAAGAAGGGCCGGGGTGCCCCTAGTGAACAACAGCAGCTAAACCATGTTTGGTCCAGGATATGGCGCTTGCAGGTCCCTAATAAAATCAAGCTCTTTATTTAGAGATGTTGCAGTAATGCCTTGGCTGTACAACGCAACCTACAAAGACGACACATGAGGGTAGATAATGTGTGTGGTGTGTGCAATGCGTTGGACGAAATGGAGAACCACCTATTTTTCCGTTGTAATTTCAGTCATCTATTCTGGTTTTGCTCTCCTCTTCACCTGAATTCCCACGAATTGGAAGGAGTTGATTTTCTTGAAAGTTGGGGAAAGTTCCATGAGTGTGTCAAGGGTAGGGAAAACGCAGATGAGATATATAAAGAATTTGCTTTTGGTTTATGGAGACTTCGGAAAAACATAAACGAAGTTGTCTTTAATGGCCTGCATCGCCAGCCTTTAGAAGTTGTGGATTTATGGAGGAAGAACATCAATGAATTTAGGGCTGCTTCTGCTAGTGTGGAAGTTGATGATTGGGCCAAGGAAGCAGGTTCCTCTAATGTTGCTGCCCTTCTAGTCCTTCACTGGTAAATACCAAAGTACAGGACCATCAAGATCAACACGGATGCGCCCTGGTGCAAGAAAACTCATTGTGCTGGTGTGGGTTGGGTGGGGCGTGATTTTGCCGGGGTGCTCCAAGCTGCGGGTGGCTCGGGTACTGTGCTTTGTCACAGCGCAGCTGCGGCTGAACCTATTGCGATCCGCACTGCTTTGGCGGCTTGTATTAACCACAGATTCAGTCATGTTTCTGTTGAATCCAATGCTAAGCTGATTATTCAAATGATCAAGAAGGAAGTGTCTGCCGACTTTAGCTTGGATTATGTTCTTGGCGATATCGAGATTCTAGCGCGAAAGTTGACGTCGGTGACGTTCGTGTTTGTGCCTAGGGAGAGCAATCATGCTGCTCACTTGGTGGCTAAGTATGTGTTCAAGGAAGGTCGAGACTTTATTTATGATTGTGTTGGCCCAGCTTTTTTGTTTAATGCTCTTGCTAAAGATGTAAACCTTATGATTCATCTTTAATATATTCTATCATTTGCCAAAAAAAAAAAAAAAAACTTTAAAGAGTCCACGATAATGCAAAAAACCAAACGGCGTGCGTTTTAGCTGTCACATAGAAACTGACAATCATAAATGTAGGTCCACAATCCCAATTAGGAATTAACAAAAAAGTTTGGATCGGTGCATAAATGTCAAATACGCCCCACCCAATACCATCTTTACACGCATGCATTCAATGCGTCAAACCTATTTAAATTAAATTCGTTTCCTTATTAAAATAACAAATAAAAAAAATAATACCTTCCAAAGTTTTTTATTAATTTATAAAATAACATTTAACATTTAATATTTTAAATTCAACCCAAGGCGAAAGCTGTCGGCGTAAACGAAGACTGTCTCCTCGCTTATAAATACCCTCCAAAATCTCCAACCCTAAACTCTCACTCTTCGGACTCCGCCTCCATTTTTCTCTCTCCGTACGGTCCACCCAATGTCTACTGTAGACGCGCTCCACCTCCGCGACACCGCACTCTCCCTAGCCGTCGAGCCGCCTTCGCCTCCGCCCGGTATACCTCGACCTCAGCCAAAGCACGGTGCGCCCGCCAAAGCCGGCGCAGGCAAGGATCCGCATTTTAGAGGCGTGCGGAAGCGGCCGTGGGGGCGGTTCGCCGCTGAGATTCGCGATCCCTGGAAGAAGACTCGGAAGTGGCTCGGCACCTTCGACACCGCCGAGGAGGCGGCGCGTGCATACGACGAGGCCGCGCTTAGCCTCCGCGGTCCCAAGGCCAAGACCAACTTCGGAAATCTCGCTCTTGTTCCGCCTCACTCGCTTCTCCTCGGCGGCGGCTCTGAGATGTTCTGGCCTCCGCCGCCGATGTACTTTATGTCTGGAGCTCCGGCGGTGGCGCCGATTAGGTCGGAGTATACAGGGTACAAGCTTGAGAAGGTGGACGCCGTGCGGGGCCAGGAGGAGAAGAAGATGAGGAAGAACAAGAAACCGTTCTTGTTCGATCTGAATCTACCGGCGCCGCTGTTCTGAGCAGCCGCCGATGTGGTTTGAGCGTTTACTTGGGTGCCATTCCATTTTTGCCCTTGGCGGTTACTCTTAATTTCTACCTTACATGTGTACAGTTATTGTAAAAACGGGAATAGTAAGTTAAGGGCGAGATTAAAGGTTAATTGACGACTGTTAATTCTGTTTGCACTCAGCTTTATCTGAGTCAGATATTTGTCGCAATTTGTTGCCCTTTATTTATTTATTTTAGCATGAACAAATTATCATTAATTCGTTTCTTAGCCTAATACTAACAAATTAACAATGCCATAATCGTGTTTATCTCATCTTTTCTTTTCTCTAAAATGAATGGTGATTCTCTAATGATATGGACATGAAATCTCTTTCCCTTTTATATGTATGCAGTTATGATGTAAATCCATTATGTTTTGGTTTGGGCAGTGATTTTCACGCTTTCGTTTTCTTTAGCACACTTATTCTCTAATTATTATTTTTTATTCTCTTTGTATTAAGAGTTTGAAAATCACTTCGAGACCTAGTTATTATAGCTAGCCTATCTGAGCTGTTGGTTTTTCTTTAAAAAAAAAAAAGAAAAACACTGTTTATTTGGGACGAGCGCAAAATGACTATTTTCGTGTTCATTTGGGATGAGTGCAAAATGATTATTTTCGTTTGGTGATCAACTCACCAATATGTGAGTCATGGGTCATGAGTTCACCTAAACTAAGTGAACCCACCATAGATATTGGGCTGGTCCATTCAACATCCTTGACAGCAAAATCTCTTTCTAAACAAAGTTATGGGTTGGGCTTACAACTAAAGCCCAAAACAAAACAAAGACCAGGCTGTAGGCCCATCTATGATTGAAGGGGATGCAAACATTTTCTTCTCATTTCTCCCTTATACTAAAACGATTGAGAAACCCTACACCCACTGGTTGCTTGATTGTCAAGAATCAAGAATATTAATACCAGAAATTAATTTTTAATTAACTAATTATTGATTGCGTATGGTATCTTGACTGCCTTTCTCTGGTTGGTTAGGGACTAGTTAATCAGAGATTTGGAAAAAGTTGCAGCAACCGTAATCACTAATTAAACATTCTTAATCTTCTTCTTGACATAAAAACACGCCATTGACCTTCAAGAAAACGATTTTCTAATATACCCTTATTTGATTTTGACAAGAAAATAAATTCAAACTTAAGCGCAATAAGATTACTCTACACGGTTGACATACTCAATTTTGAATATATTAAAAGCAGAAGCTGATTGCTCCAATGTATGACACACACTAGATCAATAACGTGTTGAATGTGCAACAACCAATAATCCAACAAACAAAAATCTAACGATCACAAATGTAGAAATACTTTATACACTAGTGCATGGTAAAAAAAACCTCAAAAGAATGAGGTCACTTGTATTTAACTTTCTCTGTAGATTGCATTACCCAACTCTCACAAGCAAAATAGTAGAAGACAACAGGTTTTAGCTTCAGCAACAATCATTTCATTTGTGCCTGTTAGTTGTGCTACATCTTTTTTATTCTGTTTTTCTTTTGGGTGGCGTACTTAGCCATATCACTTCTTTACTGCAAAGGTCCCAAGGATTCACCAACTAAAGAATGAATATTTACTACTACAAAAATTAACTTGGGTAGCACGTACCCACCACGTTTTTCGCACAATACTTTTTACAAAAGCATGAGAATTTGTTTGTATTTTTGATCTTCTTCATGTAGTTGCACGTTGGTCTGGTCTCTCACCGCAACTGCATGTGAGAGCTGTCATGGTAGAATAACACGGCCAAAATATCTTCATCAAGAGATCAAGGAATTGAGCATTGCCAAAGATAAATTCCCAAAAACTGTATGCTTACTATGTAGACAATTATATCTTCACGTCGCATAATGAGTGGTATAAGAACATGGACACATGGGCTAATGTGAAGAATGCTCTAAGCAAACAGAATATATGCCCGTCTGCATGCAATAATCGTCCCCATTACCAGCGCGAGGCCAAAGAATTTTTCCTTTTTTTAGCTGAAAAAGATGTTTGGAATTGGACCCAAAAATAACATTTTGGTTTTATTCTGGTGAAGGAATAATAACAAGATATCTTATCTTGGTCACCCTCATTAGTCACACCCAACTTTTCTTTTTCCTCACACCAATTGAAAGCAATAGTAATTCGGTAAAAAGGATGGATTATCTATGACTTGGCTTCAAATTAAAACTGGCAAAAGTCGTGTTTGTCACGTTCATGTCGTTTTCGTTACATATCGTATCTTAACGGGTTTTTAATAAGTGATCCCATAATAACTCGTTTTGTTAACGGGTTGTATTGTTTTATGTCAGGTTAACGGGTTATGCAATAAATTGTTATGTATGATGCCTAGAAATGACAAATGATATCTTATCTGATTCCTACCATGTGAGTCACTTGATAAAAATCTAACTCGTTAAAAGGTTAACCACAAACCTGTTATTTTCGTGTTGTGCAGAATTAATGGATCGTGCAATCAATTGTCAGACCTACTTTTAAATCATCCCTTTCATAGTAAACATTTTCATCCAAAAGTATAAACAAAGAAAATAGTAAATGAAAAACAAAAGTACCACATGAAGGGCATTTCATTAATTTCAAAAACCCTAAATTGTTTGAAGCACTGATTGCTAAACAGAACATAAAACATAAAACAGTTCTAATGGGATAATGACCTAATTTTACAGACTTGTTGCACTGATTGCTTCATGCCCGCTTGCCTGAACGCAAAAACGCTCGAAAGAGCCCAACTCCCCAAAGCCGAGATAGCCGCTCCGATTTGTATGTCATGCTTGAACCATCCAAATATATGTACAGGAGCATCTCATGCCGAACACAGAAGGATTTGATAAATTGACTGTTGGGCTTGAGCTCACCGAGGCTCTCCATGAATTTCATGTTGTTGTGGATTGCGATGGTATCCTTGGGTGGTTATGCTCACCTTCGTAGGTAACCATAAGCATGGATGGTTCTTCCAAGCACCTCTCGACATGCTTCCTTGCTGGACAACCTCTCATGCTACTGCATTTATAGTATCCCCTGCACAAGTTAAAGGAGCTTCAATAGTTAATTAAGTTCACGAGAAGTTTAAACTTAAAAAGTCTGTGATCTTCGACAAGCATAGTAGCATATCGAATAAACTCAAAACTGCACATCAACAAGCATTATCAAATATCAAGTACATGTCGTATTCAACTTTGATTCTTTCTGAGATTTGATTTCCGAGAATATAAAAAATACGAAATTGCATAGAAGTATCGAATAAACTTGAAAGTGCATTCTCCCAAGCCTCATCAAATATCAATCACATGTTGTATTCAAACTTAAATTCTGTGAACAATCTTGACCCTAGATTCGATTGTTAAAAATGGATAGAAATTCGAATGCTGAAAAAAGGAACAAGAATCTTAACTACCATCTTTGGCCAAAAAATGAACTATTTTGGCCACCACCTCTTCTGAGCAACAAATAAACCACGAGAATAACTTTAAAGGAGGCATTAGAATGTTTTTGTATTAAAGGACATAATTAAAATACTCGACGAAATCAATAAAAGTAGGGTATTCCACATTTCCAATGTACCCCACTGGATTACATCTCATCAAGCGGCACAATCCAGTGACATGAATTTGCAGAATATAAACAACAGGACAACACACGAGATCTCTAGATTTTTACCAAGATACTGCAATGTGCAATCCTATAGTGGTTCGTCACACTAACTGATTTTTAGTTCACGGAACGCACACCTCTATCATATAAGTAAAAAATTCTTAGAAAAGAGTTAACACTAAAACTCACTACAAATCAATATTCAACCATGTACATAAAGCACTAGCAAAAGATTTTGCGCATCAAATAAAATCAATTTCTCATTCGAAATGCAGAAACATATTGTACCTAGGGTGAGGGGAACCCTTGATTGGCTTCTGGCCATATTTCCGCCATGAATAATCATCAGGAGGGATATCTGCAAGCTTGTTACTGATAGCAGGCACCTTAATTGACCTTTTAACCCTATGCTTCCTGCCAGCAGAACATAATTAACATTAAATAGTTAAAAAGCAAGTATAATAGTTGTCCACCATGACAGGACACAGAAGCATTGCAAGCTATTATTGAACCAAGTAGAGCATAAGGAGAAATTCAACCTCTTCTTTGAGCAGTGACATCTACCACTGCTACCACCGCATTTTACACTCCCATCGTCTCCCCTAGCAGAACACTTCCTCTTATGTTGTGAATTCTGATCCGAAGAGAGAGGAGCCCCGATCAAATGAAAGGAATTACCATCGAAGTTAGCCACACTTCCATCTATGCTCAAGGAAGAAATGAAGGATCTTGTAGATGACATTGTAGGTGTGCAGCTAGAGCTATCAAAATTCAGATTTATGCCACTATTGCTCCTACGATACATCATTTCCGTTTGCTGCTTCATCTGGTGCTGCTGAAGTAACATCCTCTGCTGCAGTTGCTGTTGTTGTTGATGTTGCTGGTGCTGCCGTTGTTGCTGAAGCAAGTGATATTGAGCGGGCGGCACTTGTTGGGCAGGGTGAATTGGGGTTTTTCCATTAGTACTCAATTCCAACGATGGATTCCCCAAACACAACGCACTTTTAACATCTAAACTCAAATCTTGAGTTGGGATTTCAGGGAAGCTAGATTGAAGAAAGTGGGGAGTTTTGGATGGACGGTCCGCAATCGATATAGGATTATCCAAAAGGATTCTTTCAGGAAAAGGGATTTGAAGCTTCTTAAGCTTTCTAACTCTGGCATGACCTAAACCAGTTTTGAGAATGGAAACAACTTTCTTAAACCTAGACACAGCCTTTCCAGTTTCCACCGTTAGATTCCTATACTGAACTTGTTCCTGTGGCTGAGACAATAGGCTAAGAACTCTATGGCAGCTCTCAACAGCTGTTTTGTTAGCTTCTTCAACTTCCTCCATATCTACAACAACAACCATCCACTATCCTAAATCCAGAAAAGGTAAACAATTTACACAAAACACACCAGAAGTGCCAAAAACTCAGCAACCCAACACAATTTATAGGATGTTCAGCAATCCACAGCAGATAAAACAACTACCCAGGTAACCAAAACCCCAATTTTTTTACCCAACAAAGCTATGAACTTTCTAATGAGATTTCAACCAGGAGAACAGAAAACCAACTGGGTTTATGAAATTTGACAGATTAGAGGAAACCCCAGATGGAAATCAAGACATTACAGCATAGAAATTTGGTAAAATTGTGAGTTGGGAGAGTGGAGAAAAAGAGAAGCAAAAGAACATACCTTGTTGGAGTTGGTGCTGTCAAACCCTAGATTCTCAATTCATGCTTTTGAGATTGAAAGGTGTGAAGGAGAAGACTTTTGCTTTGCTCTTGATAGAATTCACACTGCCGCAAGAATACAAAGCCCCCATCTTTGTTTAATATATAAATTTCCCATTTTTTCTAGAGGGAGAAACCCAAAGAATTCAACTCCATCTTTGTTTAATATATAAATTTCCCATTTTTTCTAGAGGGAGAAACCCAAAGAATTCAACACAGGAGAGAGAGAGTGAAAGAGTGAGAGAGAGAGAGAGAGAGGAGATTTAAATAAACAGGTAGTGAAAGAAGCAGGGAAACTAAGAAGGAAAGAAAGCTCAGGAAATAAAATGAAACTGCCGTCTGTGTCACAGATTTGAAGGGGCAGGCCCCACTCTGAAGACCTTTGCTATTCTCTTTTCGGAAATGGCCTTCCTCTTCTCCACACAGACGTCCGTCCGCTAAATGTTAAAGTGAGCCCTCGATTTTACGGTTTACACGAAGTTTTCTTTTTATTTTTTCCCCTTCACTTTTTCTTTGATTTCTTTTAAGATTTGATTTCCTTTTTTTCCCCTTTTTTTCGTCTTCCTCACCCCACACACCACACCCCCCCCCCCCCCCCAAAATAAAAAATCAATTTTCAAGTTTTTAAAATTGGGTATTTCTTTTCCTCCTTCATGAGAGTGCAAAGACCATTAGGTCCATCTTTACTTTTGTAACCTACATGAAAAACTTTACGCTCTGACGAGATCTGCAGTGTAACCGGCGGTGTATTTGTCCATTTTTTTTATCTCTTCGATTATGTATCGGTTACAAAATTGAGTCTCTCGTGTGCTTGGTGAGTTGTCAAATGGTGGTAGAGTTGGATTTTGCTTGGCCTCTTTGCATGTTGTGCAATCTCTGCTAATTTGGATTGGGCGTGGTAAATGAGGACATAGACGGTTTCGTATCCTCAAACGTCTGCGATTTAGTTCATTCATTGATTGTCTGCATGTCTTTCTTTTTCTGTGTAAAATGACACTTGTTTGAACGTACTCACATGCATAAACACCCGTTAAGTCAATTACATTGGGCAGTGTGCTTGTTTTCTTGCACTCAAGTTTGAATTTTCACACATATGGATTAGAACATAGTACCTATTAAAATATTATTTTGTCAAAATAAGAAAAACTCAAACGCACAATGTTCTAATATATGGTACAGTTTGTTCAGGGGTTATACTCGGTCAATGTCCAAGTTCAACTTGAAGGAGATGCGAGCTTAGTATTGGCTGCTATTAAGGGCCAAGGTGAGGATAGGTCTAATTTTGGACCTATTATTAATGATTTGCGATGTTTCTGTTTGGAGTGGTCGAAGTCAACGGTAAATCATGTGCAATGGGAAGGAAATTCGGCGGCTCATCGGCTTGCTCGGCTAGGGCTTACTTGTACTGAGGAGATTATGTGGTTCGAGGAACCTCCGGATTTAATTCATGATATTTTGTTGGGAGGAAGGATTGTAAGTTTGATTGTTCATTTGAGGATAGGTCTATTGTTGTGCGGGACACTCTTTTCCTTCGACCGGGTTGAAATCCCCGGCAAGGTTTTTATCGAGGCTCATTTTGCACACTATCCTCAGTTTGTATGAATTTTGTTTTGTTTAATGAATATCATACCTTTGTTTCAAAAAAAAAAAAAAATTATTCACCAACGATCGTTGATAAGATCTGAATTCACCACTCACAAAATGAAGATTGAAGTGGCATTAGATTAAATGATTATTGATACTCTACTACTGTTTGACAACTTGAAGTCTTGAACTTTGTCATAACAAAGATTAGATGACAATGATCTTTCGTTGCTTAATCTTCAGTGTTTTGATAGAAAAGAAAATGGGTAAGTTGTTTTTGTCAAATTATATCAATTCTTATAACATTTTACTTACGAAATTTAAATCATGACTTGCTATACTAAAGTGGAGACATGTCATTAGGCTAAATAGTTAAGCGTGGTCATTGTTATATGAGAAATTTTTTGAAATGTAATATGAACTTATGAATCATTTCCACTCTGTCATATCAATTTTTCGAAATCATTAATTTTTCATCTCATCATAAGCCCGTTAAGCTTTTTATCCAAAATAAGTCATGTGACTTGCACATTACATGTTTTTAAGGTTATTTAGAACATTTCAACTCAATTTTTTTTATCAACATGATTGACCACGTTGAATTCTCAAGGATTACAAATAGCTAAATTCCATGCTAATGAGCTTAATATACTTTTTTAGTAGTTGACCATAAGCTTTTGAAATGAACACAACATGTTTTTTACTAGCCAAAAGTCCTAGGTTCGTACCATAGAGAACTTGTGAAACAAAAGTTAAAAGTTTGAAACCAATTCATCACCTTACCCAGTGCTAACATATGTTCGTATAAAAAAAGAAAATTAACTTGAAAAAAGAGATCAAAAGTCCAAAATGACCCAGAATACAACTTATTTGGATGAAAAACTTAACGAAATTAGAATGATATGACAAATTAATGATTTTCAAAAATTAATATGACAAATCACTTAAATTTAATGTTAATGGTGGTGATCATGATATTTTTTAGAAGATGCATTACATAGTAAATTGTGATATCTATAAACAAAATATTGTCAATATGGTGGACACCTTAAATCAAGATAGTGATTGAAAAATCAACCTTAAATTGACTTAATTGGTGCAAAACTAACTTTATCATCAGTTATTGGATCTAATCTTCTACGGTCTAGTGGTATTCTTCTTTACTTTTACGTGAGATGTCTTAAGTTTTATTCTCGCTAAAGACAAATTTGAACCATATTATTATTAGCATATTGTGAAGCTAAGCCTATACTTTCTATTTTAGTATTGATAATATCGTTTGTTAAAAAAAAATTAATTAATCTTGATCAGTAATAAAATTAATATTATCAATGAAGGGGAAAAAGAAGGTGACATAAACTTTGAGACTTTGCTTTCAAGTCTTTTACACCCTCTGCTGCGCGGATTATCCCAATTTCTGTTCAAGAGTGGGGCCCAAGGCCCAGTCCAGCACTGGAGAGCATCCAATATAGCCGTTGCCAACGACGCCTAATCATTTTTCAACACGTGTAAAATTATCTCTAAAGTCTGACACACAAACCGATGTGCTGTTCATACGTACTAATATTACCGCATTTTTCACACTTAACCGATCCGTTGTTTAACAATTAAAATGTGGTACAATACGGTATGAAAACGTTGTAAGTGTAGCATTACTCTTTCTATCTTGAACCGGGAGATACTGTTACTTCGGTGACTGACACGGCATGGGTTCCCACCGGTCCTACCTCCGTTGACTTTACTCATCTCTTTTGCGTAATCAGCTCACTTTCAATTAAAAATTAATTCACTTAATTATTATGTAATAATTCCTAATTACAGATCTTACATGATCATTATATAGGCCTCGTGAAATTGTCCAACTTTTACATAACCAGTATATAATTTTCAACAACTATATTATGATCCTGAAGGAAAGACTTAACATTATGTTATGATTGTAGTACTAAGGCGACTGAAATTTAGGAGGCTATAAATGTTTATTTGATCGATGTTTCGCGTGTATTGTTTTTTTTTTTTTTTCAACATCGGTTGTGTAAAACAAAAATTATTATGTTAATTAATACTCATAAGATTGACCGTATACCACACAGTACGTTCTTGAGTTCGATTTATGGCATTGGTGAGTCGCACGATAATTGTCAGGGGAGGCTGAAATGCCTTTGTGAGTTTTCTTAACCCCAAAACTGGCGTGACAAAGCTACTAGCTGGTCCCTTTATAAAAATAAAAAAAGAAGGAAAAATAAAGTGAGATGTTCTTAGTGCATTTTAATTAGTTAAATGGACAGAAGAAAAAGTAAGTAGGAGTAGGACACATACAAGTTTTTTTTCGATGCGAAACAATAGTGTTTTATTGATAATCAAACATTACAATTTTCTAAAGAAACGTCATCCAGATGTTCTTGAAATAAAAATGATTCACGTCCAAAGAACAAAGCCAGCTTGGACAACTTGTAGAGAGTCGCATTCGAGGAGAAGTTGGTTGGCTTGAAGTTGGACGGCTCTACAACTACAAGCACCTTCTCTGGCAGCAAGAAACTCAATCAAAGCTAATACAAGTTAATTGACATCAAGAACTTCACTTTCATTGTGTTTCTAATTGTACTTTAAAACTCTAACCTCAATTAGCAATCGTGTTTTCTTTCTTAATTTGGTTGAAACTTGCAACTGTTTTAATGGATTGGTGTGAAGCAACTTTTGCCTTTTATTTTGGAACGAAAATTTCGAGTATACATAATTGGAATTTTACATTCGAAAATTAAAAGTGGACACAAAACTAGAAGAAAACAGCTATTCCGAACATTTTTGGACTGAAATTGGGGTCACCTGATTGTGATCTGGCCCGTCTGAAATCACACTTATATGCGTACTACTTAAGGCTCATGAACATTAGTTCAAAAACTGAAGCAATTCCAACACTTTCACCGTGCATGAATTTGGGAAGTCAAAACATTCAGTAACATAAATTTAACACAATCATATAGCACTCAAGCACCTCGAAGAGCAAGTCGTCGCTCACTCAAATGAATGAGTGCAAAACCACTTTGGTGGTTTGGCTTTTGCACCACCTCGTCCTGCCCTTCTGATTGTATATTGTCCACTTGCTTTGTTGGTATCAAAATTCTTCAGTTGTTGGTCCTCGGGTGGTGGACATGGTTGCTGGGTTTGGTTGTTTCTTTCGTTGGCTGAGTGTTTTGGAGAAATTTAATATGTTGTTTGTGGATCTTAGATGTTGTGAAATTAGAGATTTGTTTTGTTTTTTTATTTGGGGCTGCTTTGTATTTGTGTTTTTGTTTTGTGACCTTTGGTTTTTGTTGGTGTTGACAGTGAATCCGTTGACTTGAGCGATGGAATGGCGACGTGCACGGTGGTCATGGCGGTGACGACTTGTGTCAATGGACTGAATTTGATTGGGCCATCATGTGTTTTGCTTGGGCTTTTTTTTGTACTTTTGACCTACTTGCAGCTTGTTTTTATGTTTATCTCCTGTAATATTTCTTTTGTCAATGAAATTTATGTTCGTCAACAAAAAAAAAATTATAATAGGGTGATCATAAGGTTAAATTTTCATGACCAAAAAAGGAGGAAACAGAATACAAACATAATTATGAGTAATAAAAAGTAGAAAAAAGAAAAGGCGGATTAAAGCATGGTTTTTCCTGTACAAAGTGCACGAATTCATACTTTACAACGTCTAACTCGGGAACAATTCAGATCTTGTGGATCAAAAGCTTAACTTTATCCAAAATGTAGAGCCATGAAAACACCAATACTCTACTTTTTCTCCCTTCTATCCTTTATCTGTAGTTTTATTTGCGAGGTGTATAGAGTTGTCCTAAATCGGGAAGTTAACAAACGTTATAAGGCTTACAAGGAGTTAGGTTACTACTCCTACTAACGGGTTCAACGGTAAAACCCCATTCCTTTGTAGAACCTGAGAATGTTGGTTTACGTGCGAAGTTCAAAAGTCACGCGTGCTCCACATCCTCAATATGCATTGCTTACTTGTGTAGGTGAAGAGAAGAATTATTCCGAATTCAAAAGTTAAGGAAGCTTGCATTGCTTCTCTCTCACTCTTCTACAAACTAATGATTTCATTCTTGTTGCTGGATTAAAGAATCAACCCCCTCCAGCTCACGTCTGCATGAGAATCGGGCTCCTTGAAAACCGACGTTCAATCCATGAACTTGTAACGGTACTGGAACACGTCATGCGGTACGATCAATTTACTTATTATAATGTGGTAGACAATGCAAGTGTTTATGCTTCACAGTACAACATTAAGAACCAAATTGCACCTATAACATAACTGAATAGATTATACAATACGACGGTATTTCATATTTACGCGTTAAAATAATTTATGAAGAGAATTAACCAATCCACTTTATCCTCCAAGACATTCTGTCCCAGCGTCCATCTGGTCTGTCTCTTTTAACTTTGAAGAATATTTGCTTGCCCAAAGCCCCCAATTGCTTTGGTTTGTTCTCTCTGATTACTAACACACCATCTGTGTTTTGGGGCCAATGAGAGGCGCGGAGAGAGAGAGAGAGAGAGAGAGAGCATGCATGGATTCAGTTTACACCTTTACCTTTTTCTTCATGGCCAAAAAATAAAGTAAAAAGAAGGAAAGACGGCCAAAGAGTGCATTGGGATCTGGTAACGCACTGTACGGGTATCATTAGATTGGCAAAGTGGAAAACACATTATCTTTTGTTTTGATCTACTACGCTATAGACCTCTTCCTCAATTCTCATGCCTCCTCAAATTCATTTTTCATACAAGCCACCGCACATAAGGCAGAGAGGGATAATCGAATTTAGGGTCTCGTATGCAATGATAAATGTTCTTAATAACTTTAGTATTTTAATGGCTTGACATGTTATGGGGAGTTCGTAAACCCTGTTGGATCTCATTGGATCAAACGCGAGCGGGTGCGGCCCATTCTACCATTGTGATTATATCAAAGAAAACTTAGTACTTTATTTTTATTTTTATTTTTATTTTTATCAAATGATGGATTTTGTTAGATTAGGCGTTAAATTAGTCATCAACAGGATGCCGTCATGCAAGGGCGCAACGCCTTTCCACCACTGTGGTCAAAAGCCACTTGCAAGAAAACTCAATACTTGAACAGGTATCTCTCGACCAAAATAGAACAATTATCCTAAGACAAATCTTACGGGATGTGAGTGACAGATCGATTGGTTGCAATTCGCCAATCGACCAGGTAGTTACATCTCATAACTATTCCACAAAGATGGGTCTTAGGTCTATCAGATCGATCTTCACTGCAGTTGAGGGCAGTTAAGAACTTATAATTGGGTCAGTTATTTAACTCTTGAAACATAACTAGGAGTCATTGATACCATTCCACTAGATGTCGGGCAAGACAAAACCAGTTAAAGTCGTCAAGATCCTTTATATATAAAATGAAATTGAAAGCGAAAATCGGGGAAGTAGAGAACCACAATCTTCTGTAACCATTTAGAAAATATCAAGACAATTTTTGTAGTTACACAAAAAATAACTGTTTCAGAGTTGTAGGATATTCATTCCGAGTAGTAATCCATGGTTCCCTGTAAGACAGTCGTAAAAACAACCTAATTACGCCGACACGACTATTGTTTTCGTCCCCGTCCTTTCTTGGTTGGCTGTGCGTCCATCTGGTCTTTCCCAGTAACTTCTGATGGATCCGCTGTTCAAATGGAAAACAAGACGAAAGGTGAATTAGTTTTACTCACATCAAGGCCAAACTGGAAACAAATTTAAGAAAGGGAATTTCATTGCATTTGGAACATGTTTTTGAACATCCAGAAAACTCCCTTGTAATTAGTGAAAGGAACCTTCGGTAAAAGGCAGCTACCCCACCGTTTCGTGTTCAAACACATTGGGACCTACAGTTGTACCAAAACCTTTTCGTATTTTTTTTTTTAAATTTAGGCTTGAATAAAGGTACTACCTTCAGGACCTCGGGACATCAAAGTGAAGAATATGTTGTTGAGTTTCTCCATCTTCTTAGCGTCTTGTGCCTGGTCTGTTTTGAATTTCAGACACTGCCAATGCAAAAGGATCCATCACATGAGTAAATCAGACAAATGCATGTTATCGGTGATGATGTAAATGATATGCACCCATTTTCTTGAATCTGAAAATTTGAGTTTTAATGACAATATCCCAAGTTTCTAGTAAGCCATAAAAGATAAATTTCAGTCCAAGTTTTCATTGCAGGACATGAAGATTTTATAGTCTGCTCTACCTATAAGTAACGCATAGTGATTTTTTGTAGTCCAAAAATGCATTAAAGACGACCTTAATCAAGTCAAATTTCAGCGGGGACTTATGCAATTAGGATTTCTCCACCAACAAAATGAAGGTGACAAAAGGTAAGACAGCAGAAAAAGGAAAGATATTGCCATGCACTATCGCGATAAAACGCCCAAGACTTCAAGTAACAACATTCCCAAGTTCAATTTGGGAACAATATGGCATGAAAAGGGTTCCTAGAAGTACTTTCTTACATTATGTTCAGAAAAGTTGTCCCTGATGAAACCCTATGAATATCACTCTATGTATGACAGAACAGTTTGAGATGGATTAGGTGACATTCGCAGATTTGTGTAATCCACAAACAGAGGCGAAGGAAGCTGATCTAGGTATTTCTGCCACAACTGGAAGGCTACCTGAGTTCCCAAAGAAGAAGCCCCAACGCAACCACACTAGTCTAAACAAAAAAACAAGTTTGTGCACCTAATATCTCACAGAAATCTAATTTCTCTAAGGCCTTACAAACAACACCCGGATCACATAAAATAATCTAAGCCTTTACATTCTTCAAAATGGTACAAAACAAGCTACAAAGATGATGTATGAAGAACTCCTTCGAAGACTAAACACCTCGATAAGTTAAGTAGAAGCAGGCATATTAAAACAACCAATGAAAAATCATAATCCAAAGTTCTACGCACAGACTACGGATCTCTAAACGCATAACACCAAATGCTTAGAACTACTTGATGTTCTTAAACACAACAAGTACAATGAGCAAAAGATTGACCACCACATAATATAATCAAATCAGTACCTCTTTATTATCGGTGACTTTGAGAACCAATTTCCCCTCGCAATGCCGGTACTTCATCACGTAACGAGTCTGCATCAACAAACAGATCCATCACAAGTGTTAGAAACACTTAAACATCAGTCTAACAAAACAATTCAGACCACCTAATTCTTGTTCGCAAAACGTAATTAAAACAGCAATAATTGAAATTAGAAGAACACAATCTGGTTTTGCGAAGAAAATTACGACGAGAAAAAACAATTATACTATTGAAGACTAGGGTTATCATGCACTGGAATAACTTCACTCGAATTTCTTGAATTTTCTCGGAAGCCAAACATAAAACAAGAGAAAAAGGAAATCGAGTAACGTACAGATTCGGGATCGGCGCGGAAAAGCTGGACGGATCGCTCGACGAACTCGTCCCAGGAAGTTATGTAAACCATTTCTTCGGGGATTGGGGTTCTGAGATTAACGCGAATTCTTTGTGAAGAAGAGGAAGTGCAGCGGAGGAGGCGGGTGTTTGCTTATAGGAAATGGGCCTTTGGGGATTTTTCAAAGTCCGTTAGGGGGGCAATTTGGGCCTGTTGGATTGGTACTGCCCATCCCGCTTTTGAGCCCGTGACTAGGGAAGCAGCCGGGTCGGGCCGGGTATGTCATTGTTGGGTTTATTGCATTTTGAACCCTCCGTGTTTTGAGTGATTAGCAAAATGAGCCACGAAATTTTATTCTCTTATTGTATCTTAATGGTATTGACGTTGTATCGATTTGTGTCTTCGGTCTGCTTGATTGTATGAAAAATTCATTAAATTGATGAGGTGGTGAGTTTGAGACTCTTTTATGAGTTAACGTGTAAGTTACACTTGCACCACATTAACAAACAAAAAACTTGGTAATTTATTGATGTTTAGACGTTTAAAGAAACAAAAGGTGTGAGTTGATACAATTTTGAATTTCAAGGTTCAATGTGAAAAATGGGAACCATGTGATCTATTTTAAAAATCACTTCAAATCTGAAGGGTATAAAATATAGTTAATCTAATTTATGGAGAATTAGATCACAAATAAATAAAATTTCCTAAAATAAACATCAGTAAATACAAAGAAAATTGAAAAACAAATGCCAATTAAAGCAATGGTTAATTAGATCTTTACTGATGTTACTTATAACTGAGATGTTTTAAATTTAACTTTTGTAAATGACAAACTCAATCTTACGTTATTATATTAACTCATCGTTTGGCTTAACTAAATTTTTTATATTTCTAATGTGAATATATCGATATATTTAAAGTTGAATTTTAGTCCAGAGTTTTCTTTCAAATGAGTAATGGGTACCCCACAACATTTGTCCTAATGGTAATTTTCAAAGAGATGCAATAATCTAATCCCAAAGATTCCATGCGTCCACATCCTACAACCCCAACAAGGAAAAGTCAAAAGCAGCTTATTTAGACATTTAACTAAACTGAAGGTGCCTTTGCAAATCAGCAATCACACACAACAAATCAGAGACCGATGAAAGCAGAAGAGGCCTTCAAACTCTGAAGCCACCCAAAAATGTCACTTCCACTACCGGATCCAACAGCAGAAGCACCAAAAGATGAACAAGTGGAGGTGGATCATGAAGGGCAAGTAGCACAAGAAGAAGAAGAAGCAAAACATGGTCAAGGCACGTGGAGGCACGCCGCTTTCCACGTGGCCACCACGATTGCTACCCCTGCCGCCTATGCTCCCCTGCCTTTCGCTTTGGCCTCTCTCGGCTGGCCTCTTGGTAGTTTACAATGTTATCAGACTGTGAATCTTGACGGTTCGAAAATTCTCAAGTGATTGATTATTGTTGTAACTTGCAGGGGTGAGCAGTTTGGTGGGAGCAACACTAGCCACGTGGTATTCAAGCTTTCTCGTTGCATCTCTGTGGAAATGGGATGGGAAGAAACACGTCACCTATCGCCACCTGGCAAAAAGCATTTTTGGTACCACTTAAGCACTTTTTAATCTCTCAATATCCCAATTTTGTTATGGAAATTACAATTCAATTTCATAATTTATTTGTTTATTTATTTTTGTTGAAGGGTTCTGGGGTTATTGGTCAATTGCATTTTTTCAACAGGTGGCCTCTATAGGCAATAATATAGCCATTCAGATTGCAGCTGGAAGCAGCCTTAAGGTTTGAGATTACTCAACTCAACCCAACCCAACCCAACCCAACCCAACCCATCCATTCCAAGTTGTTGTAGTTCTTTCGAGTTGTGTGGCTCGGTCTGAACTGGACTATTTCAATTAATTGAACTACCGTCCAGAGTAAATTGAACTACAGTCGAACATATTGTGTCTTACAAGTCTTCTCCTGATGAGTGATGAGACTCCGTCAGAACGACTCTAACTCAATTTCAGTCCCCTTCAGTCCCAACCACCAGACGAGCCAACCCAAGACTCGAGGGAATTGCATATAACATTGCTTATTCTTTCATGCAGGCTGTATACAAATATTATCACAGTGAAGGTAGCTTAACCCTGCAGCACTTCATCATTTTCTTTGGGGCATTTGAACTCTTGCTTTCTCAGCTGCCAGATATCCACTCACTGAGATGGGTAAATGCCCTGTGCACTTTCAGCACCATTGGCTTTGCTGGCACAACAATTGGTGTCACAATTTATAACGGTAGTAGCCTACTACTGCACAACATAAATATCATCTGTCAAGTTTGGATTTCTTTGGGAATTTGAGTTTAGTAATTTCTTTTTCCTTGCTTGTTAGGGAAAAAGATTGACAGAAAATCAGTCAGTTATAGTTTGGATGGAAGCTCATCTTCTAAGGCCTTCAGAGCCTTTAACGCTCTTGGCGCAATTGCCTTTTCCTTTGGAGATGCAATGCTTCCGGAGATCCAGGTCAATCTGTTGTTCAGTTTCCGTCTATTGTCTGTTTAGTGTCGCTCTAGTTCCACGTTTAACTAAAAGTTCGTAATTGGTTATACTATCAATTTGAAAAGTTTGAATTATGTTGTGATACAGAATACAGTGAGAGAACCTGCAAAGAAGAACATGTATAAAGGTGTATCAGCAGCATATGGTGTCATTGTGTTGAGTTACTGGCAGTTGGCCTTCACTGGGTACTGGGCTTTTGGCTCACAAGTGCAACCTTACATCTTGTCTTCTCTAACTGTTCCCCAATGGACCATTGTCATGGCCAATCTTTTTGCTGTCATACAAATTTCAGGATGTTTTCAGGTACCCTTAATATTACGTGTCCTATGTTCTAACCTTGCGCTCGGACGAGGAAATTCAAGAGTTAAAAGTTTCTTAACCCGGGTTTTTCTTTGTCCAAATTCCAAGTTTATTTCCTCCTTGTCCGGGCGCAGCGTAAATCCCCAACCCACCATTTTCCACAACTTGGGATTCTCTTCTGATGCAGTTTTTGCATTTCATGTTGTTAGATATATTGCAGGCCAACATATGCCTACTTTGAGGAGGGACTCCTGTCACACAAAACCACCAGCACCAGTCATTTCTGGCTCCGAAAAACCCTAATTCGGCTTGCTTTCACCTCCATTTATATGGTTCTGATCACTCTTGTTGCAGCAGCCATGCCTTTCTTTGGGGACTTTGTGTCAATCTGTGGAGCAATTGGGTTCACACCTTTGGACTTTGTGTTCCCTGCTTTGGCATATTTAAAAGCTAGAAGAAGAAGGCAGACCCAAAACACCAAAATGTACCTTTCTTTGCTACTTCTCAACTTTGCATTGGTTGCTTGGTTCTCTGTTGTGGCAGTTTTGGGCTGCATTGGTGCTGTCAAGTTTATAGTGGAAGATGTCAAGACTTACCAATTCTTTCATGATATGTAACAAATATTTCATGACATCTATAAGTGCACAAACACAACTCTAAAGTTACGTATACTTACACCATTCGCTCTTTCTTTGGTATAGCTCTGTACATAACATTGAGTTACCCATTTTTTGCTTCTATGAAGGCCATATTGATGACATGTAAATGAAAGGATGTCATTTAAGCAACAAAAAAGAATATTAATAACTTGTGACTGTTCTTTAGCCGAAGGCCCTAAGTCTATTAGAGGTCTTGATTTCAAAACTAATGAATGACAAATTAAACAATAATTTGTTATAATTAATCGTTGTGTGATTTAGATCAAATATTTTGCTACTAGGCCACGAAAGTTTAATGTGCGGCCAAAAAAATTCAACAATTAGTAATTTAACCGGCAATCTTATTTTGACATACTAAAAAATTTCTCGTATAATATAGATCAATGCAGACTGAAAAATTTCTTATATCCATCCAATCCTTTTTTTGACAAATCACAATTTTTTTCTTTAATGCCAAAAAACTTATAAATCTTCTCATGTCGGTCAAAAAGCTATGCACACCAGTTGTCTGTTTGCGCTTGTCCAGGCCACCTGTTTCACCAATAAAGCCTATATAGTATATAGACCACTCCACAAACGGTTGTAACCAAAGCCGAGGCTCCACCACGTCCACCTAGTCCCAGGATACACCTTCCATCAAATCACGCATTTCTTGTGCACAATGACCTCACAACTTTTTTACGGAATTGGATAAAAAGGAACTGAACTCAACAATCAAATGATCCGAATCATTCAAATTTGATTCAACGATTATAATTATTATAACTTTTAGAGAATCTTCTGTTTGTAGTAGTTGGATCAAATTTCAATGATCCGAATCATTTGATGAGTAGGTTCAGCTCCTTTGAGTTCGGAAAGGATCCGATTCCTTTTTTCATCACACGTGAATTCGACACGAAAAATCTGTTAATAAGTTGGATAATTATCGAAATATCTATTAAAAATCAATATGATAATTTCTTACGTAATCTATTTATTTAACACAATCACTTAAAATAACGAATATAACACAAAATCGGCATAAACACGCATTTGGCAGGCCCACCTTCCCAAATCACAAAATATCAGACCACCACAACAGTCTCACACAGAGAATTACAGAAACCTCCGTCCCACTGTTCCGATCACCATTTTCTCACTCCTAGGGTTTCAGTTCAGCTCAGATAGCTCCATCTTCAACCTCCAGTGCTCCACAAAGCTCAATTCTTCCAGCTCCAAATGTCTTTAGATTCGCCACCGCACTACGGCACACATCCTTCCACTACCGCCTCGCCCGAACCCTTCTCACGCGCCAGAACCACGACCCAGTCCTTCTTCGCAACGCGCCGCCCATGGCTCGAGCTCGTCTATCCCCTCTCCAGCTTCACGCGCCCCTACACCTTCGGCGAAGCCACCGTCCGAATCAAGCGCAACCTCGGCCACTTCAGCGTAAACTACACGATGCTCGTCCTCTTTGTCCTCTTCCTCAGCCTCCTCTGGCACCCAGTCTCCCTCATTGTCTTCCTCCTCGTCTTCATCGCCTGGTTCTTCCTCTACTTCTTCCGCGACGAACCGCTCGTAATTTTCCACCGAATCGTCGACGACCGCGTCATTTTGGGGATTCTCGCCGTCGTCACCGTCGTGGCTCTAGTTTTCACGCACGTGTGGCTGAACGTGCTGGTGTCGATTCTGATTGGGGTCGCGATTGTTGGGTTGCACTCGGCGTTTAGGGGAACGGAGGATTTGTATGCCGACGAGCAGGAAGCTGCCGAAGGTGGGTTGCTCTCGGTTGTGGGCAGTCCCCCGCGGACTCGGTACAGCGGCATTTAGCCAATTGGAAGATGCTGGGTGCCATTGGATCCTTGCTGGGTAGAAGAAAGTTTCTCCCTTTAGATCTGCTTTTAGGTAACATTTCATTCAATCTTGAGCTGAATTCTTCGCTTTTAGCTTTCGAATTCGGCTGCTTATTTTTGTTGGATTTCATTTTTGTAAATGTAGTGTGAATTGATGACCCTATAGAGGTTTTCTTTTATACTTTACTTAAGCACGTATCAGAATCTGATTCCTCTGGTTTCTGCCAATATATAGTCTGGATTTCAAGTGTAGTTGTTGAATGAATGGAAGCATTGTTATCTTGTTGAGTTATTGGAGCAAGGCCGTTAATCTTTTCGAGATTATAAGTTTGCTTACAGTTTATGTGCATGTTATGTGCCGGATTCCGTTTGCGGATGTATGTGCCAAGCAGTGTTCTTTGTGGCATATTACTTGTAAGTTTCGATCTTGTAGGTTTCTTGCATTTGAATGTGTTGCCGCCATTTGCATTTGAGTGTTGATAGCTCGATGAGTTTTTGGTAAGTTTCTTCCATTGCCATCGGCTTTTGCCATTGGCGCATTTGACTGTCGATTGCTCAACGTTTTCATTCATCACAGTCTAACTTTGTACCATCTCAAGTTCTGAAAGCTATTTTAGCTGAACCACATAAGCCATAGTTGAGAGGTTTTGATATGATTGTTCTCACTCCTCACTTTAATGGCAATGTCTACCCAATATATGTTGCTACTCAATTTACCTTGTGTTAATAGATACTTGAGACTGCCATAGGACCTGTGTGATGGATGTTGAAGGCCGGACGGGGAGGTAAGCATCTTCTTCCGGTATGAACCGGCATACCATCCTTGGCAACTCTCTGGATTTGGGATGATACAGATGCAATTCCTTAATTTGGCCCACGCGACGATAAAAGTTATCGAATTGGTTATTCGAGAAGGGAAAGGGGAGAATTATAGCCTCCATGATGTATGCAAAGCCAATGTCTTTTAATACATTATTGTGGAATTGTTTTTGTAAGATAAGATTATTGTTTTGTCTTCCCTTTTACGCACGAGAGATTTCTTACATGTAACTGGGAGTGAGTGAGATGGAGAGACGCAGACAAGTCCCGGTTATACTAATTGTTTTTCTTCTCTTTATTAGTAAAATGGGTAGAGCAAGAGTTTACTTTTACATAAGATAACTCTTTTCTATGACAAAAACAATTGAATTATTAATGTATCAAATGTGAAAACTCTTATCATATGGAAATTCTGCGGTAGTAAAAAATGTGAAATTATATCGTTCGCCAGTGTACAGAATGCACTCAGGAATGGAGGGTCAAGATCCACCATGTTTTCTATTTAGTAAAGAAGTAAAAAAATTAACGGTTTAAAATTCTGCTGCATATTTCACTTGGTACCACGGTATAATGTTATTTCTCTTACTTGTAAGTGAAGGTTTTAGATTTGATTCTCTTCAAAGGTGATTCAATCCAAATTATTATAATAATTGTAATCGTTAAATCAAAATTTAATGCTTATGTTGTCTGATCAGTAGGATCCCGAGACATTGCCTCGAAGAGGATCCAATTCCATATAAAACAATCTGGATGTATGTTGCTTTATAGTTGTTTGGCTGCCGTCTCGGGAGTTGGGACTCAGGACCCAGTTATGATCAAGGCAGAAAAAGGTTGCAGCCTTTGCAGCATGAATAGGGAAAGCCTAAAAATAGTACAAACCAGGTGTTCAGAGCTAAGCTGGAAAGTCACGTGCCCACGTGATGGTGCCATGTAAGCAAAGTAACCGAAAACCTGAAGTAATGAATTTTTAGTTCGGAGACCAAATCTAAACTTGAGTTAAAATTCGGGAACGGATTCTCTAGTTTACTCAAAAATAACCAACGAAGTCTAGTGACTCTTCTTCCAAACGAAAAAAATGCTGTTTCTTGATGACAAAAGAAAAAAAACGAGGAAAAAAAATTAGTATATTGGTACTTTGCATTGTGTTACAGACAAGCAAACTGCGCCCTGAGACTTTTTCTGCATTACATAACGCGAACCAAAAATTTGAACAAGAAGAAAATTGGATCAGGTATAATACATACATTGCAATGGCCATTCGCCAAGAACAACATGCCACACCAGCGTACGGGGAAGATTTGCGAGCGTTTCTTCAGTAGTCCATTCATCCCCCTTAACCCTGCTGTGGCAGCTGCAGTTGACAACGTGGTGATTGCAAGTTTGCAACACACACTCTTAAGATACATGCCGGATCAGAAACTGCCTCTTGATCATCTCACAAATTCTAAGGGAAACAAAGATGATTCAACTGTTAGGAGTTTGAGACCTTTCGGGAATAAGCCAGCACCATCACAAAATCTTTCGCAGAGGACCCGATGGGTGCTGTAATTCGTTCTGAAGGTGATGCCGTTTGCAGCCACAGATCAACTAAATTATACATCTCTAATGTGGGAACCACTGGTTGCCCCATACATTTGATCTCAACCTAAAAGAAATGTTAACTGAATGGTTACCAATGGAAGCAAGCAATATAGAGTGAAAAATTTAATATATTTCGAATATTATGAAGAAAATCACATAATTTGGGTGCTTGAGATGTACTAAGTAGCAGCTGCTATGAACTCTAGAGCATTTAAGGAATGATATTCCAGTAGTCTTTTCAAACTAAACCAAAAATGGATTCACTTACATCGGCTTCGCTAGTGAGATCTAGTTTCCTCATTAGGTATTTGTGGATGAACGAGACTGGCACACTTCCATCTCTGTGACAGAGGAACCAAAAATGAGAGAAACGAGACAAGTCAAAGAATTCTCCCCATAAGAGAATCATTCTCGCTTCTTTAAAATCTCATCAAAATCTTAAGAAAACAAGAGTTTATAAATGTATAGATAGCACTGCAGAATTGAAAACTTCAGCATGTTATGATGATTGACGCATTCAGATATGCATTAAAGCCATAGAGAATAACTCACTTTATTCTTAAGTAACTCGTCAGAATTTGAGGCAAGGGTTCATCTCCTTCCCTGAAACCGTTAATGTAAAGATTCAGTATATAAACAGAAGAACAACTTGTCAAGCAAATTTTTTTAAATAATCCAAATAGAGAGAGAATCTTTCAAAGCTAAAGTTGTTTCTCACTGATCTTCAGAAGCTACGAGTGAGAACCAGATTGGACCAGCCCTTCTTTCATGTTTGCCAATGGCTGCATCCAGAACAGCTTGGGGTGAAATGCTTGATTCTCCAAAGGATTCCCTCTTTCGTCGAATCCTACGCAGCTTTTTAGGTTTTACTGTTTCTGGAGAGGCAGGATAATTACTGTTCTTTTCCCCCTCTACTTTCAATTTGTGTTTGTTTTCCTTATTTTTGGACTTGCGAACCTGAGGTTCACTGGCAATGACATGCCCCGGTTCTACTTTATTTTCAGACCCTTGGGAGTTGGATTTGAAAGACTTGGTCCTATTCGCAACTTCAACCAAACAATTTAATGGTTTCCAGAGATCCAATTTCCCTTCCCATGGTTCACCGCCATTCTCAGTTTCTTTATTGGATACAGGTTGGCTAGGCTCAGCAGAAAAAGAACTCTGGGGCACCAAATTTGAGAGCAATAAGTGCATTAGTATAAATATCAAGAAATAGAACCTCGTCGGCAGTTTTAATGAATGTATATAAGGTAAGCTAGATAAGACAGAATGCGGCCATCACTTTACCTGCTTGTTATTTTGACCAGACTTATTTGAGACCTCAGGTGAGCTGCTGCTCTCAGGGTGATCTTCCGCGGAACCTTCCTCTTTCATAATAGGCCTCTCAACCAAAAAACTGGATGCCTGTAAAGCAGAAGCCTTTCTCGCAACAGCTTTTGTTCTCCTTCCCGTCATGGTAGCTTGTGTTGAAACTCTGGGAGTGCTGACCACCAACGACGAGAGAGATCTCTCCTTTCTCCTTGCTGGTAATGTAACTGAAGGCATAACTTCAGGTGCACTAACCTTTCTTCTTTTAAAAGGGAAAATCTTTGCCCTTACATCTTGCAAGCTGTGATCTGGCCTGATAACCAAGGTAAACTAAAAACATCAATATATTATGATTAAATGAATGCATAATGAATGTGCATGCTTGCTCAATAAGTACAATTTACGGTTGCATGACAAGGGCACAAGGACTGAAGAATTACAAAACATCTGCAACTAAATCAAGAACGTTGAGCGGTTGCAAATGCGACTGCATGCACACAAACAGAAGATCCTAAATAATTACGAGGAATATCATGTGTAGTACCATCCTCCTATTTGGTCATCATCCCACAATAAATCACTTATCAAATGACAGTTATTTGCCAATAAATGAATACGGGGAGGTTGTATGTTGATGGCATAAACCACAGCATTCTGATTAAAAATGAAAACTGAATGGTTCTGGTCGAAAAATATGAAGGAAAACTAACTTCTCCAAAAATTGCATTAAATATTATAATCCGTATAAGTAGTTATTTTGCTTAATACGATGGTAAGTGAAGAAATAGGAACCTTAATTTCTCCAGTGGAACACAACCCAGGTCTATGTTGCATATTGGACAGACTTCTAGTTCCTCGTCTGAAATCTTATTATATATGCACTTCCTGCAAACTGGAGAAGTTCAAACACTAAATCAATCATAATTATTCTCTACACTGTAGACTGAAGAAACTTACGATAAAATGAAAAGGAGGGTGGAGGAGCACTCCGGGAGAAAAACTTCACACCGAAATTAATTTGATAAGCAACAGAAAACCCAGCATGAAGTACACTAAATCCTTAATCAATGGAAAGAAAAGACAGCTAATGAGCTAAAATTAATTTGAACACAATTGCTTGTTTGTAATTCTACCTGCAAGAACACATGACACTAACTCTATACATTTATTACACAGTCTTAGGATTCCATTCTATGAACTTGTACTAATGCAATGCGGTTATGCAACTTAGGCCACTGCAAGCAGAGACCTTCCAAGAGAGACGTCGGAATTATACCCCTTTTAGTCAATCAAGCATTCGAAGTTATCAACAAGCATGTCAATTTGACCTTTGTCAACGAAAGAAGATTCTGCTTGTTCATCAAATGGGTGGCCAATCCAACAGGCAAAGCTCCCCTCAGATCTCCGAGTCGTATAACGAAAACAGAAAGAGAGAACGAGGAAGGAAACAGTGTCTTGGAAAGCATGGAATCCCAAAAACCCACATCCCAAAACCAGCAAAACACTCAAAACCAAGCCAAACCCCGATACCAAAAATGCAAAATACCAACAACCCATATCACCAAAAACACCAAAACGCCATAAAAATCACAGCTTCATACTTCAAATTTCCAGAATCAATTTTTGGCAGAAACAGGAAAAACGAAGAGTCTGTCACCAGGGAGGAAAGAGAACTCACACGTGTGAAGGCATTCAGATATGGTGGTGGCGTCTCTGAAGAGCTTATCGCAGAGAGGACAAGTCATGCATGCTGCAATCGTCTCCCTCCTCACTCTCACCACTGGATTCGCCATCTCCGACCCAACAAAACCTCCGACTCCTCCCAATCTATAAATTCCAAAATTCCGAACTCTCCCACGTATTCAAACACTGCATGTTGCCGCACGCACAAAATTTACGTCCATTTCTGTAAATCCACCTGCATTAGACCCAAAAATCACTAAAATCAGGACATCAACGGGACAAAAGAGCAGGCGAAAAAGATGAGGAAAATCCAGCAAAATCCAAGGGAGAAGAAAGCAAGAAATAGATTGTTAATACCTCCGCTTGAAGCTGCGAGGAAGATTGAGCTTGCTTGGTTGGTGGGAAAGTGAGATTTGCGAGATGGGGTTCGATCGATTTCTGAGGATTCGACGTGGGTTTTGATGGATTCGAACAGAAGGTCAAGGATTACTGATCTGAATCGGAGGCTCGCTCTTCGTCATAAAAGAGCATGAAGTTTCTTTCCCTTTTTTTGTTTTTTATTTTTATCTTCTTTGATTTAATTTTATTTTCTTATTCGGAAAGCAATAAAAAAATTGAATTTAAAGACCGGGTTCAATTTCCAGATGGGGGGGCCAGGCTAATGTACGCCGGTGGGTGCGTACTGGGTTAAAGTGCGCCCGACGGCGAGTCTTGCAGAAGTGTGAGTCTTATTTTGTGTCCACATGTGCACCATGGCAGGCGCCCGCATTTAACTCATTTTCGTCTTTTTATTTATTTTTGTTTATTTGGATTTTAATTTATGAAATAAAAATATAAAATAAAATAACAAAGATTTTCACGTACGGAACGAACTGATTCAAAGTTACTTCAAACTCAGACTTTGTTCCCACGTTCCAACTTCCAATCGCATTTTTCACCCCTTAACTCTTACTTTTTACTTTTTACCGCGTAGTGAAATTAATGCGCAAAGGTATAAAAGCAATTCTCTCAATCCGTACGTGGAATATATAACAAGTCAAAAAGAAATGCCAGGTGGAATCTCTTGGGCTCTTTAGAAAGCCATTAAAATTATACTGTAGGACCAATTTCTACGGTAGCCATACAACTCTTTGTTACTATTTCTCTAAGAGGTCGTGTTATCCACGCATCAATTTCTGAGTACACAGTTCAACGAGTACTTATTCAAATGGGACTGAAATGCCACCTGTATAGGCAGCACAACATTAGTTGAAGAACATGTAAAACATGTTAGTCACGTGCGGCATGCTCCTCCTACTCCTAGTATTGAACATGAAAAAGATATTTATATATAAGCAATACTGAACGAGAGAGAATTGAACAAATGACTCGGAGTACAAAACTAAACTATGCTTTTAACCAGTCCAGTTACAAGGCTCTTACAATCTCATACATGTTATCGACATTTTGACAATCTGAATGATGCCAACAGAATCACAACATTAAATTTTATTCCGTCTTTTAAATTGATAACTACAAGTAATTAAACCCTTGAACCAATGTTGCCTATATTTGTACATAACAATACATGATAATTGTTGCAAAGCTCTACTATGTAGACATCTTTCCCCAACAGACCAAACGGTATGAGTATCAAGATCCAACGAGACCTTTGTGCTGAGCATACGACATTATCAACAAGAAAAGGGAGGCGCAAACCATCCCCGTGACGATGATCACCTAAGTTAGGTTAAGGAAATGGAGTGAGAAAAGAAAATGAATCCAGAAAGTGAAGAAAAATTATGTGGAGTGTGGGGGTATTTGTACGTACCCATTTGAATACGTATTCATGACCATCGTTCCAAGTATACGGGATGTTCATGCCAAAAATTGCGGCCACCAAAGAACACATAGACAAACAAACAGTTCCAGAACTTAGGAACAGCTCTAGCTGTCACCGGAAACTCATGTTAACTATCAAAATATGTACTTATAGAACATCGGCATAGTATCTGTTTCAGTCCAAAAGACATTACCTGAATTAGCTGATTCCGATGATTGTCAAGCTGCAATGAAAGAGGCATTAATAGATCACACATGGTAGTTCTGTGCATTTAGTTAAAGAAACTACACAGCATGGGTGAAGATCAAAATCAGTGTGTCAGGGTTTCAATATCATGTTACCAACCATTACCTGGATATTAATGTAATCCTCTGTGTCATCGATGTATTCGCGCAGCTGGTAAAGAGATAAGGAATCACATATTATATAGGTAGAAAGCTAGGATGCTGCAATACTAGTAGTAGCACATACCGTTGTCAATTTATTCAATGTACCATCAATTTGCATAAAGTAAGCCTGCAAAAGATAATAGGATTCAACTCAGACTCCAGATTTGGTTTGGCCGTACGACAGTACAAGACTTATGCTGAATTATAACCTCGAGCAACATTTCAAGTTCCTCGACATCATTCTCCTCTTCAACCGTTGTTGCTGCACTCGCCCTGCTTGTTCTGGATACCTTTGACCCTATAGTTATAGTAGGTGAGGCGAGAGACCAATTTGGAGCACCAGAGTCGCTGATAGGTGAAGTCCCGACCATCTTTCTTGATAAGTAAAGGTCTGCCATGTCATCATCGTCATCAAGAAGTTGTTCGAGTTCATCTCTTACCTAGAATGCAGTATTCCATAAAAGAAATAAGTTCATATTTGTGAGCGGAAATTAAAAAATATATATAATTGCCAATTTTAGCAACTTCTTCAACCTTTATGGCAACAAAAACAATACAACATTGTTAAGGGAATTGATTGCAGAACTAAATCAAGAAATAAATCCCCTGCATCGCTGAGCATAATAGGAATGTAGTTAAGTTATCAGCATATGAGCCCTGTTTTCAGCATAATATCGTTAACCAGTATACCTTTTGAACCCTATTCGTCAACCTGGTCATTGCACTCTTCAACTTACGCACACGATCCAAATTACGACTGCTAATCTGCAAATATTTCCAAGTGTTCGGACAAAGAAGAACAATCTAAACATGTTTTCGTTCTATCATGAAATACGAAATAATGTAACTCAGAGGCTTTTGACACTACGGTTATGCATCGGGGATTTAGAAAAAATGAAATTCAAAAAAATCCTTTACCTTGGAGGTCAGCTCATCTAAAGCCGGATAAGCAGCAGCCTCAAGTTGTCTAGTCTGCGCATCAAGAAAACTACAAATACCTTCTAGTGCAACTTCTAAAGCTCGGAATTCGAATGGGAATTCTAAATCATGACATGAACATAACAACCAGGACATTGAGTCAAAGAACAGATAGACAACAAGCACAAAAACTTTGGTACCAAAATTGAATTATGCTAAAGCAACTAGGAACACAAAACTGAACTTAAACTTCCTGAGTAATATTATCAATCTTAAGCCTGCGTAACAGAACCCCGATAAGGGCGAAGTTCTGAAGAGCATCAATCACATTCACTGAATCATACCGTTTTCGTCATCGGTTTCGCCATCTTTTTGTACCCCAGAAGCATCTTCTTCTTCTCCTTGGCCATTGAAATTGGCGCTTGATGGAGGCAAGCGTCTTTGAAGTTCCTCAACAATAGGTAGTACATTATCATCAAGTGGGTCTCTAAGCAATACCTACACCAAAAACAAACCTTAATCATTTGCCTTAACCAACCCACTTTACTAATTCTGATTATTTTTATCAAGCGATATTCTGATATAATGTAAACTATATTGCACGGAGGAGAACTTGAATTTCGACGAAGAACGGGACTTCACTACTCGAGCTAACTTGGTCACGCTCAGTTCTGCTAAATTGTGATTAGTTGCAAGTTTAGTGCTTCTTATATTATAACAAACAGTAGTTAGAGTAGAGACAAAAGGCAAAGGCAAAGCAAACGGTACTAAAACACTAATCAAATTACCTCATCCGCTGTGATTATTGCTTTGATGTGCTGGAACCCAAATTTCAAAAAGGCATACAAAACAAGCACAGTGTTTAGTACAAGAAACAAAAAAAGCCAAAAGCAGAATCAGAACGAAAAGCACTTATGGAAATCTCACAACCGACCTCCAAATTAAGAACAATGACTTTCTCTCTGCCCAATATTGTAGACGGATACGATAACAATGGATCGAGAAGCCGAAGATCTCGAGCGTGAATCTGAACTCGGCGGATAATGGCGTGCTTGTCCAAATCCAAAACCGTTCCCTGCCCGTCATGGTCCAGCGAAATCCAGCTTCTCAAAGATGTAGTCTTCTTCTTGGCAGCGGCGGAGGCTTGAGCTTGCGTCAGAGCAGTCTCCGCCGCCGCCGGGACCAGCAGCCCATCTCGGGCCATTTCCAGAGCGCACATATCTACGATTGGGAAAAGCTGCTTATTGGAAAAGCAGATTAATCAATGTGGGGAAGTGGGGAAGTGGGAAAGTGGGAAAGTTTTCAAGTTTCTGTGAATCAATCAACTGGGTTTGTCGGTGAATTGGGAAATTTGGAGGACTCATGGATTTTGGGGGATTTGGGATTGGGGAGGTGGGTTTTGGAGGAAAAGGGGTTTGGAGGTAAAACAATGGTGAAAACTTGGAGCTCTAGAATTTGGTGGGGATATTTGCATGGCTTGGTGGCTGCTAGTGGAGGTGTAAGAGTGCAAGTTAAATTTTGAGAGGGGAGAAAAGTATGTCGGAATCAATTTTTACAAGCATTTAATGGCGCGTGGGCTCACAATCCCTATCATCAACTATTTACAAAAAAAAAAAAAAAAAAAAAAAAAAAAAAAACTATTTGCCTGAAAGCTGGTTTTTAATAAAAGGATGTATTTCCACTAAATTTTTTGATATTTGAGTGACTAATTTCAGACTAAGCATTTGTTTAAAATGTCCGCGCTTGTAAATGGGTATGAAATTCATATAACGGATATCTCGTTAGAGTGCATGGGAACACTGAACTGCCAAATTATCAAAGTCGAATAATCAACCTTGCATGTACGACTCCCTTAATCGTATTGGGATGACGTTAATTACGTTTTGACTTTGGTTTATATGTAAGTGGGAAAAAGTTAAATGATATGTGGACGTTATGGAATAGTTAACTTTTAAATGATAATTGAAAAATATATGTTATTCAGGCAAAAAAAAAAAAATTACTATTAGACCAAGTACTTGTTGTTTATTTAGTTTGCCATTTTCATTTCGTGAAATAAGTATTTGAAATATTTCTGACATCCCCGTATCGTGTCATGTTATTAATAATGGTTTTCATATAAAGAGTTGTTAAAGAAGCTCTAAAAATCATTGTAAACTTCAAACACATAGAAATATAAATGAGAAAATGAGTGTAGCATGGCTTGCTCGGAGTGTTTTGGCAACACCGTTATGTGTTGAAATCTTGAATGCCATTCCAAACATTTCAGATTAGTTGGAAAAGAATCATTGATCCTCGTTATCCTTGAATAAGAAGGATAATAACATTCATAACAAACTCATTACGCGAAATAAACACGATTAAGAACGATAATAACATCCATAACAAATTCATTATGCAAATAGCATTTTACAACAGTGGCGGAAAGCAATCATACATATTCAGATGCTGGTTCGACCTCCACTAACTCCCCTCCCCTAACAACTAACTGTCTAACCTAGTAACGTTGTCACTCAACTAAAAACTCATATAATTTATAAATTATCATTTTTTTTTTGTCAAAATAGTAGAATTTATTAGATTCTAATAGGCATGGTTATATCTTCCGCTAAAATATTAAAGAGAAACTCTAGGCCAATAACATCCTGCATGAAAGCGCTATCGAAAGAAATGGCATGTGAAGCAACCGCGTGAGCAGCCATATTATTACTCCGCTAACAAACAGAAACTTCACCTCTCGTAGTTGAGATGCTAAGAGCCTAATGATATCATAAATATAACTATCTAGAGAAGCATCAATGACCTCCTCTCCATTAATCATCTTCACCAAAGCTTGAGCGTCGGTATGATTTTCATTTGAAGCAAGTTAATACGGTTGGTAAGATATTAAGGAGGGGGAATCAAGGAGGGAGTGGTTGGAGTGGAGTGTACCACAAGAAATTAGTTAGACAAGGAACAACTTGGTCTTTTTGTCAAAAACCAAGATGCTTGAAATACAATTGTTAATGTCTTAATGACATGCACGTTAAGGATTAAGAAATGCGTAAAATGGTTGTCCTCTCACAGTTACGATATGATCTTACACTTGCATGTGACTTGCTCTATGTTTTTAGCGCGTCGAATGAAATAAATTATTTTCTTGATTTTAACTGTAAGATTTCATTGATGAATAGATATGGGTACACATATTTTAGTGATCTTAATCCACTAACAAAAGATTGAACCTTAGTAGAATAATCAGAGAGACGGACTAAATGCCTACTTTCAACAATATTAATATTGGCTTCAACTTGATAATTATCACATGCACAATCCGTCGAGTGTGGGGTTTTATAACAAAACGTTTTGGTATTAGTTGGAGTGAGGTTATAATATTTAAACTCTTCTTTTCTCAGAGATATGATCGATATGGGATATTTCATCACCATCTCCCAAAGAAGCATATACTCAAATATAATCAGGCAACGTAATCGACTAACAATTTCTTTTTTTCTTTTTTTCTTTTTTTTTTTTTGGTTTTTCAAACCTTCAATAACAATTAGGAAAATATACCAACTTATAAAAAATGAATCACAATTCTCTATTTTCTTTCAAATTTCAATCCCTCTATTTCATTGGAAGTGGAAATCAAATCTCACAATATCTTGAAGATTGCGATTTCAAGTAGTCAAATAGAAACTATGAAATTAATGTGTTTTTCAATAATTTATTATTTAAATATTGGATTTTTTATAAACATTTTTATATGTGATTTTTTAAGTCTTGAATCATTTAAGGCATATTATAAAAATAAATTACCAAAGAAAACAACATATATGAATGTACAACATTTTAGATTGCCTAAGAACTCAATGGTCATGTCACTTTTGTGTAAACCCTTCACAATTAATGAGAACTCATCTACTCCGTGGACGTAGCCAATCTGGGTGAACCACGTACATCTTGTGTTTGCTTCCTTGTCTCTATCCATTTGCATACTTATCCACACTAGTGACCGGAGCAATCTAGCGAAGGTCACAAACTTGATACTTTCTGTTGTACCAAAGTCCTCACTGATTTTGTGCATCAACATTTGGCGTCGTCTGTGGGAACTGACACGAAAAGCTATGTCGGTTCTCTTTCATTTTTTCACCTCCGCCGTGAATCTACAGAAACCCAGAACCTCCCTCCTTGGGCTGTTTCAAAAAAAAAAAAAACCTTCGCAGATTTCTCTCTCTATGTTGCTTGTTTAATCTTCTCACTTTAACACTACAGTAATTTCCCTTAGAAAACTTTGAGGCTTTTTCCACTCCCAAACCAAAGTCCCCCAAACTGCAAAACAGAGTGCGAGTAGTGAGTGAGCTTTGAAAAGAAACGGCAACAATGGCGACCTCTGCAACTGCAACAATTTCGTTATGCTCTTCATTCGCAACCGATTGCAAAATCTCGCAAAACCTTCAAACTCTGGCAACCCATTTCAACTATCTGTCTCTCCCCCCAGTGACCGCGCTCCAAAAAAAAAAACACACAGCAAAGCTGTCAGAAAAATGGAGGCGAAGACGGAGGAGCAGAGCACGAAGAGGAAGAAGCAAAAGCACGGAAGCTTCTGAACATGGCTGGTGGCGTCAGTTTTATTCAAGCTCGTCCTCATCTACTTCCCCAAGAATCTCAACCTTTCCTCCCTCCCCGAAGTCTCCACTCCTCTCACCAGCCTCCGTCGCCTGGCTGAAGGTTACTAGTTGAAGCAATCGTCAATGTCTCCATATGCAGGATCTATGCACCATGGATCTCCTTTGTTACTCTCATTTCTCGGGCCACTCACCGTCAAATGAATTGCTAGGTTTCTCATGCAACTTCTGTCTGAGGAAGTTTTACAGCTCATGGGAGGCCATCAAAACGCACGCAAGAGAAAGAGGGAAGCTGCCAAAAGGTATCACTCTCACAAAATGATAATGTCAGCCCTGATCGAGCCAGCTATTTACGAGTCCGTACGTACCTTGTAAACGGGGCCAAAGCCTCCGTGCCCGAGTTTGTTGAGGTCGGAGAAGAAACTGGTGGTGATTTGCAGCGCATAGAGGTCAAAGAAAAGATCGAAGGACTCGATTCCGTCCTCGGCGTTGTTGGCTCCAGCTGCGGCGGACCGTCCGCCGGCTTTCAGCTTATCCAAGCAGGCCCAAAAATCGGAGAAGATGCAGCACCCCATGACAGCATAAAATCAGCGGCCCAGCAAGTTACTGGTGGTTGGCAGTGGGTAATCAGATTCAGCCGCTGCTTTCACTCGACTGTACAATGCAACGCCGAGTTTGGTCATGACCGCGCAGTCCGTATAAATGATATACTGACTCAAAAGCCGATAATTTGCGTGTTAACCGGGGGTCCAATGTTGAAGTTTCTTAGGTAAGTATGCATGTGGAGGCCAGCGAGGAGAATCATTTGAACGGGAGGGAGAATCATGAGGGAACACATGGGGGGACAACGTAAAAGAAAAAGAAAAAGAAAAGGGAGACCACCAGTGAAGCTACAAGAAAAGAAACAAAAGCAGAAAAGAGAAAGTAAAAGCAAAAGAAAGCAGAAAAGCCGAAAAGCCGAAAAGAAGATGCTCCACTATTCCATTATTCTATTATCCCACGGGATAACGTGATTAAAGATAAGAAGATGCCCACCAAGGTTCCCCATCTCCACTTTCTGTTGGACCAGAAGATGCCCATCAACATGTTGAAAATATGTAATTTATTTTTCTTATCTTTCGGAGAAATCTGTATAACCCCACCAGAGGGTAATCACAAAAAAAAAAAAAAAAAAAAAACCAAAGTCAAGCCTAAAATAATGGGCTGGAATGTTATGTGGAGGGCCAAGGCCCATATGCCCAAAAGAGCCAAGCCCTATGGCTCCAAAATTATTCGGTAACATGCCGCTATTATCACAAACCAGGTGATCAAAAGTACGCTCAGTACTCCAAAATTATTCGGCAACCTGCCGCTATTATCACCAACCAGGTGATCAAAAGTACACCCAGTACTCCAAAATTATTCGACAACCTGCCGCTATTATCACCAACAAGGTGATCAAAAGTACACCCAGTACTCCAAAATTATTCGGCAGCCTGCCGTTGTTATCACCCACTAGGTGTTCAAAAGTACGTCCAGTACTCCAAAATTATACATGAGCATCACTCATGTCATTCATACATAAACATTCATGAGCATCACTTATGACAATCATACATAAACATTCATGATCATCATTCATGAGCATCACTCATGTTAAACATTCATGAGCATCACTCATGTCAACATCCATGAGCATCACTCATGTCAATCCACATAAACATTCATGAGCATCACTCGTGTCAATCTAGCTTCAAAAGCTTCATTTACAAAGTTTTAGCTTCGAAAGCTTCATTTACAGAGTTCTAACTTCGAAAGCTTTATTTACAGATCTCCAGTTTCCAAAGCTTCATTTACAAAAGTTGCAGCTTCGAAAGCTTCATTTACAGAGCTCTAGCTTCAAAAGCTTCACTTGCAAAGCTTCACCTACAAAGCTTGAGTGCAGGGTATACAAATACCGCCTCCGAAAAACCGCCACTTCGGCCCATACATGGATTTAATTTGAAGTCTCCAGCCAACAGACTCTATTGACCGAAGACTTGGGGGACTACATTATGTACCATATATCGGGCCTCATGAAAAATACTTGGGGGACTCAGCTCATTATTTATGTACTGAGGAGCAAACCCTTATTCTATAAAAATGACTGTTTCACTTTCATTAGAGAGCACCTATTATTTATGTATTGAGGAGCGAGCCCTTATTCTATAAAAGGAACTCTCTCACCTTCATTAGAGAGCATCGCCGCCAACTGAGCAACTGCCTTGCCGCGAGCATCACTCATAACCCATCACTTATGTATTAAGGAGCAAGCTCTTATTCTATAAAAGGGACTCCCTCACCATCATTAGAGAGCATCGCCGCCAGCTGAGCAACCGCCTCACCGCGAGCATCAACTCTAGCCCATCATTTATGTATTGAGGAGAGAGCCTTTATTCTATAAAAGGGACTCCCTCACCTTCAACGCTACAAGTCGAGCTAACCAAGGCAACATAAGCCACAAGCAGAGCATCCTCGCAACATGTGCTACTTCGAGTTGAGCATCATTTCAGATTAGGCACCGCCTCATATCGAGTATCAGTTCTAGACGACATCTAGTTACTTCGGGCCACACATTGACTGAATTTCAAGTCTCCAGCCAAAAGACTCTCTTGACTGAAGACTTGGAGGACTACTGTTTGTACTATACTTAGGGCCTCCGTATTTAGATCTCGTATAAATACTCGGGAGACTTAAATGTAATTATGTAATAAAGGAATGAGGCAAATATGTAATAAGTGAGGAGCCCTTATTCTATAAAAGGACTCCTCACTCTCCTCATTAGGAGAGGCCAATTCTTAGGCCATAGGAAAGAGCTATCTCACCCTCACAATCCTCTCAGAGAAATACAATATCAATGTGGACATAGCCCAAACATTGGGGTGAACCACGATACATCTTGTGTTATGTACTTTCTTGCAGATTCACGGTCGGATTTACGTTGTTCCAAGACCCCTCCGGTTTTGTGCATCAACAATTATATTTGTCCTATATGATATACTACAGTGTGCATGTCATATGTACATATATATACACACACACACATATATAATGTATTAAATTATTTGTCACATGTTTTTATTTATTTTTATTAAATATTCTGTATTAAATTATTTGTCACAGAATCCAATTTCTTGTCTACCTTCACATGCAATTACCATCACTATCAGGTATGAATGTAGTTGGTGACTCAAGATCAGGAAATGAAAAAAAAAACAAAAAAAAATTCATTAGACAGTAATACCATTTTTAAATAAAAAATTTGAGTGGGAAGCTCACATACATTTTTAATAAAACTCCCTTCTACCAACTGCGATGAGATTTACTTTGTAAACTACTTTAATATACTAGAAAGAAAATTAAAATTTAAGTGCAAGAAGGGCAACGTTTATCTCTTACCCAACTAGCCTAATTGAAATCCACAACGGAATTAATGAAATTACTATAAAAATACATCGAAATTAAGACCCATTTTGACCAACAAAATTCAAAAGGGTCAAAGGTTAGTTTCACTATAATTTCCACCCTTAAACACGGATCAGTCTCTTTATTATTGCTTAAGTTTTAGGGAACATTTAAATGTTAGATGTTAGCTTTTGACTTGAAATTGTTTAGACTATTGGGAGCTTGGAAAGCTAGGTTGGAGTTGGATCACCTACAACAATACATAGGACGACAAAGACAAACTAGTCCACACGATGGTTGATTTTTTTATTTTTTATTTTTTTAAAGACAGCTGTTGGCGAACCACGGTTATTTACCATTTTAGAGTTTAGAGTCAGGTAATTGGAATTGTACCATATCCGTGGCCACAATCAAGCAACTTCAAAGTTTACAAAATATCGAACTATGACCTTCTATTTTTTCTTTTAATAAGTTATTATTCGCACTTTTTTATTGGATCATTTATCTTGATGATTGATGAATAAGTTTTCATCATTTCAACATGTTGACCTCTTAAAGTTATTTAATGCATTCCATGTGTTCATGAATTAGGTAGTGTTGTGAATAAATTTAATATGTAAATCTCATTATGCTACTGTAACTTCATTCTAAGTGATAAGAAGTTATAGACTCAATTCACATGGACAAGCCTGGGAAAAAGTCATGAGTTCAAATTTCCTTTCCAATAAAACTAGAATAAACAAATGAAGAAAAAATACTTATGGAAGTGGTAAATTGCACTAAACAAGGCTAGTTTTAAAACCGTTTTTGTGAAAATGTTTTCAGAACTAATTTTTAATAAACATGCGAGTAAATCTTAAAAAATGTTTTTTTTTGCAGAAAAAGTACTTTAAATGCTTTTAGAACACATAAATATTTTATCTAACAACGCTTCCGGTCATTTTAAAATTGGTTTCAAACAAACCTACTTTTTGAGTTCATACCCTCCCTCACTTTGTATAAATGATCCTATCATTTTTAGAGTTTTTGCTAAATCTCACAATGACTAGCAATAATGTGGTTTAAATGAGAACCGAACCTAAGACCTCTCACTTATAAGTGAAGAGAAATACCAGTAGACCGTAGTACTAAATGACTTATCATTTTTAAAGTTAAAAAAAAAAAAACTAAAATAATTTTGCAAAAATCACAGTTTTGAAAAATATCTTTGAAAATATCTAATGCAACTTTTGATAAAAAAAAAAAAAACACAATCATGACGGTCATTTTCAAAAATCAATTTAAGCCTTTCTATTTTAGTTTTAAATATTTTTTTTTATTTCAGTTACAAGAATTTAAGCTATATTTACTAACATAATCAACGCCGAGAAAACATATAAACCCAATTTTTCAACAAACAAATGATTAACCAAATTTCATAACGATTGTCAGCAGCACTCCTCGTTGTTATCACCAAGTACCTGCAACAGAATTTAACGTGCCACCATGTAACTCTTACACGTGTCCCATAGTCCGAGTGCGACCAAATAGTCAGACTAATCAACGATAAGTAGCTATCGTCCGCATCATCCACCGTGGACCCGACCGCACCGTCACCGTATTCGTCGACATCCAACCGCCCCAATCCCGCGTAACAATAACAAGCTACCAATCAGAAAAGAAAAAAATATATATATCCGATTTTCCTTTTTTTTTTAAACAAAATCTAATAAATATTATACATTCCAAAAAAGGAGGAAAAAAGAAAAACTACCTCCCTCGCTGAACAAGAAGATGGCCGAACAAGCTATTTCATAAACACGCACACTCTCTCTCCTCTCTTTCTCTCTCTAAGATCGCAAAGTACGAAAAGGGACTGATTCAAAACCCTAGAGTTTGTCAATCTCTTCTTTTCTCGCTTCTTCGTACTGTTTTTATTTTTTTTAATTCCGGGTGTTTTCTTGTAATTGAAGCATCGGATTCAATTGCTTTTGGTTGTGATCTGAGAAAAAGCTGTGAAATGTGCTGTTGTTGGAGTGGAAAGAAACCCTAACCGCCATTGATGAAGCTGTTTCGTCGATGCCAGAGGATCCTCATCCTCGCTCTGCTCTGCGTCTCTGTTTTCGCGCCCATCGTCTTCGTCTCCCAGAGACTAAAAAATGTCATGCCTACTGGTAAATATGAAATTCTGACGTAGTGGCACATTCGCAAATATTTGTTTGGTTGTTCAGATATGGAGACTGACTGATTCGTGAACTGTGGGTTTGCAGGGCGGGAGGAGTTCATAGAGGATTTGTCGAATATTGTATGAATCCTTCTTCTCAAATCTCGGTTTTTGTTTTTGTAATTTTGTTATGTTGCGTTTGGTTGCTGAGAAAGTGAGAGAAATTGAACTTTTGAATGTTAAGGGTCTGTGTTGTTTGATGCCTGAAGGTTTAGTCAAACTTTGAAAAATTGTTTCTTTATGGCTGTTCAAGATTAAAGATTGTAAACGTATACGTTTCTGAAGTTCAAGATTAAAGATTGTTAACCAATTGGAGATTGAAGGTGGGTTTTGTTTTGTTGGTGCAGAAATACCGGACTGATAGTGTGAAGCTTAGCGTCGAGCAGGTATTGAAGGATTAGTTGATCCGAAATGGATTCAATGTGAATTTTATCCGTTGTGGTTTTGATTTTGGATATGCTTTTGTGATTTAGGAATCGAGTGAAAGCTTGAAAGAGCCGAGAAAAGTTTTATACGAAGATGCAGATTTGCTTTCCACAGTTAATTATACTCGTAAAGAGATTAATGTTGATAAGGAATCCGGAAATGTTAGGGACGCTACTGATATGTTGGAAAGAACTGGAGACGGTTAGTGTATTTTGACTGGTATTTGTATTCGTTTCTTTCGAAAATGCTTTCTTAATCTCACATTGTTTACTGTGCATCTGCCTAATACAAATATCAGGAATCAAATATGAGAGCAACAAAGGAGATAAGCAACTTCAGCTGAGAGAAATATTAACCATGTCTGGGGAAAAGGTATGTTTTACGCCTGTATAATACGACCACCACATTAAGTTTGCTTTATAATCTGGTATAAGTTTGCTGTTGCAAGTCGAACATCGGAGTATGTAGTTTGTTGGTCAAGTTTGTGCATTTCAGGAATTAATAAGAAGCCCAAAGTTTGTGCCTTTTATATAATGGTGATATTGTACGCAATTTCAGAATGTGTTGTGAAAAATCAGGGTGGCAACCGTACATAGTTTTTGTCTGAATTGAAAAGTATGTTTTACCTTCTGTATTCTGTATATTGATTTATATGGTTTTGGTCACAGAAGCAATTGAACAAACAGGATCAGAATGTACACTCTCAGTCAGGGGAAGTAATAGATGAGAGAATAAGACAGATGAAAGACGTAAAACCTAATCGTGCAGTTCAACACGATCAGAATGCACATTTAAATTTAAAGAAAGTTACAGAGAAGATAAATGAGATGAAAGATCAAGTGATTAGAGCTAAAGCATACTTGAGTTTTGCACCACCAGGCAGTAAGTCAAGTTTAGTGAAGGAGTTGAAACTGCGAATTAAAGAGGTAGAACGAGCAATTGGTGGAGCCACCAAGGATTCAGATTTATCAAGGAGGTAAAACGATTCATGTCTTTTATTTTCCCCTTGTCTATTAGTTTCCAAACATGTTAAACACGCTACATAAAGAAAAGTCAATAAGATGTTGAAAACAAAAAAATAATCTGAAAATGGGATCCATTGTTCTTATAAAAGGAAGTAATAAGTTATGTCAATAGACGTCTTAGGCTGAGGAACACCATCTTGAGCTCTCATTAATTTTCTCTAAAACCAAGTAAATTGCAGTGCCTTGCAGAGAATGAGAAACATGGAGTCTTCACTATCTAAAGCCAGCCATACATACCCAGATTGCTCTTCCATGTCCACAAAGCTCCGTGCTATGACTCAAAATGCTGAAGAGCAAGTTCAGTCGCAGAAGAAGCAAGTCTCTTTTCTGTTCAACCTCGCTGCAAGCACAGCCCCGAAAGGTCTACATTGTCTTTCTATGCAGCTGACTGCAGAATACTTTGCTCTGGATTCCAAGGAGAGGCAGTTTCCTAACCAGAAAAAGTTGCATGATTCAAAGCTCTATCATTATGCTGTTTTCTCCAACAATGTTCTGGCATGTACAGTGGTTGTGAACTCCACTGTTTCCACTGCCTTGGTAATTTAACTTGGCCTTTTCAGTATTCTGTGTTAAACTTCAAATTGATTTCCGAATCCCCATGATTTTTCTTTTGGCTAAAGTGGAGAATCAAAAGATCCACTTAGCTTAAGCAAAAACCATGACAGTTAATCCCGCCCTTAATTTTCACGTTCTCTTTTAATGTTGAACACGAACAAACGGACACACTATATTATTAGTATGGCATGAAAGCTTGTTGACATGGTTTTTTTCCCTTTGGTGTAATGATGTGCAGAAACCAGAGAAGATTGTTTTCCATGTGGTGACTGATGCACTCAATTTTCCAGCAATCTCAATGTGGTTCTTATTAAATCCTCCTGGAAAAGCCACAATCCAAGTCCAGAGCATAGATAGTTTCGAATGGTTGTCGACCAAGTACAATACAAGATTTAGGCAAAACTCCAGTGACCCTAGGTATACTTCCGAACTCAACCACCTCCGTTTCTATCTGCCATATATCTTCCCGGCATTGAAAAAGATTGTGCTCTTTGACCATGATGTGGTGGTGCAAAAGGATCTAAGTAGATTATGGAGTGTTGATATGAAGGGAAAAGTAAATGGAGCAGTTGAAAATTGTCAGGAGAGTGAAACTTCCTTCCTTCGGATGGATACATACATCAACTTCTCAGATCCATTTGTGGCAAAGAAGTTTGATGCCAATGCATGCACGTGGGCATTTGGGATGAATTTGTTTGACCTTCAAGAGTGGAGGAGAAAAGATCTGACTAAACTCTACCACAAATACTTGAAAATGGTACCATCTGAACTTCTACTTTACGATTCTTAACTTATTTCCTTTTCGGGTTTTAACATTTGGCATGATACATACACCTCCGCTTGTAGATATTTGAATGCTGTTATGCAATCATAACCTAATGCTTTGATTTACTCCGTTTTTGGTTGCAGGGTTATAGAAGGCCATTGTGGGTGGCTGGGAGTTTGCCCTTAGGTTGGGTCACCTTCTATAACCAGACGGTAGCTTTGGACAGGCGGTGGCACATCCTTGGGCTGGGTTACGACTCAGATGTGGTTCATGCTGACATTGATCGAGCGGCAGTAATACACTATGATGGAATCATGAAGCCATGGTTAGACATCGCGATTGCGAGGTACAAGGATTATTGGAGAAAATATGTCAACTATGACGACTCTCATCTGCAACAGTGCAACATTCATGCGTAGAGTAGAGGAAAGGCACATGTACCACATGATTAGTTGCTTGTTGCTCGTGGACGATGGAATGGAACTGCAATGATTCACTGAATTCTTTCTTTAACGATTCTTCAATGTAAAATTCGGCTCAATTTTTTCCCAAATTTTTCGGGGCATAATCTTTCTAGGATCCGAGTCAAAAGATATAGAAATCATTGGAATTAATAAGTTTCCTTGTGGGATTTTGTATTGCTGGTCCGTATTTCGTGTACATAACTTGTTACGATCCATTAGCTACACAATTCAAAACATCTTTCAACATTGACAGACTCACTTTGTTATTTGCTTTTGTATAAGGTATAAAACCCTCTTATCTGAACTTTGTCTATTGTTCCAAGATACATTTATGCCAGAAACCAAGTTAAGCTACCTGAGTAACTTACATAATACAAATACACCGTAATTGTGGTGTTCCGTATCAATGATTCATTGTCAGTAAACTTTTTACATCGTATCATGTCATTGGCACGAAAAGATCTAATTGCATTGTACTCGTGCCATAAAAGTCATTCGTCGTTCTCGAACTTTTGAAGTACAAAGCTGGATGATATGATTCGATTTTACTATTATTCCTTAAGCAAGGGGCATTTGGACTTCAGAGGGATTGTGTGACACGTGGAGAAAAATGGTTGGTTGGTAGTAGATAGGGGATATCTAATGAGGGGCTACCAAATGCCAATCTATCCATCTTGTGTGATGCACGGGGCAGACGTTGGCTCAATCATATTAATCTGTGAATTGCTCACAACCCCTGTAAATTGCAACTTGTTGTCATAGACTCGGTTCCACTGCAGATTGCCCCTAAGCTTCTTTGAGTTTTCCAAAACTAAACAGAAATGGCAACCATTACTGCTAGCACTGCAGCCTCGTCTGTCGTTAGGGCAAGCCTTGTGCACAAGCCATCTGCTGGGGCTCCATCCTCAACTGTTTTGGGTATGACTCTTGCTTTCTTCACTTCTTGATGATGATAGAAACTTATTTACACCTCGGATATACGTCTTTGGAGGTATCCCAACTCTAGCGTACTATCGTACATTTAAATTTTCTTACATGAAAACGGTTTAATTCTCGTCTTAGGGAAGTTCTTCTCTTTAATTGCCATTTTATGAGATTTGGTGGCTTTTGATTTTACGTCTTTCTTCTTTCTTCTGGTTGGTCTTTAATATGATTCCAGCTTAATTATGATTGTTACGTGAGAAACTTATTTACAACATAGAAGTTATTTTGGTGGTATTTCAAGTCAATCTCGTAGTGTTATATGACTTAACTTTTGCATATACAATTGTGAGTAGCACGAGTTACTAGCACGGTGATATTCCCGTCTTATAAGACGCAAACTGTTCGTGAGTTACATCGGATACCGTCACAGTAGCATCTTGCTAATTGGTCTTTTTAATATGATTCCAGCTTTGCCGTCACTTGCGAGAAAGGGAAGAGTGAGCTGCTCTATGGAAGGAAAGAAGGAGAGCAACTCAAACATGGTCAAGGGTGGATCTTTGGCGGCAGCAGCTATGGCGGCGACCATGTCAAGCCCCGCTATGGCTTTGGTGGACGACAGATTGAGCACCGAGGGAACAGGGCTTCCGTTCGGATTGAGCAACAACCTTCTTGGTTGGATCCTCTTTGGGGTGTTTGGTCTCATCTGGGCACTCTACTTTATCTATACTTCCTCCCTTGAAGAGGATGAAGAGTCGGGACTGTCCCTCTAAGCCAAACACCAGTGTTCCTCAAATGATGGAGGAATGTAAAGATTTCTAGTTCATGTTTTGTAGTGAAAGCTTCCCATTTATGGATCAAACCCTTGTACTTGTGTTATCAATTATTTTTAAGTCATCATACGAGTCTCTTCCTTATATATCAATGCTTGATTAATTGATTTTTTTTTAATTCGTGATAAACTGGACTCAAGTTTCATACAATTCTTCTTTTATTTTTTATTAAAGTGTCGATTTACCCTCTGAATTTTCACTTAACTTTCGATTTCCTCCCTGAACTTTTCTATTGGAAAATGAAGGACTCAAACTAATTTTTTTAGCCGATTTGCCCCCTACCGTTAGTTTTTCATATATTCCATCCATATTTCTGTTGAGTGAGACCATGTGCACAACATGTGAGGGTAGTTAAGTCATTTCACTATTAAAAATGATAAAAAAATTGAAAATAAATAAAAAAACAAAACTTTCCCTTTATTTTTTCCCGCCAATTCCTATCCTCAATTTTATTTTTCCCCATGATAAATGACATATGGTGTTATTGTCTTCATAAGTAGCTAAGTTAGTCTTTTTCTTGAAGCATGTAGTACCATTTTTATTTTCTCTAACAAATTAATAATTTGACAAATGCTCATGGTGTTATTATCTCTAAAGCAATGCATTAATATAAGAAACATGCTCATAATACTCATAAAAAAATGCTCAAGATGATTACAATCTTTCATAATGTCATAATAATCCCAATACAATTCCACAAAATGATCCTTAAGAAGTTGGAAAACGTAAGAGATTTTACCATCCATAAGGTATATAACCCATAGAATCTTGATTACAAAATATGGGCATTCCAACTAACCAAACACAAGCAAAATAAGGTTTTAGTTATCAAAACAAGAGCACAAACATTGTACTCGAAACGCACATGACACGTGGAGATCAACTACACTTTCCATGACCTTCCTCGTTTGGTTTGTATCTTGTACCTAAATCTATTTTCATTTCTGATGGCTGAGTAAGGTTGAGGGTGTTATGTTTTCCAACTTCTTAAGGATCATTTTGTGGAATTGTATTGGGATTATTATGACATTATGAAAAGTATGTAATTATCTTGAGCATTTTTTTTTAGTATTATGAACATGTTTCTTATATTAATGCGCACTGTTTTGGAGACAATAACACCATGAGCATTTGTCAAATTATTAATTTGTCTTTCCAAAAAAAAAAAAATTATTAATTTGTTAGAGAAAATAAAAATGGCAGTACATGCTTCAAGAAAAAGACTAACTTAGCTACTTATGAAGACAATAACATCATATGTCATTTCTCATGCATAGGAATGAAGGGGAAAAATAAAATTGAGGATAGGAATTAGCGGGAAAAAATAGAGGGAAAATTTTGTTTTATTTATTTATTTTCAGTTTTTAAATCATTTTTAATAGTGAAATGACTTAACTACCCTCACATGTTGTGCACATATTCTCACTTAACAGAAATATGGATGGAATATATGAAAAACTAACGGTAGGGGGCAAATCGGCTAAAAAAATTAGTTTGAGTCCTTAATTTTCCAATAGAAAAGTTCACTGGGGAAAACGAAAACTAGATGAACATTCAGGGGGTAAATCGACAGTTTACTCTTTATTTTTATTTTTTAATTTGGAATGCAAAATGATCATATTTATTGATAGTGATATATTTGAAAGTGCTTTTCAAATAACGAAAAGTAATTTCAAACAACTATAAGTGCTAACGTTAGTATGTTACAGTTCAATCTATTTATGGGTTAAAAAAAAGAAAAACTAATGAAAAGGGTTTGAAAACTTTGAGTTTTAATGATAAGGACAAAATAAAGGGTAAAGTGAATAGTACCAGGATTGACTTTTTAGTATAAAAATGTGGTTTTTCGTTAAAATGAACAGTACCAGGTGCTTTTCGTTAAAGTTCCCTTAAAAAAATGCGTTAAGTGCTTTTCAGTGAAGCATTTGCATTTTTACAAAAATTATTAATGTGCTTATAATAAAAGTGCTTTTAAATATAAGTGCTTTTTATCTCATGAATATGGGTGATGAGTGATCACCTTCACGTTATTTGTTTCATCCTTCTTTTTGTTTTGACTGCATACTTATATTTATGATGGTTGTGGTCACATTTATATCATGGTCATATGAAATAAAGAATAGGATGACCCGAAGACATATATATATTTAGTTTCTTTAAAAGAACCAAAAATAAATGAAGTTATGTGCTTATAATTTTATTGTAATAATCCACAAATACTTCGTTGCAATTGCAATAAATTAGGGTATTGGAAGAAACTAATATTGCCATCAGTATACCATAACATATTCCGTATGCGAGGGCACTTGAAGGTTTCAGGCGAGACAATGTTGCAATCTCATCGTCTTCATTTTCGTTCTTTTCCATTGTTCCCTATATATGTTCCAATGGAGCTCTTAAAACATGTTGAATATAGCTACAATGCTTGACCAAGCTATTGGTACATATAAAAATTAAGAAGAAAAAAAAAGGCATTGTCATTACGCGGAGTGAGTTCGGTTTTAAACGGTTCAGTTTTTTGTCAAATAAAAAACCAAATCGAAGTCATTGTTCGGTTCTGTTCAGTTCAGTTTCTCTTTCAATTTTTCTGATTTAGTTTAACTTCAACCTGATTTTATCGGTTCCATTCAGTTCGGTTTGCTTCACAAATCAAGTATTGGAGTCTTCTGAGTTGTTAACCTATTGATGAACAAAAAGGCAACAAACTTCAGTTTGTTGGAAAATATTAGTATTTAGGTATTATTTTGTTTGAGTTTTCTTATAAATTTAATTTGGGCCTAGCATGTTAGCATTAGGGTTAGAGTTAGTTTATTATAAATAGAGTGCTTTGTTATTCATTAGAGTAAAAAATCATTCACAATGTAGTGTCTTAGGGTTTTGTAGTCATTCCGTCATTCTTGTTTGTTTAATAATATTCCTATTATTTTGTTAGTCTTGTTCGTTGCGCACTCTGATATTCAACTAGGTATCAAAGCATGTTTGATCCTTCGAGATTTAATCTGCCCTTGATTCGTATTAGTTTGTTTGTCCGTCTTGTTTGTTGTTTAGGTTGTCATTGGTTTAGTTGAAAAAAAAAATATTCAGTTGGAAGTCTGAAGTCGGAGTATTCAGTTAGAAGTCTAAAGTCGGAGTCGCGCCGAGCCACCAGCCGCTGCCCCTGCCCCTGCTGTTGCCCACCGTTGTGTTTGTTCTTGTTCCCTCTGCAAAGATGAACCCACCAACCCGTATTGCACCTGCATCAGATCTGCCACATCTGTTCAGTTATACCATACTCGCATCGCATCGTCTTGACGCTGTACCGCTGCAAACTGCAACCTAGATCCATCCCCCCATCGCACACCCGTCTGCCCGCTGCTCACGCCCATATCAGACTTGCTACGCACCACCACCATCCTCACGATCTGCGTCTCTTGCTGCTACAACCAAACTACAACCGCTATTGCCTATTTCTTCTGTTGCTGCTAATTTTTCTTGCTGCCAAGTTGCATCTGCTATGCCTTGTTGATCTGATTATTGGTATGGTGTTTTTTGTTCGATTAGTTAGGGACCATGAAGTAAATGAAGAGAAAATAAGGAGCAAGGAAAGGACAGGGAAAAAAAGGCAAAAAGAGAAAGGAAAGAAAGAAAAAAATTTGTTTGCTGTTGCTTTAGGCCCACACGGGCAAAGGGAAAAAATGGATAAGTTTGTTTTTAGGTACACACATGGTGTTGGCTTGTTTAGAATTGTTTTGTGACTGTTATTCGAGTACTTGGAATTGTGACTACTCGAGTGATAGTATTTGTATTTGTTTGTTCGTTGCTACAATTGAGATATGGAAATCTCGTCCATTTAGTGACGGGTTCTTTCCATACTCTCAACTCTAGCCAGTTTGCCAGTTTGCCAGTCAAGTCAAGTCAAGAATCAAGTCAAGTCAAGTTTGCATGCCTGCTAGTCCGCCTAACGGAGCCAGTCCGCATCTGCTTGTTTGCAAACCCATGTCGTATACCGCCATGAGTTTGACGGGGCTGTTGGAAAATATTAGTATTTAGTTATTATTTTGTTTGAGTTTTCTTATAAGTTTAGTTTGGGCCTAACCTGTTAGCATTAGGGTTAGGGTTAATTTATTATAAAGAGAGTGCTTTGTTATTCATTAGAAAACAAGCTAGTCACAAGTCTCTTAGGGTTTTGTAGCCATTCCGGCGTTCTCGTTTGTTTAATAATATTCCTATTATTTTGTTAGTCTTATTAGTTGCATACTCTGATATTCAACTCAGTTAAGACATGAAAAAACTCTGCAAACCATAATATCAAAGACGCAATAAATGACAGTTTCGAAAAAGGAAATATAACTAATCGTGATCGTGAATTTAGTAGTAGAATGATAATTAGGGTTTTGCCATATATGAAAGATACCATGAAATAATTAAACAGAGAACAAACCTCTAAATCTTTGAAGTCTAAGAACACAAAAATCTCAGTTTCGTACTTACACTAAACATGGACCTTGCTATTGAATCAATTCAGACACCTACTTATTTATACTTCGGATATACGTCTTTGGCGGTATCCTAATTTTAGCGTATTGTCCTATATTTAAATTTTCTTACATACCAGTGCATAAGGGAATTGTTATTGACATCCAAACTTATTATAATTAGAAAGAATAATATACTTATGAGCATGGTCCGAAATGCCGATAATATCGGTGATATATCGCCGATATTATCGGTTTTTAGGGGAACCGATTTTTTTTTCAATATCCAAATGGTTTTCGGGATAATATCGGACCATGACTGCTCGGAGAAGAACGCCGGAGCTGTAGAAGCTCCGGCCGACTGTAAAACAAGACCCTAGACTCCGATCTAGGTATGAAAATGAAATAGAAGACGAGATGAACGTTTTTATATATGAAGTTTGCCGTGAAACCGTCGGAGGTGTTCGGAAAGTGAGTCGACACGCACGGCCTCGCCGGAGTTCGCCGAGTTGCAGAGACGAGAAGGAGAGGGAGAAAGACGAGGTTGCTGATGATGATGGGTGTGCGTGTGTGTATGTGGGTCTCGGACCCTCGGTGCAGAGAGAAAGGAGAGAGACGACGGCGGCGACGAGGGAGAAGCAGAAGCCGATCTGCCGATGTGGGTCTCTGTGCGTGTGTGTGGGAGTGGGAGAAGGATCGAGAGACCTTGGGTCTCTGTGCGTGTGTGTGTGTGTGGGAGAAGGATCGAGAGACGTGGGAGAGGGATCGAGAGACGTGGGAGATCTGTGTTTGTTGTGGCCCGTGGGAGAATGGAGAAGGGGGAGAATGGAGGTCAGAGTCAGAGAAGAGGAGAGAAGGTTCAAGAGTCTGAGAGAGAGACTGTATGCGTGTGAGGTGAGTGTGCGTGGGTTGTGTGCGTGTGTGGTGTCATGTCGGTGTGTGTGTGTGTGGTTGGGTCATCTCATCTGAGATGCCTGACAGATTTCACAATATGTCAATAACTTTTTGCAGTTTCAGACCATGGACATCAAATAATACTGCTTTTATAATGAAACCGTGTCCGTGTGCTACTGTGAGTCCGTGATATTCTTTCACATGCAGAACAGTGTGCCATTGTCTATTATATTCTTTCACCTTATCAGAGGTGGAGTATCACTATCAGAGGCATTCAGAGCATTCGTTTCTTCTTCTTCCCTTACCATTTTCAAAGCCATTCCAGATCCATTCCAAAGCTTGAACACAAACGGTTCCATATTTAAGGTAAGTTTACAAACTTAAATTTATATTATTGTAATTTATACAACAACAAATAAATTTGTGTGGACTCGTATGTTAATTTTTTTAAGTAATTAATACTTGCATGTTAATTTTTGTAAGTAATTAAGTAATGTTAACAATTACATGTTAATTTTTTTAAGTAATTAAGTAATGTTGTATAATTATTCCCTAGGATAATTTTAATATGTTTAATGTTATTTATTATTTTATTTCCCTTACCATTTTCAAAGCCATTCCAGATCCATTCCAAAGCTTGAACACAAACGGTTCCATATTTTAGGTAAGTTTACAAACTTAAATTTATATTATTGTAATTTATACAACAACAAATAAATTTGTATGGACTCGTATGTTAATTTTTTTAAGTAATTAATACTTGCATGTTAATTTTTGTAAGTAATTAAGTAATGTTAACAATTACATGTTAATTTTTTTTAAGTAATTAAGTAATGTTGTATAATTATTCCCTAGGATAATTTTAATATGTTTAATGTTATTTATTATTTTATTAATATTAGGTTTTATTATCAAATTGGATTATTATTCATTAATATTAGGTTTATTTATTTATTATCAAATTGGATTATTAGTCATTAATATTAGGTTTTTTTTTTATTATCAAATTGGATTGTTCATTAAATTGGATTATTATCAAATTGGATTATTCATTAAATTGGATTATTCATTAAATTGGATTATTATCAAATTGGATTATTATTCATCACCATGTTTTATATTAGGATTATTTTTTTATCAAATTGGATTATTATTCATTAATATTAGGTTTTATTATCAATTTGGATTATTATTCATTAATATTAGGTTTTTTTTTATTATCAAATTGGATTATTATTCATTAATATTAGGTTTTATTATCAAATTGGATTATTCTTCATTAAATTGGATTATTATCAAATTGGATTATTATTCATCACCATGTTTTATATTAGGATTATTTTTTTTATCAAATTGGATTATTATTCATTAATATTAGGTTTTTTTTAATTAACAAATTGGATTATTATTCATTAATATTGGGTTTTATTATCAAATTGGATTATTCATTAAATTGGATTATTATCAAATTGGATTATTCATTAAATTGGATTATTATCAAATTGGATTATTCATTAAATTTGATTATTCATTAAATTGGATTATTATCAAATTGGATTATTATTCATCACCATGTTTTATATTAGGATTATTTTTTATCAAATTGGATTATTATTCATTAATATTAGGTTTTTTTTTAATTATCAAATTGGATTATTATTCATTAATATTGGGTTTTATTATCAAATTGGATTATTCTTCATTAAATTGGATTATTCATTAAATTGGATTATTATCAAATTGGATTATTCATTAAATTGGATTATTATCAAATTGGATTATTCATTAAATTGGATTATTCATTAAATTGGATTATTATCAAATTGGATTATTATTCATCACCATGTTTTATATTAGGATTATTTTTTTATCAAATTGGATTATTATTCATTAATATTAGGTTTTATTATTCCATATTATTTGTATAATTACTTAAATTTTTACAATCATTTTCTTTACTTCGTATTTAATTCTTCTGTAGAATAACTTTATTATTTAGGTTCTCTTATTTTATCAAAAAATAATTGTCTAATTTTCATGAAAAATAAATATAGGTACGTTTAAGATGTCCAGTGGAGTTACTAAACGTGATCCAGCTTGGGAACATGGAGACCCAATAGACGGAAACAAACATGGCACAATTTGCAAATATTATGGTCGGGTAATGAAGAGTGGCGGAGTGACACGACTTAAGTACCATCTTAGTGGATTAGATCCAGCAAAAAATGTCCAACGATGCGATCATGTCCCCCCAGAAGTGAAGGCATTCATCAGCACATTATTAAAAAATAAAAAACAGCAGAAGGAAAAGATAACACATGGAATGGAAAATATTCGAGCTGGGCTACGAGGAGAAGTCATTGGCCAAGCGGTTGACAGTGATGATGATGACGATGAGGACGAATGTGATGATGACATGGGACCTGAAGAACGACGCAGTTTGAAACAAGCATTACATGCCTCCAAACAGTCAGCATGGGAAAGAGAACACCTTCATAAAATTCCTAATAGAGCACAAGGTTCCGGGACAAGTGGTGGTGCACAACTGAGACGGGGAGGCAGTCTTAGAGAATCACAACCAACACCACCAATAGCCCCAAGTTTATATAAGTCATCCAAAGCACGTCAAAAGAGTGTTTGGAGTTATTTCACTAGAGGTAATGTGAATGAGGGAATGGGGCGTCTAATTAGCAAGTTCTTTATCTATGAAAATGTCCCTGCTGAGAAAGCATCATCACATCATTTCAAAAATATGGTAGTGGGATGTCAACAGGTCGGTGTTGGAGTACAACCTCCCACTCCCTATGAGATAAGAAACAAATATTTGGATATGGAGTATAAAGACATTGGCGAGTATGTTAACAAGTTGAGGTCAAAGTGGGAAACTAATGGTTGTACAATCATGTGTGACGGATGGACTGGCCCGACCAGATTGTCTATCATAAACTTCATGGTATACTCCAAGGGAAAGACAATTTTTTTTAAGTTTGTTGATGCTTCAGACCATATAAAGAACTACAAGTATATTTACAAATTATTGAGGGATGTAATCATGGAGGTGAGAGAGCATAATGTTGTCCAAGTCATGACCGACAACGGTTCTGCATTTGTAAATCTGGAAAAAAGTTAATGAAGCATCATAATGTGTTTTGGACATCATGTGCAGCACATTGTATTGATCTCATGTTTGAGGCAATGGGGAAGAGAGAGAATGTTGCTACTGTGGTCAAAAGAGCTAGAACGATCACAAATTATATTTACAATCACGGTTGGTTGTTGGCAAAGATGCGTGAATTTTGCAAAGGAGAAATTATTCATCCAGCTACCACTCGATTCGCCACCAACTATATTGCATTAGACAGCCTACTTAAGAAGAAAGCAGGGTTGAAGTAACTATTCACTAGTGACGATTGGGCCAACCACAATTTCAGCCGCTCAAATACAGGTCGTATGGTGGAAAGTATAGTGCTTGATCATGCTTTTTGGACTCAATCAGAACATGTGTGCCAAATGTTTGAACCTCTTTACAAAGTTTTACGGATCGTTGACACAGAAGTGTATCCTACTATGGGGGCAGTATATGAGTTGATGCGTGTAGTGAAGGATGAATTGGAAAGAAAACATGGTGCAAGGTGGGTCATAAAGATAATTGAAGACCGATGGTATAAAACATTATACCACGATTTGCATGCAGTAGGTATAAATTATGTCATAATTTGCAATTCATTTCTTTAGTTGCATAAGTTTTATTTCTCTTATTAGAGTATGTGTTTCTTTGAACAACATATTATTTGAATCCTCGATACCAATACAGACCCGGTGTTAGAGATGATGGTACCCTTATACGTGCTGTACATAATGTATACTCTAAATTAGACATTGCATCACCAGCAGTTGGCCAATTTGGAAATGAGGTACACAATTACTTAAATTATAATAATTACTTTGTTGGATTAAACTAACACGATTTATTGAATTCAGCTAACATGGTTTAAAGATGCAAGAAGAACTTTTGGAGAACCAACATCAATTGCTGCTCGAACAACAATGTCTCCTAGTGAGTGTAAACATATTTCATTATAAGTTTATAATAGAATTTGTTCGAGTTATTAGGCTTATCAACATTGTTTTTCATTGTAGCTGAATGGTGGATCATGTATGGGACCGATGCACCAACTGTGAGAAAGTTAGCAATCAAAGTATTATCACAAACAGCTTCATCATGTGCTTGTGAAAGAAATTGGAGCACATTTGCACTTATACACACAAAGCAAAGAAATAGGTTGGCTCATAGTAGGTTGGAAAAATTAGTTTATTGCTACTACAACATGAAGCTTCAAATTCGAGATAAGGAAGCAGAAATAGATCATGTCGACCGTGGTGACCCACTAGATGTGTTTGATATTGTTGGTGAAGATGATGATACAGACGGTAACCAACTTTATCAATGGATTAGACCTCTTCATTTAGATGATGATGAAGGCAACCCAGCTCCTAGAGTTGCTGAAGAAGCACGTAATGAAGGGATAAATGTAGAAAGAGTATTAGAGGAGGAGGTGGGATCTAGCAGCGCTGACTCTTTAGAATAACTTTTGCACCCAAGACCAAGAAACACTGGAATTCCACCTTCTTCCAATCCTACATAACCACAACATCGTGTTGATACTAATGATAGCTCTAGTACAAGATCAGGAGACTCACCTACCACCGGAGGTGGGAATGATGAAGGATACAGTGGAGCTGGAGGTAGTGGTGGTGGATATGGAAACTATTATGGACCACCTCCCGGATTTATTAGCCCCTTTACTGGTGAGGCAAACTTCACGCATGCAAAACAGGATGATGACAATGACAGTAGGCGGGCAGGACCAGGAATTGGCGCCATAGGGAAGGACTATACTCGTAGAGAAAGAGGGAAGGGGATTTTGTCAAGTCAAGAAGATGACTCGTTATCTAGAACTTCGGACTCTGTTGGAGTGGGAAGTAGTAACTATGGTTATACTCATAACCAACCATTTCCCTACCCTTCATATCCCATTCCTGTTGGGATGGAATCGAGCGACTCATGGAAACAATCCCAGACTCAATCTTCAAATGATTTTTCTTATGGACAACCTCAACCAATCTCGGATCCATATGGGTGGCATGTTAACAATTACATGCAAAACTATTTTGGGGATTTATCATTTGATAACTACTCTTCACAATACATTCACTCTACACATAGAGATGATGAAGATAGTGAAAAATTTGAACCTCATAGGAACTCTATGTGGTACTAAAGTGTAAAATATTGTACTAATTCAATATATATAAATGATTATGGTGTGTTTAGACTTCTTTCATTAATTATTACATATTTTCTACACTCACAATGTTTGTCAGCTCGCTATATAATCAACTTCATAATGTTAAATCCATCATGCAATGCATTTCCTTCCAATTTTTTGTGATAAACTAATAGATAATTGACTAAATAAACATCCTGCAAAGTTTCAATAAAAATTTCCAAGTTTTTCTTACAATTTCCGTGGTTTCCATGTAATTTTTATCGATATCGATATTATCCCGATATTTCCATCGATATTTCCGTGTTTTCAGACTACCGATATTTCCGATATTACCGATATTTAATACCTTGCTTATGAGGAGTGTAGAATGAGAATTTTTGGAGTGTTTATAACAATTCTCTTGCATAAAGGGTTTAATTGTCGTCTTAGGGAAGTTCTTGTGTTTAATTGCCATCTTATGAGATTTGGTGGCTTTTGATTTTACATGTTTTTCTTTTTTCTTCTAATTGGTCTTTAATATAATTCCAGCTTAATTATGATTGTTTTGAGAAAAACTTATTTACAATGGAGATGTTATTTTGGTGGTCATTCCAGTCAATCTCATAGTGTTATATGATTTAACTTTCCCACGTACTATCGTAAGTAGCACGAGATACCATCACAGTGACATCTCCATCTTATTAGACTTATCCTTTCTAGCGAACTGTCTTGTACATTGGATACTGTCCCGGCGGCATCATTGGCTTATGAGACTATTAGGCTTTTGATTTTACATTTCCTCTTTTTCCAAGAATGTGATTCCGCCTTTGCCGTCACTTGCAAGAAAGGGAAGAGTGAGCTGCTCTATGGAAGTAAAAAAGGAGAGCAACTCAAACATGGCCAAGGGTGCATCTTTGGCGTGGCAGCCATGGCGGTGTGGCTTTGGTGGACGAGAGATTGAGCACAGAGGGGATAGGGCACCCGTTCGGATTGAGCAACAAACTTCTTGGTTGGATCCCCTTTGGGGTGTTTGGTCTCATCTGGACATTCTACTTTATCTATACTTCCTCCCTTGAAGAGGATGAAGAGTCGGGACTGTCCCTCTAAAGCCAAACACCAGTGTTCCTCAAATGATGGAGGAATGTAAAGATTTCTAGTTCATTTTCTGTAGTAAAAGCTTCCCATTTATGGATCAAACCTTTGTACTTGTGGTATCAACTATTGTTTTAAGTCATCATCTGAGTCTCTTCCTTAAACATATATGCTTGATTACTTGATGTTTTTATTAAATCATGATAAACTGAACTCAAGTTTCATACTTCTTTTCTTTTTCTTTTTTTAATTTGGAATGCAATATGATTAGATTTATCGATGACGTACTTGAAAGTATTTTTAAAATAACTAAAAGTGGTGATGTTACAATATTTGTGAGTTAAAAAAAGCGTATTAAGTGCTTTTCAATGAAGCATTTACATTTTTATTAAAATTATTATTGTGCTTCTAATAAAAGTACTGTTAAATATAAGTGTATTTTAAAACGGAAAGGGATACTCTTCGGATCCCTTCATCCGAATCCACAAAATCAGGAGATCCGGACCATTGAAATTTGATTCAACGGCTGAAGTTATTACAACCTTTAAAGTTGACCTCTGTTTGTAGCCGTTAGATCAAATTTCAATGACACGGATTCCCTGATTTTGTGGATTAGGAGGAAGGGATCCGAAGAGGATCCCTTTCCTTTTAAAAGAAATATTTTTGGCTTTTTAGCTAAAATTGTTCATGAGATTGATATAACTCCTCATTTTGGTCTCTGAGATTTAAAAACCGATATAAGTGGTCTCTGAATTTGTCAACCGTCAAATCATTTTGGTCATTTCGTAAAAATCTCGTTAAATAAGACCAAAATGATAAAAATACCCTCAAAATTTATATATTTGTTTTGGCATGTTATTTATTAAATTAAGAATATTTTTTTATCTTTTTTTGTCCTTATTTAATAGAGATTTTGTATGGAATGACCAAAATGATTGATTGCGTACAAATTCAAGTATCATTTCTATTGATTTCAAATCTCAAGTACCAAAATGAAGAGTTATGCCAATTTTAAAAACCATTTTCAAACCGGTTTGCATCCTTTTATTTATTATGTAGCAAGAGATGATAAACCTACCAGATTACAACTAAAAACGGAATTGAGTGTGAAGAATATTCTATGCATTTTTATTTGATTAACATATTAAATAATTTTTTTAAAAAAGTGTATTGCAGGTGCATATCTGTTAATCTTTTGGCTTTTGCGGTCAATGAAGGTATAGTAGCATGAATTTGGGAATGAGTCATCACCTTCACATTATTTGTTTCATCGATCTATTTTGCGTGACTTGCTCTACTAAACTAATGTAAAATAATTAAGGATATTCGTTTTGAATACGTGATTATTTTGTGGTCACGTTTCCATGATGGTCATATAAAAGAAAGAATAGGATGATCCTCCTGAGACATATATTTAGTTTCTTTCAAATAACCAAAAATAAAGCAGAAGTTATGTGTTTATGATTTTATCGTAATAATCAACAAATATTTCGTTGCACTTACAACAAATTAGGGTATGGGAGGAAACTAATATGGCCATCAGCACTTAAGGTTTCAGGCAAGGCAATGTTGTGATCTCATCGTCGTCTTCTTCGTCCTCTTCAAATTTTTCTTGTATATATTCCAACGAAGCTCTTAAATCTGTTCCAATGTAGCTACAATGCTTGATCAAGCTATTGATGAAAAAAAAAAAGACATTGTGATTGCGCTATTGCATCATGCCACATCGTCACCAAACCTACCAGAATGTAGTACGTGTTTGGCCTTCTTCAAAGCTGTGAAGCCAAGACTCGACAAACGTGCCTGGCAATTCCTGACACGACCCGATAACCCGACACGACACGACACGAAATTAACAGGTGTTCGGGTCGACACGATAACGAATCGGGTCGTTATCGGGTAACCCGATAAGCACCTGTTAAGATAACGGGTTGATTCAGGTATACACGTGGGTAACACGATACACGATAAGCAGAATATTAATTTTATAATTTTATAACCCTAAAAAAATATTGTAATAATTATATATATATATATATTAATTTAACAATTATATACCCCTAAAAACTATAATAAATAAACATATATATATATATATATATATTAAATTAACTATAATAATTATAATTATTATATATACTATAATAATTATACCCCAAAATATTAACTATCTATAATAATTATATATATATAGATTAAATTTTGAATTATAAAAACTATAATAATTATGAATTAATAAGTATGCATCCATTGATTTGAATTTTGATTCCATAATTGATCCATTCTATTCCCTGCTGCAGTGCCGCCCTTTTTGAAGAAAAAGGGAGGAAAAATGAAAATGATAAGAAAAGTTGAAAATGAAACAAAAAAGAGAGGGAATTAGGGAAAGATGGATGGATAGGGTGGAGGGAAAAGTGAAAATTATATGAAAAGTTGAAAAGGAAACAAAAAAGAGAGGGAAAAATGAAAATTAATAGAAGTGCAGTGTTGAGAATATTTTTTTTTAAGTTATTAACTTTTTATCGCACATGATATATCCCACTATTTTTATAATGACACGTGATGTACTACTCTGTGTACCGGTCAATTATACATACAAAATAAATAGATTTAAATCTACTTAATATATATATACACATACACCATTGAACTTGATGGGATACGAATTCTTCGAAACAAATTTCAACGATCACAACCGTCAAACTTGTTTGTATATGCTTTGAGATCACATCACCAAAAAATCACAAAAAACAAACATTCAGAGATCAAGTAACAGGACAAATCTTTTCGACGGTTATAAACGAAAAATCACGATTTAATAGTTATTTTAACTCCGATTTTGATATTTTTTATAGCTACAGTCCTTGACCCTATATGAATACAATGAATGAATTCGATCTTCAATTTAAAATATTTACACAAGTGGATACCACAAAACCTTATGTTATACTTAATGAAAGTAGAAATAAACTCTAAGTGTTAGTCAATCTATTGTTTTGATGGGATATGAATTCTCGGAAACTAATTTCAACGATCCCAACGTCAAACGTGTTTGTATATGCTTCGAGATCACATCAGCAAAAAATCACAAAAAACAAACATTCAGAGATCAAGTAACGGGACAAAACTTTTCGACGGTTATAAACGAAAAATCATGATTTAACGGTTATTTTAACTCTGATTTTGATGATTTTTTACAGCTACACTCCTTGACCCTATATGAATACAAAGAATGAATTCGATCTTCAATTTAAAATATTTACACAAGTGGATAACACAAAATCTTATGTTATACTTAATGAAAGTATAAATAAACTCTAAGTGTTAGTCAATCTATTGTTTTGATGGGATACGAATTCTCTGAAACTAATTTCAACGATCTCAACCGTTAAACTTGTTTGTTTATGCTTCGAGATCACATAAGCAAAAAATCACAAAAAACAAACATTCAGAGATCAAGTAATGGGACAAAACTTTTCGACGGTTATAAACAAAAAATCACGATTTAAAGGTTATTTTAACTCCGATTTTGATAATTTTTTACAACTACAGTCCTTGACCATATATGAATACAAAGAATGAATTCGATCTTCAATTTAAAATATTTACACTAGTGGATGTGGATATCACAAAATCTTATGTTATATACTTAACAAAAGTATGAATCAACTATAATAATTATATATATTAATTTAACAATTTTATACCCCTAAAAACTATAGTAATTATATATATTAAATTAAATTTTAAAAATTGATGACCATTTGGATCGGCTGAGATTTAATCTTTTGAGAAAGACTTACAACCTTGAAAACAAAAACTCTTTCATTTTGCATATCCTTGCACATTTAATATTTGTAATAGATTAGTAGTGTATGTATTATTTTTTTATTAGGCTCTTATTTTTTAGTGTAGTTATAGTACTTAAATGACAAATGTTTTAATGTTTTGAAGTAATATTTATGTGGCAATATGTGGTATGTGCAAATTTAAAAAATATATATATTTTTCTTAACGGGTCATAACGGGTCGGGTCACTTTACCCGTTGGGTAAAGTGACACGACCTGTTAAGGACCCGTTAAGATAACAGGTGTTACACGAAAACGACACGAACACGACAGACACGACCCGTTTGCCAGGTTACGTACATGATATGATGTACATTCAGTTGTTGGACAAGTACTTTTTAGCATAAATTATTTTATTAATGTCATATAATTAACTAATGATATTTGCTTGAATGCATAATTATATATGATGTTGTGTTCACACATTTATATTATGGTCATGTGAAAGAATGATTCGGATGACCCTTGGACATATATATGTGTGGCTGCTGCCCTTTAGCCACTGTTAAAAGGGTGTCAAAACAGAATTCGGATTCTCGCCGGATCCTCTTTGTGATGATCCCAGAAATCTATTAATCGTGTCCGTTCATGATAAAATTAAACACAAGCAGTACTTTACAAAAACTGATCGCACGATATATAATAAACAGACACGATTCACGGATCCGAAGAGGATCCTGTTAGGTCAAAACAGAATAAGAATTAGGTATCCCAAATAGAAACTGTAGAACAAATTCAGCTGGGTCCCACCCAATATTCTATAATTCATTTGGGCACAATTAGTAATTAAATAAGACTGTGGGAAGTTAGTATAACTCTAATTATTGCTAGAACGTAGAAAGGTTACATCTATTTATTTATGACAATAAAATTGAAAAAAAAATTAAGTTTATAAATACGTATTATTTAGGACACAGAAAGGTCACATGTATTTTGGATGAACAAGATTTTATTTCGTAGTGAGTGTCCAATATGCTAACTTGCTTTGCTTATGTGGCCCACTAAATTGAAGACACTTGGTATTCTAAGAATTCTTTTTAAAACACAACTAAAAACCTCCTTGCTTCCTCCCTGCAACTTTTTGACCTTTTTCCTTTATCTTCCTTCGCCTACACCAATCACCATAGTTGTAAATAATAAAAAAAATTGAATTCCCTCCGAGATGAACAAAATCGGACCCATATGGGACGGGAGCCGCCGTCTTCAATGTCTTTTGCACCTTCGCAACCGTCTTCAACCACCACCACCGCCAGCAGCCACCGTCCTTCATCCGCCTTCCAAAAGATGATTAACTATTGGCTCGTTTGGATGTGCTTTTAAAATGACTGAAAGCGTTTTTAGAGAAAATGTTTTTTGGTTCCAAAAGCACTTAAAGTATTTTCTGTAAGAAGCACCAGTTATGTGCTTCTTCCACAAGGCACTTTAAGTGTTTTTCCAGAATTTACTTTCATTTTTACTAAGGATTGGTTCCAAAAATATTTTCACCAAAAGTGCTTTCAGTCATTTTAAAAGCACATCCAAACGAGCTCATTATCTTGTGAAAATATATGGTTTGATTGTTGAGTGATCAAATTCATGGCACTTGTAAAAATTGTTTTTTGTCGATGCACTAGTTTGGTCAAATTTTCAAATGAAGGTGATAGTTTGGTCGGATTTGCAGAGGAAGAACGATGACGGAGGTGAGAGGTTGGAGGAATGAGAGCGGGATTGACGGAGCCGCTGGCATAGGGAAGGGAAGAAGAACATAGGCATTTGGTTATCAAGATAGCAATGATTTAGGTGTGAGTTTTAAAGACAGGTGTTGCATAATTATTGAGCCACCTAATAAGTTGTTAATACCCAAGTATTATTCTAATAAATCATGAGCTGGTAGTCCAGTAGTAAATGGTGGATTACAAGGCTTCCTTAAAACTAAAAATTGGGAGGTCTCGGGTTCGAAACCTGCTGCTACTCTGGAAGCCAGACTTGTGGCCAGAGGGAGGCTGAAAATTGGGAGGTCTTGGGTTTGAAACCTGCTACTAGTGTAGAAGCCAGACTTGTAATCGTGACTTGCCACCAATTGTTCCTTAAAAAAAAAAAGTATTATCCTAATAAAAATACACATTCGGGCACGCTTCGTTACAAGAATAATAATAATATATATATAATAAAAAAAAAATTAAAAAAAAAAATTACATGAGGCATACTTTAGGGTGTGCAATTCTCATGGTTAGCACCTTTTAGGAAAATGGTGCCTCTTGAAGCAAAGGGCACGCTAAAACCAAACGTGTAGAAAAAAGAGTGCCCTATGCCAAGAATTCTAGTAGTGATATATTTGGTTATATATATATATATATATATATATATGTATGTATAGAGGATTAGGATACACTTTCATGACACATGTTTTTGTGGGTCTTTTTTCGTAATGTATTTCAACGATCTAACTATTTATCTTTTATGTCTTAATTCAAAAATCATGTCTACCATAAATGCACAAATCTGAAATCATATGATCGTTGTATTAAATTTAGTGTTTCTTTATCGAACCGTATACGTCTATTTTCATCAAGTGAATATCTTGTGCTTTTGGATTTGTCTAATTTTTTTTGTAAGGATGATGTATAAATGATGTACTAAAAAATAGATGGTTAAATCGTTGAAATACATTACGACGTGAGCCCTACAAAGAAACACTAAATTTAATCCAATACTTCTATGGTTTAGGATTTAAGTGATTTTGGGTAGACATGATATTTAAGGTAGGATATAAAAGACAGACGGTTAAATCGTTGAAATATGCAGAACTGAAAATGTACCCACCTAGATAGCTCATGCAACTCAAAGTGATGTCAACAACAGCAGATAGATAGATGCATCGGTTGTGACTTTACATCCTAGGACAGTGGAAGGCACTCTCAATAACATGAGAGATTTTTCAATGTAACCGGTACACGAGATGGTACATCACATGTCACTAAATAAATGATGGGATGTGTGTGTTAAAAATTTAATAACTTAAAAAATAAAATTTCTTACCACTTACATAAAAACACGTGGTGTACTATCTGTGTTCCGGTCACAATGAAAATATTCCCCAATAACATGATCAAACAATCTTCATGAATGCAAGAAATTTTTAATTGTGACGGGAACACAAGTGGTACACCACGTGTTTTAATAGGAATGATGAAAAATTTTATTTTTTAAGTTATTAACTTTTTAGCACACATATCTCATCATTTGTATAGTGACACGTTGTAACGACCCATTTCCAATTTTACAGTTTTTTTTTATAATTTTAATAAGTGAATGCCCTTTAAGGCAAATGCGTTGATTTTGTTTGACCGCCTTCTCGTGTCATGTAAAATCTATTTTCTTGACGTATCCTCATAGTATTCGTCGTTACGAACGCGTGGGCGCAACCAGAACGTAATTTGGAGTTATAACAAATGAGATATTAACGTTTAAAGTTATGGATATTTTGGTAATTTTAACCTTCTTTAGAAGGCTCCAGAAAATTTAAAGCCATGTGAAATGCCATGTGTGTGGCTGGGATGAATGGAAAAGAAAATGGAAGGAAGATATGGACGGCTAGGATGAGAAGGAGAGAAGAGAAATGAGAGAAAGGAAGGAGGGAATCGGCCAATCAGGAGGAAAAGAAAGAAGGGGAAATGAGGGAGAAAGGAAAGAGAGAATCGGACCCTCCCCTTAACCCGTGACTTGACCCGTTTCTGGGAGATTTTTCGACTGTAAATCGTCCATTTTTCAGGCAAATTTCATCAAACCACCATGTGGAAAACCCTTCATGACCTTCTCCCTTCCTATTACACCCCTAAAATCAAGGGATTTGGCCTTGAAATTTGGAGAACCCGCACGGTGGGGTGTGGCAGTTTTAGGTTCGAATCACCAAAATTTAAAGCTAATCCCGTCAACCACCACCACTAATAGACTCCCCTCAACCCCAGGAACAAATCTCAAGCAATGGTTGAGGCGTCATAGCTTGTTTGGAGTCGAATCAAGAACACCCATTTCAAGTGTTTCCGGAGGATCGAGGTGGATTTCAGGTGTTTCCTGGCCAAATTGGAATTGGCCACAGGTATGAAAATTGTTCCCCTTACTGAGATCTACTTGTTTATAAAATTTGGTAATTTTTGGAAATAGTAAATTTTTCCCGCGAGTCGAGAAGGCCAACTGCCAATTGCCACCTGCGGCAGCGCGTGGGCCGAGACATCTCATGACCTTCCTAGGCTAAATTTTAATACCCTAATTCCATTTGTGAAGTCCAATTGACGAATTTCTGTCATTTGAACCTAGTTCCATTAAGGTTTGCCACTTGATTAGAATAGTTGTTCGCTCCCTAAATCCGCCATGGCGCCTTGCGGGCAAGTCGGGGATTTGCTCACATACGAGATTAATGGGGTGCGGGCGTGCCACTACTAGATGCCGCTAGTAGACGGGATTTGAATGATTGAGGTTGCGCCTTTTGACTTCAAATCAAGAGATTGTGCCATTTGAGTGGGAGTTGCTCAAATTAAGGTTCTTTGTTTGCCTTAAAAATAAGGACTTTACTTATATGGAGAGATAGAACAATATGTAAATGACAAGGTTGCTTGGAAATATAAATGACAGAGGAAAGTGACTAAAATTGCAGATTGCTTGTAATTTATTGGGCTGGAAATGAGTACATAAAAGCTACAATTGAGATCGATACCACAAGTGAGCAGCAGAGCTAATAAACTAGATAAAGGAAGGCTTTTGGCAGATCTGGTTTGAGCAGAGTTTGTGTTTTTGTTTGTTTGTTTGAGTGTCTATAATCCTTGTGCATCTGCTCCTTTTTATAGAGGTTTGGAGGAAACCCTCCTGCTGAGGTTTTGTACTTGCCCGAAAGAAGCTTGGGCAGCTTGCATTTCCTTACTTGGGTAGCTTGCATTGCTTTTGCCAACTTGCATGTAGAAACAATATTAAAAGGGGAATTTGCATCTCCACCACATGTTTTTAGCATATGTTTTCCCACTTGTAATAAACTAACATTTAAAAGAAGCAAGTTGGCTTCTTTCACATTTTCTTTGCATCCACACCCGTATGTTGCCTTCCAATCCATTTGCAAGGATGCATGTATCTTGATTAAACAATGCTTGACAAATCTCCACCACCAAAACAAATTGGAAGAACAATATTATAGTGTCCAACCCCTCTACTTGCATCTAAATATCTTTCCAAGTGAGCTTTCTTGCATATTAATCCTCTAAATGCCATATTTTACCCAAATTGCCCAAATAAGTAAACATGGGTATATTTTGAGTGCAAACAATAGTAATCGACGATCCGACCGTTGGATCATCACCAAACTTTAATATATAATAGTACGTAATATTTGAGAACCATAGGAATTTACAGATCAGGAATCCGACATACAGGTCTTTCCGAATTGGATTTGTAAGTTCATAAAATAAAACGTCGGCCGACACTTGGTTTTGGCAATTGGAAGAGATCCAACTGTTGGATCGTAATGAAACTCTAGTATGATGTTTTAGAAGTATAATGTGGATATTTGGAAGTTACGGATCGAAAATCCAGGTATGGATCTTCCAAATCTAGTTACGTAGGGTTGTAGACCCTACCGTTAATCTTTGACTGATGGTTGACTTTTGGTCAATGATCTCAAATCATTCTAGAACATCATTGGGGATGTGTTTTATGTAAGTTATGTGTTCTAAGGATTATGAGATGTGGTTTGATAATTGTTTTAGGCGCCGATCGTTCGTGATACCTCGATGTTTATGCTAGGGAGTTGTAGAGTGGACTCCAGGTGAGTGGATCTTCCTCCTTTTTATAGTATATATATATATATATATGCTTTACGGCTTCCAGAAACATTTTTATATGATTTATGCTTTAAATGCCATGTCGAAAATGAGTTTCATTTTAAGTATTGCATTATTATAAATCATGAATTATATCGTTTGATGTTGCGGAGGGTCAGGTAAGCTTCAGGTGAGTATATTGTGATGGTATTGGTTTCATGGCATATTGTTATGCATAAAATCATTTAGAGCTCATCATTGTTGCACCCCGGTGTTAGTGCTCCCGCCCGAGGCCAGGGCACAGTCCTTCATGTAATGTTCACATTCCACACCGCACGCTCACCTTGGATCCAAGTTTGTGCTAGCCCTGTTGTATAGGCCACAATAGGTGGTTCCGACTCATAAGTGACCCGTAATTATTCGCACAGTCTTCACATGATCGTAGCACTTGAGCGTACATATTTACACCCAGCCTTGTTGTACAGACCACAATAGGTGGTTCCGACTTGTGTGCTAGCGTATATTGATGAGTTATAGGTCTAGTCGTACATGTCATATTAGTTGACTCCGACTGGCATATTATTTTATATTGATTTCACTTGGCTTACATCTTTTAGTGCAGAAACGTTATGACATGGCATACTTAGTTTTTATTGTCTTTGTGCATTGTTTTACGTAAATACATAGTATTATTTTCTGGAAATTATACGGGTTTTACAGCGAGGGGTTATAACGTTTTCAAACGGTTTTTATTAAAACTTTATTTTTAGGCCCACTCACCCTTGTTTTTCGCCCCTCCAGGTTTTAGCTGCTGAACAGTTCGTATGGACGAGGATTCTTGGCGAATCTCAGTATAGGTGGCTACCTCTGAGGGTATCATCATTACCCACACTACTGTACTTTCCTTATGCTATGACGTTGCATGTGAAATGAGTTCATTCCCGCTCACAACGCATTCTTGTCTTTAGGCACTTTTAGGTTTAAATTTATTCATATTTCCACACCACTATATTTTATGGCTTCGTCACCTTCCAGGTGTCGGCCAGCACAGCTTGATTCGGAGTCCTAGTAGACATTCCGAGTCGGAGTGTGTCACACGTGGTGTACAACCCATGTACCGGTCACATTAAAAAATCTCTCCATGAGTGCATATATCCTAAATCGGGCATCTAACGTGTCTCCAATTTGGATGGACAATTAGTTAGTTTATTAAAACGCTAAACCAACGTTCAGTATCCTTCCAAGGAAGGTTAATAATTTTGCAAAGCTACAGCCGGACTGCTGACAATTGAAAGAAGCCATGCGATGCAAGAGAGTGAACAGGGCACAAGTTCGGGTGGGGGAACTTTAGCAAATGCAAAATCGAAAAACCCAAAAAAATTGTAGTAAATGCATACTAGATAATCAAGTCATCTTTGATTCTGACGCATGTGTTGTAAGCTATTAGTCGTAACTTTTAGTGGAATTTAAATTGTTTCGGCCATAAATAAAAAATAAGGCTTCCTATCGGGCTTATCCATTTTTATTTACGCAGAAGTCATACAACTTTGGCTCATGAACTTTGAAGCCCAAAACCACGACTCGAACATCCATCTCACTTTACTTTAATTTGTCTGAGGGCTTGGATTGGTTTCTCTTTGAAATCGTGTTTGCCACGCACGTGACCACTACCCAAGAATATCTCACATCCTTAAGTACCTATGTACATATCATTCGACACGCTGATGTCACTATCACAATCATGCGAAGTGCCATAAGATACCGTTGATGATCATCTACCGAAAATTACAATCGAGTCAAATAACCAATCTACTTTTATTCCAACTCAGCGATATGATTGAAGTTGCTCGTTCTCCGCTCTATAGATGCAAACTTTGGCGTTATATTTTTCAAAGATAAAAAGGAAAAAGGCGAAGCAATTTCATTGCTAAACTGAATTTATCGGTGTATCGACCGAGTTTAGGCTAAAACTAGCCAAACCAAAAGCTTGAGGCGTGACGTCATCATGATGGCCACCTCTCTCTCCACCCCAAAGCTCACCACCACCATGTCCTCCTCCCCAGCCCTCCACAACCTCTTCTCCAAAAAGCTCCCTTCCCCGCTCTCTCTTCCCAAAACCCTATCCTCTCTCTCCCACCTCCGCCGCACCTCTGCCTCTCACCCCCACCACCACCTCCACTCCCGCCGTCGTTTCTCCGTTAGCGCCGTCGATTCCGGAAACGGCGCCGACTCCGCTCGCCACTACGACTTCGACCTCTTCACTATTGGTGCCGGCAGTGGCGGCGTCCGCGCCTCCCGCTTTGCCGCCAATTTCGGAGCTTCAGTCGCTGTCTGCGAGCTCCCCTTCTCCACGATCTCTTCCGATACCGCCGGAGGCGTCGGCGGCACGTACGTCTTTAACTTTTATAGCCCAATTGGGTGTTTGGGAATTGAATTATTCAGCTTTTCCAACAATTATGGAATTCTGGGTTCTCTTGTTTTCTTTTTGCTGAGGTTTGTGTGTTTTGGTTAACAAAGGTGTGTGCTTCGTGGATGTGTACCGAAAAAACTACTAGTTTACGCTTCGAAATTTGCTCATGAGTTTGAAGAGAGTAATGGGTTTGGATGGAGATATGAGACTGAGCCAAAGCATGATTGGAGCACATTGATAGCTAACAAGAATGCTGAGTTAAAGCGGCTCACCGGAATTTACAAGAATGTTCTTAGCAATGCAAATGTCACTTTGATCGAAGGCCGTGGAAAGGTGTGGCAGTGGAAAAACTCTATATCTATTAAGTATGCAAAGCTATAGATATACATATACTTAGGAATGTTGTTCTTAATGTTGTATTTTTGTCACAAATACCACAGATAGTGGACCCACACACGGTTGATGTAGACGGGAAGCTGTATTCTGCGCGACATATATTAGTTTCAGTTGGGGGGCGACCCTTCATTCCTGAAATTCCCGGAAGTGAATATGCAATAGACTCTGATGCTGCCCTTGATTTGCCTACCAAGCCTGAGAAAATAGCAATAGTTGGTGGTGGTTACATCGCTGTGGAGTTTGCTGGCATCTTCAACGGTTTGACGAGTGACGTTCATGTATTTATAAGGCAGAAGAAAGTTTTAAGGGGTTTTGATGAAGAGGTGAGGAACCATGCATATTGCTAGTGTTAGTTTGGTTAACACGTTTTCATGGTAGAAGCCTCTTTCGGAGGTGTAATATGTGTTTTCATATTCATGCAGGTCAGAGATTTTGTTCAAGAGCAGATGGCTCTGCGAGGAATCGAGTTCCATGCAGAGGAGTCCCCTCAGGCTATCGTAAAGGCAGCTGATGGTTCATTGTCCCTGAAGACCAATAAAGGAACAATTGAAGGTTTCTCACACATTATGTTTGCAACAGGACGTAGGCCTAATACAAAGGTTTGAACCGGGAAATTTCTATTTTTATGATTAGCTTCTCCCTGGTCTTCATGTCCATTGGCACAAGTCAAAGATTATCACCATCAGGGCATAGGTGTGACAGTCCACCAAATGAAGACGGTTGTTTAGAAATATTTGATTGGGACTTCATGCCTTGATGTGCCACTTTGCAAGTATAATAATGACAGTTCAATGATTAAGATGTATTGTTTATGGGTTAATAATTCGAACTTGTGCTGCAATGCAGAATTTGGGATTGGAGGCAGTAGGTGTGAAACTGTCCAAGAATGGAGCAATGGAGGTAGTGTTCCTGGATATGTTCAAGTTTTTCTTTGTTTCCTGCTTTCTTTTTTAGATACTTTCAAGGTAAAAGTGACCAAAAGCTGGGCGATAGATAGATATAGAGTTATGTTCTTAATGTTTTTTAGTTGGTTTTGGTTCTCAGGTTGATAAATTCTCCCGTACAGCAGTTCCTTCAATTTGGGCTGTTGGAGATGTTACAGACAGAGTAAATCTGACTCCCATTGCTTTGATGGAGGGAGGGGCAATAGCAAAAACACTCTTTCTGAATGAGCCAACAATGCCTGATTACAGGTATCCATGCTACCTTGCTAGTCAGTTGATAAGAGTTGGATTATTATTATGCTGATTTATAACTTTGGAAGTACTCCATAAAATCTATGCAAGTAGGGTAAAAATGTGTGAATTGTGTATATTCTAATGATATTTTTTTTGCTTTGAGTAGAGCTGTTCCTTCTGCTGTGTTTTCCCAGCCACCAATTGGTCAAGTTGGTCTTTCCGAAGAACAGGTGCGGAGGTTATATTTGTGTATCTGCAATTGTGGGAAATTGGCTTCTTGTCTTAAACTGCTGTTACTTTTGCAGGCTGTAGAACAGTATGGTGATGTTGACATCTACACATCAAACTTCAGGCCCTTAAAGGCTACTCTTTCGGGACTGCCAGATAGAACCTTCATGAAACTCATAGTCTGTGCAAAGACAAACAAGGTTCTGGGGTTACACATGTGTGGAGAAGATTCACCCGAAATTGTGCAGGTTAATGCATTTTACTTTAATATTTTTTTTTAAATCAGAATTTTAGTCTCTGGAGCTTAGGTGGCAGTAAAAAAGGCGACCCCAAGCCAACAAGGCACGACTCGAACCTGTGACCTACGGTCACAAAGGAGCAACCTTTACGTTGCGCCAAGGCTCGCCCACAAAGGAGCAACTTTTATTTGTTTTCTTTTTAAAATCAGAATTTAGTTTATGGAGCTTAGGTGGCAGTACATGTGTTAAATTACAGGGATTTGCAGTTGCTGTGAAAGCCGGCCTGACAAAGGCAGATTTGGATTCCACAATTGGTATTCACCCGACAGCCGCAGAAGAGTTTGTGACAATGAGGACTCCCACTCGGAAGATACGAAAAGACCCTCCATCTCAGGTTTGTTGTGGACATATAAGGAGTTGCCTTTATTTCCATTTTATGATAAATCTGGTCCTTTAAAATTCCATCATGTATAACGAGCTTTGTGACCTAAGTTGGTTAGAGACTCCCCACCTCTTTTACGGCCCAAGAAGTGCGGAAACTTTTCGATGTTTATTACTCTGAACTTGTAAACCGAGTAGTCTGTAGATCACTTATCATTTTTTTCACATTCCAGGGGAAGATAGACTCCGATGTTAAAGCTGCCAAAGGTGTTTGATCAGGGTTGACCAATCTGCTGCACGAGATAGCTGATTCCAAAGGTGAGAGTTAACAGTAAGATAAATTGTTCTTACGAATGTAGAATATTATGGATTTAGTTCTAAAGTGTTGAGTTGTCGATTTTATATGACCAGGCTCATTGATTTGGTTATAAGGTAATGATGCAAAGACTCTGTAACTTACTGTAGATTAAGAGCTTCTCGGTCTTTCTTCCATACTCCGTATCATAAATGATACGGGTAGTTGACAGTCTAGATTGGAAGACCTGATTCGAGGACTTCAATCTAATGACATTAAAGTTGTATCATTTAATGGTATGGGGTATGGAAGTCGGACCCGAGTTTCTCTTAAAACCTCCCCAAGTTTGAAGGTGAAATTTATAAACTACAATTATCTCGATGAGGTTTTGGGTAATTATACTTGACTTGTCTCAAAAGGAGTCGATAACGTTGATTTCTTTTCTTCTTGGTTAAAGCGTATTCAGTTGCAGAGTTATGGCGATTTAGATCATGATAATCTGAAAAAATAGGTATATGATAAATGCTTTGTATGACTGATTTGTGTATTAAACTACTGCGCAGGTTGTGGCTCCTGAAATTTGTACATGACAATCCTTGTGGAAGAGTTGCTGGTATTGGAGTATTCGGCATGACGGCAGCTGAGTTTCCGGAGAGCACAGATGCAGCATGTTTCCTCTTGAGGCCGGTGACGAACTTGAGCACAAGCACTTCATCAGGAATCTTTTTACTGTAAATTGGTAGCGGGTTTTTGCTAAGTATTGAAATGAATCAAATTGCTGTATGAGCTGTTATCTGGCTCCACTTCAACATATTTTTACTGCAGATCGATGAATAAATGCATGTTTTTGACTTCGAATCAGAATATATGTGCACAGATTTCTGAGTTGTGTCGCTACTTCAATATCGCGAAATAAATGTGTTTTATTTGGTTGACAGAGAGGTCAAAAACAACTAAGATGGACATAAATAAATGACTCAAAATTTTCAACATAACAGTTTGGTGAACACATTCGTCGAACAAATATAAAAGGTCAAAAACTGCAGAAACATTTCTGCATCAAGAAAGCCATGAAAGCACCTGTAGACTACCTTTCTAGACTAATTGCCACCCACGACTCCATTGATACAACGGATAACACAATCAGATTGTCGTTGAACAGGCAAATGATTCTTCTGAAACGAAGGAAACAAGATCACGGTGACCAGATACTGGTCTTCTTAGCATTTGTTCTATGCGTGATGGTAGTGATGCAACTTGTACAACAACACTTTTCCAGCAGCATTTCCTACAGCCATGAAACCTCCACCGGGACTGAAATCCAAACAGCGGGGATAATGTATGGACCTTCTCGGTGGAGGCCAGTTGGAGAAAACAGTAAATGATGGAACATGTATCAACTTCAAGCTATCCTTCTTCATGCTCGAACAAATGGCCAGTATTTGAGCATCACCGTTGAACTTGAGAAAGTCTACTTTCGTTGTAAGATTCTCGATGGTCTTGATGGGTTTTCTCTTGCCCCCCAAAAAATCCTCTCTATTGTAAATGTTGACAATCCCACTGTCTGAACCAGCAGCAAACAATGTTCCAGTTGGAGATGTACAAAGAGATGTTCCATTTATGCAACCTTCATCAACAGCCTTATGGATGCAAGCCCCAGTTCTCAGATCCCAGTGGTAGACCTGTCCATCTCCGCCAGAGCTCAACAGTTGCTTCCCATCATTGGTAAAAGCTAAAGAACGAACAGTTCCATTCATCTTTAGTGTTCGGATCAATTCCTTCGTTTTAGAGGAAACCAACAGGATATAGCCTTCATTGCCCACAAAAGCAATTGTACTAGAGTCAGGGGAAACTTCAAAAAATTCCAAGCTTTTCTCCTCTCTACCAACCAGGGGTCCAATTTTATCTACTTTCGCCTTCACTAAGTCAAAGCTGTAAAAGAAGTTCCTCCTTCCAGCTATAATAACCTGAGACCCATCAGGCAAAAAAGACGCCTTTCGAATGGGACAGTCATCAAGGAAGATGCTTTCTATTTTAGTATTCCGCTTGCCATCAATTTGAAAAAACCTAAGCCTTCGATCCAACCCAGCAGCAAGAAGCAACTGCCCGTTTCTATGGAACTGCACTGAGTTTATCGGACCATTAGAAGGTTCCTCTGCATTTGCATTTAGAAGTGCTGAATATTCAAGAAGTCCAGGCAACAACTTTGAACTGCTCTTCACAACAAGTTCCTCATTCGTTCGAAGGAGATCATCAACAGATTCTACACCCTTGTAGCCACGGGCCACTCCTACCTGATTCTCTTCATCCGACGATTCATCATCAGAATAACTACTCTCCTGCAAGTGCCGATCAAGTTGAGCCCATTCTGTGCCTGGGTTCAGCTTAGCATGCTGAGCCCTCAATCTCGACACGTAATCTGAACCTGAAATCAAACTCTCCTCCTCCTCCTTCCTCAGCTTCCTTAACCTATTAACTTTAGCAATATTTATTTTAGCCTTCTCCTCTTCCTCATCCACCCACACAGGTTTTCTTTCCTGAGTTTCCTCTTCCGATAACTCTCCATCCTCTTCATCAACTGAAAGCACACCACTGGCAGAACGATCCACAAAGAACAAATCCGCTCCATCTCCAACTTCTTCCTCATCCCCCTTTCCAAACTCAAGTGGGGAATTAATGGCTCCAAACAATGAGTCCTCCAGCTGCTCCTTTTCTTTTTGCTCCACTGCCACTTTCTCATCATCTTCCTTACGGGCTTTCTTTCTTTTCTTCGTCCTCACAATATCCAAATCAGTCACTTCTTCATCCCCATTGTCTTCGTTTCCTTGCAGAAGCAAAGGCGGCTCGTCAGTAACACCATCATCATCCCTTTTAGTCTTGCTGGCTTTAAAAGCCGACGGAACATTCTGCGATATTAAACTCATCTTTCACAACAACAATGCGTCTCTGCTTCTGCACAATCAGCGAAACTCCGGTCACATTATATAATAGTAGCAACCAAAACAGCTTCCAAACCATCACTGAGTTAATAATAATTCTTCCTTTAAATGACCAAACTATTCAAAATCTCATCTTGGGCAACTACAAGTAGTTCCGAAACTACGATTACCTAGGGAGTGGAGTTCGAACAGAACTTCGGGTGAAGGATTACAAAACCCTTTCCCCAAAATTATTTTTTAACATAAAACAGTAAATTCCTGAAGTTGTAAGCAAATAAGCGGGAAAAAAAATAAATAAAATTCAGAAAATCTATGCATATAAACATTCAAATGTAAAAATTGCAAAAGGAAAATACAAAAACGTTTAAGAAATCAAACAAAACCAAAATAAAATAAAATGAAAAATAGCAACAAAAAAAAAAAGAAGGAATTTCAGCCATGAAAAGAACCGAGCATAAACAGCCAATAGGAAAAAAAAATTACCACGATGATGAGGTTTCTTGAACGACGGCGAGCTCCCCCGGCGCGAACGGTAGAGAACGGCGGATACAGAGAACAGAGCTAAGCTTTCGAGTGAAACGAGAGAGAAAAGGGGGGCGTTCAGGCGTTGTGTTTGGAGTTGGAGGCAAGGGTTATAAGCCAAACGAAGTCGTTTCGCAGTGTGCTTGAATTTCAAAAGAAAAGTAAAAATTAAATAGTGTTAGGTTTCAGCTAGTAGAAATTTGGGCTTTTCCTTCGGTCAAAACGGATTTGGGCTTTTTAAACTTGTAGCCTCAACTGTAGACCCACCCAACCCAATAACAAAAGAGTTTTTTTTTTTTTTTTTTAGATGTGATCGTTAAATTGTCATACAGGATTATCAATTCACTTGTATCATAAATTCATAATAAGTAAATTTACTTAGGCTTTTTAGTCAAAATGGTTCTTAAAATTGGCATAACTCTTTACTTTGGTCTTTGAGATTTTAAATCGATAGCACTGGTTCCTGAGTTTATTCACAATCAATCATTTTGTTACCCTCAATTATTGTCAAATCATTGCGGGTAACTGTTTATTAAATTTAGGGTATTTTAGTCATTTTATTATTATTTCACAGAGATTTTGATATTGATGGTGGACAAATTCAAAGTGAGGAGTTATGCCACTTTTAATGACTATTTTGACTAAAATGCTATTTATTTATTGATCTTTTATCCTAAGTATGTGAGAGCATAATTATTTTTTCTTTTTATAAAAGCAGTAATGGAGTTGGAGAATAGGGGAATCTAAACGAAATCGAGGATGCATGAATAATTGCTCTAAACGACTCTCAGCTCCGTTACGTAGTGTTTTACTTCTTAAGCTAGTTGAAATATTATGTACAACAGAAAAAAGGGAAAAGCTATATTACTATTCCGTAACAATGTTATCAAATAGTACTATTATTATATGGACAAAATATTGCGATGATATCGATATAATGTAAATATTTGTTGCCATAATGGTATTATTCGCACTACATGAATCGAATTAATATTGGCAGAAATACTTGCCTTTAAAATTCACTGATAGGAGCAAATACATTGAAAAATTGCCCCTAATAAAAAGGAGTAGCAGAAAGTAGATTCACTTCTAAAATAACCATTACAATTGTTATTAAAAGCGAAAAATGTCATATATCCACCCCTATTGTTTATTGTTGCCACACATCATTACAGGTAGAAACATCCTCCCTTTTATTTCCGCATCTAATATAACGCTCCTAATACTCACTTTTCTTGTAGTGTCGATATCTTTCAAAAAAAAAAAAACTGGTGACAAGCCACGGTTATCCATCCCTTCCAATCCCGGAGAGGTTATGGAGAATTTCATTTTACACGTGACCACGGTCAAGCAAAGCTCAGAGTATTGAACACAGGACCTCCCACATTTATTTATTTATTGGGAAACCGCAGTTTACGCCCTTACCACTAGACCACTTGATGTGGTTCTTTTTTCTTTTAGAGCTAGTTGATGAAACGGTATGTGCATTGAAATTTCGTGCATTGTCACACAGCACTCTTCGTTTTATTACATTTTTCGCAAACATCAACATTAACAATCCTTCACATAAACCCTACTATATATACCGTTGAAGAAGATTGTAATGCTAATTAGTGATCAGAAGCAAGGCCTAGTTGCTTGAGATGGTGGTGTATGTCTTCGGGGTGATGATCGTCGAGTTTCGGCCGTTCGGCCTGGATCCACCGGCCGTCCTTGCACCTCACCATGCCCTTGTTATGATCTTGCCTCCAGTAAGGTGGAACCAAGTAATGGTCTTTCAAAAAATCCGAGGCTTTGTTCACCAGTGCTGGGTCTCTTCCACTGGCTAGCACAAATCTGTGGCCTTTTCCATGGTACCTGCATGAAATATTTTGAAATCAAACACAAGTTTATTTTAGGAAAAATTAGTATCTGGTCCTTAGTTTTTAGGGTTCATTGACTAAGACCTTATTAGTTCTCAAATTTTGATTCAAGTCCCTAGCATTAATGTGATAATGAATTTACATGTTTATTATATAATTTTTTAGTATAAAAATTAGTAATTAATTTAGGGTTTAATACTCACACCTCTATTAAACTTCTAATTAATTTTCAATTCAAACATTTCCAAAATAATAAAAAATTAAATTAAATTAAGTTTGTACCTATTAGTTTTTTTTTATATATAAAAAGATTCTCAATTTTTTAATCTTAAATGTACCCATTCATATAATTTTTCAATTTTTTTAATCTTAAATGTACCCATTCTCAAATTTATCAATTTGTTATATGTAAAATGTACCCTTTTTTAATATAAAATCCATTCAAATTTTTTAATCCATGTTTAAACTTATATGGGTACATTCTTTTTCGTTGATTTGAGAATGTATCCATGTTTTGGTACAATAATTTTTTTTGTTAATTTTGGTTAATGTACCCATACATATATGTACACACACACAATATAATAGAGAGTATAATTTATATTTTATTATTTTTAATCCCATAAATTATGGGTTTTATTTAAAATCTCATTAATATAAACAATTACAAATTTCAATTTTTAATTTTTAATTAAAAAAATATAGTAACTTACATTATTACATTAATGTCAGGGATCTCAATCAAAAACTAAAAACTAACAAAGTTTCAATCAAAGAATATTGATAGTTAAGAACCGCATCCAAAGTGTCCCTTTATTTTATTTTATTTTTCAAAGACTTGTTAATTAATTACTATTTATGGCATTCACTAAACATGCATATATAAAGTGTGTTAGCTGGAAATCTTTCTTTCCTGCTCAAACCATATAATATTTAAACTAGTTGATAAAATATTTACTTACAAGTATAATTATATAGATATATGGAGCACATGACCTTATTAATTTATTTGAAACTTACATCCAACCAAATTATACTCGAAACACGAAAAATATCTCGATACTCATATCTTGTAATTTAATTTTGTAGGGGGTCCTAAAATTGAATAATGCAAAAAGAAACCCTAATTCTACAACTAGTGATGGGTTTTTTTTTTTTTTTTTTTTTTTTTTTTTGTCAATGTTAGATTAAACTCATAGATTAAAAGACAACAACGGTAAGAGGATTTCTGATTTATTTTCCACAATTTCCTGTTTCTAGTTATTTCATTTAAAATTTTAAATCTTGATGCAATGTAAATTAGTAATTTATCGTCCGAGAAATAATGTGTTCATATTTATTGATGATATTGTTAATTAAGTTTTACTAACCCGTCGAGCAAATGCAAGTGAGCCTCCAAATTATGGGCGCAACCAGGGTCATTCGTCGGCTTCAAAAAGGGCGAGTTTTTGTGATCCAACTCAAGTTGTACTCCGACATGCGAGTAGCTCCACGGCAGGCCCTCCGCTAACTTCATGAGCCTCGGCGCTACGTGTTCGTTAAAGAACAGCCCGGGCGACTTGGGGACCACATCGTGAACGTTCACCACTCTCAACACTTTAACACCCAACGACTCGAGCCGCTCCTTAAACCGCACGTTCCCAACCCGAGGACCCGAATACGACAATACGGATACGGGCACGACCCGCCCGTCCGACATCACGTTCAAACCCGTTTCGGTTATGTCGTACGCGCTCAAAATTGCCAACGCGCTCCCGAGGCTGTGCCCAGTAATCGTGATGCTCAATTCCTCGTCCGAGTATTTCTCCACCAACCGTTTAATCTCCGTCAAAATCTGCTCCCTCGCCGAGAATTGGCAAAATCGGCACGTCGCGTCTTTATCGGTGTAGAGATCCAGAAACCCGGATTCGACTTTTACAGTCTGATCCGGGCACGGGATTCGATTCGCGGAAACCGGCTTTAGAAAGTCCATTAAGTCGACTATCCACTCGAGGCGGGTGACGGTGCCGCGCCACGCAATACTGATGTCTCGGCGGCCCAAACGCGCCGACGTATCGTCGTCCGAAACGGCGACATATCCAATCCAGTTGGCGTTTTTGCTCCAGACCTTGGGCCAGCGGGACTTCTTGAAGAAGTTTGGGAGGTTGATATTGGACGTGGCGAAGAGGTAGCACGACACGTGGTAGCCGTTCTGGGCCATGCCCAGGGACTCGAAGAAGGCGTGGCGCGTGAAGCGGCAGCTGCCACAGTACTTGGAGAAGGGATCGAAGTCGAAGGCGTCGTAGCAGGCCTGGGCCATCTCGCCATAGCGGATGAGCTCAGATCGGAGGAGGGGGTCCATCGGGTCGAGTAACCCGACCCAGTCATCTTGACCGTGGAGTTCCCGCCAAACATCGGACAAACGACGCTCGTTTTCGTGAGTGGTAGTGTTGGTCTCTCGTTCATTTTGGTCGTCCTCTTCTTTGCTGTGGGCTCTTTCTTTTTCAAGCTCGGTGATGATGGAGGGTAAGGAGTCAGTGGTTTTTGAGTGGAGGACTTTGGCGGCGACGGTGGAGGTTGAAACGGTGAGTTTCGAGGTTCCAAAGGGGTGTGATTTGTAGGCTGATAAGTTGAGTTTTGTGAAGGGAAGAACGGTACAGGATAAAGAAATGGCCGCCATTGGAGACGATGATGAAAGAGGTGGTGAGCAACTCAGCGGTGAATGACGCAGAGAGCAATGTTTTGTCTGTAAAAGAAAGTGGATGACGCAGAGACCAATGTTAACATTTAAGTTATAAAAGAAAACAGTAATGTTATTTTTACTATGTTTTTATACTATATTTATATATGTAGCATATGTGGACAACTACATCATTTCAATTTATTAGAATTTAATTTAAATTAAAAATCATTTAATAAACCAATAATTAAAAAAAAATTGAAATTAAATAGTGATTTTGGTATACGATGAGTCTTCTCTTTTATTTTCCGTTTCTTCTTCGACACTAGTTTTTTCACTCTATTTTTTCATGTCTGTCAAATTCACCGCAATCTAAATTAAATCTGATACGTTCATGCGCTGCCCTATTTGGATTATTGGTACGCAACTATGGATGCCTCCATTGTAAGTTTCTTAACATCCATCAATCCGCATATTATTTTCCTTTCAGCCTTTGTTAAACTGGAGTGGATTGTCTGCCCTCCTATTTTCATACTCTTCTCATCCCTTCATGTTAAACTAAGATGCTCCTGGAGACACGGAAACTAATCATTACTCAAATCTCAGAAACATGACAAGACAACTCCAGTGAGAAGCAAAAAGCATGACGGAGTAAAATCAAAAGAATAAATAAACCTAGCGGACATGGCTTAGGGCTGGTTTGGTATTACTGTGCTTTGAAAAAAAACTGCTGTGAGAATAAGCGGATGTGTTGTGAGAATAAGCGGCTGTGAAATAAATCAGCAAAGTGTTTGGTAAACTTTTTTGTAAAAGTGCTTTTGAAAGAAAAGAAAAAACAGTTTGATAGTGGGTATTTTCATTAAAGGAGCATTGTAGCTCCGTGTGCTTTGAAAAAAAACCAGTTTTCCAAAGCTGCAAATATCAGCTTCAGTTTTTTCCTTTGATTTCAGCTTATTCTCACAGCAGCTTTCAAAATAAACCTTTTTTTTTAGTTTACCAAACACCTAAAACCCTCACAGCTTTATTTCAAGAATGTTTTTTTTTTAAGCACCTCACTCCAAACCAACTCTTAACTTAAACGCATCGTGAATTGGCCTTGCTGACTCGGGAATTGATTGTGACAACTCTACGAAACTACTGAGGTTAAGATTTGGGTCATGTGCAATTTCCGCAGGATACCCATCAACCAGTCTGCCAACACTCGACAACGTAAAAGTATAAATCCCTTTTTAGTTTAGATTGTGACTTGAAAAAATGGCGTGAAAGACTGCAGTGGAAGAAGAAACGGGAGAAGAAGTTGAACGTGAAAGGAAGGGAAAACTTCTCATATGCTATAATCATCATTTAATTTCAGTTTTTCTTAATTATTGATTTATTAAATGATTTTTAATTTAAATTAAATTTTGATTAATTTAAATAATGTGGTTGTCCATATCATATGTCACATAAGATGATATATAAATATGATATAAAAACATGGTAAAAATAGAAAAAGAAAATTATTGGTAATTGCATCTAAAATATTCATAATATATCGATATTTCCATCGAAATTTCTGTGTTTCTGGACTACTGATATTTTGTTGGACTACCGATATCATCGATATTTTAGATCTTGCTAGGTCACTCATGTATCTTACCACGCAATGTATAAAGTGTAAAATATTGTAATAATTCATTATATATAAATGATTATGGTGTGTTTAAACTTCTTTCATTAATTACTACATATGTTCTACACTCACAATGTTTGCCAACTCGCTATATAATCAACTTAAATCAGTTATATCTATCATGCAATGTATTTCCTTCCAATTTTTTGTGATAAACTAATAGATAATTGACTAAATAAACATCCTGCAAAGTTTCAATAAAAATTTCCAAGTTTTTCTTACAATTTCCGTGGTTTTTATTTAATTTTTATCGATATCGATAATATCACGATATTTCAATCGAAATTTCCGTGCTTTTGAACTATCGATATTTAATACCTTGCATTATATTAATTAATGGCAAGTACGTGTTTGATGAATATTTTAGTAGCCACATGTGGTTCACGAGGAGGGTCGATCTTGATTGGTCAAGGAAGCCCACGCTGACCAGTCACTATATAATTTCCTCATTACCTCTCACACAAGTCAATCATCACCCACGCTTTGATTCACATTCATTGCTAAGGAGAATTGAGATTGAGTGCAACTAACGTTAATTGTTAGTCTGTTAATTTAATATTTGCGTAATTTATAAAATTAACTAATTTGACAGGGTTTTAAGGGGTGGCGTTTTATTTGTTTTGAATTTTGTTTATTTTTTAATGATATGGTATTGTATATGAGGTTTTTAGGTTTAGCATACATATCGAATGTGAGTAACAATTCTCTCTTATTATCATCGTATACGTCATGTAACAACTATAATAGAGTAGCACTTTTAATAGTTCTTGTATTATTGCCAAAAGCTGTGTTATGTAATTACACATATAGCTAGTTGTAGGTCCTCGTCCAGCACATGTCTTCTTGTCATTTTGTTTAGAATACTGAGATTTAGTAAGTGTGCTTAAGCTGGACAAATCTTGGATATAGAAAATAAATCACCTCATGTTTATAAATTGTAAGGAACTATATATATATATATATATATATATATATATATATATATATTGTTTTCTTTAGTCGAAGAGCTATATATAATATATGGTATATAAGATATTCTTATCGATTTTCGTTTTTTTTATGCCAACGAAATCCATGCATCCAAGATATTCAAGAACCAAACTAGTTTTGAATTGTTGTAATATGTCTACCAAAGAATCCCTATGAAATGTTTGGAAATTTATCTGTTAGTATTATCTGAAATTTAACTCTATTTGTGTAAGTTTATATTACGTTGTCAGTTCCAAGTCACAACAAATTAAGAGATAGAGGGCGTCAGGCAGTGGCGGATCTAGGATTTTAAACTTGAGGGGTCCCAATAATAAAAGTCAAAAAATTTATAGACAAAATAGCATTGAAAAGTTAAATATAATACATTTCATTCAAAAATCATACGCAAAACAACATTACAAGCTATAAAATCATAATTCAAGCAAAATCATAATTCAAGCGTCCACGACGAGATTTCATAGTCTGAAAATGTTTCATGATAACTTCTTTACCAATACATGAAAACACATATTTCTCAATGTAAACAACTAAGCTATCACTCAACCATTGACCTCCCATTTTGTTGCAAAGTTGACCTTTAATGATATTCATAGCGGAAAATGTCCTCTCTACTGAAACGGTTGCAACCGGTAAAACCAAAGTCAACTGAACAAACAAATATACATATGCAAATGTTTGATGCAACCCTTTCTCCACAAAACATATACCAATTAACCAATAAACAAAAATTTCATCTAAATTCCAATGATAAAATGAGTGTACAAACATGAAACATATCAACAATCATATCAATAATAGACTGAAAATCTCCATCAATATCTAATATAATTTAATTGAGATTAGATTAGAATTCCAAAAAACTTACTTGAATTTTGAACCAAATAATGGTGGAGTGGAGAATTGAAACAAGTGGAGGTATGATATTGGACTTATGTAATTAGGTCACGGGTGGGATTAGAAATTTAGGGTTTTGAAATTTGGGGGGGGTGGGGGGAAGAGGGAACCAAATAATGGGGAATTGGGGGAAAAGCAGCGGGGAAAAGAGAACATTGGGGAAATATGTGGGGCTCAGGGGCTGGGCTTTAAAATTAAAAAAATATGGAGTAATTAGTCATGGACAAACGACAGCGTTTTGTCTTTTTCTATTTTTTTTTTTAACCTTAAAACAATTGGCCAAAATTGTGCCGTTTTGGACCAATTGTTAAAAGTCCTATTTTATTTCTTCTCCCCGTTGTCTTCTTCTCCGTAGCTCTGTCGCAACCTGCACAGTAGCACAAACCTCGTGTTTGAGGGGTTCTCCGGAAAAATTTTAGCAGCTATTTAGGGTCGTCAAGGGGTCCTAGGACCTCCCAAGTCCCTTTGTAGATCTGCCACTAGTGTCAGATAGTCCACAACCGCCATTTCGCTTTTCATGTCAAATTTATAGGATAATGAATCTTAAACAAAATTGCACTAAAATTAGGTTGTCACCCAAAAATGACGCAATGTGTAGCCTGAACACAATAATAAATGAAGCCGACTCCGCTTAACGTGACAAAACTTAATTAGTGACGCATTGTATGTGATGCTATCATATTCATGCTAGAAAGTAGAAAGGAAAGAGTAGTTATCATGTCTACTCGTCTGTTGGTGATGGTGGTGGACTTCACCAGGATGTAATTAATTAACGGAAATTAGTAATAAACAACTTAAATTAAAAGTTTAAACTCACGATGATTTGACCGTTTACTGGCTAATTGCAGTACTAATTAGCAGTAAAAAGTAAGACCAGCTAAGCAAAATAATTAAGGGTCAATATCCAAACGACTCAACTTGTCAATTTTTTACCGTAAGTGGCGTTATTTTTCGGTAAGCTAATTCTTAATGTAATCTATCCACTTTATTTTATAAAATTTCTCTACCTTCTGATAAAAAAAAATATAAAAAAACCTTGTCAATTTTTGAAATTGGGAATATTGTTGGGAAAGATTTGTAATGATAACGTTATGCATGCTTGAGAATAAAACGTGGAGAGTTTTTGTTGGTGGAGAATTGAAGGGTGTGTTTGGTATTTTACTTGAATCCAAATTTTTTAACTAAAAAATAATTTTCAAGTTTTAGGCTTTAAAAACTTGTTTGGTAGGACTATTTTCAAAAATTAAAATCAAGACTAACTCAAAAATATAATTTATTATCTAAAAACATAAAAAGTGAGTTTTTAAACTTAAACTCTCTCATTTCTTTTCTTTCACTCCAAATCTATCTCTCTCTTTTTTCTTTGTTCTATCTCCACTTTTTTTTTTTTTTTGAACTTTAAGGAAAAGCTCTCGGTACTGTTCACTTTAACGAAAAACCACATTTTTACACTAAAAAGTCAATCATGGTACTATTCATTTTACCCTTTATTTTGTTCTTATCGTTAAAACTCAAAGTTTTCAAGCAATTTTCATTAGTTTTCCTTTTCTTTTTTTTTACTTTTTTCGTCTCTCATCTAATTCGCTATCTTCATTCTCTCGGTTCTTTCTCACTCCTCTTTCTCTCTATCTCATCTGATCCTCTCTCTTTTTTCTCTTTCCTTCAATCATCTCTTACTTTCTTTTATCCTCTCTCCTATTTCTTCCTCTCTTGCGACCCCATCTTTTTAGATCTCTTTATCTAGTTTAAGTCGTAAGATTTAAAAATTTTAAATCGCAAACCAAATCAAGTTTTTGAGTCTTAAAGAAAATTATTTTCGAGAAATATTCTTAAAAAATGTTTTGAGAAATGATTAAAATTTTCAAATAGGATACCAAACAGTCCCGAAATAATTCGAAGCAGTGAGAGGCGTGAGAGGTGGAGGACCCAATTTTATGATATCTAGCGTACCAAGATATATACTACTAGTTTTCAAATGTCACTCAAAGAATCTTAAATGAAATTGCGTCAAAGTTAGGTCGTTAGTCAGAAGTGACGCACTATATAGCCCGGGCACAATTATATGTGAAGACGACCCTGCTTAATGGGACAAAGCTTGGTTATTGTTGTTTTATCATTATCTAAAATTTAATATAGATCAATTGCCTTCGCCTTCATAACTTTTGGATCAAATATTGAACACAGGTTGGTGTGCACTGACTATTTCTTAAGCTAAATATAGTATCTCTCCAAACGACCATTCTTCTCTCTCATCTTCTTGAATTGTCTCGACACTTTCTCACATTCTAAATGCCTTTTCTTCTTAAGCTAAATATAGTATCTCTCCGTATGTTTAAACTCACGAAGATTTGACCGTTTACTAGCTAATTTCAGTCCTAACTAGCAGCAAAAAGTAAGATCAGCTTGGCAAAAATAATCAAGGGTCAATATCCAAACGACTAATCTGTCAATCTATGAAATTGGGAATAAATATCGTAGGGAAAGATTTGATAACTTTATGCATGCTTGAGAATAAATATCTATGAAGTGATGACTTTATGCATGCTTGAGAACAAGACATGGAGAGTTTTTGTTGGTGGTGGGTTGAAATAATTCGAAGCGGTAGTGGAGAGTTGAGAGGCGTGAGAGGTGGAGGACCCAATTTTATGGTAGCTAGTGTACCAAGATATGTACTACTAGTTTTCAAATGTCACTAAAAGTTAAATCATCTCCCCCACCAAGATAATTATTTATTTTCTTTCACTATTTTGAGAAGCCATACAAAAAAGATTATTTGTTTTCTTCTCTTTGTCGAATCACCTATTTATAGAGATACAAAAGAAAATAATAACTCATAATCTTTTGTTTTCGCGAAATTTTCAAGTTTTACAGAATGTCTTAATTAATTTGACTTTTTAACCAAAATAGTTTATGAGATTGTTATAATTTTTTATTTTGATTTCTGAAATTTAAAATCGGTATAAATGATCTCTAAAATTGTCCGCGTTAATTATTTTGATGATTTCATAAAAAATTTCTGTTAAATTGAAGAAATCACTTGTCCAAATGAAGAGTTTTCAAATGTCACTTAAAGCATCTCCCACCAAGCTAATTATTTATTTTCTTTCACTATTTTGAGAAGCCATAAAAGATTATGAAGTTCTAGTAGACTTTGAAAGCAGAGTGGGCCAAACTTTTTAGCCAGTTTCTCTTTCATTAATTCTGGCCCATTGTATATGTCATTATCTAAGTTTGGGTCGTCTTCATTTGGGAAGGGTCGGAAACATGCTCTATTATCATATTAGGATAAAAAAAACTATGGAAATTTTTTATTTGTATTCTTCCTTTTGTGGAAACACTTATTTATAGAACAAAGAAAACAATAACTCGTCACTTCGTACTACAGTCTAGTAGTATTTTTCTTCACTTGTAAGTGAGAGGTCTTAGATTCGATTTTCGCCAAAGACGAATTTGAATTACATTATTGCTAGCTCATTGTGAGGCTTAGCCCATCCCCTCTCTCTTAGTGTAGATAATATCATTTGTTAAAAAAAAATGAAAAAAAAAAAAACAGTAACTCATTACCTATGAGTGGTGTTATACCCACCCATCATCTTATCTCCCCACCCACTTTATCTTCTCACCCTTCATAAAAAGTGAAAAAACATGTAAACTCTTTCCCTCCCCACCAATATTCCCAAAATAATCCTACATATTTTTTTGTTAGATTTAAAACAGTTATATAATTTTAAAAAGCAATTATTATTAAGACCTTAGTTAGTTACAACAATGGAGGATGGGTGCCATTCTCACTGACTTGAATTTGTTCTCATCCTCTCTTTACACCCCAAAGAAAACTGCCATCGACACCCCCAAACCCTCAACCCAACCACACCAACCCCCCCCCCCCCCCAAAAAAAAATCCCATCTCAAACGTACCAAACCCCTCAAAACCACACCACACCAACACCTAGTTCGCCACCTCGGTCGCCAACCATCGCAATACCACCATGCCTCAAAACCGCTATGGTGCAGAATCTCTATCATTATCCACTTTAACATAAATCTTCTATAAAATCTTCCCTGAAATCCTCGTGAGGAGAATTCTAACAACTCACTCAATATTGTGTTTCACCTTCCTCAACTTTGGTTCATTCGCAACCAAAGAATATGAAACCAGTAAATGGAAGGATGGGAAACCCAAAACCACCATATCCTTCGATACAAATACAAATACTGACAAGGATTTTTCATTGTATTGGAATGTTCATTAAGGCTAAAGCAATCGCCAACTTCTCACTATGATGTTTTAGGTTTCAAAACTTTAAAGTATATAACTAATAATTATGTGGCAAAACTTGATTGGTTGGTTTTTAGATATTTGAAGGTCATTTTATACAGGGATAAATTTGTCAATAAAATTATTATTTCCAAGTCGGTGAGAAAATAAGACAATGGAGTGGGCTTAGTAGCATTTTTATCTATTTACAATAAATCATAATCTTTTATTTTCGTGATATTTTCAAGTTTTACATAACGTTTTAATCAATTTTGTAAAGAATGTAGGATTGAAGAATTAAAGGAATAGAAATGACGGGTTTTTTGGTACAAGGGTAAATTCAATTACCAAACAGAAAACTTACACAACAAAGTCTCAAACCAAATGTTTCCCCAAAAAAAATAAAAAAAGGTTCAAACCAAATACACAAGAGAAAAGTGGACCTTACAAACAATAAAAGCACACCAAACAAACCTAGCCTTCTGCTACTACCATTGCTGCAGCACCACAGAAGCATCACAAACCATGGAGCCCAACGAACCCCCGAAATCGGACCAAATAACGCCTCAGATATGGGAGGAAGGAAGACTCCATGATCCATCAAAGAAACCCTCTCTGAATACAAAGAAGAAAATAAAGAAGCTTGTGAGATTCCCACAAGCGACACTACCAACAAAGGCAGACCGAGAGAAGGTGGTGGTGCATACACCCAAACCGATATGCATACCAGGACTCTACACACCTTTTGGATGGACCATTACAGATCACGATCAAAAGTGACTGCATATCGAATTTGGGAAGAAAATGGTGAAGGACGGAGCCAAGTTGAAGATAAAGGAGATCAAAATTGCGCAGGATGGATGAGGGACATGAAGATGGAGGGATGGATCTGAGGACATAATTTAGTTGGAACGATGGCTATTGGGGTGGATAGATCACACTGTCAAAAAAGGACTACCATCGACCCTGATCATAGCTAGGGTCGACAACCGAGCGGAAAATCAAGACGGGAAGCCTCACACAAGAGGAGATAAAGAATCTCACCGACACGAAGAGCAAATGAAGTTTAACCCCAACTGATAATATAAATGAAGGGTTTATAAGAGAATGAAGTTATGAATAAGTTTGAATTGTTAGGATTAATTTAAGAAAGATGGGAAAAGTAATGGTAGAGAGAAATGCAGCTAGACTGGTAGAGTTGATCTAGTTTCTTTTTAATTCCTTATGTGCATGTGTATCATGCAACTTTTGATGGAGAAAATGGCTGCCTTTTAATTAAGGGTAAATTACATAGTAGCCCCTCAGGTTTGAGGTCTATTACAATCTCATACAACGTCTTTAAAACATTTCACTTTCATACATCATGTACCATTTTATTTCAAAATAATACATCCGTTAGATTTTCCGTCCATTAATCTGTTAAATGTTGACGTGGCTGCCACATTTGTGCTGATGTGGCTGCCAAATATGTGCCACGTGGCAAAAATAATAATTTTTTATTTTAAAAAAAAAAACCTAAATCTTCTAAATTTAAAAAAAAATAAAAACCCAGAAGCTGAACAAAACCCCACCCCCGTGAACCCCCCTCAGCCTTCTTCTTCCCTGCTCCCATCTTCCCACACCCCATACCTGCACCAGAGAACAACCCGGATCCCATATCCCCGCGAAACCCATACCCCATACGACCACCCCCCAACCCAGATCCTATTACCACGCCCCCCCCCCCCGGCGCGAAACCTAACCCATATCCCATTACCACCCCTCCGGCGCGAAACCCATATCCCCCCCCCCGAACTGCAAGGACGTCATCCTCACCCGCATCATCTTCGTCGTCAAAGACGACAACGAGCAGGAGCAGCAAGGCGACGATGAGAAATCCCGGTCGACGGCGAGATCAGGTGGTGACGAAGGACCTCCATGAGGAGCAGAGGGATCAGAGAGAGAGCTCTGCGGTACAGGCCGCGATGCAGCGCAGGACCCAAATTCACCGCCACGGAGACGACCAGAACGTTGAGCCCATTCCGACCCAACCCCTCATCCTCAATCTCTTTTGGTTTATAAAGATATTGACGACGAGGATCGTAGTTTTGGGGTTATTGAGTCGAATTGCGATGTGGGTATGGAGGGTTTAGACCTCGATTTGAGTTTAGGGTTAGGGTCGGGATTGTTGTTTGGATGGGGACCTCGATCTGATGTGGGTCGTCGCGGGGGGGGGGGGGGAGGTAGTAGGTCGTGTGGGTTTTCAGGTAGGTCGTACAAAGAAGGGGATCTGGGTTGCGGGGAGGTGAGGGGGTGAAGGTGGGGTGTGGGTTTTCATGTGGGTTGCAGAGAGGTGAGAGGGTGGGGGTGGGGGTGGGATGTGGGGTTGCGGAGAGAAGAGAGGAGGATGAGGGAAGGTTTCAGTTTTTTTTTTAATTTTTTTTATTAATTTTAATATTTAGAAGATTTAGGTTTTTTTTTAAAAAAAATTAAAAAATTATTATTTTTTCCACGTGGCAGCCACATCAGCACAAATATGGCAGCCACGTCAGCATTTAACAGACTAATGGATGAAAAATCTAACGGAGGTGCTATTTTGAAATAAAATGATATTGGATGTATGAAAGTGAAATTTTTTAAAGTTGTTGTATGAGGTTGTAATAGACCTCAAACCTGAGGGGCTACTATGTAATTTACCCTTTAATTAAAGAAAGTTGCTAACTTAATTGGCTAATCAAAGCGTGTGATGATGAAATAGCAAATAGAAGTAGCAAAAGTTGCTCCGTGTCCGACTCTCGGTTGCAATTTGCTTTCGACTGTTGGTTTTCAGTTTTCAGGGGTGGTGAATTTTTCTTCATTTACTCTAAACTAATTTTTACCATCCGAACATCACAAACGAAATCGTTCATTCTCTATATCATCATTTAAAGATCAAATTTGTAAAAAATCATTCAATTTTGAGATTGTTTAATCACTCATGCATTTCCTTGAAACCAATTCGTTATCTATAAAGGATGAAAATAAAACAAAAAATTATGAGTTAATTGTAAATAGATTATGAGTTACTGTTTCTTGATCTGCAAGGGTAGTCCCAAGGGTAGTATCTCTACTTGAATATGATCCTAGTCACCAAACAAGTCAGGTAAGATGAGGCCAGAGAAAACAAGATCCAAATGGTCCATGCTAGTGGTGAAACAATAGGCCCACAGTGGGTCGTTCCTTTTTATTTTTTTTATTTTTATATCAAAATTTCTTCATTTTTTTCTTAAATTAGAGAATACAGGTAGGGGTGGTTCGGTATGGGATCCCATACCGAAACCCTTGTCCTGATTCTCAAACCGAAATTTTCGGGAATCCTAATTTCAATACCGATCCCAAACCAAATTTTTGGGAATCCCGAAATAATTTCGGGATTTCGGAACAAATCGGAAATCCCGAAATGGTTTTGGGCTTTTGGACCCAATTTGACATAGTTTCATATGCATGCATGCTGCTAATATATAACCAAAGTAACAATATGCTCACTGCCACAATAATGCCCATTTGAATCCCGAAATGGTTTCATATGCATGCATGCTGCTAATATATAACCAATATGCCCCTGCCACAATAATCCCAATTTGACATAGTTTCATACTTTCATAGTATATAACCAATCTGCCCACTGCCCACTTCCCACTGCCCATCTGTGCACAAATCTGTGCACAATAGAATTTGCCTATTCAATTTCTACTACACATGCATGCAATAAAAATAAATTAAGTACCAAATAATGAACGGTTCAAATAATTTTTTTATAATTAAAAAATAATATATATATATATATTTTTTTCGGTTCGGTATGGGAATACCAAAAAAATGAAATGCAAAACCGAATCCCATACTGAAACTTTCGGTTTGGTTTGGGATTATATCCCAAAAATTTCGAGAATTTTGGTTTGGGATTGGGATTTTTTTGGTTTGGTTTGGGATTTTTGGGATTTTTTTCCAGCCCTAAATACAGGTAGGGTTGAAAGATTTGCATTTGCCAAAAGTCACGTGACAGCTTGGCTTTTGTTCTTCAGCCGCAGTTTTCGCGCTGCTTTTGCCTATCACGTTGCATATTGATCATCAATTTTAATAAATGGCCGGTAAAGGCGCAGATTACGGTTCTCTAATAATAAAAAAAAATATGAAAAGTCTCGGGTTCACTGTTCCAAGTTTGTGAGTCTGCTTGACTGTGACTGCAGGTAAGGTAAAATTTTCTATACCTCTCCGGGCTCGGAAATAGTGAATAACCGTGGCTTGTCACTAGTTGTCCCTCTCTGTCTGATTGAACGAATTAAAAACGATTAATGAACAAAAATTAGGACAATGCTAGTAAAACTTTTAAATCAAATTATGTGTCACCAATAAAAAATAAGCACGTTAACTAACACGTGAGAAATAATTTAATCATCATATCCACATCATTTAGTTTACAAATTTTGATTTAAAATTTTGATTTTCCTAGCATTACCCTAAAAATTAACTTAAATATATTGTACATTACATTGTATGAAAATATTTTGTATTTCAATTCCTTGAACTTAAAACTCAAATCTATCAACCTATGATCTTGTGTTGTGCGTTGTTCATGTAATGAAGCCGCACACTTAGTTACCTTATTTCTCTATTGAACTAGAAGGTTCGTAGTTGAGATCTATTTGAGTTGAGTTACCTTTTCGATACATTATTTGTATATGTGCAACTCAAAGTAACAAAAATCTATGGTTTGACTAGCAACATCAAATCTTGACAATCTAGTTCATAAGATCATGTATAAGGCGTGTGCTACCTGCATATGTTTGTGTACTTTGAAAACTTCCCCTTTTTTGTAACAAAAAAAAATATGTTTCCGTTTTCAATACTTTTCTCAGTTATACAAAAGATATGTGTTTTCTAACCATACTTATCAAAACACTATAAAATAGCCGAAACTTTTCGCCGTTATTTTTTAAACAATTTGACTGAATAACATTGGTGTTTACTATATCATGAAATATAAATAATTCAAATTTAGGAACAAAATTCCAAATTTAGGGTCATATGGAAAATTATCTATCATACAAAATCTAGTCAATTTGAATTTTGAATGCATTTTGCTCGCCTCCTAAAGTGAATGTGACATTTATGCCTCCATTGTTTGCCTTTAGATTTATTTAAATTTTGTAATTCGTGCATGGATCAAATAAACCAAACTACTTTAACGGTAACTAAGGAGATGAATGTAACATCCCACATCGTCCAGGGAAGTGTATCCTGGAAGCCTTATATGTATATTCCAATCTTTACCTAGCACGAGGCATTTTGGGAACTCGCTTAATTTCGGGTTAACATCCCACATCGCTCTGGAAGCCTTATATGTATATTCCCATATTTACCTAGCACGAGGCCTTTTGGGAACTCGTTGGCTTCGGGTTCCATTGGAACTCCAAAGTTAAGCGAGTTTAGGCGAGAGCATTCCTAGGATGGGTGACTCACTGATAAGTTCTCGTGTGAGTTCCCATAAACAAAATCGTGAGGGCGTGGTCGGGGCTCAAAGTGAACAGTATTGTGCTAAGGTGGAGTCGAGCTAGGGATGTGGTGGGGGACCCGGGCTAGGATGTGACAATTTGGTATCAGAGCCAATCCCTAGCCGGAAGTGTGCCGACGAGGACGTTGGGCCCCTAAGGGGGGCGGATTGTAACATCCCACATCGCTCAGGGGAGTGGATAATGAAAGCCTTATATGTATATTTCCATCTTTACCTAACACAAGGTCTTTTGGGGACTCATTGGCTTTGGGTTCCATCGGAACTCCGAAGTTAAGTGAGTTCGAGCGAGAGCATTCTCAGGATGGGTGACTCACTGGGAAGTTCTCGTGTGAGTTCCCATAAACAAAACCGTGATGGCATGGTCGGGGCCAAGGCCGACCCTGAGGGTAGCCCAAGTAGGCGCCCGCCTAGGGCCCCCAACATTTTTTTATATCCTGTAATTAACATATAAATACAAAACAAAAGTAAAATATATCATAATTCATTTGTTAGTGCAATGAAAATGTTGGCTTTTTTTTATTTGGGGTGTTGAGTTGGAAACACGAAGCTGCCTTTTAGTCACTATATTTTTTTTATTTTTCTTGTTTTTCAAATTTATTGCCAATCCATCTGTCTAACTCACAATCCATCTATCCAAATTCATATAAAGTTATAAAACTCAAGTCTCTTTGCAATCTTTTTCTTTCAACTTCTCATTCTCTCCATTCCTATCGAATGTTTAAACCAACTTCTCATTCTTTCCATTTCTATTGAATATTTAAACCAACTATCATATGGTCTTAAAGATTGTACTTTAAGGTAATCAAAACTTTGAATTTATATTTTTCTTTTCAATAACTTTTTATTCAATGGATTATTTTAATATTCAATTTGTTAGTGTGATGTTGATTTTAGAAAGAAAAAAAACATAAGAGAAACAATTGGCGTTGAATTTATTATACTCATTAATCAAGTTTTATTGGTCATTACTCTCTTGATCATCAAGTTTTATTGTTCTTCACTTTCAATCTTAGACACTTGACTGTAAACATTTAGTACATTTGTGTCTAAAAACGTGAATTGTGTAATGTTTAAATAATGTTTGTATATTTATCTTCTTTTGATATTTATTTTTAATGATATTTGATGTGAAAATATAACTTTTTATGTACTTAGCGAATTTTTTTTTTATACAAATCAATATACAAAGAACCGGAGATCAGAGAATTTTAGGGCCCCATTTCGAAGGCTCGCCTAGGGCCCCCAAATTCTCAGGGCCGGCCCTGGTCGGGGCTCAAAACGAACAATATCGTGCTAAGGTGGAGTTAAGCCCAAGATGTGATGGGGGCCTGGGCCGGGATATGACATGAATCACCCTCACTTTGTAGGGGTGAGCAAAGGTGAAATCCTAACAATTCGTCAAAATCATTATTGATATCTGATTTCTTATTCATTTGCTACAAACTTCCAAATAAGTATATATGTGACACGTATTATTAGCATTTTAGTCGTATAAAAATACGGTTGTCCAAAATCATGCTTACAATAAAAAGAAAAATAATTCCCAAAATTAAATGCTGGAAAATCTGATTCTTGAATCGCCATTAATTAAGCATCAATATTTTGGAGGGATTTGTGTTCTAGTTATAAGATTAAAGATAACAGTGTATTTCATTTTTCTTTTATGCCTCGTTTTTTATATTGTTTTCAGGTATCATGTTTGGATTTTGTATTTGTTAACTTATGAATAACATTATTTCCAATTTAAAAAACATAAATTATATTTTACCACACTTGTTTAAAAGACGAGGTTTGAAATTATTATGCGGTTGAAAATTGAGGTTGTATATTAAATATTATTTTTATTATCTATTTGTATTATCTCTTTAATAATAATGAGAATCACTTTGAAAAAATAATATAAATATATAATATATGTAACATTTGTCGGTGGTAAAATATAATTTACCATAAAAAAAACATGCAGAAATCTTTTCCAGCAATAGCCGCATTTTCCACCCACCGTCAGCGCCATTTTCGCCATTTGAAACCTTTACGTCAGGCGAAGACAGGCTCTCTCCTTTGCATTATTTTAATGTTTCAAAACCGGCGCGCGAAATCCCGCTTTTATCTCCCGCGCCTTTCCGACCCCCCACGCGCCTTCTCCCTCTCTCTATATTTCTCACCTCACTCTCTCTCTCAACCTCCTCTCTCTCTCTCTCTACACATCTCAAATCTCCAAAATCCAAAACCATGCAGCAGCGCCACCATCATTACTCAAACCAACCCCATTTCTCCGCCGCCTCGGGTCCCGCCACTCCGTTCGGGTCCCATGTCATCGTCCCCTCCGCCGGATCCGAGTCCAAGCGCGGAAAGAGGCGCGGCAGTTACACCTGCGGCCGATGCGGCCAGCCGAAGAGGGGCCACAAGTGCCACCTCCCTGCCAACTCCACCGCCGATGACGCGTTCGTCGATGAGGCGCCCTCCCCTTCTCTCTCAGACATCCGCCCCCCTCCGTCGCCACGTCAGCCGCCCTACTCCAACCTCCGCCGAGCGCTATCGTTCGATGACGATGTGGATAGTTCTGGAGGCGGCGGTTTTGACTCTCCGGACCTTGAAGAGTTCGGAGACTCCGGGGACGATATAGATTTGGCTACGGGTTTGGGCGGTCTGCCGGCGAGCTGTCTTTGGGAGATTTTGAAGAGGTTGCCGCCGCCGGGGCTGTTGTCGGCGGCGATGGTGTGCAAGGGGTGGAGGGAGACGACAAGGAGATTGTGGAAGGCGGCGGAGATGCTTAGGATTAGGGTTCCGACGAGGGCTCAGGTCGGTTTTGTTGGATCGGTATTGCAGAAATGCCCGGGCCTCGTGAACCTATCTCTTAGAATGGAAAGGTATTAGTGCTCTATGTTTCAGATCTATGGTTTATCCTAACAGATCTGCTTACAGCGATGAGCTTTGAAGATAAAGCAAGATGAGCTTTGAAGATAAAGCAATCTAAACGGAAAAAAAATGAACTCGATATGGACTAAAACTGAAATAAAAGAAAACAATTAAAGGCTAAAACGAAATGGGGTTTTGATGGAATGCAATTGGTAGAATTATACTGAATTGATTTGATCTATAAGGATTTGATCTGATGCAGCGTTGTTTTCGAAATCAGAGAGCTACATTGTAAATTCTTGTATTCTAAATAATGCATCGCGTTTTGGTAATTAATTTGATAAATTTTCTGTTGCAGTGATGTGGATGCAACATTGCTGGCGTGGATTACATTTTCATGCCCAAATCTTGAGTTCTTGGAGATAAATACCGCCGGAAGCGCTATCAATAGGATCACGGGGTATGCTTCCTCTTCTTTTTTAGCTTCTATGTTCCGTTATTCGCAGGTTTAATCGTTTATCTGTTGTCTTAAATTGAGCTGCTGTTTCATTGGGCATTTAGATTGATATTGTTGGCTATTTTCTGTTCGCTACTCTTTGTTGTGTGGTGTGCATTTGATAAAACAGTGCTTGTGTTGGCTGATTAATTCAACCCCTTCCATGATTTTTAAAACTACAGGGATGAACTGGGTCGCTTCGTTGTTGATAGACGATTCCTGAAGAGCCTTAAGATGGAAGGTTGTTCTAACTTAGGTGGATTTTCTCTCTGTTCATCAAGTCTTTCTACAATTTGGCTTTCGGGTCTTTACTCCCTCTCTAAGATGGTGATTATTTTTCTCTTTCCTCTTTGTCTCTCGTGTAGTTGCCGATTTCCGTTTTTCGTTTTGGATTTATTGTTAAAAGACTTCTCTTTTACTCATTCACATTCCCTTTTTCACAGGTTTTCAATTGTCCCAATCTAAAAGAGATATCCGTAGACTTTTCTCACGAAGAAAATGATAATACTGATCTTGTTACCATGGCTGATGTGCTGGGAAGGAATTGCCCAAGGTTACAAAACATACACATTGCATCAATCCGGCTTTCCAACGCTGTTGTGCTTGCCCTTACAGCGGCAAAGCTAAGGTTTGCCTCTAAATCTGTTTTGAGGCTAATCTTATCATATGAATAGGCTGCTGCAATGATGTTTAGTGAAAGAACTCTCTTCGATCAATGCCAATTAGTCTCATGAAGATTGTTTGACCATGTCATCCAGGGGGTTGAGAATGCTTTCTCTTGTCCTTGGGTCTGAAATCACTGATGCATCTGTTGCTGCCATTGCTTCGAGTTACCAGAACTTAGAATTACTTGATCTGAGCGGGTATGTTTTCAGTCATATGGTTCAATTGCAATAGTCTTTGTAGTTAACCTTTGATTGTCTGATATTTTCAATGTTTGATTCTAGTGATTTATTGCTTTGCAAAACAGATCCTCGAAATTTATCATCCTAGGTCCAGGAAGGTTGCGATTCTGTTTAGAATAAATGGGAATTCCATCCCTTTATGGAATGACTCATGTTTTAAACCTTTCCACCAGAACTGTTAACAGATTAGTAGTCAGATGAGTTGCAATGATCTTTCAAATTGTTACAATGAACCATGAGATGCAATGACTTTTATTGTTGCCTAAATTTTTTTCCTTGAATAAACATTTTTGCTGACTCTAAACTTTCAACTGCAGGCTTTCTAATGAAAGCAGAAAACAAATTTGTTTCACGAATAGTTGAAAATGTTTGCTTCTCTATCCATTCATTCTTTGAGATGTAACGTTTGGCTCTCCATTTTGATTACAGATCTAGCATCAGTGATAGTGGCATTGGAATTATTTGCAATGTGTTCCCTGATACTCTATCGAGACTACTTGTTGCTCTTTGCCCCAACATCAGTTCAAGTAATCACCTAGACCATGGACTAAAACTAGTAATTGATTAGTTACACATAAACTTTAGTTGACAAACTATTGCATGTACTATTCAGGTTTCATTCAATTTGCTACCGCGCAACTGCCCCTGCTTGAACTCCTGGACTGTGGCATGACCATATGCGATCCTAATTCTCCCTCTGATGAAACCAATGTCCGTGAACTCCCTCAAGCATCCAATGACAAAGTACACAACAGTTACCAGAAGCTGATTATCAAACATGCCCGGTTGAAAAAACTGAGCTTGTGGGGTTGTTCTGGCTTAGATGTGAGTTCCTGAACCGAATACTTAATTTTGTTCTCGTATAGTTTCTTTTCTGGTTCTTAATTTTCAATCTAATGCAGGCTCTGTATTTAAACTGCCGAGAACTCAATGATCTGAACTTGAATTATTGCAAAAATTTGTACCCAGGTATCCCATTTGCTCTCCTCCTCACTTTAGCTAAGGTTTCTATCAATTCTTTATATGGTGAAAATTTTGGTGAATTTATTCGTATAGTTTAGTGATTGTTGTTTGTATTTATGCAGAGAGATTGGTGCTTCAGTGCCCCAATTTAGAAAATGTGCATGCATCAGGTTGTCAAGAATTGTTGATTGGGGCCATTCAGAGCCAGGTAATCATAAGTACCCTCTCTATTTGGCATACACCCTTTGATTGGTTTTTCTAATATCAAATGAATCCCGCGTAAAGAAAGCGATCTGATCTAGCATTTTGATGTGTTGGATTGTAGGTTGATAACAATTCTGCCGCGGATAACCTATTACCATGTAAGCGCCTAGCTGATGGCTCGAAGAGGGTTGGGGTGCCTCATTTTCTCAGTGCTGAACAGGTAATGCCTAAACTCTCCAGTTTCTCATTCTATGATAGTTCAGAATCATGCCTATACGTTTCTGTAAATATATATATATATATATTTTTTTTGTTTGTTTTCGGTGCAGCCATCTGAGGATCATAAGAAGCGAAGAAAGATCGAGAGGCGGAAGTGCAATGTGCTTGTGTTGTGAGCAACCTCGTTGGATGCCATGTTGGTTTCACAAGGCTCTCTGTACTATTACCCTGTCAACATTATGTTTTATTATCCTTAATCACAATAGGGTAGGGTTGGGGGCTGTTGCCTTGTAGAATTATTATTTGCCTTTTCTTTCAAGAAAACTAAATGTTGTTTTTAGCTTTTAGCTTCAGAACTAATTAGTCCATTTCCAAATTGGAGACATTGGATTTCATAAACCTCAATTAAATAAGGGGTTGTTTTATTACATTTATGTTTTATTTTTAGGTTGTATCTTAATTCTACTTTTCTAACAATAAACATGTTTTGATGTTGTTTGTTAGATGGACCAGCATTATTTCTATAGCAAAAACAATATGTTATGGAGGGTTACTTTTCTAACAATAAGCATGTATTTTCGATTTTAGCTTTTTAGAACCTTGTTTAGAATAGATTGTATGTATATTGAATACTTGCACCACAAGTAACTAAATTTCTTTTATAAGGGATTGTGCCAATTTTTTGCTCCAGTTTGATTCTTTTTAATCCCTTGTTTGTTAGGGATTTTAATTGTTTTTTTTATGTTGGACTAGAAATTACTGAGATGTGGTTAAATATAAATTGATTATATTCTAACGTACCACTTTAGTCATTCACAATATAAAGTAAATACAAGAAGTGATAAAAATAGTATGTAACTAAAATTGATATTAATATTGTTGAATATCACAAAACATATATATATATATATATATATATATATATATATATATATATATATATATATATATATATGAACTGAGAACGATCAATAAAGCTCTCATCGGATTGGATGTGAGACCATCAGATTGGGTTAAAGATGCTTCCTTGTAAAGGTTACAACTTACAACCAAAGAGATTAATTGTCTTAAGGTTGGTAAATCGATACCACGCAAAAGAGATGGTAGTTGAGCAAATTCTAATTGGTTTTAGAGTCGAAAGGAAGGTTTTCTAAAGTTCTAAGGTCTTGGCTTCAAGTAGTCTTTTGATAAGGCAAAATGAAGGAAATGAGTAAAAGGCAGGAAGCTTTTGGTTTGAAAGCTTGTAATCTATTTTGTTGAATGATCTAAGTGTTCTATACTCTGAGTCATTCGCTTGTATTTATAGACCTTTCACTTCTTCCTTCATTTGCTTCCTATGTTTCCATTTGAAGACAGACTTAGTATTACTTTCCAGAAAGTAATGCACCAATAAAAAAGTAATCCAAAATATATGGATGATAAATGTAAATTAGGATAACTAAGACGGTGATTTTACCTAAATCCATGATCACCTTCCCTCCAAAACACTAAAGTGCTTTGCATTTAGTGCTGTTTGCAATCAAGATGAAAGACCGAGATTTTGGTATCTTTGACAAGTCAAAAATAATCGTAGGCATGCACTGTTTATTTAGAATAAATTAAAGGCATAACTCCATAAGTTCTATTTCCTTAAAATTATCATACTAGGCCAAACCAAGGCCCAATAATATATTATTTTGTGTAAACAGACGCTTTCTTTCCATCAGTATTGCATCATCACATGCATGCAAACTCAAGGCCTATCTTCATTTTCCTTGGAAGATATGAACTGGGAAGTAATTTATGCACTCTAAAATTTGCTTTCACACTCCATATTCACTCATGAGGGTAAGAAGTTTACTTTTGGAATGCAAAGAACATATCCCACTAGAAACATTAGGATTAATCATTCAAGGCTGTTAAAACACCTCCTATTTCCTCCTTCTGATTTGGATTCCCCCAATGAGTTTGCACTTTGCATGGATACAAGATTTATGATAAATTTACACTAAGGGATGACATAGTGGATTAAGCCTCACAACAGGGTAGCTAGAATAATTCGGTTCAAATTTGTCTTTGGCAAGAATCAAATTTACTTACAAGTGAATATTAATATCACTATACCACAATACTAAGGGCTGGTTTGGTATTGCTGTGCTTTAAAAAAAAGCTGCTGTGAGAATAAGTGGCTGTGAAATAAAGCAGCAAAGTGTTTGGTAAACTTTTTTGTAAAAGTGCTTTTAGAATAAAAAGTTGTATGATAGTGTTTGGTAAACTTTTATGTAAAACAGCTGTGACTCTGTGAAATGACCAAAAAGGGTATAATACTCTAAAAATCTCTTTCCAATTTTATTTCAGCCATTAGAAAGTCCAACTCTACACCTTCACTCATATGAACTTCGGCTATCTATATAAACATAAGGTTTACAGCTAACATTAGTTATGGAAAAAGTAATGGTCAAAAGTATTGAAGCAAGAATTATGAAGGCTGAAACAATAAAATTCAAGCATTCCCGAGAAGAAACAAATGCAAATTCCATCTGGGTTCTTCTTCAAATTACAGAATTTACGAAATGCCGGCACATTCAAAGAATCACAAAAGCAAAGTGCTAAAGAGAAAACCTCAGCGCCAGTCTTGGCAGCCTTCTCAATTGGAATTGGTCCAGTTGAATTGGCCCTAACTTTCCCATACAGCTCCTGGTTCAGAATTTCAGACAGCACAGCCTTGGTGCAGAGACTTCTCGTCGGTTTGTCAACTGATAGTCCAAATCTTTGAAACCCATATTGCAATTTATGCTTTGAGTTCAGTAAAAGTGAATGGTTAGGTCGATTGGGCGGTAAAATTGATCTGGGTATTTGAGAAATTCTCATAGGAACGTTTGGGGTGAAACCTGGAGAAACCATACCCTCATTGTTTTTCCCGACACCCATACCCTCATCCCTTTGCTCTTCCCACCCCTCTTTCCCGTCAATCTCCCATCCCCAAATTGAAAAATCCAAACAAATTAATAACAAATTTTTACAAGAGAAGCTTACCAAAGGAACCTGGAGAAACCTGGAGAACGAGAGAAGGAGAGAGATCGCTAGTTTTTGGAACGAGAGGACGAGAGAATGGTTTACGGTGCAGTTTGGAAGGGTACGCGAGAGCTCTGAAGGCGAGAGGAAGGCGAGAGCGGAGGGTAATTGTGGGTTATTGAAAGTTTCATTAAACGTAACACTGTTCATCCGTGTTTTCAAAATAAGCTGTTTTTGGAAGCTGCTATTTGCAGCTTCAGGACTTCTTCACATTTTGGGCTTTTTTTCACCCCTAACTTTGAAATAAAGCTGTTTTTCAAAGTTTACCAAACAACAAAAATTCTCACAGCTTTTTTTCATCCAAGCTTTTTTATTAAGCACCTCAATCCCAAACTGCACCTAAGTGGCCGCCACACATTGTGTTGTTTAGTTTCATTTAACTTTATTTTGCTATAACATGAGAAAGTATAGCAAACATTAAATGAGATTAGAAATAACAATTCATTTCCAAAGTCTAAGACCATCTCCAACCCTTCGGTTAAAACCTAAAATTTTTAACCCAGAAAATTTAGGTTTTAACTCATAAACAGTTTTTCTCCTCCAACCCTTATGGGTTAAATTTTTAGCCCGAGATTATTAAAGAATGAATTTAGGATAATTTTTTTCTTAAAGTAACTTTAAAAGAAAAATATTATGTAGACTATCCTAATTTATTTTTTTATGAACATTTTAACCTAAAAATATTTAGATTCTGATAAATATTGAAAAATTACTAAAGCGACATTGTGAAACTCGTGGAACACTAAAATAATATGAAACACATAAAATATTTTTTTAGCTTTTGGATTTAAATTTGGGCCGTTAGAGTTTTTTTTTACTGTTGGATTTGATCATATTAGATCTTAGTTATTGGAGTCAATGAATTCAAAGGTTGGAGCAATTAGAATAAGTTTAGAACCTAAAATTTGAGTTTTACTCCAAAAGATTGGAGTAGGTCTAAGGCAATAAATATAGAAAAGAAAAAAAGAATGGTCATGCATATATTAATGCCTCCATAATTAACATGCACATGCTCCTGTTCCCTCCATCAACTACGTCCTCGAAGCATTCCCAATTAATATCTTCTTCACTACCACTTTTTTATGCACACTGAAAAAAAAAACCATAAAATTCAAGGACTCGATGTTCTAACCAACTTAACTAACGTACATTAAGAAGAATATTTACCAAAAATAGAAAGTATATTGGATTAAAATAGAACCACACAAATAATTAAATACAACAAATTAACCACATAATTAACTGGTGCATTACATTATTATGCTTAAGCAAGCCAATTATTAATACTAAACAAGCAAACACCAAGCCGTCCTTGAGCGTACTTAAGACAGATCGTTCGATCGAGTTTAAATGGTTCTGTCCATGATAAAAACTCAAATTTTAAGTATCTCACTTTATATAATTACACATATAATGATCAAACCATAACATTAATATTACAAACAAACGTATCCAATCAGTCGAACAACCTGCTCAATCCATCTGCGCGTTTCCGGTGGTTTTCGATTTGATTTGCCGTGACCGCGACGAGATCAAAGGAGCAGGCTGTGATGATCATTCGTTACTAGTACTTCAGCTCCTGTTCTTGCATTTCTCCATGGCCCTTGGTGCTGAAATATTCATATTTCAACATGTTTTAGTAAGCTAGTTGATTAAAGAAAGTTTAAAGGATAATCGTGATGAATGGTGGTTGATTAATGATTGAAGATAGATACTAACCTAGTCCAACAGCCTCCTTGCTCTTCATTATGCGCAATCTCTTGCATGATTCAACAAACATCCTGCTTGCACAAGAGAACATGTTTAACTAAAATAAATAAACTTGAAGTTGAATGTTTAGGGGGTTCTTGATAAACATTTTGTTTCTAATTTTTAATTTTTAGAAAGCTAAAAACTTGTTTGATAACCAATTACAATTTTCGGAAGAATGACAACTGATTTTAAAATGGAGCCAAATTTCAAAAACTTATAAAAATATTTTTCTGATTTTTCAGTTTTCAAGAAAATAAAATGATAACAATTACTAAATAACTTTTCACGTATTTAAATTGTAACTAAAACTAAAATACTTATCAAAAGACTTCTTGAACTATCTTAGCTAGGGTTGGAATTAATGAGCTCCAAACACACTTTCTATCCACCTCCTACGATAAGAATTCTCGTAGAATCTCTTAAATTTAGAGAGTGAGAAAGAAGATCCTAACCGTAGTTACTAATATTTTAAATAAAACTTTATTCCTATTGGTCTACAGTCATTATCACTCCATGAATTAGAGAGTAAGATTGAAATAATTTATTTTTGTCAGAGAGCTAAATAACTTTTTAGTCTTTTTAGTAAAAAATTAACCGAAAAAATAAAAAGTATGATTAGAGATGCTCTTACTCCCATGGCACATCGCCAACCAGCATCCAATCACCATCCTTGTCTTCGTATGTTGGAATGTAATCAGAACCGTTGAGAACATCCATCAGCTTTCTCTCATTCATGAAGTCCTTCATTCCTTGGGATCCACAATTTCCTTCAATGATTGAAAATTTTATACCATTACTCCAAGTATCATAATAATTGAAAATTTAACAGACAAATAATGCATTAACTTGTTCCAAAAATATAAGAGAGGTCACTCCGCACACCCTTTTTTCTCCTTACGTACTCTTATTTATTTTTAGCAGTTAGAGAGATAAAAATTAACAAAATTGTGCATAAATCATTTTTTGAAAATATAAATAAAAGTAGTTACCAATGGTGAAGGAGCTGAACATTTTGGCTAGGGCATCAGAGAGCTCAGGGTAACTCTTGTACATCTTCAAGTCGACCTTGCGAAGGTATGGTGCACCATCCATGCTAACCTTCACCAAAACTGCATTATTATTGCTGCCCTTGTTCATCTGCTCACTTTCTCCATCATTCGTGCTCTTTTGCACCGCCGTGAACATGTTCTTTCGAAAAGATCGCACCGGTGGCCAACCCACAACTTGTGCCCTATTAATTAATAGTGACATTAGTTTGTTTTTTTTTTCTCTGGACAGAAATGATAGAGAATTTCATTGATTAGAACAAACACATACAACCAAGCATTACAACGAGTTGCTAGATGGGTACATTTCTCCATTGATCAAACATCTTGATCTGGAGATAAATCCTCACAAATTGGCATACAAGGCAGCCACAACACAACAACAAGAACCATTAGCCACGGGTAAAGATCTGCCATAAAGACGGTAAATGTAACAGACCTTGCACCGGAACCACAAAAGTCATCACAAGAACGAGACCAAAAAAGCCATCACAAGGATGAGCCCACAAACAACTCGCTAAAGTGATAAAACACAGCCCACTAAGCAGGACAAAACAACACAAAATGGAAAACTACCTATCCGAGAATGAAACCATCAATCAGCAAGTTTATAGCTAATTACTTTTCTATTTTCGTTAAACCGATTATATTTAACATGATTATTTGTAAGCTCAAGTTATTAAGAGTACGTAATAAATTTTATAAAATTCTATTTAAGTTCAATTCTCTTCTCTCCGGCATCGGTTGACTCAAAGAAAAAAAAATATATTCAGAATTTAGTGCTACTAATTAACTAGCTATAAGTTATATAACAACTAATTTTTGCAATATATAATTTCTTAATTTCATTTCAAATTATATTTTCTCCTTAAAATAGGAAGATCCGGAAGCCAAGTCATCCAATACAGTCAACAATTTAAGTCCAGTTATTAAGTAATTTGTTTACACACAATACATATGAATTAAGTAATCAAATTTGATCAATCTCAGTTTTTATTCATTCTTTCTTTCATTTTATGATGAAAAAATGTCCCGGGGGAAAGGAAACAACCATGCATGTATCCAAAACTAGAAGAACTTTCAGAGAAGAAAATCTTAATTTTTCAAAAGTAGAAATCTATGAGATGCATGGAGCAAAAATTAATTGGATTAGTTCTTGTAACTAATTAAATTGACTAGAGATACATGGCTAGCTGAAAAAGTCATGAGTCAGGACTCAGGAACATGCCAACATACATTATATGGCATCAATTATATATTATTAATTAGGGCCATCATATCAATTATTGAATGGCAAAAACATGAAGCACACACATGTTCATAATTATCAATAATTATCATATCGTGATTATATCATCATCAACTTACTTGGCGGCAGGAGGCTTTGCTGGATCGGAAGCCGGAAAATCAAGGTTGTTGTTCTTCTCCTTGTTGGTCTTGGACTTTTCAGCACTGCCATCTTTCCCACCAGTACTATTTGTCTCCTTAGAATTATTAGAAAGATTAAGCTTCAAATCCACACAAGTACTAGCATCAGTACTAATATCACTCTCAGTTTCAGAAAACCCTCTCTTCCTCATCACGATCACCTGATCTCCATCACGGACGCCGCCGCCACCACCACCCGGCAACCCTAGCCTCAGCTCTGTCTCTTCGAACCCCATCTGATGATTAACTTCTCTCTCACTCTCTCACTCTCTAAACTCTTTCTTTCTGTAATATTGCTAGCTAGCTTGGCTTTTGGTGTTTCTTTGCGTTGATGTTTGATATTTGATCTTTTTGGAAAAAATAATAGTGTGGGGAAGGATTAGGAAGGAGGGGACTGCTTGGGCTGGCGTCGGTATTAATATGCGAATGGGTGCACTGTATACCCGGAAATGGTTCTTGACACGTGGCATACTGCATGAGCTGGCTTTTACAACCCTGCTGGGCTACGTGACGACACCACTGTTGATGTTATCTATCCTACAATTGTTGTGTGGGTGGATGGTGTGGATCGTGGAATCTCCACTGTGGACAGCGATATATACCTTATTACTATATTACTAGTTATTCAATATTCACGTAATAGACTAATTATACAACGTGATTGTGTTTCAGTTCAACGCGACATAAATTCCTAACTTGCTAAGGGAAAGCTGATGATAATATGAGGCATGAGCAATGAGCTACGTAAAAGGGGCATATAAGTCAAGATTTTGGTTATAAATTATTTAGATATACAGGACCACTGCAAGTGCAAGCATTGGATCAATAAGTTTCAGAGCTCAAAAAATTAACCCACTTACCAATTGATCGTCTTTTCCACTTTGTTGGGAAGGGGGGGAGAGCCAGCCAGCTAGCTATGTGTATTACTAACTTCTTTATTCCCACTTTTTAGGGCCAACTCTGGGGAAGAAAGTACACAGACAACAAATTCTCTAATCCCGAACGCCCCTCTAGCCAAAATTTGAGGACTCGCTTTATCCCTTTTCAATTCCATTTTAACAATTTTTGTTCGAGAAAATTATACTCTCTTTATAAGTTTTTAAGTAAAGAAAATTCACCGCTTGTTCTCTTAATAGATTCGACACATGCATGTTTTGGTCAAGTAAATCTTACACTTTTGTCTGTCAAAGTTCGACTTAATTAGTACGCTTTAATTTATAGATCGTCTCACAATTATTCTTTATGCATATATCTTAGCTATGCGGTCGGTTGGTTTTAATTTCTTTTTGTGTTATTAGACTCGTTACATACATATGGCTGGCAATCGTTTAAACATCACCAAATTCATAAGAATTGATAAGTGACAACTTGATAAAATTAATTAATATCCTTCTTTCGCGGTCCCTTATTGGAACAATCAATCAATGAAATTATTCTAAAATTCTGGCTAGAAGGACTTATCAAACTTAATATGAAGAATTATTTAGAAGTAGACATCTCACTCATTCATGCTTAATTTATTCCTCAAAACCCTTAAAGTTGACAATCAATATGTGCGTCTTAAGAATATTCAAAAATACTATTGGTGAAGCGGTTAAAAAACTTCAAATGGAAATGATTTCCGACGTTGTTTACGTTTGTATGTTGATTATATTTTGATTTATGCAATTTTACGGTCATTATGTACAAAGAAAAAAGAGTGTGAAAACGTCACTTCGCCATAATGTGTATATATGTACCACCATGCTTTGGTATTTTATATACGTCCACCATACAATGTTAGTGAAACATGCAAAAAGTAAATGTTGCGTTGTACCCTTTTATCGCTTCACCAAAATAAATTGTTGGAAGAAAAAAGCAGAAAGTGGTGCAATAATATGACAGGCACTCTCAACTGTTCGTCGTTGTTAGGGCATGCTCACAGTACGTGTGGTGTTCATCATCTGTCTGATGCTATATGTCTGTACCCTTTGGTGGCCACGAATTAAATTTTACTTTTGTTGCACAAATGGCTTGTCAAATCATAATTCCTCTACAAGCTTGTTACAGTGAGTCGTTTACATACGCACAAATAATCGAACATCAATAATCACGAATCAATCACGCGTGTATTGTAACTGATGTTAGCATTCTCCTAATCTGTTTGTAAAAAGTGTGTGATGAGCGACCCCTGCAAGTGCACAAATAAATTTAGAACCATTTCTCGCATAGATGCAATACTTCCATACCAACTTAGCTGCACGGACATCACAACCGGGACACCATATATAGGCTAACCCCACTAATATGGGGAGTTGGTAATCGTTTGGTCTTCTAAATGATTTGTAGCTAGTAATTAACCAATGTTTTGTAGAGACACTAATAGATAAAAAGAGCTATCTTCTTGGCTTCCGGAATGGTGGATTGTCATGACGAAGTCACCTGCTGATCCCCTTTTAAAGAAAAAAATAAACAGAGCTACACAAAATTGACAAACTTTATAACTGCATATTGTTCGAGCTAAATTTTCTAGAGAATAATGACTTACATGAGATATGTTCACTGCCAACATGACATCTTTGTCCAAGCATACAACACTTAGTGTAAGTTCCACTCCACATGTGATGGAACACTGATTCCATATAAGTTGCGTTCCTACTCTAGGGTTATACGAGAGTGAAATTTGTTTGTACAAAATATATAAATAGTTTTTGACAAACGATAAGATAATTACATTAAATGAATCTAAACTACAAAAAGATTGATTCAATTTTAGATACAAAAGATGAATCAATTGCATTAGCCAACTTGACTAAAACATTTAAAAACTCTTGTTTTTAGTTGGGTGGTTGGTTGAGTTGAGAAAGGAGTGGGACCCATTAGGCATGCAGCGAGTGATATTCATTGCCATTGTGTGGGTCGTACAATTGATTTTGGATTTGGGCCCACGGAGGGGAGCATGTGAAGTTGTTGGGTCTGTCACCCTAAGCGTCAAACCCGATCCCATGTGCGGCGCTGCAGGGCATCCCACCAAGTTATGATTTGGTATTGAGATGATTTAAAAAAAAATAGGTATAAAAAAAAGTTGGGAGCATTTTTGTATTTGGGTAAACTTCCAACTTCAACTTTTTGTTACAGTTTTAGGTGAAAAAAAGCCAAAAAACAAAAGCAGCAAAAGGCAGCTTTGAAAAATTGGATTTTCAACTTCTACGCAAACCTCTTTTTTTAAGAGGCGCTGAGCGCTTTAATGAAACTTTCAAATACCCAAAATAACCTTAAGCAATTAAAACTTCACACAGAGGTTCAGAGATTTACCCAGTCGTCGATTAGGAATGAATTGGTCTTTGCTTAGTTGTAATGGCACCAATGATGCTTCGTTGGTTTCTGGGCATAAAATACAGAACATGCATTAGCTCTAGTCCTTCGAATTTAACCTCAAACTTCACAGATAAAGTCAAGAGAGTTACCCAGAGTTGAGATTTGGCAATTGGTGTAGATTCAGTCTCGAGTTCGCCGGACAAATAACCAAGAAGGTCACCAGATTTCTGGGCATGAACACAGAGAGGGCATTTGGGGTTAAATCCCAAGAATTTCATGCTAAAATTTGATATGCAGGATACAGAAGTTGTACCTGAGATTAAATGAAGGTTGAATTGAGTTTGAAGCACCCGATTTTGTTAAGCCTCAGGTCAACTCGTCAAAGAGTTTTTCACCAAGAGGGAAGGGTTGGCATTCTTCATTTTTGAGTACTTGATCTTCACATGCAACACCACCATTCGAATCCATAGGTCAAACTACACATAAAACAGGGAATATTGGTATGGATTTCACTTGAAAATTGGCGGTGATGTGGGTGATTCTCTCGGTAATTAGAGAGAGTGAGAGTATCATAGTTAGAGAAAGAGTTAGAGAGAAAGGAGAGTCTCACGAGAAAAAGGGAAAAACGAGAGAAGAAGATGGAGACCAAATAAAAGGAGTGGGCCCCTTAAGGCAGACTAAATAAGACCAAACCATTTTTGGTCATTTCATACAGTCACAGCTGTTTTACATAAAAATTTACCAAATACTATAATACTGTTTTTTTTTTCCAAAATCACTTTTACAAAAAAATTTATCAAACATTCTGCTGCTTTATTTCACAACTGCTTATTCTCATAGCACAACAGAAGCAGTTTTTTGTTTCAAAGCACAGTAATACCAAACCAGCCCTGACCTTCACATTTCCTTCTTCATTTAATTATTCTTCTTATTCTTCCTTTTTTTTTTTAATTTTTGATTTTTTTATTATATTTAATTTAACTCTATAAATTATAATGTCATGACCAAAATTGACCCGTTGACCAATGGACTCGATGTACCAAAAAAGTCGAAGAGAAGAACCTTCATAATTTTCAACTCTTGCTCACAGACTCATCAAGCAAGATGCTTAGAGGTCAGATAGATCTTCTGATATCCAGTCAAGATAGTGTTACATATACGATATCATACAACAAAAAAAATATTCCACCCTTTACATTTAATGAATAATTTTTTTTGTTAAGACAAATTATAGTTTGACACATACGTATCAATATCATTTGTATATTCTCTACAAAGCAATACTTTAAGTTACTTTATCGTATATAAGGGGAGAAAGATTTATATTCGAGTGTAATGGAGCGGGTTGGCGCACTATCGTTCACTAACGAACTTGTCGAACCCTCACATACATTCGTGATTTTTCTTTTTAGTTATTTTAATAAATTAATTCTGCATACGTATCAAACTGTAATTTATAATAAAAGAGAAACGACTCATCATATGTAAATAATAATAAAGTCATATATAATATAATTCATGAGATATATCTTTCTTGTATAAAAATTTCGAGACTTTGATTTATATATGGTTGTATCATGGCATCATATGCCAATGTACCACATAATTAACAAGAAAAGGTATAATGCAATACCCATCTGCCAAACTGCTCGATCATGATCAGTAATCATTGTAATTTAATCATAACATATTTCTCTTGTTAATAATTTTAATTTTTGTTCGTACGTAAACAATAATTATTCAATGATTAAAATCATATATATAGGCAACTCTAGTTTATTCCCTTCTATTAATTTTCCCTTCCTCCTTTCACCACAACTAGATTAATTATTCATTGGACGGTGTTCTGTAAGAATCATGCATGTTAAAAATAGATTAAAGTCAAATCGTTCCGGGATTAGGGTTTGAAGCAAAGAAGGGGCCGGTCAGTCAAACCAACAATATTTTGTTCTCCAATTCTCTATGCATGGAATCTTTTTATTCCCTTAATGCATACATACATATACATATACATATATATATATATACACACATATAATCCCCCATTAAATCTTTATGAACATGTCAAGTAGCTACTTGCAAGACAATATATATATATATATATATATATATATATATATATATATATATATATATATATATTTATATATAGCAGCTTCTGCTTGCTGTAGCTGTATAGCTCATGCATGCAACACATGCTATATACTATATGGCACATATATGATAGATCCACCGATTAGCAGTTTTATGTTTGTTAATATAACTCTATATAAAAGATTATCAAATCAAGGTTTAACATGACATGAATATTTCTGTGTTACTACTTGTTCATTTGGCAACATATGTATGCTTACATGCCTTGTAACTAGACCCTTTTGTATTATAGAAATATTTATTTATAAGGTGCCACAATTCATATCTAAAGTTCAAACTGCAGTGTGAACGCATTGCATTATGCCTCCATTGGCATCAGTGACGGATCTAGGAAATAATATTAGGAGGGTTAGTAAGAATAGTGTGCGTAGTGCATATTTTTTTTTACCAGAAATAGCATGCATATCACCATTTCATGGAGTCTTGGTAGGCCTAAAGTCATTTGGAAAGGCATATTGCACACCTGTTAATGTATGCAAGGGGCAGTACCTAAGGTATCTATGGACATTCACCGAGTCTTGGTAGGCATGAAGTCAGTTGGAGGGCATGTATGAAGCCAACTCTAATCTTCAAAAGGGCAGCACCCAAGGTATCCATGGATATTTACCAAAGTTTGGGGGGTAAGCTGACCCCCCTGCTCCTCAATGCATTCGCCACTGATTGGCATTAATGTTGTGTAACTAGTTGGTGCCTTCCTGATGCAGGTCGGGGGTGGTCTCACTTCTTTCCCTTGCTTTGAAGAAAGATTTATATGGCACGGGTATACTGTTGTTTCATGTCAACTATGAAATGACTAGTGTTAGCTCCTCTCCACATAACAGTATATGATCGGCACTGAACACCACGAAAGCAATGTACTAACTGTGAGGCTGTGAATGTAAAAGAGTCACATATTGGTGAAAGGAGAAACTTTGCAAGGGCTTACAAGAGGTTATGCTACTCCTGATATTGTCAATTGGTTTTATGGTGAAACCACAACTTTCTTCACTAACTAGTTTCTTGTAAGTTATTCTTCTTGCTCATTGTCGATCCTTTCCTAACCTACCTAATGGAATAGGTATGTATATATAATTTGTGATATTACATAAAGTTGTTCTTACATTTATGAATAACCGTTAGCCGTTGGTACAAGTAAGTAGTCTTACAAAACATCACCGACTGACATCCACCCAAGACTGGGCAACTGTTGCCAGCATATAGTTCATAATTGAGTGATGATGATATACACACACACACACTGTACGTACAATGTATGAGTGTGACAAGCTTCACGAAGAGACGCGACATGAAATATGGGTATGCATGGCATGTTATGGCGGCATGCATGATGGGCAAGAACCAGTATATATATTTAGGACCACTCTTCCTTCAAAAACTGGGACGCTCTTCCTTCTGAAAAAGGGACAAGCTCTTCGGGTAATGGGCCTTCTTAGCTTCTTCAAAACCCTAAAACTCCAAAAACTTCAAACTTTTGCATTGCATACGTGTGGATTAAGACCCACATGATCTCGACATCGATCAATCTTATCATGTCACACGTGTGTACGTACATTGGTCTTCCAATTTGCCCTATCTCATCTATTATTAATTACGATGGCCAAAATGCATGGACATGATAAGAGGGAAGTAGCGAAGGCAGAGGCAGACGCGAAGAAATCAATGCCCTGAGAGTCCCTGGCCCAATCTATTTAGGAAGATGATGAAGATTGAAGGTGGTAGACCCGATCATCAACTCGTCTTGTCTGCAGTCCTTGTCGAGCGGGAACTGATTCAAGACTCCGAGTGTGAAAACATATGCTTTTAAATATTTGAACTACAAACTCGTTGTATATTTCTTACCGTACTAAATTTAGCTAACCCTAGCTTGCTGGTTGACACAAAAGAGTGTTCAACGTTGAATGGCTTAATCGTGACACTTTTCTTTGTCCTTTGCTCCTCCTTTTTGCATGCTTATCAGTTCTGAGTTGTTCCTTGATGTGTTCATGTACATATCCCTGTCGAAAACTCAGAATTTGGCTGTTCAAGTCCAGAAGTTGCTTCGAACCAGCTGCTTCGAACCATCTAGCTAGGTCGTGTCGGTGGCCGTTCTTCAACTTCTTCTTCTTCTCCTATTTATTTATTTATTTTTTTTAAATTGCTTATTTTGTGAATCCTTGATAAAGCATGCATGGTCTTTACCCAAAAATTGATGGAGAAAAACTCGAATATGTAAAACCTTTTGGTGGAATGGTAATTATAGTAGTAGGAAACCTTTAAGGGAAGGGATTCCTATATATATATATAGATATATTTTTTATTTATTTATAAAAATGGGGATTAGTTGTGGAGTTCACACCACATCAAACTTTAATGATATGAACCGTCTATTTTTTAAGTTGCACCTCATAGATAATCCTTGCAAAGTATTAGCCAAATCGGAAATGTTTAAGACGTCTAATTGAGTTCAAAGAAATTAACGAATACTTTGTTATATAAGAAACAATGAAATTTTATCTTGATAATTAAATAGGCAAATGGTTTCGGATTGAATTGAATTTTTGTAAGGATGATCTATGAAACGAGACTTACAAAATAAACGGTTCGGATCGTTGAAGTTCGATGTGGAGTAGGCCTCACACCTGATCCCCATTTTTTTTCTTCAAAAAATTAGGGATCCCTTAGTAGTATATATATGTATATGTATATGTATGTATGTATGTGTGTGTGTGTGTGTGTGTGTGTGTGTGTGTGTGTGTGTGTGTGTGTGTGTATTGGATATGGGACGTTTGCTTTTGACACACATTTTTGTATGGCCCACTTCGTAATGTATTTCAACAATTAACCGTCTATCTTTTATTTCTTATCTCAAGATCATATTTACCAAAAATACCCAAATCCGAAACCATATGATTGATGGATTAAGTTTAGGTCTCGTTTGGCAGTTCGGATTGTACTGACTATTTTTGTCGGATAGGATAAATAGCCACCGGATAGTACTGACTAAATTAGTCGAGCTTTTGGTACAGTATCAGACTAATGATCGTATTATTTATACGGTGTTTGGTATTGAACCGGATAGGACAAGGAAAAAAAAATTAACAAATCTTTGTTTGTTTAATGAAATCTATATGTTCCCCCGTATAAATCAAATTACTAAACAAAAAAAAAAATGAAATCTATCTCTTCCCCAGATCTTTCCGCCGCACTGCGCCCCACAAACAACCTCACTCCCTTCTCCTTACCTGTTCTTGGCCCAAAGAGGTTTGAAATACACCCTCAAGCAGATGAAATCTTTAAAACCCAGTAATTAAAGAAATTAAAAACCCAGAAATTAAAGAAATTATAAACCCAGATGAAATCTTTCCGAATCAAATAAAACCCAGATGTAATCTTTCTGAATTTTCAAATCCTATCATCTATTCCCAGTCAAGGTTCTAAAACCCAGATGAATCTTTTCGAATTTGTGCCGTGGTGGTGCCAGTGGTCTCTCACGTCTCCAATTATTAGACAACGAAGGTGAGGGAGGATAGAGCCGGCGAGAGGAGACGGGGAGAACATAGCCGGCGAGAGAAGGAGACGGAGAGAACATCGGGGATGGCGAGGGAAGGCGAGAGAGAGAGCACGCTCATTTCGCGCGAGAGAGAAGAAAGGGACCCGACTAATCTATACTCCCCTTTTGGACTGGTTTAATAAGAGGGTATATGCCGTATAAAATAAGTGGATCGGATTAAATTAGTCCGGTCCAATTTAATACGAAAGCACACCAAACACTCGGCTCCGTATTAATAGTCCTATCTGATGCTATATACGGCGTACCAAACAAGGCCTTAGTGTTTATTAATTGTAGAATCTTATTCGTCCATTTTCTTCACCACAAAGAAATATTGTAGTGGTTTTAGATTTGTCTAATTGTTTGCAATGATGATCCATGAACGATGTAGTAAAATATAGACGGTTCGAATCTTTGAAATACATTACAAAATAGTCCCTAAAAATGAATTTCAAAACGTGGGTCAAAAGCATGAATCTCAAAATCCCAACTCTCTTTTTAGGGCAATGCTAGGTAGACTAAATTTGTAAACTAGATGATGTGTCACCAATAAGAAATAAATACGTTAATCAACATTTAAGTAATAATCGAATCATCAACCTTCATGTGATTTAATTTAGTCTCCCTAATATTACCCCTCTATACATCTATATATCAGTCATTGTGCAACCCCTAAAAAAACTGATATATCCAATAAATTCAACATTGGGAATAAGTTGCTAGCTATGGGAAAAAGATGATGAAGTTAAAATTAAACAACTTTGCAAATCAAATATCCATGTAAAATTTGTTGCTTCAGATACAAGACAAAGTTCTACTTTCTAATACATTTTTGTCATAAAATTAATTAGAATCATGCGTTAGTTCTAGTTCTTGGAACTGTGCGAATAATTATATGCACGAATGTGGTCATTTTCATCATCTTATATTATATTTTCGTCTTCTTAAAAAGGCTCAAATTGGATGATTAGAGAAGTGTTCAAAATTCACACCCATGCATATTGGGATCACATCTCATTTATTTCCTAAGGGTATAAATGTTATTATAGTGTAAGAATAAAATATACTTTTGTGTGTGGACTTGAACATAGCTAAATTTTTTGTGTCAAACAAACAAAACATAGCTATATTGTTTAAAGTGTTATATCTTCTTTATTTGAGCTCAAATTTCCTTCATCTTAGATTAGATTACTTAACAAATCGTTCCAATAAAAATATGATACATATTTCGTTAGAAAAGTTAACCATGTGTTTGTAATGTATTATATTGTGAATTAAAAAAACAATGATGTGTTTACACCGTTGTATTCAATTATGAGTTTAAAATATTTAAAAGAGTTTACAAATTTAAGTATTCAGTCAAAGATTTTAAATAAATCCATGGAAGTCCATGGGTATTGAATCAAAATTCTAAAGAAGTTCATAAAACTGCATAGAAATTGGATATATTCAATCAGAATTTTAAAGTTGTCCATAAAACTCTATGTGTATTCAATTAGGAATTGATTTAAAAGTATTTTGAAAAATTAAGGATTTTGATGGCTTTAGAATAATTTTATAGTGTATTATAAGTTTTAGGAAATCAGGTCCCTCTCTCTAAAATTTTGAATGAATTCACATGAAGTCTGTGAAACTCCACTAGAACTCCATCAAACTTCAAGGACTTATAACTCTTTTAAAGCCTTCAAAACCTCAATTGAGTACACCCCATAATATTGTATTATATTTATGTATTAGTTTATGACAATCAACCATCAGAAATACGCTGGATTAGGAGAGATTTTTTATTGTGCTTAGAACACTGGATGGTACATCACGTGTTACTATATAAGTGGTGAAATACTTGTGTTAAAATATTAATAAATTAAAATTTAAAATTTTCCATCATTTATATAATAACATGTAATGTAACACCTGTATTCCGGTCAAAAGAAAAATTTTCTCATGGATTAGGAGGTAAAGCAAGAGTGAACGGGAAAGGTTAGCTGACCATACCACATGGAACCCCACATGTCATGTAACACAGCCAATTAAATCGGAATTGGATCCTCTCCAGAGCCCAAGGAGAGGATCTGACCAAGGAACGTGAGTCGTTGAATTTTTATCTAACAGCTACAAACAGGAAGATTTCTTTAAAATTATAATAATTATAGCCGTTCAATAAAAATCCAACGACAGGATCCTCTCCTTGAGCTCATGAGAGGATCCAATTCCAATTAAATCTCCGGTCCCACTTATCTCAGCCCACATGGCCATGCCTACGCAATGCACAACAGCCACGTGGGACCGTATGGTAGTCACATGGGCTGTTTTCTTCCGTTCCATCCTCCTGATCCAAGGGCGCTGTAGGAACAGTCCCAAAGCCTACCCTAACTGCCGATCACAGCCGTCCATTATTAGTCCACGGTCTTCAATAGCATCGGCTATGGTTGTCCCTCCCTTGTCCCCTTCAATCGGGCATCAAACTGCACGGTGTTCCTCATGTGAGTAGCATCCATATCTTCACTTGTCTACCCTAAATCAAGAACGCAATCACACCACCCACAACCAATCAATAAAAGAAATGATTTTGCATATGGAATTTATAATAATATTGAGGAGATATGTTTAGGTCATTTACACGAAGAGAGAACCTTATAGCAGACATGTTTTAGGTCTCAAATGCATTGATAGTTTATAGTCGAGCATTTACGTATAAACAAGTTTATCAAACACTAGTTTTAAAAATAACTCATAAGAACAAACTGAGTAGTATTTCACTCACATTTTCTTCTTCATCACTTATTCTCTTGTTTATATTTTTCGACTCTTTTAATTTAGGGAACTTTAACGAAAAACTCCATGTACTGTTCACTTTAACGAAAAACCACATTTTAACACTAAAAGTCAATCATTGTACTATTTATTTTACCCTTATTTTGTCTTTATAGTTAAAGCTCAAAATTTTCAAGCCATTTTCATTAGTTTTCCTTTTAATTTATTTATTCAATCCAATAACTGAAATAAAAAGAGGAGTGAAGAGAGAGCAAAATTTATTCTTCAAATTTCATTTTTATTAGAGATGTTGTCTGCAATTTTATTTACGAAAGTGGTTTGTATAGCATTACAAATCAAGTAATCGACGGTAGAGCGCGTAGGCCCCGCTTTGAAATTCCGGTATGTCCAATTGTCCACCTATAGTTGGTCACTGAACTAACGCGTGGGGGACAAGCATGTGATATTACCATTTATCAAATAATGAGTGAATCTCATGCTGCCATGCACCATGAAAAGATAAAAATCACCAAAGATTTTATATTATCTCTCTCACAATATTCACACAACACATCCTATAAAAGTTTTGAGTGCCATCACATCTTCCACCTCAAGGAAAACGAATCAAACTTCAACTCCACCTGACTGAAACGTTCAAAATCTCTCACAAGAAACCCTTAACACACCTTTCTGTTTATCTATTATCCTTCTGCAAATCAGTCTGCAATCTGCAAAAGCATTAGGGTTTATTTAGCAAAGTGATTAAGATGGAAGACCAGCTAAATTTCAAGGCAACTGAGCTAAGATTAGGGTTGCCTGGAAGCTCTGAAGAGCCTGAGAACAAAAAAGCAGCACCGTCTCCTCCTATGGCTAAGAATAACAAGAGGGCTTCGCCGGATTCAGCGGCTGAGGAGTGCAGTACAAGTTCTGATCCCATAGATGTCCCTCCCACCGAGTAAGCAATGTTCATACATGGACTATGAGTTTTATGTTAATAATTGATTAAGAAGGTTTAGTTAAGTGGTTATGTTGCTAATTTATGATTGAATAAATGTGTGCAGGACACAGGTAGTAGGGTGGCCTCCAATCAGATCTTACAGGAAAAACAGTTTGCAACTGCGAGAGGCGTACGTGAAAGTAAGCGTCGACGGAGCTCCTTATCTGAGGAAGATTGATCTCAAGGTTTACAATAGCTACCCCGAACTCATCAAGGCCTTAGAGAAGATGTTCAACCTAGCCAATATTAATGGATCCGATTTTGCTCCGACATATGAAGACAAAGACGGCGACTGGATGCTTGTTGGAGATGTGCCATGGAAGTAAGTTCACTCTTTTCGATTAAATCTCTATATCTTTTCGGTATTCAGATGATCCGTTCGATCTCTGAAAAAACTCGCATCTAATGACTTTTCCTTTGTTGTGGTTGCAGTATGTTTGTTTCTTCCTGCAAAAGGCTGAGAATCATGAAGGGATCTGAAGCCAGAGGATTGAGCACTTGTTTCTGAAGGCATGCAGTAAGACGGATGAATACATACATTAAGGAGACATTTAAAACTCCTTAAAACTACAGGAAAAGACACAGATACATGTAGCTCAGAGAATACATTTTCATTTTTTCGATGTTTGCTTAAAGAACAAGGTACTGGAACAAGAAACTTAGCTGAGATCCAAATTGTACAGAGAGGGTGAAATGTTCCATTTGTCCTAATAATATTAGTTTATATATATAATTGTTTGAGCTCTACTTTTCAGACTTTTCGTTAATGGAAATTTTCATTAATTGTTTGAGATCTACTGTACCGTTCTTCCATTGTTATCGTTAGATCGATGCTTTCTGGTGTTCCTGTAATTAAACTCGTATGATGTCCGATGCCAAAAATCGAAATTGTAATGTTATTGCCAAGTTCCAGAAGGATGAAGAGCAAACAAATCACCAGCATATCATATAAATTGCAAATCTAGGATACAAACTATAGAAACAAAGCCGAATTGTTCAGTATCTCCACCGAAAATTGATAGACTATACAAAAATTAGTCCTTGAACTCTGGTTTCCTACAGCTAGCACCTCAAGCACTTAGAAAGGCGAAAAACTATCACCGGCAAATATATTTGTATGAATGTTATGATCTTGGTCATCAAGGGTTCCCATTCTTGTATCCAGTATAGCCAGTTGGGACTTCACCCACTGCGGATTGTTCCGGCCTTCAATCCACAAGGCTTCTCCAGTATCCTTATGCTTAAAATCCGGATATTTTGGGTTCCTCTGAAAATCATAAACGAAACCGAATGAACATGCGTCTTTTCGTTCGCATATTCTTATCAGAAATCTGAACAAACAGCAGGTGACATAAAATGAAAATTTCACAGGTGCACATATGGCATTCGCCAAGCATGAATAACAAATCTAAATGTTCCATTCAATCATTTCTATTTCAACATTGATTCTCGGCATGTCTAGAAACAGTGTATAACATATCATCACATCTCATCCATTGTAGTTTTCTTTCTATTTTGTAGTGTAATGCTAGTTTTTAGGCACTGTAATTTCAAATTTTGGTTTGATATTTTAGGTGGGGAAATATCTTCACGCATTTAATGTAGGGCCAAATACAAAAACACAGTTTCTCCTCATCATTGCAGCACCAGCAGCATTTTTGCATTTGTGCGTGCACAGAGGACCAGGGCCGGCCCTGGATAGCTGCAACCGGAGCTTGCTCTAGGGCCCCCAAAAGTTCAGATAGTCTATAATCATATATCTACCAAAATCGTTTATATAGGACCTCAAATCAAGGCTATTTTATAGGGCCTACATATGCATAAGAGGAATCACTTTTATGTTTCCAAGCTTTTGTAATCTTCGTTCTTTGGCTCCTTTATCCCTATTGAAGTTCATATTTATTAACCAAACAAATGGAAAGCCCATAGAGACAAACAAGGAAAGGAATCATCGTTGTTTACATGTACAAGTAAACATATGAAAGTATTTTGTTAACTACTGTCAATTGGAACTACTTATCAGGGCCGGCCTTGCATAGGATGCACACCTACGCTCAAGAATGAAAGAATATAGTGATTGAATAAAGTACCTTGGTCTTCCTATTATCCCACCATTCAACTGGATTAGCAAAGAAGGCTTGCCATAATTCTTGTGTGGTTTCCGTTATGTTCTTTGTGGCATTGTTGCCAAGGTTTCTACCTGGAAGAAAAGAATAACAGTAATAAGAACGAATGCTATCCCTGCTCTTATCAAAACTCATGTTACTGAAGGTACGACTTGCCTGCTGTAAATGAATCAGAGTCGTGATCTTTCAAAGCCGGCGATGAAAAGCCCTTTTCAACAAAATTCAGTTGCTGAACAACTACCTGCATGAGATTTAGGGACAAATTAATTTTCTAAACAAACAAACAAACAGAAGACTTCACTACACCTAGAAAGACCAGAAGCCAAAAAAACCTTATAGTAGGTCTGCTGCTTCCCTTCATCGGTTTCAACAGAATCTGATATCAGACGGCCCGTTACATATATTTGTTGGCCTTTCTCTACATGCTGAAAAGCAACATGTGCTAGCTCATCCCAAAATGTCAGATTAATCCTGAAAGAAAAAGAAACCCAATTTTCATATTTAAATGTCTCCTATACTCCTTATACCCACAGTAGCATTTACAGTTTTACTGAAGTTGGATTACCTGAAAAACTTCGAAACTATGCGAAATTAGAAACGCTTAAAACTTTACAAACAATAACGGCACGGCACCCCAAAACTGGGGTTTAGATACCATTCATTGTCCGTTTAGTGTCTACCAAGTTTTGTTTTTGTTTAAAACTTTGTAACTAGTTCTATGTGTGCATGTTTTGCGAAGAACTTTGTGATGCGAAACAACCATTTAACGTTTCACATTGTCTCTAACAAAAAATATGATTAAATCAGAGCAAAACCACACTAATTGGAAGCACCAGAGTGAAACAACTAAGCATCAATCATCAAAATTTAAAATCTGGAAACGATACCATCAACTGTAAAATATGAATAAACCCGAAAAATCGATAAATTTAAGAATTATTACCAAGAGGTGTCGGTGGCGGACTTCTTAACGGCGAGGCGGGTCCAAGCGAGGACCTTTCCGGAGGGGAGGTGCTTAATTTCGACGGGAAGACCGACGACGCCGATGAGGTGCACCGTATTGCACAGCTCCTTCTTCCACTGAACCTCCACCGGTCTAGGGTACGCTATCGGCACCTGAATGCTGCTCCCGTTGCCGTTGTACTGGTCTCTACTGTACTCCATCGAGCATTTGAGATTGAAACGGCGCCGTGCGAAGGCCAAGTGGTTGGTGGATGGGAAAAAGGCGGGAACTTGGGGGTTTGCGAGGAAAGTTGCGCTTGTTGCCGCCGGAATTGCTCGCTCCAACGCCATTGCTCTCGGTGGTTTCTCGGGGGAGGAAAGGCGCCAAACTCCGCCGTTATCGGATAATGCTACTATGACTCGGACTACGTTTTATCGAAACTCTTCAAAGGGTTATTGGAAGGTTTTGGGCCGCATGAACTCAAACTTCTCTTGGGCCGGGCCCAAACTAATAAAGGAAATGTCATGGGCATAGTGTCCATGATACAATCGTATAGCCTTATATTATTGGTCGTCTGCCGTAGTGCATGTTAGCCCTTCCCCATTAGAATTGGTTCGTTGATTTTAAGGAAAACTAATAAAAAAATTTTGAAAATTTTGAATAAAAATTTGTTGTAAATGAATAGTACCAGAATTAACTTTTTAAAGTAAAAATATGGTTTTTCGTTAAAGTGAACTGTTGAGCAAAAATTGTACATAATATGTAAACAAATAATTCACTCGACACAATTTCACCCTCGTTCAATTTTTCGAAGAGGGTTTTATTAATTCAAGTTCGACTCATTCTAGGCTATGCGCCTATTAATTACAACCCTTCTTTTGGGAAAGGAATACCCTTTGATTCTAATTTGAATAAAATGTAATTTGAGGACTTTGGTGTTTGTTTGATTTTGTGACTGCATCTAGGTCGAATCCTAGATTGCCTACGTACCCTCTTGAAGGATCAAGTCACTCGTAGTTCACGGTGTTTGGGTTTTGATGCCTTGTGCAGTTTCAGCTCGTGCGGGCGAGGACTTTAGGGTGCGTTTGGTACGCGGGACGGGACGGGACGAAACGGGACGAGGCGTTCCGTCCCGCGTTTGGTGCGCCAAAAATGGGTGGAACGGGTTGTTCCACGGGACAGATTTTGGGTGTTTTTGTGTTCCACCTCCCCCCCTGGAACGGGTTTGTTCCACGTATGTGGAACACAATGTTTTACCATTTTAAGACAAATATACCCCATGTCTTTTTCAAAAATTACACATTCGTTCCGTCCCGTCCCGTTCCGTCCCGTCCCGTCCCGTCCCGTCTGCGTACCAAACGCACCCTTAAGCCATTGGAGCGTTTTGATGCCTTGTGCAGTTTCAACTCATGCGGGCGAGGAGCATAATGCCTTATGCAGTTTCAGCTCATGCGGGCGAGGAGCATTTTGAAAATTTGATATGGCTTCATGCCATTTGAGACTTTTCTTCAACTTTGTGCCATTTGAGACTTTGATACGGCTTCGTGCCCTTTGAAAACTTTTCTTCAGCTTCGTGCTATTTTGGTATTTGATAGCAGGAGTAAATTTAGTTTATATAAACCAGGGATTCGTTTCGGTTTCACGGTTGCGTCTAAAATTTGATATTAGACTGCCTACGTATCCTTAACGGAATCAAACCGGCGTAGTTCGTTAATTTGAGACTTTTTCTTCGGCTTCGTGCCATTTGGAATTTAATACTTGATATGGCTTCGTGCCATTTGAAGTTTGACGGGGCTTTGTGGCATTTGTGTCTTGTAAATATTTGTGATGAACCCACTTTTACTTTGGTTTTTGACTTTGTCTCGGTGCCGTACATCTCAGACTTCTTGAATAAATTCAACTTTGATGGATGCCATGTTCATAAAGCCCATATGAGTAATATGGAAGAGCTACTCTTTTTTTTTTTTAGTTCGTGGATAGCCTTCTCATTTAATTTGGGAGAATTGTATTGCAACAAGTACCAGAAAAATGACTAGTCATAATCATGACTAATGTTTGAAAGCCACGTGATTGGCTAAGGTTCTGGCAGTAGGTATTGGATACCTCTTTTTGTTGGCCACTTGCTCAAATATAATTTCATATGCCTAGCAAAACCAATTTGCTTTCAGTGCCCGGCATAAGCAAAGAAAATAAAGAAAACTTTGCTTTAAAAAAAAAATGTCATTCCTGCCAGTAGAAATGATATGTGGATGGTGGACCACAAAGTGTTAACCATGATGGTTCTCTGTCACTATGTGGACTTTGGTTTAGTCAGAGCTTTAAGTCATCTTCCCATTGTAACTTTTCCCTTCTTTATTATATATATTTGTGGTGTTTGGATCGGATCAAAAAGGCTCAAAAGATGGAAAAAGATATATGGCAGCCCTCTCCTTTTTATTATATATATATCCTTCTTTTTGGATTTTTCGACCTCATGCAGTATGGGTCCTTGAACTCATTTAAACCCACCAAACTCCTGACAACAAACTTTACTTTCTGTCTTTTTTTTTATGTGACTTTTCCAAGTCCAAAAAATTTCTCTTCCTTTCTACGTGACCAAGCTCCCACGTGAGGTGCAGCTTTAGCTTTCCCCTCTCTTGCGAAATGGCCCCAGAAATCCAGCTTTTCTTGACTCTAAATTCCGGTGGTTTTCCTCTAGAAGCAAAAAAACAGCTCCGCAATACTTGGGCTCTTAATGATTTCATAATGTTTTGAAACTCTTTTCAGGTTTATCAGCGGATGAATTCAGAAATGAATAGGGGTAAGATTGGTGAGGTTTGAACTCTTTTGAATTGCTCCAATTTTATCCTATTTTCCTTCTAAATCGCGGAGGCTTCTTATGTAGGTCACCAATTTCTTTTCTTTCTGCTACCTCGGCTCTTCACCACTTGCTTGTCCTCTTTTGGTGGCTCGAATTCAAAGCAAAAGAGGAAGAAGACAACCAGCAGGTGACCCCCGTTTTCATATTTTTTTTTGTTTTGTTTCTGAATTTCATTCGCAGTGGGTTGAAGCCCTGAACTGTGACTGATTGGTTTAATTAATTCGTGCAGAAGTAACAACATCTCTTCGATTGGTTGTTTGGACAAACAAGTGTTAATTCATGGCTTCAAAGGTGGGAATCTGCACTCTTCAATTGCACTCTTAAATTCGTAGTAACGTACTCTTCATGTATGCTATACTTGATTGTTTTTTTTTTTAGTGCGTTAACGTGAAGGTTGCCATATGAGTGAGCTTCCCCAATTAATTTAGAGATTTTGACAGCAAGTTTTCCCTTCTTTGTAAACTAGGGACAGTTTGAACTCTTTTAAACCCAACTTCACGTGGCACATCAAGCTTTTCCCTTCTTTGTAAACTAGGGATAGCTTGAACTCTTTTAAATCCAACTTCACGTGGCAGGGAAGCAAATATCTTTTATCTATTTAGATTGGCAAATTTTTCTTTCTTTGTCTTGTAGCATCTGTCAGTCTTGTTTTAATGCCTTTGGTCAACATTTGATAGCCACACTTTAAGCCCTTTGAAAGACACCTTCTTCCTTTCTTTTGTCTTTATCAAAAGTCGAATTGAGGAACTCTTTTTTTTGTGGAATTGGACCAAGCATGAGTCGGCCAAGGGAGATTTTGGTTTCTTTTCCTTTGCAAACCATCTTTACCATTTTTTCCTTATCTTTCGAACTCTTGACATAAAAGACTTTGGGTGGAATTCTTGAACAATACGTCCTTTTCTTTTCCCTTTCTCTAGAGTAACCTTTGAAGTCAGAACATCAGGAATTAATCACTTTCTTGGAGCATATTGTTCCACTTTTGCTAACAAGCTCATGCACTGCCATGACAACAACGGTTCCTTGGCATGGACGTCGAACATGGATTTCTTTAGATTTGATTGGAATTTCACGGGGTGATTTAGGCCACCCCGAAGAAATTCATGGGATTCTGGGGATTATTTTTGCTGCAGTTAGTGGGGAGTCGGGCTGCTCAAAGTCTTCACCTCCATCTATTTGGTGCAGGAAGATACCAAACAACAAAAAAAACAAGACGGCTAAAAGAAAGATTAGGAAAAACAAATCCGTTGTTGTGGACCTCTGCATGTTCTTCCTCTTCATTTTATTTTTTCCTTCTATTTGTTTCTCTATGGTGGTCTATGTTGCAACGCTTTTTATGTTGCTCTGTTTTTTTTTTTTTTTTGTTCTTCCTGCAACGAAACAAGAGAAAAAAAAACAATAATTTAAATAGAACTTGTTTCATACCTGGTGATGAATATTCTTCTTTGGTTCTTGACTCGAAAGCACGAACGATTGAATTCCTTCTCTTTTTGGCAGCACTTCGTTGCTCTGAGTAATTTCTCTCAATGTTTCTCTATTTTTCTACAGGGTATCCCCTCTCTTTGTTCTGTCCCCCTTTTTTTTTTGCAGCTGATGCCTATTTATAGGCATCATAGGAGAGTTCTAGAGCTTGTTACGTGGGGGGGGGGGGGAAGATGGAGGGCATGACTTCCTGCCACTCTCTCTTAACCTCTCTTAACTGACCCCACGTTTTTTTCTTTGTTGCAGGAAAGGGGGAAACCTGTTTATTACTTCCCCCTTTTGTAGGAAATTTTCCTTATTTTACTTATTTATATTTTTTTATTTGTTTATGGATATTTAGTTTGTATGTAAAGCCCATTCTTAACTTTTTGGGCTGGTTTACATCTTTATTTTGCCTTGTAGTCTGACCCAATTTGTATGGACTCTATTTTTTTTATGTTGTATATTTTTGTTGTTCAACATGAACAGTACCATGAACTTTTCGTTAAAGTTCCCATGATTCTATATGTTAATGAGTTTTAGTTTATCATACCAATATCATGAGAGATTTTTTAATTTGCCACGAACAGGGACGGTGTGTCAAATGTCATTATATAAGTGGAAGGAGTTTTTTTTTTTTTTTTTTTTTAAATTATCCCTCCACTTGTATAATAACATTTGTCGTATGTGCCTTATTCAAGATATACTGAAAAATCTTGCCATTATCATGCACCCAGTCTTGATGTTTATAAAAAAAACGAATATTGATCATGCAGAACTAACCGTTTAGTTTGGTATGACGATTATTTAGCTTTTCCTTACCTGTGAAATTCATAGCGTTACAATTAAAAAAAATAAAAAATAAAAAAACCTCAAGTTACATGCAAGGAAAAGCTATTGTGCAGAGAATAGATATAACATGGACGGTGTGTCATCTTATGCTATATATATAGCCCACATAATATATATATATATATATATATATATATATATATATATATATATATATATATATATATATATACATGTGAAATTCATAGCGTTACGATTTACATGTGAAATTCCTTACATCTGATGCTATTTACATTGTCTTGATCTTGAGTCAAGTCATGGGCCAGAGCATTTTTTGCTTGATGCCTCAATCAAATTGACAATAAGCACTAGTTACAGTCTGGATTACTGCAAAGTATTTAAATTTAAATTTATTTAACGACATTAATGTGGCGGTAAGTAAAAATACTCTCTTCCATCTTGATCTTGATGAATATTTCTTAAGTAGAAATTAGGGTTTTAATCAAATCAAGTGCCATTATAATCCTCAAAATCAAATGTCAGGTCAGCTGATCAAGTTGAAGAACAAATAAAATAAAATAAATCATTCATAAGCAGAAAATTAGAAACTAAAAGAAAATTGTGGTCCGGCCAGTCGATATATACCTACTCTACCACTAGTTAAGGTATGGCTGTGGGCTGCCATTGGAGCGTAAATGGGAAGGTTTTTACTCTCCTGCAGTTAATAACAGCACCAGTTGAACTTGGAGCATTAGTTATCTTTACCGCTCTTGTACGAATGTTGCAGTACATGATGAGATTGTATCCCTTCACAGTTAGGTACATGATATATGCATTATTCGGGCCGAGAGCTAGCAGCTTAATCTCGTACAAGCTCCATCTGCGTAGTACATCACTAATCAATTCATCTTCTGAAGCCAGTTTACCTAGAAGAACCTTGGGATACACTTATGCACTCATTGAATTTGTGGTCCTTTTCTGCTAAAGGAATCAAGCTTAAAAAAATGACAATGCTTGTCGTCCTCAACAATAGTACCTATAGTACTAGAAGTAGTACCAGCGTTGTTGTTGAACAGATCCAACTCAATAAGAAAGCCGGAACTAATCGACCAATACAGCACTCCATTGAAAGCAAAGCCATGAAAAGTATCGTGGAAATTAATGTTTGGCGAGCATGGTACAACTGAATCTTTCCATTCACCAGTTCAGAAAGGGTCTGCACGCGAAAATTGTTGAAGTATAGCTCTGCAGCTGCTTTGAATCGAAGCAAGGATGACTGGAATTCAAGTGGTTGGCGGACATACGTATAATTAGCTTTTGTGCAGAGAATATATATAGCCCACATAATATTCTTCTTTTATAAAAAAGAAATACAACATCCAGTTTTGTTTGCTAGCCCTAAAAATTCAACTACTAAGGTTAGGATTATCTACTTCCAGTTTTGTTTGCGTTGGGATTCTTACTTGATTCTTTCCTATTACTTACTGCATATAAAACTTCGGCCAAGCAAACAACGCAGCCCAAATTCCTTTCTTCAATCTTCGCTCCGCAGATTTTGTTTCTGTCACCATGAAGGGTGGCGAATACGCTTGTAAAGTATCAAAATTAGTGTCAAGAATACTATCAGATGCCTTTGATGATCTCCCTGACGTTTGTAAAGAATACCATCAGATGCCTTACGTCACCATGAAGGGTGGCGATTACGCTTGTAAATGTTGAAGTATAAGTCCAAAATCTGATTAGAAATAAGTTGTGATGTTAATATGTGTATGCACTTATGTTAAATACTAAGTGAGAGGGTATATAGGTATAAAAGGCCATGAGTGCCATGTGTGATGATCTTAGCTATTAGCTGAATGTGTGGCTGAGATCTATTTCAAATTGTACTGATCCAGCTCAGTTTTGTAAAAAGCATTATATCTCTCTTTGCACGTTGTGTGCAATAGAGTGAGAGAGACAATTAATGAAATCAGTTATTCCTCTGTGACTTTGCAGAGAAAAGACCAACCTCATTCTTCTCTCCCTATTTCATTCCAAAACTATTCATCTTCTCTTCTTCCATAGAATTAACCTTATCAAATTGTAACATGGCCTCAGAGCCGGTTTCGATCAATTGAATCTGGGCGTGAAGCTGTGAAGTCACTGAGCTAAGTCAAAGCTCGGTGAAAGTCGTCGGAGTTTTCATTTGAGGCGAGAAAGCAACAGACGGATCAAGATGTCTGGATCTGGAAGCTCGGAGGTGAGAACCCCAATCTTCTCCGGTGAGAACTACGAGTTCTGGAGGATTAAGATGGTAACGATATTCAAATCGCTTGGGTTATGGAAGCTGGTGGACAAAGGGATTACAACCCCTGACTCGAAGAAGAAGAAGGAAGTTGAAGGGTCATCGGACGATGCAGTCGATGAAGAAATGGCTGCTGTGTTCATGAAGGATGCGAAGGCTCTAGGAATCATTCAAAATGCAGTCTCGGATCAGATCTTCCCACGAATCGCCAATGCCGAATCAGCTAAGATGGCATGGGATTTGTTATACGGGGAGTATCACGGTGGTGATCAGGTACGATCTGTGAAATTGCAGAATCTTAGGAGAGAGTTTGAATATGCTAGGATGAGAGATGATGAGTCTTTATCTAGCTATCTTACACGGCTGAATGAGCTAATTAATCAAATGAGAACATTTGGTGAATCTCTGTCGAATGAGAGACTTGTGCAGAAGGTTCTGATTAGTCTTAGTAAACCTTATGATTCTATCTGTTTGGTTATAGAAAACACAAAGTGTCTAGAGACTGTAGAATTGCAGGAAGTAGTTGCAATCTTGAAGAGTCAAGAACAACGGTTTGATCTGCATACTGTTGATACTACTGGGAAAGCATTCTCATCTTTCTCAGTGAATTCAAAAGAGCAGAATAGGGGTGAAGGTCAATCTGGTTCATCTCAGTTCCAGAAAAATTGGAATAATAAGGGAAAGAAATGGGGTTCAAAACCTAAGTTTCAGCAGAAATTTCCTGCTAGTCCTGCACATAATGCACAGTCAATGGGGCAGATAGGTACAAAACCACAGTGCAGGGTATGTTCTAAGTTTCACTTTGGAGAGTGTAGGTATAAAGGGAAACCTAAATGCTATAACTGTGAAAAATTTGGTCACTGGGCTAGAGAGTGCACAGTAGGTAAATTAGTGCAAAAGGCAAATAGTGCTAATCAGGTAGAGGTGACAGGGAACTTGTTTTATGCAAATAGCACAATCACTGAATCAAAAGTGAATGGAGAATGGTATGTAGATAGTGGTTGTAGCAACCATATGACAGGGGATTCTAAGTTGTTAATAGACATGAAGACAAATGTGGTTGGCAAGGTTCAAATGCCCACAGGGGAACTCATGAATGTGGCAGGTTTTGGAACACTTATGATAGATACTAGCAAAGGCAGAAAATATGTCAAAGATGTAATGTATCTACCTGGGTTGAAGGAAAATCTGTTAAGTGTGGGGCAGATGGATGAACACGGTTACTACCTGTTATTTGGGGGAAAGATGTGCAGTATTTTTGATGGACCTTCATTGGATTGTCTTGTACTCAAAGTTGAAATGAAAAAGAACAGGTGTTACCCTTTGACACTGATACCAAATGATCAGGTTGTACTGAGGGCATGTATTTCTAAGTCTACTTGGATATGGCACAAGAGACTAGGCCATCTGCATTTTAGGGGTCTTCAGCAGCTTAAAAACAAAGAAATGGTGCATGGTCTCCCAGTTTTAGAAGAAATGGATGAAGTTTGTGAAGGTTGTCAGTTTGGGAAACAACATAGAAAGTGGTTTCCAAAGAATCAATCATGGAGAGCAAGTAAACCTCTAGAACTGGTGCATGTGGATTTGTGTGGTCCTATGCAGAATGATTCACTTGCGGGCAACAAATATTTCATGCTTCTTGTAGATGACTGTACAAGAATGATGTGGGTTTATTTTCTGAAATACAAGTCAGATGCATTGATATGTTTTAGAAAATTCAAGTCCATGGTGGAATTACAAAGTGACTTTAAGATAAAATGTTTGAGGAGTGACAGAGGGGGAGAATTCACATCTTGTGAATTCAACAAACTGTGTGAAGATGCAGGGATTCAAAGACAGTTATCTATGGCCTACACTCCACAACAAAATGGAGTAGTGGAGAGGAAGAATAGAACGGTTGTAGAAATGGCTAAGGCAATGCTTCATGATAAAAGCATGCCATACTTTCTGTGGGCAGAAGCAGTACACACAGCTGTGTACATTTTGAATAGATCACCTACAAAGGCACTCAATAATTTAACACCATTTGAGGCTTACAGTGGCAGAAAACCAGGGGTTGGCCATTTAAAGGTGTTTGGATCAGTATGCTATGTGCATATACCATCTGAAATAAGACAGAAGCTAGATGCTAAGAGTGTCAAAGGTGTGTTTGTTGGATATGCTACATGTGAGAAGGGATACAGAGTGTTTGATCCATGCACTAAGAAGTTAATTCTTTCAAGAGATGTAGTTTTTGATGAAACTATAACCTGGAATTGGAAGAAACATTCAGAGAATTCTGTTGCTGTGACCCACATTCAGAATTCACATGAGTTGGGTGAGATTCAAGACAGTGCCTCGAGTTCCTATACCTCCTCTCATATTGAAGAACAAGAAAGCAGCATTCAAGAATCTGTTGAGATCCCTCAGTCTTATGATCATACCCCAGTGAAATGGAGAAACATAAATGATATTATGGCACAGTGCAATCTCTGTATTGTGGAACCTGAAAAATTCGAAGAAGCTGCACAAGATCAGGCTTGGATAAAGGCAATGGAAGAAGAACTGCAAATGATTGAGAAGAATGGAACTTGGGAGCTTGTTGACAGACCAAGTGATAAGCAGGTGATTGGAGTTAAATGGGTGTTCAAAACTAAGTTGAACTTAGATGGTTCAGTCCAAAAGAACAAGGCAAGACTAGTTGCCAAGGGGTATGTGCAGAAACCAGGAATTGACTACAATGAGACTTTTGCCCCGGTTGCAAGATTGGACACAATCCGAACCTTGATAGCTCTTGCTGCACAGAGAAGCTGGAAATTATATCAACTAGATGTTAAATCTGCTTTTCTGAATGGAGAATTGCAGGAAGAAGTATATGTAGATCAACCTGAGGGGTTTGTAGTTAATGGCAGGGAGGACAAGGTCTACAAATTGCATAAGGCTCTTTATGGGTTAAAACAGGCACCTAGAGCCTGGTATGGAGAGATTGACAGTTATTTTACTAAGTGTGGGTTTGAGAAAAGCTTAAGTGAAGCAACTCTCTACACTAAGACAAAGGGAGAAAAGGATATACTAATAGTCTCCATATATGTGGATGATATTGTGTATACTGGAAACAATCAAGACATGCTGGATGAGTTCAAAGAAGATATGAAGGAGAAGTATTAGATGTCAGACTTGGGCCTTCTTCATCATTTTCTGGGGATGGGGATAATTCAAACAGAATCTAGCATCTTCATTCATCAAAAGAAGTATGCCTCTTCCCTGTTGGATAAGTTTGGATTGAAAGAATGTAAATCTGTCTCTATACCTCTTGTGGCTACTGAAAAGTTGAGTAAAGAAGATGGCAGTGGTGCAGCAGATGAAGAGAAATACAGAAAGCTTGTAGGCAGTTTACTGTATCTTACTGCTACAAGACCGGATATAATGTATGCAGCTAGTTTATTAGCTCGATATATGCATTGTCCTACCAATAAACACTATGGAACAGCTAAGAGAGTGCTCAGATATGTTAGGGGCACATTGGACTATGGTTTGAAGTATGAGAAAGGCAAGAAGGCAGTCTTAATTGGCTTTTGCGATAGTGACTGGGGAGGATCTCTTGAAGACAGCAAAAGCACCTCAGGCTATGCATTTTCTTTTGGAAGTGGAGTGTTCTCATGGGCCTCTGTGAAACAACATTGTGTTGCTCTTTCTACTGCAGAAGCCGAGTATATCAGTGCTTCTGAAGCCACAGCTCAGGCCATATGGCTCAGATTTGTTCTGGAAGATTTTGGAGAGTTACAAGTTGATGCAACCCCTCTGCAGTGTGATAACACATCTGCAATCTCAATATCCAAGAACCCTGTGTTTCACCAGAAGACAAAACACATTGACAGGAGATATCACTTCATCAAGGATGCCTTGCAGCAAGGGATAATTGACTTGGTTTACTGTCCTACCAAAGAACAAGTGGCAGACATTTTCACCAAGGCATTACCAAAGGACATGTTTAACTATCTCAGGGACAAGCTAGGAGTCATATCAGCTTTGGACTTGAAGGGGAGTGTTGAAGTATAAGTCCAAAATCTGATTAGAAATAAGTTGTGATGTTAATATGTGTATGCACTTATGTTAAATACTAAGTGAGAGGGTATATAGGTATAAAAGGCCATGAGTGCCATGTGTGATGATCTTAGCTATTAGCTGAATGTGTGGCTGAGATCTATTTCAAATTGTACTGATCCAGCTCAGTTTTGTAAAAAGCATTATATCTCTCTTTGCACGTTGTGTGCAATAGAGTGAGAGAGACAATTAATGAAATCAGTTATTCCTCTGTGACTTTGCAGAGAAAAGACCAACCTCATTCTTCTCTCCCTGTTTCATTCCAAAACTATTCATCTTCTCTTCTTCCATAGAATTAACCTTATCAAATTGTAACAGTAAAGAATACCCTTGATGATCTTCCAGACGTTTTACTAGTACTGGTTTAAAGTCTTTGTCTCTTCTCCCTTGGAAATCCTTTGTTCGATGAAAATACACGTCCAAGCATTGGTTGGCATTTCGCTCTCCTCGTCAATAATAATTATCTACATTTCTTAGATCAGGAATTCTGGGCATACTAAAAAATCTCTTGTACTTTAGGGTTACAACCAAAATACGGTGTAAAAGTGAGTTTTTATCTATGTCTAAGCTTTCAAAATTCGAAGCACACATGTTCTTTATAAGTTTCCTCCCTTACTTTCAAGCCAAAGAAGTGCCATGATTAATGACTCAAATCCACACAAGAATTACACGAAGAAATTTTTTTAAGGACTGTATTTGGTCTAAACAACTTTTATAATAGAGATAAGACCTCCTTATATTGTGGACCCTACCTCCTACTTCTATTAGATGAGAGGTTCTTGGGTAGACACCCGGATTGAAGTTGGTGTGAGAGGGGGTTGAGACCGAAAATGGACAGGTTAGCATGACAAATAAAGGGTGGGGTAGGTTAGTTGTTTATGTGTCTTGGGCTGAAGAGATGAGCAGGTACGGTATGCGGATTGGAGATAAGATTTTGGATGTGGTCTCCCTTTCACCACCCACGAAACCAACATGCACGATTAAAGTTACGGGTCATTTTTTGGTCATTTACTTATATACCCACTTATTCGAACTTTTTTTTTCTTTATATAATTGAATTTTTGGATTTGGAAAGTACGTAAATTTCTTCATGGGACTACATTTGTGATACATCGTGCACCCACAACCATATTGATGATGAATTCCAATTTTGTGTTTGGAATATGATTTCCAGTCACTGCTTATATTATTACTGAAAATCAATCAATTCCCAGTCACTAACATTTGAAAGAACAAATCAATTCACTAATAACCAAAAAATGGAAAATGAAGAACTCAATTGTGTAAACTGAAAACTCAACATTGCTATTACAAGAATTGCAAATCCTTATGTGCTCCACAATATTCTCTTATTCTCTTATACCCCAACAATTAAAGAATCTCATTTCGCAAAGAATCAATTATTCTTTTTGTAGTAAAGAAAAAACCAAGAGTCAAATTTTAGGAAAAAGTACTAAACTACACACTTCATATCGGCAGAGAAGCCCGGCCGACCCCAATTAATCTACTCCGGAGATGGTATGCTACTCTCTACGTACTTTGTTTTTCTTCTTCAATCTCCTTTTCTTTCTGGTCAGAGTGTGCTCCTCTAGTTTAGGTACGGATGTTGGCAGCCATGGGAGCAAAACTTGGAAGGCTTGTGAACTGCTGTTCTACCTAACTATCTCTAACGCTCTTGTACGAGTGTTGAACATGACAAGGTTTCACACGTAGATACAAGACATCCTCATTATTGTTAGGAATGTCGGTACTACAAGATAGAGAATGCACAAGGTAAAGTAGAAAATGGACACAAAAAATTTATGTGGTTCGGCAATTTATGCCTACGTTCACCAAACAAGGATCAATCTTCACTATATGAAAAAGATGAGTACAACAAGAGTAGTCTTACCAAGCCAAAGACAAGGCTTGATGGATACAAGAAAGTATAACACATACTTTCTATCACTCTAAACTTCACTCACATAATGTGTAGTGGAACACTCTCACTCTCACTCTTGGAGTGGAACTCTAGCTTTGGACTTGATCCTTTGCTACTCACACTTGGTTCTTAATTGGTTACTTCACTACAACATCACACCCATATTTATAGGTGAGGGTTTGGCATTCTACTAGTTTCTAGTGTATTCTTTAAACCTCTAGCATAGATAATTCTAGACTAGCCACAAAATTGTAGCTTCTGGATCTTTCTATTTGCAACCAAGGAAATTAGTACTCTCTAGCTTCTTCCATCAACTTAATAACATGTTAGAATTGTCTAGCATGCTCCAGCCACCTCACTTGCTTACTAGAATAATCTAGAACATTCATCATGGGCTGGACCATATACCAACAATTATTTGGGTGGACAGCTACTGGCATAATTCGATTCCCCCAGTGCTGGCTTAGAGATATGGCCAAATCCATTTGGTCGAACAAAATCTTGTGTACCAAACACCATTTGCAATTATCCCCTTTTTCTTTCAAATCCATTTGTACTAATTACCCGATTGATAAAATCCAATGCAGCACAAAAATAAGTCATCATGCGTCCCTAATATCTCAAACCGGTCTCTTATACTTGAGTGAAAGCCAGGAAGGAAATCCATACGAAGCCTGCGTGTCTTGAATTTGGCAGAATGGTCAGACATGACAAAAGATTCAATTCCCTGCGGCTTAAAATCTTTATTCAAGGTAAGAAACATGAATTCTTCTTCCTGTCTGCTGAGGCATAGAAAAGGATCCCGGATGAGAGTGAACCAACGCTTTGACACACACTTGCATCGACCAGAAGAATCCCGAGGAAGTCGGCGAAAGATTTCAACCAATAAAGTGTCAGGAAGATTGTCAATTGTGAGAGCATGTGATTGGACTCTTGGTGATAATTTTGATATTCGAGTGATGAGACAGATGATCGGATTTGGAGAGTGCTCCAACGGACTGGCATAGTGTGTTGAAGCGAGTTCCTTTAGTAGCAGTATCGCCACCTTTCATGGTGGCAGAAACCGGTTCTGCAGAAAATTACGTATAGCCCGCTGTTATCTAGGGTTTCAATCAATAATTAAAAATAAAAGGAATGAATCGATCACCAACAAATATAATGGATAAGACATTCAAACTGAATCATGAATTTCAGTTAACACTCCAAAAAACGTAACGCAATAGCGGTCTCAAGGAATATCAAAGAATTGGAACACTTGGAATATCAATGCAACCAAAACAGACGAAACAACAAAAACATAATCGACACTAGAAGTAATTAAATAGATGAAGAAACTAAATTAGATTCAACTAGGACACTGGTTAAAACAAATGTGATCACAAACATTAGGTTAGAATTGAATTGAGGAACAAATATTTAACCTAATTTCAACTGCGTATCTCAGATATATATATATATTTTTTTTTGTTGAGTATATTGCCATGGATCACTCTTCCTTGAGAGGTACGAGACGGGAACTCTACCCACCTGGACCCACTCTTCCATCGATGGTTGTTTCTCCATAGAATGGATGGTGTTCAAAAGTTTGGGGGCGGGTTTAGCCTCACAATGAGTTAGTAATAATGTGGTTCAAATTTGCATTTGATGAGAATTTAACTTAAGACCTCTCACTTGCGAGTGAAAAAGAATATCAGTAGACCGTAGTACTAAGTGACGACCTAATACATTATTTGGATCGCCTCTAAATACAAGATTATTTGGATACGTAGCCAATAATCCCGGAGGACCTGCTCTCTACCAATATAATGAGCTTGAATGTCTACTAGTCCTTAATTTCGACCTAACTTGCACCCTAAATTATATTTTCGTGTCCCACTGTAACATCGCGTTTTCAAAGTTTGCCAAATTTTATGTCAAGAAATAGGAATTGGAATCATTTTAATTCTTAAGTTCCTTGCGTTTAATATGGGTAAGGGAATCATTTAGTTCCTTAACTTTTGCCAGCGTTTACTTACATGTAAGGAATCAGAAAAGTACAAAATTTCCCTTAGAATCGTTAATAAAATACCAAAAAAACAAGACAATCGAATCGAGTAAGAGGGACTACCGGTTCTTAATCCCTTTCTATTTTTAAGCTTTCTGAACAATTTCATCAAAAGTTCTTTCAAACATTTTAAAAGCACTTTCCAAAACGAGATTTAGAGCTCGTTTGGATATGCTTTTAAAATGATTGAAAGAGTTTTTGGTGAAAATATTTTTGGAACTAATTCTCAATAAAAATGCAAATAAATCCTGAAAAAACACTTAAAGTACTTCATGGAAAAAACACATAACTGATGCTTCTTGAAAAAACACTTAAAAGTGTTTTTCAAACCCATACACTTTCTCTAAAAACGCTTTCAACCATTTTAAAAGCACATCCAAACGAAACCTTAGACTTCGAAGGCCCTTATTGTGCTGCAATGCCAAACTTTAACAATAATACTTGACTTCGATGGTTTAATTGCAAAAAAAATAATAACTCAGGGCTAGCGTAGGGTTCTCTCTCTCAATGATTATTATCCTCAAATGATGATTCGGAAGAATTGAAAAATAAGTCTAATTACTTTTCTGTTGGACTTGCACAAAAGAAACGCTAAGGTGGCCGTATCTCACATCTTATTATCAAACACGCTATAAAAATTAAAACACGCATCACATGTTAAGTTCCATATGCTGTCACCTTAACGTTCCTGTTTCACGTGTCTAACACCCAGAATTTTCAAACTAAACAACTATTATTCATTCTTTATCCCAACTCTATATTACATTCCTCTAAACATACATAGGAAGAAATAAAAAACAATAATGTTCATATATACTCCTCTAAATCCTTTTATTAGGTAGGTCCCACAACCCACTAAGCAAAAACAACGAGAGAACCTCCACTACAAAAGGGCTTTCCATCATTTTCCACTACTCCCACCATTGATGCAAAAAAGCAGAGCATATCAAGTGATCTTTGACAATTCCTCTCCTTTTGACTTGAAGCTGGCTAGACATGGAGGGCCAGCTCTATTTTGTTGAGAGCATTGACATCGATCCCTGTTTTGACAAAAGTTGAAAGCAAAAGGCAAAAAGCAACAACTATGGCATCTGACTTTGAATGCAATTTGAAGCTTAAGATATGGCAGGTTGGAAAACGACCAATATGGGAGTGGGACCCCAGAGCATCTAGTGAGTTTTCGGGTGGGACTGCGGGAATGCATACCTACCATTTTCTGGGGTCTTAGGAAGGAGGGTTCATTTCAGGCTTGACAACGCTAGAGGTGTCCGGTGATTGCGTGTGGTAAATTGCTGAGGCCAGTGAGATGGGCATGATGCAGAGAGCCTTTGATTGGAGGAACTGCATTGCAGCCCCAACGTTTTCTTCCATAAGCTTAGCCACTTGTCGTTCTGTGCCATCATTAGACCACTTATCCCACGCCGGTTGGTTTCTACCACCTTCGCCACCTTCTTCCTGCCATTAGATCAGGACCGTGTCTGGTTATAAGAAGATAGAAAACAGACCCTAGGAAATATAAAATGTTATCATCTATTACCTCAACGGAAGATAGTGGAATATCCGTTACAAGTGGTGCCACAGCACCAGCTCCGCCCAATCTACTCATGCTCAAAACCTGTAAAGGATATGACTAAAGCATTAATAAGAAAAGAACAAAAAACCTACACTTCTTTCATTATCATAAGAAGAACTACTTCCACACTATGCCCGCATGCCTAACAAATCAGAATAGTCGTTTGTTTGGGTCTTAAATAATTGGTCAAACAGACCAAAATAAAAAAAAAAATGAAATCTATCCTTTCATTGTGTTGTTCAATATAACAACAATAATTTGATTCGATATCTTACCAAAGAAAACAACACACTTGTATGAACATTAGGAAATCTGAAACCAACTTCCAGTATTTGATTGCACAGCAAATGTCTATGGGAAATATTCAGTTTTTTTCTTTACTATGCTCAATCATGTGGATTTTCTACCAGTTTATCAGAAAATGTTAATATCAAAGGAAAGTAAGCCTTTATGGAATAACAATCGCTTAAAAATTAATGACCATATTAAGTACAAAAAAGTTTCAGTAAAAAATTGAATGTAAAACAGACAAAGATGAGAGGATGGAGTAATTAGGAATTCTATCATGTACGTGAAAAAGAAAACATGCATTAAACTTGAAACAACTCTACCTTTACTTGGAGCCTTAGGAACTTCACGTAATCCATTATCTCATCAAGCATGGCAGCTCTATCCGTCTGCACAAAACATAAGTACATAGAACACAGATGATGAGGTCTCAAGAAGCCGTAACAATATGCAAATCCATAAAGCACCAGCATTGAAATTATTTTGCTACAGCATTTGTCAGATAACAACCTTCTGGAATGCCATTAGTATGTTGTTAAATTTTTTATATATAATCACTAAAAAAGTCACAAGAAACCATTGTGTGGATTAACAAGCTCTGTTGAATTCCTTATGAACAGTAACGCTCAATCACCCAAACTATTAGGCAATGAAGCAACTAGTCGTAACATTTTATTGCGGACAACATATTCAATTTCTTAACTTCGTAGTACCAGAGACTAAACTATTTTTACACAAATAAAACTATCCTATGAGTTGGAGGAATCATAATAAAAGGTCAGTTTTGTAAGCACTATTTCCACATACATACCACTCTTTCATTATGTTTTTCTGTACTGCTTCTAACGACAGTCATAACATGTAGTTTATACATCCATAAAATTTCTTCGAATGCATGCAACATTTGCGACAGCTTAGTAAGTTGCAGAAGAAATTATTTTAAGAAAAACTGATAGCTGAAAAAGGTGAATATTTCTATAAACTTAAGAAGGATTCAGTCCCCAATTTTTTCATTCAACACCGCAGAACAACACTTGAGGTAAAGTATATGTCTCTGAACTTTCTGAACAAGACCACCATATTCACTACATCTAAGTCGGATTTATTATCCGGGTTTCCAAAGGGGTATTCTCTTAAATGATTTAACATATTATCAAATTGGTAACAATTCAAGTTTTACTAGGATAGCTTGTGCACAACTTTTATCAACTTGGAGAACAAGGGAATCCTTCCTTCCCTTCATACTACATAAAACAATATGTTTCTAGTGAGCGTGAAATGAAAAACACGACATGAAAGGAGTGTCACTGACCTTGTTGACGCTAGGAACTAGTTCCTGCAATGCTCTGATTCTTTCTGCTATTCTTTCTCGGCGCAACTGCACAGAAAAGGTGCGAATCAAGAATAATTCCACAATAATCATAAAGGAGGGAAAGGAAAATAAAAGGTACAAAATTAAAAATTAAAACATAGTTTCAGAACATTTCCAAGGAATTTTGTGTGTGTAAACTATAGCAAACTTACCCGCTCGGCAATGCTGTGTGGATCTGTGGCTTGTCCTCTTCTAGCTCGCACCCTTGGTCGCATTGCTGGTGGATGTGGTGCTGCAGCAACTGTATTTGAGATAGGTTGGCCATGGAAAACCTGTAAAACGATATAGTTTATATTACTAAGGACAGTTGTAACGAAAGAAAGTGAGCTAGTTCCTCAACAACGCACAACACCGCAAAACCCAAAAGGTAAATTACATCAAACATTATCAATAAAATAAGCTGGCCTATCCAAGTTCCGAATTTCCATAACCAAACATCATACTTATACATACATAGTTAAAGATTAGTTACGAACTTCTGTTTCCATAATCCAACATCTTCCGAGGAAAGCAGAAATATTATTCTTGGTCTTAAAGTTTCGAAGGCCTGCCGGAATTGTACTCAATTGAGAAACAGAATTACATAAAAGTATAAAAAATTTAATCACTACTGTTAGATACTCTCTCTCTCTCTCTCTCTCTCTCTCACACACACACACACACACACACACACGCTCTCTAAAATCACAAGCAAACCCATCACTTTTCACATGCTTCCATCTTCTCTGACATCAGAATGCTTAAGTATAATTGGTTTTTATGCCAAAAAATTGTGAGTTTTCTGTTTGATTCTGGCCAGCCATTTAGCACCAATTTCTCTCAAGTAACCCAGAAGCATCCTCTTGTAACTTGCTTCTTGTCAGATAGCACTACTTGACTCTCACCCAATCAATCAAAACCCAATTTCTTATAAGTTTCTTGTTTCCATTCCTTTGTCTTCTTGCTTATTAAGCAAACAAATAAAACAGTTAATTAAAAAAATTGATTAACTTTATAATTAAAGCATATGAAGTGTTAAACTTTTGAATTAACAAAAAAAAAAACAAAAAAAACAAAAAAAAACCACCCAAACAAAACTTACATTTTTCACAGATGAGCCTCGACTATCAACGACGTCGTCTTGGAACCGCTTCCCGCTCCCAGAAGCCTCCTCGTGCTTCAAAAACCCAGCTTTCCCCTGCTCCAAGCTCAACCCCAACGGAAACACCCCTCCATGGAACCCCCCACCGCCGCCGCCTATGTGGCCTGAGCCGTTGCCGGAGTTCAGCTGCAGCATCATTGACGCCTGAGACACTTGACCTCCAGCCAAACCCCCATCGCTTCGCGCCAAATTAGCATCGGCGGAAGCGAAGTTCTGAAGGCCGAGAATTTGCTCGAGGAAATCGTCGGCCTGGGCCTCCGAGGGGTTGTTGGCCATGGGAGGAAAAGGAGGAGGTGGTGAGCGAGTAAGGCCGAGTCGAGGTGAGTCGGTGGGAAGCGAGTTAGGGTTTATGAAGAGAGCAGGTACATGCAACAGAGAGAAATGGAAAAGGAAAGCTTTGAGCTTTGAGAGAGCTTTTGAATTTTTTGCTTTGAGCTTTTGTTTTTTTGCCTGCCCGGACTCTCTGAGTGAGCGAAGGGACAAAAGAGGGACGAAAGGTGAAGGTGGCTTTATCTGGTTAAAAATGTTGCATTTTTGTAAAAGGGGCTGCTTTTTGCAAAATTTACCTTTCTGCGCCATTTTATTATTTTATCTTTGTGTTTGATTTTGCTGGTTGGGTTTCTTCGTTGGTTCTTGGCGGGCAACTATTTTGCCGCCCAATTGTTAAGTGAAGCCCCATCATCTGCAGGCCCAACCTCTTAGAATTATGGACTGTATTTCTTTGTTAAATTTGATTGTTTCTTGGACCAAATGGTGAAGTAGGGGGAAAACAAAGTAGGGAGGAAGGGAAGTTATCTAGAGGTGTCTCTCTGAGACGTAAAATCAAAATTTCTGCTAGTTCAGATGTTTTAACAGCGGTGGCTGATGGTGATCAGCCCCGCCGGCCACAATGAGTTACCTCAGTTGGAACTGCAGGGGGCTTGGGAACCTTCGTTTAGTTCAAGCGCTACAACGATTAATATCAAGTAAAGATCCCACAATTGTTTTTGTATGTGACACAAGAAGTAATGTTGCTCAGATAGAAAAACTTAGAAAGAAGTTGAATTTTGATAGAAGCTTTACAATGGCAAGTAGAGGTCGATCAAGTGGGTTATGTGTGCTTTGGAAGGATGATATCGATTTGAATTTACAATCATATTCTCAAAACCATATAGACTTGGATGTGGGTGGAATAGGAGACGTTGATTACTGGCGGATCACATTTTTTTTTGGTTTTCCAGTAGTTCGTGATAGGTACAAATCTCGGCAACTGTTAGATGCGTTGCGGGAAAATGGAGATAAACCTTGGTTATGCTTGGGCAACTTTAATGAGATTCTACAAGCTAGCGAACAGGAATGGGGCAACCCTCGAAGAACATCTCAAACGAAGAGTTTTCAAGATAGTGTGCTGAGATGTAATTTAAATGACCTTGGTTTTGTTGGCAATAAATTTACTTGGTTTACTACTAGGGAAGGGCATTAAGGTCAGACCAGATCGGGCAATGGCAAACCAAGTTTGGACGGACTAGTTTTCGAAATTCAAGGTATTTCATTTAAATAAAGCCACATTGGATCATATTCCGATCTTGGTATGTTGGGATGGGCGGGTTTCGGCTAGGAGAAAGAAATTATTCCGTTATGAAAATTGGTGGAGCTCTCGGAAGGGCTGCATATAGGTTGTCAACCAAGGATGGGCATGTGAGGTGCATGGTGTTTCAATGTTTCAAATTACCCAAAAAATTAAAGTTACTCGCTGTCTCAGTGGGCTAGACAAAATGGGCGACTGGGGCCTAACGAGATTAAGGAGGTTGAGGATAAGATTACAAGTCTTCTCGGTCAACCGTTCATAGAGGAAACAATAGGGCAAAATAAAAAGTTGATGGGTAAGCTCAATATGTTACTTGAACAAGAAGAAATGTTTTGGCGGCAATGCTCGAAGGAAAATTGGTTGAAATCTGGTGATCGTAACACGAGATATTTCCATCAAAAGGCCAATCAGAGACAAAGAAAAAACTTTTTGCATGGGCTTCATGATAAGAACTGTGATTGACATGATGATAAATCATGAATGGAGAAGGTTGTGGTGTATTATTTCTCGAGGTTATTTAATACAAATGGGGGAGAGAATATAGCCGCACTACTTGAGAATATTGCGCCTAAAGTCACACCTGAAATGAATGAGGATCTTATGCAACCTACAACGAATAAAGAATCCCTACGAAGGCTCCAGGTCTGGACGGTTTAACACTAATTGGTGTTGACATTTGTAATGGAGTCAGGTCCTTACTGCAGTTAGGGAGGATGCTTAGGAAAGTGAATTTTACACACATGACTGTAATTCCGAAAGTTAAAAATTTAAAGAAGATGAGTCATATTCGACCTATCAGTTTATGCAATGTATTATATAAGATTGTGGCCAAGGTACTTACGAATAGATTCAAATGTATTCTTCCTCAGATTATATTGCATTCCCAAAGTGCGTTTGTTCCGGGGAGGCTTATTTCCGATAATATTATCGTGGTTGCGGGGATTGCTCATTATATGCATAAACGTATGTCTAGGTGGAATGGAATTATGGCACTAAAACTTGACATTAGTAAGGCGTATGACCGCCTTAAATAAAATTGTTTGGAGGAAATGATGCGAAGATTGGGTTCCTCATAGGGATGGATTTGGCTGATTATGGTGTTTATCACTTCTGTATCATATTCTTTCAAGATTAATGAAAAGCCGGTGGGCTATGTCCAACCTAAAAGAGGTATTCAACAAGGCGATCCGATTACGCCGTTTCTATTTGTAATTTGCTCGGAGGGTCTATCGGCATTGCTCACAAAAGAAGGTTGTGAGGGGAGGATTAATGGGGTAAGAGTTTGCCGAGATGCACCCATGATTCACTACTTACTCTTTGCTAATGGTAGTTTCTTATTTGCTCGTGGGACACTCGAAGAATGCGGTAATATTAAGCGAGCATTGAAGACGTACGAAATGGTCTCGAGATAAGCAATGAACCTTACCAAAAGCTGTGAGTCTTTTAGCTCCAACCCTACGAACATAAACCAGCAGCTATTAGCCAAATTCTTGGGTGTGCAACGAGTGGCCTTCCATGATCCTTATTTGGGTTTGACGATCTTCATTCGTAAGTCCAAGAAGAAACGTTTGCTTATGGAAGAGGCTAAATGGATGGCGTGGTGGTTTTTGTCAGAATAGCAAAGAAGTTCTTGTTCACCATATGTATTCTTGAGAGAGAAAGAGAGATTTGAGAGAATAGCAATCTTAGAGAGAGAAATGAATTGTATCTTGTATGTATTGAATGAATCAAATGTGTTACAATATCTACACATATATATAGACAAGGCTATCTTAGTCACTAAGTAAGTTAACAAACTTTAACTACCTAGCAACCTAATCTACGTACACTTGTCAATATCTGAAACACCTAATACATCTTTACATCCCCCCGCAATCTCATGCTTGATCGAACTAAGCATGAGATTGGAACAATGAGACTGAAACAAAGGTGCAGCAAGGCCCTTGGTGAGAATATCGGCAAATTGTTCCTTTGAAGACACATGACAAACATTCAAATCACCTCGAATCACCCTTTCCCGGACAAAATGGTAATCTATTTCAATGTGCTTCACCCGAGAATGAAAGACGGGATTAGAAGATAAAGCAATTGTCGAAATATTGTCACAGTAAATCACTGGTGCAGTGAAAACATAAACATGCAGATCACACAACAATTGACGAATCCAGGCCAATTCTGCAGCGGCAATAGCTAGGGCTCGATATTCGGCCTCAGTCGAAGATCTTGACACAGTGTGTTGTTTCTTAGAAGCCCAAGATATTGGACTGGAACCAAAGTATACAATATGACCTGAAGTTGATCGGCGATCATTGGGATCACCAGCCCAATCTGCATCACTGTATGCTTGCAGATGTAATTTCCCAAGTTTGAAGCTTAGACCATAGTCCAGTGTTCCACTAAGGTATCGAAGAATACGTTTAACGGCAACAACATGAGAAGTCATGGGAGAATGCATAAATTGACAGCATTGATTGACAGAAAAGGCTATGTCTGGCCGTGTAAAAGTCACATACTGCAAGGCCCCAACAATGCTCCGATAGTGCTCTGGACTGTGATAAGGATCACCATCATCTTTGAGAAGTCTGTGGTATGGTAAGCAAGGGGTAGGACAGGGCTTAGAATCTTGCAAATCAACTTTGTTTAACAGATCTTTGATGTATTTGGATTGAGAGACAAACAGGCCACCAGAATGATAAGTAACCTGCAACTCCAGAAAGTAATTCAACTGACCCAAATCCTTCATTTCAAACTCCTTTGTTAATTCCACAATAACATCATCAATCAGGAGAGATGAACTGCCTGTAAGAATAATATTATCCACATAGAGTAACAACACAACCGTACCAGCATCATTATGTTTAACAAATAAAGAAGGATCTGCAAAGGAGGACTTAAAACCCAAACCAGGCAAAAAGCTTGTAAATTTTTCATTCCAAACTCGGGGAGCTTGCTTCAGCCCATACAATGACTTATTGAGCTTACACACATACTGAGAAGGATAAACGACACTCTGAAATCCAGGAGGTTGAGTCATATACACCTCCTCATTTAACTCACCATGCAGAAATGCATTCTTGACATCTAATTGACGCAAGGGCCAATGAAATTGAGCTGCCAAAGCTAGAATCAACCGCACAGTTGTTGGTTTAACAACAGGGCTGAAAGTCTCACTATAATCAATACCTTCCTCTTGATTATATCCCTTGGCAACCAACCGGGCTTTGTACCGAGCTATAGAACCATCAGAGTGTGTTTTGATCCGATAAACCCACTTACAGCCAACCAAATTCTTCCCAGAGGGTAGAGGAACTAGACTCCAAGTTTTCTGAGCATGAAGAGCATCGATCTCTTCTTGCATAGCTGCTTGCCACTCAGGACTTTGACTTGCAGATTTGTAGGAAGTAGGTTCAATGCCTTATGCAGAGGACTAAACAGTGGCTGTGAACACTTTTCGTTTGGAGATACCACTTTTGGACCTAGTTTGCATGGGGTGCAAACTAACTGAGGGAATGGGAAGAACAACAGGTAATTGCTCGATTTGAAAATCTGGATCAATAGGGATTTGAGACTGTGTAGAACTCTGAGAAGCTGGCTCAGTGGTAGAGAAATCCAAAGATTCTGAGGCATGAGAGGGAAGGGACTCTGAGGGTGGAGGGGAAGGAGCAAGTGAAGAAGATGGTTGAGGAGGTATGACGAGGTTTTGGGAGGTGACTAAGGGTGGTAAGGACCCTGGGATATGAACAGACACCTGTGACTGTGATAAAATGTTATGAGATTGAGGGGATGAGAGCTGAGAAGTGGAAAATGGAAAATCAAATTCATCAAATAACACATGTCGGGAAACCATGATTTTGTTTGTAAGAAGATTAAGACACAAATAACCTTTGTATTGTCCTGCATATCCGATAAACACACACTGAGTTGTTTTGGGTTGCAGCTTAGTGGTGTTATAGGGTTTGAAAAGAGGATAGCAAGCACAACCAAAGATTTTAAGATGAGAAAGTTGAGGAGGTCGACCAAAAAGACATTTATATGGGGAAGACATGTGCAAGGTTTGACAGGGCATGCGATTAATAAGGTACACAGAAGCAGCACAGGCATGAAACCAATACTTAGAGGGCATGGAAGCATTTTGGAGAAGGGTGATGGCAGTTTCTAAAATATGGCGATGCTTTCTTTCGGCAAGACCATTTTGCTCAGGGGTATAAGGGCATGATTTGTTATGAACTATACCCTTAGCAAGGAGGAAATGTTTAAATTGATGACTGGAGTACACCCCCTCCATCACTTTGAAAAACTTTGAGAGGGGCAGAAAATTGAGTTTTCAAAAACTGATAAAACTGAGCAAAGATACTGAACACTTCACTTTTATTAATCAATGGAAAGATCCAGGTAAACCTGGTACATTCATCCACAAATGTAACATAGTATTTGTAACCTTCAACTGAAACAGTGGAAGAAGGTCCCCAAACATCACTATGTATCACCTCCAAGGGAATTACAGTTTTATTTGCAGGGAAAACAAAAGGAAGTTTGGTAAATTTGCCTTCTAAACAGGATTTACAAACAGAAGACACATGAGAAACAGGCATAGGGATATTAGACTGTTTTAACATTGCAGATGTCACAATGTTGGAAGGATGGCCGAGCCTGTGGTGCCACAACGTTATTTTGACTTGTTGTCCAAGAAAACAGGATTGTGTGGTATTGAATGCAGATGGTTGATGTGCTTTATTGATGAGATGTTGAGGAAGAGAGAAGGGAATGGGATATAGGCCAGCTCTACACAGTCCCTGGAGAAGAATTCTCCCTGTGACCTTGTCCTGGATCCAGTAAGAGAACTCATCACATATAAATCGACATTTGTTATCCTTACAAAGTCTATAAATGGATAATAAATGTTGAGATATATGAGGAACATGCAGAATTTTGTGTAATTCAAATGCATATTGAGGTGTTCGTAGTGTACTAGAGCCAATATGAGATATGTTCAAACCTGAACCACTTGCCGTGGTTACGGTATCTGTACCAGGGAGTAGCAAGATTAAGATTTGCCAAATCCGAAGTCATGTGAGATGTGGCTCCTGTATCAGCCACCCAAAACTGGTCCAAAGGCGCTGATGGTTGACAAGTTGTATGCATAGCAGATAGAGTAGAAGATGGAGCCCTTCCTTGATGTGAGAAATCGGTGCGATGATAGCACTGTAAGGCAGTATGTCCAAATTTCCAACAAATTTGACACTGTGGCCTAGAAGGTGGATTAGGAGAGGAAGAATGTCATTGAAAGCAATCAACAGCAACGTGACCTCGTTTGTTACAGATTTGGCATGTTGGAATATCATAACCATGGTCAGGACATGTAGAAACATGTGGCTTTCCTGGACCAAGGATTCCGGCACTGGAATTGGAAAACCCCGAATTGAATCTAGGAGTTGAATTATAGTAGTTTCTGCCTCTTCCTCTGCCTCTGTAGTTGAAACTGTACCCTCCATTGTGATTAGAAGAACCACCATTATAAGAACCAGCATTCTGTGATGGAGTTTGATTAGACCCTTCTCCCAACATCAGAGCCTTTCCTTTGCCTTTGCTATCATTTGCCATCATTGCCGACACAAAAGATTCACTCACAGAATTATTTTCAACAACAGCTTCTTCGGCTAATAACTGAGACCTGAAATCCTTGAGTGAAATAACATTGTCTCTCCCCCTTATAACTGTCCGGAAAGTATTATACTCAGCAGGCAAGCCCTTAAGTGCCAAGATGACAATGTCATCATCTTCAAAGATTACTCCTGCAGCAGAGAGATGATCGCGTACATCCTTGATCCTTTGAAGATATTGAGAGACAGAATCAGAGCCTTTCTTGATATTCTGCAATTCAGTTTTCAACTGAAAAATACTTGCTTTCGTGACTGTGGAGAACCGATCCTTCAAATTAGTCCACATATCATAAGAAGTAAGACACCCAATGATACAAGACATGGCTGTGGGAGATAGGGTAGCAATGATCAACTGCATGAGAGCACGATCATGCATTTTCCAAATCTGAAACTCCTCAGTTTCCACACCTTCAACATCCAAGTCATCTTTAAACCGAGTAGGACATGGACGAGTGCCAGCAACAAAGTCAAAAATACTATGACTTTCAAGAAGTAATCGAATCTGATAATTCCATACCAGATAATTCGTATCATCAAGCTTCACAATAACAGAATTAGAGACATTCGAAATGAGATTGGTGATTGGAGACTGTACAATCTGTAATTGTGCAGCAGTCACCATAATTGCAAGAATTGGAGAATTCGTGAAAACGAGCACAAAACTATGGTTTCAGAGAGAAGAATCGGACAAAAAGATCACAAAGAATGCAATCGTGGAGATATCGTGAAATTTGATATCAATGCAAACAGATCGTGGAAGAAGCAATTAATCAAACACTTGGCGTGCACAATGAGACATAGACGGCAAGAAAGCAACTGCGCAGATACACAACCTCACAGAGCTATAGAGAGAGGAAAATCAAGAGCAGAAATGCACACCAGAACAAAGAGATCAGGAATGCGGAAGCAAACAAAGCAGATCAGGATCGAGAAGTCGTCATCACCGGCGAGGATACCATGTCAGAATAGCAAAGAAGTTCTTGTTCACCATATGTATTCTTGAGAGAGAAAGAGAGATTTGAGAGAATAGCAATCTTAGAGAGAGAAATGAATTGTATATTGTATGTATTGAATGAATCAAATGTGTTACAATATCTACACATATATATAGACAAGGCTATCTTAGTCACTAAGTAAGTTAACAAACTTTAACTACCTAGCAACCTAATCTACATACACTTGTCAATATCTGAAACACCTAATACATCTTTACAGTTTTCTGAGTAATGCAGGGAAAGAAGTTTTACTTAAGACTGTTGCCCAGGCTCTAACGTTGTATACGATGCAATGTTTCTTACTTCCAAAAACCTTTTGTGAAGAGCTAAACATGATGATCGCTAAGTATTGGTGGAACAGTGATCCAGGGAAGAGGAAAATGCATTGGTTAAATTGATGTATATTATGTAAGCCCAAGATTAAAGGTGGTCTTAGCTTTCGAGATTTTTATGCATTCAATATTGCACTACTATCCAAGCAGGCTTGGAGATTTGTCCAAGGTATAAAGTCGCTTGCATATAGGGTGTTCAAAGCAAAATATTTAACGACAACTAATTTTTTGAATGCTCCTGTTAAAGCTAATGCTTCCTATTGCTGGAAGAGCATTGCGACAACAAGGAATGTTATACACCAAGGTTTGAGATGGCAGCTCAGCAATGGGAATGAGGTGAAGATTTGGAAAGATAGCTAGATTCCTAGGGAAAACTTCTTTCGCGTTATTACCCCATGCCCCACAACTTGGAGATTAGAGACCATGGTGGATCACCTAATCTTCCCTATTATGCGATGATGGGTCAAAACTTGCTGAACACCTTATTTAACACAGAGGAAATGGCGCTAATTCTAAGCATCCCACTTAGCTTTCGATCCACTTGTGATAAACTTATATGACATCATGAGAAAATGACAAATTCTCGATATATACTGCTTATCATGTTGCTCGACAAGATGTGTGTCTGATAGGTGTTGAAGCTGAGCGTTCCCGGGCTAGTAGAGATGAGCAAGTGTTGTGGAGGCGGCTATGGAGAGCTCAGGTTCCTGGAAAGGTTCAAATTTGTGTGTGGCGGGGATGTTAGGATAGTTTCCCCACACGTACAAAACTAGTAAGAATATGATTGTTACAAGATATGAAGTGTGTTTTTTGTAGAAGTAACCCGGAAACTATTGAACATATACTACGAGACTGTGATTTTGCTGCTGTGGTGTGGTTAGCGGGATTGGGGCTACGAGTCCGTGAGGCACTTGTAACTAGTTTCAGAGCATAGATTTTGGGTGCTGCACAAAAATGCCAAAGCAGGCTTTTGACTTATGTCTTATGTTGGTGTCAAGTATTTGGGGTGCAAGGAACGCACTACTTTGGTATGTAAATCTTACTCCCCCAATGGAGATTTTGATCGCAACTGAGAGTAGGCTTCAGGAGTATCAGAAATGCATTCTCCAAATGGATCAAGTAAAGCTCAGACATGATAACGGTGGACTAAACCGAACTCAGGAGGGTTGAAGTGTAGTTTTGATGGAGCGTGGCATGAATGGTCACATCGAGGAGGATATGGTGTGGTAATACGTGATTGGGTGGTCATTTTTGCCATGTTAATTCGCCTATACAAGCTGAGCTGCTTGCTGCTAGAAAAGCAACAAAGCTCCTAATGGAATTCCAAAGAGCTAGTTCGAATTCGATTTTGGAGGGAGACTTAAGTGTTGTGCTTGCAGCCGTGAATCGTTCCAAGGATGATTGTTCATTATTCGGACCTATAATTAACAACATCAAATGAGTTTTACGCAGCATGGAGGGAACATTGTTGAACTTTGTGCATCGGGAAGTAAACAACGTAGCATACAGGCTAGCTCGTGCTGGTTTGGGTGTTTCTAGTGAAGATAGGTGGGTTGAATCTCCCCCAGTTTTTATTTTAGATGCTTTATTAGAAGACAATCAAGTGTAACTGTTTACGTTATGGTGAGGATAACTATTTGTGCAAGACACTCTTTTTCTCTTAGACCGGGTTGAAATCCCTGATAAAGTTTTTATTGAGGCTCATTTTAGCACCATATCCTCTCTTTGTACGCGTTTTTTGTATTAATGAATATCGTACTTTCTTAAAAAAAAAAACAAAAAAAGAGTCATTGCTACATATATGCTTGGACCATTTTTTTCCTTTTTGTAGAATCATGCTAAGAATTTACAAGGCAACATATTAGGTGCACCAAACAATTTGATCCATTCCCCTCTTCAAGAAATTACTTTAAAAAAAATATGTGTGCTCTCCAAAAAACACAGAACTTGAAATTAACTTTGAGAACCAGGTGGTTCAGTGATTGGGGATGAATTTCATGCTTGTATTTCACATGACACGTCCTTGGTTCAATTCTTGATGCTCAGGGGTGGGCATAAAAATCATCAAACCGCAAAACCCTATCGAATCATATGAAAAAAAAAACCGAAAAGAACCGTGTTGATCGAAAAAGTCAACTTTGAGTCAAAAACCGAATCGGACCGTTCAAACCGATTCTGGTTCTGGTTTCGAATGAACAAGAACTGGCCGGAACCAAACCGAACCGTTTATTAATAATAAATAAATAAATTATGTATATACACACAAGTCATGGTATAATAGGTTGAAAAATTAGTTTCACCTAGTCGCAAAGTAATGGATCCCATCCCAATTAGGGCTCACTCACCTCACCCTCTCACCTCACTCTCTCACCTCACTCATTGCCTCACATCCCCATTCCCCCATTTCAGTTTCACATAGCCGACCCCACTTGGTTGCACTTTTTTAGTTGTCGCTGCCATTTGGAAAAAAAAAATGTTTGCACTCTATTCTACAGAAACCAATATCAGTGGCTACCTTAAATTGACAATTCTCCCAAGAGGAGTGTCATTGATTTGGTTTAGTGTTCTATGGGTAGAGGAAAAGGGTGGTGCGATGCATCTATTGCTATGCTGTCTTGTTGCTAGGATATGTGATCTCATGTTAGTTGAAGAACATTTTGTTTCATCGCTTTTCCTAGGTTTTTTACATAAACTTTATGCCAAGTTCTTGACAAAAGAACAAGAAAAAAATAATTACGTGGACTTCAAATTGATGATGCTTGTGGATCAGTTTGAGGGACAGTTCAAATGGAAATTAGGTAGTTATTCTTCTGTTTGGCCAAACCCCTTTGTGAAAACGTACTGTACAATTCTTAAGGATTTGTGCCATAAATAATTTGAATGCATGATGATTTGGTGTTCAAATAATTTAGTATTCGGAACTGTAAACCGGCAAAAACTGAATCGGAACCAGTGTAGACCGAACCGTACGATTTTAGTAATAAATTTAAGCGGAATCGCACCGAACCAAACTGTTGATATTTTCCGGTTCGTGTTTCGATTTAGGGGTGGAACCGTACCGAAATGCACCGTGCCCATCCCTATTGACGCTTGTGTATCAAACGATGATGGTCAAGAGGAGGTTGAAATACCTTTGTAAGTCTTTCTAGTCCCCCAGAAGGGTGGACTTCGTGACGAAGCCACAATTTGGTCCCTTTATTTTTTTTATTTAACACTGAGTTTTTATTTAACACTGAGAACCTAATATAAAAAAATCACAGGGTCTAGTGATATTCTTCTTTACTTGTAATTGAGAGGTCTTAGGTTCGATTATTCCCAAATTCGAATTTAAATCATATTATTGCCAGTCCATTGCGGGGTTAAGCTCTCCTTTTTGTAAATAATATCGTTTGTGAAAAAAAAAAAGTAAATTGTAGAAATGGTCTCTCAACTTTAATCAAATTGGAGCAATGATCCCCCAACTAAAAATCCATTACAATTGGTCCTTCAATTCATCAAAATGTGTAGCTATGGTCTTTTTTGACAACTTCATCAGAATTTTGTCAAAATAAGTTATGCTGGAAGGATCATTGCTACAATTGGAGTCCTCCATCTCATCAAAACATGTAGCTATGGTCATTTTCGTCAACTTCATCAGAATTTTGTCAAAATAAATTATGTTGGAATGACCATTGCTACAATTGAGTTAAAATTTGAAGGATCATTGCTCCAATTGGGTTAAAGTTGAGGGAACATTTCACTAGTTGGATTAAAATTGAGGAACCAATAGCAATTGATTTTTAGTTGAGGGACCATAATTGCACATTTTAATGAGTTGAGGGACTTATGGTAATGTATTTTAATTGAGGAACCATTGTTCTAATCGAGTAAAAGTTAAGGTATGATTGCTATAATTCACTAAAAAAATAATCTAAATTCACAAATTTTTTGCCCAATATAAACTGAAAAAAATTCATTTGGGGGAAAATAAAAAATTTGCTGAATTCAACGGTTGAGACAATTATATAAGATAAGAAGGGATCAATGGCGAGTTGAAGAGTTAGGACCGAAGTGTACAGCCACACCTGCAGACAAAGGCTACTGAAAACCCTGCAAAACCCTCTCACTGCTGTGTATACTGAATGGCGGCTGCTTCTTCTCTGAAATCTGCAGCTGGGTTTCTCCAACTGAAGAAACCACAAAATCCTTTGCTTCTTAGCTCTCCCAATCAAGTATCCACCATTTCGACCAAGAAGTTTGCTCCAATAGCGGCTCTCACAGCCACCCCAGTCGTCAGCCTCTCCCAGACTTTCATAAATTTGAAGGATCAGGGAAAGGTAAGCAATTTTTAGGCATCTGGGTCAGGAGATTTCGATTGCATTGTAGAAAAGTTTCGTCGTTTGGTGTGCCTGTTATGCTTGGTTATTCTTTCATTTGAATCCATGTTGAAATTTTGCAGAACCCGCGAATTTTCGTGGCTTTCTATGCACAATGAAAGCTGGGTTTTGAAATTTTCATCATCTGGTGTGACCTTTTCTGCAGTTTTGTTCTTTCATTTGAATCCCTGTTGATAAATTTGCAGAACCCACCAAATCTCGTGCCCTTGTTTGCCCAATGAAATCTGGGTTTACAAAGTTTCATGATTCGGTGTGCTTGTTCTGCATGTTTTGTTCTTTCATTTGAATCCCTGTTGAAAAACTGGCAAAAACCCACCAAATTCACGGTTTTCTATGCCCAATTAAGGCTGCCAAATTCTTTGTAACTCTTAGTCGGGTCTTAATCACTGCCAAATTGCACCTTTTTCTTACCTCCCTTATTGCTCTTGGCATTGCCATGTTCTTAATATATTCAATTTCCCCTTCATATGATGGCCTCATTTCCAATTAGGGTCGGGGAAGAGATGCTGACTGATGAGACGTTGTTTAGTTCTTGTTCTTGAAAACGTTTTGGCCTTGACCAAAATATTCTGCATGTTACCAGTGTTGACAAAGTTGTTATAGACATTCCTTTACATTAATCATTCACAAGTTATGTTTCTGGTTATTTGTTCTGCATGCTTCAGACTGGATCGACATTGGAAAGTTGGTTTTCTTAACTAAATTTCATCTTAGGACTAGGACTGGGATTTGTGGCTGATTTCAGATGAAATGAGTTATTCTGTCAAATTTTGTTGTTCTAATGATTGTCTTCCTTTGAAGGTTGCATTTATCCCTTACATCACTGCTGGTGATCCTGACCTTTCAATCACGGCAGAAGCATTGAAGGTGCTCGATTCTTGTGGATCGGACATAATCGAATTAGGCGTGCCGTATTCTGATCCATTAGCAGATGGTCCAGCTATACAGGTTTGATATGTTTGTCGTTTGTATTGTATACTTCGGCATGTTCTTTTTACAATTTATGTTCAATAGGTTCCTGTTTTGTATCCTCCACTTACTTGTGTGTTATTATTTCTTAGGCTGCAGCCACCCGTTCCTTGGCAAGAGGGACCAATCTCAATGCAATTATTTCAATGTTGAAGGAGGTATATTTGTATGCAATGTTAAAACAACTTGATATTTTGTTGATGTTGTATCTGAAAAAAGTACGTTAGATTTATTACTGTTACTGCGACTACCAACGAAACGTGCATTGCGGAAACCCATGAAATATGTTGATTATAAGCATCCAAGTAATTCTCATATTACCATACTATGTATCTCTATGTGGGATGTAGGAATAAGAATTCATATCAAAACAATAGCATATTCTCCCATGACATTTCTTACTTAAATGAATCTACGAATGATATACATACAGACATCTTGAAGTTGTTGCTAGAGGGGGTATAACAAATTTGTGTACAGTTCTTGTTTCACGTTGGCACCTGTCTCTGTTTCTTTCTCCATCAAACTAATCTTATTATATTAATATTGTTGAATGGACAGGTGATTCCCCAATTGTCTTGCCCAATTGCTCTGTTTACATACTATAACCCGATTTTGAAGCGTGGGATTCCAGAGTTCATGTCCACCATCAAAGATGTTGGTGTACATGGTAATGTATAAGCACTTGCTCTATAATGCATCTGAATATCATAATTAGTTCTGTTTATCCTTTGTCAACTTGATTTAGTCTTAAAATAGTCTATATATCTTAGAGGAATATGACTAGATTCCTATTTCATTTTGGCTTGTAGGGCTTGTGGTTCCAGATGTTCCATTGGAGGAAACAGAAATTTTAAGAAAGGAAGCTGCGAAAAATAATATTGAATTGGTTTGTTTCTTAGTTTTTATCCCTGCACCATTTTTGGATTTTGTAAATAAGTTCAAATTATTTATTCATACGTTTGGATGTAATTGTAATACTTCCGATCCGCTTGTATGATTTACAGGTATTACTAACAACACCCACTACTCCAATTGATCAAATGAAGGCCATTGCCGAAGCTTCAGAAGGATTTCTGTACCTGGTAAGAATAGCATGTATTCTTAGTACTTTATATTCTATATAGGTTTAAGAATCTTTTGAGTCATGCCCAATTTTCCAGAATTATCATTCAGCTTAGAAAATGAAGCTATTGGATACATGCTATACTGGTGTCATGAAAGTGGATGTAAATGTGGCTTTTGTTAAAGAACTTTATTTTTCGGAGAGATAATCTCCTATCAATAACAAGTTGGCAAGTTGTGTTCTCTTCACAGACGTTTTGTTTATGCAAATTCATTCGTCTGTATCTTGGGGTGAGTATGACATTGCTAATTGCAATTTATTGTTTGTTGTTTTGAGCTATAGGTGAGCTCGATCGGAGTTACTGGTGCCCGTGCATCTGTGAATGAACGAGTTCCTGCTCTTTTAAAGGAAATTAAAGAGGTTTGTCTTCTGAACCAGTTCTACGGTCTACCAATGTAAATTTTTACCAAATGGAGCTAGAAAACATTATGCAGTTGACATGATCCCACTTTAACTAACATGTGTGTCTTGCATAATCACGCTTACCTTTTATGCGACAGACAACAAAAAGGCCTGTTGCGGTTGGTTTCGGCATCTCAAAGCCCGAACACGCGAAACAGGTCAGTAGTTTAACCTAACTCAGAATGCCTCACACCTACACCCTACACCCTACACCTTCAGTAGACTATCAGAATGTCTATCCTTGCTAAACGTCTAACCTCAATCGAGATACTTATTCGCGTGAGTTGTACAGGTAGCCGGGTGGGGAGCCGAAGGCGTTATCGTTGGTAGTGCGATGGTGAAGCTGTTGGGCGAAGCGAAAACTCCCGAGGAGGGGTTGAAGGAACTAGCAACCTTCACCAAGTCTTTGAAATCTGCCCTCCTCTGAAGACATTTTATGTGATTTTTCTTCTTATTGTTGCAAGTGCGTTACATTCGAAGCATGTAATCCCCGAATGATGTGAAAATCTTACCATTGTAGTTTCAAAAGTGCGTTGTAAAAAATACAAGATAGAAGGATCAATACAACCATTTTATCCTCTTAATTTAATTTCTCCTAATTTGATTACGGTTACGGAAGCGGGCTTTTAAAAAAACCAAAAAAATCTTTTCAACTTTACATGGGACCCACCAATGTGGATCCCCACTTTCAAGTTTCACATTTGTCCTTCATTTAAGTCTCTTGACTCGTGGGTTTCCTCCGATCAGCCAAAAATTGGCCCTTATCCTCTGCTACACAGGCCACCACATCAATTATTCAACGCACGACACGTGGCAAATACATACAAATCAACGCTGGCCGCCAGAAAAAGTCCCCGTGCATAATTATTACTCTGTACCGTACATCACCAGAATATTCCTCTATTTTGTCCGAAGTCCGATATATAAACACGAAAGTTCGCATCTCGTCGACGAAAACAACAAATATCGGATATTTCGGACACGCACGCGCGCACAGAGTATGCATTCAGTATTCACCGCGGACGACTCCTCCGATCCGTTTTGGGCGCTGTCGTCGCCGGCGGCGGAGATGAATCGGAGCGCTTCGGAGTGGGCCTTCGAGCAGTTCCTCGACGAGTTCTCGACGCCGGCCGCCACTCCTCGGCAATCGGTCGCCGAGCAATTTCCCGTCTCATCCGCCGCTTCCAGTTCCGTCGTGTCTCAGTCGTCGACGTCGAAGCGCGACGATGTGGACGAAGAGGTAGTTGAGATTAAGAAGCCCGATCGTAATCGTCAACAACCACCACCTCAGCAGCTCAATCATCCTCCGCCGCCGACGGTGTTGGATCCAGCTCCGAAGGCTCCGGTTAACTCGGACCAGTACCGCGAATTTCTTAAGAACCGGCTCGATCTGGCTTGCGCAGCAGTAGCTCTCTCTCGCATCAAATTTGTTTTTATTTGATTTTTTTTATTTTTTAAAATTTTTTTTCATTGATGAATGTGATTGCAGGCATCGTCTTTGACGCCTGTGGATTTGGGTAATCTAGCCGAGAATCAATCGCCCGTGTCGAAGCCTTCACAATTAGCCCCTACTCGATCGCTTGATAAAGGTTTGTCATTGGCTCCTTGCTTGCTTAGGTGCTTAATTTGCAATGATTTAGTTGTTTAATTTCGTAATTTGGTTGTGTAAATTAAATTTGGGAACTTTTTTCATAGCATTTCTCTGAGATATGTAAATGATTCTTATATTTGTGTCTAACATTCGAAAACCCATTTGATTTGAGCTATTGCTAGATTCTGGTAATGGTTTGCCAATGACACAAAATGAAGCTGACGCTAGTCCGCTTGGCGTTTCGGCTTCACCTGCAGCTCAGAGGAGAACGCCGGTGCTGAGTAAGCAAACAACAAGTGGATCGTCGAAAGAGGACTCGGATGATGATGATCTCGAAGGAGACATTGAGATTAATGAGAACATGGATCCTTCTGATGTGAAACGGGCTAGGAGGTAACCCATTTCTTTGCTTGTGTTCATTTTGCTTGCCTACTTTTCAAACTAATTAGGCAGTTTAATTTCATATCTTGGTGTAATGTTTTGGTTATTTCATCGGTCTACAAGTAATAGTAGGTGTTTAGGCTTAATTGACACGAGTTATAATTTCTCTACAACAATCGCTATATGAAGGGCATCGACAAATTGATTGCCTTCTTGAATGGATGATTTGTTAATATGGGCTCTGTGTGCAAGAAGGATGAGTAGTTGCTATTTGGCTTAATTGACCTGAATTATAGTATCTCCACAATAATCGATATGTGAAGGGCATCGACACATTGATTGCCTTCATGGTGGATGATGGTTAGTATGAGCCCCTGTATGCACGAAAGATGAGTAGAAAGTTTAAAACTTTAGTTTGTCCAAACAGAAGTTTGTTTTTTTTATTTTAGTAGAGAATTTAGAGCAAGTGCCTACCTGCTTCGGAATCAGCGATTCTTGAAGCAAAATGATCTGATTTGGAAGGAGGGAAATGTTTCCTGTCACATGAACTTTCACCTGATGAATTTGTTTGACAACGGGTTACCATATTGCTAAATCTAAAAACTTAGCCCTTTATCCATTGACATGTTAATGGTGCTCAGGATGCTGTCCAATCGAGAGTCAGCTAGACGCTCAAGGAGGAGAAAACAAGCCCAAATGAGTGAACTTGAGACACAGGTGGTGCTCCTTGTTTCAAATTATGAATTAGCAATAACAACCGTCATCTCTTCTTGATATATATCATAATCATTTTTTGTACGAAGACAACATTATGAAGTTATATGTTTTGCTTTCATTCAGGTTGGTCAGCTAAGAGTTGAACACTCTGGGCTGTTAAAACGTCTCACTGATGTGAACCAAAAATATGATAATGCTGCTGTTGACAACAGAATATTAAGGGCTGATATTGAGACGTTAAGAGCAAAGGTTAACCGCTAAGACATTCTGCGTTTTCAGATTTTGTTTTCGTTTGCATGTTTTTTTCTTTAAATGCCCTGTATACTGTTAATTCAGTTTTCTTATTGATTCAAGGTGATATGTATTTGAAAAAACAAAATCAGGTGAAAATGGCAGAAGAATCTGTGAAGAGAGTGACGGGGATCAACCCGCTACTTCTAGCCATGTCAAATGTAGCTAACGCAGGCATGCCATCAGTGAACAACCCAATGAATGCATCTACAAATGCTGCTGTGCCAATGCAACCGAACTCCAACCACCTCTTTCACCCGGGAGTTCCTAGTATGACCACTACTCCTCTGCATCACCAGAGATTGGACACTGGCTTTCACGTGAACCCCCCAATCTCTCTGGTTGGGAACCGACAGAGTAATGTTGGCCAACCAGTTGTCGCTGGAAGCAACATGACTCAAAACTCTTCAATTCCGCACACAGGCAACATAGATCACATGCAGCAGCCGCAGCCGCAGCCACGGCCACGGCAGCAGCAGCAGCCACGGCCACGGCAGCAGCAGCAGCCACGGCCAGGAGTGAGTGAAGCATTGCCGGGATGGGACCCGCAGCTCCCTCACGCCGTCCCAAAGAATAAGAAGTAGAACTGAATGTGGGGGCCTTCCTATTTTGCAGGACAGAGGGATAAACGGCTGATTGAATATGTATTTATTGGTGGGATTTATACTTTGGCCTTCTGTTTTCGTACAGTTTAAATTTCAATTCCGTATGTGTTCATGTTTTAGAATTTGCCGTAAATGATCTTTTTCTTATCAAAATTTGTGTGCCACGGCCCACGACCATGTTTCAGTTAGACGAGAATTACCTCTGCAAAAGGCTTGTTGCTCAAGTAATTAAGAACATTTCGATTGCTCCTCCCACCAATACTTGAGTGTATCAACAAATGTTCAATCTACAACACATTGTCTTCTGTTCCTATGAGAATTTTGCAACAATCGGGACAGTAGTAAAAACCAACATGAAACATAACGGCATGGGCTTACAATTAAAAAATAAAATTCACTACTGGATTTTGGCACCACCACCTTGGAGACCTAACTGAACCTTGCTTTGAAAATGGGCTTCCAGCCTGAAAGGAGTCGATTGAAATCAGAAACAAGCATAGAGAAGGACGAAAATGGGGAGGGACGCGGACGCACTGCCATACCTTGTTGCGCATTTGTAGTAAATGGTGTCCGGGGAGTTGTAGGTGCGTGCATTTGCAAACATCCTCTTGGCATCTGCAACAAACATCTCGAATGTTACATAATACTGCTCCGACTCTACCCTCTTTGACATCGTCCTCAGATCTGCATCATATTAAATATCCGTTAAAAGCTTCGAATATTTGATACGATATGCGCAATTACAAACATCTATCTCAACTTTGTGCCGACTTTTGAAGTAAATTTAAGAAGTCTTGGCAATTTCACTACTCAGGATGTCAACGACAATGTGCAGATTATGACCAAGCTATAATCGAAACTAGATTTTTCAGAAATCAAATCTTCAAAGTACGGTTTCCATGAAGGCACGTGGAGCAATTTCAGACACAATGCAACTACACAGTGCAGAAGACAGTTAAACCATGTTCTTCGTGGATCGCTGAAATTAATTAAAGAAATTGTCCTTCTTACCCATAGGATCTTTTATGATGTCATAATAATCAGGAACATCACGTGCGTCGACTGGTTCCTTGAAAGGCCAGGCATCAGCATGTTCATGCATACTCTGCGCATATGAAAATTTCTATGGTAAGAATGCATTTGATACTGACAGCAGGACATAGGGTTAAAAATATGAAAGTCTACTATATAAATTAATGTTAAAATAAATTACAATATTCATATGCGTCTTCTATCCATACCGACAAAAATAGTCAATACACCACAAATGGCAGCCTGCCATACATTGTATTTCGCGTATTGCATACAATGATACAAACTCATATTGCTTCCGCCCCCTGGAAAGGCACTTTGCTTTAAGAGACTTAGATGGTATTCTATTGCAAGTGCAGAACCGAAGCATATATTTTCTTTGTAGTTCTTCATGCTTTGTGGAGTTTCCATATATTTAATTTGAAGATAAGGAAACATCCGATTCATTTCTCAAATTAAAAGGCATGCAAGTGAAAAATGCATAGCAACATATGATAGGATCAAACTATCGTAAAAAGAAAAAGACAAGCTCACTATTCTCCACGATAAAAAACTAAAGGCAACTGGAAAAGAAGAGTGAAGAGATTAACCTTTAGAAGTGCTCGCATGAATGCAGTAAAATGCTTCCTGGCACTGTCTGTGGAACCACTCAAAGTTACAAAGCGTGAATGTCCCCATTGATCCGGGGTCCACCCAGCCTCCCCTATTACCAAAATGTTCCATAAAATTCAGATTACCCATTCAACTTCACCAACAGAACTTAAACACAAGGTGAGGTTGGCATGAAATTACAGCTTTTTTTATGACTGATCACAAGTCACAGCTTGAATAACTGATTAAGGAAATAAAAAAACTAGTTAAGCAAAGTTACAGAACTTACTCAAGCCAGGGATTTCCTCAGCCTTGATGATTTTTTTAGGTATACCAGCTTCTTTCTGGATAAATAAATACGTGGTCAGAACTAAGTTTTAGACATTGAAATACTGATTGATCATAACAGTTAATGAACAAGGAACCACTGTGATACCAGATTTTGACAGGCTATGTCGAATACTAGAAAAATTTAAAGAAACCACTGGAAACAAATGGCATTATCTTTAAACTCCAGGATACTGGTATGTTACCTTTTGAAACTCTATGCCAGGATAAACAATGTGGCAGTTTGAGAGCTCTCTTATCTTTTCATCGATTGCCTACCATAAAACCAAAACAAGAAGACAGTTTAGATTGTAATAAATACACCTTTGTTTAATACTCTATAGTCTATACATGATTTATTGATTTGGCATCTATCAAGACCTATTTTAACATGGGAACCAATTTAAACTTTAATATGAAAATCTAAAATCTATTGAACCGACTCTTACCTGCCTCTGACGACGAATCATAGTGGATAAGTCGGTGTATGGAAGCTTTGGGTCAATTCTGCATTCCATTAGGATCCCTCCATCGTAATCTTTTATATAGCTGCAGATAACAATAAAACATTGAGAAAAATTCAAAACTGATATTTTTTTTTTTCACATTAAGTAAGAACATAAATCTGGCAGTGCATCGTATACTGGTAAAGGCCACCAGCTCACAAGTTCATTTGATTGTTTTATCTTTCCCCTCGTTTTGGTAGTGATTTTAGTCAAGGGTAAGAACTTGAAGCATACAAAGGACCTAAGAAACCTAGATCTGAAAAACAAAATTGACAGTCTTTGAACAACAAGAGTTGTGTGCAAAACATACCCGTGCCATCGGTCTTTCTCCAAGTGAATCTCTTTTGTGAAACCCTACAAGTAAATACGCCTTAGTGCAGGTCCTTTACCAGATCCACTCCATAACTCAGGAGCACAAAAAAGAAAAAACATTTGAAGAAGTGTTGAAAAAAATGTCAAAAACTGGCACTATTAGTTTATAAAGAAAGAATCAGTAGAAAACCTAAAAGGTGATTACACAAACAATGGAGAACAATACCTGTTTAATAAAGTAGCCAACAGCATTATTGTCAGCATAAGTCAGGAAATGGGTTAGGCCGTCCTCGTCCCGTGCATGCTGTTTTAAGTGATTCATCAGTCTAGTACCATAACCTTTAACTTGTTCATCAGCTGTAATTGCACAAAAGGCTATCTCTCCAAACCTTTGACTGAATTAGAGGAAAAGGTCGGTAACAGGGTAAATAAAGTATGTCATAGATGAAGCCTCAACTATGTACTGAAGAATGTGAAAAGAAAAAAAAATGCCCATACATGAATATAAAGATGATAAAATACAAATTTAACCTGATATATGGTCGATATGTTATGCCACCGACAACATGATTACGCCTGATAACCATAACTGATTTATGACTTCTGCCATTTCAGAAACCATAAAAGAAATTAGATTCAATAAGATGCATGACAAGGGGTTATGTTTCACATCCCAAATGATATAAACAGCGGTACCCGAATCACTTATTCCATGTGCTTGAAAGATGAGCTAATTGTATTACCTATCCATAACAAGTCGGACAATGTACTCCTTTGGCATGTTTGGTAGTTGCCTGGCAAATATGTTCTTCAATCCTACCAACCTGAGAAAAACCAAAAACAGCGGTCTAAATCAAGCTCCATACCCGCACTGTTAAACAATTTGATAACAAACTGTTTAAGCAGAATCGGTTTCATTTCTTTTTCTTTTTGTATTTCGTTTAGCATTGTGACGTTCTAGAATTCATATAGCCAACCCCACTTAGTGGGATAAGGCTTTGTTGTTGTTGTTTTGTTCAGCATTGTTAAACCATGAAAGATCAGAAATGAAAGTTCATCAGAGACAAATACCAAATCATATGCTGATCAATACCATCATTCGAAAGGCACACAAACTTGAGCCTCCCTGCTTCCTCCTAAAACATCAAATTCGAAAACACATTTTTTATTCCAAATTCAATTTTATTTCGTACTAATTCACATTCCTAAATTTCATAAAATAAAAAGTAATTACAAAAAAATTAATTCAGAGAAGCTTACCTCTCTCTTCAAACTCTCTTCTCTAGCACTGTAAGCTCCACTGGTCTGTATATTCTCAGTGAAAATCTTAGAGGCGTCCTCCTTCACCACGATCCCCGGAACCGACCCTGCGGCTGCGGTGGTCCCCGAGGCACCGGCTCCGGCGGGGGCGCCGCCTTCTTTCGCGCCATCCGAAGGCTCATTCTTGACCGTCGAGTTCTCAATTTTGAGTTTAGAGTTGCGCGCCACAGCAGAACCCCCGCTGTTATCGAGGCGCGCAGCCGTGAAGTTTCGCATGGATGAGTCGTTGTCGAAGTCCTCCTCATCGTCGTCCACCAGAGCGTCGGACTCATCGTCCGAGTCGGAATCGGCGCCGCCGCCGCGAGCAGAAATGCTCTCGAGGTCGTCGTTAGACGTTAACGCGCCGTCGCGAGTGTCGGCCGAGAAGGAAGAGGGAGGGAACGGCGGTGCGTGATCCTCGGACGCGAGCTTGCGCTTGTGGATCGATGAGGTGGCTGAGGCCGAGGCCGAGTGCGACGGGGATGGGGTCTGCGAGCTCCGCGAACGGTTCGACGCGGCGAGGTGCGAGGAGTGCGTGTCCATTTCGATCGAGTCGGTGAGTTGACTCGGAACGAGTTAAGGGTTTTTCGGGGGCGGAACCAGTGGGTTTTCAATAGTTTGGGTTCGCACCAAAAATGTGGATGAGAAAGGCAATCACGTGCCGATCTCCTGCTACCCAGAGACTGACAGCAACGACGTCGTTGCACCGGATAAAGATTCAGCCCAAGCTGGACAAAGTTCGGGCCACTGAACCCGAACAAGTTTGACTTGAGGCGTTACCCAATATTAAAATTGGCCCGAATTTTTTTTTTTTTTTTAAAAGCAATTTTATTTTATCCTCTTCTGCCAACTAATACTAGTATACTACGGATTATTCATATTTATTTTCACTTGTAAATAAGATGTATCATATTGCCAATGCTCTTTATTGATACTATCAATGTGAGTGTCGTTATTCTCCCTTGATAATCTTTGTTCGATATATTGGATTTAAATGAAGACCATTTTAATCAAATAATAGTTGATGAGATACATATTGAGAGAGGGTTGTAAATGGTGATATCCTAAGAGAATTACTAAAGCCAACTTCTCAAAAACAATTTAGGTTTGCCATTAGATTGAACAAATAAAAAGATAATCAAAATCTAAATTAAAAAGAAAATGTGTAGGGTAGGGGAAATGGGTGTGCAAAAATCAACCATTTTTGTAGGGGTTGAAAGCTCTTCTTATCTTGTAAGTTGAATTTTCTTGGTTTGTAACTCCAAGCAAACACATTACCACTAATTCCAGCCATCTTTGTACTACATTTAATTAAGGTCATCTCCAGCCAACGGTTGTAGATCACTTTTGACCTGAATTTGTGCAAAAGTTGTCTTTAACCAAAGGCCAAAATAAATCTGCCAAAACGAATCAAAGCTAAGATTAACCAAGGGCTATACAGAGCAAGCACTCAAACCTCTCGGTGGGCCCCAACATGTGAATGCCGAGTCAAGATGAAAAGATTTAGCCTTGCATAAATGGAAATGAAGAATATTTAAGCCTATAGAGTCTTAATTATTTTTTTAAAATAAAAGGTTAAGGGCTAAAACATATCTAAGGGCTACGTTTAGCCTTACGAGACATGATTGGAGATGACTTAACAATAAGATAGAAACCAACTGGCTTTTAGTAGGAAAACAGTAATATGTGGTACTGAAATATGTCCACCTAGTACTAAACATCCAACGTCGAAAAGAAAAGCATTACCAGAAAAATTATAAGTTCAAATCCCCCATGTATAGAAGGGACCTTAAATATTAGCACCATTAAGTTTACAAAATAAAATGCCCAGATAAAACGAGCCCGAAAGCTCATGAGTTCTGACCAAGCCGAAATAAAGTACTGAAAATAAAATAGTTCTAAAAAGAAACATGCAGCCCCTCACGACTTCAGTTAAGCTTGAGCATCAAACAGAACTTCCTATCAGACCACATCAGGCGACCAAGATCTCTCCCAACACCTGCGCATGTAAAAGAAGAACACCATTTTAATTACATGTGAAAACCAAGATTTGATTAATAAAAGAAAATTGAAATGACTTATAGCTAGAAACTGTATATATAATTAATCATATACTAACCCTACCTAGAACTTGTGCCAATAGTAGTCATCCTCCTTTCGTTCCCTCAACACCAGAGGGACATAGGTCTTGTGGTCTTCAGCCTGCTTACTCTTCCGCTAGCCGGAGCACCAGGTGGTTTGCTTTTCGGGTGAAGCGGGAGCTGGAGAGCGGTTTTTAGGTGCCTCTTCCGAGATATACCTACAGCATACATATATGCACACATTGACTAATTAAGTCTAACCTGTTACAGGATTATAAATATTAATTCAATGTCAAGGTAATTCATACATAAAAATCAGAAAAAATTAGCATAATCTGTAGCTAAACTGCGAAGCATGTATATGTATGTGTAAGTTGAGAAAACATGATAGATTAAGGTTAGATTTAAGTGAGTAAATGTTGGATATAAGTCAACAATCTGTGATTTAAATATAGATATGCTAATAAACAATAAATGCAAATATAAAAATTAACAGAGTATCAAGAAACAAAAATATAAAACAAATAACTTGAAGATCGAGGCTTGCGTACCGCAATGTCCTTGAAACAGAAATTTCGTCCCTACTCAGTGCTTGTAGTTCTACGGACGTCTGCTTCACCAGGATTCAACGATCTAAGTCAGAAATTCCAGCACCGGAAAATTGACTTCTGGCGAATATTAATGTGGTTCTCTCAGAAAGGATGTTTATGATTGCAGGAGAAGATTTATGATTTTTCTGTGTTCTAAATGTCATGCAGATTGATGTATATATAATGTGATTATACATGTTCGCAACAGGTACGAGGAAGGGATGCATCTGTTGGGAGACATCTGCTGAACAAGGTATTTTTGTTTCTGCGTTTTCACACTTCAGACTTCATCTGAAAAGATGAGTCTGTTGGAAAAAATAATTAATTAATTAATATAAATTCGAAATTAAAAATATTTAATTAATTCCGAGAATAATTAATTAATTTAATTATTAGAGCCCAAGGCCCATCTTTTGACAATTAAATATATATTAATTATATATTAATTATAATTAATTAGTACATCCTAAAGCCCAACCCCAAAGGTAAGCCCAATTTTAGTCTCCAGGCATATTACTCCAATCACTTTTTATAAATGACAAAACCTTATAAAGTGATAAAATCTTTTGAGAATGACCAATGTGGAACAAAGAAATTTCTACCAAAACTACTCAAATTTCCAATAGTAAACAATTAGAAAAGCTTCACTTACCCCATCTCAACTGCTGTCTCGACGTCGGCTGGGAGGAACATGTCTGAACGAATCGGGAAATTATTATAATTCCCCCCAATCACCTCCAATTGATCATGGTGTGCAAACCCTGCCAAAGGTAAAATTTGGTGATGGAATTAATAATATATATATAGAGCCTCATGGTAAAAGAAAAGGGATAATTATAAGCTCATATGGTCAAGTAGACTAAAATAAATTTTGTTAAAAATTTTGTTACTAAAAACATGACATTTTGCGACAAAAACTCTTTAATTTAACATGTAGAATAATGAAAATGAAATCATTATACTAAAGTTGTTCAACTTATATCTCGAGGACCATGTAAATCTACGATAATATTCCCGGAGCCATCCCCGAGGACATCATCAATGTCAATTTGCGGTTCCTCGTCATGAATGAGGATATTTTCCAAAAAGGGTTTAGGAGGTGAAGTTGGCCGGGCATCTCTCAATTCTTCAGAGGAAGTTGTATCATCTAATTCACTTTCTTGAGATTTAAACTTTTCTACAAACATGGAAAATACATTACCATCTAGTTAATATACGACACGCGATAATAATATCATATCACATTAATTTTGTTGGGGTAATTAAGCCGTGCTTTAGATCTGAGTCCAATAATCATCATGATTTAATTATTTCAAATTGGGGGTTGAAATAATAATATCATATCACATGAATTAAGAACTGAATGAGAGTTCAGTTAAATATAATCAAAATTGGGGGTTTTTTTTAAATATTAGATCCCTCAAAATTGTAGCAAATCATCACTTTGTGGGGATTAATTAGAGGGCTTATATTATGAAAATTAATTGGATCCCTCTCAATAAAAAGGAGCATTGAGAAATATAATTCTGAAAGGAATTAGAGAAATTGATTTGAATTTCAATAGAATTTCCCTCCACCTAATGCCACACAAAATTTCTCCTTTAATAATGATTTCCTTAATTTTCATATCGTTTTCCTTCTACAAATCGTTCGAATCACACCCTCTTTCTCTTAAAAAAATTATATAAAAAAGAGTTGCATCATATGATTCAACCCTTGTCATAAAAATAAAAAATAAAACGATTCAAATGACTCAATTTCTTGTGTTTAGGTGGTTGATTCAAAACCCCCCTTCACTGATTCAGAACAAATTAAACAAAATGGTTAACCATATAAACCAATTTTTATCTCATCATTAAAAGCCAAACAATGACATGTGTTTATACCATACTTAGGGCCTCCGTATTTAGATCTCGTACAAATACTTGGGGGACTTAAATGTAATTATGTAATAAAAGAAGGGACAAATATGTAATAAGTGAGGAGCCATTATTCTATAAAATGACTCATCACCCTCACAATTAGGAGAGGCCAATTCCTAGGCCTTGAAGCCTCCTTACATCCCCTCTCACATTACAAAGGTTCTCTCCCTCACCCCTCAGATAAATACAATATCAGTGTGGACGTAGCCCAAATCTTGGGGTGAACCACGATACATCTTGTGTTATTTACATTTCTTGCAGAGTCACGGTCGGATTTACGTTGTTCCAAGACCTCCAGTTTTGTGCATCAACATTTGGCGTTGTCTATGGGAAACGATACAAAAAGTTGTGTCGGTTCTCTTTCATTTTTTCACCTCCACCGTGAATCTGCAAAAACCCAGCAACCCTGTCCTCCAAATCAATCTGCAACACTCTTTCAACTCTCCCACCCAATAACAACAACAGAAAAAGCTGAAAACCGAAAGATTGCAATTCCCTTCTCTCACTGGGTTTGCAGAAATTAAAGATGTGGCTGGTATCTGCAAATGGGCTTCTGATAGCCTATCAGCTGAAAGGATTTTGTGGGTCAACCCACGACCATGGGATTTTGAGAGTCTCTCATTCCCTCATTTTCTGGTTTCCGTTTTTACCCTAGTTGCCCTAATCGAGCTCACAAGCTTCGCATCATCAAGCCATGACTACCAAGAGGCATTGTCCAAGGCCATACTATTCTTCGAGGGGCAGAGCTTGGGGGTCTTACCTTAGAACCAGCGCCAATCATAACGTGCCAACTCAGGACTCAGTGACGGGTGGACATACAACACAGACTTGACCAGCGGCTATTACGACGCTGGTGATAATGTCAAGTTTGGCTTTCCGATGGCGGTCATGACGATAATGCTGGCTTGGAGTGTGATAGAGTTTGGAGATTTAATGCCTCCCAATAAGCTGAGGAACGCTCTCGTGGCAATCTGCTGGGCCAATGATTACTTGTTCAAGACTGTGTCTTAGCATAACCGGATTTTTGTGCAGCGAGTAGTACAAGGAGTGGAAGCTTTAGGTCCCATGGCGCTCAGAGGCACTCAAAGTTGAGGAATTTTTCGGTCTGGTCGTTGAGCCCGACTGCTTCGTTTCGGACCCAGGTGGGAACTAGGGAAGGATCGATGATGGCAGCGGCAGCGAAGACGAGGAGGATGAAGAATTCAGGTCCGCGGCCACGACAAAGATTATGGGCAAGCTTCATTTACGATTCCGGCGTTCTCTCCGACGCCTTTTATGTTTTGAAATCATGGCGACGAGAAGTAGCACGTGCTAAGCTTGAGACCACTTGCCCTGGCCCCAGCCGTCGTCGTCGCCACCAAAATGACGCCGTCGCTGTCGTAGAAAGAGATGAAGCAGACGGTGATGTCGTGGTCGTGGTCGCTGGTGTGTAGGCTGATGTTATTTCAGCTGGCCGTGGTCGTGGTCGTACTCGACTTTGCTCGCACCGATGGCCGTGGACGATGTGCTTTCCGCGATGGACCCTACTAGAATTCGCTCTCATGAGCCTCCCCAACGCCATTGTCGTGCTCAAGTCCTGCGAAGATCCCCTTCCTATGACGGAAGACCTCAAAATCGTACAGAAATACGTCAGTGTCGCATTTTCTTTGTAAAAACTAAGAAGAAAACTTTTACAGAGACTACCTACCATCCAGCAGTGAAAACACTCACGAAGGCTGTCAGGTACTTGATGGGTTTTTACAGCTGTAGTACACCAGCTTATGTTCAAATAGCAGAAAAAGAAAAAGGAAGAGGCATATATACCAAAGATGCTTATGTTGGTGCAGATCTTGTCGGCAAGGTTGAAAGAAATATTCCCGAGGATGACCCAAGAAACCCAACTGTAATAGCTGATAATTGCCTGCGCACTTCCTCAACCAATACAGAAGCGTTGTCTGCCATCTGCCAAAAGGGAAAAGAGAAAGCAAAAGCAAGGAATAAACACCCCACCAAAATGATGTGATTTACTTTTCTTGGCAAATGTATGATGTGATTTATTTTTCTTATCTCTCGGAGACATCTATATAAACCCCATCAGAGGGTAATAAAATTTAAAAAAAAAAAACGTCAAGCCCAAAATAAATGGGCTAGAATGTTGTGTGGAGGGCGAAGGCCCATAAGCCCAAAATAACACCAATCAGGTGACCAAAAGTACGTCCAGTATTACAAAAAAAATTATTCGGCAACCTGCCGCTATTATCACAAACCATGTGATCAAAAGTACGTCCAGTACTACAAAAAAAATTATTCGGCAACCTGCCGCTATTATCACAAACCAGGTGATCAAAAGTACGTCCAGTACTCCAAAATTATACATAAGCATTACTCATACATAAACATTCATGAGCATCACTCATGTCAACATTCATGAGCATCACTCATGTCAACATCCATAAGCATCACTCATGTCAATCAACATAAACATTCATGAGCATCACTCATGTCAATCAGCTTCAAAAGCTTCATTTACAGAGCTCTAGCTTCAAAAGCTTCATTTATAAAAGCTCTAGCTTCAAAAGCTTCATTTACAGAGCTCTAGCTTCAAAAGCTTCATTTACAGAGCTCTAGCTTTAAAAGCTTCATTTACAGAGCTCTAACTTCAAAAGCTTCATTTACAAAAGCTCTAGCTTCAAAAGCTTCATTTACATAGCTCCAGCTTCAAAAGCTTCATTTACAAAAGCTTCAGCTTGCAAAGCTTTACCTACAAAGCTTCAGTGTAGGGTATACAAATACCGCTTCCGAACAACCGTCACTTCGGCCCATACATGGATTCAATTTGAAGTCTCCAGCCAACAGACTCTATTGACCGAAGACTTGGGGGACTACATTATGTACCATATATTGGGCCTCAACTGGGCCTCATGAAAAATACTTGGGGGACTTAGCCTATTATTTATGTATTGAGGAGCGAGCCCTTATTCTATAAAAGGGACTCCCTCACTTTCATTAGAGAGCACCCATTATTCATGTACTGAGGAGCGATCCCTTATTTTATAAAAGGGACTCCCTCACCTTCATTAGAGAGCATCGCTGCCAGTTGAGCAACCGCATCGCCGCGATCATCACTCCTAACCCATCACTTATGTATTGAGGAGCGAGCCCTTATTCTATAAAAGGGACTCCCTCACCATCATTAGAGAGCATCGCCGCCTACTGAGCAACCGCCTCGCCACAAGCATAAACTCTAGCCCATATTTATGTATTGAGGAACGAGCCCTTATTCTATAAAAGGGACTCCCTCACCTTCAAACGCCACAAGCTGAGCCAACCAAGGCAACATAAGCAACAAGCAGAGCAGCCTCGCAACATGTGCTACTTCTAGTTGAGCATCATTTCAGATTGGGCACCGCCTCATATCGAGCATCAGTTCAAGATGACATCTAGTTACTTCGGCCCACATATGGACTGAATTTCAAGTCTTCAGCCAAAAGACTCTCTTGACTGAAGACTTGGGGGACTACTGTTTATACCATACTTAGGGCCTCCATATTTAGATCTCGTACAAATTCTCGGGGGACTTAAATGTAATTATGTAATAAAGGAAGGGGCAAATATGTAATAAGTGAGGAGCCCTTATTCTATAAAATGACTCCTCACCCTCACAATTAGGAGAGGCCAATTCCTAGGCCTTGAAGCCTCCTCACATCCCCTCTCACATTACAGAGGTTCTCTCCCTCACCCCTCAGATAAATACAATATCAGTGTGGACGTAGCCCAAACCTTGGGGTGAACCACGATACATCTTGTGTTATTTACATTTCTTGCAGAGTCACGGTCGGATTTACGTTGTTCCAAAACCTCCGGTTTTGTGCATCAACAACATGCATGGATAAGATTAGCTTGCATGGGTGTCTCCAGATTTCACCTTCCAAACTGATAACGTGTTTATCCACCAGATCACTTAGCGGATCACTCATTTCTGAAGTTGCTGAGATCTTGAAAACCAAAAAGGCAAAGATAGCCCTGCAAGTCCACAAGGTTAGATAGATCAATGCTAAACCATGCCATCTTGGAAGTTAATGGTCTTAATTAATTATAATTAGGCAATCTCGAATTTCATATCCACCTTTCATTCTTGTTTTTGTTTTCATTAACGCTAACCCATGCCGTCATCTTAATTGTTGCTAAACCCATGCCATCTTGGGAAATCAATGGCCTCAATTATTGCTCCAAAAAGATATGAAACTAATGTACAAATTAATCCTATAAATTCAAGAGAATGGAGTAGATTGTAAGCTATACAGTACACAACAGTTTCATCTTCGATCAAAGCGCGATCAGTGCGATTCATCAGACAAGTACGTACCAAGGGCTTCGGTAGAGATTTGTTTCATTTCCGAACTTGCTTGCGAAGAGGTCAATGGCTGCCGCAAAACGCATTTTGAAGGAGCTCAAAGATTTACAGAAGGATCCTCCTAATCATATCAGTGCAGGTCCTCAATCCTCCGGAAACCTATTCAAATGGCAAGCTACAATTATGGGACCCCCTGCTAGCCCATATGAAGGAGGTGTATTCTACCTTGAGATTAACTTCCCAGATGATTATCCCTTTAAACCGCCAAGGGTTCAGTTTAAGACTAAGGTATACCACCCAAACATCAGTAGCGATGGAACCATCTGTCTCGATACCCTAAAAAAAAAATTGGAGCGATGCTCTTAGTGTTTCTAAAGTGTTGATCTCAATATGCTCATTGCTAACTGATCCAAATCCCGACGACACTCTCGAAAAGGAGATTGCTCGGCTCTATAAAAATAATCGAGGCAAGTACGAAGAAAATGCACGTATCTGGACTCAGAAGCATGCAATGGGATGATTTTCATGATCAAATATTGCCCAGATTAGAATAAGTAAGAGATGTATCAAAATAACGTCATGAATACATGCATGTATGCTTGATGAAGAATAATATATAGAATATGTTATAAAGAATAACAAGACTCATGAGCAGCTGATCATATGTAATACGCACTCATGCTTCTTTATTTTTGTGACAATGTTTCATAGTTAATAGTTTTCGTACGAATCAAAGTTGAGGACAACAAAAGTATAGATCAGACATGTTACACCTCAATTAGAGAGAGAGAGCATGCAATACGATCGGTTGGGATGGTAAAAAAAGTCATGCTCACAATAAAAATATCTGGAACGAGTTTTTCTTTCTTTCTTTTTTTTTTTTTTTGGAGATTTTTACTAGGTAATTTTACTCTTGGTTTTTCTACCTGATTGTGTTCATTGAGTGTATAGTGTAAGCTATCAATTCCTATAGCTCTTTATTGTGCTTGGTGTGTAAACCTTTATTAATCATCGTCCATAGATCATAACAATCAAGCAATTAATCTACGTTTTCACAACTTTGTGTATATAGCAATAAACCCTAATTGGAGAAGATATTATGGGACTTACTTGCAGTGGAAGACATGACGATTTTGATGAGTGTTTGTTTTCCCTTCTCTGAAATCCTTTAGTGTTCCTTGCTCTCAATAGGACTAGCAATCATAAGAGAACAACCTTGATTTGAGAAGAAGGATCAAGCCACTTATACGACAACTGCTCTACCTATCGTAGAGATATAGTTACCATCAGTTTTTAAGAATTTGTAACCAACTCTAATTCTAAGAATTAATTATATTAATTCACTTGATTAAACCATGTGTTAAGCCTCAATATATCATAATCCCTTATTTACTTGTTGTGTGACATACCAAAATAAATTGTTTGATCAACTCACATATGAAAAACTCTTATACATGGTGATCTCAACGGATCATTTGGGAACTAGATCCCACTGTTTCATCAATATGCTTCATTTCAGTTTCTTTGAAATCTGTATCGGACTCGAACTTCTCTGCATTTTAATTTCTTCTCAATTCTAATTACGAATTAATAAACAAGCAATAAGTACATAACTTTGCTCAAAGTGACAATATTTTTGTTCAAAATAATAGGTTTGTGTTAGAATTTAATGTTAAACTTATAAAGGAGCTATGTACCACTGTGAAAAAGTATACTGCGTTAGGGTGCACAAGATCAAACAAAAACAGAAAAATCTTTACCATCAAATAATCAATCGTGCTTCAACGGCTGGATTTTGATTCCAGAAAAATCGACAAAGATCTCACAAGCGTGTACATTCATGAACCGCTAAAATCAGTTGTAAATGACCCCAAAAACTTGCAAGAATCACAATAGTGCCACAAGCACAAGTTCTAAAAGTATGTGGACCTGAGGCATTGGGATGCTCTTCAGCAGAATCAGCACCATACCAACCTCACAAAGTTTACCCTATCTTTCTGTAGTATATAAATAACAAAAATACATGCATCTTTCTCTACTACTCATCCATGGCTTCTTTCAGCATGTTTAAGCTCTCATTTTTCTTGAGCCTTCTCTCCAATCTGAACCTGGGGTTGTGGCCACAAACTCAAAACAGTTTGGTAATATTCCCACCATCATGTAACAGCATAGAGTGTCCTATCTTCGACACAGTCGAGGTCGGGAATGGCTACGAAGTCCGTCGATACAATTCGACAGAGTGGATGTCGACTTCTCCTATTCAAGATATCTCTCTTGTCGAAGCCACCAGAACTGGCTTCTTACAGTAAGTTTCTTTTTTCCCCTTCAATTTTTCTGTATTCTTGGTATTTTTCCTTTTTATTTCCTTGTTCATATGTTCTTGCTGAGCTAGATTTATTATGGGAATTTCTTATTGCGGATATATGTTATATATACATATATGTATATGTGGGTGAATGTGAATGTGAAAAATAATGGTATGTGGTGGTTGGTTATATATAGCCCTCTTTCTGTCGAACCATACATGTTTCATTGTTATATCTCATGTGTTGTCGATAAACAATGAAATATTTGATTCCTCCTCTCTCTATGGTCAGCATACATGTGACCCCATTCTTAAGAGAGATACCTTTAAAAGGAATACCATTGTGTTTAAATTTCAACATGACAAACTGTCGTGTGTTTAAATTTCCATCTAAAAATCATCCTTGCGAAAAATTATTGAAATCCAAAATCGTTTCACCATTTGATTATCATCATGAATAATTAGTTCTTTTAGAAGAAACATTGTGTCCGACCATTTCTTACGTAATTATTGGATGAAAGAATATTAAAATTCGCATACTATAGGTCTTGCATTCGGATATTCTCCCTCTCTCTCATTATCTCTTGTAACAATATCGCTTGTAACAAATAATCTCACAAGGAAACGATCTAGCGACTCTTGTAGTAAACGAAATTGATTTGAAAGCAGAAACTTATTGAAATGAGGAGTTTTAATACTGATAAAATCAAACTTTTTCTTTAATTTAAGCTACATACGAAAAGTCTCATATATGTTAATTACACAGGTTGTTTGACTACATTCAAGGGAAGAACAAGTACGAAGAGAAAATAGAGATGACTGCCCCAGTCCTCAGCGAAGTCTCACCAAGTGAAGGACCCCTCTGTGAGTCCTCATTTGTGGTGAGCTTCTATGTGCCAAAGAAGAACCAAGAAAACCCACCACCAGCAGAAGGCCTTCATCTTCAAACATGGAAACCTAAATATGTTGCAGTGAGACAATTCAGTGGATTCGTATCTGACTACAACATCGGAGAAGAAGCTGCTGCCTTGCAGGCCAGTCTTGCAGGCACTGTTTGGTCTGCTGCCATTGACAAAAGCCTTGCAGCCAATCACACCTCAGCTTATACTGTTGCACAGTACAATTCGCCGTTTGAATTTGATCACAGGGTGAATGAGATATGGATGATATTTGATTTAGAAGAGTGATTGATGTATAGAGAGAACATAATTACCATGCTTCAAGCCTCAAATCACATCTGTAGTAAGTGAATATGTCCGTGGTTGGCATAGTACTATTTGAAATTAAGCTTCCATCTTTTTATCAGACATACATTACCAGTTTTGCTAAATATATCAGACTGCCCAAATGCACTATTACATATACGGAAATCATGAGTTGTAAACAAACTAAAAACCCTTGAATCAGACTAGTGGCTTCTTGAAAGACTTCATTAACTCAGATTGGAATATTAAAACAAACAGAAAAATGATGCAGCATTTCATTGTCCGACCACCTCCATTCGACGACGACACAACACTATAATTCCTTTACACGGCATCGCACCACATTTCCAGATCGTAAACACAGAAGTTTGTTGTAAACATGAAGAACGAGAACCAGATTGTCGTGGAGCTGCTTTTACATTGCATAAGAGTTTTAAGTGAGAACCAGATTCTTGGTGGAGAATCCACGATTACCAACTCTTTTAAGGAGGTGAGGTGACGAATCCCATCTGGTAGTGAAGCCAAGTTCAATTTCAAGCTTTGAAAATTTAAGGTCCCTGGTTTTCAAAAAGATTGGATTTGTTTTAGGGTGTGAGAGAATAAGCTGCGGAAGCTTCAGCCATGCTGTTCCACCTTGACTTCATTATTGGCTTGCTTTTGCTCTGGATCAAGAACAACTTGGAGTTGAGCAACAATCAGCTGAAGCTTCTGCAACTTATCTCTCACACCCTAAAACAAATCCAATCTCTTTGAAAACAAGGGACCTTCTTAAAACATGTTTTCTTATTCTCAAGGGATTAGATGTTTCAAACAGTACCTATAAAATCGGCATCAAACCCACCACGAGACTTTCATGAACATAGATGCAAAACATTGAATAATGAATCGGCAGATAAGGTAGTCTACCTCAGTATAAAATCTCCATTTAAATATTGAAAGCAAAGAGAGGTGAAACAATAATGTTCCACCTTGACTACTTAACTTCCAGCATGTTGCACACTTGCACTGGGAAGTCCATACCTGCAAATTATTTTTAACTTCTTTTTCTGGTGCAAAATGTTTTTTACTACTTGCTAGTGTCAAACTTTGTTACAGTTTACCATCTAGCAAGGGATTCCAAAGGCAGGCAGCCATGGATTTAACTTTTCCAAGATAGACAAGCCTACAGTGAAATCAGTAAAAGTATAGGTAACCAACGTCTGAAATCAATTCAAAGTTTTCCAACTCATAACAACATTTCCTCGAAAGAACTTCAGCTGGCAGATTGAAACACAAGGAAAAGATATTCCGAAGACAGATTGAGCAGAGACATCCAGTAGACAGATTGAAGCATAGGAAAATCCCAGGACTCTACAATTTCCGGTGATAAGTAGATTGTTACATTTACTTGTTTTGATATAAAACATGCCCCAACCAACAACACATTGAAACCAAAAATTTTGGGGCACAGCTCCTACCAGACTAAATCAACTCTCCAATCAGAATCTCATGGATTAGAGTTTACAATGATCTGAAGTTCGGTCAAGACTATGCATTGGGTTAGTCCCATATCTTACAAACGAGCTGCATTTACTATCCAGAGGGTGTTCGGTTTGTGAATCACTGACCTGTCTTGAATAGTTTCGTTTCTGTACTCTGTCAACGGGATGGGTTGACAAGCATGAATCCAAAATAACACCCCTTTCCTTGGAAACAAATCTAGTGTGTGGCCTACTATTTGAAAATTTTCTACAGGATGCAGAACTGTGAGAATACTCCGGAGCATATAAAATTGAACAGATTGGATCAATATTGCAAGCATCGGCACAATCCACAGTACTGAAAGAGTCTCTTGTACTCTCAGTCGTGAACGAGGCCTCATCAGAACTTGTAAAAAGAGACCAATCACTTGACGTAGCATCAGAGAACTCCACACCGATGGGCCCACCATATGTTTCCATCCTAGGGAAAACATTCCTGTTAGAACTCCTAAGGATATCATTAGTGGTGCTGTTGCCAAAGGCAGCTGCAATCTCTGGCCTGATATCATCTGGTAAATGCTCTGGCCTAGCAAATTGCCAGCTGTGTTTGCTTTGATCTAGCCTTGACTTCTGAGCTTTCAACAGGCATTGATTTTCTAAGCCTGGAACTTGCTCCTTGATAGCTTTTCCAGAAAATCCTCTTTGAGGGCGGGGACAAGACCTGGGAAAGAAAGAAGAATACGTAGAATACCATCAATCAAACCCCTCCCAGTTCACAATTACCATAGTTCGTACTATCTACTTAATGCAATATATTCCAACATACAATCATATGAATGCTACAACCCCCAATAAAAAGAAACGGTAAGGAAAAGAGATCGGGGCAGGTTCTTTTCAATGCCATTTAGACATACCTCATGTAAAATAAGATATATGCTCCTTCCATCATAACCTGGCTCATTGAAACGGGGTGAACCTGTTCATGAAGCATGACCAACCTTAGGACCCAACTCATAGACGGAAAATAAATCAAGAAATGTACACTTCAATCATTCGTTTGTCTGTCAAACACATGCACCAAGGGGAACCATGTCAACACTCAAAAGGCATAAATGCAAGGAGCATATAATAGGAATTCTAACCAATCCATACATTTCCATTTTTTCTTACGGAATAAACTACAGGTCCACTGCTTGTGAATTGGTATAGTGATAGAGGGTATAATATACAGATGTTCCTTAAGCAGCTACACTTTATTTATAGTGACCAAAGAACGTAGAGTATAACAACAAGGCTTCAAAAACCATAATTTATACAAGACAGGTATTGATGTCTTATCAATATCATGACACTGATAATGGAGGCTCTTCCACCCACTTCAATATTTTCAACAAATTGGGATTCTTCCAATATTTTCAAGCACTCGGTATATTCAGGATAAACTTCCATTTTATTTATGTGTTATAGGGAAACAAATTTGAACCATTTTCACAAAATCCCCAAATCCTTGCACTAAAATGTTGATGAGAAAAGGCATTTACCTCAGTGTCATCTATCCTGAACCAATCACCTCGCATGTCTTTCACATATGCCACATAATGTCCAGAGAAAGATGCATTCTGCGTATCCAAATGCACCACAACACCATATAGCAAGTAAAGCGGAGGAATGTCACCCGTTCCAGTCATAAATGGAATCATATCCAGCATGTCTGGAAAAGTGATGCACTTGTTTATTTTTCCATAATTTCCCTCCTGGTGAAGAACCAGTGATGATTCAGTATTCCAGCAACAGAAGTAGTGCCAAGCATAAAAAACCAGAAAGCCCTGCAGTTATCTAGCAGGAAGGTGTCAAATCTGAAATTTCTTTTTAATGGGTGGAAGTTGGAAGCACGACATGACTAGGGATTTGAATTGTGATTTGCATTGGGTTTCAGCAAGTGACAGTTCATAAAATGCCATTCATTAGATTAACTTGATTACCACTCCTGCTTAATACCAAGTTGTAAATCATTAGTTGTATAGACTTTAAAGACAACAACAACAAATCTCAAAAACCAGAAAATTCCTCACTCTCAATTTTAAATCTGATCGATACCTGAAATCTCTTCAAGACAATTGTGAGGATATTTGGCGCCTCATGTATGCTCAATTGCTTCCTGGCTCGAACATAAGCAGCACACCTTTTCCACAAAAATGTGAGTTTGTAAGTCACTGAAGTTGTACCGTAAAACTAAAAACTTAAAAACGTAATCTGGGTTCTAACAAATACTAAATTGAGGTCATCAAACCTTCCACATCTGTACATGTTTTCTCCATCCAAATCTTCAGGGGTTGTAAACTGAGTCAGCGCATCTTCAAGTGACTCAACCCAACCAAATATCTCTAAGGTAAGATCCATGATGTTTTCATATCGTTCTGACTCATGATGACATCTCAAACACTTGACCTGGTGGCATAAACATTGATATATCCATGATCAATGTGGCGGGAAGAAGAGCATAAATTAAAAAACAAGGGGGAAAAAGAGCAGTTTGATGAAAAGATGATTCATAACAACTTGAAAAATGTGCAAGTACTCAATAAGCACCTTTGATCTGAGATGTCCGCCAAATGTATGTTGTATAAAAGTTGTTTCTTGCAATCTAGGATCAACCTTGCTTTCACCACCCAGCCCCTCCAAGCATATAGATTGCATTGACGTAACTAGAAGCCTGGATAAATACAGCACACATGATATACTAAAATTCCTTCCACAAAATTTGGAACTTCAATATTTTGAATTTAATTTCTAAAACTGAATACATACGGAGAGTTGGTACAGATGCAAATGCTAGCACATCAGTTTTAAGAACAAAAACACATAACTAGTAAATTTTGACAGACCTTAAGAATTCATGTGCATCTTCTTGACTTCCATCACCAATTTGGCAATTAATACTCCTCATATGAAAAAGAATTCGACTAGGAGAAAGTGGGCCCCCACTTTCTCGTAGCATCATCACATGTTGCTCCAGCTCACACATGAGACACCAATCTTTACCACAACCTAATACATATTGTAAACAAAAGTGATTCACGTGTGCTTACAAACAAAACGCAGCCATGTATATTTATTGGAAAATTAAGGGGATATGAGGAAAGGTAAGTACAGGCTCTTGAATGTGATCTGCGAAGCAAATAGATAATGAGAGGCTTTGTGCAGGTTAAGCACTGCAAGACGGCATTTGCATAGCAACTGCAAGAAAAAAAAAATATTTAATCCCAATAACCCAATGATACAACACGTCAACTATGAAAAATGAATGTTCCAATTGCAGGGCTTTACTCGTATGAATCCCATGATCAACAACCAGTCTGCATCTCCACAAAGTACTTTAGTCACCTTTTAGTCAAACTTTTATCTCTCTTGTATTAGTTGTATATTCTTTTATGTATTTAGAAAATGTAAAGGTTATAAGAATCAAAATCAGGAAATTACAGGCCGGCTATGTAATCGATCACCAAAAATTAAGATACACGCCAGGTGTTTAATTTGACAAATTACTATAAGCAGTACAATGAGATCAATCCTTGTGTTACTTCTGATCTAGTCATGCCAATCAACAAATCTTCACCTCTTTATTTTACTGATAAGTACGAATGGAGTTTTCATTTCTAATCCACAACCTAATAATGCAAATATAAGCTATCCTAATTTACCTGTTCCCACAATTCAAAAGGCCCCGAGGTGATAAGTCAAAGACTTCGCACTGAAGGTACTTCACAAACTCATCATAAGGAAACAGGACCTGAGAGCACACATCAATGACAACGTCCATTCAACTCAGAACCAGAAGAAGAATATAACTCATGGAAAAGGGCAGTAAATAACTCAGGAGACCTTCCATTCAAAAAATTATATGGGGATCAATTGAAACAGAGATGGTGACCTTAGTTTTCTGTTGGTAACCATTCAATTCGGGGACTTCCTGTCTGGTAAAGTTCTTTGGCTTCTTTAGACCCATCATCTTCATGATCCTTACATTTGCAATTCCATTGCTCCCTTGTGCAGTGGTATCTCTCATTCTAGTGATTTCTGCAGCACAAACAGAGTTATAGCAACTATAATGTGCAAGGCATGTTTACAGAGTAGTGGGCTACTAGACTGACTTGAAACTTCAGCAATTTGTTCCTGCCCCTCTCTCTCTGAGTAACACTGCTCTCCGGAGACTTCCATTGTTGATTTTGGTAATTTAGACAACTTGGTCCCAAGGGAATACGGAGCTCTTTTAGCCTTTACTTCAGTCTTCATTTTCGTCATTTCAGCACATTTGAACTCTGCTGTTTCATAATTGGATAATCTTTCCTCTTTAAGGTAATTTCCTGCATTCGGAATGAAGTCCAACCCATTTTCATGCAAATCTATTCCACTTTTTGAAGAATATGACGAGGATGTTGATCCAGAGTTGCTTCCTGATTCATATATGTAGCCACTTTGACTTTGAGACTTATCAATCTCACGCACCGTATTTCTTGAAGTAGCTTGACCTTTCATATAACTGTCAGAAATATTGAAATTTTGCATCATAGCATTTTCTTCCTCTGCTAAGTGAGAGTCACAATTTCTTAACTGCAGCCACCAATATAGCACAATTATTTGACATCAAATCACAGATGTATAGAAAGATTAATGATAAGAGAATAACATGATACAAACCTTATGCTCCATAAAAATGTCTTTTGATGAATTAACATTAGAAGAGCCCGAATGGGTAGTCCAACCAAAAGATGTTTCTTCAGAAGAATCAAATGCAACTCCAACTTTTTTTCTTAATTCTCTGTGGGATTTTCTGGAAACCCACTTGTCCACACTTCTTCTCTCTGGCATGGAAACTTGAGAGGTATCAACTAAAGAAGCACAATCAAGCATAACGGGGGCACCAGTGCTTGTTGAAGGATAAATTATATTATCTGGTGGTGCTTGCTCAGCCAAAATGTGCTCCATCTTACACCCAAAGTACTGTGAATTGATGCTGTCATTAGGTAAGAACTTCTCATGAAAAGATTCTCCAAATGAGACAGCCTTAGGAGATGAGCTTGAACTAGTAGGTTCCAACTGCAGGCATTCTTGCCTGTGAACTTCCCTCCAGTGAATTATTTGACACTTACCAGAACTGCATATAATCCATGTAAACATTTAGAGACCGAGATCATGTTGCACCTTTAGCTCATAATCAGATATATTTATTTGATAAAATGTTCGTGCTGAAAAGTATGTATCACATGCATTTGCATGTTTCTCTTTTGCAGTTCTCTTTTTTACATTGATAGTACCATATTTGGTAAAAGACGATGAAATCCCCAAATGAGCTACATGAGTTAGCTGAATGTATAACTCCCACAACCATTTAACTACCTAAGTCGCTCTTTCCCCAAAACCTAAATCATGGTTTAATGTAAAATATAAATAGATATTGAGTTCTCTGCTTGAATATGGTGAAGACAAATTTGACCAAAAGGGACCGAATCAAGTTTTCCCTTTTTTTTTTAATTACAAAACCACATTTTGAGCACACAATGAAAGCACCAAATGTAGGTTATATAACCACTGCAAGAAATTAAACAAAATATACAGCTGTAGTAGATCTTGAACAAACCACCAACTCTATAGTGCATAAGTCACACTGGTTGCAATACTGCAATTTTTAATTAAGTTTCAATTTCCTTTATTGGACAAGCAATTTTTTTTATTATTGTAAAATAAAGGGAGAAATACTGACAGAAAATATGTGTTCTTGCTATCAAATTAGAGAATACCAATATCTGATGGATTTGCATCTAGAGCAGCGGGTTGTAGCTGTACTATAGCATCTGGCACATACTTGAAGTCCATTCTTCGAAGGATTTGAAGAAGACACAGGAGGAATAACAGCAGCAATGGCCATTGTTTCTACTCTAAGAGCTTCTTCTGCAGCCAGTTGAGCAAGCAAACTTACCCTCTCTGTCTTCTTAGATGTCTCACTCCATTTTCCAAGTAAAACATAAGCAACTAAAGGGAGTACAACGAAAACCAGAAACAGAGCAGGTATATCAGCTTCCCTTGGCTCAAGCATGTCCTCACCAGCATACTCATGTCCAATACCCCGTCAAAGTCACTAACCGGGAGATGATCTCTCAAAGTTACAAAATTTAAAGTAGGTTGACAGCATAAAGTGCAAGGTAATCACATTCCACCAGGGCCACCACTCAGACCTGTCAAATTTTCAGATTAATATTTTCACAAAACATGGTTTTGATTCAAAACATAAATTCCCATACTACATTTTTCATTTCAGTACAGAACATTACAAATATTTACATACAGGGAGCATGAACAACTTCTGTGCCCTGAATTCAAAACAGATTTGTTCAAATATTTACATACAGGGAGCATGAACAAAGTCTGTGCCTTGAATTCAAAACAGATCTGTTGGTTCAGCTAAAAGGAATAAATGACCTATGTTTACCACAACAGTGTTGAAATAGCAGTTGTCTTTTAAAAATTTTCTTATTCCGGTGAAGTAGCTTATGCCAAACATTGCATCAGTCCGATAAAACAGGATATACGAAAAATTGCTTATCGAAACAATAAAAGAAGCAATGAGCCCCTAATAGAAGCAATGTGAATAGCTACAAAATCTCACACTTATGAGCACACCCAAATTGAAATCTAAAAGAACCCCATTTAAGGAATCCATCATTTTTCTCCCAATCTTTGCAAATATCATGGCATTCTGCTAACCAAATCCCTAAAAGCAGACCAGCAGTTTCCCATAAACGCCAGAAACTCAAAACTATTAAAAAAATCTTTCTGCAAGAACATTACTTTGGCAAACTTTGTCTTCTACAATTGAGCAAACCAGCTAATTATTCCTCCCATTTCAAATTTAATGGGAAAACAAAATACAACCCACTACAGAACAAGCAATGCAAATCTGAGATTCAAGCGCAAAACACTGAAAAACCATTCCAAAAGTACACAGAGAGAGTGAGAGAGAGAATGGAGCAGCTAGAAGAGGCATACCTGATGCACAAGCAAGAAATCTGAGCAAAATCCAACTCACAGTCTGAGCTCTGCTTCCTCCAGTCCTCCTCCTCCACTATCCTCTTCTGGATAAAAAAATAAAAAATGATTCTTTGATTCCTCTGACGGTAAGCTCAAAAAAAAAAACACTCTTTCAGTCTTCCACTCTCTCTCTCTGTCAGTCTTTCACTCTCTCAGTCTCTCTCTCCCCCTCTCCCTCTCTCCCTATTTCACTTCACACTTCCCAAACCCCTTCACACCTCACTTTTTTACCCTCGGGAATTCTCATCTGCGTCCTCAAAAACCCAAATCAATGTGTGCTCATTGAGATCTGGACACGTGGCGCGAAGCCTTTGGAGCCCAAGTCTGCAGGTGCGGGACCCACCAGGCCCATGTTGCAGAAACGTGATAAAGTTGATGTGATTGATTGGTTTGGGGCCGTAGGATCTGGGCCGGGGGGTGGACTAGGGTCAAAATAATTAAATGATATAATTTCGGGGTGGGACCCGCGGGATGATATTCCCAATAATTTTTGGCAGGGGACCACGTTTAATGGTCGATTACTCGATTCCCATGGGATTGAATTGAAATTTGGAAGAGAGGATCATTGTTTGCGGAGGCAGACATGGTGAATTAAAAAATGGAGGGGAGGAGGAGAATAGTACTGCGTTTTTAGCAATAAAGAATTATTGAGGAGTCTACTGATGTTAAGTAATGTACGCAAGATTAAATTTTGTAAATCAAATAATGTTAATGTTAATGTTAATGATTAAATTATTATTTAAATATTGATTAACGTTTTAATTTTTATTGATGATACATTAGTTGGATTATAAATTTAACTTAAACATTTAATCTATGTAACATTATCATGTTATTTTTTATATTATAATTGATTTTTTTTTTTGAAAATGTTCGAGCATCAAAATGTGAAATTTTTTAATATAAATTTGAAATTGACATTTATATGAAATTTTGATATCTTTTAAAATTTTATTTTTCGATATATTAAATTAAACTATTATAATAATAAATATTTTAAAACAAAAATATTAATAAAATCTATTTAATAATAATTATAAAAAAATTTGAAGTTGCTGTCAATTTTAGCAATAAGGGTGAACGTGACAACCCGTCCCTAGTTCTACAATTTTATAAATTTTAAAAGAATGAATTTACGAAAATACCTTAGAGATGAAGGTTTTGACTTTCATTGACCAACGTGTAGAGAAACGTATGACTTATTCACTTAGCGCATTTGTGTAGTACTCGTTGATATGAACGCATAAACGAAAGTCGTTTGCGAGTCCGGATTATATCGGTATAGTTATAGACATTTGAAATTGATTATTTAAAGTTTAGTTATAAATTAATTCAAACTCACACCATGAGTGGTAACCAAACAATTTTAAGAGAGGAAAAGGAGAACCAATCAGGAAGGGAGAAGGAAAGGGAAAAAGAAAAAAAAAAAGAAACATTCCCGTCGGGCAGTGCACCCACACACCCAAGTCGGCCAAAATCCGGCCAAATTCTGCCATTTTGTCTTGTGGAACACCATATCCACCACCTACAACATCTTTCCCAATCTTTCTTCTTCCATCTTCACTCAAGATTGAAGAGTTTTAGGCCCAAAAAAGCAAAGAACATCACTGGAGCACCAGAGGTGTTCGACGGTGATTCCTTCGATCCGGTGAGTTTCACCACCCACCACCACTCTTAATCAACTCCTCTTAGACCTAGGAACAAGAACCAAGCAGTTGTAAGGGTGTTGGAACATTGAGGAAGTCGAATCGAAGAACATCCATCTTAGGTTTCCAGCGGGTTTGAGTGAAATTTGAGCCTTTCCCGACTAAATTGGACTTGGCCACAGGTATAAAACTTGTTCTACTCATTGAGATCTTCATTTCTGTAAAATTTGGTAATTTTTAGAAATAGTTGGAATTTTTGGCGAATCGGGACGGTCGACCGCCACCCGCAGCAGCGCGTGGCCAGCGGATTAAAGATGTCGTTCTAAGTCATTTTAAGTGCCATAGTTCATAGTTGATATCCATATGATGTGAATGGATTATTCTAAACCTAGGTTGCTAAAGGTATATCACTTGATTATTATATAAATCGACGATCTGACCTTTGGATCGTTACTAAACTTTAATATGTGATAACACATAATATTTGAAAATTATAGGAATTGACGGATTGGGAATTCAACATGCGGATCTTCCCGAATTGGATTTGCAAGTTCATAAAATAAACGTTAACCGCCACCTTGTTTTGGCAATTGACAGAGATCTAACCGTTGGATCATAGTGAAATTTTAGGATAATATTTTAGAAGCATAATGTGGATCTTTGGAAGTTTCTGATCGGAAATCTATAAAGTGGATCTTCCGGATCAAGTTACATAGAGTTATGGACCCTACCATCGATCCTTGATCGACGGTTGACTTTTGATCAATTGTTATCAAATCATTCTAAAACATCTTTAGGGATGTGTTTTACGTAAATTACATGATCTATTGATAAGGATTATGAGATGTGGTTTGAAAATTGTCCTAGGCACCGTTCGTCCGGGACGCCTCGATGTACATGCCAGGAAAATGGTAGGGCGGACTCCACGTAAGTGGATCTTTTCCTTTTTATTGTATATATATACATGATTGATAATTTGAAAAATACTCTTAAATTGAATTAAGCAATTTGTGCCATATTATATATATTTATATGTTTTAAAGTACTATGAGACAGTTGAGTTTAGATTATGTCATGGTATATCCATATGCATATTACCTACAAATAATTGATGTGAATTACGATTGGCTTGATCCCTGTTTAGGGTACGTAGACAGTCTAACGAGACGTTAGATGCAGCCATACAATAAATGAGGTTAAATAATCGAGACAAAAGCCTTGTTTGGGGAATTGAGCAATGTGAAGGAATTTGGTGAAAATGTGAGATTTAACCTTATGATTTTGGTGGTCAAATGTTGGTCATAAATCAATGTGTGAGAAATTGAGAGATTGAAGTAAAGAATCGAAAGTAATGATAGTTAATTAAACTAATATTTAGTTAGACTTGTTCCCAATAATTATTCCCAAAATAAATAGTTCGGGAGTGGGGCGTTACAGATTATGCATATTTTGCCATGTTATATATATGTATATATTGGTAAATGCTCTGACATGATTGAATATTAGATTGCATCATGGCATATCCATATGTATACTACCTGTAAGTAATTACTGTGAATGCCTTGAAGTGCGAAGAGGAACGCAGGATGCACCGGTAAGTTCAGGTGAGTTATGGTGTTACTTGAAATGATCGAGTTATGGCATGACCATATTTATACTTTAGGCAACTCCGACCTTGTCGTACAGGTTGCAGTAATAGGCAACTCCGACACAGTCGTACAGGTTGCCCATGAGTCGTACATGTTATAATAAATGCAGTTAGAGCTCATAAACCTGCACCCAGGTGTTAGTGCTTCTGCCCGAGGTTAGGGCCTAGCCTTTACGTGATCATTCACCTCCCACACCACACGCTCAATTTGGATCCAAGGTAGGTGCTAGCCTGTCGTACACACTACATTAGGTGGTTTCGACTAGTAAGTGACTTGCGATACTTCGCACAGCCTTCATGTGATCGTAGCACTTGAGCGTATTTATTTACACCTAGACTGTTGTACAGACCATTTTAGGTGGTTCCGACTCGTGTGTAGGAATTGGTAGATAAGCTATATTAGTGACTCTAACTTATGAGCTAACATTGATTGATAAGATATGAATGAGTCGTACAGGTCACTATAGGTGACTCCGACCTATGAGCTAGCATTGATTGATGAGATATGGGTGCAGTCGCACAAGTCACCATAGATGACTCCGACTTGCGTGTTAGTATGGGTCATTAAGCACATGATTATTTATATTGCTAATGAGATGATGTGCAGTGGTATACTTCTGGATTTACTGTTAGTATACTTTTGATTTCATACTTATACGTAGCATGATTTTCTAGAAACTATACAGGTTTTACGATGAGGGGTTACTACCTTTGATAATTGAAATGATTTTGAAAATCTTTGTATTACTCACTCACACTTTCTATTTTTTCACCCCTCCAGGTTCTAATAGCAAAGTTTCATATCGACAATGACTTGTGACACTCCCCAGTTCAGGTGGCTCCTTATGATGGTATAATTATTATCCTACCTCACTGTATTTTTCTTATGCTTTGTATCACATGTGAAATGGGTCCAAAACCGCTCACCATGCACTTGTGTATATAGGCACTTTTAGGTTTAAATTTATTCACATTTTACACATTATCACACTTTATGACTTCGTCACCTTCTAGGTGTCGGCCAGCACAACTCGATTTGAAGTCCCAGTGAACATTCTGGATCGGGGTGTGTCAGTGAAGGTTGTCAATTCAGTTGAAAAATATTGTCACTACTTTTTTTACTGTTAGTGCTGATTTGGACATTTTGACATCTTCTTTAGAAGTGCACCTAGATGAATCGGTTACATCTTTGTAGTGATGTTCTAATTGATATTAGATCTCTACATCAACGTACATATGAGAATACGAGTATACCCCATTCTTCTTTTATAATTGTACTCTTGTCTAGTCATGTAATGATTTGCTTATATTTTTTTAAACAATACTATGTTGCATTCCCATGTTATTTTTCTAGCTTATATGAGAGGTTTAGATGTAGAGAAATTATATTCACATATCCCAAATTACTTATCCCATATTTTTTAATTTTTTTAATATTTTCTACACACTACTACCACTTGATAGAAAAAATGTGAATGTATTAAGTAGTATGAATATATTCCTGTCGGTTCTGCTTAAAATTTTTGTAACAGTTTTATTATTTTTTTTTATTTACAAAATTTTTACCATAACTTCTATTTTTCATATTTTTTTCCTATAACTTTTATTTTACAAAATTTGTGAAATATTTTTTTTAAAATTCCATTTTTTCCTATAACTTCTATTTCACAAAATTTGTTTCATTTTATTTTAAATTTGTGAAATATATATTTTTTAATTATATTTTTTATCCTATAACTTCATAAGTCATTATACAACATTAAATTAAATTAAGTAACATGAAACAACATTAAACAATATGAAACAACATTAAATAACATTAACCAATATAAAAATTATACAACATAAAAAAAACATTTAACATCATGAAACTTAAACAACATTTAAGTTATAGTTTTCAAATAATAAATTATGTTTGGCCCTATGGCCCTTGGTTGGAGATCGTTTTTTGTGACAGGGCTAAAACGAGTCATCTGGCCCTCGGTTGGAGACAAAGACAAATATGGTCATGTACTGTTCATTAAAATATTAATATCTTGGATGACCAGAGTGCTAAAACAAGTCTTCTAGCCAGCTCTCAGTTGGAAATGGCCTCAAGTCCTAATATAATTTCCAAGTAGCATCTTCCTTGGAAAATCAACCATTGAACTAAAACCTCTATAGCAGCATGGAGTAACACAGTTTCACCCAAATGCCCTTTCAGACATGAAACAAGGAAAACAAGATGTAGTTTAGAGTTTTCTGATAACTTCAACTTATAAGCCACAACACCTACTTGATTTAAAATTTCTAATAGACCATAGAATCTTGGTTGCAGCTTATGCAATGGATGAGAAGTGAGAGACATGTTGATAGGGAATCATTCTCAAGTATACACAATCTCCTACTTCAAACACCTTTTTAGTTGAAAAATATTGTTACTACTTTTTTTTACTATTAGTGCTAATTTGGATATTTGGACATTTTCTTTAGAGATGCACTTAGATGGATGGGTTACATTGTTGTAGTGATATTCTAATTGATATTATTAGATCTATTACGGTACATATGAGAGTATGAGTATACCCCATTCTTCTTTTAGAATTGTACTCTTCTCTAGTCTTGTAATTATTTGCTTATATTTTTTAGACAACACCAAGGTCATGTCGCAATCCCATCTTATTTTTCTAGCTTTTATGAAAGGTTTAGATGTATAGCTTCAACTTTCGAACTTCGAATCCAACACTTTAATTTTTACGATTTTTTTATTATTGTGAAGGAAACTAAACACTGACCCTATTAGCATCTTAACTCATTACATCATTTTATTTTACAGAACTTTAATGAAAAACTCCTAATACTATTTACTTTAACGAAAAATCACATTTTTACACACAAAAATCAATCATAGTACTATTCACTTTACCATTTATTTTGTCTTTATCGTTAAAACTCAAAGTTTTCAAGCCTTTTTTATTTTATCTCACAACTTGAACTAACTTCGAAAACCTAACAATATGTTTACAATGTGCTTTAGGTTACATTTTTTTTTTTTCATATGAGTTGCGAAAATGAAATATATTGATCACGAAAAATGAGTAATACGTAAGTTAAACATGAATTTTAACTCAATCGAATGTATCCATGATTGGTTTTGAACCCCTTTGTAAATTCACCATGGTGAAATTGATGTGTGTCAAAGTGTCATTATGTTACAATCACACGATGTTTTTACTTCTTACATTTGGTATTTTAATTTTGACATATTCCATAGTTGACAAATTAGATTTGTAGACACCTCTAACTGATAAGTATAATTTACACCGTTTTAGGCTTTCCATGTAGCAATACTTTTCGTTGCAATATTTGACTCCCTTTTACTCTTTGAATATGCTTGTTGTGTCCACTGTTTACCTACCTTTTGTATCATTCACGAAGAGCCTGAGCCCTGATAGATCTAGGGATGGGTTTGGTTTCATTTGATTCGGTTTTTTATCAAAACTTAAACCAAACCAAAACTTTTGGTTTCAGGTCGAATTTCTTTCGATTTTTTTTTGGTTTGATTTTATTTTTGTTTGGTTTTCTACGATTTGTTTCGATACGGTTTCGATTTTTTTTATTTTATAAACTTGATCTTTTTTAAAATGAAATTTAGAAAAGAGGCTTGCATTGGTAGACTAATAATAAGAAAATGGGGAAACTGGGAAAGTGGGAAGGTAATTGTACATATACAAGATCATACAATCCAATCCTATTCTATCAACAACCTCAATTGCAAAAAAAAAAAAAAAAAAATGATCATCACAAAAAGCAAACAAATAGAGAAGCTCTTCCAGTTTCCAACGCCTTCTAAAACTTTCATCTATAACCTATGAAATCCTGTTCTTGGATTTCACTGTTATAATTTACGTGTTTGTATTATTGAGATTTTATACTATTTTTTGGGAATTTAAATTAATTTTAGATTTTAATTACTTAAGTACAAAGTTGAATTTTTGAAAAATAATTATTTATAATTTGTAGACCTTAGGAGGTTACAAGTAACGTTTTCGAATAGATCTCGAAACCACGAACGTATAGACGGAAGCCGTTTGCGAGTCCGGATTATAACGGTATAGTTACGAACATTTGAAGTCGTTTTATTAAACTATAGTTTTTAAATTAGTTAAAACCCCACACATGTGGGAATTCGGCCTATCAGGTGTGAGTAAATTTCGGTCCAATCAAACTATTGGACCAGTTTGATTTAAGAAAAAGGGACCAATCAGTTAAGAGCAACTCCACCAGGAATATTAGCCCGATGGATCCGCGACTTCCCCATCCTAATAGCCACAACTGCAAGCTTCAGCCCATGCAAGCGTGTGGGCTGAAGAGGGGCTTAAGCAAGAGGCTCAGCTCAAATTGGTGGCTCGAGAGCCTGAGGGTTGTGTGATGTGTGGCTGACGTTAGGGTGACCCGGGTCAAATTCGTCAATTTTCCTTTGTCGGAATCTGGAAAAAGAATGGGATGCATGCAGGGAATTAAGCCCTCGAATTAAACCACAAGAATTGCAACACAACATGATTTAAAGCTCAAGAACACAAGATAGTGATAGAAACATCAATTTGGCTAGAGATTGAGAGCTCAAGCTCCCGGCTTCAATGGTAGGACCTCGCACTATGCACCGATGCCGCATGCAAGGCCATGGTTGGGTTCCTTAAGTTCCAGGCATTCCAAAAGTATTATTTTTTAGCTTGATTTGTTGAAGGTTTGAAGAGGAATGAGGAAGAGAGCTCACGAGAGTGAGCTGGAAAAAAAGGGAGAAAAAGAAAGAAAAAAGAAGACAAAGATAGAAAGAAAAGAAAGATAGAGACAGAGACAGAGACAAAAAGAAAGGGAGAGAAGGAGAGAGAGGAAGAACCGGTCAAATAAGGGGGGAAATGGAAAGGGTGATGGGGATGTCTGATGGATTGGGTAAGGAAAAAATACTAATATTTTATTACCTATTGTCATGGCTATTCAGTTTATGGGTGAAGATGTAAAAGACAATTACTGTTCATTAAAGACAATTATTGTTCACTTGGTGGATTCAATAGTGAGCTGTCCTAAGGGGCCCTTGCAACACTGTAGTTGCTCTAAAAGGGAGGGAACAACCAATCAAGAAGGGCGAAAAAAAAAAGACCCTTCCCGTCGACCCGTACACCTGCGCACCAACTCGACCAAATTTTGATGGATTCCGCCATTTTTCTGTCAATTCACCTCTATCCAACACTTGCAACCTCTTCCACAACTTCCCATCTACTATCTCCACTCAAATTTGAAGGGTTTTAGGTCCAAAATAGCGTAGAACCTCACCAGAGAACTCGGTGGTTCTCGACGGCGATTCTGCCATTCCAGCAAGCTTCGCCACCCACCACTACCCTTAATCAACTCCCATTAGACCTAGGAACAAGACCCAACCAGTTGTAGAGGCTTTGGAACACCAAGGAAGTCGAATCGAAGAACACCCACTTAGGGTTTTCGACGGGTTTGAGTGAAATTGGAACTTTTCTCGGCCAAATTGGACTTGGTTACATGTATGAAAATTGCTCCCCTTATTGGAATCTTCATTTCTATGAAATTTGGTAACTTTTGGAAATACTTGAATTTTCCTACAAGCCGGGGTGACCAACAACCACCTATGGCAGCAGGTGGGCCGAGGCACCCCCTGACCTTCCTAGACTAAATTTGATACCCCAATTCCATATGTGAAGTCCGATTGATGAATTTCCATTATTTGAGTATATTTTCATTAAGGTACGCCACTTGAATATTCTAACTAACGACGATTCAACCGTTGGATCGGCACCAAACTTTAATACGTAGTAGTACGTAATATTTGAGGACAATAGGAACTTACTGATTGGATTTTTAAGTTTGTAAAACAAAATGTCGACCGCCACTTGAAATTGCAATTGGCGGAGATCCAACCATTGGATCATTCCGAAATTTTAGAATACTGTTCTAGAAGATTAATGAGAACCTTGGGAAGTTATGGATCAAAAATCCATGGACGGATGTTCCAAATTGACTTGTATAGTGTTGTGGACCCCACCTTTGACAAAGACTTAACTTTTGGTCAATAGGCTATGAAATGATCTTAAATATTAAAATATGTATTACTAGAGACTATGTAGGGCTTAGTGGGCCTATATGGGTTAGTGGGTTATCCCAGATGATTTATACATCGGTTTACAAGTATGGGATGTCATATTGTGATATATATGTGTGTTTATTTATCTTTTTAATAATGTGAATGATAAGTATGATAAATGTTATGACAATGTGATCCTATAATTCTATTAGATGTATTCGGTAGAACCTATATGCTTGTGTGACATTAGTTGGTGGCCATGAGAAGTTGATGGTGTAGGTGACTACGTTCTAACTCATAGGAGTTGAGTTGTGGGTAGGTTGTGTGTTGAATTTACTGCACCATGTAGCAGTAGTACATGGATGGTCCTGCTTGGTATATCCATGTTGGGGACCATACGTATTTCAGGGGTGATCATGCTTGGTATATCCACGTTGGGTGAGCACTATATGCACGATGAGATTATGCTATGGTTTTGCTTGGTATATCCACGTTAGGGGACCATACGCATTCTAGGAATGATGATGCTTGGTATTTCCGCGTTGGGTGATCACTACCTAGAGTTATAGGATACAATCATGCTTGGTATATCATCGTTAGGGGACTGTTAGGGGTGATCATGCTTGGTATATCTGCGTTGGGTGATCATTGCCTATGTTATTGGACTATACATATGGTTCTGCTTGGTATATCAATATTGGGGGACCATACGCATTCTATGAGTGATCATACTTGGTGTATCCAAGTTGGGTGATCACTACCTAGAGTTAGGATGTGGTCTTGCTTGGTATATCTGTGTTGGGTGATCATTACTTGCACGATGAAGATTAGTTGTACTTGGTACATTTTGATAGGCCATTATATTTCGGGTTGGATTTCGTTGAGTGGTCCATAATCCCTACTCTTGCTCATTTCCATAAAGTTAGTTCGATCCTAGATTTGAGTGAGTAGGAATTGCTCACAATAGATGTTATGTTTATAAATTAGAATTATCATGTTATTACTTGGAATCCAGGTAGGGAATTATGTAGTATTCCTTTATTAAATTTCGTGCATTGATATGTGATCTTGTTGACTGATTAACATAATTAAATGTTAATATCGTACCTACTTGATTCATGGAATTGGTTACTTGAAGTGATTGTGGAATGATGTTGGATATGATTGTTATTAATACTATTAGATTAGTTAATTAATGTGACTAGAGGATACTATTGTGCTTTGTTGATTCTTTGATATATTACATGCTATGAATTGCGATTTTATGTTGAAACATAGTGATTTATATAATGGATGAAATAGAAACCTTGATTGTCATGTGGGTTCGTTATGTAGCTTGAATCGAATAATTCATGCTTGTTAAGTCCAAGTGATTGATTGATGAATGTTATGCCTTTTGGCTTGAACGGACTGTGATATATTCTAAGGGGTGTGTTATCCACACACCCCTTTTTACTTCTTACACACCCCTTGTTAATTTATGTCATTTTATTTTCTTCAATTCATCTGATCCAACGGCAAAAAATTAGAAGGGTGTGTGAAAAGTGAAAAATGGTGTGTGGATATCATATAATAAGGATTTCCAATACTCTCAAATAGGTGGTGGTGCTCAATTGCTTGGGTTAATTAGAGCATATGCATGAGCTTACTAAATGGTTGTTCGCAATCATGTCCATCAAGAAAAAATGTTTGCAGCTAATGGTTTTAGCTAAATGTGCTATGGAGAGTCATTTAACTCGAGTCTTCTCAATGTTTGCATCCGATTATTGAATACTAATCGTGTTTGTCATTGTTTTTCTTAACCTTGTGTTTCGACTTTCGGGGCATTAGACCACATCCTACTAAAATCCTTCGCTTGGCTGCTGCTACATTTGGTTATGATTTTTGGTCTCTTCCTCTCCTCTTTGGTGAGTCTAATCCTTATATAACCCTACTTCTCGTTCTGCTCTGATGAGTAGACTGCATATTATATATTTTACTCTATTATTAGTATATTTTGGTTAATATTTTGGAAGAATTTTGATATTTTGAATTGTATTTTTAATATAGGACTTTCGACTTCCTCTAGGGCAAAACAGAACCAAATGGATGAATTTTGGAGTAATTCCAGTTAGAGGACGTTCATGAGTTACTTATCTTGATCATATCAAAATTTAGGATTTTTCCACAAAGCGGTTATTTTCTAGCGATAAAATAAAAGAGCGATGCGCGGTGCTGGAAAATGACGTTTTTGGGCTTAAATTGAGTTTTTGGAGCCCAAGATGACCTCGGATGGTTTCGTGGCCTTCTGGAGATGTGTTCGAAACATCCTGATCTTTAAAACAAGCTATCTTGGGCCGGATTTGGAGGAGATCTAAGCCTAAAACGTGGCTGGACAAGTACTTGGCAGATTCTTCTAGTTTAATTAGGGTTTTATTTTCTAAGATATTTTATTATTTTTCTTAGTTTCCTAATTGGAATAAGAGACCTATGTTTTAGGGTTTGTGGATGGCTTAGCAAATATATGGCTCTGCCGTTTTTAGTTTTTGCTACGCTTTCTTTTATTTAACTTTGGAGACAGAGAGCAATTGCTACGGTTTTTGGAGATTTTCTACTTTAAGATGTTTTCATTCTTTTTATTTTTCATAATATTTCCTATGATTTCAATTATGAATATGTGTAACTAATTTCTTTTGTTAGGGCGAAGCTTTGAGCCTTAGCATGAATATGTGATTTTTATTTAATTGCTTATGATTGATTGCATGCACACTTTGAATTATTAATCACCGGTTTAAACTATCTAATTCTGAATGCCTGATCACCATTAGGATATTTAGAAAAGTAATTTGATGCAATTTTGGTCGGAATGTTCTCTGAAATTGACGCTGGCTTCTTGTGATTAATAATTGTAATTTCACTTAGGATGAATACCACGTTTTAAGGGTTGCATGTTAGATATACGTTCTATGTTGGAGATTCCAAGTATAATATGAATTAGGAAAATCTAACTTTCAAAGTGGCATGTGTAGATCATAAGTAATTGGTAAAAATTCATAGGATTGCTAGGTGATGGTGGAACCCTAGTGCTTTCTTAATTTGATTTCTCCAAAATTGGTTCCTTTTCTTTCATCTTTAATATTGCAGATTAGTTTACTTTTATTAACTAAATTCGTTTTTAATTTAAGTAGTTTATAAAATCAATCATCTCAATTTCTACTTTACAATAATTAATTGGATTTTGGTTTGCTTTGAATTATTTAATAATCCATGTGGAGAACGACTTTGCAAGATCAGTTTATACTACAACAACCTTATAATTCTTGCAAGTATTATATGAGTTTTTAACTCGTTCGCGTGTGTAGCAAAATCCTTATCATGCTCCTCCATATATCATAAGATCCTCTCTTGAATGTTGATTTTCAAGATAAATTTCGACACTTATGTGCTTGACTCTTGTTGTTGTTGTTGTTGAGTTATTACGAATGTGGATGTTGGTCGTGCTAATGTTTTGGTTGATGAATGTTGATTTTCAAGATAAATTTCGACACTTATGTGCTTGACTCTTGTTGTTGTTGTTGTTGAGTTATTACGAATGTGGATGTTGGTCGTGCTAATGTTTTGGTTGATGAACCTAATATATTATAAATGGGTTTTCTTCGAGTGAGAGAGATCAGTTAAAATTGATGAACCTAATATATTATAAATGGGTCTTATTCATGTGATTAATGTCAAGGGTGATACGACGTTTTATTTTTTTTGGGAGTCAGATCCGAAGCTTCTTTTAGATTGCATATTTTGTCCAATTTCTTACATTTTAAAGTGAACTGTCAATTTAGTCTCTAAATTATCACTTTAGTGAAAATCAAGTCCCTAAACTATTTTTTTTTTCAGAAAAATTAGTCATTAAATTAGAAAAATCTATCAATTACATCCCTAATATTATATTCCAAGATACTCTATTCAAATTTTCGTCTATTTAAGTCACGTTACTTGCATGTGATAAACATTAGATTAGAGAGTAGATTGGTAGTTTTTCATAAAGAAATAGTGTATGGAGTTAACTTTGGAGGATAAATTAGAAGTTTTTCATAAGAAATAGTGTAAGTTAACTTTGGAAGGAAAATTAGACATTAGATTCGCAATCTCTATGAAATGTTAAGGGCTTAAAGGCGAGAAAATAATGTTATTATATTCTAAAATGTGTCAAGTGACTTAATACTAGTTTGGTACTGAGGTGCTTTTATAAAAAGTGGGTATAAAAAAGTTGAGCTCAAAAAAGTGTTTGGTAAAGACTTAAAAACAACTTATTTTCATAGTTTTGGGTGAAAAAAAAGCTGAAAACACGAAGCAGCAAAAATGAGCTTATTCTCACAGCACAGCAGTAACAGTTTTTTTTCAAAGTACAACAATACCAAACTAGCCCTTAGGTTGACGAAAAATTAATAAAATAGCTTTGAATATAATAATAGAGATGAAATACGCATTTTTTAATGAATTTAGGAATTTATTTTACAGAAATTTTTTTTAGGAATCTAATATTCACTGAGAATATAGTTCAGGAACTAAATTAGCATATTGGTTTGAGAAAACGATTTTGCACTATTTTCTCTTTCTACACAATCTTGTTTAATTTCGCTCATTGATATGGGTAAAAGCAAGAAAATAATATCTGCATTCTATTTTTCACAAATGATAACGATGGTAGATAAGAGAAAGAGATCGGAGCACCATCACAGAAAAATGAATCTAGCTCTAATTCTTGCATTAGAATTTATTCAACAGCAGCCAATGAATTTAGATTGAAAAAGAAAAAGATTATAATATCGTAATTACATCCCAAAATAAAAACAAAAACCTAATTACCCAAATTGAACTGTAATGAACAAGCGCTAATTATAGTTCCCGGTAATTGTCTCCTTCAATAATTCACTCACCGTCAACGACCACTCAGTCTCCCAACTCCAACAACCAACAGCTGCAGCACTTCAAAACCCACCAACCCGCCAACCAACCCACCGTAAGCCGCCATGGATTTACATCCCGAGCAGGAAGGCCAGCAGGACTCAAAACCCAGAAGCTATTGGAGCAGATGGAGCAAACAGGACTTCTTCCCAGAATACACATTCCAGAACTTCAATTCCTACAAGGACGCCCTCTCCCACACCCCCTCCCGCCTCAAGGACCGCCTCCTCCACCGCTCCTCCGACTCCTTCGAGCTCCTCCAGCTCCCCAAACAGAGCGAGAATCTTATGAAGCGCTGCCTCACCTGGTGGGACTTAATCTGGCTCGGCTTCGGCGCCGTCGTTGGTTCAGGCATTTTCGTGATCACTGGGCAGGCAACCCGCGACGACGCCGGTCCGGCCATTGTTCTCTCCTATGCCGTCTCTGGTCTCTCTGCTATGCTCTCGGTTCTATGCTACACGGAGTTCGCCGTTGAAGTCCCAGTTGCCGGCGGGTCATTTTCGTACCTTCGGATAGAATTGGGGGACTTTGTGGCGTTCATTGCGGCGGGGAACATTCTCCTGGAGGCTCTGGTGGGTTCGGCAGGGCTCGGAAGGTCTTGGTCTTCTTACTTTGCCAGCATTTTTCGGACTGATGACACCGATTTTCTTCGAATTCGGGTAAAATCTCTGCCTGATGGGTTTAATCTTTTGGACCCAATTGCTGTTGTGGTGCTTTTGGTTGTTAATAGTATTGCAATGAGTGGAACTAGGAGGACTTCTGTGTTGAATTGGATTGCCTCCATAGCTAGTGGTTTGATCATTGTGTTTATATTGATTGTTGGGTTTGTTAAGGGAAAGACTGAGAATTTGGTGCCCTTTTTCCCATATGGGGCAAAGGGCGTTTTCGAGGCGGCTGCTGTTGTGTACTGGTCTTATACTGGTTTTGATATGGTTGCCAATATGGCCGAGGAGGCAAAGAAGCCCTCGAGGGACATACCGGTTGGTTTGGTTGGTTCTATGAGTTTGATCACAGTGGTTTATTGCTTGATGGCTTTGGTGTTGTGTATGATGCAGAAATACACTCAAATCGATAGAGATGCTGCTTATTCGGTTGCTTTTGAGGCAATTGGGATGAATTGGGCTAAGTACATAGTGAGTATATGCGCCCTCAAGGGAATGACTACAAGCCTGCTGGTTGGGTCTATGGGGCAAGCTAGGTATACCACTCAGATTGCAAGAGCTCATATGATTTCACCCTGGTTTGCTTTGGTTCACCCAAAAACTGGAACCCCCATTTATGCTACCGTATTGGTAACCTTAGTTAGTGCAGTTGTTGCACTATTCACTAGTCTGGATGTGCTGTCAAGCGTCTTCTCTTTCAGTACGCTCTGCATATTTATGTTTGTGGCTATAGCATTGCTTGTGAGGCGGTATTATGTTAAGGATGTGACGCCAACGACTGATTTGGTCAAGTTCCTTGTATGTTTGTTCTTAATAATCGGTTCTTCTACAGGAATTACAACGACTTGGAATACAGGGATGCGAGGGTGGGTTTGGTATGTAGTGTTTTCTGTGATTTGGTTAGTGGGGACTTTGTGGATGGCATTGCTTCCAAAGCACCGGGTTCCTAAGGTTTGGGGGGTTCCACTTGTTCCATGGTTGCCTGCATTGTCGATTGGAATTAATGTTTTTCTCATTGGGTCTCTGGGTTATGTTGCATTCTTGAGGTTTTTCATTTGCACTGCAGTCATGGTTCTCTACTATTTGTTCGTTGGTGTACATGCAACATATGATGTAGCTCACCAGATTGAACAAGAACCAAGAACTCAAGAGGGAAATGAAAATGCTAGTTAAGAGGTGCTATGCTTGTCTACTATTTGATGGCCGGTGTAGATGCAGCATATGATGTGGCTCAACAGATTGAACAAGAACGGAGAACCAACTATTTAGGATATCTAACCAACTATTTCGGATATCTCTTAGGGGAATTTATGAGTACACTTAATTTAGTGAGTGCTTTAGAATGTCTAGTTTTCCTCGACGAGGGATTCACAAAATCAAATATTGGCAAGACTGTTTTCATCCAAAATCCAATTGTATGCGAGTCTTTAGGTGAAGGGGAAACAATTTGTGAATGACTCTGTATGTGCTTTATAGAATTGCTTCAAAGCTTTAGATTAAATGCTTAATTAAACTGTCTCTCAGGTAATTAACAACCGTAAGTAAATGACTGCGGTCACGTAGAAGTTTAAGATAGTGAGATGAGTGCATGAGCAAAGAGAATGATAGATGAAAGTTTACTATAAGGTGCGGTTCTACAAGGAAGCGGATACACTATCTTCACTAACTGGCCTAACATGTATTTGCATTGCTCAAGTTGGTCGTTATTTCTTCATTTGGGTTGGAGCTCAAAATCTTTTAGTTGCCAATTGGCAAAATTGTTGACGTCTGGTTTTTAGTTTTTATTTTTCGAAAACTAAAAGTAGTTACTAAACGATATTTCAATTTTTCAAAAACCAAAAACTAAAAACGAAATGGTTATTAAACGGCCTCTTAGATTTTTATTTTCTTGGTTCACTTCCAATTTTTCTACCTACCAACTAAATCTCAACCCTAATCCCACCATTTATGCATTCACTTTCCACTTCTTTTCACCATCTCCTCTATATCTCATCATCCCCCTTTCCTAAATCCGAAGTCCTTGTAATTTTGGGGTGTTCTTTTTAATTTGGGCTAGGTTTTTGTGTTGACTCTTGGTCTTGCGGCCTTTGTTTATTTCCTCATGACTTCAGTTTTCTTAATCTGGGGTTTTATTGAAAGGTTGTTTGCCTTGAGTCTTCTTTTTCTATTTGGGCCGTGACTTAAGCCTATAAACAACAGCAGCCCATAAATGTCGATTCTTTCTGTTGCGCCTTAAGTCGATTTTCTCATAATTCACACTTTTTCTAAGACAGTCGGCCTGAGGCCCTGAGTTGACCATTTGGCAGTTAAGTGCAAATAGGATTTGCATGTGGTTCATTGTCTCCATCATTATAGTCTTGTTCTTTAATTTATGGGTTCAAATTTACTCTCATCTCTTAGTCTACCATAAAGCAGAAATATTATTTGTAATAAAAAAAGTGTAAATGCTACTTAATATTACGGTTTATTGATATTTCTTTTTATTCATAAGAGCGAGGTCTCAAATATTGAGAACGAGTTTGCAATCAATTTATTCTTATATTCCATTAGTGTAAATATGTCATTGTATTAATAAAAAGTGTAAATAAGATTTGTTCATCAATGTAAAGTTATGTAATAACCTCTCGTTTCCTACAGGTTTTGTATAATATATATGGATAGCGCTTGTGTACTTCTATTGGGGGGACTTACTTGTCCCCACACTTATAATTAACGAGCTTTTACCATCTGAATATTATAATCATAACTGTTCATTTTCTTTTTCATCATCTAAAGATCATATAGTAAAAATTATTTAATTTGAAGATCTTTTAGCAATTCATATGTATAAAACAAATGGACAGTTCATCATGAAGATGTTATTTGTTACCAATTTCGTTGATTGGTTCAACACATGGATAACTAAACGATTTAAATTGAATGTTTTTTTTTTGGCAGATATGATCTTTAGATGATAATAAAGAGAACAAAACGGTTCTGATTATGATGTTTGGACAATAAAAATTCATTAATCGTGAAGTGTGAAGACAAGTAAATCCCCATAGAATGACACAAGCATTATCCATTATGTCTTGAGGATATTTAAGCTAAGCTAAGGAAAACTTTTCCAGAGGAGTCAGCTGTTTCATCACGTTTGTATTTGTTCAGTGCTTAGGTCCCTATCTATTGCATATCAAGAGATTTGGCCCAAAAAAAAGGTATATTGCATCTTAAGAGACAAGAATACACATAAATAAAATAAAATAAAATAAAATAAAAACTAACGAAAAGTCCAATATTTTTTTTTAGTTTTAATAAAAAATGACAAATAAAGATGTAGTGAATAGTACCAAAGAAAAGGTAAAAATGTAATTTTTCGTTAAAAATGAACAATACCGGAAGTGTTTTGTTAAAACTCCTTAAAAAAAATTCTCAACCTAAATCATATAATATAAACACGCACTCATATTGTTTTTTTCGAGACACATAAAAAAATATCTCAACCTGTATATCATGCATACATACACTCATATTGTTACACACACACTGCAATTTCCACGTTTGCTTTCAGGGTGCCACAGGTCCTTGAGCATCCCAACAACGATTGTGGAAAGGTTTTAAAAGATGTTAGGTGCTAGTTGGGCGACAGGTTGAAACCTAACGCCTAGGCAGTTAGACGGGTGCCTAGGAGGATGAGGCGGATTTAAGAAAATATATTATATTTTGTGTAAGTAAATGTTTGTTTATACTTCAAATAAATATAATTTCTTCATAAACTACAAAATAGAATGACGTATACATTATGAAGTATTAGAACATTATGAAGTATTAGAACATAATGAAAATATGAGGAACAAGCATATAATATGTGTTCATTTAAATATTCAACAAGCCTTTTACAATTTATCGAGAAAAATAAAATGCAAAATAGAAGTTATCTATTTTCTGTCTAAGTGAGTTACAACCGAGACGGATGCCTAGATGGATATGAGCGAGCTAGGTGGGTGTCTAGACGGGCACCTCATCAGGTCTAGGTACCCTTTCTTAATTTTCAAACACCTAGGAATTAATCGTGACTATGACCAGCAGTCTAGAGTTTAGACGAAATCTAAACGGCGCTAGGTGAGAATTTTTAAAATAGTGTGTGGGACGCACTTCCTTCTTCAAAACCTTTCCAACTAGAAAAAAAAAAAAAAACTTATTGCTATTGCATCTGAGACGCTCCGTCTTGGGGTCACCAAACACGGCCTCTACCTCCTCTTCTTTCGTTAACTGTAGTTTGCTACGAAACTCTCTCCATCATGGTGTCGCAAACGGCGGCTGCCACCCTAGCCAAGTTTGACTCAAGACTTCTCCACCCTGACGCGAAGGTATTCAATTTTGGTACACGTATGTATTTACATTTTTTTTTTCTAAAGATATGTGTCATTATTTTTTTAATGTCTTCTCATTTAGGTACATTTATAAGGATATAATTGAAGGAAGTTTAATAAAATCGATAAACTAAATGTGCATGTATACTAATTTAGGCAATGGACTACCTAATTTTGTATCGAATTCGTTATCAATAAGATTTGAACTTAATACATTTTACTTACAGATGAAGAGGAATACCACCGTAACTAAATGACAATTCTCTTTAGATCTTATATTCATTATTTTATCTTTATTTTTTCCATTATACATAAATGGAGATTTTTCCTATATTAATCAACGACCCCAGCTCATCATGCCAAAATGAAACATTAAACTAAAGGTGATGTTATTCGCACACCTTTTGTACCGTTCACACACTTTGTTTAATTTTTGGTTATCAAATCAAATAAATTAAAAATTATCAAACAAAATTAACAAAGCGTGTGGAAGTTAAAAAGAAATATGTGGATAACACAAATCTAAATTAATTATATAATAATATTTCATAATTTATTTTATTCAAAAGGTATAATTTGTAGATTGACCAACGACCAAATTCCCTCTTTGACCTTAAACCCGTGATACCTTTCTACCTAAAAACATATTGTGACCCTCTGTCTCTTTCTTTGTCAACTGCATTGCAATAGAAAATACACACGTGGCTTGAAAATAGCACATAGATTTTACACCTTTTATACTCCAAGCTTTTGATGAGTCTTGACTAAGAGAGAAATTAGTGACCTACAAACCATTGTGGATCGTTTAATTAAAGGATCTCCTTTTCGTTGAGGATTTTGGTGGGATATTATATATTCTTCCACAGACGTCTGCCGGCCCTATATGCTCTTTAGCAAAGCTTTCAATTAATTAAGACTTATGCTTCCATTTTAGTTTTCTCAATTAAAGTTCTGGTCTACTCCTCAACTTCCTTATTCTAGGTGATCTTTATTCATTGATCACAGCTAATGATGGGCAAAATTTTACTGAAATTGGCTTATTGTATTTGTATTGTGTATTCTACGTCAACACGCCTATGATATTTTGATAATACTCAACTTACACCGTATTTTAATGTATCATCAACACAACATTGACACATCACCAACTTTCATCTAACACATACATGTTAGTATTACTCTATCCCTTTCTAACACGCATTCTTTCTTGATACCTCTCTAATACTTTCACGTCACGTGTTGTCATATTGTCTTAATTTCTTTGACACTTTTAAGCCACGTGTCCTCATATCGCTATAATCTTTGATAATTTCACGTCATGCGTCGCCATATCTTCATAATACTTTTGACATTTTCATGCCATGTGTCGTGTTGTCATAATATTTGATTTCTACCTAAGAGAAAATGAATAATACAGAAAAGGTAAGAGCGAGTTTTTTTTGGTATTGCAAGAAATGCATTCGATTTGTTTCACTTGAGGGCATAGGAGTAATTGAAACCGCAAATCTCTCATACGTACAATGAATCAAAGATTCAAAACTAAAGGTTGTTAATAAAATGTGATTCCAAAAATGAAACATTGAGGATCATGCATTTGGTTCATTCAAGCTTTTATATCTTCGAAGTAGTGTTTTGTAGAACTAACCCTTACATAGAATTCCGTGTCATTGTCTTACATCCTATATAATGAAATTTGGCCGTATCAGTCAGGATAATTCATTACAAACCAATTATTTGAGCATGGTAAAATGCAGCTACATTTGTAGTGTGATGTTCTCTTTGGATCTTGGGTCTCTATATTTAGCGATTGTGTATTTACCCGCACTTCGTTATATTTTAACTATTCAAATAATCTAACCATGAGCTGATGATCCAATGGTAAATGACGGATTACGAGACTTCCTTAAAATTAAAAACTGGAGGTTTTAGGTTCAAAACCCGTTGCTGGTGTGGAAGCTGGCCAGGGAGAGGCTGAAATGCCTCTATGAGTCTTCCCGACGCCCGGAAATGGTGGATAACCGTGACTTGTCACCAGTTGTCCTCCTTTAAAAAAAAAAACTATTCAAATAATTTAACAGCTTAAGACGTGATACATAAGTTAATAATAGAATTTAATTAGTTTTATTCTATTTTTTAACTTTTAATTATTTTCCTAACTAATGTTAACTTCTCTCTCTCAAAGTTTAAATCATCCTTCCTCTCTCTCTCTCTTGAATCCCATTTTAGCATACCTTTGAAAAAGATCCAACATTCTAGCAAATAACTCATAAACTAATCCGATAATAAAATTGATTTTATTGGGTTTGAGGTTATTATACTATGATGCAATGCCACGAAAGCTTGGGAAGAAAACCAAAAACCCAATATTTATACCGGAAATGATTGTAAACTATCCAAACTTAATCGTTTTGAGAAAGGGAGAGAGAGATATCGTTTTTTGGGTTTTTGCTTGATATGGTTTCACCAGATCAGTTAATGAATTTTGGCGGCCATGGTTTTTTTTCCTTCCTTGACAGAGGTTTTCATTCTTAACGTCTGTTTAGAGAAATAGAAAAGAAAAATAAAACTGATTAAATTTAATACTAGCTAGATGATGTGTCATAATTTTAGCTCGTTAGATTGTTGGGATTATTTACATATAGAGAAATGCGTGTAAATGTACAATCGCTAAATGCAAAAACTCTTGACCCATTCTCTTTACAATATGTTTTTTTATCGTGGCCATAAATAATATCTCAAAGTAAGAATACAAATCATCAAATATCATATTTATACACACACACACACAGAGTCGCTTCATGATACACACACACACGCTTCATGATATATACACACACACACACACATACATCATAATTTCATATATGTGTGTATATTGTCAAGTCTCGTCTCTATATATTTTATTGTTTTTAAAATTTATTGTACGAGCGTGTTTGTATCGCGTCATAACCGCGTGTATCAATGTGGACTCAACAAAACCTTTTTGAGTTATGTATGCACTTTGATTTATATGTCTACATCAACTTACTCATCAGCACATGTAGATCATATATATGCGATAATTCTACCAAATTCAAATTGTGATTTTGTGTTTCTGCTATATATATCCACCTGCATTCATGCATATAAGATAGTTTCTTGGTGAATAATAATTTTGTAATCACACCAAATTCAATACCCTCTCCATCTATGGTGGTATTTATAGTGTAGGGCAGCATGCATACGATGATGAAGGCAAGTGTACCAAATTTTCAAGGGAAAGATGTAAGTCACATCGGAAAGTAGAAACAGAACGTGAGAAGATAATTGTAGGGTTTGTGTGTGTGTGTGTGAAGATGCGAAGGCATTCACATTCCTCATGTCGGAACCGGATCCCCTCCGGATCCAAATAAATTGAGCCTCCTGAGCAAATGATCCGGACCGTTGAAATTTGATCCAATAGCTACAAACAAATGGTCATTTAAAAGTTATAATAATTATAACCATTGAATCCAATTTCAACGAACCGAATCCTTTAATCTTTAGACTCAATTTATTTGAGTCCGTAGGGGATCCAGTTCCCCTTGTGTCAGTTTCCATCTTTAAACCCTAGCTAATGGTGTACAGGAAGAAAAGGGGGGGTTTGATGTCTGTTCATTTTTAGGCCCAAGAGCTCAACAACGTTTAGGTCAAAGGTGAATCTTCATTTCCTCAATATGGGTCACATCAAATTTGAAGCGCATGAAACGTGGCATAATGGACGATGAGCTGTTTTATGTCCAACTTATCCTAATGTTGATCATGAAGTTTCACTTTTTATCCTATGAAGCATGCAATGATTTGTCTGCTGAACTAGAAAACTATAGTTAAAAGTACACATGAATGACAAGCAAATATTTCCTATGATTCTGCGTGGTCCTATATAAATACTATATGTAGTACTTATGAGATTGTAATTTGTTAGTTTGAATACAGTTTAGATACGGATAGTGATTTTCACATTTTATTTCATCCATTTACACATTTTTTTTGCTTTGTTTTTGTAGTGTGAGCGTTTGTTTTGTTACATCGGTTACTAAAGCATAAAATAAGATGAAATTTTCAAAAAGGGTAAAAAGGGAGTGTGAATCTTACTCCTCTTTAGATAATTGTCAACCTTCCTTTTACAAGTTAATTACATCGTCGTTGATCTGTATATATGCAAATCGATATAGGGTTTAAGCTTAATTAATACATTTGTTTGTAGGCCTTCATGTTGTCGTAAGATAAACAATGGTCGTTCGCTCATTTTGCCCAAGATTGGAAGCATTATTTTATATTCCCTAATATAAAATTACAATTTAGGCCCTAAAATGTAAAATAAATAAATAAATAAATAAAATTCTGAATACAGTCCAAGTCATTTTAACATACATTAGATAACTGTATTAATATTTTTATACTTCAAGCTCTCAAACTCACTCCCACCCTTCATATTAGAACAAATTAAAAGCACAAACACGTTGATGAAAAAGAGATTGGTTTTTTATGAAATGGGAGCATGAAATTGATTTTTTGGAAGCTCTACATGAGGTAAGATTTCATATATATATTTTGATTTTGAATCAAATTGAACAACATACGTGTGCTTTTTGAACCCTTAAACTCGATTTAGATTTTCGAAAGGTCCCTATCGAAAAGTTAAAGATATTTCGGTGATTACCTGTCAAAAAATTGAAGCAACACATGTGTTAAATACTCTTTTGTTGGAGCCTATTGAAATTATGCACAATATCGGTATATACCTGCTGAAAATTGGTATAGGGTGTGGGGAGGGAGAGAGGGCAGTTTGGGTAAGTACGTAGATTTAGATAACTTTTAATTCTAAAAGAAAGTAATTTTTTTGTAAATATACGTAGGGTGTATTTAATAAAATGTAAAGTATCAACAAAACAACCCACTCACAATTTTATCCCCAACTTTGCATGCTTGTTTCCCCGTACTTTTTTCTTGGGCTAAATTATTTGGCTTGTCTACATGTCATCATTTCAATGACATAACAAGAGGTAGATGAATATCATTTAGATACTCCACTCATTTATTTGCAATTTTTTTTTCTCATGTTTCATAAGAAATGAGCACATGATGTCCTTTTCAAAATGACAATAACAAATTCTCTTGCTCAAACTTGAAATGCTAAATTATGGAAGATTAGGTCATCATGCACGACCCAATCTTATCACATTATTCTTAAATCCCCAAAATTTATCCAAAACAGTTTGGGTAGGTTATTACATATAGGGAGATCAGATTCGTGAGAATGTGAAATCCTAGTGGGACACATATAATAATCAATGATAAGAAGCATCGGCTCGAAGCGAGTAGGAGTAGCCCTAGTATGAAAGCAAAGCGTGTTTCGGTGTTGTGATGGGATGTGATAATATTTGTGTGTGAGAGAGATGGGATGGGATGGGATAATATGTGTGTGTGTGAGAGAGAGAGAGAGAGTGGGGGAGGGGATTGGCCAAGCTGGCATGCGACCCATAATTGTGCTGGCGCCAAGATCAAAAATAGTAAGAAGTAGTCGACTGGCGGAGTACGACCGACAATAACCAAAAAAGAGCTACGAATATTAAGAGGCCACGTCATGATCGTGAGAGAGACTGACAGATTGGGAAAGCAAAGAATACGGTCTCTCGCTACTGGGCCCTGGGTGGGGAGAGGGAGGGTCTCTCTGCGTCCATTGCAAAAGCGAAGCACGCCTATTTCACACTTTGATAGCCGTCTATTCAACTGGAGGCCTCTCTTTGAACACGTCTACTGTATGATATATGCTCTCTTATTGTCCAAATAATGGGACTTTGAAACGTGGAATCTAATTGTCAACATGAAAATTATTGGGAGAATTTGAGATAGAGAGTTTGTAAGTTGTAACTTTATCTACAAAAGGTGATATTATGAAAGAACGAGAATTGAACAAAAAAAACTTTTACTTGTTTTAAACTAAATTACTTGACTGTCAAATTTTTGTGTGATAATTTTGTTTACTTACAACTATATTCTCATCATTCGATGAATTATTTATTTTGGAGGTAGGACATGATCGAATTAAGGTAAAAGATGAACACAATTATCCTTTCATATATGTTAGGGGTAAATAAACTTTTTTTTACTCCTCAAACATTATTTAAACTACGTGAAAGTTCTAAGTTGAAATTCATCATTCCTTAAAATCGTGTGGTAGAAAAGAAATAATCTTTAGACATCATTTGTAACGAAAAAGAAATTGTTTCAAAAAAGGAAAACCAACTCTCACATGGATATTTTCGTTTTATATCAGTTTTGGCCACCAACTTGCATACGAATCTTTGCATAGGTATAACAGAATGCCAAGATTTCATAAGTGTGATAAATTTTGGCCTCTGTTTTGTGCCCTTCATGATCTTCTAATTTCATCAATGTTTATCTTGAAAGTAGGTGCTTTTTAAGGACCTCTTTCGGTTATTCTTATCACTTAAAAACAGATGGAAATAGCATGTTATGTCATTTTCTAAATAAAATGTTTAGGAATGTTGTTAATTGGGGACATAGATAAGTTGTGCAGAATATTTCTATGTATGCATATGACGTTTTTTCATTGACGAGGCAAGGGAATGAGGGATTCATCACGGTTTACCAACTTCTCCGTTAACATAAGGTTAGAGTTTTACTCATTTCTCTTGCAATATATTAGACTACGTTTAACGGAAGAAAAAAAAAAACTAGAGTTAAAAGGAAAACATTCTTCGATTTAATTATCCACCAATTTGCTTCAACTTTTCGTGAGAATAACTTAATTAATTTGAACGTGTTCTTTTACGTAGGTAAACACTCGATACCAAATGTAAACTTCTTCAACTCGAACTTTATGATTAAGATTTATTAACTTCGTGTCAATTCTAAGGGAGTTCAAATATATTACTACAAAAGGAGATGTGAGGCCTAGTACACCTATTCACTTTGAAATAGGCAACATTGTTTACTTTGAAAGAACAGGCAAAATTTATTCAAGTACAAAATTTTGTTTGATGTAATTGAGCCATCAATACTGTTCAGCTTGTACTATTTCGGATGCTCTAAGAATGGTCTGAGAATGAGTATCCCTCAGAACCGTTTGTGATGGCCATCTTTTTCAATCCGATCCATTTCACCTTTCTGGGATTGTCACTCTACCGTATCCTTGAAAGTTGATACTAAGTTCAAGATTTTTCTTCCATTATGTCCCCACTATCCATGCTCTTTACTTTATTTAGTAGTCAATTAAATTTTTTTTAGTAAAGGAATCATTTTTTTCACACTTTTCACACTTAATTAGAAAAAATCAATTTTTTTTTTCGAAATTTTTGTATTAGAATAAGTTCGGAACACTTCAAAAAAATTCGGATTGAAAATTTAGAATTTTCGGAATCTCTAGTAAATGCCTTCCAATTTCCGTTTCAATTTTTAAAAAATATTCAGATTTGGAATATTCAAGTTTGAATTCGAAAATTTTACTGTTAGAATTGGAAACACCATTCCAACTTGCACCACCATGCCTTACTGTGTTTGTCATTCATTTTGGAAAACGAAAAGGACAAAAAGAAAAACACCGATGCATGCCTATCAATCATATGATGCATCATACATATATAATCCTTCATTCTGTGTAATTACCCTTCATTAGAAGGGAAGTGATTTTCACACTTTTCATGCACCCATTTTTATTTATGTAATTAGATTAAATAATTCAAATGAAAATAACGAACATAATTAAACAAGATTGTGTGTTTATCATTTTTCTTAGCAGAATAAACACATATCTTTGATAGTTTGGAACTTCATTGCTAGATTAACATATGCCTCTACCAATATTCTTCTAATTCTTCTTTTTTTTTTTTTTTTTTGGGAAATACTATTTTATCCCGTCTCATGTGGTACCAAGAAGGGGATTAGTTTGCCACATGGGGAAAAAAAGGCTAAGTTATATTAAGTAGGGAGATTGCTAATATTCCAGTGTGCATGCAATATTAAAAAGTACAATATTTATTGAAGCAAGAAACCTTATGCAGAATTCATGTGTTAACATGCATTTGAAGTTATTGCTCGAACAAATTCAACATGATACTGATAAAAAAAGAAAAAGAAAGAACAAATCAATCTAATATAATTGTCACGTAAGAAGGTTTAGTGGAAGCATCCAATGATGGAGAGTAAATTGAAGATATTGGAAGTAAGAGACTTCAAATTGAGCAATATTATGTAAAATTGAGTGGACTTCCCACAAGAAGATTTGGATAATGGTCCATTAATTAGAGTTCTGTGATAAATTTGATCACACTTGAATAAGTTAGGTTTTGATTTTCCAAGGGTGGAGTAATTAGAGTTCTAAGACTTTGTTTTGGTGAACAAAGTTTGAAGAACTTAGTTTATCCTTATGTTTTTAAATTTCTTACTAGGCATGTAAAGAACACAAAGCTATTGGTTAAGTGCATCCACTATTGGATTGGTGAGGTGTTAAAGTTTGAATCTTCTCATCTCCAATTTATTTCTCCTTTAGCAACACTTGTTACTTTTCAATAGGCTATAAACAAGTCAAACCGAATCAAATAGTACTCAAGTTTAGCTTGTTTAATTTTTTTTTCGAAGTCGAACTAGATTTGGCTTGGATCTTACATAAGCGGAGCTCGAGCGAGCTTAAGAAATTCGAGCCCGATGAGCTCAAGTTATTTCAAGCTTTTTATAATAGTAAGTTGGTTTGAATTGTGTAAAAAAACTTTGCAATATCATGATAGGGTTTAGGCTTAAGAGTTGACTACCATATCAACATTTTTTAGTATAATGCCCCGTTGTAATTACTAATCACTAATCATGATATAACGTTCCGTAGTAATCATTAATCATGATATAGCGTTCCGTAGTAATCACTAATCATGATATAGTGTTTAGTAGTAAAAAAAGAAGTATATCACGATATATTATCATGCAGATTGTATTAATTGAATGAGATAGTGTTTAGTGTACATTACTATACGATAAGTGCGGTAAGTGTATAACATTTATCTTCCTTATAAGAAGTTTTAAAGTAGATACTAGCACTGAGAACAATGAATTCAATAATTAGACTTTGGTTTTGCTTATTTTGTTCTACGGTTTAGGGTTCTTTGAGCGGCAACTTGAAGTCCTATTCCCACTTAATCACATAGAAAGAAAGAATTATGTCAACACTATCATTTCTAGTTTTTTGTAATTGAGTAAGTTCAATTTGGGTCTCCAAATGCATAGTATACAAGAAATACCAAAAAAAGGTTCTTAAAAAAATTTAATTAGAGTTGAGAATATATATATATATATATATATATGTATATTTATTTATTATTACCTGTCAAGCTTGAATTATTGAGATGAGTTCAAGCCTAGACACGATCGGTACGAGCTGAACATAGCAATACTAAAGTTTGGCTTAATTCTTTTACGAGTTGAGCTTCAACGATCCAAATATGAGCCAAATCTAGTGTGACTCGAGCTTTTCAAGCCAATTTATACCCTTATTTTTTAATCTTTTTCTCACAAATATGATTTTAGTAATGTTTCTTATTTTATATTTATCTAGCCTCTTGACCTTCATTCATGCACCCCAATTAGCTTTTATAATTTTTCAATCTAAAAGAGATTTTTATTTTTTTTTCAATTATATTCTTGGGCTTTCTATTTTTTATTGTTTTATTTAAAATGGAAATATTAAAAAAAAAAAAACATGACGTAACGCGTTTGGGTGGGGAAGTGTATACAGTAGAATATGGCACAACATGCAGTTCCCTTCGACCGTAAGCACAGACCTCTTCATATGCCAATTAACTTCATTAGTTTATCAAATACACACGATATAAAATTTGTGCACTCCTCATAAGATATATTTCTTTTTAAATATATTATAGTAACAATAATAATTTTCTATCAAATAGGCATGATACGAAATAAATTTCTATTTGTGTGCATATTAGCGCACCTTCAAAGAGGCCGGTTAGTTCTACTGATTTAATTCACGCATTTTGTTATTGTTTGGAATGCGTGTACAAATGATTATATTAAATATATCTGTGGTTAGTGGCGGAGCCACTTGAGGATCAGGAAAGGCTCGGGCCGATCCTGAAGTTTCTTCATTTTGTAGCTATGTTTGTGTGTTTTTGGTTGGATACTCTGCATTCTTCGAGTTATGTGTATTTGCTTCCAACTAGCTCTATTAGATTTCTTTAATTGACTAAAAATAATGTGTTTAGCAGTAATATTGTTATGAAAATAAAGCCTTACATGAACTAACCTTCCTTAGTTAGTTCACCATTTTGTATGACAGAGTGTTGTTTTACAGTAAAACCACGAATATATGGAATAAAGGAAAAATTTATCTTGAAACAAAATTTTCATAGTTGCAGTTTTGCACCATGATTATTAATTTTTGTTCAACTTCAATGTAGAAACTTATAAAGAAGTCCGGTGATGATGATATAATTATCTCAATGTTAATTTTTTTCGTGACTCCATTACTTTCTTTTGATTAAATGTTTTCATTTGGCTACATAAGAGCAACTCCACTGTTGCTTATTGCCTTGGGGATAGGCAACCCCATCCAATCTCCCCCTCCTTAAAACACTCCAGCCCACTCAGGCAATTGGAGTCAAGGCGAGCCCGATGGAGAAGTCATATAATAATAGCCTATCCGAGCCCCTGCCTATGTGACATCATCATGACGTCAACCACAATTTAAATTATTAAAATAAAAAATAAAAAATAAAGAAATTAAAACAATATTATAAAAAACTAATTAAAAATATAAAAAATTATAATTTTTTTCTTCTATAAATACCTAATCATGTTCTTCCACTTTACACTACATTTCAATATTTTTAAATACTTTTAAACAATCTTTTATTATTATTCAAAATTAAAAATAAAGTTACCTTTTATTATTTTATAAAATAAAAAATACTAATATTTTAATACGAATTGTCTTGGTTATTTAATTTAAGGATGAAGATGCACTTGAACAGTTCATTGCTCAAGTTACCGTTTATTTAAGGGGATTGAATTACTTATTGCCTAGAGAGCCTTCCTAAAGTGCTCTAAAATGAACCTTCAAGTTTTCTCATATTAGTTATTTTGTTTTTGTTCAATTTCTTTTATATGGCTTAGAGATTCTTCCTAACCTCGATTTTTGGTCGCGCACTGTTCGTGCATCCCATATCTTTCTTATACTACTTATCCCATTCAGCTAGAAATGATAGCATTTTCCGTTTTTTATATATTAAACTAAATGACATTTGGAAATAAAAAAATAGAGGATACATATTCAATGAACCCAGCATGCGTGTCCATTTCCTTTGTGTGCTAAATTGACTGTGTGATGTCCTTTTCAGGGGAGCAGCCAGCAAGTAGTCACTGCCCATTAGATAGATACTTGGGAAGGCGGTGACCGGACCCCTGCTTTTATGCCAACTTTTTCTGGTGATGCCCACAGCATTAAGAGTAAACTAACAGTAAACTCATATTTTATTCCGTTCAAAGTCAAAATAAATTTTTATTCAAAGTTGTCAATAATAAATTAATAAAACGGCACGTCATTGTGTTATGTATACACTGAAAAACCGCCTCTTTCTATAGTGCTTACTACATGAAGGTTTCAAGCCCCTTCTCTATGTTTCCCTATAAATAGCCAAGAACCTAAAGCCAATTAACTCCCAAGAGCCCTCCTGCTGAAGCCATATCAACTTTGTTCTCGTTAAAATCCTATCATCCATCACCTCACCAATATTCCCCGATCGTCTTCTCTAGAATTCTTATCTTTCAACCCCTTCTCACTCTCTCTTTCCTCCCTCCGTTTAGACACATTAGATAAAACATATTGATAACAAGTGACAATGGTGTTTGTGACCAAATCAGCCAGTGAACACTTTTCTTATCCTAGAACCAGCACCAAAGTCTCCAAATTGTTTTCTGGGATTCCTCTGGTAGACCTCACAAAACCAGACTCCAAGCAGCTCATTGTCAATGCCTGTGAGGAGTATGGTTTCTTCAAGATCATCAACCATGGTGTTCCAATGGATTTCATCACAAGATTGGAATCTGAGGCCATCAAATTCTTCTCCCTCCCACTTTCTGAGAAGGAAAAGTCAGGGCCTCCTAATCCATTAGGATATGGGAACAAGCATATTGGGAAGAATGGTGATGTTGGTTGGGTTGAGTACCTCCTTCTCACAACCAATACAGAATCCATTTCCCAGAGGTTTCTATCGGTTTTTGGAAATAACGCAGAAGAGTTTTGGTATGTTATTCAATCTTCACTTGAATTTAATTCAAAAGTTTTGATCTTTTCTAACATGGAAATAATTTTTGTACACCCCTTTTTCCTCCTGGCACAACCCCATCTTTGTTATGGTACTTAGCAGAAACAAACGATGGTGTGCGGTAACCATTTTTCCTTTTAAATGATAAGCTCTTAATAAAATTTCTTTTATCTTATATTTTTCTTTTTTTATTGTTGGAATTGCAGTTCTGCTTTGAATGATTACGTATCAGCTGTGAAGAAAATGACCTGTGAGATTCTTGAGCTGATGTCTGAAGGATTGAAGATTCAACCAAGGAATGTGTTCAGTAAGCTTTTGATGGATGAACAGAGTGATTCTTGTTTCAGGCTCAATCACTACCCACCATGCCCAGAGCTTCAAGGTTTGAGCAGTGCCGGTGCCAGAAATGTGATTGGATTTGGAGAGCACACAGACCCACAAATCATTTCTGTGCTAAGATCCAACAATACATCTGGCCTCCAAATTTCTTTGAGAGATGGGAGTTGGATTTCAGTCCCACCTGATCAGAACTCCTTCTTTATCAATGTTGGTGACTCTTTACAGGTACTACTACGGTTATAGTAGATTCATTTGAAAAAATGATTTTCGCACATTTCTTGTCACTTTTAGAATGAGAAAAACGTGTGCGAAAGTCACTTCCTAATGCTTTCCTAATTCATTTCTTTGATTATTTTTTATTTTTCCTTTTGCTAACTGCTACTGTTTTAATAATAATTACAAAGATCACAATCAGTTCCTTTAGAGAAAGATTCCTATTTTTCTGTCAATTCCCTATTACCATGGATAAGATGTGAATACCATCCTTTATTTTTTTTTATTGGGTTCTTAATGATTGCTATTTGCTTTTCTGCCCATCACAAAAATATAAACCCTATGAGAAGTAACCCTGCTTTGTTCTACTTTTTGGGAAGGAGGGAAGTATTATCCTTAACTCATAGGGTTTTTGGTGAATTTGCAGGTTTTGACTAATGGGAGGTTTGAAAGTGTGAGGCACAGGGTTTTGGCAAATGGTTTAAAATCAAGACTGTCAATGATTTATTTTGGGGGACCACCCTTGAGTGAGAAAATAGCTCCATTGCAATCTGTCATGAATGGAGAGGAGGAAAGCATGTACAAGGAGTTTACATGGTTTGAGTACAAAAAATCTGCCTACAGCTCAAGACTTGCAGATAACAGGCTTGGACACTTTGAGAGAATTGCAGCCTCATAAAACACAGCACAACAGAGCAAATAAAACCCTAGTTCTTGTTAAAAGAATTAGGGTTTTTTCAATTTCAGTACTCAGGATTCAGGATAGGTTTAAGACCATAATTTTATCAAATTTTCCATAGATGGAATACTCTGTTCTATTCCCCCCCTGTTTTTCCCTTTTCTCCAATTGTATTCCCCTCCCTTTCTACCAAGTACTAATTCATGTAATTAGCTACCTTTCTTGTTAGATATACAAAATGTTCATCTTTTCTATGTGCTTACTCTTACTTTTTGTAGTTTTTTTCTTTTGAAAGAACCTCGACGGAACGAAATAACTTTTATTTATGATTTGAAAAGGACAACGTGAGAACGTAAAAAATTTTCCTAGACTATAATCATTACACATAACTTTTATTTTGGTGTAATTTTTAAACATGTGGAATGTGTATTTTTTTTGTTTGTGTTTACTATCATATTTTGTAGTTTTTATTAATAGAATTTCAACTAAACAATAGAGTTTCTCATTATTCAAAAAAGACATTATTTGAAAAAGACAACATAAAACTTGGTCAATCATCAACCATGAAAGGTATTTTTTATGTTTATTTTTTTCCGTAGTTTTTAAATCCATGGAAATAGGTGGATTGCGGATCAGCACGTCCCCACAGGAGATTAGTTCATCTTCATCTACAACTGTCTATCATAAAGGTTTTAGTACTCTTTCAATTTATCGTACAAAGTTATTTTCTCACTTCCTTCCCCTCTCTTTCAACTCCCTAATAATCAGGTCAATTGCAAAATCATGGCCTTGTGGAGCACACAAAATCATGACTAATTGTTACCGAAAACAAAAATCCATGACTAATCATTCATTAGTCTAATAAATAAGAATTCGATAATTATCATGTGTGAAAGAGCGGTATTTTAGAACCTATATATATATACTCTTATACTGTTTACTTGCCATATATAATTTAAAACTATTGTGATCAAGGTTCTAAAAGACGCTAGGCGTTAGTTGGGCGGTGGGATAGATGGGTGGAGGCGGACGCTTAGGCAGACTAGACGGATTTAAGTAAATCAATTATATTTTGTGTAAATAAGTGTATGTTTGTACTTAAAATATATATAATTTCATCATAAACTACAAAATAGAATGACATATATATTATGAAATATGGGCATGGGGAACACACATATAATGTGTAATCATTTAAGTATTCAACAAGTCCCTTACAATTTTTTTTTTAATCGGGACGGTTGCTAGCCGCCTAGCACCTAGACGGAACCTAGACGGCACTGGACAGAGATTTTTAAAATAGTGATAGTGATTAATATTACATATATATACTAAGAATCGTTTTTAATTACATTAGATGATTTCTTTTCTTGCTTGTGAGAAGTTGCAGATATCATCTCATGCTATACTATATAGACACCTCTTGTACCATCTCTGTGTCTTCATACGACAGGAGGTGTCATAATTTTCGACACCTGCATGCACCTACAATTTGATGACTCTTATACTAGGTTACCCATATTTATGACACCTCCAGCTTGTGACTAACCTAGACAACCATTATCCATTGAACTACACGAACTCTTAGTTGTTAGAGTTTCCTCTGTCATTGATGGTAGCTAGATAGGATTGTTATAACTCATCTCCTATAAATGGCTTCTACCAGATAGGAGTTTTTATTTGTATTCTTGTAAAGTATTTTTAAGTGTTTTTATCTCTACTTTTGTAGATGGTAAAAATTTCCCGGCAACGGCACCAATTTCTTGATAGGAATTTTTACCACCTGCAAAAGTAGAGATAAAAATACTTAAAAATACTTGCAATAATAGAGATAAAAATTCCGATCAGGTAAGGGATTTTATTTATTTATTATGAGACTAAGGAGAGGGAATAATTTTTTTTTTTTTACTTTTTAAGTTGGACACAGTTGGTCGAAGACCTATCTATTCGGACGTTCCACCGCTTGCAAAGGACATGCCCATTGTCCTGACTAATTGATCAAACCTCCATATGAGCTACGGTTGTAATTAAATCTAGACAGTCACACTATTATAGTTTTGTTTTCATTTTTGGGTAGGCTACAATATTACAACATTATTTATAAGGTACTAAGCCAAGTTTTATATTTGGGCCCGATAGTGGCAAGTCCAGAAAATGAAAATCTATCAAAATATCCGTGGAGCTAAACTCTCCTAGTTCTATTATTCCTTGGTATTTGCGTGTTGATTGGAGCAATTGCTTTTGGCAGATTAGGCATATGCATGTTTTTGTTTTCCATATTTTTCGCAAGGGCAACTTTGTAGCTGATTTCTTAGCTAACTTTAGTGTAGATCATGATGCATATATATTACTGGCAGTCCAACGTTCCTTCATGTGAAACGTCTGCTTATATTCATGATCTTTTTGCTTCATAGATGATTTTTATCATATGTTTTCTTTGTTAAAAAAAAAACAAAAAAAAAACCCCAAAATCTACCCAAACTGGCCCCTTTTAGTTCACATTTTCTAAGATGCCGAATAAAAATTACCGTTTCGAGTAATTTATTATCATCACGAATAAGTAGAAGACTCACTCAGTCCATCTCAATTTGGATAACCACAAAAAAAAAAAAAAAAAATTGTTGATAGTTTTATCGAGGACAAGAGAGGAAAGTAACTGGTAGGCCCTTCCTGAAAGATGGTACCATCCCAAAAAATGTACTCTGAGTCGTTGGAACATGCATATATCCGTAACGGTTGCACATAAATCCGGCTTCTAAGTTATAATTCATTCGCATCATATATGCACAACATCCGTTATCCACCACTGAGTCCTAACAATGCAATTGATCAACAAAGAGGATGCGAAAATTTTAAGCTCTATCTTGTTATAATAAATTAGACGGATCATAAACACGATGTGCATGTAATTGTAAGGTGATATATGTAGTGGACAGTTTGTAGGTCTCAAAAGTATAGAATGCCTAATTACTAGAGCAACCGCAAATTTACAACTCGTTTATTGACATTATTTTTATGAAACAAAAATATAGTAGTCATTTCCTACATAATGATTAATATTGATTCTCTCCTACAAAAAAAATATTGTATTATGTTTTCAAAGTGTAGTTGATCCAGACTAGACGAGATCTAGTTTTAATGTGTGGTTTGAATCAACCCTAAAATTCATACATAATAGACATCTCAAATGAGTTTTGTGATTACCATAATGAGCAGGGTTCTGAACTAGATCAAGAGATGGATTATAGATATCAAGGTACACAAGTCTAGCATGTGGAAGCCTCTTATTGAAAGAGTGCATTTGTGTGGAGAGTTTGGAGTTGAAGAGCTTTGTTGCATTGTTGACAGACTCTGAACATTCTCTATGTATTCCCCCACCCAAAGCCCTCTGAAATGGCACACATCCTAGTACAACATACGCATTACTTCAATCTTGCTCCGAGTTGTTAAAGCTCCTGAACCTTTTCATTCAATTCCAACCCCATTAAAACTTTCGAACAAAAAAAGGAGAAGAAGAAACATATGATTCAAAACAGCCTCATCTTAAATTCCCACTTGTTAGTTAAGCTTCAAGGACAAGCTCTAGGGTTGTAATTCGTATTAGTATGTATACATAATTTCGTGTTTATAACCCGACATGCTTGATTAAAATTTTCAAGCGACTCGACATTAACTCAATCCCTTTATATTTGTGTCAGATTGACAAACACAATAAATAAATGTTACCTGCAAGAAACCTATAGCTGATTTTAGATCTTTTTTTTTTGGTCAACTGGGATTTTCAATATAACAGCCAAAAAGGCAAAATAAAAGAACGACGGAGCAATGATTCGTTAAACAGCAGGCTCCCTCACGAGTCCTGTAACACCGAAGCATCACTAATCTAGCCACAAGTGATAGAATATGAGTATGAAAGTGACATTGTGTCTGGTTGTAGTGTATGAATTGATATGGAAAAGTCTAAATTAACAGGCTGTAAGTAATCCTAATTCTTGTAGGATTGAGAGTACTTATGAGGGTTTGAGTATTTGTGACTTGAACATGGATTGGGATTGTGTTTATACATATGGAATGGATAGTTGAGTCCTATACTGATTCTAATAGGAGAACAGTAAGGATTATAGTGAATATATAAACACTAGCCACTGCTCTTGTAATACACGGCTCATATTGATCTTAGACCTATTCTCAGAGAGCATACTGGTTATTGTCAAAGAGGAGAAGGTTAATTGTTTATAGGTTGATATGGCTTCATCGTCTTCATCAGCTGCTGCAGGTATGTTTCTTGTGTTCTGTCTTCATTAACCCTAATTGCTCTTCTTGTTCTCGTGGCTTAATGGCATGTCTATGATCTTTGGTTCATAGTGATTACTTACATATGGTATCAGAGCCATGGGTGGTTATAGCTGTTAAGACGGAATGTTTTGATCAAGAACTTAAGAGATTGGGTGTGCATTGAGAACTATCGAAACCCAAACCAAGAAAACATCACTTTAAAACCTTGCTGATTCTAATTTGAAGAACGACATCATCTTTGGTTTTAGTATAATAAACGACGTCGGTTTTTAAACTAGCCGATAACTCCCTATAATTTAAAAGTGAAAGATGACCGTTAGCGTTAGCCCCCATTTGGGTCTTCTCCATGGTTCCTCACACATCATCGCGATTCTTGCGATTGAACACAACAATCAATCACCTTTTGCTAACACACCAAAACTTGTTGTCGATGCTGCAGGGGTATGTATATTGATTTGAATTGATCTGTTGTTTGATGAGATTTTCCTTCTACAGTTTAAAATAATTCTAGGGTTAGAAAGCAAGATTAAAGGATTGTGGAATTTAGGAACACGATTATGAATTGTTGAAACTTGCTTAATGTTTTCATACTCTATGATTGCTTCCGCTGCTATTGATGGATTGTATTAGAAAAATCTATACGATTGTGTAATCTGAGCTGCTGCAGAAAGTCGCATACATGTGCTGCAGAGTTCATTGGCATCCCTTTTTGAACATGGACTTATCTGCAGAAAGCACAATGAGTTCTATATGGGGGCGTTTGTTTGCCCTCACTAAGTGGGACTGGACTGGACTGGACTAGCTATTAGTCCAATACCGTGTTTGTTCCATGCTGGGACTTGTTAGAGTATAGTGTTTTAACATTGTGACACTTGTCACAATCTTACAATAGTTTTTTTTTTTTTTTTTTTGGAGAACCTCGACGGTACGAGGGAATTTTATTGATAGGAAAAAAGAAGTTACACCTAGATAGGGGGGGACATAAACCTAACCCCTCATAGAACAAGAGAAAAGAAATACAAAAGAAAAAGGGGGGGACATGCACCTTACCCCTTTTGAGAAAGGAAATGCCGGAAAAAGAGGGGGGGACATAGACCGTACCCCTCTTGGAAAAGAAAATACAAGGAAAAGACTAGGTGGACATAAGCCCAAACCCCTCTATAAACCTTAAAAGGTAATAACCTGCAAGACAAGCTGCAAAACAAAAGGGAATACAAAAAGGTTAGGAAAAGAAAGGAGAAGACACATCAAGAAGAGGAGACAAACCTGTAGGTTGGCATGCCCAAGAAATCTGAGTGCAGAGGAGGGAGGATTTTAATCGAAGGAGTGGAATGCCAGACAAGTGAAGATGATAGAAGCCCTAAATTGGCCAATTTGTCAGCAACAACATTCCCTTCTCGAAAAATATGAGAGCAACGAAAAACCATGTTCTGCAAATGGAGAGTACAATTGTTCCAGCGTGTCTGGAGCGACCAAGGGGGAGAGAAAGATCCAGAAGCAAAACATGATATTACACTCGAAGAGTCACTTTCAAGCCATAAATTTTGCCAGCCCCGCGTGTGGGCCAATTCGACAGTAAGGATGACAGCATGGAGCTCCGCATAGAAAGAAGTACGATGGCCCAAGCTTAGGGAGAAACCACCAAGAAAATAACAGCTATTACAATGTCTTGTGCGATTGGTAGTACTAGCTCCAAGGATCTGTGGTTTAGGTTAAAGGAACAATTCTCCACTGTATCTAGGACTAGCATTTTTCAGATGAAATCCAATTTGCAAACCATTAAAAAGGGGTCCGATTCGATTTCTCAATATCTTCATCGCATTAAGGAAGCTCGAGACTATTTGTCTGCTGCTGGGGTATATTTTGCGGATGAAGACATTGTTATTCTTGCTTTGAATGGTTTACCTGCTGAGTATAACACTTTCAGGTGTGTTATCAGAGGGTGTGAAAGTGTGATTTCACTGAAAGATTTTCGGTCACAGTTACTTGCAGAGGAAATCATTGTTGACAATTCAGTTCATAATCCTCTTATGACAGCTATGGTTGCTAATACAGGTTCCACTTACACAAAAGGGGCTTCGTTTCAGTCTCAGGGTTTCTCTCCTCATCCTGGTCAATCTCCGGTAGCCACTGGAGGTTTTAAACCCTATAATGGGAGCAAGAACAAGGGTAAATGTCGTTTCAATCAGGGCTCGCGGTTTTATAATTCGAGACCCGTGTTTTCTCCTATGGCACATATGCTTCCCACCTCTAATCCTGGAGTTCTTGGTCCATCTCCTGGTCAACAGTTTGGTCGTCCTTCTGCACCTATGCTTCACATTTGTCAGTTGTGCAATTCTGAGGGGCATACTGCCCCATACTGTGGAGCCTCTTCACATGAGAAAACAAAATGTCACATCTGTGGTCGAAGTAATCATACCACTTGGTATTGCTTCTATAATGATAAGGGTCCAAACTACATGGGAATGCATAACCCTTCTTCCGTTTCTCCACAGTCCTCATATGTTATGCAACCACAGCCTGTTCAGTACAATTCATATCAAGCTCCTCCTCAGCCTTACTCATTCACACCTTCTCAGTTTCATGCATAGCAACCCCCTATGCAAGCCATGCACACAGTGCTCAATTCTGCACCTCAGTCATCAAGTTCTTCAGGTCCTTCTCAAGTGTGGCTCACGGACTCTGGTGCCACCAATCATATGACCGCTGATTTGACTAATCTGTCCCTGGCCTCACCATATCCAACAAATGAAACAATTCACACTGCAAATGGGGAAGGTTTGAAAGTATCTCATGTTGGTCATTCTACTATTCATACATCAGTTTCTCCAATCAAATTGAACTCTGTGCTCTGTGTTCCTCAATTAACTCAGAACCTGTTATCAGTACATCGAATTTGCCTTGACAATAATTGCTGGCTTATATTTGATGCTTTTTGTTTTTGGATTCAGGACAAAACCACAGGGAGGATTCTCTACAGAGGCTTGTGCAGTAATGGGCTGTATCCTATCCACTCTTTGTCCACTTCCAATTTCCAGAAGAATAATCAAGCTAAGGCCTTTCTTGGACAACTTGTTCAATCTGATCTGTGGCACCATAGGTTAGGTCATCCAACCAATAATGTTGTCTGTCTGATGTTGCATAAAGCTAATGTACATGTTCCCAAAACCTCATTACCTATGCTATGTCATACCTGTCTAGAAGGCAAATTTAGCAAGCTACCTTTTCCAAAGCATGTCAATAAGTCGGTCATTCCTTTTGAAACTATTCATACAGATTTGTGGGGTCCTGCACCATGTATATCAGTGGATGGTTATAGATATTACACCATCTTTATAGATGAATGTACCAGATATTGCTGGATTTTCCCCTTAATAAACAAGTCTGATTTGTTCTCTACATTTGTTGTTTTTCATTCCTTTGTTGTTACTCAGTTTTCTGCCACAATTAAAATTCTTCAATCTGATGGGGGGGGGGGAGAGTATACCAGCCTCAAATTGAAACATTTTCTTCTTGACAAAGGAATTTCACATCAATTATCTTGTCCCTATACCCCTGAACAAAATGGGGTAGCTGAGAGGAAGCATATACATATCATTGACACCACTATCACACTACTACAAACAGCCAAGTTGCCACATCAGTTCTGGTCTTATGCCTGTCAAACAACCACCTATCTCATCAATAGAATGCCTACTGCTGTACTTCATAACAAATCTCCTTTTGAGATCCTATTTGGGACATATCCAATGCTTACACATCTTCGAATTTTTGGATGTGCTTGTTTTCCCCTCCTCAAACCCTATAATAGTACCAAATTACAAGCAAAAACCACAAAGTGTGTGTTTCTTGGGTATGCCACAAAATATAAAGGTTATCTGTGCTATCATGTGTCTACAAAGAAAGTGTTTGTTTCTAGGCATGTTATCTTTGATGAACAACATTTTCCCTACACAGATTTATTGACTGCATCTTCCAACACAGTTTCACCTGCACATAGAGTTGTCTGTCCATCTCCTAGTTTCAATTGTCATGTACCTGTAGTTACTTCAGAAAATAGAATTGTCTCATTTATCCCAGCATCACCTCATCAACCTTCTGCCTTGGATTTACCTGAAGTCTCTCCAAGTTCTCAGTCCATTACTGCTCCAATCCACGTCTCTTCTCATATCCCTATGGTACCTGACATCAGTTCCAATTCTGCATCAGAAATACCTGGTTTTAATCCTGATACTCTACCAGTAGTTTTGCCCATTCCTCCACTTAATTTGCATCCTATGCAAACCCGAAGCAAAAGTGGGATTTTTAAAAAGAAGGCTCTCTTAGCCAGTGTTCAGGATTCTGGGGGAACTGATCTCTCCTTGGTTGAACCAGCTAGTTATAAGTCTGCCATCAAAGTACCTGTGTGGTTAGCAGCCATGAAAGAAGAAGTTAATGCTTTACATGCTCAAGGCACTTGGAGTCTAGTTCACTTACTAGCACACAAGAACCTGGTTGGATGTAAATGGATTTTCAAGATTAAGAGACACTTAGATGGGTCTATTGCCAGACACAAAGCCCGATTAGTTGCTAAGGGCTTCAGTCAAGAACCTGGATTGGATTATGGGGAGACTTTTAGCCCTGTAGTGAAACCTACTACAGTATGGTTAGTTCTTGCTCTTGCTGCTCAGTTTAATTGGTCTCTTCGTCAGTTGGATGTGAAAAATGCATTCTTGCATGGACTTCTACAAGAGGAGGTCTACATGTCTCAACCTCTAGGTTTTGAAGATCCAAATCATCCTTCTTTCGTGTGTAAGCTGCATAAATCTCTCTATGGTCTCAAGCAGTTTCTTCCTTCTTTGGGATTTGAGACCACATATTCTGACTCATCTCTGTTTGTTAAGCATGTTGGTCATGAAATTGTGGTGTTGCTTCTCTATGTGGATGACATCATTATAACTGGCAATGCTTCTGGGGCAATTACACAGGTTATTAGTGCTCTCACCACTGAGTTTGATATCAAGGACTTAGGCTTACTCCACTATTTCTTAGGGATTCAAATCACTAAGACTGCAAATGGTTTGTTCCTGTCACAAACCAAATATGTTGAGGATTTGTTGGTTAAATCTGAAATGATTGATGCCAAACCGTGTGATACCCCGTGTCTTCCTTACAACAGGTTACTCAAGGAGGATGGGGAACCCTATTCCAATCCTACATTGTATCGAAGTCTTGTAGGAGCTCTTCAATACTTGACTTTCACACGGCCCGACATTGCTTTTTCTGTGCACCAAGTGTGTCAGTTCATGCAGAATCCAATGGTGTATCATTTTACTGCAGTTAAACGCATATTACGATATTTGAAGGGCACAATGCAGTGTGGTATATCATATACTACATGAGATTTGCAGTTGAAGGCTTTTAGTGATGCTGATCGGGCAGGGGACCCTAATGACAGGAGATCTACTACTGGTTTGGTGGTCTTTTTGGGTAATAATCCGATTTCCTGGTCCTCTAAAAAGCAACAAACTGTTTCTCGATCCTCAACCGAAGCTGAATACCGAGCTTTATCGTTTACATCCGCTGAGTTGGATTGGATCAAACAGTTGTTAGTTTTTCTGCACATTCCCTTACCTAGTGTGCCTGTCCTCTTTTGTGACAATCTGTCAGCCATTGCCTTGTCTTTCAACCCTGTTTAGCATCAAAAGACCAAGCACATCGAAGTCGACGTGCATTTTGTTCGAGAAAGGGTCTCACAGAATCAATTATCAGTGCAATTTGTGTCTTCTCAAGAACAGTTTGCCGATATTCTTACCAAGGGCTTGAGTGGTCCTCTTTTCCGAACTCATTGCTTCAATCTCATGCTTGGTTCATCAAAGCATGATCTTGAGGAGGGATGTTAGAGTATAGTGTTTTAACATTGTGACACTTGTCACAATCTTACAATAGTTAGTTAGTTAGCTGTTATATGTAACAGTATATATATAAGAACTCATCATGTAATTACTGACTCATTAAGAAATATAACAGATTGTTCTTCTCTCTCTAGCTTTTCTCTAGTCTCTATTTCTTTCTCCTCTGTTCTTGATTCAATATACAAGATTACAGTATATGTACAATCATTTGATATAGCTTAACAGGACTAACATTAATGAGACTAAAGGGGATTAGCATGGACAAAACCCTTCACTAAGAGGTCTTAGCGAGACCCCCCAATAACCATGGGACTAGCTAAGACTATCCTTTCTCGTCCTTGTCATGCTCAACGACCACTCCCGATAGACTCCTCGTCATCTCCGGTCACCTAGATCATAATAAAATATTAATAATTTATATATTAAATAATATAATATTAGAATTTGTTATTATCCAGCTTCTTAGTCAAACACTGCACCAAACGCTTCACTAAGTTAGTCCAGCTTAGTCTAGTCTAAGCCAATCCAGCTTAGTCCTTGAAGCTAGTCCAGTTCGAGATAATCCGGCGCAACAAACGCCCCCTATATGTCTTTCTTCTGTAAGGCTATATATATGATTGAATTGGTTCATTGTGTATGATTTGGAGTGAAGTAGATAGAAATAAGGAATAGTGCTGATTTCATTATTGATGCTGTAGTTTCACTCAAATCAATTAACTTGGCTTCAATGCCAATACTTACTAGTGGAAGCAACTACAAGATGTGGAGAAGAGAGATTGAGTTGCTTTTGACACTCAATGAGTACGACATTGCACTTGATACACCGCAACCTGCACCTCTTATTGATAAGAGCACTAAAGCAGAAAATGTTGATTTTGAAAGGTGGACAAGGGCAAATAAGTTTGCACTTTCAATATTGGAAAGTGCAATGACAGAGATTGTGCGAGGAGGCATAAAGAAGTGTGACCTTGCGTTTGATTATCTCAAGGCAATTGAAGATAAGTTCAAAGTATCACAGAAGGGAGAGATTGCTCAATGCATGACTTTTCTCACCACTTATAAATTTCAAAGGGGATGATCAATTAGGGATCACATCATGAAGATGACTGATGCAGCTGAGAAACTCAATTCACTAGACATGAAAATTTGTGAGAAGCAACTTGTTTTTATGTTCCTACAAGCCTTGCCGTTGAAGTTCAGTAAACTAAAAGTCTCTTACAACACATAAGACAAAACCTGGACAGTGGATGAGCTTATAGCTCAATGTGCGCAAGAAGAAGTTCGAAAAAAGCAAGAGAAAAACAAGGAAGTAGAATCGATTAACCTTGTACAAAACACCAAAAGGAAGAACTTCAATTATTGTAAAATCTCTAAATTCAAGTTTGGTGATAAATCTGTTGCGCCTGCTAAGAATTTCAATTCCCCTAAATCTAACAATTTTAAGATGAAGACTAAAAATATAGAGAAAGTTAGATGTCATCACTGTAAAACCAAGAGTCATTATATAAAGGATTGTGAAATTTTTAAAGAATGGTTAAGACCTAGAGGGAAGGTTGATGTGTATGTCTGTGAAGAGTCGAATCTCATTGAGATCCCTATTAATTCATGGTGGTTAGACACAGGTTCATCAGTGCACGTCACAAATTCATTACATGGTTTTGAGAAACAAAAGGAAACTAATTGTTTCAACGTTTATGTTGGAGAAGGGACAAGGGTAAATGTAGAAGCTATTAGAATGGTTAGACTAAGGCTAAACATAGGTTTCATAATGCAATTGGATAATGTCTTGTATGTCCCCACCATGAGAAGAAACCTGATATCTACATCAAAATTGGTTAAACAGAAGTATGTGTTCATTGATGATGACAAATGTATTAAGTTTTTCTTCAATGGGTCTTTAATTGGTAAAACATTCATGTTTGATCACCTATGGAGATTATAATGCACATTTGAAGTGAGTCACCTACAAGTTTTACAGGTCACAACCAAGAGGATGCACGGTTCTGATCACTCTTTCATGATTTGGTGTAAAAGATTGGGGCACATTTCAAAAGATAAGATTTCTTAGTTGTCTAAGTCGAATTTGATCCCTACCATTGATTTTAAGAATGCACCTTAGTGTGTAGATTGCTTAAAATGAAAGATGACCAATGTTAGGAAATTGGATGCAAAGAGAAGTCAAAGTTTACTTGAAATTATACATACTGATATCTGTGGCCCTTTTCCTATCAAAACCATATGTGGGAACTCATATTTTGTGAGTTTCATTGATGATTTTTGCAGACATTGCCATATCTTTCTTATAAGTGAAAAGTTATCTGCCCTTGATTGCATCAAAATCTTTAAAAATGAGGTTGAGATACAACTAAATACTGTAATTAAAATTGTTAGATCAGATAGGGGAGGGAAATATTTTGGCAGGTACACATAAGCAGGTCAACAAAAAGTACCTTTTGCTCATTTTCTTAAGCAACAAGGCATTATGGCTCAATATACTACTCATAGAACACCTCAACAGAATGGTGTAGCTGAAAGAAGGAATATAACCTTGGTAGGAATGGTAAAAAGCATGATTTCCAGGTCAAAGTTACCAGGTTTTCTTTGGGGTGAATCCTTGAAGACTACCAACTACATTCTAAATCGAGTTCCTACGAAAGCAGTGCAGTGCCTAAAACACCTTTTGAAATGTGGATAGGAAAGAAACCAAGCTTTGAACACTTTCATGTTTGGGGCTACAAAGCTAAAGCAAGGTTTTATAATCCGAATGAGAATAAACTTGATTCAAGCACCAATTCATGTTTCTTCATTGACCATTCAGAGAAGTCAAAAGGTTTTAAGTTCTATTATCTAGAAGCACATACTAGGGTGCATGAAACACACAATGAAGTATTTCTCGAGGATGAGGACGTGTCAAACATAGTGTAAGACAATTTTGTTTTTGAAGAAATTGAGCAACATATTGACAACTCATCACAGTTGGACTATGAGTCGTCCCAATATTGCCAAGGGTGCATAGATCGAACAGTGATTCAGGTCATGGAATGGATGAAAATGTAGTAATACAAGACACTGAAGAAATAGTAGGTCAATCAAACATTGAGAACATTCAAGTTCAAGATCAATGTCTAAATGAAATAGATAAGCTATTAGTCCAACCCACATTGAGAAAATCAGAAAGAGTTAGAAAACCTGCTATTTCACAAGATTATGAACATCTACAAGAAGCCAAGTTCGATTTGGGAGATATAGATGATCCAGTGACCTTAAATCAAGCAATGCAATGTGTTCAAGAAGCCGAGTTCGAATTTGGACATTGGTTAGTGCTCCATCACACATCAAGCTTATCAGGTGCAGGTGGGTTTATAAAACCAAAAGAGATGCTGCTGGGAAAATTGAAAGATATAAGGTTAGACTAGTTACAAAAGGTTTCACTTCCAGAGAAGGAATATATTACAACGATACTTTCTCACATGTCTCTTCCAAGGATTCTATGAGGGTAATCATGGCTTTAACAACTTATTTTGATCTGGAATTGCATCAAATGGATGTGAAGACTGCCTTTTTGAATGGAGACTTATTTGAAGACATATACATGATTCAGCCTCCCAGATTTGTTGACAGGGGGAAAAAGAGTATGGTTTGTAAGCTTAATAAATCTATTTATGGACTCAAGCAAGCTTCAAGACAATGGTTTCTCAAATTTGATCAAGTAATCACTGCACATGGTTTTACAGAAAACATGTTAGATGATTGCATTTATCTCAAGTTCAAGGGCTCAAAGTTTATTTTCTCATTTTGTATGTTGATGATATTCTATTGACCAGTTCTAATAAACAATTATTGAAAGAAACCAAGGCCGTTCTTAAAACAAATTTCGATATGAAGGACTTAGGTGAGGCTCACTGGGTTACTGAAAAGAAAGTCCTCAGATATTTGCAGAGAACAAAGGGACATATGCTAGTATATGGTAGAGAAAATTCATTGGATTTAGTAGGATTCACAGACTTGGATATTGCAGGTGATAGAGATAAAAGAAAGTCCACCAGTGGCTATGTAGTTATGTTGAATGAAGCTGTTGTTTCATGGAAAAGTGCCAAGCAAACCATTGTGTCAACCTCTACAATGGAAGCCGAGTTTATTGCTTGTTTTGAAGGGATGAAGCAAGCAGTTTGGCTCAGAAATTTTGTCACTGAGATAAGGATTGTAGATTCTGTGAAAAGACCTATGAAGATATTCTATGACAATAGTGCTGCTGTGTTCTTTTCTAAGAATAATAAAAGGACTTCAGCTTCGAGATTGATGGATGTTAAATTTCCTAAGGTTAGAAAAGTTGTCAAGAAAGCAGAAATCGAAATTTTGTATTTGGCAACCAGTTTGATGATTGTAGATCCACTTACAAAAACACTGCCAAATAATGTGTTCAAGGGACATGTTACGAAGATGGGAGTTTTAGAATCGTTTGACAAGTGGGAGTGAACAAGAAATCAAAGCTTTGAGGACTGCATTTGGTGCTTCCTTGATTGTTCTTGGATGCTGAAGTTGCAGACCTTAAGGTACAAGTTAGTTAGCTAGTATAATTTGTTTAGGTAGTGTTCAATCTTATTTCCTTTCTTTGTTGTTATTTTGGTTTTCAATAAGGGTTTAATCTTTCCATTATGGATGATTGATTGTACGAGGAGACAAAATTTATGAATAATAGCTCGTGTTGATGCACAAAATCAGTGAGGACTTTGGTACAATAGAAAAGGTTAAGTTTGTAACCTTCGCTAGATTGCTCCGGTCACTAGTGTGGATAAGTATGTAAATGGATAGAGACAGGGAAGTAAACACAAGATGTACGTGGTTCACCCAGATTGGCTATGTCCACGGATTAGAGGAGTTCTCATTAATTGTGAAGGGTTTACACAAGTACATAAGTTCAAGCTCTCATTTAGTGAGTACAAGTGAATGATTTAGTACAAATGACATTAGGAAATATTGTGGGAGAATGATCTCCTTTTATAGAAGAGAGTTTCTAGCTTTGTTCTGACATTGACACGTGTCGTGTTGTGATTGGCTTCCGATGTTGACACATGTCGCGCTATGATTAGCTTCTGATATTGACACGTGTCGCGCTGTGATTGGCCTCCTGGTTGGAGGGAAACTCTTATGGGTCATTGACGGTATAACGTTGACCGATGCTTGGTATTTTCGAGATTGGTCAAGTATGGTACAAACAGTTTGATTTTCTAGAAAATTGATTATGGTTTTGTTGAGGCATTTTTGGAACTATAGGTTTGCATTGATTAGTTGAGGTTATTTAGCTTTGTTAAGATTAGTGGGAGTCATATGATATGACTTTATATTATGCACATGTTTACAAAATACAAATTGAAGTATTTTTTTGTGATTCTTGAATTAATTTTGTGAATGTACAGATGAAGTTCTAGTTTCCTGTGCTTTGAAATGTATTGGTGAATTTGAATGTGAAGATAAGCGTCTTGGTTAAATTAGACTTAGTGATCACTTCCATAATTCAATAACCTGGTTGTTATATTTCATACTCAAGTGGAAGAATGTTAGAATATGAGTATGAAATTGACATTGTGTCTGGTTGTAGTGTATGAATTGATATGAAAAAGTCTAAATTAACAGGCAGTAAATAATCCTAATTCTTGTAGGATTGATAGTACTTATGAGGAGTATTAGTGACTTGAACATGGATTGAGATTGTGTTTATACATATGGAATGGATAATTGAGTCCTATACTGATTCTAATAGGAGAACTGTACGAATTATAGTGAATATATAAACACTAGCCACTGCTCTTGTAATACATGACTCATCTTGATCTTAGACCTATTCTCAGAGAGCATACTGGTTATTGTCAAATAGGAGAAGGTTAATTGTTAATAGGCTGATATAGCTTCATCATCTTCATCGGCTGCTGCATGTATGTTTCTTATGTTCTGTCTTCATTAAGTCTAATTGTTGTTCTTGTTCTCATGGCTTAATGGCATGTCTATGATCTTTGGATCATAGTGATTATATATTGCTTACAACAAGAGCACTAAAAGAAAGGTAGGCCGAGTTAAGCTTTGCTTAACATTGATTTAAGTTCCTCGGTGGACATGGTAACCCGTCCTTTGACAAAATCAAAACCAGAGAAGGAGGAGGCTGCGTGGCCCACCGTCGACGGCACACCCTATCGATACTATGACTAACTGTTTCATGTGCTACATTGTTTGCTTCTCTATGAATCTGTTTCCACCGAACTTGAGTGAAAGATGACAATAACCTCCATATCTCCTCCATGATGGGGTAAATTCTCCACATGCTTCTAATTGACTTCTTTATGACACTATCCACAAAAACTTTGGAATCACTTTCAACCATGATGTTTTCCAGGCCCATGTCATTAGCTAATACCAGCCATACAAGTGCAGCCTCTGCCTCAATTTCCTCAATAGATGATTTGAGAATATGGCAGTGTTTCCTTCCCAATAACATCCCTCCACAATCCTGAATGACAATACCTAAACCAGCCTTGCCTGATGGTTTCCATGCACCATCAACATTTATTTTAACAAAAATGGATATGGGAGGGTTCCAAATAACATTTCTTGTAATGGTGGCTGCAATCCTCATCTCTGTGTACTGATGTTCAAGCATCTCCGCAATAGAGTAGGAGATTCACCTTAGTGTAGCTATTGTGATAGGATACTGTCAAGTGGCTTAATAAGATGATGACATGTGTACATGGTTGCTAGTAGTTAGTTAGCAGTTAGAAGATAAATAGCAGGTTGTAACAAATGAAAAGTTGTGGTATTATGTTGTTACTTATTGTACAAGCAAGGAAAAAGTGAAGAATGGTTCTAACAATTGGTATCAGCCAATCTTCGATCCTCTCAATCCTTCATGTTGTATGACTCATCAAGCTTCACGAAAAACCATGGAGTCTAGGTTTTCTTATTTGGAATCCAAGATCGATGAATTCCAGGTTTCACAAGAAGAGTTTAAGGCATCGCAAGAGAAATTCAAGTCAACCCAAGATGTGATTCATCATCAATTGCAGTCTCTTTTAGCGCGATGGTGTTTCAATGGGAGAATCTTCTGAAGCCACACTCGGCGATCAACAATATCATGAATAGATGAATTCGAACTGCAATCACCAAGAGTTTAGGCAAAATTCAACCATCAAATGCAACATCCATTCTTGATGGTGGATTTCCAAGATTTACTGAATGTGATGATCCAATGGGATGGATTTACAGAGTAGAACACTATTTTGAGTTCTTCAACATTGAAGATTTGAAGAAGGTAAAACTAGTATAATTTCACATGGAGGGAGAGGTTTTGCAATGGTTTCAAGGGTTGCTTGGAAAACTTTCCTTCATGGGAAGAATTTTCAAAGGTTTTATGCCAGGAATTTGGTCCATCGGAATTGGAGGATTCTGCGGAAAGCTTGGTTAAATTGGGGCAAACTTGTACCTAGTGTGACTATATAATGGAGTTCAGACGCTTAGCAAATCGAACGAGGGAAATCAGCACATCTCTCCTCAAATCTTATTTTATTGGAGGCCTGAAATAAGAAGTCAGGCACAATATGAAACTCTAAAGGCCCAAAGATGTATTGGAAGCTTCAGCAATTGCACATCAAATTGATGCTAAATTGTCTGACTTAAAAGTGAAATCTTTCTCTAATGTTTCTGTAACTCAGTTTTCGATCACCTTTACAAACTTTTAATTCCAACACTTTGCTTGAAAATAAATCTCGAATCCCTACTATGAGAAGACTAACCCCTAAAGAAGTAGATTTTTATAGAAAAAATGGTCTGTGTTTCCATTGTAAAGAGAAATATTTCAAATGGCACACTTGTGAAAAAAGGTAATTTTGGTTGATGTTCAAGATTCTGAATCTTGTGTTGATGAAGAAGTTAACAATAAGGAATTATAAATTACTGTATATGCATTGTTTGGTACTCCTGCACCACCATCTATTAAGACTATGAAGGTCACTGGTTTTGTTAAAAATTGTTCCGTCAACATTCTAATCGACTCAGGGGGCTCACATAATTTTGTATCTACTCAGGGTACTTTGGTCCAAATACTTGTGAAAATTCAGAATTACACTTGCATTACAAATTTGTATGATATCTATCTTGGAGGTTGTGATGTTGTTCTTGGAGTTCATTGGCTGAGAACCCTAGGACCAATTCTCTGAGACTTTGAAAAGTTGTATATGAAATTCCAGAATCGAGCAACCACTTATTGCATTGCTAGCCCACAAGCATCTACTGATCAACTAGAGGACATTTCAGCTTTACAAATAAGCAAACTTTGCAGTAAGAAACTACTGTAGGGGCAGTTTTGTGTCATATTGAATCTACAATCCATAAATCATGTGGAATGAATTGAGTCGCTTGTTCTGCATTCATAGCTGACAAAGATGATGGTGGTGACTATCCATGAAATGAGTAATTTCCTCTATGGAAGCAATCAAGTGCAGAGTGTCCCATTTTGCCACATATTTAGCATTCAACAACAAAACCAGCAGTAGAAGTGTCTGTATTCCTATGAAAACAATTAGCAGCAGTTTGACCCTTCTTATTACAAATTTGGAATTCAATTACAATATTTGTTCTTGTTTCAGTGTTGCCTAACCAAGAACCATTTCCATTATAAGCTTGTCTTAATCCACCTGGATAGTAATTATTACCATTGTTGTATCATTTTCCTCTAAAGCCATTGCTATTTCTATATTTGTTGTTGTTGTTCTTGTACTGACCCTTATTATAAGATCTATATCCATTATTAGAAGACTGAGGCTTCAAACCTTGCTGATTTCCAGAATTTTTGACTGACAAAACCACAACCAAAAGGTGGAGTATGCTGACCTGGAGGATTAGATAATGATGTATCGGGATAGAATGTCTGAGAATCACAAGAACCAATATCACAAGAACTAATAGAAGGATGAGTAGATGAACCATATGGCTGCTGTATAAGGGTTCCCATGTGGTGGCAGGAATGTGATTATGTCCTTGAGGATTAGAAGAGGATGCACCAGAAGAAGAACCTTGACCATACATGTTAGAACCAATGGTAATACTAGAACTTGCACCTTGGACATAGAGAGCAGACATATTCTGAGACAACAAATTCATTTCTCCTTCAATTTCCTTTTCAGTACCAAGTAGTTGGGCAAGAAATTCCCTCAACGGAATAGATGATTCCCTTGCCAAGATAACAGTTCTAATAACAACATACTCATTTGGTAAACTAGCCAAACTAGCAATCATGATATCATTCTCAAAAATTACTTCCCCTGCAACAATTAATTGTTCCATAATGTTTTTCAATCACAGCAAATATTTATCAATACTATTTGTACCCTTCTAAATTGTATACAGTTCAGTCTTTGAGTGATTTACCCTAGATTTAAAGACTGAAGCATATCTTCCAATAAGATTTGACCATGCCTCAAAGGCTGTTCTACACCTAAGAACATATTCCATTGCTTCATCTATTAATATAGCGAGTAACAAACTGATAAGTGCCATATCAGCGGATTCCCAATCAAGAAAAGCAGAAGTGACTTCCTTTGTGATACCAGTTTCAGCACTCACTACAAATTTAGGTGGACGCACAATTGTGCCATCAAAATTACCAAACAGTTTATATCCTTTAAGGACTGATTGAAACTGAAATGCCCACTTAGCAAAATTGTCATCTCTGAGTTTTATAGTAAGAATACCCAACACGTTCTTTATTTTGAATGATGAAGATGCCATAAAAAACAATTGAACTAACACAATCTTGAATGCACACAGACAATCTTAAGAGAATAACATTCCAAGATACAACACTAGAAACACTTCTACTCCAAGAAAATTACTATTACTCCTAGAAAGTCTAACACTTTCTTTATCCAACAACAAACTCTAATCTTCAACAGAATCACCAGAAAGAATGACACTTTCTTTACCAAGACAACAAACTTCAATTTTCAACATACTCACCAGAAAGAATGTCACTTTCTCTACCAATCAAACAGAGTCTAATCTTCAACAGAATCACAAATTCTAGAGAATAATACTCCAAGATAAAAAAAAAATAAAAATAAAAATAAAAAACCAGAAAGAATGACACTTTCTTGAATCAAATTTCTAATAGAAAAAATCCCAAATCTTCAATGCATACGAAACATCTTTTGCATATCAAATCAAGGGTGCATTTTTGCTCACCCACATTAACTTTGGTGTATGCTCACCATACAACTTATTAGCTGCCATGTGTCCCTCCTTCTAACCCTAGTTACTTGTTAATTAAATATATCATTTTCAAATTTTAAAACTAATTTTAAACATTAAACTTAAAAATAAATAAATAACTCAAACCCTGCCCAACAGTGTTTCATTCCCCACCCACGCCAACCATTCAATTGATTCTTCAAAGTTCCACCCACCCACCCATCCAATCTTCTTCTTCGGGTGTATGGCGAATCTGCCATGACTTCGTCCTCCGCCCTCCCTCCTTTTTCTTCCACTGTAACAACATTCGGAGATCACCACGATGGCTGCGCCTTTGCAGCCATGAAATTCAATAGCAACCTCACCTAAAGAATCATCCCTTTCTATTTCTTGCGAGGATATTTCTGTGCACATACAGATTTAATTTTCCAATTTGGGATTATTTTCTTGGTGAGGACATTTGATGGGTTTCTTTATAACCTAAAATAAAATTAGCGTTACAGTGTAAGAAGGAGAATGGAGACATGGTGATTCACCATGGCACGAAGAAGATTGGCTGGGTGGGGGTAGACTTTGAAGAACAAATTGAAAGGGTGGTGTGGGTGGGTAGTTGTTTATGGGGTTTGACTAGGTGGGGAACTTGAAGGGTTTGAGTTTTTATTTTTTATTTTTTATTTTAATGTTTAAAATTAGGTTTAAAAATTGAAAATGATATATTTAATTGGCAAGTAACTAAGGTTAGAAGGATGGACACATGGCACCTAATAAGGTGTATGGTGAGCATACCCCAAAGTTAGTGTGAGTGAGCAAAAATGCACCCTCAAATCAATACCAAAATCACAGCTTCAAGATTACAGAATCATATAGAATCACAAAATCTCAAAAATGAAATCACATGATCTTCTACACGCATCAAAACCCACTTCAAAATTCCAGCACTCTCAAATCTCCCGAGCTCCAAGCGAAATACTCCTTCAGGATTAGAAACAAAACAGCGGAAAACCCCTTTCAGGATCGGAGATGGCGACAAGCCAGCACCAGCGATGATACCATATTAACAGTGGAAGATAAAGCTTGAGAAAGAAGAAGCAAAGGAAGAAAGGAGAAGAGTTTTATATGTTTCAATTGAATGTATTACAACCAGATAATTACAATGAGGGCTATCTATTCCCTTATATAGTCACCTATTACAATTCACAATTACTACTGTGCCCTTCTAACAACCACAACTACATTAACAAACTATTATACTAGAATGATGCCAAGTGTCGTTACAGTTATATCTGTTATTACCGTCCTACAAAATCCCTGCCATAAGGGGGGAAATTTCATTTAATCGAGTTTCAATGCCGTTGTTGCCCGGGTCGACAATCGAATTTCCAAGCACAAGTACTGCTGGAACTGTCCGATTTTTAGGTAGTGTCGACATGATAGCACAATGATTTATCTGAAATAATGTGACTATATATAATTATAATGATCAAAGAAGACAATGATGAATGAGGAGTTTCCTGGGAGAGGGAGAGCAACTTCATTGTACTATAATGTTTTAAGGTCTAGATCATGTTATTTCTTCTCTAAATCTTGCGTGCATAAACAGTTCATGCATGTACAGTCCTTTTGTTATGTTCAGAGCTAGCTGTATCTACATTATCATGCATGAGGTATGTACGTATTCAAGTTTTGGCTCTTTCCTGTATCTTTCCTTTTGCATGGTGTACTCTTTTACTGAAAGCAACTAACAGAAACACGTATAAATTAGCCAACAGCAATGCCAAACTTTGACTGAATGAGCTACGTTTGTAGTTTATACCACGTTGGACTAACGTAACTAGAAATCTCATATCGGATTATTTCCCAAAAGAGGACTTCCACGAGAGTCTTATAAGGCACTCTTTTTCGCACATTAATATGTACAAAAGGAGTTGGCTCTCACGCTCAATTTAAAATGAACCCTCCCCTGCCTTTGCAAATAAGTTGAGCTGCAAAATATAATCATTTAACTGTTAGGCCATGTTTGATATACAGGACTAGACTAGACTAGCTAAGGAACTAGATTTCACTTGCAAATAAGGAAAGGGTACATGATAGTCTTCTTGTTACTTGGAAGATTAAGAGGGAATATTCATAAGAGGTTGATTTCTAAAAGTTATCTAATCCTCGAAGTTAGAAGATAACATCCACATTCTCCCTTAAATCACACATAATTAAATCTAGTCATTTAACTAGTCTAAAAAAGTCTTGTCTAGTCTAGTCTTACATAGAAAATATGGCCTTAGTGGAAACTGGAAACACAAAAGAAACTAGTCAACGTATCTCAATTTGAGTGAATCAGGTGCTAGAATTATAAGATAAGTAAAACTGTAACATAAGATATCTTTCTTAATTGGCTGCGTGAAGAAAATGGGTGTTAGCTACCCTTTCAGTTTATGTAATATATAATATATTACATAACAATTAAGATGCGTATCCAATAATGGGTGCATTTTTGCGCACCTACATTAACTATGTGCTTGCCACATGTAATCCACACTAACCCTAGTTGAGTCTAATTTTTTTTTCTGCTCTAATTAAAAGGAGAGAGAATCCTACTTTTACTCAATTACTTTCATATTTATCCTTTCTTCTTTTTATATTTTATTAAAACTATTCTTTTTTGAATACAAACAAACAACTCGCACGAATCTTATGAGTTTTTCATTCTTCTTGTTGAAACCTACTCCGACATATTGGAAGAACCTGCTATTTTTCTCTGACTATCAAAAGTCATCTCAGCGAAATATCACCAACTTTGCTTGTAAAATCTCATTTTTCATCATTTTGATCCAAGAAAGGTTTCGAAATCTGAATCTAAGTGTATACAATCAACTGGTTCTTTGCATCACTTGAAGATGGAGTAAGAAACTCATCATCTTGGTGTTCTATCTGTATAAGCATCAAATTACTTAATATTGTATTAAATTGACACCCTACAATAATCCAAAAAAACATATATATGGAAACCCTAATAATCCTAAAAAGCAAATAAAAGGGAGCTGCATACCTTTTCTAGTTGGAGAAAATAAGTAGGTTCAGCCAATCTGTTGGCGTAGGTTTCGACAAGAAGAATGAAAAACTCAGAAAATGCGTACAGATAAGTTTTAATACAATATAAGAAGAAGAAAGGATGAATAAGGAAGTAATTAGAGCATTTTTTTTTTAAAATTAGGCTTAACTAGGGTTAGTATAGATTACACATGGCAAGCATTAAAGTAGGTGGTGAGCATACCCTATAGTTAGTGTGGGTGAGCAAAAATACACCCTCCAATAATTTGTCAGAACATATAATATTGTTGGTAAAGGTATTAACTGATTAATTTTTAAAGCATCTCACTCTTTCTTTTTTTTTGTCGAAAATAGCATCTCAATCTATATCGATCTCTTTATTCGTTATACGTCCTCTTCTTGTGAAATATTCAATTCTTGCTTTCAGGACTATTATCTCTGGTGGCATACCGAATTTCCACATCTATAGAAGCTCGATGATTGAAGTGTATATAGATCAGTTTCAGGAATCAGATAGTATACGACGAATCATATGTATATTATATATAAGTATATGCAAAATTTAGCTGAGTTTTGGATTGAGGCATGCATGATGTCACCAAAAGACCGGTTGTAGCGATCATTGAAGGGGAAACCTTACATGGACAAGAATGTACCACTAGGTCGGTCGGGATCCTTAAAGATACGTATGTAGTATGTATATATAGATTCAAGAGAAAATGTCACTGTAGTTTCTTCTTCGTTTTCAGTCGAGGTGTTGTTCTGATCTGCCCTTGAGAACCTAAACTATTCTTCTTGGTTACTTTTTGTAACGAGAATACTCCTCCGAATCGATTTGACCGAACCGAACAGGACAGTAAGACCAATCATGAATGGTCCGATACTCTTAAGTGATTCCTCTTATAGTCCACCTAGCAATGTCCTCAATGCGGCATGAAAGGACATTCTAAAAATCGATTTACGAGCATATTGCCTATCCTGATAATTGAGACAAAACTCGTGATCCTTGCAGTAACAACACGTATGCCTTGATTGTTAAACATATTGTCTAGAAAATATTTGCATTGCTTACTGATACATGCAACGATGGTAATGCTTTAAAGGTTTCTGCATTTGTCATGAATAATCCATATGGATAATTGATTCTGGTGCTACTGTGCATATGACTTTGAATTCTAGACAGGTATAAGCCCTCAAACCATCCACCAAAACTGTCATTAGTGTTGCTAATGGTAAGGCCTTCCCCATTATTGGGGAAGGCACTGTCTCCCTTTACCTTTAGTCTTGATACCACACTTGTTATCCCTTCCCTAGGTTGTAGTTTATTATTTGTTGCTCAAGTAACTGTGTCCTTACGTCTTGTGATCTTTTTTCCTTTTTTTTTTTTTTGTGTTTCAAGGACATTTAGACTTGCAAGACAATGAATTGTGGTATTAGAAAGAGGAAGCTCTACTACTTGTAGCTGGCATCGAACAATTCTAGTTTTTTGACTCAAGCTCTTGTTGTGGAACGTTCTCAAAGGCAGAAGAATAAAGATTCGGAGGTTTGGTTGTAGCTGACATCGAACAATACCAGTTTGCTTATTTCAGTTATTTGCAAAAGTTGTTTCCTCTTGTTTATTAAGATTGACATCTCTAGTTCTAAATATGATTTTTGTGAACTAGCTAAAAGCCATCATATTTCGTTTCCGTCTAGTTTGAATAAAGTTTAGTTCCATTTATGATAATTCATTCTAATGTTTTGGGGTCCATCTAAAACTGCTACATCAGGTGGTGCTCATTGGTTTGTTACTTTTATTAATGATTGCACACGTATGACTTGGGTTTGTTCGATGAAGTTCAAAAGTCAAGTTACTCTTTGTTTCAGCAAATTCACAAAGTAGTGATAGCCCAATATAAGTAAACAAATACAAGTTCTTAAGATTGATAATGGTGGCAAGTATGTGAACCCTGAACTTCATTCCTTTCTTGATCATCATGGTATTGTTTATCAAACTACATATTCATATGCTATACATTGTGTTTGCAAAATGCAAGAACTGTCAGCTTTTGAAGGTTGTTCATATTTCCTTGATTAAGGTGTGTCTCCTATTATCCTATTGGGGAGAAGCTCTCACCTTAGTCGTGTATCTCATTAATCATGTTTCATCACGATTAGTTGATTTTAGACACCATTTCAGGCTCTCCTTTCACATGTCGTTGCTCTTGCAATCACCAACCTTTCACCTCACGTGTTTGTTTGTGTTGTCTCGTTCATCTCCATGAACAACAGAGAAGTAACCTGAACCTTGTGCTTTATGATGTATGTTGTGGGGGTATCCCCCAAATAAAAAAGGGTATCGATGTTATCATCCTCCAACGAAAAAGTTGTTTGTCAATTGAATGTTGCATTTGATGAGAATGATATGTACTTTATCAATCCCGAGTCCTCAATTTAGGGGGAGAATAAAATGAAAGTTCAAACTTTTTATTACAATATTCCAAATACATATATTGTGAATGATTTGGATTTAAGTGTGATGTCTTTGAACAAGTGTTGATTGTTCACAAGAAAATAATGATGTGAATGGCTTGGAATTAAGTGGTAATCTTGGAGACAAGTGGTGAAGTTAATAAGAAAATAGTATTGAAAACCCTGAAAGGGACAAGCCAATACCCTTGGACAACTACTGCCAGCCTCCTTACCGCTAGTTTCCTCATTAACAGTTTTCTCACCGTCGCCAACTAACTCACATTTGGTCTCGCCACCTTTGACCTTGATAACCATAATCAATCGTCTTCAATCTTGATGCACCATCACCATGTTGTCTCCCTATCCATGTCAACCGAGGTATTTGTAAACTTACTTACGAAGCTGACCCTAAATGCAAAACTAGGTATCTGGTGAAGAAGCCCAACCATGAGTCTAATGTGTTAAATTTGTTAAGTAATTATGTGTTTTACGAGTCACCTATCAAAATCAAATAAGTCATTAATGTACTAATTGTCTACCACATCTATTCCTAACAATATGGAAAATGCTTTAATTGGTCCACGTTGGCAAGCAACAATGAATTAAAAGTTAAAGTCATTGAAGAAGAATGTTACCTAGGAAATTATAGACTTTCCAGTTGGAAAGAAACCTAGCGGATGCAAATGAGTCTATACTATGAAGTACAAAGCTGATGGGATGGTGGATCGCTTCGAGGCAAGGCTGGTAAAAAAGAGTACACTCAGAAATATGGATCAACTATACAGATATACATTTGCTCATGTAGCCAAGATCAACACAGTCTATGTTTTGTTGTCCTTGGCTGCAAATCTTAATTGACCCTTAAAGTAGTTCAATGTGAAGAATGTCTTCTTGCATGGAAATTTGTTATTAAAGATTTATATAGATCATCCACCGAGATGTAACACTCTAGATAAATACAAAAGAAAGGGGTGCCAAATCTTTGTATGATTTGAAGTAGTCTCCTCGAGCATGGTTTGGAAAATTCATGAAATATATGAGAACACTTGGTTACAGAAAATGTAACGCCAATCATACTCTGTTCCTGAAAAGACAGAATGAGAAGATTTTGGCACTTATTGTATATGTAAATGATATTGTTGTAATAGGGAATGATCCACAATAACGTACAACCTTGCAAAGATACTTATAGAAATTGAGAATGATCCAAAAGCCGAATACAGAGGTCTAGCCTCAGGGATTTATGAAATTTTGTGATAATAAAAAATGATCAACTTATGAAATTATTTTGTAATAATAAAGATGTATGTGACATTGCACATAATCCGGTATAGTATGATTGAACAAAGCACGTTGAAGTTGACCGATTCTTTATCAAAGAAAAATTAGAAGGGGTGTACCAGCTAGCAGTTGTTCTCACAAAAGCTGTTTCAGGTCATAAATTTTCAAGTTTCTTAGGGCTCGTTTGGAAGTGCTTTTAAAATGACCAAAACCACTTTTGGCGAAAATGTTTTCAAAACCAATCTTTAGTAAAAATGCAAGTAAATCCTTAAAAACACTTAAAAAACACTTCAAGTTGGGCATGTGTGACATATGCACCAACTTGCGAGGGACTTGAATTTTATAGGGTTAATCTCAGTTTATTACCCTGAAGTTTCTTGGATTTCAACACTTGGTATATGAAGTTTTTTTTATCCCAGAATGGTACCTAAAGTCATAATTTTGGGGCAGTCTTATACATCCGTTAAGATTGCTGTTAAGTTAATCGTTAACTGGTGATGTGGAGCCTAAGTGGACAATGACTGAATACCACGTGTCATTATAGGCCCACAGGGATATTAAAAAACTAAAAAAAAAAAAAAAAAAAAAAAAAGAAAACCTAAATCTTCCACCACCATTTTCACCCCAAACTGCTGCAAATGCAGAGCCCCTACCCTATGGCCGCCCTTCCACCCATAACCTCCACAACACTCTCTCCCTCTTACTCTCACCTAGCACATTCTCAGGCTTCCGCACACTCCCTAAACCATGAAAGGATCTTCCTTTTCCTCTTCATTCTTCTTCCCTCTCTCTCTCCTCTTATTCTCTCTCTAAACCTCCATAACTCTCTGCTCTTCTTCCTCTAAGCGAAGAATCCACAAATACCCAACTCGATACAATTTTTCAAACCAAATGTCATGGCGCCGCTAACCAACACGACATTCCACTATCTCAAATCTATGTAACGCAGAAGAACTTTGTCAAATTAACCAACCCTTGAATTCACAACAAGGATTGCATTCCAGATAGACAAATTCTCGTTGACGAATCTGTCAAAAACCCATCTAGATTTTGAGGGAAAAAATGAAATAAAAAGTGGGTAAGATTGGAATGTTCGCTACGATTGCAGTGGTGGAGACATATAAAGCCAATAAAGTACCTATATTGCTTCAAGCGCAGGGCAAAAGGAAAAGGCTAAGGTTTTTGACAGCGCTGATGATCCATTAATTTATGCAGCAGCGCCGAGTAGGGTTATTTGGGTGTCGATGAGGGTGTGTCGGTCATGTGGGTGGGGTTAAAGTTGTAGAGGAGGCTGTCAATGGTTATGGAGCCGATTGGAAGCAATGATATCGAGTTAATGATGTTGTTTTGGTAGTTGTTTAGGGTTTGGGGGTGCACATATGAGGAAGACGAGTGTGTTGTTGTGGGGGTGGGCTCGGGCTTTGTAACGGATGAGAAATTGGAAAGGCATTGGGAGAGATCTAAGCTTCGTGATCTCGACAACGAAGACATTAGCTTCAACGAAGTTTGCTGTGATGGTGGAAAGCTAAGGAGGCCGCACCGAGAAGAGGGAGAAAGGAGGAAGGCAGAAGAAAAGTGAAAAGGGAGAGCGGAGATGGAGAACAGAAAAGAGGGGTTGGTCGTTGGATTGGATGGGAGGGAGAAAAGAAAGCTGGAAGGGGAGCGGCACCGATGAAGGAGGATAGGGAGGGGGAGAGGCAGAGGAAGAGGAAGGATCTTGATTTTCTGTGTTGGGTGGGGAAGAAGAAACAGAGAGATGAACCCAAATTGGTTTTTCAGGTTTAGATTTGGTTTTTTAGTTTTTAAAATTTAAAATTTAAAATTTTTTTTATTTTTTTATTTTTTTTTAATATTCACGTGGACCCATACTGACATGTGGCACCCAGTCATTGTCCATGTGGGTGCCATGTCATCGGTTAACAGAGGTTCTGACGGAAAACTTAACGAATGTATAAGATTGTCCCAAAATTATGACTTTAGGTACCATTTTGGGATGAAAAAAACTTCATGTACCAAATGTTGAAAATCAAGAAACTTCAGGGTATAAAACTGAAATTAACCCAATTTTATACATTCTTGTAATCTTGAGATTCTTAGTTTAGTATGATTTCCTGTAAATTTGCTCTTTCCTTGTTAACATCTTATAAATATGTTTTTGAGAGATGAATAAAAACACACAATTATTCCAAAAGAGCATTCTCTTATCTTTTGAATGCAAATCACATTGTGAATTACCCAATGTTCTAAAACGCGGCCTAGGCGGCCGCCTAGGTGCTAGATGGTGGTGCTCCGTCACGATTATCCCGAAATCATTTACTAAATCGGCAAAGCTATTAGGTGGCGTAAGTCGGATGCCTAGGCGGGCTAAACGGTCGCTGGGCGGGCTAGACGGAAGTTGGAAGATCTGGGCGGCCTGGGAAAATACGATAGCCTACCCAGAAGTAGGTGGACACTGGGAGATCTGGGCGATGTGCATCTCGCTGTCTCCTCTAGGTGTGACGATGGTCTATGATAAAGAGAGAGAGAGAGAGTATGAATCTGCAATTGCAGATATGGTGATAAGCAGATGGCGGCAATGGTTTTTGATGAGCAACTTAGGGTTTTTCCTTCTGAAAGTGACTCGGTGATTGGGAATCGGGATGCCTAAAAACTAGTGTCTTTGGTTATTTTTTATTCTAATAGGATAATACATGGATTGGATGACTTTGGGTTTTTTGTTAGGGTCCATTAAGCCCATCTATAAATGGACGACAATTCTACTCAAATGTAAAACAAGGAATACATGGCCCAACTTGCATTTTATTTATAGCCTTACAAAATGATACAAAACTAACAAAAAAAGTCTAAATTTTTTCATAATTTCATACATATATAATTTTCTTTTTAAGAAATAACATATTATTCAATGTTTATTTACATATTATATAGTAAATTTACTTAAATTCGCCTATGCGCCCCACCTACCCGCCTAAACGTTAAACCCCACCGTCCGACTAGTGCCTATCGTTTTTTAGAATCTTGGAATTACCTAATTAAAAATACCACATTCGCTTTGGCAACTGGAGATAACACCACTCTAATTTCAAGACTCCAAAAGATCCAATTTCAAGACCCGAAAGATCCAAGGGGACCGCATTTTCTGTTATCGACACGTAGTCAATATACTGTCTATTGCAGAATTCTTTTTTTCCAAATGCATTGGAATTTTTTTGGGGCTGTCAGACGTTGGGCGGAAAGCAGCATTCTTGGTATTGTACAAAGAGTCCAATGCACCAATTATTTCATTTCTTTTGACACTCAATACATACATGCCTTGTGGACCACTGTGGAATCTTCAACCTGTGGGTATGACATGAGAGCTGCAGCATCAAAATCTTCTATTTGGCAGTATTATTCCCAAATTGTATTCTGCTGGTATGGTACGCCTAGTCTACAATTCATCTGATATATTCATTTTTGTTTCATCGCTAATTTTTTTTTTCTTATCTGTTCAGTATATGTACGTATGCTGTTTTACGGCTTCTTTGTTATTCCAGCAGAAATGATGTATATGATTGGCCAAGAAAATAACTAATCATATATTTGAGGACACTTCACAAGTAAATACCAGTTAACTTGTTTGACCAACTGGTCGGTACAAACACAGGGAATTTTGATTTTCATTCCCTTGAATAACATGGTTTTGTTTATTAATTAACCCTAGAAAGATACACAATAATAAAAGACAAAACTGATGTTGAATGAAAATGTCATGTAATTAAGGATGACAGCGTGATCATTCTATAAGAGGGGAAGAGAATGCAAGGCTATATTAGGTTTATGTATGATGTGGAGTTGCAAAGTCCTTTGAATTTTCATTGTCAAGAATCTGGATAGAAGCACGGCGTTTTTGTGTTCAACAAGCTTTTATCTCTCAAATAATTTTAGAACATTGAATACATCGATTTTTTTAAATACCATCTTTTAATTAGTAGTGTCTATAACATATATCATTATTGTTTTTGTATTTTTAGATATTCATTTGCAAGCGCTCTCGTCTTGGCGTCATGTTCTTCGAATATCTTATTTCAAGAATGAAATAGACCACTTTTTTTTTTAAATAAAAATAGTTCAGAAATAAGAAGCCCTTGTCAGACTTCGAAGAATTTAGTTAAGTTATCGCTAGGCATAATCCTCTAGTTCTAGACCCTTTTTTCACTAAGTTCTGGACTTATCAAAGAAAGTTCTATACACCTTAGAGTGAGAGTTAAATTTGGCCTTCATCTTTCCTCAAATTATTTTCCTTGGGAGTTATTGGACGAGTGACTTAATCTGAAGAAAAAAAAAATGATTTAATCATTTTTAGGACACATGACAATTTTTGTAAGTCTATTTTTCAGCATGCACTAATTACTACGTTTTGTCGGTCGAATAGCCTTCTTGTGTGACCTTCAAAGCTTGACGAAGCAATGCCACATGAAGATAGAAGGCGTACGAGTCGTGAACTTCTTTTTCTGGAATATCATAGAAGGAAGATAGATTGGGGTGATGCAAAAACCTTTTGAGCCAAAAAGGCGCAATCAAATATGATTTTTGAGGATAGAATTAATTACGTCACCCTATAGAGTTTATTATTTTTTAGTAGATAATTGTAAATAAAAAACAAAAGAAGAAAGAACTCAGTTCGAAGAGGGGTGAAGTTGGTTGAATAACGTCAGGTTGCTTGAATATTAATTCTAGCATGACACTTGTATAGTTGTGTGATTCATTACTGGTTGCATGTGTATCAAAGGCGGCGTTGAGGGGAGCGAAAAGTGCAATCGCACAGGGCTCCAAAATTTGAAGGGCCCCCAAAATTTTTTGGTATTCTATATTTACATGTAATAATGTTATATATTAAAAAAATACTTTTATTAGCATTTTAAAATCTTATAGTGCACTTTTACAAGTGTAAATTTTTTTTTTCTTTCTAAATATAATAATTTGGAGTGCACAATGAGATATTAGGAGTGCTAATAACAACACCTTAAAAATCGAAATTCTTTTCAATTTTATTAATTATATAATAATGCTATATTTTCAAGTGAAACTCTAAAGTTATAGTTTTTGAAGCTTTTTTTCTTTCTTTATTTGATTGCTTAAGATTGAATTGTTTTTTATTATTTAGTGAAGATTATGTTCGCAACTCTTTTTACTTATTTAATGATACTTGTAAACTTACAATGGGTGAGTCTTAAAGGTTGTTTTAATTTAAGTTATTATTTTCTAGTACCAATATATTGTCATACTTTAAAAAAAAAAAAAATTAAAAGGGGCCTTTTATAAATTTCGCACAGGGCCCTCGAAATCTCAGAGACGGCCCTGATGTGTATTTATCTTAAACCCCAATTAACAACTTTTTCATATTTCATTGTATTTGTTTAGGGTCAAATATTTCATATTTTTTACTGACAGAGTATCTTATTGTTAACCAATTTATTCCTTATTGAATGTTTGATTTTGTTTCCCTGCAAGTTGTTTGGTTTTTTTTTTTTTTTTTTGATAACGGTTTCCCTGCAATGGCTATTTCCAATTAATATATTCTGGCCCTAGGCCATTCAATTTCCTTCTGGGGTTTATTGTCATCTTTTTCATGTTAGAACAGTTATATGTTCTGTCGTGGCTTGTAATGTGTACTTCACTTTTCATGTTTTTATTAACTACTATTAGAGCCTTGATTTTAATTTTTCACATGAGCTTAGAAGAGATCACAACTATATTATATAACAATTTCCATTGGCACATAAGTCAGTGACACATTAAGGATTTTTTACTCGAAGGGTCAAACATAAAAGAAATCTCAAATCCGTTTTACATATTAAGTACTGGTTTGGTACTAATGTACTTTAATAAAAAAATGGGTATAAAAAAAAGTTGAGCTCAAAAAGGTATTGGTAAATACTTAAAAACAACTTATTTTCACAGTTTTGGGTGTGAAAAAGTTGAAAACGTGAAGCAGCAAAAATGAGCTTATTCTCACAGCACAGCAAAAACAGTTTTTTTTCAAAACACATTAATACCAAACCAGAGAAGAAGAAGAAGAAGAAGAAGAAGAAATTACAAGCTACAGGCTTGTTGATAACGCTTTTAATGTACATTGAAGAAGAAGAAGAAGAAGAAGAAGAAGAAGAAGTTACAAGCTACATGCCTGTTGATAATGCTTTTAATGTACATTGTAGAAGAAGAAGAAGAAGAAGCTACAGGCCTGTTTAGACGTATCATTCGTGTCGTGTTTTTCGTGTTCGTATTGTTTTTGGGTATGAGAAGTTACAAGCTACATGCCTGTTGATAATGCTTTTAATGTACATTGTAGAAGAAGAAGAAGAAGAAGCTACAGGCCTGTTTAGACCTGTCATTCGTGTCGTGTTTTTCGTGTTCGTATTGTTTTCATGTCATACCCGATTTCTTAACGGGTCGTGTCGTGTAACACTCGTTAAAATAAACGAGTAAAATGACCCGATCTGAAATCGACCCGATAATATTAACAGGTAATATGACTCGACCCGTTACCCGTTAAGGAAAATATATTTTAAACCAATAATTAATCAAATGAAAAACATAATACTAAATAAGTATATACATATCATATTGTCACATCCAAAACATAAAACACATTTTTCTTTTTAAGTATATTTTCACTTACCTAAAGTCTTTAATAGTTTTTTAATTAATGTAGAAGTGTAAAAAAATATAGAAAAATATATAAACGCTCGTAATGACAAACTTTACCACTTTCATGAAGAGCTTAACTTCGAAATTCACCACTATAATCATATAAATCATATATCAAAATTTAACCGTTGATTGTTGTTTACATTCATGCTTCATTGTTCTCATCAAATTTTATTTTTTCATATTTTCTTTTTTGAAAACTTGATCTATTAGAGGATGCATGAAGATGAACAGTTTGGATCGTTGATATTATATTCAGAGTTTTACGGTTAGTGAAAATATTGCTTGATGTTTATAAAGTTTCTACAAACTATATGACATCGACTCATATTTCAGTTAACCGTAAATATCGAAACGTGATATCAAAGATCTGAACCGTTCATCTTCTTACATCCGCCATATGATCATGTTTTCAAAAAAGAAAATTAAGAAAATGAAATTCAGTAAGAAGAATAAAGCGTAAATGGCAATCGACGGTTAAATATAAATTTAAGGCTTATGAATTATAGTGTTGGATTTCGAAGTTGACCCGTTCATGAAAGTTATAAAGTTTGTCACTATGAGTGATTGTATTTTTTTTTACATTTTTTTACACTTCTACAATAATTATTATTAATTTTATTAATTTTTCCCTCAAATAAAAAACATTATTCATGAAGGTTTGGAGGATTTTAAAAATCTAAACGATAATGTAAGTGTAACCATTATCTACTCATGGAGGAATAATGATGAATCACGAGTGTTTATATATTCTTTCACATTTTTCATACTTGTATGTATGTCTTCTTAGTTCTTGCCTATACAAATACCGTATTAGTTTATTTTAATTTTGGACAACAACATGTTGAGTAAAATTTATCCTAGTAATGATAATAAGGAACTCTCATAATAAAAATAAATAATGACTAAAACTTTTTTTTAAAACTTATATAGAATAATAATACAAAACTATATATTTAATATAGAATATATTGTATATATTAATATGGCTATTGTATTTTATAAGAAATCTTTTAGTAATTAAACTTTAAAATTATTAAAATAATTTTTTTCTTAACGGGTCGAAACAGGTTACCCATGTGTTACCTGTGTGTGTACCCGTTATTAACGGGTTCTTAACGGCTCACCCGATAAGTTATCGTGTTGACCCGAAACCCTTTATTTTTGTGTCTTTTTCGTGTCGTGTCAGAAACTGCGGGGTCTAGGCCTGTTGATAACGCTTGTAATGTACATTGTAGAAGAAGAAGAAGAAGAAGAAGAAGAAATTACAAGCTACAAGCCTGTTGATAACGCTTTTAATGTACATTGAAGAAGAAGAAGAAGAAGAAGAAGAAGAAGAAGAAGGAGATAGATAAGATAATAAAAGCACCTAAAAATATATATCCTTTTTATATTCACTGACGATTTGGACCAAGTGCTCATTATCTCGAGCTTCACAGAAACAAAATAATTTCATCAAGTCAATAAAATTCATGAATCATACTAGTCTTTTGTAATTCTGCCTTGTTGATCAGTTAAGAAATTCTTTGACCAAAAAATCACTTAAAACTTCAAGCTAAAAATTACTTTAGAGTTTAGTATGGAACTTGTGATTTTTTTCTCTGAATAATCACTAAGAAAATAAGTAATACATTAATACATAACAAATATACCACGATAATCTTAAAAAACAAGTAAATGAGAATTCACCAGGAAATATGAGACTTCAAAGTTTATGGAATAATAATAGATAAGATAATAAAAGCACCTAAAAATATATATCCTTTTTATATTGTATTTCGGCCCTATAAGTTCTACGAGTCCAAATAGGATAACAAAATACTGAAAATGTCCTTAACATTTTAAAATAATACAATGAAATTTGGTTGAAACAACCGATAAATCACAACGTGAGTTTGATGCACGACACTGCTCTTTTCCGAACGGCGAATCATAGGCCTAAATTGGACAGTAGATTCCAAATCTGCAAAACTTTATTCTCGAGCTTTTGGACTTGATATTTAATCCATTCCGTCATTTGATATAATAGAGAGTTTTTCTATATCATCCTCAATGTTGGAATTAAATTTGCACAGTATCATTTGTGAAGGAGATGCACAAACTCGACTACCTGTAAAAGAGCAAACACACGTAAGACAACCTTGGCACCGGTGAGGTACCGGGCAAAGGCTCTCTGACGGTCAAATTTAGACCTAGCATTCGTGTGGTGTTTCTAATGTTCGTATCGTTTTCGTGTCATACCCGATATCTTAACTGGTAGTGTCGTGTAACACCCGTTAAAATAAATGGGTAAAATGACCCAACCCGAAATCGACTCGATAATATTAACGGGTAATATGACCCGACCCGTTGCCCGTTAAGGAAAATATATTTTAAACCAATAAATAATCAAATGAAAAATATAATACTAAATAAGTATATACATACCATATTATCACATTCAAAACATAAAAACTCATTTGTCTTTCAAGTATTACATATTTACATACCCAAAATAAGAGCATAAATAAAAAAACATTAGAACATTACAAAATATCAAATGTTCAAAACATTTGCAAAATTAAGGGAGTTATGTTTCAAGGTTTGGAACCTTGCACATTTTCTTACAATCAAACTTTTCAATTTTCATCAATCACCATGGGAAACAGCATTGGAACTGTTGATGCACAAAATCAGAGACGACTTTGGTACAACAGAAAGTGTTAAGTTTGTGACCTTCGCTAGATTGCTCCGATCACTAGTGTGGATAAGTAAGTAAACGGATAGGGAAAGGGAAGCAAACACAAGATGTACGTGGTTTACCCAGATTGGCTACATCCACGGAGTAGAAGAGTTCTCATTAATTGTGAAGGGTTACACAAGTACATAGGTTCAAACTCTCCTTTAGTGAGTACTAGTGAATGATTTAGTACAAATGACATTAGGAAATATTGTGAGAGAATGATCTCTATTTATAGAAGAGAGTTTCTAGTTTCATTCTGACATTGACACGTGTCGTGTTGTGATTGGCTTCTAATGTTGACACGTGTCGCGCTATGATTGGCTTCTGATGTCGACACGTGTCGCGCTGTGATTGGCCTCCTGGTTGGAGGGAAACTCTTCTGGGTCCTTGACGGTATAACGTTGACTAGTGCTCAGTAGTTTCGGGATTGGTCAAGTATGGTACAAACAGTGCTCCCCTAAGTTCCCGAGTGAGGGAAGCTTTTCGGTTGGGGACTTGCAAGATCCAAGCCATTGAGTAATCACGAAACTTCTAAGTACCGAAGTGTGATATCATTTTCACTTTCCTTATGTGTCTCATACGTAGATGTGGCATCTTCTTTGGAAGTACTTTTCCTCCATCTAGGGGTGGTATCTTTAACCGATGAAGATGCACAAGGTAATGTATCAATTTCACTTGAAGTTTACTTGTAGTTTCGGGCTTGATCAAGTGCGATACAAAACCCTATAGTAGGAGTCCCCCAAGTCGTCGAGCTAGGAGATTTGCTGAAAGATGTAACAGACAAGGTAAGCAATCAGACTTCCAAGCAAGCAACCTGGATCGGAGGTTCGACTTCGACTTCCGGTTGATTGTTCTTCTTCTCCTTGTGTCGTAAACAGCAACAAGGATAAGGAGAAGCAAATGGAGAAGAGATGATATGAGATACTTTTGCTTTTGAAGAAGTAACTTTCCACATGCTTATTCTTGAACTGGGCTGGAGGGTTTTCTGGTTTCCTCTAGAGTATAAGGCCGACTCAAGAATTTGAGGGTCAAAACAAGTCCATCAAATCAAGAGTGCGTTCGACCTTGATGATATATGATACTTTTGCTGTTGATGAAGTAATAGATGAATCAGCATGTGTTATGTTGCGCTTGTTTCCATATGCTTCCTTGTATCCTTCTCACTTGCCCTATCTGTTCCTTAGGCAGATGTGGTGTATTTTCTGGAAGCATAAGATGTTGAAGAAAAGTACTCGAGGGCAATGCCAGGTAAGTAATCAGGCAAGGGGTTCCAGGCAGTCAGTTCCTGACTGGAAGCTTGATTCCAATTGCTGACTGATTGCTCTCTTTCTCCTTGTCTTGCAGGTAAGAACAAGGGCAAAGGAAAAGATAGGGAAAAAGCATGATATGAGATACTCTTGCTTTTGACCCTGATGATATGAGATACTCTTGCTCTGGTGTGGCTGGTTTGCATAGGTATTATTGGGGGGGGGGAAGAAAGCTGAGTATTTCGAGAGGCTTCGTTGGGAGTGCCCTCTCAGATATGAGGAAAGGTTGAGCATTTTTGCAGGTCTGCCTATCCGTAGAGGATGGAGGTCGACATATATAGGAGTCTCCCTAACAACAAGTAGTAATGCTATTCATTTACCCTTCTTGGTCGTAGCAATGTAGTGGTTGTTGCAAGCTTTATCCAAGGAAATCTGGCTCTCAAAGTTCGGAGAGCGATGCCTCTTTGGTTTTCGAACAAGCAATCCTGTCGGGGATCTGGCTCTCGAGATTAGAAGAGCGGTGCCTCTTTGATTTTTGGGAAAGCAATCTTGTTGAGAGTCTGGCTCTTGAGATTCGGAGAGCGGTGCTTCTTCGATTTTTGAGAAAGTAATCCTGTTGGGATTCTGGCTCTCGAGATTCGGAGGGCGGTGCCTCTTCGATTTTTGAGCAAGTAATAATGCTATTCCTTTACCCTTTTTGGTCATAGCAATGTAGTGAGAGCTGCAAGCTTCACTTGTCTAAACTTTGTCAGAGATCTTTGGCAAAGTTATCTGTGGTACCCGAAGAGCTGATGTTGCGTGTGGAAAGTGGTGCCTCTTCAAAATCCGAAGGGTGGTGCCTCTTCGAAATCCGAAGGGTGGTGCCTCTTCGAAATTCGGAGAGTGGTGCATCTTTGATTTTTGAACCAACGGCCCTGTTGCCCTTTCTTTTATAAGGGCACCAATTATGTGCAAGGAGTTCATTCAGAGAGTTATTGCTTGTAGGAATTTTCCTCTTACTTCAGAGATTTATTGCACCTCATTTCTCCTTCATCATTTCTGAGAATGTCTGGCCCATTCGACCGTCGTTTTGACTTGAACTTTGGTGAAGAGGCAGCCATGCCATCCTCAAGATAACATATTTTCGCTTTGCACGTAGTTCTGGACTCGGAACGTTGCTTGCTCAAGATCAACTGGGACAATTGCCTCTGTACCAAAGGCAAGTGAGAATGGGGTTTCTCCTGTTGATGTCCGATACGAAGTGCGGTTTGACCAAAGAACTTGGGGTATAAATTCTGGCCAACAACCTTTAGCCTTGTCTAAGCTAGTTTTCAAAGTTTGCTTTGATTATTTTGTTGATGGCTTCAACTTGTCAATTAGACTGGGATGAGCTGGGAAGGAAAAACATAATTTCATGTTGAACTTAGAGTAGAACATCCTGAACTTATTGTTGTCGAACTGTTGCCCATTGTCAGTGACTATCGCATTGGGAATGCCGAAACTGCAAAGGATGTTCTTCAATACGAAGTCTTCTATTTTTGCCTCAATAATGGTTGTCAAGGGTTCTACTTCAGCCCACTTTGTGAAGTAGTCAACTGCAACGATTGCATAGCGAACCTTACCCTTCCCTGCAGGCATTGGGCTGATCAAATCAAGTCCCTATTGGGCGAAGGGCCAAAGGCTGATCATAAGAGTGAGCGGCTCGGGATGGAAGTGAGGAATAGTTACGTAGCGTTGACACTTATCACATGAGCGGGATATTTTGATGGTATCTTGGTGGAGTGTTGGCTAGTAATATCCTTGGCGAAAAGCTTTGTGTGCTAGGGATCGAGATCCAGCATGATCTCCGCAGACTCCTTCATGTATTTCCCGAAGGACAGTTTTCGCCTCTGCGGGCGTAAGGCATCTTAGGTATGGTAGGTTAAAACCCCGCTTGTAGAGTTGGTCATTAATGATCAAGTAACGGGTAGCCTTGTATCGAATCTGTATAGCTTGGACTTTGTCATTTGGAAGGGTGCCATGAGCAAGGAATCTATAAATCGAGGTAATCCAACTATCTCCTTGTTGTAAGTTGCACACTTCCGCAACCATGGTGCTTTATGCTGCCAACAATTCGACCTGTATTTTTCTCCCAATCTTGTCTTCAATCGCTGAGGCGAGGCGAGCCAAAGCATCTGCATGACTGTTTACCGCTCAAGGAATTTGGGTGATCTGGTAGTGGAAGTGCTTGAGCAACAATTGTGTTTGTGCCATATATGCTGCCATGGAGCTATCATTAATGTCAAATTTGTTGCTGACCTGGTTAACCACCAATTAGGAGTCATTGAAGATATCAATTCGTTTAACCCCAAGATGTTTGGCCAAACGTAAGCCTGCTAGGAGGGCTTCATATTCGACCTCATTGTTCGACGCCTTGAATTTGAAACGAAGATCATACTCCATCGCCACTTTGTCAGGGGTCGTAAGGACTAGTTTTGCTTCACAACCCTGTTGGTTGGACGAGCCATCAACATATAGACTCCATGCTGGGGCTGTTGGTTCTATTTTCTGAGCTTCCGAGGGTAATGAAACCACTTCTTTAGGCGTAGAAACAATGTCAATATGATATGTGAAGTCGGCGATGAAGTCTGCCACCGCTTGGCCCTTCTCAGCTGGCTTTGGTTAGTAGGAGATATCAAACTCACCTAATGCTATCACCCATTTGATTATTCTCCCGGAAGTGTTAGGACTTTGGAGTATTTGTCGAAGAAGATGATTGGTAAGCACGATGATGGAGTGTGCTTGGAAGTAAGGGTGAAGTTTTTGAGCAAACATGACCAATGCTAGAGCCAATTTCTCAATGATGGAGTATCGTGTCTCCGCATCTTGTAAGGCTTTGCTAACGTAGTATACAGGCCGTTCGACATTACCATCCTTTTGAATGAGAACGGAACTTACTGCTGAAGCCGATACCAACAGATAGATAATGAGAGTGTCACCAACCTCAGGTTTGGAGAGTAAAAGGGCTTTACTCATGTAGTCTTTGAGGTTCTTGAATGCCTCAGCACATTCATCATTCCATGTAATGTACTTCTTACTTCCCTTAAGTGCTTTGAAGAAAGGAGCACATCTGTCTGTGGCCTTAGAGATGAACCTAGTTAAGGCTGCCACCTTGCCAGTAAGGTTCTGGATGTCTTTAAAGTTACCGGTTCCTTCATGTCGAGGATTGCTTTGATCTTCTCAGGATTAGCCTTAATGCCTCGTTGGCTTATCATGAAGCCTAAGAATTTGCCAGAGCCTACGCCGAAGGCACATTTGTTGGGGTTCAACCTCATTCGATACCTCTTCAGAATGGTGAAAGTTTCAGATAGGTTGGTGATGTGTTGGTCAGCATGTTTTCTCTTGACTAGCATATCATCAACGTAAACTTCCATGCTCTTCCCAATCTGTTGGGTGAACATTGAATTGACCAGTCTCTGATAAGTCACTCCTGCATTTTTTAGGCCGAAGGGCATAACTTTATAGCAATATAGTCCCTTGTCAGTAGTGAAGGTTGTGTGTTCTTAATCTGGAGGGTTCATGAGGATTTGGTTGTATCCTGAGTAAGCATCCATGAAGCTCAGGAGTTCACACCCTGTCATAGAGTCTATAAGTCTGTCTATGAGAGGAAGAGGAAAGCTATCATTCGGGCATCATTTGTTTAGGTCGGTGTAATCGACACACATTCTCCACAAGACCTTTTGGAGCAGGAGACTTTCCTTGGTCGGATTCTTCTTAACAAGGACAACATTTGCTACCCACGTTGGATAATTGACTTCGCGGACGAAGCCTATGCCTTTGAGTTTTTCAACTTCTGCCTTCATTGCCTCGTACCGTTCAACGTCATAAGATCTTCGCTTCTGTCTTACTGGCTTGGTCTTGGGGTCAATACTTAAGCGATAACATATTATATCAGGAGAGATGCCTGACATGTCGTCGTATGACCAGGCGAAGACCTCAATGTTCTCTTGCAAAAAAGAGATCAATGCCAACCGAATGGGTGGTGACAAGGTGGTACCAATCTTCACCATGCGATCTGGATAATCTTTTGAGATAGAGACCTTCTCCAATTCTTCAGCGGGTTGTGCTTGCTGGGTGAAAAAGTCATCTCGAGGATCATCGAGTTGACTGTTGCCACCGTGAAGATCTAAGTTGGCTTCTTCTGGGCTGGTCTTTATAACTTGGTCATGTATAGAAAGGGTTTCCTTGGGCACATGCAGGTGCTGTTGCTTGACCAAAGTGTTGTAACATGATCGTGCACTAAGTTGATCTCCTTTGATGTAACCATTGCCATAGGGGGTTGGAAATTTCATCAACAACATATGTGTAGATACCATGGCCTTGAGATAATTGATGCATGTGCGTCCGAAGATAACATTGTATGCCGTTAGGCAATCAACCACCAGGAAGTTAGTGGTAATGGTAGCTGTGTAAAGGCTTGTACCAATGGTGAAAGGTAAGTGTATGTTCCCCAAAGGTTACACGATATCACCAGAGAAGCTTATCAGAGGGGAAATCGAGCAGTCGAGCAAGTGTTCAGCTACATTAAGTGCCTTGAAAGCTTCAGCAAACATGATATTGACCGAAGCCCCCGTGTCTAGCAGGATTCGTCGTACTTCAAAGTTGGCTATGTGAGCTTCCACGATCAGTGGGTCGTTGTGAGGGTAGATGATACCTCTTTCTTCCTCAGGGTAGAAACATATTGGATCCCAGTTAGGCTTTTGATACTTACCTCCCTTGATGTCTTCCACGTGAAACACTTGGTGGCCAGACCTTAAAGCTTGTTCATTATTTTTCATAGCCCTGTTGGAAGAGTTAGATATGGGTGTGCCACCACTTATGGAATATATCACATTTACCTGGCGTTGGTTACGGTTACCCCTTAGAGGGTGAAGGAGGAATTGATCAATTTTTCCTTCACGTGCCAAAGCTTCAATATGATCACGAAGGGTGATACACTTCTTGCCGTCATGGCCATTATGCTCGTGGTAGCAGCAAAACGTGCCTGTGTTCTTCGTGGGCTTGTAATCCGGGTGCCTCAGCTTTGGCTTCAGTATCAAGTGTGCTATGCTGGGGTAAATGGTTATACATGTGGCGTTCAAAGGTGTGTATGCCTCATACCTCGGGGTAGGGGCTGTCCTGACACATGCTTGACCCACTGTGTTGACTGCCTGGGGTCGGGGATTATCATGGCGATACCATTGGTTATCGCGATAGTGTCCCTTACTCCTTTTACTAAAATGAGACTGGTGAGGATGGAAATCTTTCCTTTTGCCCTGAGATTGATATGTCTGTTGACTTGGCAAAGTATTAAGTAAGGCAGGGGGAGTCACCGTTGCCGTTTGGAAGGTCGAGGTCTTCTCATTTGGTTGGATCTGGCTTCCACTCCCTACTTGCTGATAAGGGATGGTTGTTGGGGGTTTCCCTTGATATGTCATTACCTCGGCGGAGGCATGGTTGTAAGCCTGTGCCATCACCTCAGAGTAAGTCTTCCAAAGGTTGGCATTGATCATATACTTGAAGAAACAATCACGTAGGTCTGCCATGAAAGCCTTGAGGGTGGTCTTGTCATCTGCCTCAGCGCAGCGAGAATACTTATGGCTGAAACGACAAGCATACTCTCGTAATGACTCGTCCGGCTTCTGGCAAATAGTGTACAAGTTATCTGCAGAATGCAAGCGATCGGTCTGGAAGATGTGTTGAGAGACAAACAATTTCCTCAGTTCGTCAAATGAGTCTACTGTCTCAGGTGGAAGGCGACAATACTAGTTTAGAGCTCCGCCAGAAAGGGTGGAAGGGAAGAGAAGACATCGCTCTTCGTCAGTGTGAATCCGATATGCCATAGTGGACTCAAAGAGGTTAAGGTGGTCAATTGGGTCCTCCCTTCCAATATAGAGTTGTAAACCAAGATTTTGTTTTGTTTTCGCTTGAAGGGGGTGTCAAGGATCCTCCTTGTGAGAGGGCCATGCCTGGGTTGGTTCCAGTTAGGTATCTCGGCCTGACGTTCCGCCTTCAACTTGTTTACTTCCTCAATGAGCTGTAGGACAATGGGGTTTTGAGTGGAGTCATGTACCACTGGGATTTTCTTTCGTAAGTCTCCATCGCCTCTTTGAAGTAGGAAAGTTTAAGCAAGGGCGTGTGATTTTTCCTTGGACTCGCCGTACTGACTTCTAAGGCAAGTCTATCGGAATACCTCAGAGTCCCCTGTACCTTCATGTTCTTCTAAGACATGTCGTTCCTTCCCTAGATTAGCAGCTGGCCTGGTTCGTAGGAGGGGACCGAGTCTTTCAGAAACCCTTGGGTCATTGATCTTCGAGCATATGTGGAGGGGATTAAATCTCGACGCTGCTTTAGGAAATCTCGGCAGTCACGATAAACGGTTTTCGATCCTTCTAACCCTTCTGCAAGGAGGCGTCTTCCTCCACTTCTCCTGCTTCGGGTCGAAGCAGCTGGGTTGAGAGAAGTCTCATGTTGATCAATGTTTTGATGATTAGCTCGCTCCTCATCAGGGATACCCGTGTCGAAGGAAGATGACCCTCCGTGTTGGGGGGCACCCAGATGATGGTTGATATCCACAGGGGCAACAAGCTCACGTGTTTGAGTACGCATAGTTTGGTGGAGCGTCTCAAAGAGCTTCTCATACTGCTCCCAAATGACCTCATTCTTCATTTCTATCTTGTTGTTTTGAGCTTCTAGCTTATTAACTTTAGCTTGAAGAGCAACCCTCTTTCCTTCATTCTTTCGTTACTTCGCACTAGGTGTAAGAGGGGTGTCATTCTGTGTGTTGTGACTTCCTTCGCTCCTCATGTTGGAGAATGATGCCTGGTTAAAAGAAAGTGTACGAATGGTGGAAACCAGCTTGACAAAGCTGAAGAGAGTTGGAATAAGTGTCGTTCCCACAGACAACGCCAAATGTTGATGCACAAAATCAGCGAGGACTTTGGTACAACAGAAAGTGTTAAGTTTGTGACCTTAGCTAGATTGCTTCGGTCACTAGTGTGGATAAGTAAGTAAACGGATAGGGACAGGGAAGCAAACACAAGATGTACGTGGTTCACCCAGATTGGCTACGTCCATGGAGTAGAGGAGTTCTTATTAATTGTAAAAGGTTTACACAAGTACATAGGTTCAAGCTCTCATTTAGTGAGTACTAGTGAATGATTTAGTACAAATGACATTAGGAAATATTGTGTGAGAATGATCTCTATTTATAGAAGAGAGTTTCTAGTTTCATTCTGACATTGACACGTGTCGTGTTGTGATTGACTTCTGATGTTGACACGTGTCGCGCTATGATTGGCTTCTGATGTCGACACGTGTCGCGATGTGATTGGCTTCCTGGTTGAAGGGAAACTCTTCTGGGTCATTGACAGTATAATGTTGACCAGTGCTCAGTAGTTTCGGGATTGGTCAAGTATGGTACAAACAGGAACTTTAGCTTGATATATTGTCTTTAGTATGGCTATTGTTTAAGTAAAGTCTTTAATAGTTTTTTAATTAGTGTAGAAGTGTGAAAAATATAGAAAATTTATATAAACGCTCATAATGACAAGCTATACAACTTTCATGAAGGGCTTAACTTTGAAACGTGCCACTATAATCATATAGATCATAGATCAAAATTTAACCGTCAATTGTTGTTTACGTTTATGCTTTATTTTTCTCACCAAATTTTGTTTTTTCAGATTTGCTTTTTTGAAAACATGATCTATTAGAGGATACAGGAAGATGAATGGTTCGGATCGTTGATATTATGATCAGAGTTTTACCGTTAGTGAAAATATTGCTTGGTGTTTATAAAGTCTCTACAAACTATATAACATCGACTCATCTTTTAATTAATCATAAATATCGGGACGTGATATCAAAGATCTGGACCGTTCATCTTCCTACATCCCCCTGAAGATCATGTTTTCAAAAAAGAAAATTTTAAAAATGAAATTCAATATAAAGAATAAAGCCTAAACGACAATCAAATACAAATTTAAGGTTTATGGATTATAGTGTCGGATTTCGAAGTTGACCCCTTCACGAAAGTTGTAAAGATTGTCACTACGAGTGATTGTATATATATTTTTATTTTTTTTTACATTTCCTACACTTCTACAATAATTATTATTAATTTTATTACTTTTACACTCAAATAAAAAACACTATTCATGACGGTTGGAGGGTTTTAAAAATCTAAACGATAATGTAAGTGTAGCCATTGTCTACTCGTGGAGGAATGATGAATCACGAGTGTTTATATATTCTTTCACATTTTTCATACTAATACTATACTAGTTGATTTTAATTTTGGACAACATGTTAAGTAAAATTTATCCTATTAATGATAATAAGAAATTCTCATAATAAAAATAAATAAATGAATAAAACTTAATTTTTTAAACTTATATAGAAGGGTTTTTTTTATCACAAATGGTCCCTGAAATTGACATACTCAATCAAGATGGTCCCTGAAATTGAAAATCAATCAATGTAGTCCTTGAAAATTAGTGCAGCAAATCAATGTAGTCTTTCCGTTACAATTCCGTCAAAATTTCTATTATGTGCTGACGTGGCACATAACTGGTCCCACAATTCTAATTGAATATTACTATATGAATTAAAATGTTTAAATATTTTTTTAAGTTTTATATAATTAAAAATGAAAAAAAAAAAAAAAAACTAGAAGATGAACAGTTCATCTTCTTCTTCGCCTCCCACCAGAGCAACTACCTCAGGTACCTCCTCGGCACATTCCTCAGGTACCTCATCCACCCAGTTCCGGTAGTCTTTCGGCGCAACGCCTTCTAACTCCAGTTATATTTTCTAAGACAGGTAGCAGGGTAAACGCAGGGGAAGCAGCGATTCTTCTGGAGATGGAAGCTACAGCGACCGCATTGGTGAGGAGAAGGATAAATATTATGTGCCTACAAGAAACTAAGTGGGTTGGTCGTAAGGCAAAGGATCTAGAAAACTCAGGTTTTAAACTATGGTATTCGGGCACAAATAGAACGAGAAACGGTGTTGGCATCATCGTGGACAAGACCTTGACACAAGATGTTGTAGATGTCAAGAGGGTAGGAGATAGAATCATGGCAATCAAGATTGTAATAGGACAAGAACTTATCAATGTGATTAGTGCGTACGCACCTCAAGTAGGGTTGGATACGAGTTCGAATGAGAAATTTTGGGAAGACCTTGGAGACTTGGTGCAAGGAATTGCTCAGACGGAGAAGTTATTTATAGGAGGAGATTTAAATGGACACGTGGGCAGGGAGACAGGCAACTATGGAGGTTTTCATGGTGGCCATGGTTTTGGGGAGAGAAACGAGGATGGGGAAGCTATCTTGGATTTTGCAATGGCATATGATCTCTTCTTAGCCAACACCTTCTTTAAGAAGAGAGAAGAACATGTGATCACCTACAAGAGTGGGTCGTCAAAAACACAAATAGATTTTCTTCTAATGAGGAAAGGGGATCGTATAACTTGTAAGGATTGCAAAGTTATACCAGGAGAGAGCGTGGCTAATCAACATCGCTTGTTGGTGATGGATGTACATATCAAAAGAGTGAGAAAAAAGAACAAGACTTGGAAGTGCCCAAGGACTAGATGGTGGAATCTAAAAGAAGAAAAACAAGCCATTTTCAAAGAGAAAGTAATCACCCAGTGTGTGTGGGATAGAAAGGGGGAAGCTAACCAAATGTGGGATTCCATGGCTAGTTGTATCCGAAAAGTAGCAAAAGAGGTATTAGGAGAGTCAAAGGGCTTTGCCCCACACCAAAAGGAATCTTGGTGGTGGAATGATGAGGTACAAACAAAGGTGAAGGCTAAGAAGGAATGTTGTAAAGCCTTATACAAGGATAGGACCGATGAAAATGGTGAAAGGTATAGAAAAGCGAAGCAAGAGGCGAAGAAAGCTGTGAGAGAAGCTAAGTTAGTGGCTTATGACGATATGTATAAGCGACTAGATACCAAAGAAGGAGAGTTGGATATCTATAAACTAGCTAGAGCAAGGGAAAAGAAGACAAGGGACCTAAACCAAGTGAGGTGCATCAAGGATGAGGATGGAAAGGTTCTTGCTACAGAGAACGCGGTTAAAGACAGATGGAAAGGTTATTTTCATAATCTTTTCAATGAAGGACATGAAAGGAGTGCTTCTTTAGGGGAGTTGAGTAACTCAGAAGAGTGTAGAAATTACTCCTTTTATCGTAGAATCCGGAAGGAAGAAGTGGTTGTAGCTTTGAAGAAGATGAAGCATAGAAAAGCAGTAGGCCCAGACGATATACCAATCGAAGTGTGGAAAGTTTTGGGAGAGACAGGTATAAAATGGCTCACTGACCTTTTCAATAGGATTTTGAAAACGAAGAAGATGCCAAATGAGTGGCGAACGAGCACTTTGGTGCCTATCTACAAGAATAAGGGCGATGTACAAAATTGCATGAACTATAGGGGTATTAAGCTAATGAGTCATACAATGAAGCTCTGGGAGAGAGTCATTGAGCATAGATTGAGGCAAGAGACACAGGTTTCAGACAACCAATTCGGGTTCATGCCAGGGCGCTCAACCATGGAGGCAATATATCTCTTACGAAGATTGATGGAAAGATATAGAGATGGGAAAAAGGATTTACACATGGTCTTTATAGATTTGGAAAAAGCGTATGATAGGGTCCCAAGAGACATTCTTTGGAGGATTTTAGAGAAGAAAGGAGTACGAGTAGCATATATCCAAGCTATACAAGATATGTATGAAGGAGCAAAGACTGCCGTAAGAACTCATGAAGGACAAACCGAAAGCTTTCCCATAACTGTAGGATTACATCAAGGCTCATCCTTAAGTCCTTACCTTTTTGCGTTGGTAATGGATGAGTTAACAGGACATATTCAAGATGATATTCCTTGGTGTATGCTTTTCGCAGACGATATAGTGTTGATAGATGAAACCCAGGAAGGGGTAAATGCAAAGCTTAACCTTTGGAGAGAAGTGTTGGAATCTAAAGGTCTTCGCCTAAGCCGATTAAAGACAGAATATATGGAGTGCAAGTTCAGTGCAAATGGAGGCCAAAACAAGTTAGGGGTGAGGATCGGAGATCAAGAAATACCAAAGAGAGACCGTTTTCGTTACCTAGGATCTATCTTGCAAAAGAACGGAGAATTAGATGGAGATCTCAACCATAGAATACAAGCTGGATGGATGAAGTGGAAGAGTGCATCCAGCGTGTTGTGTGACCGCCGTATGCCACTGAAGCTCAAGGGAAAATTTTATAGGACGGCAATAAGGCCGGCGATGCTGTATGGCACAGAATGTTGGGCGGTGAAGCATCAACACGTACACAAAATGGGTGTAGCGGAGATGAGGATGCTTCGTTGGATGTGTGGGCACACGAGAAAGGATAAGATTAGGAATGAGGATATCCGGGGTAAAGTAGGAGTAGCCGAAATTGAAGGAAAGATGAGAGAAAATCGGTTACGGTGGTTTGGACATGTGCAAAGAAGGCCTACTGACGCTCCGATTAGAAGATGCGACTATGGGACAGAGGTTCAGGGCCGAAGGGGTAGAGGAAGACCTAGGAAAACTTTGGAAGAGACCTTAAGAAAAGACTTAGAGTACTTGGATCTAACAGAGGACATGACACAGGACAGAACACAATGGCGTTCTAAGATTCATATAGCCGATCCCACTCAGTGACTTGGATTTTCCAAGTCTCCAACCGAGAAGTTTTCCTCACTCGGTAAATTAAGGGAACACTACCTCAACCTACATGCTCCACTCACAAAGCTTCAACATACAAGCTTCAACAAAAGAAAATTCAAGAACTTAGCGAATAAGGCTTTGGTGTATTTAACACAATACGTTGAAATAAAGGAAAGCTTATTTATTAATATCCCCGATAAGTTACAAATATGTACATATACTTGAGTCAAAATAAACAAACAAGAGGGAGCCTTCACAAAGGTTGCTTAGGAGAAGTCTCAGCAGTCGGTAGAGCCTCAGAAAGAGAAGGCACCGGAGGGGGATCAGTCGGAGCCTCAGTACTGGACAGAACCCTAGAAGGATGAGGCATCAGAGGTTGATCATTTGGAGCTTCATTACGCGGTACAGCCCCAGAAGACGAAGGCAATAAATGCCTTTGGAACAAACCCACAAATCTCTGATGATCAAGTAAAACCTGACCATCAGATTCCTTCATCTGGTCAAGCTTCCTCTTCATGTTTGTAGCATAGTCATGTGCGAGCCGGTGCAACTGTTTATTATCATGCTTGAGCCCTCTAATCTCCTGTTTGAGACTCATCACTTCAGCCGCCAATGATTCAACTTGGCGGGTTCGAGCAAATAGGCGTTGGGCCATATTAGACACAGAACCTGCACACTGAACACTGAGAGCCAGAGAATCCTTAACAGCCAACTCATCAGACCGTTTGGAAAGTAGTCTGTTATCTTTGGGAGTGAGAAGGTTCCTGGCCACTACCGCAGCGGTCATATCATTCTTCATCACGGAATCCCCAACGGTAAGAGGACCAGTAGGGGAGACGAAGGATGGGCGCCATATGTTGTCTGGAGAAGGTGGGGCTACCTCTTCAACAAGGTTCAAGTCAAAACGACGGTCGGAGGAGCCAGACATTTTCAAAGGTGTTGAAGAGAGAAGAGGTCGAACAAATCAAGATCTTAGAAGTGCAAGAATGGAGCTTCTACTGGTGGATATTCAAGTGTGCTTTGAAACTTAATGTCAGCCCCTATAAAAATCGGCACTCGACGAAGCTTCAGAAATCGATGAGGCGCCTGCTCAGAAATCGAAAAGGCGTTTGCTTTCTCAAAAGCTAAGCTGCTCAGAGACCATGAGGGTCGATCTCAAAAATCGAAGAGGCGTTTGCTTTCTCAAAAACTGGGCTGCTCAAAGACCACGAAGGCCGATCTCAGAAATCGAAGAGGCTTGCTTTCTCAAAAGCTGGGCTGCTCAGAGACCACGAGGGCCGATCTCAGAAATCGAAGAGGCACCTACTTTTCCAGCCTTGTCAGCACCTGTCACACGCACACTCAGCTTTGCGAAAATTATGGGCATTTTGTCGAAGATTTCTGCCGAAGTAGAAAGCACATGAATCGTACTGTTCAATCACCCACTTCCCACACGCAACAGTAGCTCATGGGTACCACAGATAACTTTGCCAAAGTTCTCTGACAAAGTTGAGACACGTGAAGCTTGCAGCTCCCACTACATCGCTCTGACCAAGAAGGGTAAAAGAATAGCAAAGAAACAACACTAACAAAGTTTAGACACATAAATTTTGAAGGTCTATCTACCATATTATTACCCACAAGGGTAAAGGAACAGTACCACTGCTGGATAATTGGAAAGTCCCGATGTGTTTACCTCTGTGCTTCGTGGCAAGGTAGACTAGCAAACATGCCCAACCTTTACTCACATTCGAGAAAACACTCCCAACAAGATTGCTTGCTCCAAAATCGAAGAGGCACCGCCCTCCGAATCTCGAGAGCCAGACTCCCAACATGATTACTTTCTCAAAAATCGAAGAGAGGGTAAAGGAACAGTACCACTGCTGGATAATTGGAAAGTCCCTGTGTGTCAACCTCTGTGCTTCGTGGCAAGGTAGACTAGCAAACATGCCCAACCTTTACTCACATTCGAGAAAACACTCCCAACAAAATTGCTTGCTCCAAAATCGAAGAGGCGCCGCCTTCCGAATCTCGAGAGCCAGACTCCCAACATGATTACTTTCTCAAAAATCGAAGAGACACCGCTCTCTGAATCTCGAGAGCCAGATCTTCGACAGGATTGCTTGTTCGAAAACCGAAGAGGCACCACTTTCCCAACTTCAAGAGCTGGATCTCCTTGGATAAAGCTTGTCTGTAATCTTCACACGCAACATCAGCTTTCCAGATACCACATACCACTTTTTCAAAGTGCTCTGACAGAGTTAAAACATGTGAAGCTGGCAGCTCCCACTACCGTGCTATAACCAAGTAGGGTAAAGGAATAGCATTATTACTTGATGTTAGGGAGACTCCTATATATGTCGACCTCCATCCCCAACGGACAGGCAGACCTGCAAAAATGCTCAACCCTTCCTCTTATCTGAGAGGGCACTCCCAACGAAGCCTTTCGAAATATTCAGCTTTCTTTCCCCCCGATAATACCTCTATAAACAAGCTATACTAGAGCAAGAATATCTCATATCATCAGGGTTAAAAGCAAGAGTATCCCATATCATGTTTTTTCCCTGTCTTTTCCTTTGGCCTTGTTCTTACCTGCAAGACAAGAAGAAAGAGAGCAATCAGTCAGCACTTGGAATCAAGCTTCCAGCCAGGAACTGACTGCCTGGAACCCCTTACCTGATTACTTACCTGGCATTGCTCTCGAGTACTCATCTTCAACATCTTATGCTTCCAGGGAAGATACCGCATCTGCCTGAGGAACAGATACGGCAAGTGAGAAGGATACAAGGAAGCATGTGGAGACAAGCGTAACAGCACACGTGCCGATACATCCACTACTCTGTCAAAAGCAAAAGTATCCCATATCAGCAGGGTCGAACGTACTCTAGATTTGATAGACTTGTTTTGACCCTCAAATTCTTCAGTCGGCCTTATACTCTGGAGGAAACCAGAAAACCCTCCAGCCCAGTTCAAGAATAAGCCTGTGGAAAGTTACTTCTTCAAAAGCAAAAGTATCCCATATCATCTCTTCTCATTTTTCTTCTCTTTATCCTTCATGCTGCCTGCAAGATAGGGAGAATGTGAACAATCAGCCGGAGCTCTGATTGCTTACCTTGTCTGTCACCTCTTTCAGCAGATCCCCTAGCTCGGCGACTTGGGGGACTCCTACTACATGGTTTGTATCGCGCTTGACCAAGCCTGAAACTACAAGTAAGCTTCAAGTGAAATTGATACATTACCTTGTGCATCTCCACCAGTTACAGATGCCACCCCTGGATGGAGGAAGAGTACTTCCAGAGAAGATGCCACATCTACCTATGAGACAGATAAGGCAAGTCAAGACGATACCACACTCCGGTACTTAGAAGTTTCGTGGTTACGAGATCATTCTCCCACAATATTTCCTAATGTCATTTGTACTAAATCATTCACTTGTACTCACTAAAGGAGAGCTTGAACCTATGTACTTGTGTAAACCCTTCACAATTAATGAGAACTCCTCTATTCCGTGGACGTAGCCAATCTGGGTGAACCACGTACATCTTGTGTTTGCTTTCCTATCTCTATCCATTTATATACTTATCAACACTAATGACCGGAGCAATCTAGCGAAGATCACAAAAAGTGACCGTTTTCGCTACCTAGGATCTATCTTGCAAGATAACGGAGAATTAGATGGAGATCTCAACCATAGAATACAAGCTGGATGGATGAAGTGTAAGAGTGCATCCGGTGTGTTGTGTGACCGTCGTAGGCCACTGAAGCTCAAGGGAAAATTTTATAGGACGGCAATAAGGCCAGCGATGTTGTATGACACAGAATGTTGGGCGGTGAAGCATCAACACGTACACAAAATGGGTGTAGAGGAGATGAGGATGCTTCGTGGGATGTATGGGCACACGAGAAAGGATAAGATTGGGAATGAGGATATCCGAGGGAAAGTAGGAGTAGCCAAAATTGAAGGAAATATGAGAGAAAATCGGTTCCGGTGGTTTGAACATGTGCAAAGAAGGCCTACTGACGCTCCGGTTCGAAAATGTGACTACGGGACAGAGGTTCAGGGCCGAAGGGGTAGAGGAAGACTTAGGAAAACTTTGGAAGAGACCCTAAGAAAAGACTTGAGTACTTGGATCTAACGGAGGACATGACACAAAACCGAGCGCAATGGCGTTCTAGGATTCATATAGCCGACCCCACTTAGTGGGAAAATGCTTTGTTGTTGTTGTTGTTGTATATAATTAGAAACTTAAAAAAAAAAGAAAAAAAAAATGTAATGTTCATCTTCTTATTCCCTTCCCAGGCTCCCATCCGAGCAACCTCGACAGCCCACCCTACCCCGTCGCACATTAAACGTTCCCTTGTAGGTGCAGGTCTAGTCGAGCTGGAACCGGGTCTTGATGACGTTGATGGGTTGAAGACATGCGTCCTCCATTGCCTTCGAGCAAGCTCGACAGCGCCTTCACGTACAACGGAATAGGCGGCTTTTTGGATGGCGGTGGCGGTCTTGTCGGATTCAGAGTTTCGTCGATGTTTTTCTGTGTGGTGGGGTGGGTGGGGACTGGGGTAGTTGCTTCGGTGGGAGGCGAAGAATAAGATTAACTGTTCATCTTCTTGTTTTTTTTTTCATTTTTAATTATATAAAACTTTAAAAAAATATTATTTAAACATTTTAATTCATATAGTAATATTTAATTAGACTTGTGGGACCAGTTATGTGCCACGTTAGCACATAATAGAAATTTTGACCGAATTGTAACGAAATGATCATATTGATTTGTGACACTAATTTTCAGGGACTACATTGATTGGTTTTCAATTTTAAGGACCATCTAGATGGGATGAGTCAATTTCATGGACCATTTGTGATAAAAACCCTATATAGAATAATAATACAAAAAAATATATATTTAATATAGAATATACCAATATATACAATATGGCTATTGTATTTTATAATAATTTTTTAGTAATTAAACTTTAAAATTATAATTTATTTTTCTTAACGGGTCAAAACGGGTTACCCACGTGTATACCTGTTAAGAACCCGTTCTTAACTGGTCACCTGATAATGACCCAATTAGTTATCGTGTTGACCAAAAACCCGTTATTTTCGTGTCGTGTCATCGTGTCGTGTGAGAAACTGCCGAGTCTAGTCAAATTAGTAAGCAATATATGAGACTTAAGCAGTGGGCAAGAGAATAGAGCATGCGATAATTGCACAAGATTCATCATGACAGGGGCTTTTGCTCATGGAGCTATTTTTTTTTTTTTATAAATAGAGATTACAATCTGTCCCAGAGATGAACCTTAAAAGGGTGTATTTATATAGTCGAGAGAGACCTTTTAGGATATGGATTTTGGATTAAGAATCTAAGAGGATATCTAGGAGTAAATCTGCATCCTCTCGGGAGTGTGATTACTTGCACACGTCAATCACTAGATTGTAGGAATCTTTATGGATATAGGAAACTTATCTAATCCCCACTCGGATCAGGTTTCCATATCTTGCAGAACAAGACTGGTCAATATCAGCAAAGTCGGTATACTTCACCTACCTTTCCAAAACACAAAATGATGGTGGCATTGTTGGTCCGTTTGTGCAACTCAATTTGACTAGAGTTGCTAAGTCCATAATCGGATTCTAAAGTATATGTATTACGATTTGTCTTACTCCGACCCTAAAAAATCATGATCTCACCCTCAATTACGAAAATGGGGAATGCACATGCAGATGATACTTGTGTTAATACCATTTGTCCGCTTGCGTGTTGCATCATTAAACCTCCACCCTAACTCCAGAAGGATGGTGATTTACATTCCAAATAAGATTCGTGGTGGCTCATACTTTGACTTATATTCTTACAAAAATTAAATGAGTTTGACTCTTCCGTTAAGAGTAGGAGAGTTCGACTCTTCCGTTAGGAGTAGTATTCTCTACCCTCTTTTTTTCCCTCCCCTTCCCTCTCCTCCTATTTGAACGATCACGGTTAAGCTACGTCAACATCTTATGTTAATTTTTTATAGAAAAAGAAAGACAAAATAGAGAATGTAAAAGGAGGGGATGGAAACGGATAGAAAGAGGTGGGGAGGGAATCCTAGTCCCTTTCATTATCCTCAATCCAAGCATACGACTTCGATCTCTGTAGTAAACTTAAAGAAATAACTAAACTTCTTGAGCATATAGTTTGCTAGGTAGCTAGATTGGTATAAATGGTTGACGTAGAGCCTTGAACCCCTAGAGTATTGCATGTTCATTACATTCACTATATCCAATTTATTGAGAATGAATACCACATTGATGGGGTGAGGAATTTTACATGTGCTTATAAGTAAGTTGGACTACTCTCATGCATATTGTCAATTGATTTATGGTCAAACCCCAACTTCCTTCCTGGTATCAGAGAAGGTTGTCATACGTGTGAAGCTTAAGGGACACAAGCTCCACGTCACCTGATATATGTTGTCCACGTGTTTGGCTTAAAAATTCGTCATACGTGAGGGCATGTGTTGAGAATGAATCCCTCATTTATGGAATGAGGTACCTTGAATGAGTTTATAAGTAAATTGGACTACTCTTCGTATTGACAATTAATTTTATGGTGGAACTCTAACTTTCTTCATGAATTGAACCCATCAAGTAATGCATGTATATGTATTAATGACCTCTTTCATGCATTGCTAGCTCCATCGGGTGCATGTCAGATTGATTGTATTCTGATGGAAACCAAAGTTTACGAGGATTAATCAGTATGTCCCCTTCAAATCAGAAGGGGAAAAGGGTAAATTATTGTATAGCAAATATGTGAAGAAGTTGAGATTACACCATAAAATTAATTGGTAATATGAAGAGTAGCTCAACCTCTTATAAGTTATTACAAGGTTTCTCTTTTCACCGATGTGAGATTCTTTACTTTCACATCCTCACATGGCCCCTCATATGTGGTAGATTTTCAAGCCAAACACGTGACTAACACGAATTGGGTGACGTGGAGCACATGTGGCCGTCGAACTTCACACATGGATCAACCTGCTCTAATACCATGAAAAAATTAAAATTCTACCATAAATCAATTGACAATATATTGAGTAGTCCTACCACCTTACAAAGTTTCGTCTTTCACGTATACGAGACTCTTTTAATCCGGTAACTTTCTCATTCAAACATTTCTGTGCTCGCATCATCATTACTCATCGTTGGTGCTATAGCTTGCATATTATGTAGCATGACGCATACATGATGTTTTGGCATCCAGTGGTTACCAAATTAATAACCAAATTCGTTGTTGGTTCTATTTGAGCGCGTAGTACTTCTCCGCCTGAAATCCTGGGTAAGCTTTTAAGCCACCCACAGCTTCTTATATTTACCTTTTTTGTTGATACATATAGAGACATAACGACATGTTCCATCTCCAAACATTCTCAGTTTCGGAATTGTCACTGTGGACTGACTCATGGTTTTTCCCTTACTCGTGGTTTTTCCATGCGAATTTCGTGCACATGTTTTTAATTTCTACCTACTTACCTAACCATATCCCTAAAAACTTCTCGATAATATAGTCAAACAACAGGTCATCGTGAATTGGTGATAGTGATGGTAGCACTTTGGAGTCATCATCTAAGTTTTACATATGTGGGTTTGGTTTTATATATATAATATAGAATTCTGTAGAAAGCCGTATGTGGTTATATAAATATATATATATATATATATATATATATATGGTAATAATAATACATGCATAATCTTTTTTCTATCATGTAGAGGGATCGGCACGAAGAGACGGAGAATTGTATGGGAAATTAATTGTAGTTAATATTTTTTTCATGCTTAGTGCTTTTATATATATTTTAGGATTTACACAATAAAAGGGAGTGTTACAATTAATATTCCTATCTTCGAACTATATATAGCTAGGGTTTATTAAAAAATGTTATCCTGATGAGTAATCCTTACTTGGGAACTAGTGGAAATAAACGCCCCACTCTTTGTTAGTGTTTTGGGCATATGGGGTCATCTTAGGGAGGCCAACTATTTAAATCAAATTTTATAAATCATATGATGTAGTTGTTAATGATTGGATTCTTATCTAAGTGCTGATTAACGTGCTTATTTCTTATTGGTGACATGATTTACAAATTTGGTTTAAAAGATTAGTCTACCTAACATTAATCTTTGGCATGTTCCAACTAAATGCCATCTTCATCTTTCGGAGCAAATTTGGACTCACAAATGAATTTTTTTTTATAAATATCCATGTGAGGATGGCTAACTACGATCAAAACAATCCTATGGTATTCAACTTGTAATCTGCAAGTAAAATCCAGTCTTAAATCGGTCTCTGACATATTAGTACTTGGAGAACAAAACTCCAGGAAAAAAAAAAAAAAAAACTTGCTGTGTGTATAACTACTCGTTAGGATCTTGGATTATGCTTCAAAATGCTGGTCAAACTTGACCTAAGTATTTTAAATTGCTGAGATGGAGAAATTGACCAGATCCAGGATGGGAAGAACCTGGAATTGGGAATTGGGAAGAAACTTCTGTGTGCAGGCAAGGAACACATATGAACTAATTGGGAAATTTAAAATTGTATATGCAAACTTCTGGACGTCATTGCTATTGATCACTATGTGAGTTTGGTATGAGTGCTTTTCATTCTTTGGAAACTGGAGGGTCAACTGAAAGTTCCGTGCACTTTTAACAGTTTCAACTTTTTGACGTACCTACTGCATTGTCTACTTGAGAGAGAGAGTGAGGGAGAGAGATCTTACCGAAGTTAGACGTCGGTAATATTAGTCTGAAGTACGTATAGTTCTCTTTTCTTGGTAGAAGAAAAGCCTTTTCATCTGGATAAGAATTTGGACAAAAATTTACATGTAGTATGAAAACTTGGCTTCATAGGTTTCGGAACAGACAGAATTACACACCCTGAACTGTAAACCCCCAATAAAAAAACACCTCCTATGTAATGCTTTACCGGTTAAACCTTTCTTGAAAAGGTGACAAACATAAAATAACAACACAAAGACCCTCCACTCCACAGTTTTCTGACCACTCTCTCTTTACGTCTGTTTTTCCTCCTACCATTCTCACATGCTAGGGCTTCTAGTGTGTGTGTGTGTGTGTGTGTATTTAGGGTTGTTTCCTGCAAATTAACCTTTTAACATTGATGACGTGAATTGCACGTCGGAGATGTTCAATTTTTTTACTTCTAGAGCTGAGATTAGTGTTGATTTTTCTTCTTTTTCCGCCTTAGTTTTATTTTCGTTGTTTAATTAATATGCATTTGGTATGAATCCTCCAGTATTTGGAGGAGTGCTCACCCAAATTCATTGTTTTTTGCCCCTATTTTAAAGAAATTTTCTCCTTGTTTTTCTCATAAAATAAACATTGATGACATGAATATTTAGTCTACGACCATGTACATTTAAATGCAAATTAATCCTTCTTCCTGGTTCCACTCCTTAACTAATGCTAAATATGAGAGCTCCACTATTTACTAATTAAAGGAAAGGACTGCTAACTACTAGTACCTTCCACTATGAGTAAGTGGAAAGTGGCAATGTGATGGGTAGGGAAAGAGGAGTATATGCTTTTGGTAACCAAATGATTGTTAGTTGCCCTACTTACACAGACTATGACATTCATTTCCACATTAATAAAAATGAGCTACCAACTCGTATGTCTTCAAATATTTTGTGCAAACCAAACGCACAAAGCAATCAGTGCAATCAGTGAACAAAAAGTTGTGATGGGTGGTCCTAAGCTTTCATTGTAGAATCAAAACGTGTCCAAGGCACAGTTAGGGAAATTGTTTTATGATGCCTGATTCATTAATTGAATGCACATTGCATGATTGTAGTGTCAAAATGTGTCCAAGGTACAGGTTGGGAAGTTGTTTTGTTATAGTTAGTCGTTAATTTAATATACAATTGCACGATTTCGAATTATTTTGTTCTTATGGCAATGAGAACAACGTTTTAGATATGATATTCTAATCTAAGGAATGTTGGAGATTAAGCTTGCTGAAGGATCAAAGATGGCTTGGATTTCAAGTTTTCTGTCAAAGTTCAAGTTTATGTTCTTAGTTATATAGCTAGAAGCCTAGAACAATCGGTCACAATGTATGACTGAGATTAAAACATCTTAACTGCTTGTTTTGTGTCACCTGTTATTTTCTGCTAAGAGTTTTAGTGGTGCATGTGCCTCTCACATGGGGTATGTTAGTCACTCGGCACGTGTGTATCACGTGTAGCCTAACGGCTAGATTCTTCTTTGTATTCCCTCACACTTCTTGTGTGAATGGGTAGAGGATTGTGTGTGTGCAAGCATTGAGAAAGCAACGTACTCTCTGCAGCATATCTCCATTGTTCTCAACATTCATTCTTTTCTAGTCGAATCCAATTTTCACCAAAATAACCATTTTAAAGTAAAATCAACAAGGAATTAGTATATTCCTGACCACATTTGTTTCTCACCACGACCCTTTAGGACCCTAGGAGTTAGATTCTCTGCCGTCCCTTCCCATGCCCTCGTGTGCCCTCCTGTTTTGTGTGATCACGGTTAAGCCATGTCAATATTTTATATATTTTTTTTAGAGATAATAAGACAAAAAGAAATAATAATATAAAATGTTGACGTGGCTTAGCCGTGGGACAAGGATTGTCTGCCCTCCCGTGCCCTTCTGTTTGTGTGGTTACGGTTAAGCCACGTCAACATTTTATATTACTATTCATTTTTTTCTTATTATCTCTATAAAAAAATAATATAAAATGTTGATGTGGCTTAACCGTGACCACACAAAACAGGAGGGCACGAGAGGGCACTGGAAGTGAGAGGGTAGACAATCCTTGTCCTTAACCGTAACCACACAAATAAAAAGGTACGGGAAGTGGAAGGGCAGAGAATCTACTGTAAGGAGTTAAAACACTGCATGCATAGAATCACATACTCGCAACATGCACTTGTAAATATAATAGAGTTACCTTAAGAGGAAAAGCTCGACATTGCTGCAATTAACCACAAAAGATCTTTTACACTCAACAGTTAATGATCCAGCTAGAATAAGGTTCGCTAAAAAAGGGACGGCCCTGTGAGTGCAGGGACCTCCCTATATATATACATCCATACTCCTTGATATCAGGCCTATTAACTGATATCTCGGATATTCCAAACAGATTAGGGTTTCGGTATAGTCCTAGTAAGTATTGAACTCTTGTCAAATCTTGATAAGGTTACGTGAATGTAGTTGCATGTTATTAGGACTCTTATTCTTAGCCAAGTAGGATCAGAATTTCCTCAACCTAATAACTCATATACTGAGCTATCAGTCTGTCGAGAACAAAACTCATTCTCCTTAACACTCACATCTTACATTCTCCCACTTGAGTGTCCAAGAAGAATGATATTACACAGGCTAAGTATAAGGTGATCACAAGTCCCCGAAAGCTGCAATTACCCTTTAACAACTTGTCACTTATAGCTTTGAATACCGAATCATAAATGCAGTATGTAATTTCTTCTACATGTGCACTTAATGATTACAAGTATCTATTCCATAAGTACTGTGTTGTTTGACAAAATTCAAAAGTTTCAAGTTGATACCCAAAATTCAACTCCTTAACTGAGCCTCATACAAAGTATGGCTCATATTATTACAATAACATATTATGAGAACAAGCATTATGAAAGCATCCAATTAACCTAAAGGAAACGTAACAAAACTAACTGTGGGTTTACTACTCCCACTTATTAACATAATCGAATGGGTTTACTACTCCCACTCATTAACAGAATCAAAATCCTCTCGCATCCCCATGTTGTAAACATGCTTCTTGAACACTCCCACTGGTAAGCCTTTAGTCATTAGATTAGCTACCATAAAATCAGTTCCAATATGAACTATGTTGATCAGCCCTTTTCTGACTTCATCCCTTACACGTAAATACTTAATGTCCATTAATCTGCAAGCAATGGATCTCTTGTTGTTTCTAGAAAAGAAAATTGCAGCCTTGTTATCGCAGTATATAGTTATAGGTTTCTCAACTGAGTCTACAACCTTCAATCCCATGATGAAGTTCCTCAACCATATTGCTTGTTTGGTGGCAGTGTAACAACCAATAAATTCAGCCTCCATAGTTGAAGAAGCAATCACATTTTGCTTGGAGCTTTTCCACAAAATTGCACCAGCAGCAAGAAGAAAGACATATCCACTCGTAGACTTTCTGTCATCAACACAACCTGCCAAGTCTAAATCAGAATAAGCCACCATTTCCAAATTCTCAACTTGCTGGTATACTAGTGCAAGATTCCTTGTTCTTTTTAAGTACCTTAGTACTTTCTTAGCTGCAGTCCAGTGAGTATTCCCAGGATTAGATTGAAACTGTCCTAGAACACTAACTGCAAACCCTAGATCAGGTCTCGTGCATACTTGAGCATACATGATGCTGCCAACCAGTGATGCGTAAGGCTTGTCATTCATTCCATTTCTCTCGAGATCATTTTTAGGGCATTGGTCAGTGCTAAACTTATCACCCTTTGCAATGAGAAGCTCGCCACCTGCACATTTCTCTATGTTGAATCTCTTCATGATTCTATCAAAATAGGACTTTTGAGACAACCTCAGCATCCTTTTGGATCTGTCTCGCTCAATCTCAATGCCAAAAACGAAATGCGCCTCATCAAGATCTTTCATATCAAAACTCTCGGTTAACATGGTCTTGGTGGTGTGCAAAAGAGTCAAGTCCGAACTAGCTAAAAGAATATCATCCATATACAGTACCAAAAATATAAATTTCGTGCCACTGACCTTGAGATATATGCAGTCATAAATCTTGTTTTCTTCAAAACCAAAAGCAGAAACCACTCGATCGAATTTGATGTACCACTGCCTGGAAGATTGTTTTAAACCATAGATCGACTTGTTGAGTTTGCAGACCATTGTCTCTTTTCCTTTCTCCTCAAAACCTGGTGGTTGAACCATCACTATTTCTTCATCCAAAACTCCATTAAGAAAAGCCGATTTTACATCCATTTGATGTAATTCTAAGTTGAAATGGGCTGTTAAAGTCATGATCACCCTCAATGAGTCTTTGGATGATACTGGCGAGAAAGTTTCGTTATAGTCAATACCTTCCCTTTGTGTGAAACCTTTAGCTACAAGTCTGGCTTTGTGTCTTTCAACATTTCCCTCTGCATTTCTTTTGGTTTTGAACACCCATTTACAGCCAATGGGTTTAGCATTGCATGGAAGTGGTACCAACGTCTAGACTTGATTTTTTGCCATAGCTGCAAGTTCTTCAACCATAGCTGCATGCCATAAATCTCCTCTCAAGCTATTGATGGCTTGATTAAAGGTGAGAGGATCATCATCATCTCATATATTGTATTTTGTCTCCTGTAAGTATACAAAATCGGGTAGGATCACAGGTTTTCTTTGTCTGTTTGATTGCCTGATAGGCAACTACACTTGTTGCAATGGTTCAACAACACCCTGAGGTACATGATGCTCAGGGGTTTGAAGCTTAGGATCACAACCATGCACTGTCGATTGCATTGCTTCATAAAAGGGCATGTTGTTCACTGGTTGAACGGCGTGCAGAACTGTTGGGAGTGTGCATGAGGTTTCTTGAACCATAAGCAATGGTGCATCAGTTGCTTCAGAAGACTGATCAACGTCATTTCCAATTTCTTCAAAATCTGAGATGGTGTGTTGCACTGTTTCTTCTTCCAGATCTTCGATAAACTTTGCATTATTAGTCTCCTGAATTCTAGTATGAGAATCAGGACAGTAAAACTTAAAACCCTTGAACTTGTCCGCATATCCAATGAACTTGCAACTTACAGTTCTCGGGTCGAACTTTTTCTCGTGAGGATTATAGAACCGTGCCTCAGCTCTACATCCCCATACATGAAAATGGTTGAAACTTGGCTTTCTTCCGGTCCAAGCTTCAAAAGGTATGACTTTGAAAAACTTACTTGGAACCCTATTAAGTGTGTAATTGGCTATTTTAAGTGCTTCTCCCCACAGAAAAATTGGAAGTCTGGATCTTGAAAACATGGATCGAATCATGTCCTTTAGGGTTCTGTTCTTCCTTTCTACCACTCCATTTTGATGGGGAGTACCTGGAGTGGTATATTGAGCAATGATCCCCGAGCCTTCAAGATAAGATGCAAAAGCTCCCTTGTGTTGTCCGGTCTCTGTGAACCTGCCAAAATACTCACCACCCCTATCCGATCTCATTATTTTAATACTTTTTTCCAGTTGGTTTTCAACCTCAGTTTTGTATATCTTAAAACAGTCAATAACAGAAGATTTTTCAGATATAAGATACACATAACAATATCTAGAAAAGTCGTCAATGAATGTGACAAAGTAAGAGTTGCCACATATTGTTTTATTTGGGAAAGGGCCGCACACATCTGTATGAATTATCTCCAAAAGGTGATTGCTTCTTGTGGATCCTAACTTCCTAGTATTGGTCATTTTTCCCTTGAAACAATCAATGCAGGTTGGAAGACTTTCAAAATCGAGATTTGGAATGAGGTTTTGTTTGGTTAAAATCACAAGTCTTTCTTTGGATATATGGCCGAGTCTTTTATGCCAAAGTATGGGAGAGTTTTCATTTTGAGACAATCTTTTGGAACCAATGTGACAAACTGTGAAACATTCATGTAAATAATCACACTGCAGTTGCCACATATCAGCATGAAGTAAGGTATAACCAAGCAAGGTGTCTAATTTATTTGAATGGAAAAGTCTTACACTTTCATTGTCTCCGATCAAAGTATAACCTGACTTGACTAACTTAGAAGCTGAAATCAAATTCCTTCTCATAGAAGGTACATAGAGTACTAGACTGAGAAACAAAATAAAACCAGAAGAAAGCTTTAAAGAGACACTGCCCACTGACTCGACTGCTACCTTGCTCCCATTCCCAACAAAAACATTGTAAACTTCATTATTTCTCTCCCTTAGATTTGTGAAGCCCTGCAAGGTATTTGTAATATGGATTAAGCAACCAGTATCAAACCACCAACTAAAAGGAGGAACATAAATCAAATTTGACTCGAAACAAACATATACATTGATTACATTACCTTTCTTAACAAGCCAATTTTTAAAACCAGTGCAATCTTTCCTTAGATGACCAACTTCTTTGCAGAAATAACAAGGCTTTGGTGCTTCAGAAATGGCTTTAAACTTTTGAGATCTTTTAAGGGGGTTAGTATTTTTAAAAGAAGAAAAGTGTGAAGTTTTCTTCTGCTTACCAACAACCACAGATTGCTGATCAACTGCAACATGTTTGAGATCGTTTAAGGGGGTTAGTATTTTTAAAAGAAGAAAAGTGTGAAGTTTTCTTCTGCTTACCAGCAGCCACAGATTGCTAATCAACTGCAACATGTTTGCCCTTTGCAGTGTGGACAAGATTCACAGTCTCCACTTTATCTGTTGACTGCCTCAACTCCTCTTGTGCACACATGGAGATTAAGTCATCGATGTCCCAGGTTGCTTTCTGAGTGTTGTATGACACCTTCAGCTGACCATACTGTGCAGGTAAGGAATTTAATGCCATATGCACTAAAAACTGATTTGTGATCGGATGTTCCAGGTCCTTCAGCTTCTGTGCAATGTCTGACATCTTTAGTATGTGTTCTCTCACACTGCCAACACCATCAAACTTCATGAATGTCAGTTTTGTGAGAAATTCCCCGTTTCAGCTTTCTCAAACTCCTTGAATTTGCTTCCCACTGCATTAAAGAACTCTTTTGCACTGTCACTTTTTGGAATACCACCTTTAACACTGCTTGTCATAGCCCTCCTCATGATCATGAAAGCCATTCTGTTTGCCTTTTCCCATTGAGCAAACTTCAGTTTTTCTTCTATTGTGCTTGTAGGAGTCAAGGCTGCAGGTTTGTCTTCCCTCAAGGCTAAATCGAAGTCCATCATGCCGAGGGCTATCTCCATGTCTTCCTTCCACTTCTTATAGTTGGACCCGGTTAGTGTTTCGATATTGGAGAAGTTAAGAGAAGTCATAGCTGCATCAACCATACATGTTCAGCGTCTTATTCTCATAAGTTCTTCACTAAAAGTTCAGGGTATGAACAATTAATGGCATCAAGAGTCATATAATACCAGTCACATCTTTAGATCGAAAACTGATTATATTAGGGTTTGCACAATTGAAATACAAAATTTCACATTAACAATGCAATTTTAACACTTTTGAGCAGATAAAATTGCATCAATATTAATCTTGCATTTCACTTATACACCAATTAAACATGACTGAATATAAGAATTCTTTAGAATTATCACAAAATATATTCACCATCAGTTTAAGCGTTCTGTTCAATTTGAATAGATAAATCATGATACAAACACTTTTGAGTTGAAATTGATCATGGTTCACCAAGGATTTCCTGCTAGGTCATATAATGATAGTAACCCATTTGGTTTTAATTCTCCGAGATCTGGAGACTCATCCTTGTTTGCCTGCGATAAAACTTGCAGAACATGTATATATGTATGTGTGGGTGTATAAGTGATTATTCGTTTTTATTTAATGGAGTTTGTTCGTACTAGTTGAAAACTATATCAGATTTATGTGCGGAAGTCTTATGACAGGATCATGCACTTATTCACAATACATACTTGTGCTTCTAAGGATTCTAAACACAACAGTGGTGCTCTGATACCACATGTAAGGAGTTAAAACACTGCATGCATAGAATCACATACTCGCAACATGCACTTGTAAATATAATAGACTTACCTGAAGAGGAAGAGCTCGACATTGCTGCAATTAACCACAGAAGATCTTCTACACTCAACAGCTAATGATCCAGCTAGAATAGGGTTCGCTTAAAAAGGGATGGCGCTGTGAGTGCAGGGACCTCCCTATATATATACATCCATACTCCTTGATATTAGGCTTATTAACTGATATCTTGGATATTCCAAACAGATTAGGGTTTCGGTATAGTCCTAGTAAGTATTGAACTCTTGTCAAATCTTGATAAGGTTACGTGAATGTAGTTGCATGTTATTAGGACTCTTATTCTTAGCCAAATAGGATAAGAATTTCCTCAACCTAATAACTCATATACTGAGCTATCAGTCTGTCGAGAACAAAACTCATTCTCCTTGACACTCACATCTTACATCTACCTCCAAAACCCTAAATCCAGCTCCATCCTCGCTGTCAACCCCTTACTCCGGCTTGGGGTAGTTGAGAGCCCCTCCCTTCTCCTCCTCATTCTTCTCCGCATCCCCTCCTCCGGTCATTCATACCAACGCCTCCTCACACCTCACCTGCCTTTTTCTTTCCCTCCTGTTTTCCATTTCTCCGTTCTTCGCTACAACACCCCCCCCCCGGCCCCCTCCTCTCTCTTCCCCTTGCGCCCTTCGTCCACCGAAGTTTGGGCTACCCACCTCCGTGCGTGCGTGGTGTCTTTGCCTCTTTTCTAGGTCTTATCACCTTGATCTAGAGCTAGACCCAAGTTTTCCTCCGCCTTTGGCGTGTTGGGTCGTAGGTAGATCAGATCCAACGTTCCAGCTTGTTCCCATGGTGGCTCATGCAGTTGATCCGTCATATTTGGTCCGTTCTATGGCAGTAAAGCTTTATCTTGTCAGATCTGTAGCACTCCCACCTTATTTGCCCCGATCTACAGCTGACTCGCCTTTTGGGGCTTGTGATTATTGCGGATCCCTCTAGAAGTGGTGACATTACTGATTTAACCTTCATTGTGAAGACAAAACTGATTGGTGGTTTTGTTTCTTTCTCGGCATACATTAGTTTAGTTTTGTTGTAGTTGTTTGTGCCGTTTAGTCAGTGTTGTGGTCTTGGCTTTTGGTGATGACTCTCTGTGTTTTCCAGTATTGTCTGTCTCGTCTGCTGTTTTATTTGAGACCTCATTTGAGATTTCGAAATGATGGAAAAGTTACTACAGTGGTGAAATGATATTGGAGAATAAGATCATATCTCAAATTTGATTCAAAAATAAAATTGAAAAGTGAAACTATATAGATATAGCATATAGATAGTGATAAACCGCATTAAAGTATTAGAATTCGTTTGGATATACTTTTAAAATGACAGAAAACGATTTTAGAAAAAATGATTTTGGGTTCTAAAAACACTTTACGTGCTTTCTACAATATACATCAGTTATGTATTTCTACCAGGAAGCACTTTAAGTATTTTTTCAGAATTAACTAAAGATTGTTTCTAAAAATATTTTCACCAAAAGTGTTTTTAGTCATTTAAAAGCACATTCAAACATCATCTTAGCAAAGTCAGCAATTAGGTTTAATTATCACTATTAGGGTTGTTTTTAGTATTTAGCTTAAAGTTTTACTGTTTTCTTATTAAAAATTGTATTTTTCTGCATTATCATCATGTAGTTGTCTTGGTGATGTAGTATTCTTCATTCTTTTGAATCAATAAAAAATCAGAGTTTGCAATTGATCAGCTTTCTACTCTTCTTCCTTTAATTTCTAAGCACCTCCTGGTCGGAATTATACTTTAAGCTAAAAATATATAGCATGCTATCTATATTACAAAATAGCATTCATACACACACAATATAACGCACATAAAGTACTTTACATTTTCAACTGTCAACACAGAACCCTTTTTAAGGCTGCTAAACCTGCAGATTTCTCAAGTCTTCACTGAGCTTTCTCAGTCCTACCTCTGTGTGGCCTGCCTTTCATATATATATACTCCCCTCACTCTGTGACTGTGAGTGATCAATCAACGATATTTGCGATAGGTTATGATAAGGTATGGTCGAATAATTCAGTCCTTGTCGATTCTCCTCATTGCAACATGCCAAATAACTGAAAGCACGAACTATAAATTTGCCAAGTGTCGATATATGGACCGATCTAAAAAGAATCACAATATCATAATATGGTCATTAAAACTTTTCAACTTTTCTTTCATTGTGAATAAGATGTTGTTCATCCAAGAAACGTTAGTGGTGCTAAGAGATAGATTTATGATTTTATTTCACGAGCTCTGTCGGGAAAGTGGACGAAACATATGGAATGAAAATAACAATAAAGGGGAAACCTACGAGGAATATAATATAGGATGATAATTAAGTCTTATATATAATATAGATGTATATAATTATATGTCCTACTTATTGACAGGGCAGTATCATGCATGAAACCTGTTTTGCCTCTTCATAAGCCATGCTTTGATTCTAGGAAAGGTGACCACGAGCGCAAATCTACCTGTTCAATATCTTATTTGATATCTTAATAGGGCATGTCATTCTTATTAAATATAACATTGTCAATTATTTAGGGATTAAGGACTAAGCACTAAGGTACAGAAGAAAACTATCATTTAGTTAGCCCTGGTAGTTACAATATGCATTGCTCTTCAAATTCTTAAAACTGGAAGTTCTATGCATTTTCCTAAAGTTACCTCATTCCTTGAAGTGTAAACCACAACACAGGAAGATTTACAACATGATGACTTCTTAACCAATGGAATCTGGCTAGCACGCCATAACTGACAGAAGAATGTAGAAGACTAGCTTAGTAAGAGGATATATACGTTAACAAAGCAAGGTCCTTTCAGTACTCTTACGTTATGTTTTAACTGCGCGATACTAACTACTTACTGATCTTTCACGTAGCAGAAAAGTCTCAATCCAAGTTTTTCACCCACAATCACGTCACCTGTTAGGAGTAGTTCCTTTTGAGTTTTTGCCAAATTATGTATGTGCGTGTGTGTGTGTGTGTATATATGCTTGTACATATTTGTCATATAGTGAACTAGATTCGTTTGTGGATAGAGTTTTGTTGGTACATGAATAAAAAAGTAATGAAACGACATATCCACAACATGGAATGCCCTATTCTTCGAACACGAGAAAGTCCTAGGGGAGGGGAATTCTAAAAGCTAGTGATTCCAGATGCATAATGTATGTCCATGCTAGACAAAGATTGTCTGCACTCCCTTTTTCTATGCCCTCCTATACCCTTTTATTTTGTGTGATCACGGTTAAACCACGTTAATATTTTATATTATTTTTTTATAAAGATAATAAGACAAAAATAAATAGTAATATAAAATATTGAGGTAGTTTAACTGTGATCATACAAATAGGAGGGCATGGAAGGACATGCAAAAAGGGAGGGCACGCAACTTAAAGACACTTGACATGACAAACACCAACTCAAATGGCTCCAATAGGTACCTACACAAAGCATATCCTTTCCTAACACTTCACCTTTCGAACCCAAGAAAAGCCTAGGGAAGAGTGGTAGTGTTTGTTGAGAGTATTCAACAGCGACACACACTCCACGTTGCAAACAAGAAATAGCAAGACATGATGGGGTGTTGAGAAGTGAAAGTCTTGCATTAAGTGCGTAAAAGATCTTAAATATCTTTCACCCAATGTCCATTGTTTTGATTAGATGCTCATTCTAACATAGATTAGTATTGTAGGATCCGTCATGTGATAAATATGCTCACATTCCAACATCAATTCAAATGTACCCATTTTGTATAGTGCATAATGTACCCATTTTGTAAGGCGCATTCGCACCCATCCAAGCATCATGAGTTTTTTTTTTTTTTTTTTGGTAAACATCCAAGCATCATGCTTGATTCAACCTCACAGAATGCATTTTTGACATTGGTTCTCACTGTAAAAACAAAACAAGACCATGACCGGAGAAGTGCTAGATAAGACACCACATGCCCTACGTACTCATCACCCTCAATCTAAACACAATGAACAGAAAAGCCCATATCCTCCATAAAACAGCCTCTAAATTTAATATAATCATAGTAGTGGCCAAGCAATTGGACCATTTTTGTAGCAACTTGAATGCATCGTGCAAAAAAAGAAAAACCTCCTTAATTTGTTATGACATTTGGGATGGACCCTCCAAGCACCAAACCAAACTTGAAGCTACGTTCATATGAACCAAAAAAAAAAAAAATAGTTTAGTTTACCCTACATAATTGAGTTTCATGATCATTAGTAACCCTCAACTTTTCATGTCAAAGTCAATCCTCTTGAACGAATTGAGTGAGTTCTCTGTGCCAACATCTCATCAACATCACATCATTTTTCTTCTCTTGACAATTGAAATTTCGTTTAAAACTTTTTGTATATGCAACAATTTTTATGTGGAAAACGGCTATTATTTTAAAGGATAGTTTGTAATTCAAATAATGTGCTTTTTTTTTGTTGAATTTATTAAAAAAAAATTGATTAAATCATAAAGTCTTACTTTGTTGTCATATTGTGTGATTTACAAAATGTAGTTAAAAAAAAAAAATTCCTCAAACATTTTTCACTTTTATATTACGAAGAGTTGACTTATTTATTCACACACCCAACTGAGATGTCAACACTACCAGTAACCATCTAAAATATCTCATTGATAGTTTTTGCAAAAATATTTGCTAGTCGTTGATGTTATGATGTTTCTTGCTGGAGTTAACCTAACATTTCCCCAAGTTACCAATCAGAAACTGCCACCATTAGTTACCCCATTTGCAACAGCAATGAAATTATGAAACATATAGTATCTTTATTTCTCTTGGAATTCGATCAAGATTCTAAACATTGGTGTATAGAGGAAAGAGGGTTGTCGTTATTATATCCTCTCTATTCAATATCATTTTTTGTTATGCTGTAATTCTATCAATCTAAAAAAATAGGCAGATTTATGTAAAATTATTGTATATCTTGTAAATAAATGTTTATTTACACTTATAAAACAAAATTTAAAAAAAAAACTATACTTGTATGGATAATAAAAAAGTGAAAAAAATGAAAAAATAGAAGTAGAAGAATACACAAAGTACATCCATCCAACATGTTCAATATTTAAAAAACAGTGATCATATAATCATAATGAGGAGTATTCTTAGATTATAGATTAAATTCTTCTTGTTCATGATCCTTACATTGGATTGGACATAGACTAAATTATTTAACCTTGTTGTATCTGGTTTATTTCTTTTCTTTGTATGTATTTCCTCAAAGTGCTCCAATTCATTTCACAATTGAATGAACTTGTAGTCAATCCATCCTTTGCAAATTAGGTACACCATTTCCATAAGTATACCATCATGAAACTAAAAAAGAAACAAGCACACAATTAATTTTTTTTTTTTTTTTAAAACACCAAACCACCTAGGACCTCCTAAGCGGCTTCCTAACTCCAGATTGATTTTTCAAAATGATTTGCACTAAATCGTGGTGGGCCTTAATTGCCTACTGCCTAGGCCAATTTTTAGGACATTGAAAAAAAAATGAATGGTCACATTCTAGTGTAAAAACTTTGGGTCCGTTTAATAATCAATGTAGAACTAAAAACCAAAACAAAACTAAATTTTCAAAAACTCACATTAAAATATAAAATAAAAATAAAATAGTTATCAAACGATCTCTTAGTTGTAACCAATTTCCTATTATATTATCTCTCTTTACGTGTTCATCTTCTTACTCTACTTCTTTGATCACAGATAAACTGGTTTTATATCTTCTTTTTTTTCTTTGTGTATCTCATGATTGATACGTGAGGTGAAATATATAGAGAAAAAAAAATGAAAAAAGATGCAGAGAAAATGGGGTCCGAAGATTGTTGCAACTAAAGTTTTTCATGCAAGTTCTTCTCCCATCCACTCACTTGCAATTTGAACATTTCTCCCGGACTCTATTAAGTACTGGTTACTCATTGGCTCATCCAAGATTAGTCTTCTTCACTAAAAAAAGGCCTAATGGAGCTCAATTAATTAGCCCAACACATTTAACATGACTCTCCCTATATTATATTCTACAACTCCTTTCTTCACTTGCTTACCTTTCAATCCAACATCATGTTTCAATTTTAATGGACAAAACAGAAAAGATCACCATCAAAACATCAAGTTTGAAAAGGAATAAATATTAAAAATATAGCTAAAGGGGCATATGAACAAAATGTTAGTAAAGTTAAACTTCTATAAATTAATAGCTTTGGGACCAAAGAAATTTGTTAATTTAGCAAAGAAAAACGTTATTCACATTCATTTTTACTTTTTATACACTGTTGTTTGTTAGTCATTGGTCTTCTTTAATTCCTTTGATCCGACAATTGAAAATTGAGAGGATTGTGAGAGAATTAAAAATTAGTGTGTGGATAGCACTATCATTCGACAAAATATTAAATAAACGATAAATTAATAACTTACTAATTTATCAAGTTATTTCTTATTTTCTTAAATATTGTACAATGTATTTAGTTTCTCTTTTTATGAATTAACAATTCTATGTGTTTTTTTAACTAAGTAAAATTCATGAATCTACTTATTTATTTTTTCAAAAATAAACTATACATTGGTCAATGTACTACATTATTCCATTTTATAAACATTTAAACGAGCAAAAACTATATTTAAATAAACAAAAGCTATAGTAACACAACACTTCATACGTCAATGGTCTCTTATCTCTAAGAGCAAGTCTACCCCTAAAGACTTTGCGCCAGCACCCAGCCCATTTATCCACTCAAGTGAACAATGATAGACTCTAATGAACAGTAATAGACCAATGCATCTCCACCCCTAAAACTAAATAGCCTAGTCAATTTTATTAAAATATTATTAATTTTTATTATAAAATAATAATTTGGTTTTTTACTTTCTGACTTCTTCCCTTCTTCTTCTTCTGGAAATGGACCTCCTCTCACCACACCAACGCTCCATACACCCACCAACTACTCACCACAACAACGCTCCCCCAAAAATTGACCTCCTCCTCCTGGAAAAGAACATTCTGGGTCTCTCCGTGGCAAGAAATTCAAGCTCCCGCCTGGTCTCATACTCGTACTCGTTTTTTGGAAACTGGCTCCAGGTCGGCGACAACCTTTACCACCGTAATCCCGCCAACTTCGCCAAGAAATTCGACGACTGCTTCCTCCTTCGCATAAGGCAGCGCAACCTCCTCGTCGTCTCCTCACCGAAGCTCGCAAGGGGAAGGGGGACATGGTGTTGAATATATGGATTTATCAGGGGAAAGGGGTTGATGGGGTTCCAGGGATCGGGTTCCAGGCGTCGGATGGGGTTCCGGATGAGAGAGACGGTAGCCATGGCGTCAAATGAGCCGTCTCCTTCCTCTGTCTATTTTAGGCCGACCTGTGGACTGGCTTGGGCTGGGTGCCAGTCTATTCCACGGGCTGGAGTGAATTAGCTGAGTCTCAGCTTTTTTTTTCCACTGGGTGCCGGGCTATTCCACCTCCGGTGGAACTGCTCTAAGGTGTAAAGACAATCACAATGATGAAGGAAATGCATAAAGCATTGTACAAGTACAACAAAAACAATCCATGTAACACTCAAAAACAATTTAGGAGGAAATAAACAATGCTTAAGTCATATTTGAAGAAGGCCTCATAGTTGAATCATAAACACTATGTATTAAAAAATTATTAATTTATATATTATGTGGGACCTATATGAAGTTTTTAGGCCAATTTTTTTTTTTTTTTTGGGTAATCCATGTGGTGAGACCCTAATTTTGAACCAACTCATCAGGTGAAAAGTTGATAATCATAACCTTGTGATCAAGTTCATTAGAAGTGTCGATCCAATTAAGAATTTTCATTATTATGCTGATCAAGTTCATTAGAAGTGTCAATCCAATTAAGAATTTTCATTATAATTCTGTTACATCTCGTTAAAATGTAGGTACAAAACTGTCCTTCAATCCAATTATATATAGGGTAAATTGTAATTATGGTCGCTTAATTTTAACTCAATTGGAGCAATGGTCCATCAACGAAAAATCCATTACCATTGGTCCTTCAACTCATCAAAACGTGCAGCTATGGTCCCTCAACTAAAAATTCATTATTATTGGTCCCTCAACTTTAATTCAACTGGAGAAATGATCCATTAACTTTAACCCAATTGTAGCAATGGTCCTTCCAACATAGCTCGTTTTGACAAATGTTTTGACGTAGTTGACGAAAAGGACCATAATTACACACTTTGATGAGTTGAGGAACCCTAATTATATAAATGGTTATTTTAACATAACTTATTTTGACGAAATTGATGAAAATGACTATAGCTACACATTTTGATAAGTTGAAGGACCAATGGTAATAGATTTTTAGTTGAGGGACTATTGCTCCAATTTGATTAAAGTAGAGAGACCATTACTACAATTTACTCTTATATATATTGCGACATAGACATGTAAATTTTATTTTAATTTATTTTTTAGAACTGAAGGAAAATTTTACCCAAAATTCCCGTAACCCCATCTTCCTAGTAACGTCTACCAGCACTGGTTCTGAAGGAAGGAATTAGAATGACAGTCATGGAAGGTGTTCTTTAAAATCAACCTACTTTGCCCCTACAACCACCGTAACCCATGGCGGTGGAGAGAGCATGCGATGCCTCGAAGTCATTGCCTGAGACGGTGCCAAGAGAGAGCAATTTATTCATCTGTTGTTTTTTTTGTCAAACAAAATATTCATCTGTTTTTGAGAGAGGGATGTTAGCGGGGGGAGATGGAGAATGAAGTGGTGCGTGGCTGAGGAAATAGAGACGGAGTGGGAGCCGACGGGAGTCATCGGTGTGTGGGTTTTATTTTAACTATTTTTTTTCTCATTTTGTTAAAACTCTTTTAGTTTTTCTTTCTACTTTTAGTTTTCTGTAGAAAATAATGGGCTGTAATTTTTGCCCCTACACGTGGATGGGGTTTTTGGTAGAAATTGAGTCGGACTAAGATTAATAACTGACTTGACTACAAGTTTATGATTAACAATATTTTCATCACGTGTTTGTTCAAAATTAGGGTCTCACCGCACAGTCCACTAAAAAATATTTGGCCGATTTTTTGTAATGCTTTATCCTATAAATTTAGTGAATTGTTAATTTACTATGTAATGTCTTTAAGTTGAGACCAGCCAAAAATATTATTTAACCAAAATTATTAAATTATTGAGATTCTACGGGTATATACAAGTTTAAATTACTAAAATTACAGCACGTACAAAAATGATAAACAGAGTGAGAGGAGAAGCAAACTGCAGGTTTAAATTTAATTACACAACAATTAAACAGAAAATATACACACCCTTTCTGTATAATCATATCATACAAAAGTGAGAGAATAAGGAGACAACCCAGCTGAGCTCGAATGCTAAATCTATTCGGAAAGCTACAAGCTGGGTGTCCCAAAGCCTCCCACACTAAAATCTTCTAAATACACCCAAAACTGCATACACAAAAAATATAACAGATGAGTCTCCGGGGGCATATCAGATAGCTTCCCACAGGTAAATCTCCTCTGTAAATTTTGCTAATTTACTCCCGAGGGGCAGTAAATTTCCTCAGGCCTGCTTCTTCAAGTCCTTAGCGCTTATAAACGTTCCATGAAAACCGTACGGAACTCTCGAGGGCAGCTGAATTGTAGCTTCCACCTTCAAATCCATGGTGTTCACGATTTGCAGCTCCGACTTCCACTTCTTCTCGTCGTGAACGAAGGCCAAAATGTAACCATCGTCCTCGTCCTCCGAGTTGGGGTCCCTGGGAAGAAACAGAGGTTCGCCACCGTACTTCTCGTCACCGTAGATATGCTTCTTCACCTCACCAGTGGAGAGGTCCACCTTCGCAAAACCCGAAACTTTCGGCCACGGCTCCGCCAGGGCCAAATACGCGGACTGGGTTTTTCTCCCTAGCTTGTTCCGGTTCACCATCCCAGCTTCCAGGTTCAGATTCTCGGAGCAAATGCGGCGGCGCGTCGACTTGCCGGTTTTCAAATTGAGCCGGATTTCGGACAGAACACTCTCTAAATTCTCGTCGCATTCATTGAAAATGGAGTCCGGCGGCGTCATGCACGAGCCGATAACGACGATCTCGTCCGTCTCCGGCTCCTCCCACGCGTTCCAGAGGTGGAAGCAGAAGCAGTCGGGGCAGTCGACCCACCGGATTCCCGACGCGTCCTTGGCATTCTTGTCGAGGATCCCAAAACGAGACATCTTGTTCTTGTCGTAAATCACGGGGGACCCACCGCCGATCATCTCCTGCAGCTTGAACACCACCTGCTGGTCGGGGATTACGACGTGTCCTTCGGTAATGGCGAAGTCGTGCATCATGGTGGGCTGCTCGAGGTTGATTTCGATGTCGGGGGACTTCTCGCCGTTTGGGGAGAATTTGAAGTATTTCAAGTAAGGCCTCTGAACGACGTCGTAGCTGAGCGCGAAGAGGTCCCCCGTGGCGGGGTCAACCTTCGGGTGGGCGATCATTGTGGACTTCAGCTGCCCTTCGAAGTCGTAGCGGCCGACCGTTTTGAGGTCTCCTGTTTCGGTGATTTGGACGTGGTACGGCAAGTCGTCTTCCGACATGGCGAGAAGATGGCCGTTGTGGTAGACGAGGCCGGCGTTCGCGACGCCGATGCCGTGGGTGGGGTCCACGAGCCCGAACATCCCTCGGGCGTAGAAAAGGAGGAGGCGGGCGATGCCGGAGTGGCCGTGGAGCTCGCCAATGGCTTTGGGAAATAGGGGACGGCCGAGGTCACGTTCTTGGCTGATACGGCTGGTTTCGGTGAACCTGCAAGCGTAGCTGGCGGTTCCGTCTTTGAACTGGAGGGCATGGACCATGCCGTCGCCGTCGAAGAGATGGTGACCGGCGACCGGCTCGTGAAGTGGGTTGGCGCCGTTTCGGACGTAGACGCCTTGTATTGAGTCGGGGATTTTTCCGGTCACCGGTAGATAGTGTTCGACGGGGTGCTCCGGCACCGGAGCGAAGTTTCCGGCTATTTGGACTTTTGGGTCGGATGTTTTGGGAAGTGGGTGTTGTTTTTCCTTGGAAAGCAGAGCGCTCTCCATTGCGTCCAAAGCCATGGATGCTGCTCTCTGTAACAAGTTCCATTGTTGTGGCACTGGCTTTGAAGAAGTTGGGGACTTTTGGGTCTTATTTTCTCTTGGGATTTTAGTGGAAGTTGAAGTTGAAGGTCGTTGGTAGGTAGGGGAGTGTTTGGGAATTTGGACTAGAGAAGGTGTTTGCAGAGAGCAAGAGATGGTTTTTGATTTGAAAATTGAGGAAGAAGAGGGGGAAAATCCCAATTGATTTCTAAAGGAATTCGAAGAATTTAAAGAAGAAAGCCGGCGGTGTCTTGTAGTACTAGTAACAGGCTTAACCCGTGTACCTGTAGCTGCCGCTGTTGCCGTGGAAGGCATGGTTTTCTCACTTTTAGTAAATTACTATTAGTAGTAGCAGAGAACGGTGCCTCTTGATTGGCCTTGAAGGGCAAGTAAATTTGTTTCTGCTTTGTTCGACAGTGGGTGAGTGAGAGAGGGAGGGAGGGGAGAGAGATTGCGTATGGTTTGCTTTTGGAATGGATTTTCGGGGGGAGAGAGAGATATCAGTGCAGTGTGCAGTGAGCAACGAGCGGGACTGCGGGGTGTGTGTTGGTCGAATCGGGTGAGAGAGATGGAGGGTATATATAGGGAGGGAGAAGGAGGCAGGGAGGTCCACCTCAAACATGTAGCAAGAGACCACGTGTTGGATTTACAAGAACTGGGGACTCAATTAGGATTACCAATAAGTAACGAGGTGGTGGTGGGTGGGGGGGTCTACTTGCTTAATAACTTGACACGAACCCCTTCTTATATTATCTGTGCTTCTGTTTTCTTACGAGTTGCATATTTTTGGTTTCCTTCTTTCTTTCCTCTTTTTATACCATTATATTCCACGTGAAACTTCTTTAAATTTAGAACAAAATCACAATGTCACATTGATTACAATGCAATGTAAACAATTCGCAAATATAAACTTGAGTTGGTTGTTTATGTCATGCTTCGATACCAAGTAGGATGATTGAGACTATTGACAAACTTGAGTTGGTTTATATTGAACAGCAAAATATAAACCAATTGGGACTGCTGTTATTGAGACTATTGACAAACTTTTTTACATGCTTCGATACCAAGTAGGATGATTGAGACAACCTACTATTGAGTTTTGTGTATTTCTCAACCAATTTACTAACTTGGTGTTTAGTTTGAAAGCTGAGTATAAATCATGTGCTCAGTTTTTATAAACGCATTTTTTTTCATTTTGGACCGCAAATTTTGTGAAATTTTCTAAGAGTGAGGGGCACAACACCGCATGATATTACTAGTTTGAGTTTTATGATCCACATAGACAACAAAATTGATATGTCGTAAAATTAAAATTTACTATTTGATTAATATAGCGGCTCGGAAGTGACTCCAAGAAACTTCTACTACTTATTCATACGTAGCTTCTGCAAGTCACACTGAAGTATTTATTCGATTTGGTGGGTATAAGTTGGGTAATAGCGACATGAATTTGACAAATAGAAAAATTGCAAGAGTGAAAAGTGGTGGCATTTTGAGTTTGGCCATTGGCCCATTAGTGTAAAAATGGGACTAATGGAAATGTTGGGTTTGTTTTTGTTTTAGTTTTGGTGGGGAGGGCGGTATTGGTCCCTCCGTATGCCCATCTAACCCCCGCGTTCCTCCCTCAATCGGAGTCACCCTAAACACGTGGCGTCATTTGCTGGTCCCCTTCTTCGCCCTGAAAATCTAGGTCACATCACCAAATGCGCCCCACACGCTTACTCGCCGTATTCATCACTCACAACTATATACTAACCTTCTAAGTAAGTTCTAAAAAACACTTTTAAGGAAATACCACTTTACAAATCCACCAACTAAAAATAGTCATCTTCTCAAAGTGCGGACTTTACTACTTTCTTTTAACCAAATTACCTTCTCATTATCGATGCAATATTAATACATTATCGATCCAATATTGATAGATTATTGACATAATATTAAAAATATTTTCTTTGAAGAAGACTTGTAAAATTATATTTTGAGAGGAGGACTAATTTTTGTTGACGTGCCTATACCATTCATGCTCTCCTAAAGTCCTCATATTAAAGATTTGTGAGGATCAAATGTATATTAGTCATAAGATTATATTAGTTTAGATTCAAATGCTTAAAACATTTGACAATTTAATAAAGCAAAATAAGAAAGTGAGTTTTCTAATAGTTCATGGATTTAATTTGGTTTTGCTTTATTAGGTTGTCAAATATTTTAAACGTTTAAATCTAAACTAATATAATTTTGTAACTAATTTGCATTTCATCCTCACAGATCCTCAGAAAGAATCTTAGGAGAGTAGAACTGATACTTGTACGTAGAAGGGCTTGTAAGCCCAATTTCTAAAAACTTATTGAATTTGTGAGTGAAATCCATGGTGCAATTAAAAACTAATGTCAAGGAAAGCTATTTGCCTTTTTAATTTCAGTTTATATTGCATGCTTTGTTTATTTGTTTATTTTTCTAATGAAACTAATCAATGTGCGCTATACGTGCAATTCCAACTTCCTCGTCATACTGGAAATAATACTTCTACCATACCAAATAGTCCATGCGAGTTGGATAAACAAATATGGCCATGCGTTCCATGCATGCATGGTAGGCTACACGGCTCTACCTTGAGGTCATATATATATTCAACATTCAAAAGATATAATGTTTATCATCTTTACTTTTACTTTAATTATTTTACTTTTAATTTTCTCTTCATTCCAATAAAAAAATTGGACAAATAAGAAGAATGAGAGATGATAGTTGAAAGAGGAGAGGAAGGAAAAAGGAAGAAGATTTAGAATATGTGGGAGCACAAATGTAGACTTTGTAAAGATCAAAGAAACATTTTCTATGTGTGATTGGCATGTGAGAAAACTAATATATATACACACATGAATTCTAGAACAAAATATTTATCCTCTAAGAAAAAACTTTATATAAGTCTAATTTTTTAGTCAATATAAAAATAGTCTAATTTATTAAAATAAGCTCATTCTGTTGAGTTTGATTGTTAAATTTCTTCCTAATTATCTCTTTAATTATTTCTTTTTTTTCTTCTTCTTTTTTCTACTCTAAACCCTATTCATAGATTTAATTTTTAATTTTTATAATCAATCTATATCTAGGTTAATTGCATTTATCTACCTTTATGATAATTTTTTTTTTTGGTAATCAACATGTAACATAGATAAATGTGCTTTGCTTGCTTGTATATTATGTGACAACCCATCCTTGATTTTAAGCTTTATAAATTTAAAAATAGTGATTTTACGAAAATACCCTTAGAGGCGAGGATGTTTGACTTTCGTTGACCGTTCGAAGTCACAATTAATGTTTCCAAATTGGATTTGTAAGTTCATAAAATAAAACGTTGACTGTCACTTGAATTTGCAATTGGCAGAGATCCAACTATTGGATCGTAATGAAACTTTAGTATGATGTTCTAGAAGCATAATGTGGATCTTTGGAAGTTACGGATCGAAAATCCGAGTGCGGATCTTCCGAATTGAGTTATGTAGGATTATGGACCCTACCGCCGACTTTTGACCGACGATTGACTTTTGTTCAATGGGTTTCAAATCATTCTAGAACGTCCTTGCGGATGTGTTTTATGTAAGTTATGTGTTCTATCGATAAGAATTCTAAGACGTGTTTTGATAATTGTTCTAGGCGCCAATCATTCGTGATGCCTCGATATTCGTGCTAAGGAGTTGTAGCACGTACCTCAGGTGAGTGTGTCTTTTCCTTTTTATAGTATATATATGATTGATAGTTTCCACAAATACTTTTGAATTGATTGGGATTATTGCATCATTATGGCATACTTATATTCATATTGCCGTTGAGATATTCAGTTGTGGCATATTTATGGATTTATTGTTGGCATGCATTTGATTTCATATTTATACGTAGTATGATTTTCGGTAAACTATACTTGTTTTATGGAAAGGGGTTACAATGTTTTCAGAAAGGTTTTTATAAAAAATTATTTTCAGGCCCACTCACCCTTGTTTTTCGCCCCTCCAGGTTTTAGCAACTCAACTATCTTATCGACGAGGATTCTTGGAAAATCTCAGTATAGGTGGCTACCTTTGAGGGTATAATCCTTATTCTATCTTACTGTACTTTACTTATGCTCTGACATCACGTGTGAAATGGGTTCATTCCCGCTCATAGCGCACTCTTGTATATAGGCACTTTTAGTTTTAAATTTATTCACATTTTCCATATCACTACACTTTATGGCTTCGTCACCTTTCAGGTGTCGGCCAGTACAGCTTGAATCGGAGTCCTAGTGGACATTCCGGGTCGGGTTGTGTCATTTTACATTTTAATTAGGTTGCATATCTCGTTTATAGGTATAATGTACATTCTTATATGTATAATATACATTCATGAATTTGTTACTTGAGTTAGTATCATATGTTCTGCAGATGAATTTATATAGCATATTAATTTTTTGTTAGAAGATATTAAGTAGATTTTTAAGAATTAGAAGATGTATGAAAATAAAAAGATTTTAATTTATTTAATATTTTTAAAATTTTAAAATGAGTAGAAAAGAAATAAAGTAGAAAAAGGTAATACTAGACTTAACCGAATAGCCATGTTGGTTTTTTAATCCAAATCTAAATGTCCCTACATCTTATATATACATTATATGTATACATAATGCCTTTGTGAGGACAAGTATGAAAGTAATCCAAAAGAAGGTTGATGTGCTCAAGAAGCCGGATGTTAGGAAAAGCAAAAAGAGATATGGTAGTTTCATTACTTTAGTGAATTATGTATTTTTCTACGAAAAAATCGTGATGTGAATGTGTATTCTAACAAAACTCGTGCATATATATATATATATATATATATATATTTTTTTTTTTTTTTCATCATAATATGCTTTAAAAATGTAATATAAAAATTATATTGTCGACTGGTATTGTTATGATTAAAACTATATTATACACGTAAAAATTTGTAGAGCTGATCAAGAGATATGGCAGTTGATTAATTTAGTGAATTTTGTATTCTCTGAAAATGTATTCTTTCAGCCAAAGCAGTGGTCCATTAGTAAACATTAAATTAAGGTTTCCAGTAAGTCTAACAGAACATCATTGCATGTGAAAGAGAGAGCGCAAGACCGAAATTCGCACCTAACGAAATTGTCTACCTAAAGATGCTAAGAAGTGTACTCCATGTATGTTAAAACTTAATTATCAATTAATTAAAGGAAGTTTTAACAAAACATTTTTAGTACTGTTCACTTTTAACAAAATTATATTTTTACTTTAAAAAGTCACTCCTAGTACTATTCACTTACAACGCATTTTTTTCATTTTGATTAAAACTTAAAGTTTTCAAGCTTTTTTCATTAGTACTATTCACTTACAACACATTTTTTTTTCATTTTAATTAAAACTTAAAGTTTTCAAGCTTTTTTCATTAGTTTTCCTTTAATTAAAAGGACATCCAAATAAAAATTAACAAAAAATTACACAGGTCACAATCAAATTTAGGTTTTTTTTTTTAAAACAAAAATTCCGAACACGGAAACCTTAATGGGAATCCCATGTGTCCTCCTTATGTCGGAGATGTTCAATGAAAAATATGGTTTCCTAATCCAATTTTGCAAGTCTAAATGATGAATCTCGAACAAGATCTAGTACCTGCCGCCAGACCAAACTAATGAAGAAATAGGCCACTAAAATTCCAGGAAAGACTTTGATGGCCTTCTTTACTTTACCTAGAAAAGAAGAAAATTGGAAAAGACTTCGATGCTTTTGGACCTCCAAAGTCGGTGGTCAGATGACGGATTATAAATTTTCCACAGAGATCACAAGCACCACAATTACTTCCGACGTACATGTCAACTTTAAAACAAATACGTAAAACTTATCACGTAATGCATGACGGTAGGTTTTTAGTTTTCAAGAAGTACGTATTATGTGGGGCATTCAAAAGAGATAGATATCTTAAGTTAAAATATTGTAATTCTACACCGAAAACTTAAAAAAAATATAATACTATGTTTAAATGAATGGTTTCATTATTAATAACCGAGATCTTTAATTTGTGATGAAACTAATTACTTATTAAGTTGTGTAGGTTATTTAGCAAGAACGACGACTCCGAAATCTTAAAATCCATGTACCTATAACTTATAATACTTATATGGTCTGTACTCTTGCAACAATGCAAAAGCTACACGAGGACGAAGAAGTGCGCATAGCATTGTCCTCAATTATTCATTTAAGAAAACTTCATAGCTTTTAGTCTCATTAATTTTCTTCATCTTTCTGAGTGGGATAACCAATTAAAAATTAAGTGGATCTTCTTTGTGAGTTGTATTTCTTTGTCAAAAAACAAAATAAAACAACTAAGTTCCTTCCTCCATCACAGAATTACCAATTATTATTTCAATATTGTTGCTGCATGATAATTATGTCTGTCCATTAATTGATGTAATCGCTCAGCCATTGATTCTTCAAATGAACAGTTTTCTCAATTGATTAAGCGATCAATTCTCCCTATTAAATAAAGCATATTTGAAACTCTTTAATAATAATTCATTCATTCTCTCTCGAAGTATATTTTCCTATACAACAAGTATTATGTTATCGTTATTATTATTTTTAGTGCAAATTGTTTTCTTATTATTGCTTAGTTTCTGTTATTGCAGGTAGAGATTCCTTCTTTCATGAGTTTAGCTAACATATATAACAACATACATAGAGATATTATTAATAAACAGGGTCCCAACTTTCCAATCATAGGGTTAACCACCATTATCCTTCCTTCATGTTCTTCCACATATGAAATAACATTATTTTAAGGAGTAATTAGGTTTTCATCCTTATTTTTACTACTCTATCGATTAAAACCTTATTACTTTTCAATTTTTGATCAAGGTCCTTTGTATTAATAATATCATTAATTATTTCAATAATAAAATATTTTTTATTTCTAAATATATTCATTTAATATTAAAAATGTTACAATTAGTATATTTATATTTATAGCTAAATTTTTTATCATATATTTTTATTTTTAGTTTGTACCCATTTTTTATTTGCAACCCTTTTTTAATTTGTACCAATTTTCCTTTCAATTTTAATTTGTACCCATATATTAATTTCTTTTTGTGCCCATATTTTTTAAAGTTTTATTTGTATTGTACCCATATTTTTTTATTTATTTGTACCCATTTTTATTTTTGCTAAATGTACCCATTTTGAAGAATGTACCCATGTTTTGATACAATAATTTTTTGGTTATTTTTTATGAATGTACCCATGTTTACACACACACACACACAATAGTATATTTATATTTTAATATTTTTAATCCCAAAAATTATGTTTTTTATTTAAAATCTCATTACTATAAACAACTATAAATTTTAATTTTTAATTTAAAAAATATAGTAACGTACATAGAAATAAATTATCAATTAATTTTAGGGACTTGGATCAAAAATTGAAAACCAACAAAGTTTCAGTCAAAGATTATTCATAACTAGGGACCGCATCCAAAGTCTCCCTTATTTTAATTAGTGGGATTAGTCTCCTTAATGTCATGGATGACTCTAACACCTCGAAAAGGTGGAATATTATATAGTTTCCACGTTACAGATTAATTGATATGAGAGAGATGATCTTTTCGTCAATTGCCATCAGACCTTCGACATTCTTAAGTTGTTACGTGTCTATTGCCGACGATGATACAAAAGCTGATTGGATCATGTCTTAGTGTCTACTTATGAATATTTTTATTTTACATTAGTTATTTTCTGCTCATTTATATCTACACCACTTATTAAAAAAATACTATTTATCAACCAAAAATTATAAAAATATTATTATACCCTTTTATATATGGGCATTAAAATTAGCTAACTCTTTTGTTTATGTTATTATAGCAATGGCCTCAGAACTAAACAAATTTTACAGTTTTTTTGTTTTCTTACTCACATGTTATCAAAGCATATTTAAACTTAAAATATAAAAAAAACCTCCTAACCCCTTGTCTTCTCTCTCTTTCATATCTATATGTGTATATATGTATTTACTAAATTTACACAGATTATAACTTCGAATAAAAAAAACAAATTCTAGTCATTTATGCGACAAATCTAGATTGAGCCTCTATTCTTTTTTGGTGTCTCAAAATTACATCCAAACTTCTCTATTTTTTTCTAAGTCTTCTTCGTAGTTATTATTAAGAGACCTATTACGATAACTTTTACTGTGAAAATGTCAAATAATCGCTTTACTCATTATATCAACTTGAATAACATATTTGATATTAAATATCAATTCATATTAACTTCCAATTCTTTGTAAAAAAAATTAAAAAATTAAAAAACATAGCCGTCTAAAGCCAAGACCATAGAAAATTCTCTGCTACGGCCCCTGCTTTGACTTTGGGGCTGATGGCAATCTTCTTGACAATCGTCAATTATTCTCATTGTTCTAAAAATCTTCGCCTAACGTGCTTAGGTTCCCTTAGGCTAGGCGGTTGTTCACCACTATGATTAATTCCTACGCATTTGAAAATTAAAAAAATAGTACCTAGACTGCCTAGGTACCCACCTTGGCATCCACCTAGGTCACAACTCTCACTTAGACATACTTAACTTTCATTTTTGCATTTTAATTTTTTAAATAAATTGTAAGAGACTTGTTGAATACTTAGATGAACACATATTATATGCTTGTTCCCCATGTTTTCATTATGTTTTATACTTTATGTTCTATATGCCATTATATTTTGTAGTTTATATATCCCAATAAAATTATGTATTTGTTAAGTATAAGCAAACACTCATTTATATGATATGGAAGGCCCAACCACAGCCCAACTAACGCTTAACGTCTTTTAAAACCTTGATCATTCCTAGTCTCTGTCCTTTCCCTTTCTATTTATATTGTTTGGTGTAGATTGTCGCCACAATAGTCATCATCTTTTGGCCCACGCATATAGTAAACACATGGTTTGGATCCAGTTATCCCACTCGACATAAGGTTGAAGTTGGAAACCATGAAAGAGGCCGGATATCGTCGGGATTGTGTTTAGCCAGAATGATAGTATACGCTTACTTGATGCGGTGATATGACTCTCGGATATCCGGAGGATATGGAGTGGCGACATAATTTTATCTTTTATTTTGTTTCTATCTAATAATTTCCATGAACTATTTTGGAGCTAACTAAGTCCTTTAATTGATGTGGGGCGTGCCAACTCATCGGCCTAGCTCGGCCGAGGAGTAAAATATGTTGATGTTGCGTTGGGTGTGCTGTTGACTTCTTGATCTTGCGATTGCGGCCGAAGAAGGAACACTCTCAGCCTTCGGATTCTAGAGCCTGAAGACAAGGCTGCTAGTTCTACGAAGCTCACAAATCGCTGGTGTCGGATTCGGTCACGGTGATTATATTCGTAAGAGTATAAGCACGTCGAATCGACACCAGACTATATGGACACAAGTATTCAAAGCAAATGTACGTTTTAATCGTAAATGTGGTTCAGCCGTTAGAATGTCGAACTTTAAATCCAACTTGTGAGTATCCAATCATAAAATAACTCGGCGTTCAACACACCGAGTCTGGTGATTCATAACACCTTATTTCGCCGAGAAAGTTCGTGAGATGATTTATGCCAATAAGGATTTGAAAACCCTTCTCGACTGAGACTTGAATAGATAACCAGTCGGCCTTGACGCAGTGCTGTTTATCCAACTGAAGGTGCTTCGTGGTCGGCTGATTCTACGGCGACAGTGCTATTAATCCATATTGAAGATGTTCGCCGGTTGCCTTCTGATAGGAGCATATTTATGCGACTTAGTTAGCTTGTTCTTGTGCATTTGTGTTGTTATTTTTTAGTTAATTATGTATTTTAAGCTATTTTCGTGTGTTTGTAGGTCATAATAACAAAGTTGGCAAGAAAGTGCATTTTGGAGCATTTTAGAGCATTTTAGAGCCAAAATTGGATAGTGCAAGCATGGAGACATGAGGATGGACGTTTTTGAAGATTTGAAGGCTAGAAATCAGCATGTGTGTGTGCAAGTGTGTTGACCTACAACTCCAAACATCCATCCACTACACCCATTACATCCACTCATTACCAAACACTCATCCACTACACCCATTACATCCACTCATTACCAAACGCTACTCATTACCAAACACTCACCCACTACACCCATTACATCCACTCATTACCAAAAATCCACCCACTACACCCATTACATCCACTCATTACCAAACATCCATCAACTACACTCATTACATCCACTTATTACCACAACACTCACCCACTACACCCATTACATCCACTCATTACAACTCCATACACTCCTCTCCCTAGCCTATAAATACATCCACACTTCACCATAATTTGGGGGCCATCATCCAAAGACACTACATTTCACATCTCACAACTTCATTCACAAACACAATTTCTTTGCCGTGACCTCCATCCATTCATCTAGCCATACTACATCTCACCAATCCATACACTTTCATCTCTTAGCCGTGCAAATCCATTCCATCCATATATCCATACACATCCTAGACACTTGTGCTACAACAAGGTGGTGAAAACAAAGGTCCTTGACGTTTCAAGCTTGGAACTTTGAGTGTTTTAGGTGTACTCCGTTCTTGCTTTCAATGTCTACTTTGTTATTTTCTAATTTTGTTGCAATTATGAGTGGCTAAACCCCTATTTAGTTAGGGGGAAGTTTGAAGCCATGAACATGCTTGAGATTTGAATTGATTTCTTCCAATTGTGATTTGATAGTTGTGATTGCAATTCAATTATCTATTTTATTCATAACTAATCCATCCATCATCGTATTCCTCAAATTTGTCTTACAATCTGCCTAGTTTTATAACTTGTTTGTTTGTTTCAAATTTATCAAAACCAAAATCCCCATTTTACTTTCTTGTTTCAAAGTGTTAAATTTCGGTTTTGTTTGTGTTTTTGAGTGTTTTGATTCAAGCCAAAACACTAAATTCATCCAAAATTGTGTTAGAGTCAAATATGCCCAGTTTGTGTTTTTAGGCAGTTTTGAGTCTTTAGAATATGTTTTGAGTCCCTTGAGTCTATTCAAACGTTTTTAACTTTGTTTTTATGTTTTTGAGTAAGTTTAGAGGTTTTAGCAAGCCCTCATAATCCCCGGTTTAGAACGATCCCTACTTGCATTTATACTACAATTTGATAACAAGAGGGTTTAATTTGAGTGCTTAACTTTCATCGCATCACCTTCACAGTGCTGTTTATCCAAACTGAAGATGTGTCGGCGAAAAAGAAAATAAAAAATCTCAAGGTTGTTGAGAGGATTCACGAAGAGAGAGTTTGCACAGAGCAGTTTGTATGTTGAATTGGAGGGGCCTTGAATGATGCACTCCTCCCTTTATTTATAGTAGCAAACCTACTTATGATCGAATCAAAACTATACTCAAATTAAGACTCCTTACCCCGATCCAATCTTATCTCGGCCAGTCCTACTCCTATTAGGACTTTGAACTCAACCCCATATCAGGCCGCATTCATTCCCAAGTTTCAGCATCCTCATCCTGCCGAGACTCCTTATTGTATCAGGATTCAACTACCTCATCCTGATAGGACACGGCTGGCCCTTGAGTAAAGTTTCCGGGCCAAGAACAATTCTAAGCTCGGTCCACACTAGTATTTTGGGCCCAAACATTGCCCCCTCGCTTCTGAGGTCGTCGACTTACATTCCTTGGTCAAGCCTCGACCTTGAAGAAGCGAAACCGACCTAAAACAAACATTGACCCCTCTCGAGAAATACCACCATACGTATTTATGAGACATGATATCACGATCTCGATTCTCCCAACTGTCCTGCCACGTGTCGGTCCTTTGGTTAACCTAGCAACCTTTAATCATGACCTTCGAAAATGTGCGACAGCCGAAACATCTCTTTTACATTAAATCTGCCGTAACACGCAATCGTGCATCCTCAGACTGTGAAAACCTCGGTCTTTTCGCCTGGATTGTCTGAATATCCACAATGATTAGCAACTTTCCCGCTCGATTCTATCCCCAATTTTGAAAATCAAACACTTAACCTTCCTTCCAAAATGCCTTTAAATACTTGAATCCTTTCCATTCGTACTTTACGCTTTCCAAAACCCTTGAAACCTTTTTACCATTTTGCTTTCAAAATCCTAGAAAACCCCAAGCTCTTAACCCATAAATCCTCGAGTCTTCATCAATGGCCTTCTTCATCTCCCAGCTTTTCGACGAATGTAACAAGTGCAATGACTTCATCGACCGGAGCGCCGTTAAGACTCTACGCTTCGAGAGTGATTTAAACGCCACTCATCAAATCCTGGGACCACTTTTCAAGGATGCAGTGCCATCGTCCATCACCAACCTCTTCAAAGACCACTGCCTGACACCCTTGCTATAAGGGCTTGATTGGTCGAAGTGGTGCCTGACGAAGCCTCAAGGAGCCTAGCCTTTGACCAACGCAATCTGGCGGCATGGGTCGAACAGATGGAAAAATTCTTCGGCAAAGAATGGAAGACTTTTGGCATCCATGACGCCATTAAACTTTCGACCATGGAGATTGCCATGGATAAATAACTCTTTATGGCAGCTCAGAGCTTCTGGTGCTTGGCTACCAACACCATGATCCTTCCCTTCGACTCTACCAGCCCCACCATCCTTGACATCTGAGCTATCCTTGGGACTTCTCCCTCTGGCAACCCAGTAGATGCTGCCTTTTTTGGGTACCTGTCAAATCTCGACCTTAAAGCGCAATTCGACAAACAGGTCATCGAGACGCTGAGCCAAGAAGGTCAAGAGCCTTCAAAAGAAAAAGTTCAGAAGTTCCACAAGAACTTCTTTAACTACAACACCCTCATCCTCCATTTTGCTGGCCAAGGGGAGGCAAGTCTGTATAAGGGAAAGCATGGAGCCTTCTTATTTTACTGGTACAAGTTTATCTGTTATACCATGGTCGAAAATATGCAGTGGCTGAAACCCTAGCCAGTGGTCACTTCCTGGCGCTCAGTTCAGCTATTTTCACCAACCTCCTGCGCTGTCTGGCCGAAACAATTATCAATAAGATCGACTCGCACCAGAACAGACCTATCTGGGTATTCCAACTCTGGCTGCATGTCTATTTTTCCACACTTAGGCCAAAGATCCCCAACTTTCAGTCTACTACAGTGCTCGACCTTTAGCGGCACCTCCTCATATGGCCAAAGAAGTCTTCAAATACTTCTTCGGCCTAGGTGTTCTCTGAGATGACAAAATTTTGATTTGTCGTCGTCAAGAGTACCCTTTTTCCATCAGGCTTCCAACATCAACATGGAGTGAAAGTGAAGATGCTGGTCTTCATCAAAATTGGGGGTTGTTCGTTGAGCGAGCTGGGAAGTTTACCACCCCACTTTGCTGCCTGACATCTTAGCTACCTCTAAGGTTGCCCGGTGGCTTTTCTTACTCCCCGCTCTTTTCTAAGTCGATGACGCCTCTCTAGTTCCTCAGATAGAGAGTGCAGAGATACCAAGAAAAAGTTTTAGGAACAGTGCAAAAAATTTCATCTCCGACCAACTGTTCCTGAATCTCGTAGCATTGACACCTTCAGTGACTGGTGGGAAGGATATGCTCCTGACTTTTTTGGCGCTTCGGTCGAAGACGTGATCAAAAAAAATTTTGGCCACCGACCCAAAAAAACTCATGCTCCTCAATCCAAAAAGACGACCCAAGATATATGGCTATCTCTACCTTTATTCTTCAAACACTTACTCGATTTTACTAACTTGATTTTGCTTTCTCAGGTGGTTGAGTATTGAAGCAAGTAGACGTGATCGCCGCGGCTGCGGCCAGGAAAAAGTTGCTCTCTTCCTCCAAGAAAACTAAAATTGACGCGCAAACCCAGCTGAGCAAACGGCCACGCCAGGAAACCGAGACAACAGGTGAAGGTCTTCGTCCCACAAAACACTTTAAGAAATTGGTGAAGAAAGGATAACGGGAGATTTAAGTTATCTCCAGCCAGACCACAGGAGCGACCACTCCTAGTGCCTCTCATTCTGCTCCCGTTGTCCAGGCATCGACGGAGAAGTGGCCAACTCCAACTAACCCAGCACCCCAAATTCAACTCGTCTCTGATGTTGAGGCTGTGGTTGAACGAGTTGCTGCACTGCTAGTCGAAAAGCCTGCAACTCCAGGGTAGACCGTTGCACCCGTCTTGAATGAGGTAACCCCTTCGGTCAGGAAAAGTTTCCATAAAAATCCAAAACAATCAGCGATCATCTTGGAAGAGGTATGATTATGTTGTTGGTCACTTCCTTCTTTTATTAAATTCAAAAGTATTAATAGCTTTTTATTTTAGGATGACGAGAACGACAAGATTCCGTTGGCGAGTCACCCTCGACTAACCAAACCTCCTTCCATTGAGCCTCCCCCTGTGGTTGAGACGACTGACTAGGTCGATTCTCCTGCAGCCGATCATGGAAAAAGGCCTCATGTTGAGCCTGAAATAAATATTACATGTCAGGTTTTTGTAAGACTCGAATACTTTCTCTTGTTAACTTTGCTATAACGAGTCTAAACCGAGAAAAATATTACATGTCAGGTGCCCAATTATTCATTTCACCAAAAATTTTATGTGCCAAAGGGTGTTATCTATATTTCCTGGCCATTTTAGTGGCCGTCAAACGTAGATAACCTTTATCAGCCGCCTGAATTGAAAAGCAGTCTAAAACACTAGGCTCGGCCATTAAGCTTTCTAGGTTCGAGCAATGAACCAGGAGACATGGCCGAAGTCTCATCTCGGCAGGTCTAAAAACAAATTCTCTCTACTATATTCTTTTATGATTTTCCTTTTGCCTAAATTCTTTTTATGTGCAGCCTTCATGGGAAGTCGAGTTTGATGTTCTTTTTTTGAATACTTCGAGAGTGGCCGACCCTTCGGCAGCTACAACTGGGTTCTTCGTATCAACGGTCGAATCAAATACTCTTGTTAGGCAGCATGAGCTCTTATTTTTCTCAGCTTTACAAGTTCTCGAATGCCAGGGCCTCGACTCAGTGGGTGCATGTCTAAACAATCTCGCAGTTGATGGTCAATTGAGCACTGAAGCTATCACTCGAGCGTTTTCTACCCTAGAATGAACACTAAAATACTTCAGTATTTTCGAGAAAGCTCTTCGGGCTAAAAACGACTTGAAAGCTACAACGGTTGTTCGAAAAGCTCTTCGTCCAAAGGTCGAAGTTTTGAAGGTGAAAAAAGAAACACTGGCCGACCTTGACCGTTAAATTGCCGAACTCCAAAATGAAAGGTCGGTAGTTGCTTCTGAGCTTGCAAAGGATTTTGAGTTGAGCGGCAAATCTTGCTTAACCGAATACACGGCTAGCATGAAGCGGGTCAAACAACTGAGGTCACCATAGGCGATGTGAGGTGGTTGGAGTTGAAGGCTGTTCTTGAATCTCTCATTCCTTCATCACCCTAGAATTATTTAGTTGTAAACTGACCGACCAACTCTGTTTGTACACCCTTTTGCAAACTTAATAAAATGAACTTTTATTCCCGCACCTCCCATATGACTGGATAATATTTCTTTAAAAACTTCCCATTGATTGGCAACTTGTGAATTACACCAGTTTGATCCCTAAGATTGTATGCCCCATTGCTGAGAACTTTATGAATAACGAATGGCTATTCCCAATTCGGCGACCACTTGCCGAACCTGGGGCATTTAATTCCTATAGGTAGTATGGTTTGCTAAACCAACTCTTCTTCGTCAAACGTTTTTTGTCTAACTCGTTGATTATAAGCTCGCTCGGCGATCTTCTTTTGTGCCACTAATAAGTTATAAGCATCAAGCCGAGCTTCTTATAAATCTTCTAACTTTTATCTCATGGTCCGACTGTACTCGGTACTGAACAAACTACTTTGTTCGATTACTCGCAACGAGTTTATACTTAGCTCGACTGGGAACATTGCTTCGTGTCCATAAGTCAATGCGTATGAAGTCGTTCCATTGGCTGGCCAGATGGAAGTTCGATAGGTCCATAATGCTTCGTTTAGTTTTAGATGCCACATACCAGGCCTTTCTCTCACCATTTTTTCAAGAATACCAATCAAAACCTTATTACTTGCTTCGACCTACCCGTTTGCCTGCGGGTAATATGGTGTAGACTGCTCAAGTCGAATTTTCAAATTCGCCGTATACCCCTTAAACATGTCGGATGTGAAGATTGTACCATTATCTGTTATGATTGTTTCTGGTACGCCGAATCTAGTCACGATGTTTTCTTCTACGAAATTACAAACTTCTTTAGACGTTAACTCGACATATGACTTCGCTTTAACCCATTTGGTGAAGTAGTCCGTCGCAACAAGTATCCATGCATGCTTTGCAGACCCGGAAGATGGCATAATTTTGTCGATTAAATCTATCTCCCATCCTTTGAACGACCATGGTTTAGTGACCGAATGTAGTGAATTTGGCACTGTACATATCCTCGTGCGAACTCAATACAATCCTTCAGTATACTTGGCCAGAAATAGCCATGTCGGCAAAACAACCATCGCATCTTTCAACCTGACTGATGAGCCCCGTAAATTCCTTCATGAACTTCTGCAATTGCTTGGGCAACCTCTTGCAGTCCGAGGTATAACAATAATAAACTATCCTCACCTTTTCGGTATAATTTATTTTGGTAAAATACGTAGTTTGTGGCATAGACCCTTGTCCGTCAGTCGTGTTTTTCGTTGTGGTTATCAATATATCGCATAATCGCCCTTCTCCAATGTCTGGTAATGCCTCGACAACACAAACCTCAATAGTGTCCTTCCGTTCTAACAATGAATGTAAGGACATGACTCATGTACGGATCACGCAATTGCATTCAAGAACTTGCTGATTAATCAAGGCCTAGTGTGCTTGTCGTGACACAGGTATTTCTAGGCCTAATTTGCCCCCTAGGAGTTGTGCTATGGAGGCTATTTGAGCAAATTCGTCAGCATCGGTGTTATAAACTCGTGAAATGTGTTTGAAAGCACTCAGGCAAATAGCTAGCAACCATGTGGTAGGGTGTTAGAGTACAACTCATGCAACGAAAAGTCCCATTGAGTTGATTAATTACAAGTTCGGAGTTACCAAGAACAAGGACACAAGTCGCCCGCAAATTGTGTAATACATCGAGGTCGATGACAAGGGCTTCGTATTCGGCCTGATTATTCGTACAATCGAAATCGAGCTTGAGAGAAAAATACTAGCGGTTATGAGTAGGGGATTGAATAACAATCCTAACGCCAGCTGAGACTGAAGTACTAAAACCATCAAAGTACATCGTCCAGTAATTATCACGTGTTTCTACCATGTCGATTTCAATATCATTGCTCCCGAACTCGTACGGAGAAGGGTGTTGGGCTAAGAAATCGGCCAACGCTTGGCCTTTGACAGCTTTCTGGGGCACATATGGCAAGCTGAACTTAGAGAGGGCCATCATCCACTTGCCGATTTGACCCTTTACGATCGGCCGAGTGAGTATGCAACAAATGACATCGGTCTGGGCAATGACTTGAGTGACTGACAAGAGCATGTAATGTCTGAGTTTTGATGCAACGAAAAACAGGGTGAGACAAAGCTTGTCGACAACAGAGTAATTAATCTCTGGTGGGTTGAGATTTTGGTTAAGGTAAAAAATGGCATGTTCTCGCCATGCGTCATTGTCTTGTGCAAGAAGGCATCTAATGGATTCTTCGACCGCCGAGATATATAGCTTAAGAGGTTTGCTATGTCGTGGTGGGACGAGGACGGGTGGAGTTATTAGGAAGACCTTGATCTGTATAAATGCCTCTTGGTGTTTTGCACGCCATTCGAAGTTGTTAGAGTCTTTAAGTTTCAAAAGTGTGGAGAAGGCTTTCATTTTCCCGATCAAATTAGCAATAAATCGACAGAGAAAGTTAATATTGCCGAGCAACGATTGTAGTTGTTTCTTAGTCGTTGGGGATGAAGCGTTGATGATTGCATGAGCCTTATTGTCGTCTAACTCAATACAACGATGATGTACGAGGAATCCTAAAAAATTACCAGCTGATACGCCAAAAGCACATTTGGCGGGATTCATCTTAAGATTGTGCCAGTGCATATGCAGGAAAGCCCGACAAGGTCATTTAAATGTGTCTACCGACGTTCTGATTTGATTATAACATCGTCGATGTAGACTTCGACGATGGTACCAATCAAATCATGGAAAATAGTGTTCATGGCTCGTTGGTAATTGGCACCGGCATTCTTAAGGCCGAATGGCATGACGACCCATTCGTATATGTCGAGTGCCCCAGGATAACGAAAAACGGTTTTATGGAATCAGCTTTGGCGATGAAAATTTGGTTATAACCAGCATGTCCATCCATAAAGGATAAGATCTCGTGGTTTGCCGCTGTGTCGATTAACAAATCTGAAATTGGCATTGGATACTCGTCTTTAGGCATTGCCAAGTTCAAATTTCGAAAATCAATATAGATGCGCAGGGCACCACTTTTCTTTAAAACAGGGATGATGTTCACCAGCCATTCGACACATTGAGTTGTTCGAATAAACCCAGCTTTTAAAAGTCGAACGAGTTCGTCTTTTATGCCGAGTTGTACTTCGATCGAGAATTGTCGAGGTGGTTGGCGGACTGGTTTACACCTAGGTTTGATATGCAATTCATGTTCAACTAGTGTGCGATCTAGACCAGACATCTCATGGTAACTCCAAGAAAAACAATCCTTAAATTCTTTAAGCAAATTACAAAGCTTAATTTTTACATGTTGGGGGTAACAAAGCAATAATGAACAAAGGCCGTGGCTCTTCGGCCGTTCCAACATTTATTTCCTCTAATGGATCTTTAACTTGAGGTTGACTATCCTCGAGCTTGGCCGGTGCAACCTGAACTTTGTCTAGTGATAGTATGAGGTCGTTGTCTCATTCGGCAAAAAATTCGACTAAGTTGACGCTCGAATTTGGGTGTTTGGAAATAGCGTACCAGCGGGCCAGCAATCGTTCCATGGTAGATGAAACTACAGCTCAACGTCTGTTATGTCTTTCTTTAGGCATCAATGTCGGCGATCAGATCGGCCAACCCAAGTCTCACCGAATCTTGATGGACAGTCTCGGCGCCTACCTCAATTGCTTTCTGGACCAAAATTTGGGTCGGTTGCCCTTCCTCGTTCAAACCCTGTAGGGTAATATAACCAACATAGTCATCGTAATACCGTGCCTGAATCATATTGGCTTCGAACGGCTGACTATTGGCCGGATGAACCACAACTGATTTTCCGTCCCAAAAGATGAGAACTTGATATAAAGAAGAGGGAATGCAATTCGTTTGATGAATCCAATCCCAACCAAGCAATGCATTATACTCGGTCTTAGAGTCGACGATAAAAAATGCAATCATGTGATTGCGACCTGCAATGTTTAGCTCTAAAAGAAGCAATTCTTTGGTTTGGGATTTGTCATCGACGAAGATGCTCATGGTTATTCCTGATGGGATGAGTTCGTCGTTGGATCGTCGTAATGCTTTCATGACGGATATGGGCATGATATTGACCATCGCCCCACAATCGATGAAAATTTTAGAGATTAGATATCCTTCAATGTGAGCCGTGACATACAACGACTTTGAATGTTGAAGATTAACCGAGGATGAGCAGGGAAACAATATGGCCAAAGGTGTTTTAAGTTTGTCGTCGTTATTTACTTGCCCATCTTCGACGGTGGCAACGAAATCGACTTGGTGTGCAGTTGGCTAAAATTCAGCACGTAGAACATAAACCATGATGATTTCCATGTTATCGATGACTGAAGGGCTCATCGAATCTTGGTCGTCGTCTTTCGTGTTATCGATGACTACAGCATCGTGCGTTAGAGCATCATTAGCCTGATCATCGTGTGCCTCAATAGGTACTTGCTCTTGTGATATGTAACCTGACTTTGCTTTCTTCTGACTGTTGTCCTCGAGCCCGTTTGTTTCTGGTGTCTGACTTTGCCCCTGCAGTGCTTTACAGGCTCGTTCTTCATAGGCGATCCAGGCGTCCTTTGTGTCTATGTAGGCGTCCAGACGTGCCACCCGATCTTTTTCATTGGCCGTAAGACCGAAGAGAGATACGACCGAGAAGACTTCGAAGTGGTGTTGTAAGTATTGAAGGTCTTCAACAGAAAAAGGAAGCTCGACCATATCAATGTCCATGTATGGATCGACCTCGAAGCCAAGGACCCTAGCTTCTCATATGTGCTGGAACCTAACCTTCATTGCTGGATCAGTGATTTTTTGGATAATCTGTTCAACATCAGGACAAGTTAGTGCCAAAGTCGAGAGCTTCTTGACACGCCTTGGGTAGCCGTACAAATCGTTGGCAGAATATTTCTTATGAAACTCTTTCATGTACTCCAAGGATTCACCAATGAATGAAAGGTATAGATTTCGTTGAACTTTTATTAATGACTCTTACGGGGGTAATGGGGGGAGTTTACTTTCGGCGTCTTTCCCAAACTGCTTGAAATGAACTTTCATCTCCCCAGGCCGAATGAGGAGTTTGATGCGCTTTTCAGACTCTTCAATGGTGGTTTCGAAGTCTCGATCGGTTCCCTTTCACCATTGTAATTCAGTTATGATTATTGGGATTTCTCGATCATCTTCGCTTCTTATCGCTTCTTTCGGCTGCCATTTAGTAGCCGAAACGGTCTGGGCTGCCTGTCGTCCAGCCATGCAATCTATCCGCTGGCGTCGACATTTTTAAGATTTGGATAGTGCAGTATACATGCTAGTGGAAGAGTTGTAATTGTACCAACGTTGGTTGCGTGGCTAAAGCAGCTTAAAGGTTTTTTTATTCATCGATGAACTTGAGTTGCTGGAATTACGTGAGTAATAATCCTTGTTATAATACGGCGCGTCAAAATCAAGACGTCGTCTGGCCGAGGTAGAGCCATTAGTCTGTTTCTGAGGGCCGAGCCTATCAAACACTTTCTGGCGCTGGCCTCCGCCAAGCTCATTTGGAGGTGTCGTCGCAGCCTTAGATGGTTGTCACACGTGCCTTACAATTGTTGCACAAAACCATCGGCCCATCAGTTTCTTCTGCACTAGAGTCTGCAATAGATTCGACTACAGCCGGTCCCGAAAACTCAATGGGCAGTTCATTGGAAAATAGATCAATTTTGAGTCGTGGCCGAGAGTTTTGCATTGGGACGTGTTGTATTAGGATAAACTCGGCTTTCTTTTTCCTTTTGCTCTTAGCCAAATAGGCTTCTACCATGCCAACTGTTGCTGAAGGGAATGGATCAACGTCGATCGCCATTTTTTTTCAGGAAACTTTAGCTTGCCTTTATTAATCCAGCTTTGAATATCATCACGGAACACGACGCAGTTGTTCGTGGTATGTTTAGTCGAGTTATGGTAAATGCAATATGTTTTTCCTTTAAGCTCTTTGGCCTTGGGAATGTTATGTCCTGGCCGAAGTTTGATAATCTTTGATAACAACAACTCGTCGAAAATTGCATCAGCTTAGTGATATCAAAAGTGTAAACTTTTGATGTTTTCGCCGTCTCTTCAGTGGTCGAGCGGGTTTTGGCATCCTTGGAATTAATTTGAGTCAATGCCATGCAGACATATGGTTTATCTATTACTACGCATCCACCCTAACGTATTGGGAATCTTCGTCTTCAACCGATATGTAGTTGACCGTGGGATTTTTGTAAATCGTTCCTCGGGATGGGGACTTCGAGATCTTTTCCTTTCGGAGCAAATAATCATATTGCTCGACATGTTGGGCTAATTCGTACATATCTCGGAAGTTTGCCCCTAGGAATTTCTTTTTGTACTCCACGTCTAGCCCATTCAGAGCAAGCCTAACAAATTCAACTTCAGGTAGAGGTACTCAGCACCAATTCCTGGTCGATTTAAACCTTGTAAGATAGTTCATTGGTGACTCATCAAATGCTTGAGCCATCCTAGCTAATGAAGAAACTGACATTTCCATCCCTGGCCAATAGAATTGTTCGTGAAATTTCTCGACCAACTTCTCCTAACTTTGGATGGAATTAGGTGGAAGGTTGATATACCATGCGAATGTTGAGCCCGTCAACGAAAAGTTGAATAGTCGCAATTTATGGAAATCATTATTGACTCTGCATTGTGCAGTGAACCAAGCCACATGTTCTAACGAGGACAAGGACGATTCTCCAGCAAAAAGGTTGAAATCTGGGATCTTGAAGCCTTTAGGATATTTGAATTTTTCCACATAAACTAGATATGGATGGATGAATTTCGGGAACTTCGACCCCTTTTTCATAGCCGAATCGATCTTCCTTTGGACCTCGATCATAGTGACGGATACTACTTCCACTATCTGGTTAGATTCATCTGACCTACTGCTTAATCCTTTTTTTTTTCCAAGTCAATTGTTTTGAGCTGAGTAAATCTTATTTCGGCCTGTAGCGGATTACTTTTGAGTGGAAATTGTCAAGACTGATCAGCAGGTCCCCCTGTGAAGACTCTGTTAACTAATAATTCGAGTAATTGGGTATGTGTCTCACCATTACTTCGTATTACCTCGATTAAACTGTTCATTTTTTTTATAACTGTCTGTTCAACCTATCGAGATTGCTCGTCAAGTCGTCTTCGAATAAACAACTTAGTTTGAGGGTCAAAGCCTTCACCACCGTTTTCGTCACAGTCCTCCACTATTCCTTCAATGAAAACACCTGCGGTTCGGTTAGGTTCTTCTGTGTTTCGAGGCTGGGTACTGAGACAAACTTTCTTTTCTCAGTGTGTCACACTTACAACCTCAAGGGTCACAGGAACAAGAAGATTTCGTGCATGTGACACTTCTTGTCCAGAACTCTGAATTGGCAGATCGGTCGTTGACTTTCCCATGATTGTTTTCTTTTTAATCGATCGTGTCTCGATGGTCATGAACTTCGTAGTTTTAACACTTGGTCCCACTGGGCGTGCCAAAATGTTGACCCTAAAAACTACCATGCCTACGTGGCGCGCAGGCCGAGTAACTAGTGAGCTAACTACGTCCTTCGGTTGATGCGGGGCATGCTAACTCGTCGGCCGAGCTCGGTCGAGGAGTAAAATATGTTGATGTTGCGTTGGGTGGCTACTGACTTCTCGATCTTGCGATTGTGGCAGAGGAATGAACACTCTTGGCCTTCGGATTTTAGAGCCTGAAGACAAGGCTGCTAGTTCTACAAAGCTCACAAATCGTTAGCGTCGGATTCAGTCATAGTGATTATATTCGTAAGTGTATAAGCACGTCGAATCGACACCAGACTATATGGACACAAGTATTCAAAGAAGATGTACATTTTAATCGTAAATGTGGTTTGGCCGTCAAAATGTTGAACTCTAAATCCAACTTGTGAGTATCGAATCATAAAATAACTCGGCGTTCAACGCACCAAGTCTGGTGATTCGTAACACCTTACTTTGCCAAGAAGGTTCGTGAGATGATATCTGCCAATAAGGATTTGAAAACCTGTCTCGACCGAGACTTGGATAGATAACCAGTCAGCCTTGACGCAATGCTGTTTATCCAAACTGAAGGTGCTTCGTGGTCGGCTGATTCTACGGCGACAGTGCTATTTATCCTAACTGAAGATGTTCACCGGTTGCCTTCACAGTGTTGTTTATCCAAACTGAAGATGTGTCGACGAAAAAGAAAATAAAAAATCTCAAGGTTGTTGAGAGGATTCACACAAAGCGAGAGTTTGCGCAGGGCAGTTTGTGTGTTGAATTGGAGGGGCCTTGAATGATGCACTCCTCCCTCTATTTATAGTAACAAACCTGCTTCTGATCGAATCAAAACTATACTCAGATTAAGACTCCTTACCCCGATCCAATCTTATCTCGGCCAGTCCTATTCCTATTAGGACTTTGAACTCAACCCCTTATCAGGCCACATTCATTCCCAAGTTTCAGCATCCTCATCCTTCCGAGACTCATTATTGTATCAGGATTCAAGTACCCTATCCTGATAAGACACAGTTGGCCCATGAGCAAAGCTTCCGGGCCGAGAATAATTCTAAACTCGGCCCAAACTAGTATTTTGGGCCCAAACAGAGAGTTTGCTAGTTTGATTGCTCTTTATAGGAGAGTTGCTTGATTTTAATTTCCGTTTTGGTGTGCTACGTCTTTTGGATCTATGTGTGAAGGTTGAAGCTGTTTGATTTACTAGATCTACTTTACTTGGTGTTTTGAGATTGTGGCGATGATAGGTCATGTGATTGACCCATGGGCATCGTACTCCATGTCCCAATATTTGATGTAAGATTTTGGTCCCACATGATCTTCGTGTAACACGAGGTTTAACGGTTTTATTGATTTATGTAATCTTGTGGTTTCCAATGAACTCGGACAAGTGTTTGAACTCAACTACTTACTTTACGATTAATGATGTTTTATTGTAATATATTTAGATATAATTTGCAAGACCCCTTGAGGGCCGAGTTATTCGTGATATGTATTTGTAATGCCCTTTCTTAAATGAATGGAAATATCATACTTTTTATAAAATAAAATAAAATCAATTTATATTAAATATCAAGTTGGGCGTAGGTTTTAAGAAAAAATACCATATTTAAGAAAAATACGTAAACCAATCAAATATTTTAGGACAAGCTACACATTTTGAGCCTATCACTAACATGGGAAAAATACTATAGTAAAGAGTTTTTGCTTTTGAATTGATGTAATAATGACTTTAGCTGCGGATTTAGGCATGTTTAGTAGGCCGAAATGAAAAAAGATATTCTTGATATACAAAAGTGTGTTTTCGTAGTGCTCACAAATGGGCGGTATTGACGATAAAAAATGCTCTCTTAGGTTATAGAAGTTGAATGTTCAATTCAATTCAGTTTTCATGAAAAATGTAGAGATATCACGTTTGGTAAATCATACTGAACTGTAGTATATATATTATTAAATGGCATGTTGAACTATTGTTAATTTCACTTACTTAAAATAAGATCGGTTTATTTTGTTTAATTACTTTATGATACATTCTGGAGTTATATTGGTCCGAGCACACATGCGTGCAATGGTCAATTCACAACCTTCAATAAGCAACAGAAAATAAAGAACAGAATCATTTATGTTGAAACCATTGGCAGTTGGCAGTCACTATTGGCAGTTGAAAATATTAGCTGATGAAACCATCGGTTATTGATGAATGCCCACATAAGTTTTGTTTGTCAACACCCACACGAATATGATGAAGACTTTGGAAACAAAGATGTTACATTTTCAGTCATGAGTTGTAGGTTTCAAACCTTAAGAATTTGTACGTATAGATTCGCTCTATAAATAGAGCACTCAACTGATGTTAAAACATACAGAGAGAATACATCAGAAAGAAGGAAAGTTCAATAAGATCATCTATTCCTCCCTCTTTAATTTGCCATCCTCTTGTGTTTTAATTACAGTGTGATATTTTACGTCTGCTTCGCATCTATCTAAAAGGTTATCTCATAACTTTGATATATTTATAACAATTTAGTATATATAACTGTATATAGAAGAATACATCCCACCAATTCAATTTTATACTCAAGTAACTCAACTACTATGCGTTATATGAATATTTATCTGTGATTTAGTGGTTTTATATGGCACAACAACTTAAGGTTATGATATTTGATTTCTTTCTTCAGATGTTTGAATTTAATTAATGAGTTGCTTGCAGAGCACATAATGAAGATGGGTGATGATGTGGATATGAAACCTACATTTTGTGTTAGCCAAAATCAGGAGAAAATTGTGATTATATATTCATTAATTATGTGTGTGTATAATTTCTATTTTAGGCTCGTGACCCGCGAGAAGTGGAAGATTCATATAACATGCTTATAAATTAGTACTCTATTTAAAATGGTAGCTTCTTGAACTTAATCGTTCGTTGCTTGCGGCTGTAAGCCTATAACAATAACATGGAGTGAATCGTGCAAGATTTAAAAAAGAATGGGAATCAAGCAAGACAAGGAAACCAAGAGCTTAATTATCATTTGCTACCGGCTCAAGCACATGATCAAGCATATCTATTAAGAATGGTAAGCTAATTATTAATTAATAATAACAGAAAATCCCCCTGATTAGATACTACTCTAGACCAATCAGCTCATGATCATTCATAGATGAAATTAGTTATTATTAAAAAGAATGGAATATTTAATTAATTGGAAGCTAATCATAGACGCTTCAGATCAACGGATACAGCATGGTCAATGATGTTGTGCATGCTACCATACAACCAGTGTGAATGTATATATTTACTATTTAGCTTGTTCAATTAAGATATGGTTTCACACATGCAAAGGACCGTGGTCGATCATTTGTATCATCACTCCCTTCATCATCTTCCACGTGTGCACATGGTGCCACATGGTTAACTTTGATCATTTTGTTATCCCACGTAGTTGATCATTTTCAATTATTTGACAAATTAGGGTATACAAACTAATTAAAGACGCAAAGCCATGCAATATCCTCAAATTTTGATTCGTCTACTAGGTCATTTTATTCAATATTGAGCTATCCACACATCACTTTTTATCTTCCACACACTTCTCTTATTTTTTGCCGTCGGATTGACATCGAATGAATTGGAAAAAATCAAATGACTGACATTAATAAGGATCTGTGAAACGTCAAAATGAGTGTGTGGATAGTATCACCCTTTATTTATATTTAATAAAACCATACTAAAGAGAGGAGGAGGGAGATTGTTAGCATACAATTAGGCCATTTCCAACCGATGGGTCCAGAGGGCCAGAGGGCCGAAAATAGCCCGAAAACCGACTCCAACCGAGGGCTACGCCAGATGGCTGTGGAATCTGAGAGGGCCCCACGAAATCAGAAAGGGCTGGAGGGCTGGCTAGAAAATCATCTATCATGTCAGTTATAACCGACATGAATTCGTAAAAAGAAATTTGAATCCAACGGCTAGCTGGCGCCAGTTACCGTTGGATTCAAAAAAAAAAAATTCTTTTTGTTTTTTTAGGTTTTTTGGGCCTTTTAAAAAAAATGTTATTTTTTCCTATAAATACCTAAACCATTCATTCATCATTCCTCAAAATTTTTCACCATTCCTACACCATTTCAATTCTCATATTTTCTTTCCTCTTTCAAAAATCTATCCTTCAATTTTTTCAATAATTTTCAAATGGCCTCATCTGCAATGAAAGGTAGGGCTTGGATCCGAAAAGAAGATGAAGCCCTTTGCAAGGCTTATAGATGGCTGTCGGAAGATAGTGTGAAGAGGAATTGTCAAACAAATGACGGTGTTTGGACTTGTGTGTCCAAAAAATATTTAGAGTTCTATGAAGGCACCACTCCAGTGAATATTCGAAACCACGAGAGTTGTTCTTCAAGATGGAAGAAACATCTTCAGCTAAGTTTGAACAAATTGCATCAAGCATTGTTAGCAGCTGCAAGTAGACATGAAAGCGGCGCTAATTACTACGACGAAGTAAGTGTTTTCACAATTTATTTTAAATATTTAATTATATTACATTTAATTTCATAAATTAATTTCCTTTAATTTTTTTCTAGGTACGCCAAACGGAGGAATTGTATATGGAGAACAGCTCGAAACCCTTTCAGTTTCACAGTTGTTGGGAAATTTGTAAAGGGTGGGTGTTATTTGAAGATCCACCACAGAGAGCTCCTACGCCGGTGTTCGGAATTGCATCCTCAGCTGTAGATATGGATGAAGATGGATCTCCAACCATTCAACAAACAAGGGTAGAAAATCCATCTTCGGGTGAAGGTTCCATACCTAGGGCTATGGGACAAAACAAGACGCGAAGGTTGAAAGGAAAAGGGCAAGGCAAATGATGATTACGCCGCTCAACATGAAGTGGCAGCCTCATTACGATTATTGGCGGAGCAAAATGCCCTTGAGGCGGAAGAAAGGAAGTGTAGGCATGAAGAACGGGCCAAACAAATACAAGAAAAGATTGATGATAAGAATATGGAAAGGAACACTTCGAATTACACTCCAATGAGTAAGGCTTATTTTGATAGGAAAAAAAAAAGAAATTATGAGCCGACGGTAGTTGTTTACCTCTGACTATACTCCTACGATGGCGGATGATGAAGATGATGTTGATTATGGATATTAAATTTAAGTTGTTGTAGTTTTTAAATTTAATTTGTCGTTTTTTATATTTTAGTTGTAGCTTTTAAATATAAGTTGTAGTTTTTAAATTTAAGTTGATGTAGTTTTTAATTTAAATAATAAATTATGTTTAGCCATATGACCCTCGGTTGGAGACGGTTTTTTGTAACAGGGTTAAAACGAGCCATTTGGCCCTTTGGCCCTCGGTTGGAGACGGAGGCAATTATAGACATGTACTGTTTATTAAAATATTAATATCTTGCAGGATCTTGAAGGGCCAGAGGGCTAAAACGAGCCATCTGACCAACCATCGGTTGGAGATGGCCTTATGTATGGTAGATCTTACCCCACACATGACAACTTAACTAATACACGCGAAGTGTAATTGCAATATGACAGAATTAGTTAGGTTTATCCTTATCCTTGTCTTCATATTAATTAACCAAGCTTAACTTGCCTTTATTTATGTAGTTAAGCCCAATTTGTGAAATGTACCAATCACGATTCATTCGTGAAATATCATGAACTCTTTGCTTTACTCCTCTTTCGCTCTCGAATAATAAGCTAGGGTTTATAATAACATAATTTTGTCAAACTCAAACATAGAATTTTGTCAAAAAGTAAATTGATTGACCCTTACTTTATCCTCCCAATTAATAAGTTAACCATTTTATAATTATATCCGATAAGACTTTAAAAGTAAGATTAGGTTTTAATCTGTATACTTGTGTAACTGGTGATGCCTAAAAACAAGGTAAGTATGGGATTTGGATCATCTTCAATGCACTATTCAATAATCATTTTGTTAAACTTAATACTTCTTGCCCTTTATTTTTGTTATGCATGCATGTCGCGATCTATTACAAACTGCAACACCGCACATTCTTTTTTATGATCCAAAATGTTATGGGGTTTAGGAATTGCAACAGGTTTTCGAGGTCAAAATTAAACGTTTTAAACTACTTATCGACCTATATAAACCCCTTGTACGTGCAACGCCACAGATTAGAAGTCTGAAATTAACCTCATGAGAAGGGGATCATACTGCCAACACCATGGCAAGTCATGTCCAATGATAGGCAACAAGAAATGACCATGCCGTGCAATCAACATGAACTAATAACAACAAAAATTGTAACCAAGGGGCAGATATTTTAAGTTTTTTATTTAAAGGTAGCTTTATGCTATGGTAGAAGCTTTATGTCTTCAAGTTGTCAATTCTTTCTAAATATCTACTAAGATAGGATGGATACTTGGTGTATCCTCTGGTAGTAAGAACATATCCCATAAATAATTAAGAGAAGGAACCCTTGTTCAAGTGACTTTACCAGAAAAAACTGCCAACTGCCATAATAAACTATCTAGAAAATAAAGAACATTGTACCTATATCTATTATTGGATGGATTAGTGCTTAAGTTTGTAATTAATCTAATCCATGATGAGACTTTCTATGCCTATATTGGACAAGAGAAAACAGTTTCATTAAAGTTTGGAAATCTAAAGGACAGAAATTCGATAACGAAGAATTTGTTTTTAGTTGTCATTTTTGTGTTAGAAATAGAAGGAAAATTTATGGAAGACATGAGGGATATAAAAGAATAGAGGAAGGATGGTGGAAGAGAAATGTAGAAAATGTATAAGGAGAGATATATATATATATATATATATATATATATATATATATATATATATAGAGAGAGAGAGAGAGAGAGAGAGAGAGAGAGAGAGAAAATAAAACCTACAAATGAAAAACTATGGTTATATTAACTTGAAAGATTTTGTTTTCATTTATAGTCCGTTTTTCAACTTTCACCCTTTTCATATCTCAATCCACCACATATTTCCTTATATCTCAAGCATAAGAAAATAAAAAGAAAGAACTAATAATGAAATGGTTATCAAACTATTCTTAATTGTCAAAGAATAAAATTACTTGTATCATCCTTTCAACAAAAAAAAAAAAAAAAAAAACTTGTATGGTTGTATCATATTTACTAATTGTGCAAGATAATGCATACACTTGTTTTTTCTTTTGGCATGGTATCATTAAACAATGATAACATTCTTTAAAAATGCATTAAATAAAAGGAAAAAAAAGTAAAGCAAGTGGAAATTTGTACAGAATCAATGCAAACAAAAATCCCATTTCCTCTACCTATTCATCTTGTGTAACTCTGATATCCAAATTCTTTTAGGAACTCAATTTTCGCATGGTGAAGAAGTTTTTTTTTCTTCATATTTTTATGAACATTTTAAAGAATTTAAAGGAATAAAAGATAATAAATTAAACAATTAACCCAAGTGCAGAGTATCTTAATTCCAGTCCATGAATCAAATCACACTTTTTGCAAAACTATGCAGGACTCAATTGGTCCCAATACGTTTCGATGTGGGTAGAAGAACAATTGAAATTCCATGTTCTTTACGTGCACGTCAAGTGTAAAAAAAATTGAAATTCCATTTTCTTGCAAAATGAAATGAATAATATATCATGCAGCAAATTAAAAACATACATGTTGACACCAAAAATAAGAAATAAAAAAATACATGATTGCTGCTACGATAAGATCAGAACCAATAATGCCAACTTGTTTAAGCATGAAGTGACAATGGACTATCTGGAACATGCATTCCCATTACATATTTAAAGAGTCCAACGTGGAAAATCATATTTACAATCACATCTATATTTATATATTTATATATTTACATATAGTTGGTGACATGTCACATGTTCTAAGCTTAGTCAGCACCAAAATCTAAAGGTCGCTTGGAGCATCTGCCGATCACTGAACTTCCCCTACCTCCACTTGCAAAAATCTCTCTAACAGAAAATGCCACAGAGAGAGAGAGAGAGAGAGAGAGAGAGATCTAGCACAGTGAAAGCATCTAAGAGTTAGGGTTTAAGTAGTTCTTCATAAAGTTCGATGCACCAATGAAAAAAAGGAAAACTAATGAAAAAGACTTGAAAACTTTGAGTTTTAATGATAAGGACAAAATAAAGGGTAAAGGAATAGTATCAGGATTGACTTTTTAGTGTAAAAATGTGGTTTTTTTTGTTAAAGTGAATAGCACCGAGAGCTTTTCATTAAAGTTCCCATAAAAAAAATACTTTCAACAGAATTGCTCATGGTAAAATGTGTCCAACATATTACGCATACTCTGAAATAAACCCTATTTGATCAGGATAAATCACCTACATCTCCTTGACAAAGATATGTAAGTGCAAAATTTGTATAAAAATTCTACTGTGCCGGGTTTTTAACATTTAGATCTTAATTTTTTATATTCTTAAATAAGGATCCGTAGATAAGAAATTTAAAATATCACAAACTCTGAAACACCATAAAAAAAATCTCAAGTTTGTAATAATGCAGTGTTATAACTACAACTGCAATACCAACAACAACAAAAATGAATGGGAGTCTGAGAGAGGAGGAACTATGTTATATATTCCCACATAATTGGGGGTAGAAAGATTGAAAGAGGACAATAATGGAAAAAGCATGAAGCATATGAATAATAAAAGCAGGGTGTTTACTACGGGCCAAATGGGCTATGATAGTGGATCCTTTTACGTGTCAGATTCCTGTCTGTGGGCCCACATTTCTTTGACCCATGGAGTTTGGGTTGGGGGTGACTCTCCACAAGGACAGGCTGAGGATAAGAACCGAATTGTCCTACACTTGGGACATGTTTGGGAAGCGTCAAATCACTTCAAATGGTGTGCCCGAGCCAATGTATCAAATAATTGTCTGTCACTGTGTTTCCAAGAATAACTAGAATTCTCTCTCTTTTTCTTTTCATTATTTTTCATCTCTTCATTTCATATTCTTTATTTTTTCTTTCTCTTTTTATAAAAAATTAATATAAGTTGTTGACTTGATTTAACTATAATCGTTCAAATAGGAGGAGAAGAGAGACGAGGGGAAAAAAAAAAATCCTATTCCTTCCTAGAAACCCTACTGTCCCACAGTACGTTGCCAAACAATCCTTTAGTTTCCTTCTTTATTTTATGAACAAGAATTTAGAAGGCTAGGCATATTTTAGAATGATTCTTTAGATTTTAGAATCAAAACCTCTAATTTCAGGGTTTATTTTAATGTCGCAAAATATTTTCAACTTTAAAATTGGGCAATCAACATCTTTTGCTGTTAAAGTAATGTCAATAATTCATCGAAAACATGAAATTATTTATTAACTTAACCAAAATTCCTATTATTTTTTTGCAGCCGATAGTTTGGCAAGTTTTAGTCGTGCTCCAGATTTAGGAAATCTTTACATTAACGGTTTTATTTATTTATTTATTATTTATTTATATTCATAGTTTTATTCTTGAGGATCATCTTAACGTGTCCAACTTTCGAATCCTAAACTATTTCTTGCTTTGTTTTGTTTGGGCTTCAAGGGTTTTCACCAAAAAAAATATATTGTTATAAATATGTAACAGTTAGAGAGAGATAACCTTTACAGGAGCGAAACAGGTGTAAAGTATCACACTGTAATTATAGCACAAGAGGATAACAAATAAAGGACGGAGGAATAGATGATATTATTAATCTTTCTTTCTTGCTGTATATTCTCTCTATATATTTTGAAAGCATACGGAGTGCTTTATTTATAGAGCAATTCCGAACTAGTGCATTAACTGCACTTTGAAATTTACATCGCCCTTTTTGACAATACAATCTCTTGCATTTCCAAATTCACTTTCACTTTGCATGGGCATTGAAAATGTGTGTGTGGGCATTCACAACAATGCCAACATTGTCAAAATTGCCAATGTTTTCAATACTCCCCCTTGGATGCCCACATATCAACATTAGTTGCCTCGTTAAAACCCTGCTTGGAAAAACCCAGTTGGAAAAAACCATAGCGAAAGAAAAAGAGTATAACTTTACTTGGATTGTTGATATAGTGTTAAGTATGCTTATGTTGCCTCGTTAAAACCTTGATAGGAAAAACCCAGTGGGAAAAATCATAATCGAAGGAAAAATAGTACAACATGCATGAATTATGGATGCTCCTCCTGATATGTATCTCCCCTTGATTCCACATTCTCCAAATTTAGCTGTTTGGTAAGTCGACGTAATCCGATACTTTGCACTAACTTCTGAAACGTGCATTTTGGTAGAGATTTGGTGAACAAATTTGCCAGAGTTTCATTAGAACGGATTCGTCTGACTTCAATAACTTTAGCCTTCTGGAGCTTATGTGCATTGAAAAACTTTGGAGATATGTGTTTAGTCTTATCGCCATTGATGAATCCTTCCTTCATTTGGGCAACACAAGCTGCATTATCTTCATGAATGACAGTTGAAGTGTCTGTCTTTGAAGGTAGACCACATGAATTTCGAATATGATGAATCATTGATCTTAACCAAGAACATTCACGACTTGCTTCATGTTAAGCAAGTATTTCTGAATGATTTGAAGATGTAGCAACTAATGTTTGCTTTGTTGAGCGCCATGAGATTGTTGTATCTCCATTCTTGAACACATCTAGTTTGTGAGAGGGCTTTATCCAGATCAGAGAGAAAACCAGCATCTGCATATCCAACAAGGACTTGGTCATTTGTGGAGTTCTTTGAGTAGAAAAGACCTATGTCTGTTGTCCCACGAAGGTATCGCAATACATCTTTGACACTCTTCCAATGACAAATTGTTGGAGCAGAGCTATACCTTGCTAACAAGTTGACTGAAAAAGCTATATTTGGTCTAGTACATTGTGCTAAATACAACAAAGCACCTATTACACTCAGATATGATACTTCTGGACCAAGGACCAGTTCATCATCTTCTTTTGGACAAAATGGATCTTTCTTAATGTCCAGAGAACGAACAACCATTGGCATATTGAGTGGATAAGCTTTGTCCTTGCCAAATCGCTTCAGAATTTTTTCAATATAAGCTGGTTGGTGGACCAAAATTCCACTAGCACAATGCTCGATCTACAGGCTAAGACAAAATTTCATTTTTCCAAGGTCTTTCATTTCAAATTCGTTTTTCAGATATTCAACAGTTTTATGTAACTCTTCAGGAGTTCCAACTAGGTTCATATCATTGACATATACTGCCACTATAGCAAATCCAGAGTTGGATTTCTTAATGAACACACAAGGGCAAATGACATTGTTGATATACCCTTCTTTGATCAAATACTCACTGAGACGATTATACCACATTCGCCCAAATTGTTTTAGCCCATACAATGATCGCTTTAATTTGATTGAGAGCATACCTCATGATTTGTTAGCTGTTTCAGGCGACTTAAGTCCTTCTGGGACTTTCATATATATGTCAGTATCTAATTCTCCATATAAATACGTAGTGATGACATCCATAAGTCGCATGTCAAGCTTTTATGAAACTACTAAACTTATTAAGTAATGGAACGTAATTGCGTCAATTACAGGAAAGTATGTCTCCTCATAATCAATTCTAGGTCTTTGCGAAAAGCCTTGTGCAACGAGTCGTGATTTATATCTTGCAATCTCGTTTTTCTCATTGTGTTTCCTAGTGAATACCCATTTGTAACTCACGGGGTTTACACCAGGCGGGGTTTGGACTACTGGTCCAAAAAACATTTCGCCTTTCCAAGGAATTTAATTCTGCCTAGATTGCATCTTTCCACTTAGGCCAATCTTGTCTCTGTTTACATTCATCAACAAAGCGGGGCTCAATATCATCACTTAATATGATTTCAATGGCTACTGCGAATGCAAACATATTGTCAATGATTATTTCATTCTGATCCCACAATTCACTAATACATGCATAATTTATGGAGATTTCTTTGCTTTCATGTACTGCTGTCTCTTCAGGGACATGTGTCTCATCAAGGACATTTTCTTCTTTTGGAAGTCCATAATCATGAATTGTGGATTTGTCATTCATTCTCTCTTCCTGAATGATTTCATTTGGATTCAGCTGTGCCCTTGTCTTTCTCTTTCGATGGGCTGAATCTTTTGAACCTGGTGGTCTACCACGCTTCAGGCCTGCACCAGATGAATCATTCGCTGCCACTTTATTTTGTCCAACAGGGACATCAATTCTTGCAAGTGCATTTGCAACTGGTATATGTGATTTTGTCACTTTCATATCATCATTAAATGCATCTGGCATTTGATTGGCAATGCTTTGAAGATGAACGATTCTTTTCATTTCATTTTCACATTGAGTGCTACGTGGATCAAAATGAGACAAAGTGGGAACAACCCATGTCAGCTTTTTCGTTCTTTTGGAACAGTCTTTTCTCCCCCTAACGACGAGAAGATTGTCTCATCCAAGTGACAATCAGCAAAACGAGCTGTAAACATATCACCTGTCAAGGGTTCCAAATATCTAATGATAGATGGTGAATCAAAACCCACATAAATTCCCAGTCTACGGTAAGGTCCCATTTTAGTGCGTTGTGGGGGTGCAATAGGCACATAAACAGCACAACCAAAAACTCGTAAATATGAAATGTTTGGCTGATGCCCAAACACGAGTTGTATTGAGGAGTATTGGTGGTTGGCTATAGGTGTCAATCGAACCAATGATGCAGCATGTAAGATGGCATGTCCCCATGCAGAAACTGACAATTTTGTTTTCATAAGCAGAGTCGAGCTATTAACTAAAGCTGCTTGATCAATGCTTTTGCTAGATCATTTTAAGTATGGACATGAGGAACGAAGTGTTCAACATCGATGCCCAATGTTATGCAGTAATCATCAAAGGTTTAAGACGTAAATTCACCAACGTTATCAAGTCGAATTGACTTAATGGGATAATCTGGGAACTGTGCTCGTAACTTAGTTATCTGAGCAAGAAGTCTCGCAAAAGCTACATTTCGAGTAGACAAGAGACAAACATGTGACCATCTGGTAGATGCATCAACCAAAACCATAAAATATCTAAATGGTCCACAAGATGGTTGAATAGGTCCACAAATATCCCTTTGGATTCTTTACAGAAATGATGGGGATTAAGCATCATCTTTTAGTTGTGATGGTCTTATTACCAACTTCCCTTGAGAACAAGCTTTGCAAGGGTTATCATTTGTGATATCAATGTCCCTACTCAATAATGGATGTCCATTAGAGTTAGTAATGATTCTACGCATCATGGTAGATCCTGAGTGACCCAGACGGTCATGCCAAAACATGTAAACTTTTGAATCAATGAACTTCTGGTTCATGACAGTATGTGATTCAACTGTCTTTATGTATGTATAATACAATCCACTCGACAAACCATGCAACTTCTCCGGTATCATTGGAGGTAATGTATAGACACTCCACATTTTCTGCACTTTTCGTTTCAATGTGGTATCCATTTAAACGTATGTCTTTGAAACTCAACAAATTTCGAGTAGATTGAGTAGCGTGCAATGCATTTTGTATGGACAATATTGTTCTATTTGATAACATAATATGGGCTTTCCCTGAGCTTTCAATCACATCTGATTGGCCTGATATTGTTGTTACCTTTACTTTTGTAAACATCAAGCTTGAGAAATACTTTCGATCTCGAAGTATTGTATGCGTTGTTGCGCAGTCTGTAAGACAAATGTCTCCGTCATTTCTCATGTTTTGAGAATGACCATAGTTTTTATCCATGCTCTCTAAGTAAGGGAATCAGAGTTAGAAGCAAGTTATAACAGGAAATTTACATGCCACTTTTATTGAATCTGAAATGCTAGTTTTAAACTATAAGTTCAACATAATAAAAGTACATAAACATAAACGATTCAGTCAGACCGGTATACTTCATTCCCCCTTTCCATAATGAAGTCTGAAACATTTAGGTGGGTTGTGTTCAACTGTCCTGATAAGTCACACACTTGATTAGGTATATCCATTGGTTTAGCCTGGTCGAGAAAATTAGTCTCGACACCCTTTTCCTTGAGGGAGGCTTGATACAGATCCACCAGATGTTTTGGGGTACGACAAGTACGCACCCAATGCCTATTGCCACCACACCTATGGCAGGCTCCTTCAGAGTTCCTAGAAGCATTGTTCATGTGAGCTTTGCCTTTGTGATGATTCATATATTTGAAGCTCGGGCCTGAATTATGCCTTGGAACCTGGTTGTGAAACTGACCACCATGGTTCTTGCCTTTCCTATTCCATCGACCTCGCTTGTGGCCACGTCTTCGTTTATGATTATCACCACCAGAAGATGTGACGTTCATTTCGAGGGAAGCAACATTCACTTATGGGAATGGTGCAGATCCAGTAGGTCGAGAATGATGATTTTTCATCAGGAGCTCATTGTTCTGTTCAGCTACCAGGAACATAGATATCAGTTGGTTGTATTTAGTGTAGCCTCGTGCTCTATACTACTGCTGCATGAGCACATTAGATGCATGAAATATGCTGAAAGTCTTTTCCAGCAAATCTTCCTCAGTAATGGTATCCCCATAGAGCTTCATCTGAAAGTTAATTTTGAACAACGCAGAATTGTACTCAACTACTGACTTGAAATCCTGGATCCTTAGGTGAGTCCACTCGTATGGATCTCTTGGAAGAATCACCATTGTCTAGTGATTGTATCTGTTTCTCAATGCATTCCAAAGAGTTAATGGATCTTCAATCGTTAAGTACTCGCTCTTTAGTGCCTCATCAAGATGGCGACGAATAAAAATCATGGCATTCGCCCAATCTTGAGAGGATGAGCTGCTTTCTTCCCTGATGGTATCTCCAAGATTCCCTGCTTCCAGATGGATCTTGGTATCCAGTACCCAAGTAAGGTAATTTTTCCTGGTAATGTCCAGGGTAGCATATTCAAGCTTTGCCAAGTTCACCATTTTCTTTTCTGAAAGAAAAATGAGATGTGTAAGAACTTGTAATAATATGTATTCCTGGAGGAATATAGTGTTAGAACTTCTGGCTCGAGATTTTCAGGGTGAATGAGAAGGGCGATTGTACCGCACCATTCTCATTGAAATAATGTAACATAGAATGTGCGATTATTCCACACCACTCAAGTAGCAAGGAAAATTTAAATACGCATAGCAGCGTGGGCGATTATACCGCACCACCTAAAATTGCAATGAAATTAAATAGCAAGCAAATTAAATATGTAGGGTAGGACGGGTGATTATACCGCTCCACCTAAAATTTGCAATAAAATTAAATCTGTAGTCCAAGATAGGTGATGATACCACACCATCTTTGATCGCAATAAGATTAAGTTTGCAATTCAAGATGGGCGATTGTACCGCAACATCTTGGATTGCAGTAAAAATAAATATTGGGTTAGTAATCAATATCAATACCAAACAAGAAATCAAAGATGTATGTAACCGTTAGGTTGAGAACTAGAAGCAGGCATGGAGCAAACAATTTGTCGTGAGGGGTATATCACGCAGTTGAGGCAGAGGAAGAAGATGAACAGTAAAAACCTTAGAGCAAACATTTTTTTTTCGTTCGGCGAAGAGAAATGATTTTCATTCGGCGAAGAGGAATGAGAAATAGTTATATTTAGAGACTCGTGCAGATAACGTGTTATAAATATGTAACAGTTAGAGAGAGATAACCTTTACTGGAGCGAAGTAGGTGTAAAGTATTACACTGTAATTATAGCACAAAAGGATAACAAATAAAGGACGGAGGAATATATGATATTATTGATCTTTCTTTCTGTATATTCTCTCTATATATTTTGAAAGCAAACGGAGTGGTCTATTTATAGAGCAACTCCGAACTAATGCATTAACTGCACTTTGAAATTTACATCACTCCTTTTGACAATACAATCTCATGGATTTCCAAATTCACTTTCATGTTGCATGGGCATTGAAAATGTGTGTGTGGGCATTCATAACAATGCCAACTTGTCAAAATTGCCAATGTTTTCAACATATATAAAATTATTCAAACTCAGTGCATTTATAAGGTTATTTCTTGGAGCAATCAAATTTATGGACAGTTATTTTCTGAAGTCTTACTTAAGGTCTCATCTGTATATGCATGAGAACATTCTGTTGTCCCAGGTGGCAAGATTAGGTACTGCAAATCTTCCATATATCATGGGATTTTGGGATGGTTGCCTTAACGACTTCAAATTAGGTGGGAGGCCCCTAGCTTGGGAGTAGGTGGTGAGGTTTCACAAGAAAATGTGTTTTTAATCATTTTACGGTAGTATTAGTTTTTATTAGATTGCTTAAGGGAAGGGATCCCCATTTTTTGAAAAAAATGGGGATTAGGTGTGGGGCCCACTCCACATCGAATTTCAACGATCCGAACCGTCTATTTTGTTAGTCTCGATTCATAGATCATCCTTGCAAAATATTAGCTAAATCGGAAATGTTTAAGACATCTAATTGGGTTCAAGGAAATGAACGAATACTTTGTTATATAAGAAAAAATGAAATTTGATCTTGATAATTAAATAGGCAAACGGTTTCAAATTGAATTGAATTTTTGCAAGGATGATCTATGAATCGAGACTAACAAAATAGACGGTTCGGATCGTTGAAATTCGATGTGGAGTGGGCCCCACACCTAATCCCCATTTTTTGAAAAAAATGAGGATCCCTCCCCTTAAGCAATCTGTTAGTTTTATATAGTTTACAAAGAACAAAGTGGACCGTCTGCATCTCCCCCACCCCCCACCCCCCAAAAAAAAAACCCCCCAAAAAAAAAAAAAAGGAAAGAAAGCTATTAAGTACACTCTGAAAAATAAATCTGGATTTGAAGTAATTCTGTACAACCACACCACAACGATGTCCAGAAAAAGGAAAACAAATGTGATGCATGGCTTCACAACCAAAAAGCGAACGTACCACAAATATTAAACAAAAACAAGAAGATAAAAAACGAACGAAAGAAAAGAAGAATGTTAAAAAAAAAAGCCAGGAAAAGTCACTATCGGAAACTTTTTACTTCTTGTTAGCTTGTTGGTTGTCTAAGAATATCCCGGTGATGCCATTTTAATCAAGCACAGGATTCAGACACTCGTACTCGATGTCTTGTGCCATCATCATCTTAATCCACAAAAACACAATGTTTGATTATGGAAACTAATCTGCAACAATTGTTCCTATAAAAATATAAATAGCTTTTTTTTTTCCTTTTATAAAAATGTCTATTTAACATGTCACTGTCAGTTGGGAGTGTTCATCCACCTTACAAATTATTGTAACATTCTTTAACATTTTTGACGTGGGACGACAAAGTTTCACATCTTAAGATGTCATCTTACATGTAGCGAAGCCTACACACAAACTATTTAACTAAGTGACATGAAGCATGTGTAGCCGTTGATGTGGTTGCAAATTCTTGTCCTAGCGGATGACCACAAAACCTGCAAAAATGATAACATGAAAGATCAATTGACTAACACCGGTGGTGTTTGCCAAATGAACTTTGATGCCTAAGACAATCTCAAGAGGAAATGTCAAATTTTAAAGTGAAATTTAAATTTGAAGGCTTATGTAGCATTTTGATTTTTTTATATTTTGTTTTCATGCGATATGTCAAATTTAAACTATTATTTATTGTATTATTGTATTATTTATAATTGTAATAAGTATTTTGGAACAATGAATAATAATAAAAATAGTAAAAAAACATTTACTAATTACTAAAAATTAGATTTGAAGCTGCTGTCAAATTTAACAGCAACCACTTTTGATGTCAATCCACATCATGCCACGTAAGAATTGACATTTCGGTTGGAAAACACTAAAGTTGTCTTTTTAGCTGTTATTACTGATGTGGACTTTTTAACTTTTCCTTTGGAGATGCTCACAGATACAGAAAAAAAGGTTCTCTATTGATTCAAACGTTGTACCTATGAGATAGAGATAGGGAAAGAGGGAAAAACCAAAGATTTCACATATTACTTTTGATCGAAAAATCAAACTGATTTATTTCGTACCTTTTGCTCAATGATAATATGGGTTCAACTCTATGTATTCCTCTATCCGTAGAGTATATTGAATGTACAAAAATGGCTATAAGTTATTCGTATTAACACCTACTCTAGAAGGAATATTTTTATGCGGTCTCTTTATGTTCAAAAAAGCAAGATTTTTTAGATACAAGAAGGACAAATCTTATATATATATATTTTTTTTTTTCAAGACTTACTTGGATCATAACACAGATATCTATTTAGTAAAATATGGTATAATATGCGCTTTCTTCAGGCATAAGCTCTTATGTATATGTGTAATCCCATTGAATTTCATTCAGAGGAGAAACCTTATAAAGATTGTATTGATTATTATAAAATATACAGGAAGTTAGAGAGAGTGTGAGAAAAACTGAAAGTTTTGCAGAGGATTCTAAATTTAGTTCTCGATTACCTGTTTTCTTGAATGACGGCTATATATATGGGAGTTCGGGGATGAGTGTGGCTAGGGATGATGTTTCTATTACCAGAACTCTTCAGTGGAATAGTAGAGATGATGTTTCTATTACCAGAACTCAATGAAGAATAAGAGAGTTGATGTTTCAATTGGCCAAAAATCATGTATGAGAGGACGGTCGCAAATAAAATTAACAAAGGGAAAAAAAATTCTTTTACTGGACTAGCTATTAGCTTTTTTATTTTAATGAAAATAGTTTTACCGCCAAACTTTCGCAGATGGAGGGAAAAACACAAAAACTCAATTGCGACTGACCTCTGTAGTCTTTAGTTTTCGGGCCGGTTGCAATCTCTATTGATATATCCACTCTCTTTCCTCCCTTGTTTCTCTTACCTTCTAACTATCTCCTGCTTTGACTAATAGTAGAGAGCCTTCAGTTGCGGTTATGTCTTACTACTTAACATAGGATTTTAGAGCGACAGTATTTGTTCAACTATGAGGTTGTGATTTTTGTGGTTCTTGTAGTTTGTGCGTTTGCAAGGGACTATGAGGATGAAGTTTGACAATTTTTCGAGGTGACTAATAGCTATGTTGCTTTGGCAAAGATTGCAAGAAAACAAAGGGTGGTGCGGTCTTTGCTCGTGGTGCCTTTAAGGTACCGTTTGGTACGTGAAACGGGACGGAACAGAATGGAACGAAACATTCTGTTCCACATTTAGTGCACCTAAAATGAGTGGAACGCGCTGTTCCATATGACGAATTTTGGGTGAATTTTCATTCCGCCTCACCCCCCTGGAATGACTCGTTGCAAATCCGTGGAACACAAAATTATAACCTCTATGTTTCCTTCTTCTTCCTTCTTGTATCCATCCGAGGGCATCTTTGCTCCCTCTCCATTCTATCCCGTCCTATCCCGTTCGGTCTGCATACCAAACGATATTAAGGACGGTTTTCCAGCTTGTAAGGTTTCGTCCTCGCCAATGTTACCTTCCCAGTTGGATGTCAGCCATGTGGTTGATAAATTATATTGTTATTTCTAATGCATTTGTAATTGTGAAATTTTGGTATTTTTAGGCATATGTGGCATTTTTTTTTTTGTTTTAGAGATTTTCATGTGATTTTTCCTAGATTAAGTATACTCTAAGGCCCACATTAGGTGTATATGTGCTATATAAATTCGGGGCAGTTCCGTGGAAATAATTTTTTTACACAATTTCCTAAACACGTTTTCTAGGTCCATTTTGTAATATATTTTTATAATTTGAACCATCTATATTTGAGCACATCATTCATAGATCATCCTTACAAAAAAATTGACAAATCCAAAACTATTGAGACATTCATTTGTATTGAAGGAAATGGATGAATACGGTTCAACAAAGAAACACTAAATTTAATCCAACGGTCATATGGTTTTGAATTTGGGTGATTTTTGGTACGATCTTGAGAGAAAACCTAAAATATGGACAAATTGGATCATTGAATTACATTACTAAATAAGTCCTACAAAAATGCATGTAAAAAATAATGCCATGAATCGACCCCTATAAATTCAGGATTATTCTTAACAAAATATTCTTTTGACCTTAAAAAAAAATGGACTACTGTTCTCCACTACTAAAAAAAAAATCTCATATGATCTGTACAAATCTTTGAAAAACACATGATAGATACAAAATCTAGAAAAACATGTTCAATGTGTTGCCGATGTAGAAATCCTTCTGTCAATAATTAAAATTTGCACTAAAGAATAGTGTAAAATAGCGGTTGGTTCATGCACCAACATTTATATTTTCCCTTTTGTTTATATAAACGGTGAGCAATTCAATATAAGTCTTATAGACGAACAATTAGCTCTTTGTTTGTATAGGATAATGACAATATACAATATTACAAATCTTTCTTAATCCAAATGATCTCTAAGATGTTGCTAAAGCTTCTTATCTTACCTAACATCTCTGTAATCTGTATATAAATAGTTGAAGATTATTTAAATATATATAGTACAATGAAACCTTATCTACATATTTGATGTTAATATGATTTCTTAGGCCTTGAAATTCTCAATAAAATAAAACATAATATAGCTCCAAAGTCGGTTGATCAGTGCATTGAAAAAGTGTGCGAAAAGCCGAAAAAGGGACACTATAATAATTGTATGAACCGAATTTAGCTGCCTCAAAAACTAAGAATAACGATGAGTCATTGGCATTAGGTCATGAGGAAACTATATATATCGTTTTTTGTTTATTAGTTTTTCTCTTTACTAACTTTGTGCAAAAGAGCTAAATAATGCTCCTCAAAAGTTGGTTTTTAAAATCAAACGATATATATTATTTACAAAACGAAGGAGAAATAAAAAGTATAAAGTTCTCCATCTAACACAATTTCATTAAAATAAAATAAAAATTCGTTGTCACACAAAACATCCTACCATGTTCAACTAACTACCCTTTTCCTTTCACACTACTATGTACATGCATGAACTACTAGCTATTATAGTATTTTGTCTTTGTTGAAAGAGGAGGCTTTTACCAAGTTTTTTTAAATATATTTCCTGTGTCCCTGTCTTACTAATTTAGCGTTGTTTAACAAAGAAGAGCAAACATACTAATTAAGGGTAATTTGTTTTAAGGGAGACTTTGGATGCGGTCCCTAGTTATGAATAGTCTTTGACTGAAACCTTGTTGGTTTTCAATTTTTGATCCAAGTCCCTGAAATTAATTGATAATTTATTTCTATGTACGTTACTATATTTTTTAAATTAAAAATTAAAATTTATAGTTGTTTATAGTAATGAGATTTTAAATAAAAAACCATAATTTGTGGGATTAAAAATATTAAAATATAAATATACTATTGTGTGTGTGTGTAAACATGGGTACATTCATAAAAAATAACCAAAAAATTATTGTATCAAAACATGGATACATTCTTCAAAATGGGTACATTTAGCAAAAATAAAAATGGGTACAAATAAATAAAAAAATATGGGTACAATACAAATAAAACTTTAAAAAATATGGGCACAAAAAGAAATTAATATATGGGTACAAATTAAAACTGAAAGGAAAATTGGTACAAATTAAAAAAGGGTTGCAAATTAAAAATGGGTACAAACTAAAAATAAAAATATATGATAAAAAATTTAGCCATAAATATAAATATACTAATTGTAATATTTTTAATATTAAATGAATATATTTAGAAATAAAAAATATTTTATTATTGAAATAATTAATGATATTATTAATACAAAGGACCTTGATCAAAAATTGAAAAGTAATAAAGTTTTAATCAATAGAGTAGTAAAAATAAGGATGAAAACCTAATTACTCCTTGTTTTAATTAAAAATTAAAAAAAAAACAAAAAACCTCTCCACCTTTTTCTCACTATCTTATTTCCTCTACAACGTATACGATTAGAAAAAAGTGTTTAACATAGCTCAATTACTATTACATTATTTTGTCGAATTAAATTATTCTCAAGTCAGCACCTGAATTTTGTTCAAAAAAAAAAATTACAGCTCATCTTTGTATTAACAGAAAGGAAAAAGAAAAAAAGAAAACCTAGAAGAAAAAGAATAAATTGAGTGGTGAACTGGGAGACATCCAACGTAGAATAAAAAGCTTTTAGGGTTGTCATATTCTGGAATTTGATTGAGGGGGAAAATTGACATGCAAAATTAAATAACATGGGAAAGTGGCGGACAAAGATTTTCCTTCAAAACGTAACAGTTCAACGGCTTTAAACGGCCGCCAGAACACGTGGCCGGTGGCTGGACGACACGTGGTCGTACAATATCCAACAACATGAAAGCAAAAGATACGCTCCATCCAAAACGTGACGCGTGTGAAGCCACATCTTGACCCCTTTTAGGGTTCGTCCATCATCTAACCGACTTTTGGATTTGGCCGACTAATTGCTTTCTTTTGCTCATCACTTTCGGGCTTATGCTCGGACCCACGTTGGGTACTTGACTGAATCCATTGTCACTGCTTTTTGAGTGATATTTTGCGGTGGAAACTTTGGCCATGGAAATTTCTAAGAAGCATTTCATTGAAGAAGCAAGCTTTTTATTCTTTTTTTTTTTTTCCAACGACCACGTCTATAATTTTATTTCATTTCATTTTCTTTCTAAAATGCTTAACTTTTAGGGAGTTTTTCTTTGGTTAATTGGTAGATTAATTGTTAGGGAGTTTTTCTTGGTTGAAAATTGATTAATTAGTTCGAGTACATCAAGTTCAAGTATTTCAGTTAGTTGAGTTGCTCAGTGAGTTTATATTGAGAAAAAAAGTTTTTACTTGCATCGATAACAAAGCTATAATGTTATGTTCTCGGATTACAAAAATTTATTGTGAACTATCATAGCTTGTGATTTTGATTTACCATCAATTATGAACGAAAGAATTATCATTTACTTTCCAGTGCTATATTTTTGTCTAAAAAATTTCTACACTTTACACCCTATCCTCTTAGAGTTAAAATCCTATATATGCCACTGCTAATTGACAACAATAATAAAGACATATATACAGAATAGAGGCATACTGAAGATGTGCTCGTGTTGCTGTAATTTCTTTTGAATGCATTTGTTGTGTTTTTCTTCTCTATGTGTTCAACAAATATTTTCTTGCTATATTATTGAACTTTTGCTCACTAATTTCCAAGTTTGGATTATTATTATTATTTGTGGAAAATAGTAAACTTCATTAATGGTCATAATTATTACAGTCCTACATAAACAAAGCAGACAAAAATTAGTAAAAGAGAGTTATTCAAAATGAAGAGGGAGACCCATACAAACTTAGGCCCAAAAAAGCAAAAGACAACCATAACAAAAAAAATAAAAACCCTAACTCAAACGCAACGTGCAACCCGCCGCTGCCAGTACGAAAATAACCCTAGGTTGAAGTCGGAAATAGAATCGCAGCACCACACAAAAACTTGTGTAAATGGACCTTTTCACCATCCTATTATAATCGATATCTGAAGATGCTTAGCATATCTAGCTGCCTAGTTTCTTTCAAAACTAGTTAGATGAACCCACAATTCAAGCTTAAGTTAATTCAAAGCAGTTTATTGGGCTATATTATTTGGCATGGACGTTGAATACAATTATACTTTCTGTGAATGCAAATCCGACTATATATTAACATGATTTTCAATTCATCGAGCCTTTCCAAGTGGCCTCTCCTCCATGTTCACCTTATTCATAATCATTTATCCAAATGTCAATGTCAATTTCTGGTGTTTATCTAGCAAACAATAAAGAGGAGAAAAAAAGTACCTATGAATTTCATTGCGGCCCAAATCAGGCCCAGTTAAAATTGTTATTCAAAACAATATTTTCTGGTGTCTCAGACCCAAATTTTGCATGTGGCCTATCTCGCAAACATTTCTGATTTCTCATCATATTATTTTGCATGGCTAGTTTCTATTCTTTAGAATATTTACGAAGGAAGATTCATGGATGTATGGCGGCTATTGCCGTTAGAACATCTTCAGTGAGGGGTTCTATATGAGGTTTGAAAAGTGGTGGATATAGTCAATTTTAGAGCTCTGAAGAATCTTTGGGGTTTTATTAAAGAATCTCTTCCAATGGGGAGCTATATCTTTCGGGCTCTATATATTTATTTATGTAGTAATTTGATTAAGCAATGATTTTTTTTTGTGTGTGTTAGCTTTTCTTAAGTTGATTTTTGAATGTGCTATCTTAAATTTTTTTATGAACCCTTCAACCTAAAAAGTTCAAATTGTGATAAAGTTAGATTTCATCACTTATGAATCGTTTGTTGGATTAGATTCCCTTATCTCAATCTCATCCATTGAAAGAAACAAATCTCCACTTCACCCTCTAAAATAATTTGTTTTTCACGTATAACACAACAATTTACCTAGCACCAATTGGTTAATTAGTATCATACAATTTTGAAAAAAAATATTTGAAAATTTCACCCATCAATGCCTATGAACGTTAAATCAATTTGAAATTTTCATTCTTATGGGATTTAAAACTATCATTAATTAGCGAAATTGTAAGAAAAATAAGTAAGAATTTTTTTAAAAAAATAATAATAAAATGAGAGTATAAGTGTATTCACAAGTGGATAGAGAGTGATAGAATTTTGCTTACATGAGTTGCTACTTTTTTGTGGGACCCACTGTTTTTTGGGGCTAGATGTAGCCTGATTTTATGCTACCTAAGAAAGGAAGTTGCTAGCCCTAGTGGTGGATCTAGCCTCATTTTCCGGCTCATTGGGGATGAAATTTCTTGCTAAGGCTAGAAATGTGCTAGTCTCATAGAGGATAAAGCCCCCATTAGGGATGCTCTTAGAACATCCATGCCATTGCAATTTAACTCGGCTATTTGGCTGATGAATTGCAGTAGCTTTGAATTCCAACTCTGCACCAGTGTCATTCTGAACCAAATCCAGCTCTATCAGAGCTTGAAGGGCCTCAAGTGGGGTTCCATTAGCCTGAAGCTTTGACCACTTTGTTAGAGTATGGGAATATTCGATATGCTTCAATGGAAGCATGATGCAAGTCTGGAAAAATAGAAAATGGCAGAGAGAATTTTAAGAGAATGATGATGGAATTGATTTCGATATTCCTCACAATAAGCATGTAAGGTTGTTACCGTTATACATGGAAGAGGAAGGGAGATCCTTCACTCATCAAACCAAAACCAAATCCCAGCACTAAATTGTTATCACCCTATGAGATGATGCCACTTGTTATAATTTATCACTTAAGCTAAATACAAGTGAGAGCAGACACATGGACTATGATCCAACGACTCTAATTTAAACTGGAAACAAATATTAAACTAAGGATTTGAATTGTTTCTTTAGGTCCAAGTTTCGGCTAAAGGGTTACACACCAACACTCCCTTCTAACCCTTAGCTGATTTGACTCCCAGAAGCTCTCTTAGATAGGCAAATCGATCTTTAGGCAAGGCTTTCATGAGAATGTCTGCAATTTACTTCTATGTCTTTCAGTACACCAGTTCAATCTCTTTGGCTTGAATTGCTTCTCGAATGAAATGAAATTTTCTGATGAAATGTCTTGTCTTTTAATGAAAGACAAGATTCTTTGCCATAACAATGACTGATGTATTGTCACACATAATCTATGTTTTTCCATTTGTTCTTCTCAAAAATATTCAAGTACAAATCTCAGCCACTTTGCTTGAGAGGTAGCTTCTGTAGCACTTACATATTCAGCTTCTGATGTGGACAATGCCACAATGCTTTGCTTGATTGATGCCCATGAAAACACGCCAGATCCTAATGTAAATGCATAACCTGAAGTGTTTCTCATATCATCCTTACTTATAGCACAGTCACTATCACAGTAACCAATTAGAGTAGTTGTTTTCCCCTTTTCAAAGACAATTCCAAAATCAATTGTTCCTTGAATGTATCTCAACACCCTCTTTGCTGTTCCTATGTGTTTCTTAGTAGGATTATGCATGAACCTTGCCAACAAGCTTGCTGCAAACATTACATCAGGTCTGGTTGCTGTCAAGTAGAGTAAGCTCCAAACAAGTTATCTATACTCTCCTTTATTTGCAACTTCACTACCATCAATTTTACTCAATTTTTCATTCGCTGCAAGTGGAGTAGCAACTGTTTTGCAGTCTTTTAACCTAAACTTCTCAATCAACTTTTGTGCATATTTCTTTTGATGTATGAAAATGCTTTTCTCAATTTATAGTACCCCCAATTCCAAGGAAATGGTGTAATAAACCAAAATCTGTCATCTCATAGTGTTTCATCATGTCATCTTTAAACTCTTCAAGCATTTGTGGACTGTTACCAGTGTACACAATATCATCTACATATAAGGAGACAATAATGATACCTATGTCCTCCTTTGTTTTAACATACAAGGTTGCCCCACTTGAGCTTTTTTTTAAAACCTGCATTGTTGAAGTAGGCATCAATCTCATCATACCAAGCCCTTGGTGCCTGCTTCAATCCATACAGTGCCTTGTTCAACTTATACACCTTAGTCTCTTCATTCTCATTCACAAAACCTTGTCGTTGCTCAACATACACTTCTTCATTCAAAACTCTATTAAGAAATGTAGATTTCACATCCAGTTGATATAAGCTCAATTTCTTCTATGTAGTAAGGGCAATCAAGGTCCTTATGGTATCCAATCTTGCCATATGGGCAAAGGTCTCATTGTAGTCAATTCCAGGCTTCTGTGAGTATCATTTAGCCACCAATCTAGCTTTATTCTTTTGCACTATACCATCTAGATTGAGTTTGGTTTTATAGACCCATTTGACACCAATGATTGGCTTATCAAATGGTTTCACAACAAGCTGCCATGTATTCTTTTTCTCTATCATTTCCAACTCAGTTTTCATTGCATTCCTCCATGAGTCATCTTTGGCTGCATCATCATCTTTCAGGTTCAATAATACACATATTACACTGAGCCATGATTTCACTTACACTTCTCTACTTCTTAGGTGTATCATCATATACTTGACATCTGTCAGTCACACTTTCACTTTGAAAAGTAGTGAATTGCTTAGAATGAGAACTTTTACCAATATCACAAATCTCAGTAGCATTCTAATGCTCAGTGAGAATTGGAAATCTTACTTCATTATTTGTAGGGCAGTTCCAATCCCAAGAAGCATTCTCATCAAATGTAACATCTCTTGATATAATGATGTTCATTGAAATCGGATCAAATAATCTGTAGCCCTTCTCACTAGCACCATAGCCTACAAAGATGCACTTATGGCTGTTTTCTTTCAACTTGTGTCTAAGATTAGAAGAGATGTGCATATAGCAAAGTGAACCAAAGATCTTCAAGTGAGCTATCCCTGGTTTTCTGCCACTATATGCCTCAAATAGAGTTTTTTTCTCCAAAGCTTTAAAAGGACATATGTTAAGTAAGTAAACTGCAGTGTTCACTGCTTCTGTCCAAAACACATATAGAAGGTTCTTTTCATACAACATTGACTTTGCCATTTCCACCACATTCATATTCTTCATTTCTGAAACTCCATTTGTTGAGGAATGTAAGCCATAGTCAACTATCTCTAGATCCTTATATCATTGCAATATTTATCAAATTCTGCAGAAAAGAATTATCATCCTCTATCACTTCTGAGACATTTCACCTTATAACCACATTGTAATTCTGTCATTGCCTTGAACCTTTTAAAACACTCAAGTGCATCATACTTATATCTCATAAAGTACACCTATGTCATTTTAGTATAGTCATATGTGAATAACAGAAAATATTTATTTCCAGAGTGAGATTCAACCTGCAATGGACCACAAATATCCGTGTGGATCAATTCTAATGGATTCTTAGCTCTCCAAGTTAACTCAGATGAAAATGAGTCCATATGTTGTTTTCCCATTATGCACCATCTTCTGTTCTTCAAGAAATTTGAGACTTCTTTCATTCAAGTGTCCTAATCTCTTATGCCATATCTAAGAGCAATGTGTGACACTTGCTCTTAATGCAAATTGATTTGCAGACATCATTGTAATATCCCACATTGCCCAAGGGAGTGGATCCTATAAGCCTTATATGTATATTTTTATATTTACCTAGCACAAGCCTTTTTGGGAGCTCACTGGCTTCGGGTTCCATCGGAACTTCAAAGTTAAGCGAATTCGTGCGAGAGCAATCCCATGATGGGTGACCACTGGGAAGTTCTCTTGTGAGTTCCCAGAAACAAAACCGTGAAGACGTGGTCGGGGCCTAAAGCAGACAATATCATACTACTGCAAAGTCGAGCCCGGGATGTGATGGGGGCTCGGGCCGAGATGTGACAATTTGGTATCAGAGCCAATCCCTGGTCGGAAGTGTGTCGACGAGAACGTCGGGCCCCTAAGGGGGGTTGATTGTAACATCCCACATCGTCCAAGGGAGTGGATCTTGTAAGCCTTATATGTATATTCCCATCTTTACCTAGCATGAGGCCTTTTAGGAGCTCATTGGTTTCGGGTTCCATCGGAACTCCGAAGTTAAACGAGTTCACGCGAGAGCAATCCCATGATGGGTGACTTATTAGGAAGTTCTCGTGTGAGTTCCCAGAAACAAATCGTAAGGGCGTGGTAAGGGCCTAAAGTGAACAATATCGTGTTACGACGAAGTCGAGCCCAGGATGCTGTGGGGGCCCAGGCCAGGATGTGACAATCATTGTCAAGGGAAAGTATTTGTTATTGGTCATCTGCACTCTAATTACTAAATTTTCAAGTGGCTAGCAATAAAAAATATTCACCACATTTCCTCCAAACAACAGGTAGAACCCATGCTCCATCATATGTCTAACACTGAGAAGGTTCTCCTCAAGTCCAGGGCAAACATCACTTCTTGAATATGTTTTCTTCCCAATTTGGTCTTTATCACCAGAGTTCCCTTTCCAGCCACTTGAACAATTTATCCAGTCCCCATCTTCACTCTAGAAGTCAAATTTCTCGGGATATTGACTAATAACCTCTCATCACCTGTCATGTGGTTACTATAACCATTGTCAATGTAACATGAATTGTTCACTTTCACATCTGTCACTGCATTGCAGGCATAGAACAATGATCATGTTTCACCTATTTGCTTGCATAATTAGCTTTTTGCATTGCTTTGTTCTCATGACAATCCTTCACAGCATAACCTGGCATACTATAACCCCTCCACTTTAGTTTACCCTCATACCAGCACTTCCCATAATGGAACTTGTCACACCATTTGCAATCTCCCCGAGTGTTATTTTGCCTCGAGTAAAATTAGGCATCTGATCCTAATTTATCTGAGCATTATTTTGTCTATAAGCAAAGTTAGGCTTGTGATCCCAACTTCTCCCCTTTGGTTTCCAATTTTTTTGAAACTTCTGATTTCCAGAAGATCCACTACTTTTAGAACCCTTAGCTGCAACATTTAAGCTTGCAAATGCTTTCTTAGTGGAGGTTTCAGTATGCAAATTAAGCCTCTGCTCGAATCCCTTGAGTGAGGCAACAACTTCTTGAACCTCAAGAGTTTCGAGACCCTTATAATGTTCGATCACAGAACAAATTGCATCATATGTTTTTGGAAGCCTAATTAACAATTTCTACACAATTATCTCCCTAGATAATTCTTCTCCATACCTTCTCATTTGATTAGTGATATCAAATAATCTAGTGAGATACACAGATAAAGATTTATTATCCTTCATATGAGTATACTCAAAATCTCTACGTAACCTTTGCAATTTTACACTTCTTACTTGTTTTTCTCTTCGAAATTCACTTTTCAAGACATCCCAAGCTCATTTGGACGTTTCTTCATTCATAATTCTGGGGAATATTTGATCCGAGATAGCTCCTTGGATTATTCCAAGCGCACAAGCATCTTTCATCAAGGTCTCACTAAATGACACCAACTTCATTGTTTCCTTCTTCATCTATCGAGTACAACCTTTGTATCCTTTGGATCTGGAGGTTCAAACCCATTTTCAACCAACTCTCATAGACCATACGATTTCAGTATAGTCATCATACGAATCCTCCAAAACTCGTAGTTCTCTCTATTGAAAATCAGAGCTTTAAGCTCAGCAGTACTTGATCCAACCATGTTAGACCTTGGATTCAAGAAATTGCAGTTTCCAGATTCGATTTAAGCTCACAATGCAGCTCAAACGCACTCACAGATTTCACACCCAGTTTAGACCATGAAACCTGGCTATGAGGCAATGTTAAAGTATGAGATTGTCTTTAATGGAAGATTGATGCAAGTTTGGAAAAATATAAAATGGCAAAGAGAATTTTCAGAGAATGATGATGGAATTGATTTTGATATTCCTCACAACAAACATGTGAGGTTGTTACTGTTATACATGGAAAAGGAATGGAGATCCTTCACTTATCAAACCAAAACCAAATCCCAGCCCTTAATTGTTATCACCTTATGAGATGATGCCACTTGTTGTAATCTATCACTTAAGCTTGATACAAGTGAGAGCAGCCACATGGACTATGATCCAACGACTCTAATTTAAATTGAAAACAATATTAAACTAAGGATTTGAATCGTTTATTTGGCTCCAAATTTCAGCTAAAAGGTTACACACCAACACACTTTAAACCAATCTTTGTTACGCTGTTAAGGTCGGAAATCCACATTGGTAACCTTTCTAGGCTCCCTTTCAAATATAGGCGTTGTTGAAAGTGAGGAGGAAATTCATTATGATCCAACTCCAGAAACTCATCCTCGTTCGTTGATCGTACTATAGGGCTGGGTTCGGTTCAAAACGGTTCGGTTCGATTTTTTTTCGGTTTGGTTTCGGTCTGGTTCGGTTTTTTTCATTATTATTATTATTATTATCATTTTAGATCTGGATATTAGTAAACTAGCCCAAAAGAGGACCTGCCAAACTAGCCCAATAGATCCAACAAACAGTAAAGGCCCAAGCCATAAAATACAACAAAAGAAACCTAGCTTTCTACTACAGCTCCCGCCACCGAGCATCCCTACTAGCACAAACCCTCACCACCAACCAACCGACGCCTCGTCGATTGTAACATCCGGCCACGAGCACCTGTCCGAACACAACCAAACAGACGAGATCCAAGGGTTTAATAAAAATAAAGATAAAAAAACCAAAGATCTTTACCACATAGGTCTCCACAAAGACAAATCCAAGAACAACATCAACCAATTTTTCTTCAAAAATTCACATAGCATAGTCAACAAACCAAAGAAATAAAAACTATTAATCAATACATAAAAAAAAAACTACCATTTTCAGCACTCAAAGAATTAAACAAGAAAAAGAAAAAAGAAAGAAATTGAATACCTACTGTTAAAGAAATCCGGAGGAATAAAGATGGATGTTTGGTGCGACCTCCATATGAATCCTAGAGTAAAAAACTATTTGGCTTGTTTGAAAAGCAAAGATCGAAAGTTTATGGAGAAAGAAAGGAATATTAGAAATGAGTAAAGAAGTTGTTGTTGTTGTAGGTAAGAGTCCATAGAGAGACAAGAGGTGTAAGATTTGGAGAGGGAAAAAATGGGGATTGTCAAATAAATTCATCACAAACCCTACGCCTCTTGTGGTAATCCTTTAAAAAAGTAAGATCCATGTTACAACCATGGACTTGGCAGGTTGGAGAGAGGAAGAGAGGAAAGAGAGTTGAAGGGAGGAAGAGAAGAATGAGGGAGAGAGAGACTGGGGAAGCAGAGAGGAAGAGCAGCGGATGAGAGAGAGAGTGTTTGAGAATGAAAAGGAGTGAATGAAAAAGAGTGATGGCTAGGGTTTGTTAACTTTATAAATTTTATAAAACATTAAGATTAGAATACTTATAAATAATATACTGGTACAGTTATAGCAATAGAAAGCTTACAGTCAAGTTGGTTTGAATGAGCTATCCTCAACCTGGATGGGAAGGGGTTCGAATCTTCACTCCAACAGATTTTGAGTATTTATATTTTATTTTCATATTTCGGTCCAGTCCGATTTTCATACCTCAAAAACCAAAACCTAACCAACCAAATTCGATTCGGTTTTTTTCGACCTCGGTTCGGTTCGGTTGTTGATTTTTGGTTTTTCCAACCCACCCTTATCGTGTGTTAATGCACAAAACCAGAGGTCTTGGAACAACGTAAATCCGACCGTGAATCTACAAGTAATGTAAATAACACAAGATGTATCGTGGTTCACCCCAAGGTTTGGGCTACGTCCATACTGATTATATTTATCTGAGAGTATTTGTGAGGGAGAGAGTGTGAAAGCTTTGCTCTAGATAGGAGAGACTTAGGGTTTGTGAGGGTGAGGAGGCCCTTTTATAGAATAAGGGCTCATCCCCTAATTACATATTTGCCCTTTTTATTACATAATTACATTTAAGTCCTCCGAGTATTTATACGAGGTCTAAATACGAGGCCCTAAATATGGTATAAATAGTAGTCCTCCAAGTCTTCAGTCAGGAGAGTCTTTTGGCTGGAGACTTGAAATTCAGTCCATGTGTGGGTCGAAGTAACTAGATGTTGTCTTGAACTGATGCTCGATATGAGGCAGTGCTCAATCTGAAATGACGCTTAACTAGAAGTAGTACACGCTGCGAGGCTGCGAGGCTCGTGGCTTATGTTGCCTTGGCTCGGCTTGCGGCATTTGAAGGTGAGGGAGTCCCTTTTATAGAATAAGGGCTCGCTCCTGAATACATGAATGATGGGCTAGAGTTGATGCTCTCTAATGATGGTGAGGGAGTCCCTTTTATAGAATAAGGGCTCGTTCCTCAATACATAAATGATGGGCTAGATTTGATGCTCACGGCGAGACGATTGCTCAGTAGGCAGCAATGCTCTCTAATGGTGGTGAGGGAGTCCATTTTATAGAATAAGGGCTCGTTCCTCAATACATAAGTGATGGGTTAGGAGTGATACTCACGGCGAGGCAGTTGCTCAGCTAGCGGCATTGCTCTCTAATGATGGTAAGGGAGTCCCTTTTATAAAATAAAGGCTCGTTCCTCAGTACATGAACAATAGGTGCTCTCTAATGAAAGTGAAGAAGTCCCTTTTATAGAATAAGGGCTCGTTCCTCAATACATAAGTAATGGGCTAAGTCCCCCAAGTATTTTTCATGAGGCCCAGTTGAGGCCTAATATATGGTACATAATGTAGTCCTCCAAGTCTTCAGTCAATAGAGTCTGTTGGCTGGAGACTTCAAATTGAATCCATGTATGGGCCGAAGTGGCGGTTGTTCAGAGGCGGTATTTGTATAGCCTGCACTGAAGCTTTGTAGGTGAAGTTTTGCAAGTGAAGCTTTGAAGCTAGAGTTCTGTAAATGAAGCTTGTGAAGCTAGAGCTCTGTAAATAAAGCTTTTAAAGCTAGAGCTCTGTAAATGAAGTTTTTGAAGCTGGAGCTTTTGTAAATGAAGCTTTTGAAGCTAGAGCTCTGTAAATGAAGCTTATGAAGCTAGAGCTCTGTAAATGAAGCTTTTGAAGCTGATTGACATGAGTGATGCTCATGAATGTTTATGTTGATTGACATAAGTGATGCTCATGGATGTTGTCATGAGTGATGCTCATGAATGTCATGTTAACATGAATGATGGTCATGAATGTTTATGTATGATTGTCATGAGTGATGCTCATGAATGTTTATGTATGAATGACATGAGTAATGCTCACGTATAATTTGGAGTACTGGACGTACTTTTGATCACCTGGTTGGTGGCATGAAGGAGAGTACGGGTTGTACATTTCATCACCTGGTTGGTGGCATGAATGGCTAATTGCCAAATAATATTAGAGTACGAGATGTACATTTCATCACCTGGTTAGTGGTAATAGCGGCAGGTTGTCGAATAATTTTGGGGTACTGGGCGTACTTTTGATCACCTGGTTGGTGGTAATAGCAGCATGTTGTCGAATAATTGTGGAGTACTGGGCGTACTTTTGATCGCCTGATTGAAGCTATTTTGGGCTTATGGGCCTTTGCCATCTACACAACATTCCAGCCCATTTATCTTGGGCTTTGCCTTTTTTTTTTAACCCTCTGATGATGTTTATACAAATATCTCCAAAAGATACGAAAAATAAATTACATAAAAAAAATAAGGAAAGTAAACCACATCATTCTGGTGGGGTGTTTATTCCTTACTTTTGCTTGCTCTTTTGCTTTCTGCTTTTCTTGATCTCCCCACTCCTTCTCTATCCACCTTGATTGGTAAGGTATCTTTTGCCAAACCCACTTGCTTTGGTCGTGCCCATCCATTCTCTCTGTCTTTGTCTTTTCCTTTTTCTATTTTGTTTTGCTTTTGCTGTCTTTTAGAAGATGGCAGACAATAATAACATAGTTAATAATAGAAAACTTATCCTCTTCATTGCAACCCAATCAGGTTGGGAAGAAGACCACTGTAGCTGCTCAATTTCAGCCTTAGCCGTGTAGGCCAGAACGGGATTGAGGCCACACCGGCTGGCCCATGGAGGAGAGGTCCTAGATGGTGCGTGTGGTGTCGATAGAGGAGGTGCCGATGCACTTCGGCTCCGCCCAGTTCCAATCGAAGGGGGTGATGGGCTTGCAGAACTCGGAGCTCATAGATACAGACCACGTGCATGGGCATGGGTCCACCATCACTGGCATCCCCGGGAGGTCATAGATACAAACCATGATTGGATAATATTTTTCGATCATTGAGGAATGGGCGTCATGGACACCGATTGAACTTGTGGATGGATGATAACCAGCAGGTTGGTGGATTAAATCCTAGTTCGGTGCCACAAGGACTTAAGGATTTGCTTGGGTCCCAATTGAGGCAACCCATGGCTGACAAGACACCTCATCCGGAGATAGTTGATAACTCTGGAAATGCTGATTTGAGACCGACTATAATTAGCGAATCTCATTACAAGCAATAGACATGTCTAGCATGCATCCTCAGTCCATTGAGATGCAGTTTGAACACAATGATGCAGCTGTGAGGGATGTAGAAGCTGGGAGCCAAGAAAGTGGTGGAAGTGGAGCAACTTAACAGTGATACCGATTCTGGGGTAATTGACCCTGCTTTCTTGGATGCCCTTCTGCCCACCCACTTCTTTTCTACCGCCACCCTCAAACTCGGACTCGACAGGGTCCTTCTGATTCGGTCACTGACTCACTTGAGTTGCACTCGCATTCAAAAGCTGGGTTAAGTTTTCGAGACCTAAAGGAAGCTGACTAACTAGTGCCCAACCCGGAAGCCGCAACTCGGTGACCCGGCCTAACTCGCATTTGACGCCGAGCCACGAACAGGGGTTGGTCTCCATCACGTTCTAGCCCATTGTAGGGCCTCCCACGGCAGTTTTGAGCGCTAGCAAGGCACCTTTAATGGCTTGTACGAATTGTTTTACTCTCGGGGTTGGGAGGGGGGAGCTCGCCTTGGGTCCGGAAGAAGAGATCGAGAAATCGTTTGAGGGATTTGAAACTAAGCTTCTTCAGCGATTGTGGCTCAACTGGCTCCATCTCCAATGTGGGCCCTGGCATGATATTCTTCTTCTATATACTGAGAAGGATTTGGCGCCGAAAACTTCTCGCTCCCAAAAGCCCTATTAGTTGGGGGAAGAGGGAAGCGAATAGAGACGACAGATGAATTGGTGTCACAATTTGCTGCTGATCCTCTTGATGAACATGCTTGATTAGATCGACGTGGCAAGAAACACCAGGCAAGCAAGTGGGAGAGATTTAAACAATTGAAATCAAACCCTAAAACGCACTCACGACTCTATCTCTCTCTCTCTCTCTCTATATCTCTCTGCTGATTGAATGGGTGTGTCTCTGAGTGTGGGTGTTGGGTTGTTTAGTTCTTGGGTTTTTGCAGATTCACGGATGAGGTTGTGAAGTTTTCACGGTGGTGAGATGAAAAAATGAAAGAGAACCGACATAGCTTTTCGTGTCGTTTCCTACAGACGGCGCCAAATGTTGAGGCACAAAACCGGAGGTCTTGGAACAACGTAAATCTGACCGTGAATCTACAAGTAATGTAAATAACACAAGATGTATCGTGGTTCACCCCAAGGTTTGGGCTACGTCCACACTGATTATATTTATCTGAGAGTATTTGTGAGGGAGAGAGTGTGAGAGCTTTGCTCTAGATATGAGAGACTTAAGGTTTGTGAGGGTGATGAGGCCCTTTTATAGAATAAGGGCTCCTCCCCTAATTACATATTTACTATTTTCTTTATTACATAATTATATTTAAGTTCCCCGAATATTTATACGAGATCTAAATACGATGCCCTAAATATGGTATAAACATCGTGCATATCCAATGTCGAGAGCTTCTTCATTTCTTGAAGAGAACAACACAAGTTCCTTCCATCTTCTTTTTTAAAATCGGTCGACCCCAGTTTCCTAAGACCTTTCAACTCTCATAATGCTGTTATGATTTTTCTATTGTTTTTCACACTAATTAATGACATCTCTTGTATGGAGGATAAAGATGAAATGCTGCTATTATTATTGACAACTTCTGTTGTTTTTCTATTGATTTTTTTACTGTTATTATGATTATGATTATTATTATTATTTTTAAAACACACTACCAGAAGTTTGGGGTTGCCCTACGAAATCTTACCCCGACAAAAAAAATCCGGCACCTAAATCTGTTTTACCCAAACAAATTGTTCGGTTAATATAGTCCACATATTTTGTTTACTCAAAATCTTTGGGACACATATCACATGATGAGGTGTAAGCTGAGCATATACCATTATTATGGTGGTGAGAAAAAAATGCTCCCTAAAACCAGTATTCCACAACCAACATACTAAATTCAAGTTAAAAGTGAATAATTTGACTATTATATTAAAATGAAAATTGCATTGCAGAGTTATTGTAAAATGGAAACTACAATGCAACGTAAAGCTAATAAATAAAATAAAACCCATTAATTAGTCAAAATCAAAATAATTGACTCTTTATATATTCCTAACCACTAAAAATACTATTGATTTTAACCTAAATTCTGTTTTTTAAGTCCTCACGGGTCAGCTTTACAAAGGGTAAACTTGTTTTATATAATTTTATTAAAGAAAAACTAATGAAAAAGATTTGAAAATTTTGAGTTTTAATCCAAGGGACAAAAATATGTTGTAAGTAAATAGTATCAGGAGCGACTTTTTAGAGTAAAAATGTTTTTTTCGTTAAAAGTGAACAGTACCGAAAGTGTTTTGTTAAAACTCCCCCTTATTAAAAGGGGAACAAAATAATTAGATATAGGGATGGGAATAAAAATTATTTTTAATTTCTTTTTTCTTTGTCTATCTCTTTAACCTTTAACATTGTATTTTTAATGGCGACTTAGTGCTTTCTAAAATCTTTATGGGTGTGTTTGTTTGGGCTCACTAAGTTTCATTGGACTAGACTGGATTACTTATTAGTGTAGTCCAGTGTTTGTTTCACACGAGGATTAAGTTTAATGGGATTAGCCGGTATTCTCTCCGACTAACCCCTTCGCTAAAAGTTCTTAGCGAGAGAACCCCCAATTCTCACGGGATTGCTAAGCCCGTCTTCGAGAGCGTTGCTCGCTCCTCATTCTCGATCGTCCTTCTTGCCGGTCGTCCTCCTTGCTCGTCCTACAACCTCGTCCGGCTTGTCCTCATCTGGTAAATTCCAAATAGGACGACCTATTTCTATAATTTTGTTTTGTAGATTGTGAAATTATTATTGGGTTCTGATCGATTTTGTTGTTTTGGGTTCAAAATCTACAAAATTATTAATGGGTTCTGATTGATTCCTCGTATAATCATTTTATTTATGCTTAGATATACCTTCTTATAAATTGAAGAAATCAAAATCAGTTATGATTTCAATGTTCGATTGTGACGACCCGTCCCTAATTTTACGTTTTTATTAATATTAAAAGCATGAATTTACGAAAATGCCCTAGAGGTAAGGACTTTGACTTCCGTTAATCATCGCTTAGAGAAATGTATGACTTATTCTTTTAGCGTACCCTCGTAGTGCTCATCGCTACGAACGCATGAGCGCATGTTAGACTCAAATCAGATCTGTAACGAAAAAGTTACGCTCCGTTAAAGTACTTTGAATACGACTATTTTTTTACACTCGCGTACAAATTTACAGTATCATAACACTGTCAAGAGGACATATTTTGTACATTAAAAAATTATTATACAAAATCTGATATGCAATCCTCCCCTTGACTTTGTTGATCCGTGTTCCCGACATTTCACATATTCAACCAATCAAAACCCTTAAAACCTTCTCATTCTCTCATTTTCCCGGATTTCCTCACCACCAATCACTTTTTCCCTCAATTTGGCATCCAATCCGTGACCTTTACACTCATACTAGTCACTAATAAAAAATAAATAAATAAATTAGTTTTCTATCTCTCTCCCCCGAAGGTCTCTCTTTCACTCTCTTTTCTCTGCAACAAGGAAGACCAACCCCCAAATCTTCACCGTTCAAGCTTAAAAACCTTACCATTGTGTTCACCTAAATGTGTAGTTACTTCACTTTTACGCTTATATTGCCAAGTATTCGATATTGTGAAATGAAATGTGATAAATGTTGCTATATGGTTGAGATATTATTGTCATGACATTCATACATATTTATACATGCTCATCTTGCTGCACCCCGGTGTTAGTACTCCGCCCAGGGCCAAGGCCAGTCCTTCACGTGTATGTTCACATCCGCACCATTCGCTCGCATTGGATCCAAGTTAGGTGCTAGTCCTGTACGTGACCATGCTTCTGCACCAGTCTTCGCGTGATTGTAAGACTAGAGTGCCTTGACTACACCCAGTCCTATCGAGTAGAATTGTCTTAGGCAGTTCCGACTCGTGTGCTAGCTTAGATGATGAGCAAACTACTTATAATTGATTATCACATGATTATATTACTTTGGCATTTGATATATCATGACTTGGCATATTTCTGGTTATATTGCTATTATATTTGATTACATACTTACGTAGTATGTTTTAAGGAAACTATACTTGTTTTACGGCGAGGGGTTAGTATATTCAAAAATAAAGGTTTTCGTATAAACATTGTTTTGCTGACCCACTCAAATTATTTTTCGCCCCTCCAAGTTTAGTAGCTGTGTTTATGTGTATACAAGGATTCTGGCAAATCTCAGGAGATGGTTACCTTTAGTGGTATAACCCTTATCCTATTTACTATACTGTCTTATGCTCTGACATCACGTGTGAAAAATGTTTAATCCCTTTCACCTGCGCACTCTTTTGATTAGGCACTTTTAGGTTTAATTTATTCATTTTTTTTCCACATCACTACACTTTATGGCTTCATCACCTTCCAGGTGTCGACCAGCACAACTCGATACGGAGTTCTAGTAGACATTCCGGGTCGGGGTGTGTTAGTTTGTTATCAGAGTTTAAGTCTGGGCAGTATTGTGTTCATCACACACGTGATGTAAGCATTCTTGGTTCTTGAACCTAATCTTCGAATCTTGCCACCTCGTTGAGCATGAAAAACGTGTTAACTTTTACTCAAGTTTTGGGCACTTTAGACGACTTATCGTCATTTTAGAGAATCGTTTTGGAAATCACCCCTAGACCTTAAACTACGAATCTTCCTACCAAGGAAGTTTTGTTTTAGGAGAAACGAGTTGTTAGCCCCGCAGTCGGGCTAATGCATTAAGAGTTGAATATCACCAGGGATTTACCAATTGTTTTTACCAAAGCTTTAAATTAGGAAACCAGAAATGGTTTTGTTTCTTTGGTAGCACCTATTAGTTTACCCTTTCTTAGAATCTTGACAAAGTAGCATATTCTAGAAATGGTTGAAGCGACAACCTGGTGCTAAAATGGTAGCAATTGACGAAAGATCATCTGAGGGGCAATTACTTTTGGCCTTTGTTAGCACTAATATCTTTAATTGTACTGGTGTTCTTGCTGGATCTTCAGGAGGAAGATCGACTCTCGATAAAGTGATTTTTAAAAGTAGATTATTAGCAAGTTTTTTTTTTCCACCCTTGGGACTTCCCTATCAACTTTAATTCTCAGATTTTCCTTTCGATGTTATACTCATCATTTGGGTGAGTATAAGCTAACGGGTATGAGTTGTCATATCCTAAAAGTAGCAGAACTCCCAAAAGCAGTCATCAAATCCTCCTTAAATCAATGAACTACTTCACTTAACCAGTTCCTTGCCAATCACCCGAACGGGCTCTAACCCGTAATCAGCCTACAGTGACGCTACAAATCGACGATCCTGTTCGATATCCAGAAACTGTTGACCAGTATTTGGTGGTATGATTTCTGATATTGGATATAGGTACTAGTATCTGGGAGTGATACCTTCAAGCCAGAATGCCAGTTCACAGTTTCAGGGTAATGAACAATGTTAAAATACCATAAGCGTGTTAATTAGCGGCGCGACTGATAAACTGATTTATAGTGACTACTTGAGCAAAATAACTAAATCATGGAAATTTAGGAGCGAAACGAGTTTTGAGGAGCTTAAGAAGACCTTGTAGTACATGGCGTAAAGAAAAGAAGTAGTATTGTTCAATTCGAGGATGTATACTTTTGGCGTCATTTTTCAATTTCCTTCAGAGCCGTCACCAATTAGTGAGGTAAGGTACACCTCAATCCATTCTCTATACTGCACCAGTTTTTCCTTGCATCTTTTCGAACCCTTAAGAGAAGACGACAAGTAACTTTTATGGAGGGCCCTTGTCGCATAACCAACCAAACACTTTATCTTAGGAACCTCAAACCTATCCACAAAGCAAAAGGTCAAACCCTAGAATCGTACCTAGACTTCAACAATTCAGTCGGTTGATGACTAAAACTGTTAGTCCTACTTCAAGTTGTTGTTCTCTCGGATTAACTTTTGGAAACCGAGAATTCTTTCATAGCCTAACGAAATTCGGAGTAGTCTTACAAACGACTCTCTCCTCAATTTTAGTGTTTGGGAACACCAACATGCAGTTTATACCATTTCCTCAAGTCACTCTTGTTAGTTGGTACTTTCTTAGATGGTAAACAACAATCCTTACTTTTTCCAAAAAGGGTTTAGTGGACGAAGGTTGAAATTCTTGCAAGGTATTGCAAAACTATGATATCTTGATCTTGTCAATTTATCGACAAATTGTTGGCGATCTTTTCGGCTACCGTGTCTCTCCTCACTTACGACCGAGGAAAGTTAATTTAGGTTGGGTTATTGCAAATGATTAAAGTTTCTGACAACTGAAGTGTTGTCTCATCTTACCCTTATTTTACACCTTTTGTTAACTATATTCATTTCGAGATCCAGTGTGACGTGTTCTTTGGATGTTTCGACCGGGCAGAGGCAACATGACAGAGTGTTGCTTTTATTTCCAACGGTTAGAACCATTCGAAACGAACCATCTTATTCATGACCTAAAGTCAACAATCATCATCTTTATTTGAAAGATGGATGACACTTCTTTGTGGAGAAACGTGTTCAAATCTTCCCTAACCTCATAAATTTCTCGAGTACACTTTCGCTGGGAAAGAGCTAAATTTATGACATTGATGAATGGAAGAACTAAACCAACGTCTACGATTGCATTATCGTGTATTACCTCGATCATGCAAGTGTATTGCTACTACAACAACAAAAGATGTATCTACCCTTGAACATTTTTAGCTTGTCTTATCTCATTCTAATCGGGATTTGTGAGTATCGATTTGACGATACTTACAAATGATCAAGAATTGTTCAAGTCGTTATAATCACTTCTTATGTCTGAATAGAGATAGGAAAATATTGTTGTACGTTCCTGGTATGAGTTTCTTGTACATATAGAGATTTTGGTGATGTATGGTGATTATCGATTGATGTGACAAGTCAATTCGCTTTTCGTTGGTTCAAAAGGATAACATTTTCACCTCTTAGTACTGGAAGGTATTCTAGTTAACCTTGGGTACGTGTCTACCCTACTACACTTCGTATTGCCATTAAGTGAATGCACTGTCTAGAAGAACTGTTGACGTTGGAAGTGCAGTTGTGATCATTAATTACTCAATCACCCAGCAAATGCTTAGTTGAACTAATCTTTACAATGGTGATTGAATATCTTGAAAACTATTGTTGTAATGAGGTTATGCTTTCTAATCCAGTTGTCTCGTACTCTAGATTTAATCCTCAAATTCTCGAGTATTTTTCTATGCCTTCTCGACGTAGTTACTTTTCACTAAGTTTAAGAGAACTTCTCTTTATAGAATTGCTTACTAAGGCATTGTGGACTATGTTGGCTCAATTACATGGCAGGTGTACCACTATTATATCTCATATTGATGCGAGTTTTACAACTAATTATTGGGATGGTCTTTTTGAAAGCCATGTGTAGTAGGTTTTGTCGTCGGTTACATTTCACCTTCAGACCAACGGCTAGTCTGAGCGACTTACCTGGACCTTTTATGGCATGTTGTGTTTATCTGCTCTTTTGTGGTAGCATGATCGTATTAGACATTTATTTCTATTAGAACTGCTTGTAACTGCGGTTACAATTTTTGGTTCTTGGTTGTGACATGTTTAAGACGTGGTTTGGAGATTCTTTGCTTAGCACTAGTTTGACGGAGGAGTTTTATGAACAAGTGTTCAATTGTGCAAGTACATAATAAAGAATTGTTTTATTATTGTTGATACCCAATGAGGGTTAGTGCGTGGGCACGATAGAGAATTGATTAGATGTTGTTTATGTATTTCCCCAATGGGGGGCATGACGGTAATATTACACCCTCGGGAATTTGTTACTTGCTTATCGTGACAATGATGAGTTGTCGATATCGCAGGTTGCAAATCGTAATATCAAGGACTTTTTCATTGGATTCGCTAAGCAAGTAAATACGTAAATTCTTTTATGTTAGTGCTTACTTAGTACTTATGTGTTTGTTGTATTTTACCTATTTATTATTTGGGCTCGACCCAAGGATATTATGTACTTACTTTCGGAGTACCCGACGCACGAGAGCGTAGTAGAAAAAATCCTATGTTTAGTTTTAAATCAGTACAACTACTTTAACCTTATGTTGCTATTTATATGTATTTTCGACGGGATGTTAGTACATATAAATATTTCAGACATTTTGTTTTTGCACAAACTACAATATTATAGTACTATGCTGAAGAAGAAGGAAAGTATGAGTTAGAGGCATGAGAGATGAATCATTGCACTCCGATTGCGATGGAATGGCATTTTCCCTTTTGTGCAATCGCTATGACTTGATTTCTTCGTTACATACACATATTTTATTCTTTTCTATCTTTGAGTTTTGTATAACAAATGATTTTAAATTTCGGGGACGACCAATCACTTTTGTTCCCTCAATTTGGCATCCAATCCATGACCTTCACACTCACACTAGTCACCAATAAAAAAAAATAAAAAAAAAACTTAGTCTTCTCTCTCTCTCTCCCTCGAAAGTCTCTCTTTCACTATTTTTTCTTTGCAACAAGGAAGACCAACCCCAAATCTTCATTGTTCGAGTTTAAAAACCTCACCATTGTGTTCACCTTACCTCCATGAACACAATCATACAAACCAAACTAAGTATGGACGAGTTTTGACTCGCCAACTTGGAAGGTCTGAACTCGGACAAGTTGAGTTCGATGTGTTTTCAACCGAGTCACGATGTTTTAGGATTCGGGAAATCCTCTACGCAACTCCCTAGGGTCCCTAGTTAAGGTTTGAGGAAGCTTTGACGTGAAACAACTCAGTTTCGAGAAGTTCAAGTTTGACCCGTGCCTTTCAAGCCAATTTTCGGCCAAACCACTGCTAGTTGGCTGGTGTGCAAGGTATCAATCTCTTCGTCTCGCTGAGTACTACAACTTTCCTTTTTGTTTCACCCAATTTTGTTAAGTATTGAAGAAGTTATACTCATTTGAATCTTACCCAATTTCTGGCGACCTCCGAGGCTTTCGAGGCGATTTCCAGCCAAACCACGGCTAGTTAGACGTCGTGCGAGTGCCATTCTCTTCTTCTCTTTGAGAACTACAACTTTTGTTTTTGAATCACTCAATTTCGTTGAGTATTGACAAAGTTATTAACGTTTAATGGTTGTTTAGTTTTCTGGCCGAATCCGGCCTTCCCTTCTGTTTAGCTCCGGTGAGCAGCAACCTAAACCCAGGCTCTTCGGGCCGTTCCTGCCAAGCCCAAAACCCTAGAAAGCCCAACCTAACCCTTTATTTATTTTTATTATTATTTGGTTAATTAAAGGCCTTTGGGCCATTTCCTTTTAGGACTTTAAACTCATGCATTTTAAACCCTAAACCCTTTTAGTTTAGGCCTTTAGGCCTAGAACCCTTAAGTTCAACCTATTAAACTAACCTAACCTAATAACCCTTAACCCAGATGAAATATTGCATTAGGGAATAACCCATCCGTCAGAGAATATTCCGTCATTCAGGGAATATTCATCCTGTTGACTTTTGTTGACTTTTCAGAAATTTAAGCGGGACCCTTCTTAGGGTAATTCGACGTCCTGAATCCGTTTTTGACGTTCGTTTTCCCATATTTAATTTTTATAATATATTTTTATTAATTGTACATTTATGTGCTTAGGGGCAATTATTAGTGGTGTTTCCATCTTCGCTAGGTTGCGTGGCTCGTCAGCGGCGAAGTATCTGTGAGTGGGCAGTTTATTTTATACCTATATATATTGATAGTTTCCCCACTTTTACGCTTATATTGCCAAGTATTCGATATTGTGATATGAAATGTGATAAGTGCTACTATATGGTTGATATATTATTGTCATGACATTCATACATATTTGTACATGCTCATCTTGTTGCACCTCGATGTTAGTACTCAGCCTAGGGACAGGGCTAGTCCTTTACGTGTATGTTCAGATCCGCACCATTCGCTCGCATTGGATCCAAGTTAGGTGCCAGTCCTGTCGGGTATATTGCATTAGGCAATCCGACTTGTACGTGATCGTGGTTTTGCACCAGTCTTCGAGTGATCGTAGTACTAGAGCGCCTTGATTACACCCAGTCCTGTTGGGTAGAATTGCCTTAGGTAGCTCCGACTTGTGTGCTAGCTTAGATGATGAGCAAACTACTTATAATTAATTATCACATGATTATATTATTTTGGCATTTGATATATCATGACTTGGCTTATTTCTGGTTATATTGCTGTTATATTTGATTACATACTTACGTAGTATGTTTTAAGGAAATTGTACTTGTTTTACGACGAGGGGTTAGTATATTTAAAAATAAAGGTTTTCGTATAAGCATTGTTTTGCTGACCCATTCAACTTTGTTTTCGCCCCTCCAGGTTTAGTAGCTATGTTTACGCGTATACGAGGATTCTGGCAAGTCTCAGGAGATGGTTACCTTCAGTAGTATAACCCTCATCCTATTTACTATACTGTCTTATGCTTTGACATCACTTGTGAAAAGGGTTCAATCCCGCTCACCCGTGCAATATTTTGATTAGGCACTTTTAGGTTTAATTTATTCATTTTTTTTTTCACATCACTACACTTTATGGCTTCGTCACATTCCAGGTGTCGGCTAGCACAACTCGATGCGGAGTTCTAGGAGACATTCCAGGTCGGGGTGTGTCATTGATCTTTTGATCTACCTATATTTTCCAAATATTGAGTGAATTCTCCAGCCCCTTTGCCTATTTGGACAATCTAGTTTGAGATAATACAGTAGTTGATAACTTTGAATGCATTAGTCATTTTTAATGTCCACCGGGACTGCAGTTTTGTTGTAGCTTTGTATAATCGTGATACAATATGATGATTTAACCATTGCCATTGCATAAGTTTCATCTGGTCCCATAGGGTCACAGGGTTAATTTATTTGTTCGGTTGATGTTTGCAAGAAAATTGTGTTATTCTTGTTGTTCAGAAATAATTTTTAATTTTGATCAGAAAGATTGTCAATTTTTGTGGATAATTTTAATTTTTTTCCTTCAATTTTATGGTTTTGAGCACAGTATCAGCATCCCTTCCTTTCACTATATAGTATATACTTGTGGCACAAGAGAAGTACCAAGTATTGTGTAGGTCCTTCCTGATGCTTGTTCTCTCAGCAAACACAACTATATATATATATTTGGTGGTGAGGATTTACTTCTATGAGGTATTTCGTTATATAATTTCTTCAAAGTGGCGTGTTACTAGCTTTGCCAGATCCTTATGGATGAAGCCACTAGTTACAGCATGATTATAGTTTTCTATTGAGTAGAATCATCATTTCTAGGTGTAGCGCCTTTTTTAGTTTTGATTGTGAAAGAGGAAAATTTCCTCTGTAACTTGTTAGAAATAGTCTAGTTGTGATTGTGACTATGTATTGTATCGAACACTTGTGGCTTTTACTTGTTCGTTCACACCTCATTTTGTTATTTTATTGTGTTGGATTGGCGGTCCATTTTTTACTGGTACCATGCATGTAGAGGCTTCCTTATTGGTAATGTAAGTAGGAATTGGTATGTTATGTTGAGGTTGGGGCTCTTGTCTTGTTTCGTTATGTGTCTAAAATTCATGAGTGAGTGGGTGTGAAATGGTTGGCCATTCATGTCTGATCTTGGTTTTCAACCCCTTTAGGCATTTGAACTCAGATTTCTGTCTTTAAGTATATTCATTCTTCATATGCTTACTTAAAACCAACTTAGTGAAAAAGATTCAATGTTAACGGTTGATCTCATTTTCTTTTAAACAATTTGATTTAAAGAGGAAACAACGCTTTTGAGCATTTCATCTCTTGACTTCCTAAGGTTAATTGTTTCTTGTTATCAGACGTACTAGAAAAGGTCGACATATAAAAGATAAATACAATAAAGGTCATTAACTATTTAGAAACTTTCCCTATACTGACAATCTCAATGTTGGCTTGTTGTGAAGTGACCTAGAACAAGACAATGATCGGTACTCTTGTGTTCGCATGGGTAAGCTTTTGTTTGTGCCTTATGATCTTGTTAGGAAATAGAAAGGAATTAGAAATATGCAAATTAAAAAGAAACAGATTCTATTGAATAAGTTTACAACTAAATGAATCCAAAGTCTTTGCTCTAAAAATATTGTGCTATTGTTGAGACCCATGCTGATTCTATTGATGGAGTTTCAGTTACATATTTTCACATAAAGCAATATACTTAAGACTAGGACAACATGAAGTTTTGCATCTTTGTTTATTTCTCTGAGTTTTCTTCTTTTGATATAGTTGCCTTGTTTCATGCTTACTTCTTTTGTCTAAGCTTAATTATGATGTGCAGTGGAAGTGTTAAGTTTTCTAGGCATGTGCTTTCACCTTTTATGTATCTAACAGGGACTTTTGTTGGTTTACATGAAAAAGAGACTCATTAGCATTCCTAAATTTTGTGAGACGAGAGTTGTTGTTGTGTTAAACTTGGGGAATCTTGAATGCCATACACTCAATATTGGGACTCAATTCAGCTCATAACAACAAGACTTCCGAAGACATCATTTAACAACATTTGTGTATGAAGATTATTGTATTTATTTCTTATTGTAAACATTTGCTTGTAGAATATCTTATATATGTTCTACACATGGCTTTTGGTGTAATATTTATTGTATTTATTTTCAAGTAGGCCTTGAAGTTTCAAACATTGGATGTAAATTTTATCAACTGAAACCATTTTTCACGACGTGGTATTCAACATTATTTAGGCATTAGATTTCTTTCGTTAGAAAAAATAAGATCCATTTTTCACTTATTTATATTATCCTGTTTCTTAGTCCGACACTGCACCAAACGCTTCACTAAGTTAGTCCAGCTTAGTCTATTTTAAGTTAGTCTAGCTTAGTTTCTGAAGCTAGTCCAGTGCAACAAACGCAGTCTATATTATCTATATACTAAAACCCAAACTCGGGTGCACTGTTCACAGACAATGCGCAGACAAAAATGCCCCCAGTTGTTCTTCAGCTTTTTTTTTTCACAGTAAAATGGCAGTTTTGTCCTCCCAGCTCACGCGTCCCTCATCCGTGTGCCTTTAGGTTCGATCTTCTGTTCCTCGCTTGGCACGCGTCCATCATCGATGCGGTTTATCGGTTCTCTGCTTTTTCTTTCGTTGCCTTCCATTTCTCTTCTCTCTCTTGCCCTCTTCTCAGTGTTTTGCAGGCTATTCTCCCGTTCTCTGTCGCCATGGTCTCCATCGCTCTTAAACCTTCGTTTCTATCCTTGTCAAATCTTGGTTCGTTGGAAAAATTCGAAGCAGTTTAAGCTTCTTCAGCTTTTTGATTTGGATTGAAGATGATTTTAAGTAAAAAAGGTTAACGTTTTCTGGTAAGTTCTTTGAATCCTACATCTCGGAGTTTTTTTTTTTCTTTTTCATATCTATGGGTTTTGTTTTCTTCAATTTTAAAATATTAAAAATCAAATCTTTTTTTTTGGTAATATTTTTAATTAAATTATGCTATGGGTTCTGATGAGGCTTTGAATTGTGTGTGCGCTTGGATATGATTTAGTTTTCAATTTCAGGAAACGGTGGTGTTGCAATTTTGGGGTTTCTTGTGCAACCTTGGAACCACTTTGGGCTCAAGGTATATAAAAGGTATGAAACCTCATTGTACCTTATCTTATCTTCCAGTCGATAGGAATTTTGTTGGTTTTTTCGATTTTATCAAGGTCCCTATTTTTACCTCCAATGTTTGGCGTTTGCTGATGAGTTTTTTTACTTTCTTAGTATGGCCTTTAAATTTTTTTGGTAGTTTTTGTAGATATAGCCTACAAATGTTGACCCGAAGGTTGGACATAATCATTACTTCCTATTACAATTTATTAACGTTAATTCAATTAACTAAAGTTGATTGGAATCTGACAATGATCGAGATATTTGCATAGGTGAGAGAATCTTGCTAACAGTTTTCGATATTCAGTTGGGATTTGTGTATGATTTTTTTTTTTTTTTTTTTTTTTTTTTTTGTAATTTTGGGTTTTGTTTATATCGTTAGATTCGTCGTCTGGGCGTATGATTTGCTTCTGTTTTTCGTTTTAGGAGACGTTACTCTTCGTTTATTGGGGCTTTTGTGTGAAGCTTTCAAAGCCCTTTGTGCTCAAGGTAAATCATTTTGGTTTTTTTCCTTTGAGGTTTTTGTGGAACAATTTTTTTTGTTTTTGTTTGTTTGTTTTTTTATTTTTTTTGTTATATTGTGATAGTTTTATTTTGTATATTATGAAAGTTGATTGTTTGAGAAATGTGTAACTGTTTATTTCTTTGTAGTTATGGTATGAGACGTGATATAAATTAAACATGGTGAGATAAGGTATTTAGGTATCACAACAATTGATCGTGAAAAACTATTAACAAATTACATTTGAAACATTCATTCATTTATGTTATATGTGGTGGTTCCAAGCTTAAGTTCTTTTTCCATGCAGCATTCTGTTAACCAATATGGGTCTATTCATTCTGGTAATGCTGCAAATGGACAAATCACATCAGAGTGCTCTGGTACCCCATTGTTACCTGATTTCATGGATTCATTTATCTCCATAACTATTATATGTCTGCTGCCTATTATTATGGAGGTAAAACTTATGAGTGAACTCTTTGCTTTAGATTGGTTTATTTATGGATTGTCATATTCTTCTTTAAATTCATATGTGTGGTATGAATGGTTTTCTGAATTTCTTTTAGGCTATGATGAGACTAGCAATGAGTACTTGAGATATGTAAATCCTGAGGGAGTAGAAATGATTTCTGTAAGTTCCTCTTCCGACTTCACAATTGTGAACTGGGTAGTCACCATAATTGGTTACAAGCTTCCTGTGATAGTTGTCTAACGCTTCGAATGCAGCTCTCTAAAATTTAAATTATCTTTCTGAGTTTTCTTTTCTTCTAATTACATAAAATTGATATTTATTATATAATTATTTATTTGTCATATTTTCTGGTATATTGATTTCTTTTTTCTCAAAATTTTCACTTCGTTTTATATAATGCACAGAAAGAAGGAGGACGTCCAAACTGGGGTAAGGTGCAGTTAAGGATGTTTAAGATCTTTATGAGGTTGTGCACCATGACATCCTTTCTATGGACTTGAGGTCGGTCAAACATGTGTTATATGCGTATGGGTAGAGTTTCCATTGCTTGATTCTCCTCTACTTATATCACTTTATTGGCTGCCAATTTTAGGGGAAATTATAAGACATGGAAATTGTTGCCAAATGCGAGGACATAAGGTTGTCTATTTGCAAAGTTATGTTGAAGTGGCACAAGGACCCTAAGTTGGTATGTTTAAGTAGGTTACCTGATTTCCTTAGTTGGGTTTAGGTTTAATGCTCAGTGGTATGTTGTGCTTCTACTTCTTTTTAATTATCAAGGATATGCAGAGATTGCAAGTGAAAAGGTTGTATATGATGTGTTCATGCATTGTTGAGCGAGAGATGCAAAAGGAAGGACATATTCAATCCCAAGATCTGTGAGCTTTCACTTCTTAATTTTATTATTATTAATTTTGTTTGCTCTTTGAAGTTTGAATGTATGAGTTTTTTAATTTTATTGGGATTAGTTTTACCTGAGATGGGTTTTGGGTTTATTTTTAGATTATGAAATTTAATGTTGATTGATTTTCTAGGAAAAATGTGAGACTCTGAGTATGTTAAAAGGCTGAAACATTGCATGGAAATTTAATGTTACCTTTGCTCAGAGTTTTCTGTTTTAGCATGTTATGTTCCTAGGTAACATGCATTTGAAACTCTTTGTGCAAAAGAAAATATCTCATTACAACCACCTCAATCCAACAAAACTTTTATCACTTTTAAAACATTATCTAAACTCTCAACTCAAGTAAGTCTTCAGTTTCCATATACTTTTTATTTCTTAATATCTACGTGGTTTTCAAAGTTTTGAACCATTAAATCACGTAACTTTATATTTACAATTATATTCTTTCTAATTGTTTGTATAAATTTCTTTTTTGCTCCCTGCAAGATGATGTCGTGGTGTGGTTTAGTGGTGTTGAATATAATTGTAGAAACTGGTTCTTTAATCTATCATGCTGTAGGATTTCAAAGTTGAAACCCACTGACTTTCAATCTTTTCGAACAAATTCACTTTGTAAAGTAACAAAACAATAAAATTCCTAAGGGAAATAAAATTGTTTGCTTTGCTGAGGTAGTTCTGTTTAGATTAATCAATACTATAGTGCATTTGAAACCTTAGTTATGGATCTTTTAGTTTCAATTTAAACACATCTAGAAACTTAGAGATACATTTATCAGCTCACATTTATATATTGCTGGAAAGTTATAGATCTGTTGATGATACTAGATTTAACTTTGGTAGTTTTTCAAACATAATTACCCATACAATTTCTAATCCCGCGCATCACTTTCTAGTATATACTATATACTAAAACCCAAACCGAAAAACACTGTTCATTAACAGTGATGTGACGAAATTGACCCTGCTTGGTCTGTTTAATTTCAATTGCGCCATGTTTTACACGTGTTTGTCATCAGTGAAATGGAAGCAGGCTGAAAAATCTGGGGTGTTCCACCTGCTTCCTTGCTCTTCTGTTCCTCTTCTGCACTCTTCTTTCCCATCGACTTCTCTGTCACTATCTCGCAACCAGCTACAACACTGATTCCCCCTCCATTTCTCCCGCTTAGCAAAAGAAAATCAAAGGGGTTCACCTGCGTGGGTTTCGTAAGATGCTTTCGTTTCTCTCTTTCTTCTTCTTTTCTTCCACCTCTTCTTTCGCCGAAGCAACTAAAAATAAAAAAACCTACTCGTGGCTTCTTCCTCCCGATTTCAAAGCTCTCTCTCTCTCTCTCTCTCTCTCCTCCAGTGAAGCACCTCCATACATAGGTATCATTTCTCCCGTAATTATATATTTAATTATTTGAAAGTTAGTTCTTCTGTGTAAAATTCTTGAGCTTTTGATTACCTGCAATTTTCAATTTTCTACGATATAGGGTTTTTGGATAATTTCATGATTTAGCAATCCGCGCATTTTCCATAACCCTCTTTACGGAAGGTAAGCAATTTACCCTGCTTTAGATTTAAAAAAATTCTTTACCAAAGAAATTTATAATCTGGTGATTTTCTAGGGATCCAAGGATTGAAAAAATTATGGGTTCTTAGAGGATTGGAGTGAGTGAAAGCGATTAATCAATCAATCAAAGAAAGAAGTGAAATTTTCTTGGAAAGTCAAGATCTTTTGTTTGATTTCTCATTGCGGTGCAAATTCTCCTTTCTCAATTGATTCAAAGCATAGGATTAGAAAAAATATGTAATTATTGGGGGGTTTTTGTTTTTGGTGGATTTAGAGTTTTGTTTAAGTTTTATTATATTATAGTTGAATTTGGTTGCTCCTTGGCTGTGGGGAGAGAGGTCTAGGTGCGTCAATTGGTGAAGCAGGGGTTGGGGAAAGAGACATGGGGTGTAAGGAGTGTAGGTGCAGATAAGCGTTTGAGGTAGAGATTTTGGGTTTTCCATTTGGCCATCTGATTGTTGTAATCAGTTAGTCTCTCGATCCTGATGAGAGATTGAATTGGATTTGGAGTTCTGATTTGTCGAGAGAGTTAGGGACTATACATGGAGAGATGAAGGTCTGTCGTTTGCAGAAATGGATATTAGGGGGAGAGAGAAACGGGAGAGCAGGGGTGGAAGAGAAAAATGGCTGGGGTCTTTTGTACTAATTTTTTATTTTTATTTTTGCCCTTCTCAAAGGGAACGTACCCTTTGACTCCCATAGAAATAATGCGTAAATTGAATCCTTTATGCATAAGCAGAAAGGTGATTTATGTATTTCATATTGTATGAAAAACATTGATATGAGTTGTACCTAGAACGATACAAGACGATATCAGTGCAAGCCCAGGATCAGAACCGTGGCAACTGTCAAGTGAGTCCTTAAGTATTTAAGAAATACTTAAGGATAGATTCCTCAAAGAATGAGGAAGAATTAGAGTAACGTAATGGAAGCGTAAATGTATTAGATTATGAATCTGATCCATCATTGGATGTTTCTTCATTATGAATGAAGAGATAAACAAATATCTCTTTATTATGACTAAAGAGATATTTGGATGGAAACATTAAAGTAATGACTTTAGTGTGTTCCATTATGAATGCAAGATATATTGCCATATAGAAGTTTACAACAATGTTGTTTGGATGGGAAAGTTCATTTATGAACTCTCTATTCGATTCCAACCAGAAAGTGTATGACATGAGGATGCTTCGTTGGATGTGTGGGCACACGAGAAAGGATAAGATTAGGAATGAGGATATCCGGGGTAAAGTAGGAGTAGCCGAAATTGAAGGAAAGATGAGAGAAAATCGGTTACGGTGGTTTGGACATGTGCAAAGAAGGCCTACTGACGCTCCGATTAGAAGATGCGACTATGGGACAGAGGTTCAGGGCCGAAGGGGTAGAGGAAGACCTAGGAAAACTTTGGAAGAGACTCTAAGAAAAGACTTAGAGTACTTGGATCTAACGAAGGACATGACACATGATCGAGCACAATGGCGTTCTAAGATTCATATAGCCGATCCCACTCAGTAACTTGGATTTTCCAAGTCTCCAACCGAGAAGTTTTCCTCACTCGGAAAATTAAGGGAACACTACCCCAACCTACATGCTCCACTCAGAAAGCTTCAACATACAAGCTTCAACAAAAGAAAATTCAAAGAACTTAGCGAAGAAGGCTTTGGTGTATCTAACACAATACGTTGAAATGAAGGAAAGCTCATTTATTGATATCCCCGATAAGCTACAAATATGTACATATACATGAGTCAAAATAAACACACAAGAGGGAGCCTTCACAAAGGTTGCTTAGGAGAAGTCTCAGCAGTCGGTAGAGCCCCAGAAAGAGAAGGCACCGGAGGGGGATCATTTGGAGCCTCAGTACTGGACAGAACCCTAGAAGGAGGAGGCATCAGAGGTTGATCATTTGGAGCTTCATTACGCGGTACAGCCCCAGAAGACGAAGGCAATAAATGCCTTTGGAACAAACCCACAAATCTCTGATGATCAAGTAAAACCTGACCATCAGTTTCCTTCATCTGGTCAAGCTTCCTCTTCATGTTTGTAGCATAGTCATGTGCGAGCCGGTGCAACTGTTTATTCTAATGCTTGAGCCCTCTAATCTCCTGTTTGAGACTCATCACTTCAGCCGCCAATGATTCAACTTGGCGGGTTCGAGCAAATAGGCGTTGGGCCATATTAGACACAGAACCTGCACACTGAACACTGAGAGCCAGCGAATCCTTAACAGCTAACTCATCAGACCGTTTGGAAAGTAGTCTGTTATCTTTGGGAGTGAGAAGGTTCCTGGCCACCACCGCAGCGGTCATATCATTCTTCATCACGGAATCCCCAACGGTAAGAGGACCAGTAGGGGAGACGAATGATGGGCGCCATATGTTGTCTGGAGAAGGCGGGGCTGCCTCTTCAACAAGGTTCAAGTCAAAACGACGGTCGGAGGGGCCAGACATTTTCAAAGGTGTTGAAAAGAGAAGAGGTCGGACAAATCAAGATCTTAGAAGTGCAAGAATGAAGCTTCTACTGGTGGAGATTCAAGTGTGCTTTGGAACTTAATGCCAGCCCCTATAAAAAAATCTGCACTCGACGGAGCTTCAGAAATCGAAGAGGCGCCTGCTCAGAAATCGAAGAGGCGTTTGCTTTCTCAAAAGCTGGGCTGCTTAGAGATCACGAGGGTTGATCTCAGAAATCGAAGAGGCGTTTGCTTTCTCAAAAGTTGGGTTGCTCAAAGACCTCGAAGCCTGATCTCAGAAATCGAAGAGGCGCTCGCTTTCTCAAAAGCTGGGCTCCCCAGAGACCACGAGGGCCGATCTCAGAAATCGAAGAGGCACCTACTTTTCCAGCCTTGTCAGCACCTGTCACACGCACACTCAGCTTTGCGAAAATTATGGGCATTCTGTTGAAGACTTCTGGGGAAGTAGAAAACACATGAATCTTACTGTTCAATCACCCACTTCCCACACGCAACAATAGCTCATGGGTACCACAGATAACTTTGCCAAAGTTCTCTGCCAAAGTTGAGCACGTGAAGCTTGTAGCTCCTACTACATCGCTCTGACCAAGAAGGGTAAAAGAATAGCAAAGAAACAGCACTAACAAAGTTTAGACCCATAAATTTTGAAGGTCTAGCTACCTTATTATTACCCACAAGGGTAAAGGAACAGTACCACTGCTGGATAATTGGAAAGTCCTTGTGTGTCAACCTCTGTGCTTCGTGGCAAGGTAGACTAGCAAACATGCCCAACCTTTACTCACATTCGAGAAAACACTCCCAATAAGATTGCTTGCTCCAAAATCGAAGAGGCACCGTCCTCCGAATCTCGAGAGCCAGACTCTCAACATGACTATTTTCTTAAAAATCGAAGAGAGGGTAAAGGAACAGTACCATTGCTGGATAATTGGAAAGTCCCTGTGTGTCAACCTCTGTGCTTCATGGCAAGGTAGACTAGCAAACATGCCCAACCTTTACTCACATTCGAGAAAACACTCCCAACAAGATTGCTTGCTCCAAAATCGAAGAGGCACCGCCCTCCGAATCTCGAGAGCCAGACTCCCAACATGATTACTTTCTCAAAAATCGAAGAGACACTGCTCCCCGAATCTTCGAGAGCCAGACCCCCAGCATGATTGCTTTCTCAAAAATCGATGAGGCATCGTTCTCCGAATCAATCGAAGAGGCGCTCGCTTTCTCAAAAGCTGGGCTGCTCAGAGACCACGAGGGCCGATCTCAGAAATCGAAGAGGCACCTACTTTTCTAGCCTTGTCAGCACCTGTCACACGCACACTCAGCTTTGCAGAAATTATGGGCATTCTGTCGAAGACTTCTGGTGAAGTAGAAAGCACATGAATCTTACTGTTCAATCACCCACTTCCCACACGCAACAATAGCTCATGGGTACCACAGATAACTTTGCCAAAGTTCTCTGCCAAAGTTGAGCACGTGAAGCTTGCAGCTCCCACTACATCGCTCTGACCAATAAAGGTAAAAGAATAGCAAAGAAACAGCACTAACAAAGTTTAGACCCATAAATTTTGAAGTTCTAGCTACCATATTATTACCCACAAGGGTAAAGGAACAATACCACTGCTGGATAATTGGAAAGTCCCTGTTTGTCAACCTCTGTGCTTCGTGGCAAGGTAGACTAGCAAACATGCCCAACCTTTACTCACATTCGAGAAAACACTCCCAACAAGATTGCTTGCTTCAAAATCGAAGAGACACCGTCCTCCGAACCTCGAGAGCCAGACTCCCAACATGACTACTTTCTCAAAATCGAAGAGAGGGTAAAGGAACAGTACCATTGCTGGATAATTGGAAAGTCCCTGTGTGTCAACCTTTGTGCTTCGTGGCAAGGTAGACTAACAAACATGCCCAACCTTTACTCACATTCGAGACAACACTCCCAACAAGATTGCTTGCTCCAAAATCGAAGAGGCACCGCCCTCCGAATCTCGAGAGCCAGACTCCCAACATGATTACTTTCTCAAAAATCGAAGAGACATTGCTCTCCGAATCTCGAGAGCCAGACCCCCAGCATGATTGCTTTCTCAAAAATCGAAGAGGCATCGTTCTCCGAATCTCGAGAGCCAGATACCACAGACCACTTTTTCAAAGTGCTCTGACAGAGTTAAAACATGTGAAACTGGCAGCTCCCACTACCGTGCTATGACCAAGCAGGGTAAAGGAATAGCATTACTACTTGTTAGGGAGACTCCTATATATGTCGACCTCCATCCCCAACAGACAGGCAGACCTGCAAAAATGCTCAACCCTTCCTCATATCTGAGAGGGCACTCCCAACGAAGCCTTTCGAAATATTCAGCTTTCTTTCCCCCCGATAATACCTCTGCAAACAAGCTATACTAGAGCAAGAATATCTCATATCATCAGGGTTAAAAGCAAGAGTATCCCATATCATGCTTTTTCCCTGTCTTTTCCTTTGGCCTTGTTTTTACCTGCAAGACAAGGAGAAAGAGAGCAATCAGTCAGCACTTGGAATCAAGCTTCCAGCCAGGAACTGACTGCCTGGAACCCCTTACCTGATTACTTACCTGGCATTGCTCTCGAGTACTCATCTTCAACATCTTATGTTTCCAGGGAAGATTCCGCATCTGCTTGAGGAACAGATAAGGCAAGTGCGAAGGATACAAGGAAGCATGTGGAGACAAGCGTAACAGCACACGTGCCGATACATCCATTACTCTGTCAAAAGCAAAAGTATCCCATATCAGCAGGGTGGAACGTACTCTAGATTTGATGGACTTGTTTTGACCCTCAAATTCTTCAGTCGGCCTTATACTCTGGGGGAAACCAGAAAACCCTCCAGCTCAGTTCAAGAATAAGCCTGTGGAAAGTTACTTCTTCAAAAGCAAAAGTATCTCATATCATCTCTTCTCATTTTTCTTCTCTTTATCCTTCATGCTGCTGCAAGATGGGGAGAAGGTGAACAATCAGTCGGAGCTCTGATTGCTTACCTTTTCTGTCACCTCTTTCAGCAGACCCCCTAGCTCGGCGACTTGGGGGACTCTTACTACATGGTTTGTATCGCGCTTGACCAAGCCTGAAACTACAAGTAAGCTTCAAGTGAAATTGATACATTACCTTGTGCATCTCCACCAGTTAAAGATACCACCCCTGGATGGAGGAAGAGTACTTCCAGAGAAGATGCCACATCTACCTATGAGACAGATAAGGCAAGTCAAGACGACACCACACTCCGATACTTAGAAGTTTCGTGATTACGAGATCATTCTCCCACAATATTTCCTAATGTCATTTGTACTAAATCATTCACTTGTACTCACTAAAGGAGAGCTTGAACCTATGTACTTGTGTAAACCCTTCACAATTAATGAGAACTCTTCTATTCCGTGGACGTAGCCAATCTGGGTGAACCACGTACATCTTGTGTTTGCTTTCCTATCTCTATCCATTTATATACTTATCCACACTAATGACCGGAGCAATCTAGCGAAGATCACAAAAAGCGACCGTTTTCGCTACCTAGGATCTATCTTGCAAGAGAACGGAGAATTAGATGGAAATATCAACCATAGAATACGAGCTGGATGGATGAAGTGTAAGAATGCATCCGGCGTGTTGTGTGACCGTCGTAGGCCACTGAAGCTCAAGGGAAAATTTTATAAGACGGCAATAAGGCCAGCGATGTTGTATGACACAGAATGTTGGGCGGTGAAGCATCAACACGTACACAAAATGGGTGTAGCGGAGATGAGGATGCTTCGTGGGATGTGTGGGCACACGAGAAAGGATAAGATTGGGAATGAGGATATCCGAGGTAAAGTAGGAGTAGCCGAAATTGTAGGAAAGATGAGAGAAAATCGGCTCCGGTGATTTGGACATGTGCAAAGAAGGCCGAATGACGCTCCGGTTCGAAGATGTGACTACGGGACAGAGGTTCAGGGCCGAAGGGGTAGAGGAAGACCTAGGAAAACTTTGGAAGAGACTCTAAGAAAAGACTTAGAGTACTTGGATCTAACGGAGGACATGACACAAAACCGAGCGCAATGGCGTTCTAGGATTCATATAGCCGACCCCACTTAGTGGGAAAAGGCTTTGTTGTTGTTGTATTTATTTGAGGTTTTGTGATAAGGGAGGCTGCTCTACTGCAGCAACAGAAAAATTAAAAATTGTTTCAAAGAGGAGTGAAATGACTCCAATTTTAGGAAGTTTGTGCTTTTGGTTTGTATGAGAAAAGAGAGAACACGAAGTGGGAGATGAAGATACTTAATTGTAATTTAATTTTTTTTTATACTGTTAGTGGAGGAACCCATCTATAGGGTGAAGTGGTAGGTCTAAAAATGGATATCATCCAGTGGAAGGACCCAAATGAGGTGGTTTATTTTTAGACAAGATGAGAAGATGTAAACAGTTGGAGGTAGGTCCATACCATTTTCCAAGTTCTTTATTAATGTGAATGTTTATGTTAACCTGATTAGGAACTTAAGTGAATAAATCGTTTTCGAATTTGTAAACAAATAACTGCTTACAAAATAATGAACTCTGTTAAACAAAAATAATTGCTTACATTAGAGAATAAACATTATTGAAGTATATTTTAAAATATTTTTAATTTATATAAATAGATAGGTTGCTATTGCATTCTGTGCCTAAATCAAATCACTAACTTGAATCATGCTCTTTATTTGGGAACTGTTGTGTATTTCTTATTTGAATTAGTAGGGTTTGCATGTTTCTTTTTCAAATTTGATTTTGTGTGATTTCATTTTGATAGATATTTCAGAATTTCAGAAAGCAGGTGCGGTTTGATCAATTAAGGCCAACCTGATTTACAGAGGTCTGATTAGAGAGGTACACTACTAATTACCTCACTTTTCTCCCAAGAGTATGCTGCTTTTTCCAAAAGGAAAAGATTAGCTTGGTTTGATCTCTTATTTGAATTGTGTATATTTGGTTTGATCTCTTAATTTGTGTTGTGCTAATTTTGTATGAATTAATTTGGGTTGGACAGAGGAAGCAAATAATTTTTTTAATTAATAAATTTAGTTTGGTTTGATCTCTTATATGCTGATGAATATTATATACCGAACCATGAACATGTCAAGAAGCTGTTCGTTACAAACTATTCATTACAACTTTGCACCAACTGTTTTTGTTATGCCTAACAATTTTAAAACCTGCAGCATCGCGCGGGCTCCTTTGCTAGTATATCTCTATTTTTAAATGGAAAATTTTAGATTCAAAGCACATAAAATGTGAGACAAAATATTTATTATAGACTATTGCTAGGCTTAACCAAACCCTTCAGCCTTTACTGTAGTCGTACTGAAATAAAAACATAATTATTTGGCAATTTGATATTAAGTATCAAGCAGATCTTGCCAAACGAAACCAAAGCAGATGACCCAAGTCTATAAAAAACAGCAAGTAGTCATCTACCACAGTGGTGAAAATGTGTTGTCATGGATTCGAACTTCGTATGTGGTTAATTTAACATCTAATCTTATAAAATCTTTTGTTGACAAATATAAAAGTCTATAAAAAAAAACACAAGATTCTTGCTGCAAGTTGCATTTGAAATTAAACTAGCTAGACTATTTTAAAAATCTAACAAAAATGAAAGTATCCCAAGAAATAAAGCACTTGGCAAGACCATTAAAAATACAAATTGCATTTGAGCTGGTTGTCACAAAAAGGTTCAAAGAATAAGGTTTACTGTAGACAGCCGGTAAATACAATTTTGTAGAACAAAATGTTAACTTTTAATTGCCACTTAGTACTACGTACGGTCTAGTGATATTTCTTTTCACTTATAAGTGAGAGGTATTAGATTTGATTCTCGTCAAAAATGAATTTTAATCACATTATTGCTAGTCATTGTGAGGCTAAAGTCCACTTCTCTTATTGTAGATAATAACATTTGCTCAAAAAAAAAAAAAAAAATTTCAGTATTAATTAAGAAATTTAATAACAAAAATTACTAAATTCTTTCTAAAAGCATGCAAAGATTAATACCAAATTGGAATTTTTAACTTTTTTCCTCAAATTTGAATTGAGTTAAATTTTTAAATATTGTACGTTTAACATTAAAAATGGGTACACTTCATTATAAAAAATGAGTACATTATAAATAAATAAAAAGTGAATAGATTTAACATTAAGAAAATGTGTACATTTCACATAAAAAAATGGGTACATTTAATATGCATACAACAAAATGGTACATTTTTTTATAATAAAAATAGGTTCATTATAGATAATTTATGGGTACAAATAAAAGATTAAAAAGAATTATGGGTACAAAAAAAGTTTTAAAATACAGGCAAAAAAAATTAGGTTTTTTATATTAGCACCCTACAAAATATTGAATGCACCCACATTAAAGTTTAATATTAAATAACTCATTTACCCCACCATGCAATGACAATTTTGACCTTATTAGGTTTAAAAAAAATTATAAATACATCCCAAATCACTTTTAACTTATTATTTATCATCTTCAACTATCAAAACTCTTCCCACCCCAAATCATTTTTAATGGTGATTTTCAACTAGGCAATGATTGCAGTGACTACAGTGTAGCCATGTCTTTCTGGGAGATTATGAACTAATTGCAAAGTGAGGGCAAAAGCTATAGCCCCCAAAGTCCTGCTCAATCTCATAATTCAAGACTTAGCACTTATGAATCTCATAATTCAAAAGTCATGGCCTACGAACTGATTGCAGAGCGAGTTAATGGCATTCATAAGGTGCTTTCTTGCACTATATATACTAAGATGCTTTCTTGCAAGTGACTTGGTTCGACCAAAATATGCACAAAAAAATGAAAACAACATAGTAGCTTTGAAATCGTTATTATTATTATTATTGAAAAACGTTCAAATGAATATAAATATTTTTCAAATCATTCAATTTGAAATCATTCGACAAGCTAAACGTTCAAATGTTTAGATTCAGTCCTTAAAAATGAAAAATGAGTGTTATAAGATTTGAGAAATGTGTGGTGTACGTAGAAGATATAAGGTGTATATTGAGAATGTGGGGTGAGGGTATTATAGCGAAGTATGTGGGGTGTATTAAGATAATTTTTAATTGAAAAAGCAAATGTGATGTGTATTAAGTGTGTGGGGTTTAGTCAACAATTTGTGGAGTGTTTGTCACGTCCCAGTCCCATTCCGCCGTAGCACGATATTATCTGCTTTGGGCTTATCATTCCTTCACGGTTTTGTTTCTGAGAACTCAGATGAGAATTTCTCAGTGGGTCACCCATCCTAGGAATGTTCTCGCCTGAACTCGCTTAACTTTGGAGTTCCAATAGAATTCGAAGCTAGTGAGTCCCCAAAAAGCCTCATGCCATAGCGAGGGGAGCATATACATATAAGACACATCACCCATTCTTCGTTGGTCGATGTGGGATCTTCCAATCCACTCCACTTAAGGTAAACTCGGCGTCTTCGTCGGCATATCCGTACCGAACGGCAAAGTGGCTCTGATACCATTCTATCATGTCCTAGTCCTAGCTCTGCTATAACACGATATTGTCTGTTTTTACCTTACCATTCCCTCACGGTTTTGTTTCTGGGAACTCACACGAGAACTTCCCAGTGGGTCACCCATCTTATGAATGTTATCGTCCGAACTCGCTTAACTTCAGAGTTCCAATTGAATCCGAAGAAGTGGATCACCCATTCTAGGAATGCTCTCGCCCAAACTCGCTTAACTTCGGAGTTCTAATGAAATCTGAAGTCAATGAATCCCCAAAAGGCCTCGTGCTATAGGGAGGGGAGCATGTACATATAAGGCACATCACCCCCTCTTCGTTGGTCGATGTGGGATCTTACAGTGTTAATATAATAATATATGGGTACAAATTAAAACTAAAAAGAAAATTGCTACATATTAGAAAAATTGTTGCAAACTAAAAATAGAAATATATGATACAAACTTTAGCCATAAATATAAATATACCAAATATAATGTTTTTAACACTAAATGAATCTATATGAAAACGGTTAAATAACTTATAATTATACAACTAAAATATTATTGAAATAAAGACGTGGACTAAAACTAAAGGACCTTATCAAAAATTAAAAAAGAATAAAGTTTTAGCCTTTGAAGTAGAAAAATGAGGAATACAATCCAATTTCTAGAAAACTTTGGTTCTAGTCCCTAATTGTTTAAAATCTTAGATTGAAACTTTATTAATTTGAATACTTTGATTGAAGGACAAAATGTTAAATTTCAGTATTATTTAATTAAAAATTAATAACAAAATTATTAAACCCTTCCTAAAATCATGCAAAGATTAATATCGAGTAGGAGTTTTTTTTTTCCCTCAAATTTGAATCAAATGTAACGTTTCTAACACTAAATAGATCTTTTTGAAAATGGTTAAATATTTTTTAATTATAAAATTTAAATATGCTAACATGTAAATAAATTTATTACTGAGATAATGACGTAGATAAAAACCAAAAGACCTTGATCAAAAATTAAAAAGGGACACTTTGGATGGTCCCTAACTATCAATATTCTTTAATTGAAACCTAAAATGTTTTTAGTTTTTTATCGAAGTCCCTAACATTAATGTAATAATGTAAGTTATTATAGTTTTTAAATTAAAAATTAAAAATTGAAATTTGTATTTGTTAATAATAATGAGATTTTAAATAAAACCCATAATTTGTGAGATTAAAAATAATAAAATATAAATTATACTCTCTATTATATTTTGTGTGTGTGTGTGTAGGTACATTCATCAAAATTAACAAAAAAGTTGTACCAAAACATGGGTACATTCTTCAAAATCACAGGAAAAAGCTTAATAATATTAGTAAATTTCTTCGATTAAACTTGACATAGGCAAGTTTAAAAATAATGTACCCATATAAGTTTAAAAATAGATTAAAAATTTTTGAAATGGATTTTATATTGAAAAATTGGGTACATTTTATATTAAAAATGACACACCCCGACCTGGAATGTCCACTAGAATTCTGAATCAAGCTGTGCTGGCCAACACCGGGAAGGTGACGAAAACATAAAGTGTAGTTGTGTGGAAAATGTGAATAAATTTAAACCTAAAAGTGTCTAAATATAAGAGTGCGCTGGTGAGCGAGATTGAACTCATCTCACACGTGACGTCAGAGTATAAGTAAAGTATAGTATAATAGGGTGAGAATAATACCATCGAAGGTATTCGTCTACACCAAGATTTGCCAATATTCCTCTTCGACACAAAAGCTCTGCTACTAGAACCTAGAGGGGTGAAAAATAGAAGGGTGAGTGGGCAAAAACGAAGCTTTAGAAAACACATTTCTTTTTTCTGAAAGTACTAACCCCTCATAGTAAAATCTGTATAGTTTCCAGAAAATACAACTACGTAGGTATGAAAATCCAATGCCTAAGAGCAGTGAAAACTAAAGTTTGCCATGTCATAATATCTCAGCAATAATAAATGTAAGCCAAGTGTGAAACCAATATAAAATAGTATGCCAGTCGGAGTCACTTAATATGACATGTACGACTGAACCTGTAGCTCATCAATCTAGGTTAGCACACGAGTCGAAGTCACCTAGTGTGACATGTACGATAGGTTGGGTATAAATATGTACGCTCAAGTGCTACGATCATGTGAAGGCTGTGCGATAATTCATGAGTCACTTAACAGTCAGAACGACCTATTGTGGTCTGTATGACAGGCTGTCATCAGACTTGGATCCAAGGTAAGCATGCGGTGCAGGAGGTGAACAATCACGTGAAGGCTGGCCCTAGCCCCGAGCGGGAGCACTAATATCGAGGTGAAGCCATGATGAGCTCTAAATACATGTGTGCATACCAATGCAATACAACCCATTCAATCACATAATACTCACCTGAAGCTTACCTGAGTCTCCGCAGCATCACACAATACAATTCTAAGTGTAACAATGCAATATTTAAAATGTAATAAACATATAGGAAGAAGATGATGAACGGTTTATCGGTATTTACCTTGAATATGAGATACTCAATAAATTGACTATGAGTAAGAATTTTGTGCCATTATTCTTCATAATGAAAATAATGAATTAAAATTAATGATGTGGATATGTTTTGAAAACAAGTTTATTAAACTTTGAAATGAAGACTTACAATTTGCCTACTGGCAATTACAGTTGATGAAAATGGGGATGGAGCTCACAGGCATCCTTGACATGATAATTTATAGTGTTTAAGTGTTTACAAATTTGAACTGAGATGATGAGTGATGAACGTTGTCTTCTGTTTGTTGTATAAGAATACGCAGAAGTTTCAGCCTACTGTGAATGGGTTTTGAATTGTGATGATATAGGCTAAAGATGGTTGGATGAATAATTGAAACTGAAGCGGGAATCCCGACTGTCTCTGCTATGAGCTGTAAAAGCTGGAAGAATAATTTCCTTTTAATGTGGAATCACGCGGTTGCTTCTGAAATGATGGATGAATAGTAAAAGTGGTTTTACTATTCATGAATAAGGACTTGTCTGAATGATTGCTGTTATTGTAGATGCTGTTTTCTGAAAGTGTCACATGGCTGACACTGTAGAATTTACATGTGTAAAAATTTGAGATGATTACAAATTATTGCAATGCCATTTTCTGCTGGATTGGTTGTGCTGGAATGGCTTAAACTTGAGCTTGAATGACGAGAAATTCAGAGATGACCATGTTGATGATCTTTTAGTGATTGAACTTGTCGCACCATTCGACTGCTCTTTGTCGATAGATTTCGCCAGTTTCAACTTCATAATTCCACTTCATTATCCATGGGATTTTGTATTTGGCCATGAACAAAGGGAGAAAGGTGATATAGTGGTTGAATCTGCTTCTGTCAAATTTCTTTTGGAAATTTTACGATAAAACGTTCATGAGATCCTCAGGAAGAAGGCTGACTGTTGGTGTATGAGACGACCACCATTTGGGAAACCATGCTGGGAAATTTAATTTGAAACTTTTATCAAACGTAACAAACCATGAATGAATAAAGTCTTCTGTTTGATGGAGGACAATGTTAGACCAAGTGTCGATATAATCAAAATAATTGTAGTTGTTATTGGGAATAAGAACATGCTGAGAATGAAGAGGTTTGGATTGGTAAATGGGAAGTCCCAATTCTGTTTCTGTTAAGAATTTTCTGATGTAAAGGGAATGGTAAAGAATTTTGTTGGCATGGGTTGTACTAAAAATTGGCTTAATATCAATAGATTCAGTCTCACTAAGAATAGCTTGGTAATATTTGAGGGTTTTATGTGGTGCATTGGGTAAATAATGGAAATTGGCCGGGAATACCATTTTGGCTATTTTGGCTGATGTTTGTTCTTGGGAGATATTGGGGGGTATGCTGAAAAGGTATTCTTTTGGGGTTTTCAGGATGTAAGGAGATGTTTTAGCATAGCTGGCTGATTGGGATGATGATGGATAGGGCATGGATGAATATGGATCATACTGACTGACTAATGTCGTTTGGTAGTTTGGTCGAAAATTTCCTATTGTGGATCCCAAATGAGTAAAACGGTTGGTAATGGCTATGGCTGATGAGGAATCGGGAATATATTTCTATTTTGGTGGTGGTAAAGTGGCTGGAAGTCTTCTTTGATTAGGCTGTCTTGACATTCTTCCCTTGCAAAAATTCTCTTGTTAGGAAATCGGGGATGCTATTGCGGCTGCCTTTAATGTATTCAATATCAAAATAAAAAATGCTTAATATGGCTTGCCACCATGCAAAAATTTGTTTTGATGCAATATTTTGAACATTTTTTTGTAAAACATGTTTTGCAGATTTGCAATCGACACAGACTAAAAAAATTTTTATTTAATAAATCATCTTGAAATTTGCTAATGGATAATACAATAGATAATATTTTTTTCTTAATAGTACTATAATTACTTTGTGCTGGATTCCATACTCCTGAATGGAAACGAACAATTTGTTCAAGAGATCCAGAAGAAGTTGATTGCTTGAGGATACCTCCATAACCGATATCAGATGCATCAGTTTCAACTATTTTAAATGAGTTGGGAGTTGGAATGCCAAGACAGGGCAGTCTTAACATGTGATTTGATCTGTTTAACAATGGAAGTATGAATGGGAGACCATGATGGAGGATTATCTTTGAGACGATCAAATAAAAGTTTACATTGTTGTCTGAGATGAGGATAGAATTCTGAAACATAGTTTAATGATCCAAGGAATCTCTGTAACTGGGTTTTCTCAGTAATCTGATCCGGGAATTTATCGGCAAATTGAATAACTTTATCAATAGGTTGAATGGTAGACCGATAAATATTGTATCCTAAGAATCTAATCTTAGTCTGAAATAACTTAATCATTGATGCAGAAACAACTAATCCATTAGACTTGATTATTTTGAATAAATAAGGACATAATCAATGTAAACAATTGAAAAATGGCTATACTGATTAAAGATCTCATTCATAATATTTTGAAATTCACTCGGGGCATTCTTGAGGCCGAAAGACATTACATTCCATTCATAATGACCAAAAGGTGTTACAAAATCTATTTTGTATTTAATAGATTCATGAATTTGATTTTGCCAAAAACCTGATTTCATGTCAAATTTTGAGAAGATAACTGTTTGAGAAAGTCTTTTTATCAAATCTCTTTTGTTGGGAATTGGATACCAAATCCATTCCAAGACTTCGTTCAAAAGTTTATAGTTAATAACTAATCTGGGAGTGCCTCTTTCTAATTCTGCGTTTTTCTGAACATAAAATGCAGGGCATGACCATGGTGATTTACTTTTTTTTAATTATTCATTTATTAAGAAATTCTTGGACCTCTGTTTTGCAAACTTTCATGACTTTTTAACTCATTTGGATAGGTCTGGCTTTGGTTGAAATTTTTGATTCATTAAACTCTTTTATGTAAGGAAGTTTAACAATGTGTTATTTGCGGTGCCAAAAGAAGTTAGGAATATCAGAACATATATCATTAACAAGTTTCCTTTGAAAATTGTCAATAGTTTCTAACAAAAATTTATTTGTTAGTTGTTCTTCAATTCGTTTGTGATGAATTTCTTCTTTTAAGAAATTCATGTGTTGTCTTAATTTTTTGAGATCTATTTCCAGGCAGAACTCAAATGTGACCTTCTGTCCTAAGACTCTAGTGGTAATTCTATTATGATGAACCTTAAAAGGATATATAAAAGCTATGAAAGGGAGACCTAATATGACTGGATCTGGAATGTTTTTTATTAAAACAAATATTGTTTTGACAAACATGTGCTTTAGGTATTTCATATTTTAATTGTATTGGTGACTGGTTAGCAGCACTAAGTATTTCTGTTGACTTGTGAAAATACTTAATATGAATTAATCCTTCTTGAATATTGTGAACACGAAAAATTCCCGAAATTTCGATGTCTACAAATACAATTCAAGTCAGCGCCGGAATCAAGCAAAGCAATTGTCTCAAGATGAAAATTTTCAATTATTATTTTAATTTTAGAATACCATTTCTTGATTCATATCTTGTCTAAGAGGAACTACTACATTCTTCTTCTTTGATGAGTGTTTGGGTTTGGATCTGACTAAGGTAAGTACGGACTTCTAAATTTTCAGATTTTAAAAATATAATTTAGTCTTTGATTTTATTAATTTCTCTTTGGATTAGGGGTGGGTTCGGTTCCGTTCGGTTCGGTTTTTGGCCGAAACCGGAAACCAAACCGAAATTATTGTTCGGTTCGGTTCGGTTCGGTTTTTCTCCGGTTTTTTTCGGTTCGGTTTCGGGCCGGTTCGGTTTTTTTCATGAGTTTTTTTTTTTCCTTTTAAATCTGGAGCTTGAAGCCTTGAGCATCATCAGTGAGAAATCATCCTGCAAGTTGAACAACAGATAAATCCACATTTTAAAAGAGAAAATATATACATTCCGTGCTTAACTGAGTAGGTTGCTAGATAGGAGAATCCTTGATCCCATTGCAACAAGCTTGTCAAAATTGTAAACACTAACTAACTAACTAACAACAAAAATAATGTAAATACCTACTTGAATCTTTTATAAACAAAACAGCATGCCTATCAACCAATTGGGTTGGAAGTCATAAAGATGGATTTGATGCCTTGGGGTATGAAATCGAAGGTGGAGTCGATCCAGGCTTCGACCTCGTCCATGGAGACAACTTTGACATCGGGAAACAAGTAGAGCCCAGCCAAGCTCGGGCCATGGTCTTCCATTCCTGGGAGGACTGCTCGCTCAAAATCTTACAAGCTGCCGCAGGTTCTGAGGTGGGATTTCTGGGTTTTGGTTGTGTTTTTGGTTGAAGGGAGGGAGGTAGAGAGAGAGAGGGAAACAGAGAAGAGAATGATGAAAGATGGGAATTGGGTATGAAGCGGCTAGGGTTAAAGGTGTTGGTGGCTGCGGCAGGGAACCAGAGAGAGAAAAGGGGAATCTAAAATAGAAAAGGTGTGGCTGCGTAGGGTTTTGTTGATGATTAATAGCACAAAAGACTATAGATTTCAATTTTATAAATAACTTAGTCATACATCAATAGCAAAACAAAACCCACTGCCCACTTGGTTTCAGGGAAACTTTCTCAAGTTGCAGCGCATGGGTTCGAACCCCCATGGCTCCAGAATTTCGAAGTTTTTTTTTAATGATTTTTTATAATTAAAATATTATAAAAAATAATTAAATATATATTTCGGTTCGGTTTTGACAGTTTCGGTTCGGTTTTTTTTCGGTTCGGTTTTTTTCGGCCTCGGTCAGGTTTTCGGTTCGGTTTTTTTCGGTTTTCGGTTTTTTGAACCCACCCCTACTTTGGATGTCTTTAACTGTGATTTCTTAGATTTATTGAACATTTACAAGGTTGTGCTAAGAGAGATTTTTGGAATTTGTTGGGATTGGCTAGTGCCAGGTTCTTCTGGAGAAACTAATTTATTTAGTTTCTGTAGGTAAAAGGATTTTAATTTTGGGTCATCTACCTTGCTAATTAATTCTATAAGAAGATTTTCTTGTTCTTCTTGCTTGTTGAGTACTAAAATATTGTTATTGCAACAAGTATCGGTACAACCTATTTTAATATCGGGTGAAGAAAGACTTCTTGAGGAATTGTTTTCTGAGGAGGACGACTATACATCATCCTCTGATTGACTATGGTATGTGTCTTTTAAGTTCTAAAACTCGGATTAATTGAAGTTTCTCTTCGTCAGAGATCTTCAACTGGTTGATAGTGTTCTTGACACGACATTTATTGGCTTAATGACCAAATTTGCCACATTTGTAGCATTTTCCTTTTTGTTCTTTAGGGAAAATTTCCTTGAAGGTTTTCTCTTTGACTTATCAGTCTTGGGTTTTTCATAAAACTTATTAGTTTCAAAGTTTTTGTTTTTGTTTTTAGATTTAGATTTATTGTATTTAGGGTATTGTCTACTTGAGTATCTATTGGGATACTTGTTATAGACTTGTGACCTCTTCTTTTTATTTGAAGGAGTAATAGGAGGTAGTCCATATTGTTCACAGAACGTTCATAATTCATACTTAGCAATGGATTTATCTTTGTTAACTTGTTTTGAAATTTTCATATCTATACACATTTTAAGTCTTCCTTCTGGATAATATTGATTATATTTCCATAAATAAGGGTATGATATGGTATCACACCTTCTTCATTAACTAATGCATTTCTAATTTTATTAGCAAAGAGGTTTGGTAATCCATTAATAAATTTTTCTTTCCAAAATGGTTTATTACTATCTTCTCTAAGCATGACTCTAGACATGAATACATATTTGTACCATCTAAAATTGCTTAGTGTAGGACATCTTAAATTACTGAGTTCATCATGGATCCTAATGGTGACATTACTAGGTGTTCCTATAAAGTGTTCTATGATTGTGAAGAGTAATGTGTTAACTGCGTCAGGGACGCCTTGTCCTATTTGTTCATCGAAGATGGGTATTCCATCTTCATCTCTTTTGACTGCATGTTTTATTTCATTTCTGGATTGTTCAGTGAAATGTTTCTCCCACAAGGAATGAAGCATTCCAGTAAATCCAGTGACTAAAAGATCGACAACTTGTGTTTAGCTAAGATTATGACTGGTGATATAGTTGTTAGCAACCATAGAAATATGTTGGAGTTTGTTTAAGAGTTCTTGTTCTGATAAGCCATCTATATTCTATTCATAGAGTTTATTAGAAGAAACTGAGAATTGATTTTGGATATTTCTTTCTTCAAACTAAATATCAGGAGGAGTAGGTCTGGGATACCAATTTTTTGTGAGAGATGTAGGATTAACACATTTGTTGGTAATCCTTTTAAGTTTAAGATTTTGAAAAGCTTGTTCTACTTTCTTTATGGAATCCGTGTCAGTTTCGTTTTCCGAATCCCATATTGTAGAAATTGTTTCTACATGAAACTTATCTTGATTTTGTAAAACATTGACTGTTTTTTCTTATTTTAGTTGTTGTAACATCTGGTCTATTTGTGACTTGTAGACATTGTCTTTAAAGAAATTGTGCTGGAAGAAGACTCTGGAAAGTTGATTAATGGTTTTTCTTTGTATGTTGGTTTTGGTTGAGAAAGTTTGTCAATTTTAGTTTCAATTTTATCTAATTGTTTTCCTATGGTATGAAGGCTCTGGTTGATGAAATTGTTCTGTTCAATGATTGGTTTGACTCTTGCTTCTTCCTTGGGAAGCTTAAAATGAGTAGCTGGAATTTGCGTATTGGCAGTTGTAATAAAAATTGTTTCTTGCGGGGGATGGCTAAAGGAGATAATGGTTTTGTCTTCTTTAAGCCAGTTTTCTTTGGTTATTACTTCTAGTCTTTTATCAGGCTCGTGGTACTTCTCAACATAATCGAAGAAAAATGCTTCAAATCTGTGGGTTTTCATAAAATTAGTCAATTCTTTGTCAATTTCCAATTTTTGTTCTTTTGTATATTTATTTATGAAGATATTTCTTCTGGGAATATTTTATGTGGCTTCAATATCAGCATTGAGCCTTTTCTTGTTCCATTTGAAGGGTTTATTTAAAACTAAAAGTAGATGATTAATCTGACCTGCTTCGAAATCAAATTATGTGGAAGAAGTTTGTTCTCCCTGATCTTGGGTTTGAGGCTGGTATCTTGGATGTGTAACCTGAGAGGTTGTTTCTACTGATTTTAATTTGATATTGATTAAATCATTAATTAATTCTTATTGGGTGACAGAGGAACTAGTGTCTACCGCTTTTAATTTCCTATTGGCTAATGAATTGATTAACTCTTGATCTTGACCCATCCTATCGGTTGGTATGGATTCGGAAAAAGAAGTTCTGCTAGGAGCAAATGATTTATGTGAGTGAACAGACTCATAAGATTTTCTTGCCAGACGATCAAAATTAATTTTAACCATTCCATCAAAATATTGTTCTATGTTGTCTAAGTTGACTAGACTATTTTGAATGGCTACTGGCCAACTTTCATTAATCAAACATCAATATGAAGGTAGACTAATATTTGACCACCTGATGGTTCTGGGAACTTTGATGTTTGCATTTTCTTGATTGGTTTGGATTAAGAGTGTATGATCACTAGGACTTTTGGTTAAGGCCTGGAAATTCATATTTGTGCCAGTGACTTTATAGTAAATCCTATATATTAGTGCCAAAGGCTGTGTTCCTTCAAGGACTTGGTATCCTGAAGTCTTAATGTTTAATGTGAGTGCTTTCAGCGTATGAGGATCACTGAAATTAGTGAATCTAGCATTTCATCATTCCAAGTATGCTATCACTGAAATTAGTGAATCTAGCATTTCGGAGACATAACAAAATAGAGGTATTAAGGCTTCTACGTGTTAAAGGTTTTACGGCTATTTGAACTAAGCCTATGTGGATATAGTTATGACCATCTTTTCAATGAGTTTTGATTTGTTCAGGGGAAAATAATTGACAAGTTTCATGTTCTTTACTAAGAGCATAAGCTTTTTCAACTATTTTAGCATGATGTTCACTTCTAAATGAGGCTACTGATCATTTCTTTTTGTAAATATTTTTACTTGAAACCTTGGGGATATTCCAATCTCCAAAGTTAACACTTTCATCCGTTTGAAAATCAAGTTTTTGTTCTTCATTAACATTGTCTGGAATTGTACCTAACTGGATCTAGAGCTAGTGCTAGCCATTGAATTAGATCTAAATAATCTACTCACAAAGTTCACAATACAGGCAAACAAAATACAGAAAACTTAAATGTGTCACCTTCCTCGCGTATTAGCTAAACTCCTTCCCTGCTCATGCGATCCGCTCATGCCTCTCCTAGGACTTATTGTTTGGAACATGCCTTACTATTTGGTTGGGGAGTCGAACAAACATACTTAGAAGATTAACAGATAAGATAGACTGTAGATTGAAAGACTGAAAATGAACCTGACTTGCAGATTAAGAAGATGCTAATGCAATTACCATTCACTTGGCTCTGATACCAAATAGGTGCGAAGCGACTATCTACTGATGATGGTAGAAATTATGAGGGCAACAATCAAGACTACAATCATTATGATCTTTAGGAGTGCAAATATCATACCAAATGTCATAAACAGATAGGAAGAAGATGATGAACGATTGATCGATATTTATCTTGAATTTGAGATACTCAATAAATTGACTGTGAGTATATATATAAAACAAATGCCCACTCACAGAACATGACGTCGGGTCGAACCCGCCTCGCAGGCTTCGAATATCCTTGCAATGCGTTTCACCTAGAAACAAAACTGTTTGTACCATACTTGACCAATCTTGAAACTACTGAGCATCAGTCAACATTATACCGTCAAGGACCCAGAAGAGTTTCCCTCCAACAGGAGGCCGATCACAGCGCGACACGTGTCAACATCAGAAGCTAATCATATCGCGACACGTGTCAACATTAGAAGCCAATCACAACACGACACGTGTCAATGTCAGAATGAAACTAGAAACTCTCTTCTATAAATAGAGATCATTTTCTCACAATATTTCCTAACGTCATTTGTACTAAATCATTCACTAGTACTCACTAAAAGAGAGCTTGAACCTTTGTACTTGTGTAAACCCTTCACAATTAATGAGATCTCCTCTACTCCGTGGACGTAACCAATCTGGGTGAACCACGTACATCTTGTGTTTGCTTCTCTGTATACTTATACATACTAGTGACTGGAGAAATCTAGCGAAGGTCACAAACTTGACACTTTCTGTTGTACCAAAATCCCAACTAATTTTGTGCATAAACATTTGGCGTTGTCTGTGGGAACGACACTTATTCTTACTCTCTTTAGCTTTGTTAAGCTGGTTTCTACCATTCGTACACTCTCTTTTAACTAGGCATCCATTTCCAACATGGGGAACGAAGGAAGCCATATCACACATAATGATACCCTTCTTACACCTGGTGTGAAGCAACGAAATAAGGAATAAAAGAAGTTTGCTCTTCAGGCTAAAGTCGATGAGCTGGAAACTCAGAACAACAAGATAGCGATGAAGAATGAGATCATCCAAGAGTAGTATGAGAAGGTCTTCGAGATGCTCCACGAGGCTAGATATACTAAAACACACGAGCTCATCACCCCTATGGAAGTCAACCATCAACTGGGTGCCCCCCAACACGGAGGGTGATTTACCCTCGACATAGGTATTCCTGTTAAGGAGCAAGCTACTCATCGAAATAGCGACCAACATGAGACTTCTCTCAACCTAGCTACTTCGACCTGAAACAGGAGGAGTGGAGGAAGGTATCTCCGTAGAGAAGGAGTGGAAGGATCAAAAGCCGTCTTTCGCGACTGTCGAGACTTCCTAAAGCAACGTCGAGACAATCCCATCCATGTAAGCTCGAATATCAATGACCCAAGGGTCTCTGAAAGACTCAGTCCCCTCTTATGTATCAGGCTGGCTACCAATTTGGGGAAGGGGCAACAAATCCTAGAGAAACACGAAGGTATAGGGGACTCAGAGATGTTCCGACAGACATACCTTGGAAGTCAGTACGGCGAGTCCAGGGAAAAATCACATGCTCTTGATCAAACCTTCCTATTTCCAAAATGAGATGGAGATTTACGAAAGAAAGCTCCAGTGGTACATGACTCCATTTAGGACCCTCTTGTCCTACAGCTCCTTAAGGAAGTAAACAAGTTAAAGGCTGAACGACAAGTTGAGATACCTGATTGGAACCAACCTAGGCTTGGCCCTCTTACAAGGAGGATCCTTGACACCCCCTCCAAGCAAAGACAAAGTAGAAGCTTGGCTTGCAACTCTATACTCGAAAGAAGGACCCGATTGAACACCTTAACCTCTTTGAGTCCACTATGGCATACCGGATGCACACCGACGAAAAGAGATGTCTTCTTTTCCCTTTCACCCTTTCTGACGGAGCTCTAAACTGGTATTGTCGTTTTCCACCTGAGACAGTAGACTCATTTGAGGAATTGAGGAAACTGTTTGTTTCTAAACACATTTTCCAGACCGATCGCTTACACTCTGCGGATGACTTGTACACTATTCACCAAAAGCCAGACGAGTCATTACATATGTATGCTGGCCACTTCAGCCATGAGTATTCCCATTGTGCCAAGGCAGACGATAAGACAGCCCTCAAAGCCTTCACGGTAGGCCTACGTGACTGTTTCTTTAAGTACATGATCAATGCCAACACTTGGAAGACTTACTCTGAGGTGATGGCCCAGACTTATAACCATGCCTCTGCCAAAATAAGGATATACCAAGGGAAACCCCCCACAGCCACCCCTTATCAGCAAGTGGGGTATGGAAGCCAGACCTACCCAAATGAGAAGACATCAACCTTCCAAACGGTAGCGGTGCCTCCTCTTACCTTACTTAATACTTCACCAAGTCAACAGACATATCAATCTCAGGGCAAAATGAAAGATTTCCATCCTCACTAGTCCCATTTTAGTAAAAGGAGTAAGGGACACTATCGCGATAACCAAGGGTATCACCACGATAATGCCCGCCCCCAGGCAGTCAACACAGTGGGCCAAGCACCTGTTAGGACAGGCCCTACCCCGAGGTATGAGACATACACACCTTTAAACGCCACATGCATGGCCATTTACCTCAGCATAACACACTTAATACCGAAGCCAATGCCGAGACAGTCGAGTTACAAGCCCACGAAGAACACGAGCACGTTTTGCTGCTACCACGAGCATAATAGCCATGACATCGAGAAGTGTATCACCCTTCAGGATCATATTGAAGCTTTGGTGCGTGAAGGAAAAATTGATCGATTCCTCCTTCACCTTTCAAGGGATAACTGTAACCAATGCCAAGTGAATGTGATATATTCCATAAACGGCGGCATACCCATATCTGAATCTTCCAATAGGGCGATGAAAAACAACGAACAAGCTTTAAAGTCTGGCCACCAAGTGTTTCACGTGGAAGACATCAGGGGAGGCAAGTATCAAAAGCCTAACTGGGATCCACTATGTTTCTACCCTGAGGAAGAAAGAGGTATCATCTGCCCTCATAACGACCCACTGATCGTGAAGGCTCACATAGCCAACTTTGAAGTAAGACAAATCCTGGTAAACACGGGGGCTTCGGTCAATATCATGTTTGCTGAAGCTTTCAGGGCACTTAATGTAGCTGAACACTTGCTCGATCGCTCGATTTCTCCTCTGATAAGCTTATCCGATGATATCGTGCAACCTTTTGGGAGCATACACTTACCTTTTACCATTGGTACAGGCCCTTACACAGCTACCATTACCACTAACTTCCTGGTGGTTGATTGCCTAACGGCATACAATGTCATCTTTGGACGCACAGGCATCAATAATCTTAAGGCCATGGTATCCACACATATGTTGTTGATGAAATTTCCAACCCCCTATGGCAATGGTTACATCAGATGAGATCAACTTAGTGCACGATCATGTTACAACACTTCGGTCAAGCAATAACATTTGCATGTACCCAAGGAAATCCTTTCTATACATGACCAAGTCATAAAGACCAGCCCAGACGAAGCCAACTTGGATCTTCACAGTGGCAACAGTCAACTCGACGATCCTCGAGATGACTCTTTCACCCAGCAAGCACAACCCCTGAAGAGTTAGAGAAGGTCTATATCTTAAAAGATTATCCGGATCGCATGGTGAAGATTGGCACCACCTTGTCACCACCTATTCGGTTGGTATTGATCTTTTTTTTTTTCAAGAGAACACTGAGGTCTTCGCCTGGTCATACGAGGACATACCAGGCATCTCTCTCGATATCATTTGTCATCGCTTAAGTATTGACCCCAAGACCAAGCTAGTGAGATAGAAGCAAAGATCTTATGACGTTGAACAGTACGAAGCAATGAAGGCAGAAGTTGAAAAACTCAAAGGCATAGGCTTCGTCCGCGAAGTTAATTATCCAACGTAGGTAGCAAATGTTGTCCTTGTTAAGAAGAATCCGACCAGGGAAAGTCTCCTGCTCCAAAAGGTCTTGTGAAGAATGTGTGTCGATTACACTGACCTAAACAAATGATGCCTGAAGGATAGCTTTCCTCTTCCTCTCATAGACAGACTTATAGACTCTACGGCAAGGTGTGAACTCTTGAGTTTCATGAATGCTTACTCAGTATACAACCAAATCATCATGAACCCTCCAGACCAAGAACACACAGTCTTCACTACTGACAGGGGACTATATTGTTATAAAGTCATGCCCTTCGGCCTAAAGAATGCAGGAGCAACTTATCAGAGACTAGTCAATTCAATGTTCGCCGAACAGATTAGGAAGAGCATGGAAGTTTACGTTTATGATATGTTAGTCAAGAGTAAACATGCTGACCAACACATCACCAACCTATCTGAAACTTTCACCATTCTGAAAAGGTATCGAATGAGGTTGAACCCCAACAAATGTGCCTTCAGCGTGGGCTCTGGTAAATTCTTAGGCTTCATGATAAGCCAACGAGGCATTGAGTCTAATCCCAAGAAGATCAAAGCAATCCTCAACATGAAGGAACCGGTAACTTCAAAAGACATCCAAAGCTTTACTGGCAAGGTGGCAGCCTTAACTAGGTTCATCTGTAAGGCCACAGATAGATGTGATCCTTTCTTCAAAGCACTTAAGGGAAGTAAGAAGTACATTACATGGACTGATGAATATGTTGAGGCATTCAAGAAACTCAAAGACTACATGAGTAAAGTTCATCTGCTCTCCAAACCTGAGGTTGGTGACACTCTCATTATCTATTTGTCGGTATCTGCTTCAGCAGTAAGTTCCGTTCTCATTCGAAATGATGGTAATGTCGAATGGCCTGTCTACTATGCTAGCAAGGCCTTACAAGATGTGGAGACACGATACTCCAACATTGAGAAATTGGCTCTAGCATTGGTCATGTCTGCTCGAAAACTTCACCCTTACTACTAAGCACACTCCATCATCGTGCTTACCAATCATCCTCTTCGACAGATACTCTAAAGTCCTGACACTTCTGGGTGAATGATCAGATGGGCGATAGCATTGGGTGAGTTTGACATCTCCTACAAACCAAAGCCAGCTAAGAAGGGCCAAGCAATGGCAGACTTCATCGTCGACTTCACATATCCTGTTGACATTGTTTCTACGCCTAAAGAAGTGGTCTCATTACCCTTAGAAGCTCAGAAAATAGAACCAACAGCCCCAACATGGAGCCTATATGTTGATGGCTCGTCCAACCAACAAGGTTGTGGAGCAGGACTAGTCCTTACGACCCCTGATAAAGTGGCGATGGAGTATGCTCTTCATTTCAAATTCAAGGCGTCAAACAATGAGGCCGAATATGAAGCCCTCCTAGCAGGCTTACGTTTGGCTAAACACCTTGGGGTTAAACGAATTGATATCTTTAGTGACTCCCAATTGGTGATTAACCAGGTCACCAACAACTTTAACGCTAAGGATAGCTCCATGGCAGCATATCTGGCACAAACACAATTGTTGCTCAAGCACTTCCACTACCAGATCACCCAAATTCCTCAAGTGGCAGACAGTCATGCAGATGCTTTGGCTCGCCTCGCCTCAGCGGTGGAAGACAAGATTGGGAGAAAAATTCAGGTCGAATTGTTGGCAGCACCAAGCACCATGGCTGCGGAAGTGTGCAACTTACAACAGGGGGATAGTTGGATTACCCCGATTTATAGATTCCTTGCTCATGGCACCCTTCCAAATGACAAAGTCCAAGCTAAGCAGATTCGATACAAGGCTACCCGTTACTTGATCATTAATAACCAACTCTACAAGCGGGGTTTTAACCTACCAAACCTAAGATGCCTTACGCCCGCAGAGGCGGAAACTGTCATTCGGGAAATACATGAAGGAGTTTGCGGAGATCATGTTGGATCTCGATCCCTAGCACACAAGGCTTTTCGCCAAGGATATTACTGGCCAAGAGTCATCCAAGATGCCATCAGAATATCCTGCTCATGTGATAAATGTCAACGCTACGCAACTATTCCTCACTCCCTCTCGAGCCGCTCACTCCTATGATTAGCCTTTGGCCCTTGGCCCTTGGCCCAATGGGGACTTGATTTGATCGGCCCAATGCCTGCAGGGAAGGGCAAAGTTTGCTATGCAATCGTTGCAGTTGACTACTTCACAAAGTGGGCCGAAGTAGAACCCTTAGCAACCATTACTAAGGCAAAAATAGAAGACTTCGTATGGAAGCACATCCTTTGCAGATTCGGTATTCCCAATGCGATAGTCACTGACAACGTGCGACAGTTTGACAACAATAAGCTCAAGATGTTTTGCTCTAAGTTCAACATCAACTTATGTTTTGCCTCCCTAGCTCATCCCCAGTCTAATGGACAAGTTGAAGCCATCAACAAAATAATCAAGCGAACTTTGAAAACTAGCTTGGACAAGGTTAAAGGTTGTTGGCCAGAATTTGTACCCCAAGTTCTTTGGTCATACCGCACTTCGTATCAGACATCAACAGGAGAAACCCCATTCTCACTTGCCTTTGGTACAGAGGTAGTTGTCTCAGTTGAGCTTAAGAAAGCAACGTTCCGAGTCCAGAACTATGTGCAAAGCGAAAATGACAAACAACTTATCCTCAACTTAGATCTAATCGAGGAACACAGAAACCAGGCTCACTTGAAGAATGTCGCCTACGAGCAGCGCATCTCTAACTACTATGACTCAAAGGTCAAACCTCGTTCTTTCAAAGTGGAGGACTGGGTATTGAAGAAAATATTACTCTGCGACAGAGTCCCGAGTGAATGAACACTTAGTCCAAACTAGGATGGACCGTTTGAAGTTATTGGCATCAGTCGCCCTGGCTCTTACAAGCTTAGAAGCTCCGATGGTAAGACCCTTGGCCATCCATGGAACGCTAATCACTTAAAGTATTATTACAAGTAAACTCACATTTTACAAGTGTTAAGCTTCAGCCGTTTGGCATCCTATGTAACGAAGACTATTTGGCATGAATTCAATAAAGAGGTGATTTAGACAACTTGGTCCTAATCCTCTTACATTCCTAGCAATGAAACACTCGGGTTCAAAGCTTCAACATGAATGCTTCCAACATGAAACAAAGTCTAAGTATATGTCAATAAGACTATACAAATAAACGAACAGCTTCACAGTATATTCGTTCAATCATACATTCCAACACATTCATACATAAGCCAACTGTGCTTCGAAAGGGTTCACCATACTTTGTGTCATTCGACACTTGCTACAATGTGTCTCGACACCTAGCCCTTATTCTCACTAACCAAGTGATGAAATGTGAAGAAGTAACTCATCTTCATGCCACCAACCAGGTGCTGAAATGTACAACCCGTACTCTCTTTCATGCCACCAACTAGGTGATGAAATGTACGACCCGTACTCTAATATCATTTGGCAACTTGCCATTTATGCCACTAACCAGGTGATGACATGTACAACCCGTACTCTCCTTCATGCCACCAACCAGGTGATGAAATGTACAACCCGTACTCTAATATCATTTGGCAACTTGCCACTCATGCCACCAACCAGGTGAAGAAAGAACTCATCTTCATGCCACCAACCAGGTGATGACATGTACCCGTACTCTCCTTCATGCCACCAACCAAGTGATGAAATGTACAACTCGTACTCTAATATCATTTGGAAACTTGCCATTCATGCCACCAACCAGGTGAAGAAGGAACTCATCCTCGTGCCACCAACCAGGTGATGAAATGTGATGAAAGGTGATGAAGGAACTCACCTTCGTACCACAAACCAAGTGATGAAAGCAACTCACCATTTATTCCATCTACCAGAAGACGAGTGGTACAACTTGTACATGTGAACTCCTAGCATTCACAAATAATCAAAAACCCTTAAGCTTTACAACTCAACTAGGGGAACACTTATGCCTAACAAGAGTTATAGTCACCAACAAAGTCTTATTACAACAACTTCAGTGCATGGCATACGAAGATCAAGCTATTCAACCCTCTTGCATCTGCTTCAGACATTTCTCCTCTATGACAATGAAAACACTACAATTCTCAAAAGCTTCACACACTCTTGATCAAGACAGTGTGAAGCAAAACCAATTTATGGTGCCAACAATAGCATCATCAATGGAGGGCAACCACAATTCTCAAAAGCTTCACACACTCTTGATCAAGACAGTGTGAAGCAAAACCAATTTATGGTGCTAACAAGAGCTTCATTAAATGAGTTCAACCACAATTCTCAAAAACTTCACACACTCTTGATCAAGACAGTGTGAAGCAAAACCAATTTATGGTGCCAACAAGAGCTTCATCAAAGGAGTTCAACCACAATTCTCAAAAGTTTCACACACTCTTAATCAAGACAGTGTGAAGCAAAACCAATTTATGGTGCCAACAAGAGCTTCATCAAATGAGGGCAACCACAATTGTCAAAAATTTCACACACTCTTGATCAAGATAGTGTGAAGCAAAACCAATTTATTGTGCCAACAAAAGCTTTATCAATGAAGGGCAACTACAACTCGTAGAAAGCTTCACACACTCTTGATCAAGACTGTTCGAAGCAAATTAAATTTATATGGTTTATCCAAACCTTCAACTATTACAAGGTGTGACTTGCATCACAATCTCTTGCTCAACAGTGTGGAAGCAAAATTTGTATATGTTGTCTCTCCCACATTTGGGAAATTCAACAAAGCTTCATTAATGGAGGACAACTACAAATTCTCAAAAGCTTCACACTATCTTGATCAAGATAGTGTGAAGCAAAATAAATTCATTGTACCCAACAAAGCTTTACCACAAAAGCTTCATCAATGAAGGACAACTATAAATTCTCAAAAGCTTCACACTATCTTGATCAAGATAGTGTGAAGCAAAATCAATTCATGGTACCCAACAAAAGCTTCAACTCCAAAGCTTCACCTACAAGGCTTCAACTCCAAAGCTTCACCTACAAAAGCTTCAACACAAAAGCTTCACCTACAAAGCTTCAACTCCAAAGCTTCACCTACAAAGCTTCAACCCAAAAGCTTCACCCATAAAAGCTTCACCCACAATAGCTTCACCCATGAAAGCTTCACCCACAAAAGCTTCACCCACAAAACCACAAAAGCTTCACCTACAAAAGCTTCACCCATAAAAGCTTCACCAACAAAAGCTTCACCCACAAAAGCTTCACCCACAAAAGCTTCACCTACAAAAGCTTCACCTACAAAGCTTCACCTACAAAGCTTCAACACAAAAGCTTCACCTACAAAAGCTTCAAACTATCTTGATCAAGATAATGTGAAGCAAAATCAATTCATGGTACCCAACAAAGCTTTAACCCCAAAGCTTCACCTATAAAGCTTAAAATATATATATATATATTCGGAAATTCAAAAATTCGAAAATTCAGAATTTCGAAAAATCGAAAAAAAAAATTGCCTAGGCCTCATCTTCTTTAGGCCTAACAACTTTCATAACAAATATATATGAATGATGAGTTTTAGGCTACCACTTAGAAAGGAAAATGGTGAAGTTTTGTTACTTTAGAAACTTGGCTACTAGCAAGACACCTCATTCGTCAACTCCCTCGACTAGAGACTTGGGGGACTCCTACCATATGCTACTGTACCTTGATACTCGAAAGTTTCACGACCACTCAGTGACTTGGATTTTTTCAAGTCTCCAACCGAGAAGTTTTCCTCACTAGGAAAATTAAGGGAGCACTACCTCAACCTACATGCGTTGAAATGGAGCAAAGCTTGTTTATTGATATCTCCGATAAGTTACAAATATGTACATATACATGAATCAAAATAAACAAACAAGAGGGAGCCTTCACAAAGGTTGCTTAAGAGAAGTCTCAGCAGTCGGCAGAGCCCCAGAAAGATGAGGCACCAAAGGGTGATTATTCAGAGTCTCAGTACTAGGCAGAACCCAAGAAGGATGAGGCACCAAAGGTTGATCATTTGGACCTTCATTACGCGGTACAGCCCTAGAAGACAAAGGCAATAAATGCCTTTGGAACAAACCCACAAACCTCTGATGATCAAGTAAAATCTGACCATCAGATTCATGCAGCTGGTCGAGCTTCCTCTTCATGTTTGTAGCATAGTCATGTGCAAGCATGTACAACTGTTTATTCTCATGTTTGAGCCTTCCGATTTCCTGTTTGAGACTTATCACTTCAGCTGCCAATGATTCGACTTGGCGGGTTCGAGCAAATAGGCGTTGGGCCATATTAGACACAAAACCTGCACACTAAACACTAAGAGCCAGAGAATCCTTAACAGCCAACTCATCAGACCGTTTGGAAAGTAGTTTGTTATCTTTAGGAGTGAGAAGGTTCCTAGCTACCACCGCAACGGTCATATCATTCTTCATCACATAGTCCCCAATTGTAAGAGGACCAGTAGGGGATAAGAAGGATGGGCGCCATATTTTGTCTTGAAAAGGTATGGCTGCCTCTTCACCAAAGTTCAAGTCAAAACGACCGTCGGATGGGCCATACATTCTCAGAAATGATGAAGGAGAAATGAGGTGTAATAAATCTCTGAAGTAAGGGGAAAATTCCTACAAGCAATAACTCTCTGAATGTACTTCTTGCACATAATTGGTGCCCTTATAAAAGAAAGGGCAACAGGGTTATTGGTTCAAAAATCGAATAGGCACCACTCTCCGGATTCCGAAGAGGCACCACTCTCTAGATTCCGAAGACGCAACATCAGCTTCTCGGGTACCACAGATAACTTTGCCAAATATCTCTGACAAAGTTTAGACAAATAAATTTTGAAAGTCCAGCTACCCTACTATTACCCACAAGGGTAAAGGAACAGCACCACTACTTGATAACTGAAAAGTCCCTATATGTGTTAACCTCTGTGCTCCGTGGTAAGGCAGAATGGCAAAAATGCCCAACCTTTACTCACATTCCAGAAAACACTCCCAACAAGATTGCTTGCTCAAAAATCGAAGAGGCATATCTCTCCAAATCTCGAAAGCCAGACTCCCCACATGATTACTTGCTCAAAAATCGAAGAGGCACCGCTATCTGAATCTCGAAAGCCAAACTCCCAACAGGATTACTTGCTCAAAAATCAAAGAGGCACCGCTCTCCGAATCTCAAGAGCTAGACTCCCAATAGGATTGCTTTCTCAAAAATCAAAGAGGCACCGTTCTTCGAATCTCGAGAGCCATATCCTGTTCGAAAACCGAATAGGCACCGTTCTCTGAACTTCGAAAGCTAGATTTCCTTGGATAAAGCTTGTCTGTAATGTTTACACGCGACATCAGCTTTCCAGATACCACAGACCATTTTTTCAAAGTGCTCTGACAAAGTTAAAACACGTGAATCTTGCAGCTCCCACTACATTACTATGACCGAGAATGGTAAAGGAACAGCTTTACCACCCGCTGTTGGGACAATTCCTATATATGTCGACATTTATCCTCCACAGCCAGGCAGACCTGCAAATACAAAAAAAAATGCTCAACTTTTCTTCACATCCGAGAGGGCACTCTCAGCAGAGTCTCCCGAAATACTCAGTTTCTTTTCCCCCCAATAATACCTCTGCAAACAAGCCACACCAAAGCAAGAGTATCTCATATCATCAAGGTTAAAAGCAAGAGTATCCCATATCATACTTTGTCCCTGTCTTTTCCTTTGGCCTTGTTCTTACCTGCAAGACAAGGAGAAAGAGAGCAATCAGTCAGCACTTGGAATCAAGCTTCCAGTCAGAAACTGACTGCCTGGAACCCCTTGCCTGATTACTTACCTGGCATTGCTCTCGAGTACTCATCTTCAACATCTTATGCTTCTAGAGAAGATACCACATCTGCCTGAGGAACAGATAGGGCAAGTGAGAATGATACAAGGAAGCATGTGGAGACAAGCGTAACAGAACACATGCCGATACATCCACTACTTTGTCAACAGCAAAAGTATCCTATATCATCAAGGTCGAACGTACTCTAGATTTGATGGACTTGTTTCAACCTTCAAATTCTTGAGTCGGCCTTATACTCTGGAGGAAACCAAAAATCCCTCCAGCCCAGTTCAAGAATAAGCCTGTGGAAAGTTACTTCTTCAAAAGCAAAAGTATCTCATATCATCTCTTTTCTATTTGCTTCTCCTTATCCTTGTTGCTGTTTATGACACAAAGAGAATGAGAACAATCAACCGGAAGCCGAAGTCGAACCTCCAATCCAAATTGCTTGCTTGGAAGTCTGCTTACTTACCTTATCTGTTACCTCTTTCGACAAATCTCCTAACTTGGCGACTTAGGGACTCCTACTATAAGGTTTGTATCGCATTTGACCAAGCCTGAAACTACAAGTAAGCTTCAAGTGAAATTGATACATTACCTTGTGCATCTTCATCGGTTAAAGATACCACCCTGGATGGAGGAAAAGTACTTCCAAAGAATATGTCACATCTACATATGAGACAGATAAGGCAAGTGAAAATGATACCACACTTCGGTACTTAGAAGTTTCGTGATTACTCAATGGCTTGGATATTGCAAGTCCCCAATCGATGAGCTTCCCTCACTCTGAAACTTAGGGGAGCATTGTTTGTACCATACTTGACCAATCCCGAATCTATTGAGCACTGGTCAACGTTATATCGTCAAGGACCCAGAAAAGTTTCCCTCCAACCAGGAAGCCAATCATAGCGCGACACGTGTCAACATCAGAAGCCAATCATAGTGTGACACGTGTCAACATCAGAAGCCAATCATAACACGACACGTGTCAATGTCATAATGAAACTAGAAACTTTGTTCTATAAATAGAGATCATTTTCTCACAATATTTCCTAATGTCACTTGTACTAAATCATTCACTAGTATTCACTAAAGGGGAGTTTGAACCTATGTACTTATGTAAACCCTTCATAATTAATGAGAACTCCTTTACTCCGTGGACGTAATCAATCTGGGTGAACCACGTACATCTTGTGTTTGCTTCTCTGTCTCTATCCATTTGTATACTTATCCACACTAGTGACCGGAGCAATCTAGCGAAGTTCACAAACTTGACACTTTCTGTTATACCAAAGTCCCCACTGATTTTGTGCATCAACAAAAAACCATTATGTAATTATGTATAATGTATTAACGTATAAATGAGTTTTCCAGATTTTATTTTGTGTTTTTCCCCTAATTTTAGGAGCTCATTTCAAGCTCAATTTTCAACCTAATTCAATGATTCAAAAGCCAACTAGAAGCTAGAAATGTGGGGAACATTTTTGTACCAGTTTGAAGTCGAGTAGTTGCTGGAGTTGATCGGGGAAATGGTCTGAAAGTGGCCAAATGGCCACGGGTCCAAGTTTTCCAGAATCTAAGCAATTTCATCCCAACTTCCAGAGCTAATTTCTAGCTCGATTCTCAATCCAATTCAATGATTCAAGAGCCATATTAAAGCTAGAAATGTAGAGAACAAGTCCATACCAAATTGGAACCGAGTTTATGTCGGTGTTAGTCAAAAAAATGGCCTAAAGATGGTTAAATGGTCACGGCCAAAATTTCCAGAAATCTGAAAATTTCTTCCCAACTTTCATAACTATTTCTAGTTCAATACTTAACCAAACTTGATGATTCAAAAACCAATTTGAACTTAGAAATGTAGAGAAGAGATTAATACCTTAAGAGGCTTAATGGAGATCGGAGTTGGCCAGAAAAATGGTTAGAAAGTGGCCAAACGACCACGGATTAGAAATTTCCAAAATGAACAATGACCTTCCTTAGTGTTTTCCAAGCTCCTACACCACCAAAACCACCGAAAAACTTACCAATCATGAACCTAGACATGATCTACAATGATAGAGACCAATTTCAAGACTTACCTTGGCCGGAAATGGTCAGAATTCGCCATAGAAGAGTGACGCACAATGATGGTATTGTGCACTGCGGGGAGGTTTTCAAGGTAGTTTTCTCCTATTTCTAGGTCCAATGGCTCACAAGGATTACAATGAATGATTATTGTGGTTGCAAGTGTAGAGGTGTGGGTGTGTATGTCTTGGCAAAAGAGGAGGAGAATGAGTAAAGGTGAGTGAAAATGGAAAAAGAAGAAGAAAATAGAGAGTGAAAGAGAGATATCACGGGACAGAAAAGGAAACCCTCAAAAAAAATGGGGAATCTTGCCACGTATTAGAGCAAGTGTGGTCCAAAAATGTAGAAATATCTCCAATTATGAAATTACCCAAAATGCCCTTATCGTTCTGAGTTCCGTAAAATCTTCGTTTTAGCTCCAAATTCAATTCCGCTTGCGTCCCTCTAACCGATGGTCAACAGGAGTCAAAATTCTTGCCTCTATGAGCATTTTCGTCAAATCACTCATTTAAAAATAATAAAATTATAAAATTAGGGACAATTTGTCACAAAAAAGGGTACATTATACATATAACAAATTGGTATACTTAAGAATGGGTGCATTTAAGATTAAAAAAATGGTCATTTTGGTTTCGGTCCCTTATTAACTTAATTGTTAAATTGAAATCTTGTTTGTTTAAATATTTTGATTGATGTCCTTAGCATCATTTAAGATATTTAATTCATGCATTTATGCATTTAATGTCTCTCAAATTATGAAATTTAACCAAATTCAAATAATATTTTAAAAATATAATAAATATTTAAAAATCAATAATAGAGTAATATTCTTCTTCACAAAATTATAGCAAAAAAAAATAATGTACCCACATAATTATTAACATCTTTTATAAAATAACTACTGATATATTTTAAAATGTAAAAATAAATACATATAATTAGCAAATTAAAAATGGGTACAAATAAATTTAAAAAATATGGGTACAAATACAAATAAAAGTTTAAAATATATGGGCACAAAAAGAAATTAAAATATGGGTACGAATTAAAGTTGAAAATAAAATTGGTACAAATTGAAAAAAAAAAGGATTGTAAATTACAAATGGGTACAAACTAAAAATAAAAATATATAATAAAAAATTAGCCATAAATATAAATATATTAAATGTAACGTTTCTAATAGAAATAAAAAAATATTTTATTATTAAAACAATTAATTATGTTTATTAAAACCTAAGAACCTTAATGTAACATCACACATCGTCCAGGAGAGTGGATCATGTAATCCTTACATGTATATTCTCATATGTACCTATCACGAGACCTTTTGAGAGCTTACTGGTTTCGGGTTCCATCGGAACTTCAAAATTAAGCAAGTTCACGTGAGAGCAATCCCATGATGGGTGACCCACTGGGAAGTTCTCGTGTAAGTTCCTAGAAACAAAACCGTGAAGGTGTGGTCGAGGTCCAAAGCGAACAATATCGTGCTACGGTGGAGTTGAACTCGGGATGTGGTGGGGGCCCTGGTCGGGATGTAACAATTTGGTATCAGAGCTAATCCCTGGCCAAAAGTGTGGTGACGAGGACGTCGGACCCCTAAGGGAGGTGGATTGTAACATCCCACATCACCCAAGGGAGTGGATCTTGTAAGCCTTATATGTATATTCTCATCTCTACCTAGTACGAGGCTTTTTGGCTTAGGATTCCATTGGAACTCCGAAATCAAGCGAGTTCGCGCGAAAGCAATCCCATGATGGGTGACCTACTGGGCAGTTCTCGTGTGAGTTCCTAGAAACAAAACTATGAGGGCGTGGTCGTGGCCCAAAACGGACAATATCAAGCTACGGCAGAGTCGAGCCCGAGATGTAATGGGGACCTGGGCCGGGATGTGACACTTAATCAAAATTTGAAAAGAAATAAAGTTTTAATCAATCAAGTAGCAAAAAGAGGGATGAGAACCTACTCCAATTAAAAAAGAATAAGATTTCAATCAATGAAATCGAAAATCAGGAATGAAAACCTAATTTCTCCTCTTAAGGTTTAAGGAAGTTTTAGTAAACATTGATCGGAATATACTAAAGTGGTTCAAGTGCTCATTCTCCTTCTCCATCTCATGGTTTGTTAATCCAATTGTCATCCTCCATCTCAAGATATAAAGATAAAATCTGAATTGTCTTGCCCCACAAAGGGAAAGTTTAAAATATGTGCATGGGCTAGGTTGGGGTTAATATATAGAAAACACAAAACTCACACGGACTGTAGCTCTTACCGTGTTTTCGTCCCAGCACCATTGAAGATAGGAAATTTTAACGAAAAGTTCTTGGTACTGTTTACTTTAACGAAAAACTATATTTTTACACTAAAAAGTCAATTCTAATACTATTCACTTTACCCTTTATTTTGTCTTTATCGTTAAAACTTAAAGTTTTCAAACATTTTTCATTAGTTTTCTTTTGAAGATAACCTTAGCGTACCACTTTAAGACTGGTCGGTGTGTTTTATAGTTCAGTAGCACTTGCTTCCAATTTGTTTTCTTTTCTTTAATAAAGGCTAAAACTCATAGACCTAATACATTTGTCAAGAAGTAATTTTGCTAGTGCAGCCCAACTAGCTAGATGCACACAATGCAAACCAATAGCTTCTGTGCTAAACGAAGCAAATGTGGTGGTGACAGCACATGTCCCCATAACTTTCAACTTTATTATTATTATTATTGGGGTTATATGGGTTAATGTGTAAGTTACATTTACAACACATTGACAAAAAAAAAATCATTAATTTAATGGAGAATCAGTTATTCAAAGAGACGGAATGTGTAGATCAAATACAATTTTAAAATTGCGTGGTGCAATATAAGAAAATTAAAAATTCATGACTCATTTTAAATATCACTTTAAATTTGGAGGTAGAAAATGTAATTAGCTCTTGCTATTATTTTCATTATCTTGTTTCGTTCGTGTGTCATCAACTTATAGCATCATTCATCCAAATAATTTATTTAGATCCAAGGTCAAGATCTAAGATGTGACAATATGCTCAAATAGAATCAAATAATAAAAATATTATCATCCAATCAAACCAGTCCAACTTAAACTGCTCCACAAAGGTCATACTTGTATGATTTAGTCATCTTGTTTTCAGTCTTTTAATAAGCATAAAAGCATAATACTTCGTCATTGCCTTGAACAATAAACAACACAAGATTCCTTTGTGCAAGTTTCATTAACTAATCAACTTGCTAGACCATTAGAAATAATCTGAAAAGCAAAGCAAACATCCCAAGAAACCAGACAATATCTGGCAAAACCTTAAAAAACTGAAACTTTCATATAAGCTAGTTGTCACAAAGAATCTTGTGACGGTCACAACAGAAAAATTTTCTCGTACAATTATATAAGTTCATAAAATTGATTGGACGAAACTATAGAGATCGAGTTGACAGAATTTAGATAAATAATAACCTAATAGTATTATTAGTACATTCATATATCTCAGACCACCTAAATTAATTAGGAGACTTTCTTTTGGTTCTTGGCCTTCCAATCTTTGATATCAGCTTCAATCTTTGCCGTAACACTTTTATGAAACCCTGGATAGGGTTCATACCCAAAAGTTGAGTGAAGTAGCTCCAGCAACACAAAGTACGGCCCCATTAGAAGTCCTTGAAGAAAGTTGTTTGAAGGGGCTCTCTTTTCAAATATCCCGTGGCCTATGACCTGTCCAGCCCAACTGCAGAACTGACCACCCAGAACAACCTTCCACGACTTAGAAAACCCTAGCTCACTGCCAAGAACACTGGCTCCAACCCAGCAGAGAATACAGATCAAAGCTGCCAAGGACCCAGCTTTCTTGTCCAATTTGATGTAATACAAACAATACGCCAACGTGAAAACAAACCCCAAATTTAATTCGAGGCCATGAACTGGGAAACTGTAGAGGGAAGGTGTGAAGTGGAAAAGAAGAACAGAAGTGAAGAACAATGGCCACACCAAGAAAGTATGTATGAAAATGTTAATTGGGTTGTTGTGATATGCTCCATGGAAGGCAAAGTTCCTTTCAAGATCAAACAATCCAGTCCTCCCCATGAGTTTTTTTTTTTTTTTAGCAGAACTGATTTTCTTTTGCTGGAAACAGGGAAGATTTTCCTGGGAAAATGAAGATTCTGTGGAAGACTTGGACTTGAAGGAAAACCAGTTGGGGGTATATATAGAAGGAAGAAGTTGATAGAATAGTAGTGTAGAAAGCAAAAGGCCAAAAGACAGTCAAGCACATTGGAATGTTTAAAGATACTGCTATTACTTACCCATTTTTACTTTTTACACATTTTTATTAGTTTTTTTATTATCAATCTTTTTTAATTCAGACGATCCATAAAATTAAGAACAAATTGTGAAAAATAAAAATAAATTGCGTAGATAGCATTAGGGGTGTGATATCCACACACCTCATTTTACTTCTCACACACCTTATTAATTTTCATTCGTCGGATCGAATGAATTGAAGAAGGTCAACGAACATAAATTATCAAGGAGTGTGTGAGAAGTAAAATGGGATGTGTGGATAGCACACCCCTAGCATTACCCTATTTAAATGCATTGCATGCGTCAATGGTCAATCAATATAATATTGTGAAATTGTTGACTTGTATTGAGTCCATTGACTCGTGTGAAATGGATCTGAACGGATTGAACTCCACGTTATTGAGATGGAATTAGCTATACTTCACAGGAAAGGATTTGATTGGGCTATGTATTAAGACAACTTTCCCTAATACCTACCATTTTGTCTCTATGGCTGGCAACCCTGCTTACACTCTTTTGATTGGGTCAGGCCATCTATTTCTGCAGAGTCATCTCGTGGACTGTGGAACTGAGGAAGCAATCCAACAAATTACTTTTATATATACAACTACACAAGAGGGAATCTTTTCTGTTTGAGCTACGAATTCATGGCACGACACTTTTGTTCAATTTAATTACGATGATTTTGTTATGAGTTATCTATCCTGTTCGACCTTCCATTTTACATCTTTTTTCTTTCACATCTTGCAATCACTTTGATATTTTTTGTGACATATTTAAAGATAATCTCTGCAAAAAATATATCAATCAAAATTGAAATCATCTTGTAATATACCTAGTTTATAGTATATAAAGAGATTATATCTTGCCAACCTTTGCTAATACAAACCAGGGGAACTTGCTAATCTTTTAGCCTCAAACCAAAACCTTCGCAGTAGCAATGCTATGCTTTTAGCATTTTACAAAATTAATTACTTTAGGCTATAAATACTAGTCTAGACTATCACAATGTTAATTGTCAAAGTTTGAAAATATGAAAATATATACAACATTCAAGTGCATGCAGAAGCTTCAGATGCCATTAATCATACGAAAAGGAATATATAATTTTTTTTTTTAAGAAAATATACAGAGGAATATGCCAATATAAGGGTGAGTAACAAATAATCTCATGCCAGTAGACCTAGTGAGCCCGTTTACCAAAACCAGTAGACCTAGTGGGTCCGCTTACCAAAAAACCTAGTGGGCCCGTTTACCAAAAAGACCTAGTTGTCCCTTTTCTGTAATTTCGGGCCTCATCCCTCTACTCCCTTCCTAATCTGATTCTCTCTTATTGCTGGGTTGGTTGGCATTCATATTGAAGTCCATCTTCAGAACATTTTTTTAAAGGAAAACTAATGAAAATGGCTTGAAAATTTTGAGTTTTAATGATAAGGACAAAATAAAAGGTAAAGTGAATAGTACCAGGATTGACTTTTTAGTGTAAAAATGTGGTTTTTCGTTAAAGTGAACAGTACCAGGTGCTTTTCGTTAAAGTTCCCTTTTTTTAAAGGATAAATTGGATTAATGGTCCACGTAGAAATAAGGTAATCAGAAGATAGCTTCTGTGTGAAAAAAATTAGTTTAAATCCTCGTGGTATAGTCCGTTAGGATTCAATCCTAAAATTAACATTTCCGTCAACTCTCCATTAACACAACACAGGTAATCAGAAGATAGCTCCCGTGATAAAGGTAAAGGTCGTACACAGTGCACAAGGCTCCCGCTTTACGCAGGGTCTGGGAGAGGTGAATGTCGGCTAGCCTTACCCCCATTTTATGGAGAGGCTGCTCCCAAGTCTCGAACCCGAGACCTACCGCTCATGGGCGAAGACACTTGCCATCGCACCAAGTGCGACCTCTAGAAGATAGCTCCCGTGATGAAAAAAATTAATTTTAAACCTTCGTAGTGAAGTCCCTTAAAATTCAAGCTCAAACTTAATATTTCCGTTATCTATCCGATAACATAAAATTTGTGTTGTGTTGAACTCAACCTTTAAAAACCTGCTTGCCACTGTCAAAAAGTTAACTCAAGCCAGAAACAGAAAGCAGGGGGAATAATTTCTTCCATCAAGATGAAATTTCATCCTTGGGCTTAGGCAAGTTCTTTCTTTTGCTTCTTCGTAGACTTTGATTTCACTCAAGAACACTAGCATTCCTTCTGTACATCCATACTTGTTGGCATATGCACACATATTTCATTTGAAATCGCTTTACCACCAAACTTTCATGAGGAAATCGGACTACTTTTCGTAACACCGGAAAATAGATTTTATAGATGTCAAATTTGGGTGCTCTTTCATTGATATAGGACTGAAAGTGAGATCTTACTTGCTGCTACTTGTACGCATGAATCGATTGGTTGTTGAGACCGTAAACGGTTTAATATCATACTGAGTTTTGTAACGGGAACAAGAATAAGTGTGACAAGGGTGGAAAGTGTTAATTTTGGGTTAACAGAGAGTTGACGGAAATGTCAATTTTGTTCTTGAATCATAACGGACTTCAGCACGATCGTTTAAAATGAATTTTTCACCAATGGGCTATCTTCTGATTAATCTATCACCACGAAGACTATTAATTTAATTTAACCTCTTTAAAAAAAATTTCTCTTTCTACACATTGCTATTTATTTTTATTTTTAATTAATTTTCGTTTGATTCAATCCAAATACTGAAAATAACAGAGACGTGTCAGGAAAAAAAAAGTGTGAAAATTACTTTCTATAAAAATAAAAATAACCACAAATGTCTGCCAGTTGTTACAAATTCAACTTATATAGTATTTAACAACAATTTGCACGTAACACTTAGTTTTGGCTTTATTTGTTTCAAAGTCCAAACACAGTGCTGAAGTGTTTCTCCCATGGAAAAACAATCACCACTGGACCATGCTAATCATACAAAACAAGCAACAAGCCTACCAATTATGATAAAATAATAAGCCGTAAGAATTAAGAAATACAGAAAATGTTAACCCCATTGCAGAAACAAGACAGAAAGGTGATTCTCGTGGTCAGCAGTTCTATTTTAAGAATTTCGGCAGCTCTCCAATTATACAGAACAAAAAATATGAAGTTTCGTACATCTGCACTCATTTTTATTTGTTTTACCAAATGATGGTAATGTAAACTGTGGGCGGTTGGTGGCTTGGGACCATGGACTTCACAAATTTGGCATCACATTGGGAAATTTTCTTCCAAGGGTCATAGTTTTTGTGATAAAAGTTTGTAGGCCAATTACATTTCGTACTCTATTGGTTGGAGTGATTTTCAAAGTAAATGAAATAGTCCCACTTTTTCATATTGCACTATGAATTTTTGGAATCGTATCAGTTTATGAATTCAAGTAATATGATGTTAGCTATTTCATTAAATTGATGATGAGCCAAATACAAAACATATTTTATGTGCGAATGTGATATGAAATATACTCATAATAGCATGGGGCAAGCTAGAAAACTAACTAAGAGGGAACCTTAAAAAATTTAAGCTCATTTTTGTGATACATAAAGCTAAGTTTTTTTTTTTTTTTTTTTAACAAAAATTAGTTACAAAATAACTAATCTTATATCCCTATTCTCTCATTTTCTTATTAACAATCAATAATCAACAATTGCTCAAGCATGCTAACAAAATATAAGCAACTCAACAAGGTTTAAACATGAGTAGGTGAGAAACAAAGTGAGACGGGGCGTGCCCTTAGGCCTCACCTCCCTCCGTACCTAATAGTAAAGCTTCGGCTTCTCTTAAGTCGAGCTTCAGGCTAAGCCTAAGAGTGTGTCATTCATATTTAGGTATCAAACTCACCATGTAAGGTGAATTAAACTTGAGATTCTACAAATAGAGAAAGATATCATTAGATTGCAATGGTAATGCCTCAAATCATTGCTTTAAATTAGAGGAATGATTTCTATACGGTCCACCTTATCTTTTGCACTTCTTAATTATGTTTGTTGATTCTGTTATGATTTATTCAATTTAATGACTACTGACTAGAAGAAAAAAGTGAGATGAGAAGGAGAATGCAATAAGCTGATTCATTAAATTTAACTCAAAACTAATTCCTCAACCATTTAGAATTAGCTTATGTTCACCCCCTAACTTCACTATATCGTCTACGAAAAGCATACACCAAGGAATATCATCTTGGATGAGTAAATGGGACATATTCAAGATGATATTCCTTGGTGTATTTTTGCAGACGATATAGTATAGATAAATGAAACTCGGGAAGGGGTAAATGCGAAGCTTAACCTTTGGAGAGAAGTGTTGGAATCTAAAGGTCTTTGCCTAAGTCGATCAAAGACAGAATATATGGAGTGCAAGTTTAGTGCAAATGGAGGGCCAAATGAGTTAAGGGTGAGCATCGGAGACCAGGAAGTACCAAAGAGCGACCGCTTTCGCTACCTAGGATCTATGTTGCAAAAGAACGGATAATTAGATGGAGACCTCAACCATGGAATACAAGTTAGATGGATGAAGTGGAAGAGTGCATCTGGTGTGTTGTGTGATCGTCGTATGCTACTGAAACTCAAGGGAAAATTTTATAGGACGACAATAAGACTGGCGATGCTGTATGGCATGGAATGTTGGGCGGTGAAATATTAACATGTACATAAAATGGGTGTAGTAGAGATGAGGATGCTTCGTTGGATGTGTGGGCACACAAGAAATGATAAGATTAGGAATAAGGATATCCAAGGTAAAGTAGGAGTAGCCGAAATTAAAGGAAAGATGAGAGAAAATCGGTTACGATGGTTTGGACATGTGCAACGAAGGCCTACTGACACTCCGGTTAGAAGATGCAACTACGAGACATAGGTCTAGAGCCGAAGGGGTAGGTAGAGGAAGACCTAGGAAGACTTTGGAAGAGACTCTAAAGACTTAGAGTACTTGGATTTAACGGAGGACATGACACAGAACTGAGTACAATGATGTTCTAGGATTCATATAGCCGATCCCACTTAGTGGAAAAAGGCTTTGTTGTTGTTATATGAAATTGGAGATTACGACCGTGCCACTACTAGCTACTGCTAGTAGAGGAATTTGAGTGATGAAGATTGCATGCGCTTAATTGACTTCTAACTAAAAGTTTATGTCATTAAGTGGGAGTGGCTCAACTTTAAGTGGGATTGAATCTAAACTGATTATATTCAATTGAAAGGCTTCATAAGTAAAACAGTTGAACATAAACAAAGAAAACACAACTTGCACCAAATAAAATATGTGTAAACTGAATTGGAAATATACAAATAAGTAAATACATAAGCAAATAAAGTTGTAGTGATCAACCCGTCAACCAATGTGTGACCGGATTACAAACAAGGCCATCGGATTGGCCTCCTGCAAGTTTGTTTCTTTGAGGAAAAGAGAGTGCCTAAAAGCGATTCTTCATGAGGCTAATAAATCGATACCACTGACGAAGTAGCAGAGCTAATCCAAGTTTGAAAGCTTTTTGGGATGAAAGGGTTCTAGTCCAAAGCCTGGAAAAGTTTTGGACAGAGAAAGGGCTTCTGATCTAAAACTGAGAAGGCTTTTCTTCTTTGAACTTGTTTTCTAATTGGTTGTTCGATTTGATTGTTTGAGTGTCCCCTTCTCCCAAATTCACCTGCAATGGGAATGGAATGCAAACAAATATATATACTAATGGATTTGGCATAAAGGTATCGCCCAAAACATGTGCCACCAGATGCAACTCAAAATATTCTAATGCAAGTTTAGCTTAATTTCACAACAATCTCATAAAATGCCATAATTTTAAACTCAAATATTGGATTAAGAAAATAGAAGAACTCTAACATTAAGAAGATATCATTGTCATTCATTGTCATGACATACAATTCAGTCTACAAAAATGAAATTTTGACCATCATGAGGGATTTAAAAAGACCAAACAGTCCATTAATTAATTGATTAGCATGTATTCCATTGGAGTATAATACCCAAAGAAACTCAAACTGACTGGCATAAAATTCCCCCACATGGTCCGTACTCTTTAATTCCAAACTAAACCTTACGATCAAAACACTCCAAACCAACCACATTGCCTAAAGGCAATACGAACCTGTTCTTTGTGGCACAACAACTTTGGAGAAGACATAAAGTAGAAAGTTATACACATTAACAATGAAATTATACTCCCAAACATAACAATACTAAAATGAACTTGATTTTAACAAAACAATATATCTTAAATTATTCTAACTTGAAAAGAAAAGACTTCAAACTCAGTTGCAAAGAAATCGAACACTTTTCTACTCAACCATCCTAAACCAAGCTATAAAAAATACATTTAATTTTTTACTGTTACTGAAACCATCTCCAACCCTTAAGTTAAAATCTAAAATTTTTAACCTAGAAATAATTTTTCTTTTTCAATAATTGTTTTTGAAATAAAATTGCTATGGATTGTCAAATAAATTTTTTATGAACATTTTAACTTATATTTAGATTCCGATAAAATTTGAAAATTTACTAAACCAACCCCACGAAACATGTATTTATAGAGTTTTTAATCGACTTTAGATTTAAATAATTTTTTAATTGTTTTAGTTGTTGGATTTAATTTGGGACCGTTAGATATTTTTTTTATCCTTGAATTTGATTATTTTGGATTACAGCCGCTGAATTTAATGTATTTAAATCTAAATTAAATAGGTTTGAATCTGGATCGTTGGTCAACCAACGGTTCAATAATTAAAATCGTCGGATTGAAAAAGAGCCCTTGGGCACGTTTTGGGTGGTCGACATTCTCGTCAGGGACATGCCCCATTTCCTATCAGCAGTCGCACATTTCATGTGTTAGGTTCGTCGCCTTGCTGCAACCTCCACTTAACCCCGGTCGGGTTAAATTTGCCCAAATTCTAAGTTTTAACTCAAAATTTATTTTAAGCCAAACCATTGAAGAATAATTGAGTTAGTTTAAAACCTAAACTTTAAATTTTAATTCAAATGTTGGAGATGGTCTAACAGTTAGACATTTCAAAAAAACGAGTTATAGTATTATCCAATTCTTTACAACAACAAAAAAAAAAAAAAAATCCTCAAGGGATAGTTGTGAATGACATGTATCTGTTACACTTAGCAGAGAGAAAGGCAGAGGCAGAGTGGAAGAGAGAGAAACAAAAAGCTTATTATTTGCTTAAGTCATCTTTCGTTAGCTTTTGCCTTCCTTGCCATTTTTAACGTCCCCATACATTTTAATACTCACACTCTTCTCTCCCCTCTCTCTCTGTGAAACCCAAAGCCGAAGTACCAAACCCAAAAACCAAAATAAAAAACCCACATAAGGAGAGAGGAAAGGGTTAAAAGCATTAGCAAAAGAAGCCAAACCCAAAAGCTAACTGTTTCCTCCTTCCAACACCTCCATCTCCATCACCACCTCAGCTCCCTGATCATTGTCCACTAAACCCAATATTCATATTCCTCTTCCAACCATTTTATTCTTTCTCAATTCTCATAATTTCCAATAAATTTTCAATCTTTTTTCGTTTTTGTTATTTTTGTTCAATTACGCTCTAAAATCTCAAGGCTCTAATAAACCCTCATTTGCAGAGGGACAACTACATACACAGAGCACAAAAGCAACAAATAAAGTTTCATTTTTTCATTTAATTCTTATAAATTTTCAATCTTTTTTATTGTAGTAGCTGTTTTTTATTTTTTATTTTTTATTTTTATTTTATTTTTTATATAAATCTCTGTGGTGGGTTTTGATTCTATGGCTGCGGTTGCTGAGATTTCCGGGGAGGCAGCCTCTGCCAAAAACTCCAACTTGGATTCAATGCCAAAACCCATGCCTGAATCCAAATCAGAATTCGATGTGCAGAAGCTGGTGGATATGTTCACCAAGCTCAACCCTTTAGCCAAAGAGTTCTTCCCTTCATCTTATTCTCACCAGCACCATTCCACTTTTGAAAACTCTTTGGCTATCAATAACAATAAGCTCTCAGCCAATGGTAATCAGGCCAACAGTCGAAGGGTACTGATCATTCTCTTTGATCTCCTTTTGTTTTGTTTTTGTGTAATTTGAATAATGGGTTGTTTTTATATTTTGTTTTTCGTATGATTGTATATTGGATTTGAACTAAATGGGGTTTTTTCTTTTTTTCTTTCTCTCTAATTGTTATAATTTGAATTGGATTTGAATTCATGATCTCGTGTTCGAGTTTTTACTTTTACGTGTTGGGAGTATACGAATTCTATGTATTTGTTTGCCCTTCTTGATTTTTAGTTTATGTTCTGTTTTTTGTACGGGCTGTGTGTTTGCGTTGGAAAATCAGCTGCACGCTCGGTTAGCAAAGTCTTTTGGGATATGTATAGCAATCACTTTTGTCATTCGACATGGAGTTCTGCTTGGTGCATTTGTTCAAGCATGATGAGAAACTCTCATCGTGATCATTACTGTTATTGTCATCGTGACCGTGATTTTTAGTCTTGTCAGCATACTGATTAATTCTTGGAATTCTTATCGACTGAGACCTTTGAAACGACTTAGTTTCTGCAAAACAAACATTGACAGTTTCTCTAGGAACTAGGAAGTTGCTTGCGATAATGCTACACATGTAATTACTATTTTCCTTCATTATATTTGGTTATAATAATTTGTACTTTTTGTGTTTCCCAGAGAACAAATAACTTTAATCAGGGGAAGAGAAGACTTAGTGGGAGAGCTTACAGAGCTGAGAGAGAAAATAGTATTAGGCGAACAGTATATGTTTCTGATATTGATCAGCAAGTAAGTGAATTATAAGATCTTGATTCCTGGATTGAGTTTTCTGTTCCTTTCTAGTTTCAAACAAATAGCTGTTATAACAACTCTCATTTTCTTGTTTAGGTTACTGAAGAGCGTCTTGCTGCCATATTTAGTAGTTGCGGACAAGTAAGTTGCATCGCTTTCCCGGATTCCAGTTTATGCCTTCTGATTTTACAAAGAGTGGTTATTTCAATAAATTTGTAAATTCAAAGCTGGAGGCTTCTGTTTTTATTTCTTTGCTTTCTCTAGAATTCTGTGGTTCAACTTAAAGAGCATGAATTCCATAACATGCTTTTTTCCTTCATAAGATAACCTATCTTCTACTTTTCCCTGAAATGAAGATATTCATTTTCTCTGCCACTACAAGTTACAACAATCATTTCTTTCTAAACAGTAAGGACTGAGATCACGTGACAAGTATTGTATTAGTGTTGGTAAATGCCATTGCCATTTTACATTTCAGAGTGTCGCCAATGTATTTTAACATTGAAACTTCTATGGGGCATCAACGAGATAATGCACCATAAGGGCTGACTGAAAATTACTTTCTATACTTTTGCCTCTGCTGTCTTGAATGTTCCAGTTTAGTCCCTGTATTTTTCTCTTTTAGACTCGTTGTTAAGTTTTTGAAATTGTCTCAGTGTGGTCTGTCCATCCAGGGTTAAATTAATGTGAATGAATCTTGTTATGCTTAACCCACTAACACATTCCGATTTCCTGCTCATTTCACTTACATTAACGATGTGAAGGGCACTGGAAGAAGATAGGGGCTGTACATAGTGACCATGTTCCCTTTATGCAGTCTATGAGTGGATGAAATTTGCAGGACAAATTGGTGCCATCAGGATTTGAGTCACATAAAGCTTCTAAGTTTTTAAAACAAATGTTATGCAGGAGAAAAGTATATAAAGTTGTTTGCTTTCATTTTCCAGTTCAATATCAGTTTCTCAGAGACAGCTTTCTATATAAACTGGGACAAAAAGGCTTCTTCTGAATGGAGATATTAATCTTGTAGATTCATTTAACATGATACTAAATCATTTATGCTTTTCCACTTTTTCCAAGGTCAAATAAACTTGTAACATTTTGTGAAGCCTTTGTGATCATATAATTTCAAATATGTCCTCTGTTCAATCTCGTCTTTTTTATAATTCTTGTGCTGAAATGAAAGTGGTTTGGGCTGATCGAGGTTGTGCTTATTATGTTTTATTATGAGGTCATGATGGATCTCTGCTGTTAATGATGGGATTTATTGAGATTGTGAATTTTTTTTTTATGTTTTCACACACTTTGGATTGCCAATAGAATTAGTTCATGCTATGTATGGAAGATTTGGGCTATGAAACACCTATAATTAGATGTGCGTATGCTGTGGCTCTGTCTGCAGCAGATACCATGGGAGACTTATACTGTAAAACACTATGTGTTGGAAATAAAAATTAATTTTTGTCATCCAGTGTTTATACAACACTCACTAATCACTTTCGTGCAGTTTTTTCACTTGTGTTCAAAATTAAACTGTAGAGATTTATTTGGTTTGACGTAGCTCAAATATGAAGACTTGACGATTATGTTAAATTTATAGACTTTGAAGGGATTCTTAAGCAAGGGGGGTTACATGAAAACAACGATAAAATGAAACGTTCTCCTGTGATTCTGCATGTGTCTTGTTTCCATCCCCAACTCAAGATTTATGAGTTTTCTAACTTCCCCGTACATTTTCTTTTGTGTTATGTTGTACATTATTCATGTTATATGATCTGGGAGAAACATAAGAAAGTGTATGCCATATGGCTTGCTTCATGAAGGCTTAACGTTTTTCCTAAAGTCTTTGCAATTAGGAACTGTTATATATGCCATAAGCATTGAAAATTGAAAGGCACGTTAAGCATTATTATTATTGTCAAATATGGAATTCACGTCTTTTGCAAGGATATTAGGTTCTAATTATGTGGTTGCTTCTTACTTAATGGTTAATACCTTAGATGGCTGACCTAAATTTTTGTTGTAATCTTTTTATTTGAAGGTTGTTGACTGCCGAATTTGTGGCGATCCGCATTCAGTGCTCCGTTTTGCCTTTGTGGAGTTTGCTGATGAGTGTAAGATTTTCTCTTGTTCTGCCTGTAAAACCTTATGATGCCTGTATTGCATGTTACATTGTAGTTTTGCTAACAGATGGTGCGAGAGCAGCTTTGAGCCTTGGTGGTACAATGCTAGGGTACTATCCTGTTAGGGTCTTACCCTCAAAAACTGCCATCCTTCCTGTGAATCCTACATTCCTCCCCAGGGTATGAACAACTCTTTAAAAAAATTGGCTTTATCCTTTGAGTGATGCGTGCACTAATGTTTTGTTAAGGTTTCACTCTCAAGATTTTTGCTTCATAAGAATTTTATGTTGTCATTTGCAGTCAGAAGATGAACGGGAAATGTGTAGCAGGACTGTATATTGTACAAATATCGATAAGAAGGTATACAATTTTGCTGTTTTACCAGAATGAAATTTTTGGTTTCCTCAGTGCATCCTTGTGTCCCAGACAATGCAAGGTAGAAGTTGAAGTGACTTGAATCCTCGGTAATTTCTGTATGTGTGCAGGTAGCTCAAGCTGAAGTCAAGAATTTCTTTGAAACAGCTTGCGGTGAGGTAGGAAGAGTTCCAAAGCATGTTATTCATAAGTTATTTATTTATTAATTCTCGGTGAATGGTGTTTGTTATTATAGTCTGACTTCAGGTTGATATTTTCTTGAAACTTTTAGGTTACTCGTTTGAGGCTTTTGGGGGATCATGTGCATTCAACTCGTATAGCTTTTGTTGAATTTGCAATGGTAAGCTTGCAACATTAAAATGGATCAAGACTAGAGTCAAAGTTTTGTTAAGATGTGTTTATTTTGGTTAGCCCTTAATTGAACTTTATGCTGAATCTACTATGTTTGATCTTTGGGGATGATTTATAAGAATTCCCATTTGCATTTGTTTTCATTACAAACCGTGTGGAAAATTGATATCTGGTCACACACGCACACACTTTAAAAATCTGTATTAAATGACTCTTTGCTGGTCCGGTCTATTTCTGAGGTTGGCTGAGTGTTTTTGATGTCACTATGTTTTTGTGTGCCCAAATGTATCAAAAATAAATGACATGGGAAATGTTTATTGCATTCCAAAGGTAACTTCATGAGCAGCTTTTGTATTCGTGCATTGGGAAGGTCCCTTTGGGGTGAAAGTATCACTTACTATTATATTTAAGGGTTTTCTTTTTAGTTTTTATATTTGATTTTAGCTTTTACTTTTTGAAAGTTTTCCTAGGCTCTACTGCATACACTTTGGTATATAGCTTTGAATTTAGGAATACTGATCCTACCGTGTTATCTGCATAACTAATGAAGATACATGTAGCAAACGTCTGAATTGTTTCTCTGAGAAAAGCTCCTGTTCCTTCTACGGAGGTTTTTGTCATACCATCAGTTAGGATGAATTCTATAGGAATCTATATGTCATACCTTCAGTCAATAGTCTCATTTCGGGTAAAGATGTACACAGATATTTGTTTTTAAACTCGGAAGTATTGTTCCAAGTAAAGTGGAACTCTGCACATTAGTTTGTTTTGGAATGATATGAGCTATATCCTTTATGTCGTCACAATGTGTTTTTATGGTGCTGGACTTGACACCTCTGTCACAGTTCTTTTAGTTTGGACACTCGTGCGCCGTTCCATTCTTTTTCAATGTGATCATTCGACTTTAGAGTTTCCTCATAATTTTTTACTGTAATTCCCCAACACAAAGGATCTTTGTCATGGAAGCTCTATTGGCTTACTCTCTTGTTTCGATGAACAGGCAGAAAGTGCTATACTTGCGCTGAATTGCAGTGGAATGGTGTTGGGAACACAACCCATCAGGTGTGGTCTCTGATCCCATGAGGTTTATCATAATTATTCAAATGATTCGATGTTCTAATATCTTGCATATATCGTAACCCTGTAGGGTAAGTCCTTCAAAGACACCTGTGAGGCCACGCGTTACCCGTCCATTGCATTAACCAATAGCACAGGAAAAGATCCGTGGATGGAGCTTGGAGGGCTTGACAAGTCTGAGGAACTTTGTTGTTTTAATCATCTATTCCTTTCAGTATTTCCATCTTTTCCGTCGCAGTTTACCCTGCTTCAGTTGAAGTTTTAAAAGATGGTTTGGATCTTGGGAATCGTAGGTTTAACCTCGTTCATTTTAAAGTTCAAGTTCAAGTTCAGTTCAGTTCGGTTATGGTTGAGCGTATGTCCTTTCTCACACCGTGCACGCACTCTGAAAGCTTAAATACCAATTTGTATTTTCTGAATAAATGGTGCAGTGTTGCAGTTTACCAATGCTCTAGTTAAGTTCTGATATGATCTAGTTCTGGGAGGGTTAAAACACCAGGCGACTAAGAAACCCAGCAACAAACTTTGCACCAAGGAACAAGAATATATATTTACTTGTCTGTCTTTATGAGATGTTAGTGTGTAGTAGGAATCATCGATGACGGATTACGGTAGGAATGGCTCCAAGTTCATTTTATGCATAGGTTTGGGTTGTCTAGTAAAATGGCAACAGATGAGTAGTGTCTACCATCACTACCACCATTACCATCGTCCCCGCCTGTCTTCCACCTCCATTGCCACTACCGCCACCTCCAATGGCCCCTCCCCTAAAGTAGAATATTATAGTATTAAAACAAACTTGATGACCAATTGAGGATGGTAAAGCCGCGTCTAATTGGCCATTTATGTCACGTTTGGTTCTAGATTGGATTGAATTAACAACTCATTCGATTTAATCAAAGTATGCTCAAGAAACAAATGAAGTCACACTTCTAAGTTTTGTCTAAGTTGGAAGGAGACGTTTTGACGTATTAGTTATATGGTGTTCACATCCTATTGTTTTATGGGTATCAGAAAGCATAAGTTTCCTTCATGAATAATTTGTCTTATTCCTTCAACTTGTACAAAATTTGAACAAAATGCTACTTTTATCACATTTCCTATACCACATTGGTAACATCTCTCTAATACATATAAGACCCACGTGTTGGTGGGCCCTATATCTACTAGAGAGATGGTATAAATGTGATATGAAAAATGTGGTAAGTGCAGCATTACTCAAATTTAAAAGTTAGCCCCTATTTGTTTCTCCAAGGAAATTTTATGAATTATGTAATCCAATTCAATTCTAGACACCAAACATACCCTTAAGAAGCAAGGGGGTTCTAGTTCAACTAGTAAGAGTCCTTGCATTCTGAATTTTATGTTTGATTCCCCTTCTTTCAATGTACATCTGTGAAAATAACACGCATGTTTGAATCTCGTGAATGAAGAGTTCGATGCCAATTTATTCCCCATCCCTAAGCATAAAGCTGATGGGGTTGTGAGCCATCTAAGACTTGAAATCATAAAGCTAATTCTTAGCTACAACTATAAACAAGATGGAGGGCTTTGTGAGCCATAAGAGGAGCCTTTGGCATAATTGCATAAGGAACGCAAACGTCCTCTGGGATTAGAATAGGACATCTTGATGCTGTCCAGCAGTACATTCTTGCATGGCCAGTTTTTGCTGCATCGGAGACTGACGGCTACTTCCGACGATGAACTTCCCCATATGTTTTTGTACGTAACGTCGCTGATTTGCACATTCGAAGAAGTCTGCACACAAGGAAGGAAAAAAAACCTTGTTTAATTAAGTTCAAATTTCTTTGGTCGAATACTTGCAGTCTAAATCAAGCGAGTAAGATATGAATCATGTATACATTATATTAGGCCATGCAAAGAGAGTCCTATGAAGCTAGCAAATAGGTCACGTATAATATACCTGTTGATTGCAAGGAGGGTTGGGGCAATATTCTTGATCGATGGTGATAGGATTCAGAACGTCATCCAAGAAAATGTCTTGGAATGTAAAATTTGAAGCCTTGCTGGTATAAGGAGAAGCCCAAGTTTTGATCCTCACACCATTATCCGTCCCCATAAAGGTGCAGTTTTTCACAATCACTCCGACCACATCGTCTTCTTTGTCATTCCCTCCTAGGCTTCCGATGCTGATTCCATGCCCGGGACCGCACACAACTTTAGAAATGTGGATTTTCCTACTTCCGTGCAACATCGCGACACAGTCATCGCCCGTGGCGATCGTAGAGCGTGCGATTCTGATTCGGTATGAGCTTCCAATCTTAATGCCATCGGTATTCGGACTGTCAGCCGGAGCTGAGATTTTGATTTTCCTAAAGTCCATATTGTGGCATCCGAAAATTTTGAAATGTGCATTTTTGCTGTCGTATGATCTTATGTATTCGATTCTTGCGTTTGTGATGAAGTCAAAACTCATTGACTGATATGATATTTCACGGGACAGAACAAGATGTTAAATTGCGATCACTAGTGGAATAATTAACAACACAAATACTATGTATTTAGAGCATATTTTAGGGATGTAGCAAAATTTTAGGACATCTGCGTACTACTTTAATGGCTTACGTGACAATTTGCCCTTAATATTTGCCTCGGTAAAATTTAAAAATTAGTGGCTCGAAAGAATAAGACAATTGGTCAGGCAAATGCCTAACATTTCCATTAAAAAAACGAGAGAGAGAGAAGTATCAAGAACTTACAATAGGAAGAGCCTGGCATTGTGGATTGGTTTTGCAGTTGTTAAGATGCCAAGCCGAGGCTCCTTGGCCGTCCAAGGTACCGCCTCCGGTCACTGTCAACTGATCGATGTACCGGAAGTTTATCCAACTGTGAGCACTAAATGTTGCTGGATTAGTCGTAGCCCTCAAAGTACCCTTAATCAGAAAGGCAATCGGACCATTGCATGGACCTGAGAATATCACTGGATACAACTTGAATGTTCCTCTGGGAACCAAAACCCTTGCCGTTCCTTTCCATTGACATGCTTCTTTCCATGCATCCAGAAATGCCTAAATGCATGTATTCACCGAAAGTTCTAATTAGTACTTATAAACATAATTATGCACAAAGTAAAATAGAAGATGAGGCGACATTAGCTCCTCAAGGTAGGACGGACAAAGGCAAAGAGTACACTCTCTGCTACCCAAGAGTCGTACAGTATAAATAAAAATTTGCGAGAGCCATACCTGGCTGTTATCAGTTTTTCCATCATCAACAGCCCCATATTTCCTCACGTCGAAATACTTGGCTTGATCACGACCTTCTGTTTCCCATACCAACAAGAAGAATAACAAGAAGACCCTACCTACAGAATATATGATCGAACCCATATCCATATCTATCTGTTTCTTCTTATTTTTTTGGGTTCTTAGTCTCTATCTTTCTCCAATGTTTTGGCTTCTTGCAACCCTTCTTGTATATAAAAATAAAAGTAAATGGTTCATCGTAGGGATGAAGCGATTAAAAGATTTGTTTCCCCTTAATATGATGATTTCTGTTCATGGTACGGTCCTTATTTTTGGCATTTAATTAGTTTGAATTTTTTTTTCTATTTAGAGTTACGTTTGACTATTTCATTCTTTTTTTTTTAAATATCTAAAGGAGAAGGATGATTAAGTATGTAATCGGATAAAGATATGGGTAATTCTAACATTTTAAAGAATATCATTTCTTTCTATAAAATATAATATCATTTCGTACAACATAATTAAACTAAATCTGACAATATTTTAGATAAAAATAGTAATAGAAAATATATGGTCGTAACAATGTGATTAAAAGATCTTCATAATCATGTAACTAAAAATATATTAGAAAATAAAAACATAAATTTATAGGGGTAAAGATGTAAACAAATCGCAAACCCTTTGACTCCATGGTAGATCAAAGTCAAAATTTGACATCCAGTTAGATAATTTTAAAACTATGTGCATGGTTACGCCTATACACATAGTCTCAGAAAAAAAAAATGAATGGAAACTCTCTTAATTGTTTTTATGAAATTTTGGATTATATACTCTTTTTTTTGTTCGATAATCTACCTTATTGTGTTACCAACAAAGTATATAGTCTCATTAGCGATGTTTTTTGTTTTTGGGAAAACTTTCAAAAATCCCCTCTTCCATCAAATAAAAAAATTTGTGACCCGAAATAATATAAAAATACTCTTGTTGGTGTACATGGCCCTAGCTAACTATAAGTTTCTTCATAATATAAATTAACTTCCGTACCCTTAAACATAAAATGTCGAACTTGAAAATTAACGAGTGTTGTTATAGATAATTACTAGAATACCTAGGAGAAAGATCAGCAGAGAAGATTACATTATGATGTAGAGTAATTACTTGCGGGTCAATTCTTGTGATAAAGATATGTTCGAAGCTTTAGCTAGGATATTATTGTAATTTTCTTTTCTTTTTTTAGTGAAGTAAGTTTTTATATTTGCTATTTTAATTTGTACTAACATCGTCGATGTTAAAAAATGGTTAAAGAATTGTAGAGTGTTCTCATCACTGATTTTAGAATTTACAAAATATATAAGAGATCATTAACTTAAACAAGTAACCATAGAAAACACGTAGTTGGTGAGGCATGATTCTTCTCCGATCGATGTGGGGGCGAGGTCCAGTCATAGACTTCATGATGTGGGAAAATTTCTTCTTGTTTTCATCTTATGTGGGATTCTTCCGATGCAGATATGCTACAAACAACATCATACCTCATATCTCAAATCTCAAATTGTGAAAATTCTATCCTTGAACCTGATGTTTTATGTTTAATTATCTCCTCATTCAACATCACTTTTATCCAAATCCAGCTTTTAAAATTTTCCATTTTTTGAGGATTTGGATCTTTTGCTTGATTTTATGATGTTGATCATGTGCTAACAGTAGTATTTTTGTTCTTGATGAGGATAACCCCAAGCATTGGCTTTAATTGGAGATGCTTGAATTAGTATTATATGTAATTGATGAAATAATATACCTCCGCTCCGATATAGTGTATGCTTGGGAAAATCCTCACGAAAAGATCTAAAGTTTCTTTTTGGAGGCTTCTTCTTGTCTTCTCGAACAATTTGTTGAATTTCATGGTTAGAGGAATAAGGATTGCAGTTGTACGAGTTGAAAACTTAAGTTAATGCATTACCAAATGCAAATGAACGAGTCTATATATAGATTTTCATGGAACTCTTCAAGTAATCGTGGTATCCAACCTACTCTATATCTACTCCTTTATCTCGATAGAGAAGTGACAAAGTCTGGCATTCTTTTCAAGCAATGTTTTCGTTTCCTGACATTCTTTTCAGATGACGCTTTATCGTAGTGGTAAAATACAATTATGTCTATGTGGGGTGAGAAAAACTTGTGTGGAAGAACTTTGCCGAGTAGCATTGTAATCCAATCAAAACTTGTCACGTGGCAAGTCTTAAATATAATATTTCATATTTAAAATTTTCATAATTATTTTTCCTACTAACTAATATACACCTTGAGGTTAATGTAATGATTCTTTCTTTTTTTCCCCTTCTTTTCCCCCTTTTTTATTCTTGCCAAATTTTCCCTCCAGTACGTTTATGTTTTTTCGTAGGAGTCTTCACTTTCTTCTCTCTCTCACATTTCTACCATCATGTTAAAGATGGACAATCAAGTTGTCATATGTAATAGATTGCACTTGTGAAAGTGAGAGGGTGAACCATATTTATGCATTGTAGAAATAGATGTATTTCAACCAAGGTTCTAAAAGATGTTATGCACTAGTCATCAGTCGTCTGGGGCTTAGTACCTAAGTGGCTAAGCTGAGCCTAGGCGGGGGCTTATGCGGAATAGGCGGATTAAAATAAATTTATTACATATCGCATAAATAAGTGTCTATCTATACTTAAATACATAATTATATTAGGATATATAAATTACAAAATAAAATTACATATAGATTCTAAAGTATTAGAACATATTAAAAACATGGGGAACAAACATATAATAAGTGTTCATACAAGTATTCAATAATTCTCTAACAATTTATTAAAAAAAAAATGTGAAATGAAAGTTGTTGATTTTCTGTCTAAGTGAGAGTCACGACCTAGGCGGGCGCCTAAGTGAGCTAGGCGCTCTTTCTTAATTTTCAAACACCTTGGAATTAATCGGACGGTGGCCAGTTGCCTAACGCCTAGGCAAAGCCTAAGTAGCGTTAGGCATGAATTTTTAGAAAAGTGATTTCAACCAAAACAAAGTGACAGATAACAAATAAATCATGAAAAAATGAACTCCATAATCTGGACTGAGTCTGTTCGTTGTTTGCAACAAAAAATTCTAATACTTGTAGGAGAAATAAACACACAAATTACAACCCAAAAATATATAGAACAGGACGAGCTTAGCATGACATACTGGGAAGTGATGTGTTGGGCAATGAAATGTTGCTCATAACTAAAAAAAAAATGTACAAACAAACTTTTGTAAAAATGAAGTATGTGTTGGATTTTTCTTTTATTTTTAATTTTTTAATTTTTTAGGATAGTTGGAGAAGATGGCTTAATTGTTTTTTCCCCATATTCTTATGAAGAAAGGAAACACAGAGTGGGGAAGAGACCACATACTGTGAAGAAAATTTAGCGAAAAAAAAGATAGAGAGAGAGGAAAAGAGGAAAAAAATGATAAAAGGAACATAAGTTATGTAAAAAATGAAGCATGTGTTAGAATACAGGGTACTTCTCGCTTTAATCCCTAGAAGTATCGTGGTTTTCAAACTTTCATACATCAAGTTTTTTTTCATCTTAGTGTCATACCTAAAGTGAGAACTATGAGACACTTTCACACATTCATTAAGTTTTCTGTTAGAACCTTCGTTCATGGCGGCCACATAGACCATGATTAGACACCGCGCGTCAATCTGACCTCACGTGGACATTAAAAAATTAAAAGCTAAAAAAATTAAAAATAAAAAAAACTAAGCCTAATGCCCTTGGTTCTCCCTCCCCAAACCCCTTCTTTGTCTCCCCCAACCTCATTTCGTTTCCCTTTCACAATTACCCATAGGCCATAACTCTCTGCCTCCCATTACTTCTCTATGTTGCTCCTCCATTCTTTCAAGCCAAGAAGCTCAAATTTTGGTGCATTGATTCGACCCAGAAGCCAAAACACTTTATAAATCTTGGATCTTTGGTTGTTCCTAAATCCTGAGCCTTCACTAAGACAAACCTAGAAGCCAAAATGTTATCAATTTGTGCAAATGTGGCGGGTTCGATCCCTGTGGGAAATATGTCTAAAGCTAATCATGAGATGATACTTTATTGAAATTTCACATGTAAAATTAAGCTAATTTAATTTAAAGACAAATATTATGTTTAAAGCTGTCTCATAAAATGATATACGCTAGGACAATAAGTCCAGTGAATATGTAACTAAGAGAATGTAATCTAAAGAAGTTAAATTCATGAGACCTTTCTTTTTCATATGCCCTGAACATTCCTGATTATAGGATTTTCAATTGGGCATTGACAATCCCGATGGATCAGTACATATTATGTCGTTCCTTTGGAGTGTGACTGGTCTCGAGTCATTGATGTGAATGACACCAAGACAAGTATGTATGTGCACAATAGAGAGTGAGTTCACTAAACGCGATCAACTAAGAGTTCTCAAAGCAACTCCACCGTTGTTTATTGATTTGGGGATAGGCGACCCAATTCACTCTCCCCCCTCCCTAATACACTCCAGCCTACTAGGGCAATTGGACCCAAGGCAAGCTCAATGAAGAAGTCAAACAATAATCGCCTAGCCCAATGGGCCTATGTGACGCAAGGCTGACATCATCATGACGTTAGCCATAATTAAAATTATTGAAAAATTATAGAAATTATTAAAAATTGTAAAAAAAATTAATTAAAATTACAAAAATTTATAATTTCTCTCTATAAATATGTAACCATGTTCTTCCACTTTACATTATATTTCAATATTTTAGAATACTTTTAGCTAATCCTTTTATTATTATCCGAAATTAAAATAAAGTATCTTTTATTATTTTATAAAGTAAAAAATACTAATATTTTAATATGGGCTATTCAATGTAGGAGTGAAGATACACTTGGGTAGTCATTGTTCATTGCAGGCAGTTACTGTTCATTTAAGGGGATTGAGTTGCCTATTGCCCAAGGGGCCTTCCTACATTGGAAGTACTCTTATACTCATGTCATATGAGAACTCATAGTTGGGATAATGCAAAATAGTTATTTGGTCTGACACACCATGGTTGTCTGGTGGTTAGGTCCTTAGTCTTTGGCGCTACTAAAGGCTTCCATTTGAGGGGTGTCCACGACATAGTTGGGTTTAAGCTACTTAGTCATGTGGGCGTGTGATTGTACAACAAAGGATCTCTAACCTTCAAACTATTGAGGGAGAATACTCCATAATAAGATTAAGAATATCTGATCGGAGTATGAATGAGATTTAGGAGGTTGTTCCAAATCACATCTAAGGTAATCATATAGACAACAAAATCACATTGGATAGTAGACATGAATAAACTATCAACCAAATAATATGATCAAGAGTATTGATTTAGAGAAGAAATGTGTTGCATTGTTCCAAACTGAATAGGTTTTACAACCTTTTATAATTAGCTTGGATAATCATAACATATTGGCATGTGTCACTCATAGTTTGTGGAAGCCCTGAAGATGACTAATCACAAAAAGGAGAATTGAAAGTAAATTTCAATTCACAATCGATTAGTAAGAGTTTTAATCGCAATCTGCCTCGCTCAAACCTAATGAATCACACACTGTGAAGATATAACGGAGTTGAGTAAAGACAATTGAATTATCTAATTATTTTTTACTAGGAATGATTAATATGTTAATTAATCAACGAATAAGTTTGTGTTAAAACTTGGGTCAGTTTGGGCCTCGAGGCCAAATGGGCATTGAATGGTCAAGCCCATTAGTTTAAGTTATACGACAACTTATAGGGCACAAGGCCCTCTAACAAGCTTAGGCTGCCCATAGAGAGATAATGAGGACTTTTGGTCCAATTCACTCACAAAAGTTGATGAGTATAAAAGAAGCATTATAGTCTCATCTCTCATTATGGTTTATTAAAGGAAAGAAGAGATAGCACAAGTTCTCTCTTTCTCTTAAGAAACCGGACACCATGAGAGGAAATAGCTAGCAATCTCTTCCTCCCATATGTGTTGGTGTCGAAAGTTAGAACCCCTCTACTTTGGGGCCTTTTAGAGAATCCCTTCAAGCATCCAAATCCATGAATCCAAGGAGACAAAGTGATGAAGATGAAGGCTAAGGAGTTCAACCTAAGATAGGAATGAAGGTCCTCACCTTGGATGATTACCCTTTCTTTATGCAAAGAGGAACTTCAAAAGGTATAAAAAAAATCTCAACTCTCTTTGTGATTTGAGTTGAGCCTTTGGTAACCAAATTACTAGGCTTTGAATTTCATGGTTTAAGTTTTATTTTTTAGTGCATACAAGCATGCTTTCGTCATTTAATTGTTAAAATGCATGTAATATGTTGCTCCATAAACTTAGTATATATATATATATATATATATATATATATATATATATAAAATTCCTTCAATCCCTATTGATCCCCCTCCCCCAATTAATAAATTAACCTGTTAACGCTATCGTTTGAAAAAAAAAATTGTTATATGACAAACGAAATGATTTTTTTTTCTTTCTTTAAAGATAGCAAAGAAAATCAAACACTCACCTTATTTTATCACCATTGGCTGCAAATCACACGTATTAACCAAATCCTAATAAAATTAATATCAATTAATATAGACTATTTTCATCGATACATTTACAACAGGCGAACACCTTCAAAACAAATAGGTTAACTACAATTAGATATCGAACTTATCACAAACATATATCGTTCTTATATACGTCGAACTTGTGACATCATTTCACCAAATGAAGTCTAATGACAACTATCCTATTAAACCAAAGGCTGGCTGATTAATTGTGTTAGACGTAATCAATTATTTCAAATAAACCCTGAGTTGTTGTTTGACTTAACTATTCATGACACCTGATGAAGTTCATCAAAACTATTTTATACATTAGCGTTCTTCACAGCACTTGGTTGTGGTTTCTTTGGAAGGTGTGTAGAGTTTTTACTCGGGTGTACACACCACCACCTTCTATTTGCTTGCCTTCATTAGCATTGTCGTCGGTGGGTTCTCCACTAGCTTCTTTCGTATTCTGGTTGCGATCGGCACGGGGGTTGTTGTAGGTTGTTGGAGCCAGCTTCTTCTTCATTTCTAGGAGGTGGATGCTTGACGGCAGTACGGGGCGTTGGTTTGCGCTGGTGATGATGCTCTGTGAAGGCGGCGACAGCGTCTGTAGAAAGCTAGGGTGCTTTGTTTGTGCTGTGTTAGTTTTTGGGCTCCAACTCGTGTGTTGGGCCTTATGTTGTGTATCTTTGGGTACTTTTGTTTTTTGTTGTGTTTTACTTATTTTGGACCACTTGTATTTAGTTGTTTGTTGGTAATAAATCTCGCACCCTTTTTCCAAAAAAAAAAGGATAAAAATATAATCTAATTTCCTCACGTATAGTCCTGTTTCCTTATTGTACAAATTCTAGATATATTATTAAGCCTCAATAATGACGGGTGGAAAAAGGATAAGGATTCTCTCCGGATCCTCTTTGTGAGAATTCGGGAATCAATCAATCGTGTTCGTTCATCATACATCATGCGATCAGTTTTCGTTAGGTACTATTTATATTTAATTTAAAATTTAAAATGATTTCTAACTGCACGATGTACGATGAACGGACACGATGAATTGATCCTTCAAATCCCCACAAAGAGGATCCGGAGAGGATCCTATTCCCTAGAAAAAGTGCAAATTAGACTATCTCTAAATCAGATGTCAAATTTTTAGTGGAATGTCATTCAATCAAATTTGAGATTAACATATGAAATTTCTGCTACCAAATTTGACATATGAGAAAAGGTGTTGTCAAATTTTTTTTTAAATTATTTATTTTAATGATTTCTTTTTGAAAGTGGGTTTTACAAATATCATTTATAATAAGAAAACATATTAGTTGGAGGAGGAGAAAATCTAACATTGTCATGTTAACCATCAAATTAACATTTGATATTTATCTTTTAACACTTTCCATTGAAAATGCTCTTATATGGTTAAAGTATAGAGTATGTCAATGTGCGTGTGGCTTCAACTTTGGAGGGTACTAGGTGGAGGTTCCCACATATAAGTACTTTGTCAATGGAAGAAAATAGGGAACTTTATCGAAAAGTTCCCGGTACTATTCACTTTAAAGAAAAATTCTAAGTTTTATAAATTTAAAAAGGTGATTTTATGAAAATGCCCTTAGAGGCGAGGATGTTTAACTTTCGTTGACCGTTCGAGGTCACAATTAATGTTTCTGAATAGATCTTGAAGCTACGAACGCAAGCGAAAGTTGTTTGCGAGTCTGGATTATAATTGTATAGTTATGGACGTTTGAAATTTTTTACTCAAATTTTAGTTTATAAACTAATTAAACTCCCACCATGTGGGAATTGTAACCAATCAAATTAAAGAGGGAAGGACCAATCATAAATTAGAGGAGATAGAGATAGCCATTTAGGAAAGGGGAGAGAAAGCTCTCAGCCTTCTCTTCCCATCTACCCATCCTCGCGACCTCCCATTTTCCGTCATCGATTCCGGCCAACTCCGATGAAATTTTTCAACGCCACCACCACCTTCTTGAAGCTCTCACTCCCCTTTACAAAACTCAACCAAGAACCACCTTGATTAACCTCTGTATATGGCGATGTGAGGCCACACAACCCGATGGAAACCAATGGTGCTTCAGCCACCCTTTTCATTTTTCTGGTGAATCGGCAAAGCGATGGCCGACACCACCACTTGGGTTTTGTAGCCCATCATCCCAGGAGTAAATCCCGACCAGCCTTGACCCTGTTGGACCACCGTAGGTGACAAATCAACGTCGAGAATCTTTAGGCACCCACCGGCTTTATCGACGAAGTTGACCATCTTCCGTCCACTCTTGGATTTGTGGTCGACAAAAGTGGATTTCTAGAAGCATAATATGGATCTTTGGAAGTTATGGATCGGAAATCTGAGGTGTGGATCTTCCGGATTGAGTTACGTAGGGTTATAGACCCTACCGCTGACCTTTGACCGACAGTTGACTTTTGGTCAATGGGTTTCAAATCATTCTACAACATCCTTGAGGATGTGTTTTATGTAAGTTACGTGTTCTATCAATAAGAATTCTGAGACGTGATTTGATAATTGTTCTAGGCGCCGATCGTTCGTGACACCTCGATATTTATGCTAGGGAGTTGTAGCACGGACCTTAGGTGAGTGGATCATTTCCTTTTTATAATGTGTGTATATATATATATATATATATATATATATATATATATATATATATTTATTTATATATATATATATATATATATGATTGATAGTTTCCACAAATGCTTTTGAATTGATTCATGCACTTCATGCCATGATTAAATTATGTTATGAGAAATGTTGCACTGTTGTGAAATACCAAGATGATCCTACAGGATGCGCAGGTAAGTTCAGGTCAGTTTGATGTGTTGATTGGAATTATTGCATCATCATGGCATGCTTATACTCATATAGTTCGCTGATCATTGTTGCACCCTGGTGTTAGTGCTCCCGCCCCTGGCCAGAGCCAGCCTTCACGTGATTGTTCACCTTCCGTACCGCACGCTTGCCTTGGATCCAAGTTAGGTGTTAGCCTATCGTACAAGTCGCATTAGGCGACTCCAACTCGTAGGTGACCCGTGCATAGGGATAATCTTCACATGATCGTAACACTAAAGCGTATAATTATTACACCTAGCATGTCATACAGGTCACATTATGTGACTCCGACTCATGTGTTAGCATAGATTGATGAGCAATATGTGCAGTCGTATAGGTCACATTAGGTGACTCCAACTTGCATGCTATTATATATTGTTGAGCTTATGATTATATTCATATTGCCATTGAGATATTCTGTTGTGGTATATTTCTAGATTTATGGTTGGCATGCATTTGATTTCATACTTATACATAGTAAGATTTTCGGGAAACTATACTTGTTTTACAGTGAGGGGTTACAATGTTTTGAAAAAGGTTTTTATAAAACTTTATTTTCAGGTCCACTCACCTTTGTTTTTCGTCCTTCCAGGTTTTAGCAACTGAACTGTCTTATTGACAAGGATTCTTAGCAAATCTCAGTATAGGTGGCTACCTTTGAGGGTATAATCCTTATTTTATCTTACTGTAGTTTACTTATGCTCTGACATCACATGTGAAATGGGTTTATTCCCGCTCACAGCGCACTCTTATATTTAGGCACTTTTAGTTTTAAATTTATTCACATTTTCCGCATCACTACACTTTATTACTTCGTCACCTTCCAGGTGTCGACCAACACAGCTCGATTCAGAGTCCTAGTAGACATTCCGGGTCTGAGTGTGTCAATTTGTATTTGTACTCATATTTTTTTAATGTATTTGTACCCATTTTTAATTTTGCTAAATGTACCCATGCTAATTATATGTATTTTTTTATGTTTTAAACTATATCAACATTTATTTTTTAAAATACATTAATAATTATGTAGGTATAGTCACTCAGTACTACAGTCTGATAGTATTCCTCTTCACTTGGAAGTGAGAGGTCTTAGGTTCGAATCTCGTGGATGGTGAATTCGATACCAAATTAGGTTGCCCATTGTGTGCCTTAGCCGAACTTCTCCTCCTCTTAGTGTAAAAATATCGATGTACTAAAAAACATTTACATGGGTACATTATTTTCTATAATTTTGTGAAGAATAATATTACTCTAATATTTAATTTTTATTTATTATACATTAAAAATATTATTTGAATTTGTTTAAATTTCATAATTTGTGGGAAATTAAATGCATAATGCATGAGTTAAATCTTTTAAATGATGTTAAGGACCTCGATCAAAATATTTAAATAAATAAGGTTTCAGTCTAACAATTAAGTTGATTAGAGACTGGAACCAAAATGACCATTTTTAAAAGGGAGACTTTGGATGCGGTCCCTAGTTATGAATAATCTTTGACTAAAACTTTGTTGGTTTTCAAATTTTGATTCAAGTCCCTAAAATTAATTGATAATTTATTTCTATGTACGTTACTATATTTTTTAAATTAAAAATTAAAATTTATAGTTGTTTATAGTAATGAGATTTTAAATAAAAAACATAATTTGTGGGATTAAAAATATTAAAATATAAATATACTATTGTGTGTGTGTGTGTGTAAACATGGGTACATTCATAAAAAATAACCAAAAAATTATTGTATCAAAACATGGGTACATTCTTCAAAATGGGTACATTTAGCAAAAATAAAAATGGGTACAAATAAATAAAAAAATATGGGTACAATACAAATAAAACTTTAAAAAATATGGGCACAAAAAGAAATTAATATATGGGTACAAATTAAAATTGAAAGGAAAATTGGTACAAATTAAAAAAGGGTTGCAAATTAAAAATGGGTACAAACTAAAAATAAAAATATATGATAAAAAATTTAGCCATAAATATAAATATACTAATTGTAACATTTTTAATATTAAATGAATATATTTAGAAATAAAAAATATTTTATTATTGAAATAATTAATGATATTATTAATACAAAGGACCTTGATCAAAAATTGAAAAGTAATAAGGTTTTAATCAATAGAGTAGTAAAAATAAGGATGAAAACCTAATTACTCCTTTTTAAAATAAACCTAAGTGGGTTAGTAGCCAACAAGATCCTCTCTGGATTCTTTTGGTGAGGATCCTGGGGATTCGTAAATCATGTTCGTTCATCGTACATCGTGCAATCAGTTTTTATCAGGTACAGTTTGTATTTAATTTTAAATAAAAATATTTAAAATAAATTCTGATCGCACGATGTACGATGAACGGATATAATTCACGAATCCCCGAGATCCTCACAAAGAGAATCCGGATTCAGCTAGTAGTAGGACAAACTTGGACTTTCATGACAGTTGGACAATGAAAAGCAGTTAAAATCTTTTACCTTTTTTGTCATATTTGAATCCGTAAGAGAACCAATTTGACATGTAATTGTGGAAAAACAATGAACCCTCCCCACCACATAATTTAAATTAGGGTTAATCTCAGTTTACTACCATGAAGTTTCATGGTTTTCAATATTTAGTATATGAAGTTTTTTTCATCCCAGAGTGGTACCTAAAGTCATAATCTTGGGACACTTTCATTCATCCGTTAAGGTTGCTGTTAAATCAACCGCTAATTGATGATGTGGCACCCACATGGACAATGACTAGGCGCCACGTGGATATTAAAAAATAAAAAATAAAAAATATATTTATAATTAAAAATAATAATTAATTAAAAAAAAACCCCTAAAAGATACCTTCCAATCCAATCCCACCCTTTCAATCCTCAGCCACACTTCCTGCAATCAACCCTCATCGCCAGCCACCCTCCAATCCAACCCCATCATCTTTTTCTTCAATCATCATTACTCTCCTTGCGACCGCGACTGCAACTGAATTGCTCCCGACGTAAAACCACTAATCATGTCGTTGTCGCTGAACACGAAAAACAGGAGGTATCACTAGAGACGACTACCGGAGCGATGGACTTCTCGCCGAATGAGTCGATTGGTGCACGATCAAGAAATGCAAAGGCGAATGTGGAGGTGGGGAAGCACCAGAGGAGAAGGTAGGGCTCGCAGCGGGACCAAGAACGAAAGGAGGCGACGACGAAGACGAGGTGGCAGCATGTCGTAGGGGAGGAAGTGTAGCAGGAAAGAAGGGTTGACGGCGTGTGGAGGAAGAGGAAGTAAAGGTTAAGGATGACGAAGATGAATAACATGAGGGCTTAGAAGCGGGCGAGGGTTAAGGTTCTGGGCATTACGGACGAGAGAGAGAGGTATCGATATCGGATTGCTTTGCAGGCGGAGTTGGTTTTTCATTTGATTTTATGGTACATTTAAAAAGTTACAATGAAGATGATGAACCAGTTGCAATCGCGGTCGCAGGAAAAGTGACGATGATTGAAGAAAAAGGTGATGAATTCATGTGTGTGTTTTTAGGGTTTTTTTGTTTTGTTTTTTAATTTAATAATTTTCAATTATTATTATTTTATTTTATTTATTAATTTATTAATTTATTAATTTTAATTTTTTTTAATATCCATGTGGTGTCTAGTCATTGTCCACGTGGGCGCCACATCATCAGTTAACGGTTGATTTAACAGCAACCTTAACGGATGTATGAAAGTGTCCCAAGATTATGACTTTAGGTACTACTCTGAGATGAAAAAAATTTCATGTATTAAATGTTGAAAATCATGAAATTTCAGGGTAATAAACTGAGATTAACCCTTTAAATTAATATGTGTTAATTTTGATGCATCCATGCATGCATATTTCAAAGTTGACCATTTAACCACTTACCAGATATACTTGATAATATCCTACGTCAAAATATAAAATTACTTGAATTTTTTAGATGAGCGAGTTAAGTTGAGCACGTTGTAATTTATTGCTTTGTGATTTTAATGAGTAGTTAAGTACATACATGTTCTAGTTACGGGTAAGGTATACAAATTCGTGGTTCAAACCAAAACTTGACACATGGTAATTTAACATTTGATTTGTGATTTTAACCAGTGATTTAGATGCATATATGTATTTTTAGTTTTAGGTAAATAAAGTACCAGTAAATACATTTAGTCCTCACCTTCGTGTCACATGCATGGACTGATGGGGGACAGGCAAGACTATCTCAATTCTGAATTGCGCGCTTTGACTGAATCTGGTCCTTCTAGACTGCTTATTGCCTAAGCATTGCATAACATATTAACAAAAAGATACAACGGTCAACTTTAACCGTCAACCCCTTCCCCACCTGCCGTACAAGTCTTCCATCACCGCCATTTCTTCCCTTTCCGCATCCACCTTACACTATAAACCCCAGATACCTAATAATTCAAATTGCAAAACAAACCCCATTTACCAGATTAACCCTTCTCAAAACCAGCCTGTAGAGAGAGAGAGAGAGAGAGAGAGAGAGTTTTCCTATGTCGAGTGTCGGCAGAAGTCAGTCTGTGAAGGTTGTGATCATCAACACCAAGTACGTGGAGACGGATGCTATGAGCTTCAAAGATGTCGTGCAAAGGCTAACTGGGAAGGACTCAAGGGTGGCATACGAAGTGCAGGAGCCAGTTACAAAGAGCCCGAAGTACTTTGTGAAAGAGGAAATCAATGGGAGGACTAGTAAGAATGTTATGGAATCATCAAATACTTCTATTACTAGTACTATGACTCGGGATAATTCTTCAGTTTTGATGAGAAATATCTCGTTCAAGGAGTTCGAAAGATTGTTCGGAGAGATGCCTCCAGTAGAGGAGTTTTGGGCTAAGTAAAATATTCTTTAGAAAAATTACATATATATATATATATATATATATAGTTATAGTTATAGTTATATGTGCTAGCTTATAATTGCATAACGTTAATTTGGTTACCCAGTTATTCAATATAAATCATTTTTCATTCTATACATTTGATTATTACCTGACCGATCAATTTCAGATACAGTAACATTACCAAGTACCATATTTACTTAACCCAGAAGATAAAACCCTACTTGTGCAAGTGTGCATAAATAAAAGGTGGATCTGACCTATATAATGCGATCAGAAAACATGCTTGGCCGAAATAATTTATTTTCTCTATATTTAACTGGAAACTAAACTAGCCTTACCATGATTTAAGATTGATTCGTAGTGATAGAGCTTGAACCACTTCAAAATTGGTTACACATCACATAAATAAGGCTAAATAATCAAAATGGCATATGAGATTTGCATAACTCATCACTTTGGTCCCTAACATTTCAAATCGATAAAAGTGGTTCCTAAGATTGTCCACCATCCATCATTTTGATCCTTCCGTTAAAAACTCCATTAAGTGTCCCGGAGCTCTTAGCCGGAAGTTTGGACAATTTTCAAAGCTTCGTAACTCAATCGTTTCTTAACCAAATTCGACCCATAATATATCAAAATGAAGATAGGAAAGTGCAGAATAAGATTATACCTATTTGGAAGCCCAATGGCTTCCGGAAATATCCGGAAAATAGCCTCACAGTTGACTGGTCCGAAGGAAAACTAGAAAACTCGCCGAAAACTGGATAAACGTTAAACGTTCATAACTTCTTCATTACTCAATGAAATCAAGTGATTCAAAAACGAAAATCATACGGCACTTTTTTTTATGGCTAAGTCGCCGTGGTTTGGCCGGAAAACGGCTCAAAAGTGGCTGTCTTGGTCTCGAGTTATCAACTTTCGAGCCGTTTTCTGGCCAAACCACGGCAATTTAGCCATCAAAAAAGGTACCATTCTCTTCTTCTCTTTGAGAAGTATGATTTTGTTTTTTAATCACTTGATTTCGTTGAGTATTGAATAAGTTATGAACGTTTAAAGTTTACCCAGTTTCCGGCAAGTTTTCCAGTTTTCCTTCGGACCAGTCAACTTTGAGGCTATTTTTCGGCCATCTCCGGCAGCCATTGGGCTTCCAAATAGGTATAATCTTATTCTACACTTTCCTATCTTCATTTTGATATATTATGGGTTGAATTTGGTTAAGAAACGATTGAGTTACGAAACTTTGAAAATTGCCTAAACTTGCAGCCAAGAGTTCCGGGACACTTAACGGAGTTTTTAACAGAAATACCAAAATGATGGATGGTGGACAATCTCAGGGACCACTTTTATCGATTTGAAATGTTAGAGACCAAAGTGATGAGTTATGCAAATCTCAGGAACTATTTTGGCTATTTAGCTCATAAATAATTAATGTAAATGCCTTGATTTTGGGGCAGCATGCGACCATAGCATCGATATTTCTTAATTCTCACCTGCGTGGCTCTATTTTTGTCACAGAAATTATGGGGTTGAGACCAAGCCAACTGGGGATGACCTACTTCTTTTGACCTACTTCTTCTCAACTTGTTTTTGTCATCTTAGGTTTGGTGATTTAGTACACTAGAATATATAAACCAGGGAAATGGAATGTCCATTCCATTATGATGTATATATACTATGGATAATGACGATTTTCGATTTGTTATTCCCTCGCCCAAACATATACTTCCTTTTGAGGAATTTTTAAGGGTGACAGAAAAATAGTATATCATGTGTTATAATATAAGTGGATGCAATAAATTGATATGTCTCATCTTTAGAATATATTAACAAAAATCAAATATAAGTGTTATGATTTGAATGGTACAGTAACGCCACGTGGTTGTTAAAGCATGGCTCTTTTTGACGTTATTAAAATGGTAAAGAGTCTCACCCAGCAAAATGAGTCTCCTAAAGGAACCAACGAGAGAGGCTCCAAACAGAGAGCGCTTCGCCATGAGCTACCGCGCACTACAACTAAAGCTCGACCTAATGGCTTTCCGATTTTCACAACCCCTCAGTTCAACATGGTTTCATTATCAATACAAACAAAAGCATCTTTCTCAATGTAAAAAATTAAACCATCACTCAACTAATCGAAATACTTGACCTAATCGGGTTACTTGAGCTATAATCAACTGGAATGCTTGAACTAACCAGTTACTTGACTAGAATCAACCGGACTACCCAGACTAGTTAATCAATTTATGGACCAAAGAAAAACTCCCTAATAATTAACCAAAATAAAACCCATAAACTCAATCAATCAACTATTAACAAAAACTCCTAACAATTAACCAAAACAAAGCCCATATCAAGTCATATCAAATTTTCATAAAGACATGTTGGGCTTCTGGTTGTTTGGGTTTGGGGGTTAAATTTATTTATTTAGTTTGTGTTATTTTATTTTATAACAAACGATAATATCTATACTAAGGAATGATGGGCTAAACCTCACAATAGATTAGCCATAATAATTTGTTTTATAAAAAATTAAGCATTAAAGAAAAATTAAGGACTCGGTCAAAACGACGTTGATTTGAGCTAGATTGTTTTAAGCATTAAAGAAAAATTAAGAACTCAGTTAAAACGGCGTTGATTTGAGCATTAAAGGTGCAACAAACTTTTGAGCTGATTCAGGCATTTAGTCGAACTGTGAATTTATGGTTCGACAGTGTTGAGAAAGTGAAAATTCTGGACAACAAAGGGTCGATACAGTTGTTTATCAACCACTGTTTTGGCTTTCACGAGGCACATGATCACTCTTGTCCCTTGATCCATCATTGTGTTTGCTAATTTCTTTTGGAACTTTTTGTTAGCCTGCTTTTGCAAGATCTTTGTACGATATCCTTTTGAACTATGTTGCATGAATTAATCACCTATGTACATGCATCCAATTTATCACATTAATAAAGGTAAACTTACTAAACTTGGCTTCCCTACATTGTTGTCCACAACAAGTTTGGAATCCCCCTCAATTACAATACTAGAAAATTCTCAAATTGGTTTAACAGCTACACTACAGCCCAAGGAAGTGCCTTTACTTCACATCACGATGCTTCCATATCTTTCACACAAACCTAGATAAAACCCAAGATTACACAATTGGAAATGTTAATTAGTAAAAGAAAAACGTATTAATATTTGATTGAATCATTTTTGTAGGTGTTAATATGATTAAATAATTTTATGGGTCAGAGAGATAGAGAGAGAAGGCCAAAATGAGTTAGGGGGTGAGAATCGAGGATTAGGAAGTACCAAAGAGCGACCGTTTTCGCTACCTAGGATCTATCTTGCAAAAGAACGGAGAATTGGATGGAGACCTCAACCATAGAATACAAGCTGGATGGATGAAGTGGAAGAGTGCATCCAACGTATTGTGCGATCACCGTATGCCATTGAAGCTCAAAGGAAAATTTTATAGGACGGCAATAAGGCCGGCGATGCTGTATGGCACGGAATGCTGGGTGGTAAAGCATTAACACGTACATAAAATGGACGTAACGGAGATGAGGGTGCTTCATTGGATGTGTGGGCACACAATAAATGATAAGATTAGGAATGAAGATATCCGAGGTAAAGTAGGAGTAACCGAAATTGAAGGAAAGATGAGAGAAAATCGGTTACGGTGGTTTAGACATCTGCAAAAAAGACCTACTAACGCTCTGGTTAGAAAATGCGACTACGGGACAGAGGTCCAGGGCCGAAGGGGTAGAGGAAGACCTAGGAAAACTTTGGAATAGATTCTAAGAAAAGACTTAGAGTACTTGGATCTAACGGAAGACATGACACATAACCGAGCGCAATGACGTTCTAGAATTCATATAGCCGACCCCACTTAATGGGAAAATGTTTTGTTGTTGTAGAGAGATAGAGAGAGGACAAAATACGAGTAATAGATACAAGACACAGTTGCACCCGCCATAACCAATTTAGATGAACCAACACTACCCAATGTATTCATTTACATTTTGAATGTATTAATTTTAGGGAGTTTTAACAAAACACTTCCGGTACTGTTCACTTTTAACGAAAAACCACATTTTTACCTTTAATTGGCACTATTCATTATACCTTTAAAAATGGCTTTTCGTTAAAAGAGAAGTTTTTTTAGATTTTTCGTTAGTTTTCCTTTAATTTTAGCCCAAATATAAACCTTAAATTATCCACTTTGTACGATTACATACATTTTTTATGTTCTAAGACAAGTCAAAAATACCGATTTTGGCGTGAGATCATAAGTCCAAGTCATATGGGTGTCGACAAAAGCAAACCATGTCATGGGCAATGCATTTTGCTTTATTAAAATGTATGGTATAAGATTCCTACCACTGGCGAAGTTACGTGAGGGCGAGAAATGGCGGCCGCCCTTCCCCTTGCAAGAAAACACGCCTAGGAATGCTGGTTTGGCCCCTCCGTTCTCATCGGAATTCATGGTGGAGGAGATTAACAGAGGTCCGGAAGAGAGTCGAAGAAGGGATTATGGTGGGGACAACGAAGGAGGGGGTGGGAGTGGGATCGACGGGGAAGGAGATGCGGTTGCGATGGACGGAGGAGAGGTTGATGGAGGAGGTGTGGGGATGAGATTGACGAAAAGCGGTTGGGGGTGCCGGGTCTGGGAAAAAAGCAAGGAAGAAGATGGGTGTTTGGATGTGGTTAAAGATAAAGTTGGGTGTTTGGTTAACAAGATAACAAGTATTCGAGAAGAGTTTTAAATGACAGGTGTTTTCAAGTTGGGTGTTTGTTAACAAGATAACAAGTATTTGTGGTTTTATTTTTGGGAGTTTTAACAAAATACTCCCGGTACTATTCACTTTTAACGAAAAACCACATTCGCCCTGGTACTATTCACTATACCTTTAAAAATGGCTTTTCATTAAAAGGGAAGTTTTTTTTTAACTTTTCGTTAGTTTTTCTTTTATTTTTTAGTTTTGTATGTGTTTTTATTTTCTCTTTTAAGGCTTCCACCGTATTTATCTTAAACTCTCACATTATTTATAAATATTGTATTACTTTTAAAAACAATGTAAATATTGTTTAATGCTTATTTTACGATAATTTAAATCTATCTAGGCTCCCGCCTAGATCTCGCCTAGGCACCTAGCTGCTAGGTCTTAGTCCGCTGTTTGATTAGTACCTAACATTTTTTAGGATCTAATCCTAGCCAATTTAAGTTTCTTACATTGGCTTAGATATTATTGCTTACAACCGCTTGGGTGGAGAGACTATTTTCTGCTATGAATATTGAGTCAAAACTTTTCACTATCTAATGTGAAAGTAACTGCTTCGATTGAACTTTGCACTCTTTTGAATTTCGCCCCTCCCCTCGGAAAATCCTGGCTTCGCCACTGATTCCTACCTAAGCTCATGGAGCGTTGAAACACTCAACCTCTTTTTTTGTAACACTCACTTAGTGGGATAGATAAAATCGAGCGCAGTAACGTCTTAGGATTTATATCGCCGACTCTACTTAGTTGGCTAAGACTTTGTTGTTGTGATGCATTTTTGCTCACCACAAGTGATAATGATGCTTATCACCCTAAAATAATAGTGATGCTCACTACCCTGAAGTGATAGTGATGTTCACCACCTTGCTTATTACTATTTAATGAGTTTAAATTTTGAAATTTATGTCTATTCACTACACTGATATCGAAATCTAAAATTATCACAAGATGATAAAAAAGATGGAGAGTAAAAATATTCCTTTTTGTTCTCGTAAACACTCACCCTTAATTATTCATGTATATAATTGACATTAGGTCAATTATCTCCCATTGTCCTCTCATGTTTGCGTAAAAAGTGGTTGTGTTAAGTATACATTACAATGTGGGATGAATATTGAACAGTGGTCTGGTCTGAATGTCAATCGATAGGCATTCGGCACTTATTGCTTTGTTATTATGGATTTGGGATCCTCTCCTGATCCTCTTTATGGGGATCTTAAAAATTTTCAAATTGTGTCTGTTCATTATATATTGTGCGATCAATTTTTATCGAGTACTTTTCATATTTAATTTAAAATAAAAGTATTTAGAATACTTTCTAGGCACATCTACGATGAACGAACACGATTTGAGAATTCCCAGAATTCTTGTAAAAATGATCTAGAAAGGTTCCTCATTCGTTATTATGCACCAAAATTGATCACATCCTGCAGTACTCGTATCGCATTATAGAAAAATAAAAAAAAAACAATCACAATATATATATATATATATATATATATATATATATATATATATATATATATATATATATTTGTGTCGAGAGGATTGTCTAAAGAACAATGCCACTCAAGTGGATTTAGGCTATCTCCAACCACTCCGGTCAGAGGGTCATAGGGCTGAAAATAGTTCGAAATGACACAAAAACCGTCTCCAACCAAGGGTTAGGGCAAATGGCTCGTGGGCCCCACCAGGCCAAAAAAAGGAGAAAATGGCCAATTGGTTTTTTTTTTTTGGCCCAACCTGGCCAATCGGCTGGCCCAACCCAACCAACCAGCCGGCCCCGGGGCGGGCCAAATGTTTGAAACCAATGGCTGACGCCAAAATGTTTGAAACCAATGGCTAGTTGCTGACGTCAACTAGTCGTTATATTTGATTTTTTTTTACAGTTTTTTTTTTCAAATTTAAAAAAAAAATTAAAAATTCTATTTTTTTTCCTATAACTTCGTAAGCCATTAAACAACACTAAATAACATTGAGTAACATGAAACAATAGTAAACAATATTAAACAACATTAAGTAACATTAAACAACATAAAAATTATACAACATAAAAAACCATTTAACAACATGAAATTTAAACAATATTTTTTAAAACATTTAACAACATAAAACTTAAACATCGACACGTGGCACTCGAAATCCGAGATGTAAAATTATTGAGATTCCATCTCGAAAAATTATTGACAATCCATAACGTAAAATTATTGAGGTAGTTTAATTTAGGTAACCATATTAATTCAATTAAAATAATAAATTATGTTTGGCCCTATAACCCTTTGGCCCCCTCGGTTGGAGATGGTTTTTTGTCATAGGGCTATGTTTGGCCTATGGCCTTCTAGCCCCTCAGTTGGAGATGGTAGGAAAATTGAATGACACTGTTCATTTAAATATTAATTTCTTGGAGGGCTTTAGGGCCAAAGAGAGCCCCTTAGCCCTCCTTTGGTTGGAGATGGCCTTACCACTCCCCATGTGAGAATATCATTTTTACTGCTTACCAATTAAAGGATATTTACCAAAATGACTAAACAACTTAGTTCAAATCTTTTGCATTAATTTTTTTTTATAACCTGTCTTTGTTTTATCTATTTGAGTGACACGTGTTCTTTTGACTGAATTTATCTTTTATTTTTTTTATTTTTTTATTGAAAAAATAAGTTGAAGAGTTAACTCTGTTAAGCGGAGTTCAAATAAATGATTAAGTGCCAACAAATAAGATAAGTCACAGAAATACCACAAAGGGTTTTGAGTACAAAAGATTTTAACTTCTTAACAGAGTAGAATTTACAACTTGTGTGAACCAACCAATTGATTTCAACTGAAGCTTTTAGTAATGTTTTGAGTGGTGTCATATGACAAGTTAGTGTTTCCCATGTACAATTAATAGTGATTAATTTGAAGGACTGGTGATTTTATACAGTCACTTAATACATACATATATATATATATATATGGGTGATGCATTTTATTATATCAGTTTGAACTTTGGGTTCATTAGGGTTTTTGAGTGAACCACTGAATCTTCACCCCTCCCTTTTTGTTTTGTTTCTCGAACAAGGATTGTCTCCCCTTTTTGTTCCCGTACTCTCCTGTACCCTCCTATTTTGTATGGTCACGGTTAAGTCATGTTAACATTTTATATTATTTTTTTATAGAGATAATAAGACAAAAATAAATAGTAATTTAAATGTTAGCGTAGTTTAACCGTGATCACACAAACAGGAAAACATGAGGGGGCACGAAATCCTTGTCCTTCTTTCTCTGGTGCAAGGCTGCAAGCTGATAAGGACAGGGCTGTATTTTATGTATATAACTATTTTTTTTGTCAGTATGTATATAACTTTAGAATAATACTATTTTGGCACACGAACATATGTAATTTGTTGACAATTTTAAATAAAGGTTCGAAAGGTTCGTCGTTATATTGTATATTAGACTCGTATGAATTTGAAAGTGTGTTAAAAAATATCAATTTTTATTCTTTACGTAATATATGTTTGCCTCTTCAGGGAGCTAGTCGTAAGGGAATGGATGAGGATGGATATAACTCTTAGATTCTAAATATCTGTCCAATTAAATAATGATATTATATATTGAATTGAATTTGCTATAATGCAAGATCGGATAGAGAAAAGAAAAAAAAACTATTAGGTTTAAAAATGGTCACCATGATAACTATATGTTTTGTCGAAGAAACACTTCAAAGAGCTCTATTAGAGAAAATTTTCTAATCAACGTACTTTTTATGTTGTAAATTATTGTAATTGTTCTTTTAGAGCGATAATGTTAGGTGTTTAGATAATTAATTGTAGGAAGAAAGAGAGTCGGTAAGATTCTAACTTGCACCAAGAGTGTATGGACGTGATTGATTTTTGTCACTAAAATAAAGTATCATATAAACTGTAACTGATGTGTACAAAATTTTACATGCAAAAAGCTTTATTAAAAAAACTCACAATGACTTGATTTTATTTTGAGTAGAAAAGGATTGTCATGTTATACTCGTCTACATTGATTAAGACATTTTTTCTTTTAATTAGAGCGTTATTTTAACCATAGTTCAATTACAGTTCATATGACAAATTTATGATATTGATTTTCCTCAACTGTTATACATTATGAGAATACTAAACAGACAACTTTATTTTTATTTTTATCATATTGTAGTTATTAAATTCGAAGAATCATCAAACACTATTATTCATCCATATTTTAAACAAAAACCTAATGATCATAATTGATCAAACTCGTGAAAAAAGAAGAAGATCATTATTGACCAAACAAATTGTAAGTGGGGGGAGTAGGGGTGTGTTTCGAAAGGATCATATTAGATATAACGTTTACAATTTCCGTTCCAAAATTTTGAATTCAGATCAGATCATAAATTTCAAATTTGGAATTTTTAGCATATTCAAACATTTTAAAATTGGAGTAATCTCATAAATTTTAGAACATAAATCGAAAATTTCATATATTATATAAGTTTTTGAATATTCTCTAATGTTTTTTAAATGTAATTTATTATTCTTTTTAATATTTAATATATGGTTATGTATAAATTCAATTAATTATGTGGTAAACTAGTATGCTTATCCTTTTTAATGTAAAAATCTATGTTTAATATAAAAACAATGAACAAAATATATTCAAAAACAACAATAAAAATACTAAAGTTGATTACAAAATATAAAATATATAATTTAAGTAACTATAAAAATTAGTATTTTAGAAGTTTTCTTATCAAAATAAGTTCGAAACATTTCAAAAAAAAAAAATCGGATAGGTAATTCAAAAGCCTCTTAATTTCTAAATGTATTCTACTTTTCATTCTAATTTTTTTGGAAATATTACTATCTGAATTGAAAACACCATTCCAACTTGCAGCCTAAGGTGAGGAGAGATTTTTCAATGTATCAGGATCACGGGACCGTATGTCACATAGTATTATACAAGTATAGGAAATGTTTTTTTAAGTGTCTCTCTATTTGTATAATGATATATAACGTATATGTGTGTTTCGAGCACACTAAGAAATCTATTGTAGGTGAGAGAGATCAAATGAAGACTAGCATCATCATTTTCGAGTAAATGACAAAAAACTACCTCAACTATTGATGTCACGACACTTTTATACCTCATCTTTTAAAATTGACAATGTCATACCCTATCTTACGAATTTGTGCCAATGTCAGACCTCCGTCAGTTTTTCTGTTAATTTATTTGTTAAGTGCTGACGTGGCTAGAGACGGGACCCATTTTTAATTAAAAATTAACTAAATATGAAAAAAATTAAAAAAAAACAAAAACAAAAAACCACAAAAAAAAAACCCATCAACCCGTGTCCCCCTCCCTAAATCCCTTTCTCTACCACCCAACCCTTTCTCTCTCTCGCCCCTCTCTCTTCTCTCTCACTGCAACCTGCATCAATAAAATTCCAAAACCCAGAAACCCTTCCCACCGACCCGTAATGCTCAATCCTAACTAGCCTCTTCTACAGGCCAGGGCACACAAGCACCAGCGACCCCGCCACCTGCGACACCATGCACAGCCCCTTGGGGTTTGCGATTGTCTCAACAAAATAGCATATTGACGACGTCGATTCCGCCCCCGTTGTCAAAGTTGCGTCGGAAAAGCTGGTGGAACGGGTAGCAATTGTAGATCCGGAACCCGTGGTCCGTCCCCACGGCGAAGCAGGCCTGGTCTTGGTTAAAGCAGACGTGGAAGAGCGACGAAGGCCAGCGGGGCACCCAAAGGGGCAGACTCTGGGGGCGCGAAGAAGAAGGGAATGTTGTTGTGGAGGTTGTGGCTAAAGTTAGGGTTTGGGGGCGATTGGGGGTCGTGGTTGTCATCGATGGAGTCAACGACATATGTAGGGTTGTCGTCGGTGGGATCGGAGAGGAAGGTTGGGGAAGGGACGGGTGGGAAAGGTTTATGGGCTTTAGGATTTTAGGGATGCAAGTTGCAAGGAGAGAGAAGAGTGAGATGTGAAAGAGAGAGAGGAAAGAGAGATGGTTGGGTGGGAGAGAAATGGATATGGGGAGGGGGACACGGGTTGATGGGTTTTTTTTGTTTTTTTTTAATTTTTTAATATTTAATTAAAAATGGGTCCTGTCTTTAGCCACGTCAGCACTTAACGGAGAGATTAACAGAAAAACTGACAGAGGTCTGACATTGGCACAAATTCGTAAGATAAGGTATGACATTGTCAATTTTAAAAGATGAGGTGTGGAGCCAAAAATAATCACAAGGTGACACGTGGATTTTTTAGTAAAAGAGGACCAAACTACCCTTGAGGCACACCGAGATTCCTACACGCGAGCAGCTCAAAAATGCTCCAAAGAGGTAACAATTCAATATTCATCTCATCAAATTTCTTTTTTTTGCAAAGTAACCTCCAAAATAATATTAATTGGTAAATTAATAGATTAATTACCCAATTAATCCATTAATTACCTATTAAATTATACAGTTTAACCTAAAAATTGTTAAAGGGCCGGCCACTTCCTTTTCATCCTCACCTTTCTCACTTTTCTCCATTTTATTACCCCATTTATACAAATAAATAATTTTGTAACTTCCCATTTACTTCTTTCATACTTAATTAGCCAATAAATTGGCTAATTAAGCCAAAACCATAACCACAAAATCCCTTGAAAAACCGGCCACTCCTAGCCCTATAAATAGGCTCATATTTTCACCAAATACTCATTCCAACACTTTGGCAAAAATCTCAAAAAACTCTCCAAATACTTTTTTCTCTAAATTCTAACTTTGGCATCGGAGGTTCTTCAGCTAAAGTCCTCCATTCATTGTGGGCGCGTGAGGCTCTTGGCCTTGACCTAAGGTGTTAATTGTTTTGTAGGTGCAATTTTGTCCAAGAAGAAGAAGATAGAAATTTGCATCCACTTGAAGTATGAAAGTACCGTGATACCAATAATTGTGGTAATTTTTTGTAATTTATCCAATCATTTTCCTTTTTAGACAGATGGAAACCAACCCCCAAAAACAAAAAATCATTTGACACAAAAATCAAAGCAGAAAATAAATTATCAGACAAAAAAAAAACGAAAACAGAAAATAAATTAGAAAAAAAAAGCGGGAGTGTGGTGGACGAGGGAAACGAGGCGCGTGGAGGGAAACAGAAGCGTTGGGGCTTCTCTTGCTTTACCCTTCCTTCTACTTATTCTTTCCTCGCCGACTACTCCACCGTCCCTTGCCTCCTTCTGATGAGATTTTTCAATATAATCGTAACATAAATGATGCATCACGTATTATTATATAAATGATTAAATATATATGTTAAAAAATTAATAACTTACAAAATACAATTTTTCACTATTTATATAAAAAATTTATTCTCCTGTTTGACTTATCTCCTCTCTCTCTCTCTCTCTCATATTTTTGTATAAAACTTTCCGTCCGGAAGAAAAAACAACCACTTAGGCGAAACCGAAAGTAACCAGGTTAAAAATTAATAAAAAAAGCATTGAAATTATTATTATTTTTTAAATAAATAAAAAGAAGAAAAGCGAAAGAGGAAATTTTGTGTCCGAGAGAAAGTTGTAGTCGTGTTCGCTGTTCCTCTTCTCGTCAACAAATCACTCTTCCGACTTCATCCCCTTCCTCCGTTCTCTCTAGAATCTGGAAGTGTTCTTCTCCGCTCTCAACAATTCCAAGGTTCGTTGTTCCGTTTCCGATTGCTTATTGTTACTGCTTCCGGATTTTGAGCTTAATTGCCAACTTTGCGTCCGGCCAAACGGTTGTTAATTCGTAATTATTGTGTTCTTAATGTTCTTTTGAAATTTGGAAGTAGAAATTTTGAATTTTGGAGTGAATTTTGGGGGTTTTGTGTTCGGATTTTGCTTTTGGTTGTGTATTTGCTGCTGCGGAGTTGTGTTGCGGAAGCAGATTGTTGCTAATTGCGACTCGGGAAGTGTCGCCGCCGTTTAAATTAGGGTTCTTCACGTTGCTCCGCCGAGTGCAGCGTTTTCAGTTGATTTGTGCTTCATTTTCTTTGTTTGTTGAGCCTTCATTGTTCTCCTAATGGAGTTCAGGGCTTTGTTTCCGAGTTTTTTTGCTTCCGCTTTTCGATTTTATAACTCTGGCAGTGTAAAACAGAGGAAATTGCCGCCAGTTGAAGTGCAGGTACAGTTTTTAGTAAAGATGACATGGTTCGGGATACTGTTAGGTTTCTTAGGGTTCTTGGTGAAGTGTATGTGCTTTATTGTAGTGTGAAATTGGAAAATATTATTTGGAGTTTTGCACGTTATTGTTTACACTACTCTTTGCTTAATTGTTGTTAAAGAAAAGCATTGGGATGACTTCAGGTTCAATGTTTAGTTTGTGCTTTTGTGTATTCATTTTAATATGATCACCACGATATTTTTTGGCACCAAAGTGAGGTCAATTGAATTCTTTGCTGTAAAGTTAGTAATATGCATCAGGATTTTTTTTGTTTATGGATGAACTTTTTCTTTTCTTTTTCTTGCGGAGGACTTTATGATGAGGCTGTTGCTTTTGTCTTAATCAACTGCAGGATTCTGAGGGCCTATTTTGGCTGCAAATGTTGGCTGTTCAATTGAAAGCATTTTTCTGGTTTGCAAATGTGTTGGAATACAATAGTTAATACCAAATTCTCGCTTCTCGTTGAATATTTGCAAAGTAAAGTTGACTATGTAACAATATGTTTTCATAGTTCATAGAAATTGGGAACTTCGAGAAATTGGTATGTTATTCTTGTTACTCTCGTTGATTTGTTTTCACAAATTGAAGAATAAGTGAGAAGAAGAGAACCATATTCAATGGGTAATAAGCTTGGAAGAAGTAGACAGGTGATTGATGAGAAATACACAAGGCCTCAGGGGCTTTACCACCACAAAGATGTGGATCATAAGAAACTGAAGAAGCTCATACTTGAGTCCAAACTTGCTCCTTGCTATCCTGGAGATGAAGACGGCACTTGCGATCTTGAAGAATGTCCAATTTGCTTTCTGGTATGACTTCTACTGTAATCCTTTTTATTGTTCTTATACGTTTTCTTCTTGGTATTCTATGTACCCTGTCTTTTGCTTTCTTTGAATTGAAGTTTACTTGAAAATCCAATTTCCCTTCTACTTTTCTGTTTCCTGACCTGAACCATACATAATTAAGTTGAATATTTTGGATAGATTTCTCATACATGGTAAATGGGAAGCTTTATCTTAATTTCTTCTTAGACACCATTATGGGAAGAACCCACATAATTTGAATTTATGAAGTAGTCAATTGAATTTTAATTCGTAATTATTGGTGTTGTGCAAGACTTCTGACTATCCTATTTCATCCTTTTCTTTCTTGTTTCAGTATTATCCAAGTCTTAATAGATCAAGATGTTGCATGAAAGGCATTTGTACAGGTTACAATCGTGCAAACTGTTACATTTGATATGTCAGCTGTTTGCATGTGAATTGATTAGTTTTCATTTCCCCGCAGAGTGTTTCCTGCAGATGAAAGTTCCCAATTCAACTCGTCCTACGCAGTATCCTTTGTTGTTGATGTTATACCATTATTCATTTGTTACCTCCTGCTCTTTGTGCTTGTTTTACTTAACATAATTAGGTGCCCTTTTTGTAAAACAACCAATTATGCTGTGGAGTTCCGTGGTGTGAAAACAAAGGAAGAGAAGGGCCTGGAGCAGATTGTAAGCATAGATCTGTTATAAAAGCTGATTTTATTTGAATTGTGGATTCTTGTTCTACCGATTTTATCTAGCAGATGGAACTTGGAAATTACTTACATTTCTGAAAACTCTGTAGGAAGAACAAAGAGTCATAGAAGCAAAAATCAGGATGCGACAGCAAGAACTGCAGGATGAAGAAGAAAGAATGAAGAAAAGACAACCGAGCTCTCCAAGAAGAAGCATGGCACGAATGGGAGATGAATACAGCTCGGTAACTGGTATGCTATCTTTAAGATTGTGGATTGTACTAGTGTACTGGCATTCATTTATTAACGTAATGACAAAATTTTCTTGCAGTTCCATCTTCCACTTCTCCGGAAGGAGAGGAAATAGTTTCTTCTCAAGATTCATGTGCTGTCTCAATGTTTAGACAGCCTCCATCTCCGAGAGTGTACAGGTTTACACTTTTATTTTTGATTTACTTTAGTTTATCTTTTTATTTCTGGCCTGTGTATTTAACCATGGAACAAATTGGGTTCAAAATATTTGAGATATCTGTTTCCTTGTGTTATCGTGTTATCTTGTCCTAGTTTGTAGATTAGAAAAATATATGATTGCATTTAGAAAAGAAAGAAAACAAAGAGTAGGAAATTACTGCAGCATAATTATCCGAATCGGAATAGCTTTCCATATCATCATGAAACTTTAGCTAGTTAGATCTCAGTTTGTGTACGAGTGAACAGGTTCTCTAGTTTTCCAAATCAAAACCCTTCATGTATGCATCTTTGTCCATGTCTGTACCTATGTAGTGCAATTGTGTGTGAAAAATTAAAAAGTTTCTGCCTGGGAGTTATCTGGTTTTTCACATCAGAAATGCCAAAATTTTGAGATTAAAAGGCTCTTAAGAGTAGTTGTTGTACGAGATACATGATATGGCACAACTTGATTGCCAGCCATGATCCTAATATCTATTTTAAATCCTGAAATTGCTAGGGAGGATGAATTCGACGTGGATCTTGAGGATTTAATGGTCATGGAAGCAATTTGGCTTTCTATTCAGGTAAAAGTTGTAAATTTGTTGAAGTAACTATTTCTGCTTGAAATAAACTTCATTTCAAACTGCATGAAAACCATGTGTTACACTGTTCAAAGTGAAGCCAAATACTTTTTTATGATTCTCTTTTCTTATTTAGTTTACTTTGAAATCTAGTATGTGGTTGCTTAAGTGCTTCTACGAAGGTAATGTGATTTTCATTGAGTACTCATAACTGGAGTGTAAGTAGTGATATATTCGACTAACACTCGATAGTGACATGAAGGCAAGGATGCTTAGATGAACAGAGAGTTGTGAACTGCGTATCCTTGAGGCTGAAATGCTCAGTTTGCAATATGTATAGCGTTGGAGCTTGTACTTTTGACATATGTATCAGACATAATTAAACTATTTTGTGTTAAAGCTCCCTCTAATCAAACTATTTGAGTTAAAGATATCTCTACGTAGATAATAGTTGATCTAATCTTTATATTTAATAATCCTACTTTAATCTTGAGTTTAGAACTTTAGACAAGCGGTTACTAGGAAAGATAAGATGACAGTATTTCTAATACGGATGAAAAGTGTTCAACGGACAAAATATTGTTGCTATTCCCAAAATTTGTTGATTGCATCCTGGCCATTGGTTTCAAAAAATCTGAAAACATTTATATTCCTAGATGTAAAACTCTTAAAAGTGAAATAACAAAATGAACAACAATTTCTATCCAGCAATGGGAATCTTGTTTACAGCAGTTATCTCAAAAATATGTATATACTTCGAACATGAGTATATCATGATGTGCGCACACCACCACAAGAGTATTTCAAATGTTTTGGTGTTGCTTTCATTGATGATGCAACCAATAGCTGTTTTCATTTGTGATAGTTACAAGTAAGTTTGGTAGTATTTGAAGTTTATACCTTCACTTTAGATGCTAGAAGGCACAAACATGCGTGTGGAGAGGTTGTGTCACGTTAAATATTTGATGTATGGGTGTTATAAAGGTTATCATTTAGTCAACAATTGCTAACTGGAGTGCACTGGGAGATTATTGAAGTGTTGGCTTTGTTCGATATTAGTTTCTTTGGGGCATTTTCTCTTGTATGCTTCCTGTGTACCAGGATCACACCTTTTCTATTTCACATTTTCGTTTTCAAATAAATATATCTGTTGATTTTCCGGCCTTCCAACTCTTCTTTTTTGCACAAAAATTTTAATTTCAGGAGAATGGGAGACAAAAGTCTTCATCTTATGTTGATGCTGCTCCACCTGAACAATTTGTCTCAAGACAAAACATTGGCTCACAAGCCATGGCTTCAGTTTCCGGTTCATCTTCACCATCCGGGGGTCTTGCCTGTGCAATAGCTGCCCTTGCAGAACGACAACAAACGAGTGGAGAATCCTCTGCAAATCCTGGTGGCAACGTGTCGGGGTATAGTATGGTTCCTGGCACTAGCAGATTTTACAACAGGGTGGACAGAGAACCTGAGAATTATCAAGTTGCAGTGACCTCTTCTGAAATGTCAATCAATCACAGGATGCCTTTGACGCAGGATGACAGAGCATGGGACGCTGACACAACACGGACGAGTTATGCAAGTTCCGACACAACAGAAGATGTCGGAAGTACATCTGCACCACCAGCGGGGAGTGAGATTGAGGGTGATCTTCAAAATGCCCCCAGCACTATCGTTCCCGAGAGTTTTGAGGAGCAGATGATGCTGGCCATGGCCGTTTCTTTGGCTGAGGCTGGAGCCGTGGCTAGTGGACCTGGAGTTTCCTGGCAGTAGTTGAAGTCAGGATACAAGAGATAGTTAATCCTGAAACAGATATGTTGTGGCCATTGCAGTTGCTAGCTGAGTCTCGAGCACGGAAACTGCACAAAAATGGAAGGGAAAAAATTCGCGTGACTAGTCGAAAGGTCAAGGCAGTGATGAATCTCCTTCACTTTCTCAGTCCCTCTATGTTTCTATATAGATGTGAAAGGAAAACAGATTATTCTAGTGAAACGGAAGGCTTCTGGTTTTGCTATTCGTTCTGATTTCTACCCTTACAGCTTGATTAGCAAGTAACGAGGATAGTTATCATTCTTTTTACGTGTTTAAAATGTGCAACTCATTGTTACCACGTCGACGGTGAAATGGAATTCTTTCCTGGTTGCACCCCGTACGTTGGAAAAGAAATACAGTTGAATCTGGAAATATGAAATGTAGTATTCGATTGTTGTAATCCTAGTCCATTCAAACTTCGGTAACGAAGGGAAAACGGTAAAGTCCAAAATTGTTCACAAAACAAGTTGTACATAGGTTTTCGATTGTTTGCTTGGAATCAATCAATGACAACTACCAAATTTTGTTCGAGGTGAACGTAAGCAATGAATTAATGGGGAAGGAAACGTTATCTTTTACCCAATAAAAATTGGAGTTGATAGGAAGAAATTAGGGTTACAAGTTGGATTGGGTTTCTGATTTTGGACAGTTTCCGAAAAGTTGGAATGGAAATCAGAATCCATTCAACAAATGCGATAATTCCGAATCTTTTCAAAGTGATCCGAACTTATTCCGAAAAAATACTTGCAAAGGCTCAATTCATTTCCACCACTGTGGTAAAGGCCACCTGTAGTCTTAGGGTCTATTTGATAATCATTTCATTTCTTTTTTTTAAGTTTTGAGTTTTTATTATTTTAAAAATTGAAAATAAAAAATACAAAACTGAAAGCTATTTTTTGAGCTTTCAGTTTTCAAAAAGAGTTCAAACAAAAACTAAAAACTTAATAGTTATCGAACAACCCTAAACATACTCTATCTTCTACTTTCAACTCGGACACAATTTGCTTCCATTTCATCCTAGTAACTCCAAAAGGTTTCCGAGAGCGAGGGTGAGTGCCAACAGCTAAAAATTGGTGTTTTGGCGGTGGGGGGCAATAAACTATGGCCAATCTTGAAGTGTCAAGTCTTAACTAATAATGTGTGGTGGAGATGTGGATTTTATGAGACCGGGCCTCAGAGTAGGTGAAGATATATCATAAAACATTAAGTTTCACATGCAGTGTCTCTTTCTACAGTTTAACAAAACTCAGCTACTCATCTTTTGGTTCCATTGCATATCCATAAGACTCAAAACTTTTCAAGCTTTGCAATTTGAGTGAGGACCACACGATGACCTACATTCCTCGCTCTTTCTTTGTTTTCCTACATTTTTTGCACTGCACAAATGCCCCCATATGACATAGAGAGACCAAAGGGACCAGTACCTTGGTTTGCTAACAATTTGAACTTGTCAAATTTGACTTTGAACCAAAGTTAGGGTTTCACCACTAGTAACTAACTAAAACATTTGACTCTGCAAAGGCCTCGTAGCTCTTTCCTCCGTTTAAGGTCTTGTATTCGATTTTTTATTCTTCTTTCTAAATGTCAAATTTCTCTATATTATGTTAGTTTTGCGTTAGGATTCATCTCAAAGGTTATGTTGGGATTAGTCTCTAAAGAAGTTTAATCACGATTTAGTGTCGTGTTTCCTCTTCACTGCAATGTCTCTTGAAATTTGGGCTGATGAATCTGTTGTTTTTTTAATTGCTTGTGCATTGTAATTTTTTAATTTGACAGTATACTATCTCTTCTTTTCAAAATATGCTTGTTTAAAAAAGTATAACATTTGAATCCAACTTTAATTTGTCTTCTCTAAACAAAGTTTAGGGGCTGCAAATTTATATATCAACTAGGAAGGCAGCCAAATCCCATCTAATTTCAATAGTTCTTAGGTTTGACTTATGACAAATGAGTGATTGAGAACCAATCCCATCTACTTTCAATAAAAATGCGGTGTTATCTAGAGAAGCAAATGCTAATGCTCAATGCCAAAATTCGAATAAAAAAGAAAGAGAAAACAAATGGATATCAAATGTTTCGTTGCATATAATGATCTCAAACGTTAAGTCTTCTGTTGCGATTTCAAATGTACTTCATCTAGTCATTTTTTCAATCCAATGCCATTTAAATTTCATAGCAAATTGAATCCTAAATATAGTATAAAAACTTTAGAATGTGAGTACCAATGGAACCCCAGAGGTTGAGGCGTAGGAGCCAAGTTAAGCCAACAGGTTTTGATTCTTGTGTAATCGTACCAAATTGTATTTTGTTATGAACACCTTACTTGCTTCCATATGGAGCACGTTTCCTTCAGATGGCACATTAATAAACTCCATTACTTGCTTCCATATGAAGCACATTGATAAGTTGGTTCAGTGGAAAAGTGCGAACAACAGCTTTTTAAAGAAAAAATGAGAGGTCTCTGTTCAATATTTCCATGAATTTGCTTAATCGTGGCTTCGGGTATGATGCAATTCTCAACTAGCCTCCTCTAGACCTGAAAAGAATGGATAATAGTGGTTTGTCATAAGTTATTATTATTTTTTTAAGAAAAAATCATTGGTTCGAAAAGGCACACTTGAGTAATGATAATGTGACCCCATTGAATTATTGTTAATTAGTACCAGTCATGTTAACGTGACACTATCTTTTATTTAAAACCATGATTATACCTAGGAAATTATTAATATGAAATTTGAGTGGGGTCAATACACTAATAATTATGAAATTATGAGTACTGTAAAGATTATAAACAAATTATTAGTTCTAAGCGGCATTGTGTTAAGTCTAGAGTCTAGACTCCCCTGCAATTTAGAGTTGAGAACGAATTTGCTCACCATATTTAGTGAGCAGTGAATATACATTACTACAGCAACATGTTTTTCATGAGTTTGATTGAATTTAATCACCGCACAAATTTCAGAAACTAAATTCAACGACTTAAATATATTGACATGCTACTTAATTTAACGCCATAAATTTGGTGATAATGCTCACCGCAAATTAATGATGGTGAGCAATTTTATTGTGTTTTGGATTTAGTAAGAGGAGAAGTGTTAAGGGCACGTAACTCTCTACTGACTCTTTGTCAGACGAGGATTCTCTTCCATTCTCTTTCTATCCCCTTTCATCCCCTATTTTCACATTTTCTATTTTGTCTTTCTTTTTCTATAAAAAATTAATATCAGATGTTGACGTAGCTTAACCGTGATCATTCAAATAAGATTGGAGGAAAAAAAGAGGGGAGAGAATCCTACTCCCTCTTTGTCAACTCATGCTTTTGGCATAATGTTTTATAATTTTGGCACATAAATTAACGTCAAACTGTGAGGTGGTAGAGAGTCCACAGAAAATCTTACTTTTGAGAGAATTTCCTTAACATTCCTTTGCTAAGTGTTATACAATTCTTATCTCCACACTCTCACATCTAATGTATTTTAAATAATTGGGGTTTTTGAACTTTAATCCTTGAAGAAGATTAAAATTCAATAAAACTTGGTGTTAGATTACATATTAATTTTAATCCTCTAATGTGTAATTAATTCGAACTTATATTATATTTTTGTTTTAATATTTAATAGATATCTTATTTAATGTCAGTACATTAAAATTAAAATTATTTATTATTATACACATTTTAATTCATTATATTTATTTTACTTTCTCTAATTAGTGTACCTCTGTATTATAATATATTTTACTAAGTTAGTGTACCGAAATGTCTGTACCTAAATATATTGTAGTGAATTAGTGGCACATAAGAAAATATGCAAAAACATAAGTGTGCCAAAAAATTCCGTACCTAAATATATGATACTAAACTAGTGTACCGAAATGTCGGTACCAAAATATATTATAATAAACTAGTGTACCGATATGTTCGTACCTAAACATATTATACTAACGTATGGTACTGAAATGTTAATACCTAAATATATTGTAATGAATTAGTGGCACATAAGAAAATATGCAAAAACATGTGTACCGAAAAATCTTTACGAAAATATTTTCTTATATAAGATACTTACTATAATGAGAATTAAAATTTATAATATTTTCATAAAATTTAATTTATGAACACCATAAAATCATAAATAAAAAAGAGAGACATTTAATATGCTGGCATTAAATAAAGTCTAGGGACTAAAATCAATTTTTAATATTGTATAAGACATTTTTCTAAACTTCATCTTATTTAAGGATTAAAATCTAGTTTAGAAAATAGGTTCCAACAAGGTTTTAATCAAAGAGTATTCGTAGCTAGAAATCGCATTCAAACTTTCCCTAAAAAAACATGAATGACAAAAGATTACAAAAAGTATGTAAAAGATAAAAATAAATGTGTAAATAACTATTTTGAGTAATTATTTCCTCGGTTATATTGTTTGGAATGAAGGAAGGCAAAGAAGGTGATTCCAACTTGTCTATTTATATGCATGCACATTGTCAAAATGCACATATATTTTACATGCATGGTCAAAATGCACATACGTTTACATGCATGGTCAAAATCAAGGAAGAAAATATCGGTAATATCGGAAATATCGGTAGTCTGAAAACACGGAAATATCGATGGAAATATCGGGATAATATCGATATCGATAAAAATTACATGGAAACCACGGAAATTGTAAGAAAAACTTGGAAATTTTTATTGAAACTTTGCAGGATGTTTATTTAGTCAATTATCTATTAGTTTATCACAAAAAATTGGAAGGAAATGCATTGCATGATGGATTTAACTGATTTAAGTTGATTATATAGCGAACTGGCAAACATTGTGAATGTAGAAAATATGTAGTAATTAATGAAAGAAGTTTAAACACACCATAATTATTTATATATAATGAATTAGTACAATATTTTACACTTTATACATTGCATGGTAAGATACATGAGTGACTTAGTACCACATAGAGTTCCTATGAGGTTCAAAATTTTCACTATCTTCATCATCTCTATTTGTAGAGTAAGTGTATTGTGAAGAGTAGTCAGCAACCATGACAATGGTTTTCAAGAACCAAAACCCAAAAGTCAATAGGAAACCGAATACTTCGGTATTTTTCGGGATTACCAAACAAATGGGATTTGGAAACCAATCCCATATCGAAAATTTCGGTATTTTTCGGGATGGGATTCCCGAACTTCAGGATGGTTTTGGTTTGGGATTTTTCGGTTTGGGTTTGGGGATTTTTCGGTTTGGTTTGGGATTTTCGGGAATTTTTTCTAGCCGTACCATGTAAGTGACCAAATAAAAAATAGAAAAATTAAAAACCACATGCCATTAACTAAGTAATTAATTGACACAATTTAAAATATAATACCACAAAAATTTGGAATATGTGCAAATTTGTTTCTTGTAAAAAGAATTCAAAACAAAACAATATATATAAATATAGTAGCATATTATCACAACAACCATAAGTGATATGGTGGTTAAGGCGTTAAGAGTCAAATGGGAGGGGGTTCGAATCCCTTTAGTTTCAAAATTGAGACTTTTCAGAAAATTTTAAGAATTTTTGGATGTCATATCGCGAAAATATCGCGATATTATAACTAATATCGCGATATTTTAACGAAAACTCATTAGATACTAATTAAAATATCGGTGCCGATATTTTCGATATTTAAATCCATGGTCAAAATGCACGCATTGTCATTAAAGAAACAAGAAGAAAACGTACAAAGATTTAAAAAACATAGAGTTTTAACGAAAAATTCGTGTTACTGTTTATTTTAATAAAAAATTATATTTTTACACTAAAAATTCAAATCTGGTACTATTTATTTTACCTTTTATTTTGTTCTTATTGTTAAAATTTAAAATTTTCACATTTTTTTCATTAGTTTTTCTTTTAGAAAAAAGGGTTTGAACTTTGAAGAAGTTCGAAAGAAGACAAAAAGACAAGAGCGAAAGGGTTGGATTTTCCCAAGATCCTTTACTTTCACATTGAATTATTTAGCAGTCCTTTCTTTAAAATTACTCCTTTGTCCTCTTCTTCTTCCACCCATTTCTTGAAAAAGCTGAATGCGCCACTATCACTCTCTCACTCGCCTTTAATTCAAACTTCGAACTTCAACACCTCTCTCTCTCTTTCTCTCTCTCTCTCTCTCTCTCTAGGTTGATGGCTCTTCTGGGCACAGTTTTTACCGCCTAGTCTTTCATGTTTCAAAAAAAGTTGTCACTTTTAACACCAAAACCCAACTTGTGGAGCTCAAAAAACCATCCTTTACCATTTTCTAGCAAATAGGTTATTTTCTGTAGTCCCCAATATTCAAAAGGAGAGGTCTTTCGTGGAGTTCTTCTTCCATTTCAGATGCTACTCAGATCACAAAAGAGAGTGTTAGTGTTAGCTCAGCAACTGCCATTGTTTTGCTGGAATCTGCAAGGTGAAAATTATGTTTCTTTTGCCCATTAATAACTAGTATTTTCTCGATATATATGATTTTTTTTTTTTTTGCATTTTTATTTGATGTTGTTCTTTTACCTTTACTGTCACATTTTGTGTCAGTGGGGTGTTTAATTGTTAGCTGATTTCTTAGTGACTATCTAAAATTTCCTTACAATTTTGAGATCTTACGACTCACAACTTTCTTCCCTTATTGTTGAAGGATCTGTTTCTTGGCATTTTTTTTGTCTTATTTTGGAAGTGTGAGGTACACTTTCTTAAGTTTTTTACTTCCCTTAGGAATTTCGGACCCTCCAGAAAATGTAAAATTATTATTGAAAAAAGGAGTGTAGTTTGGTTAAAACATGCAGTGTCTGCATGTTTAAGATTCTGAGAATCCTTGATGGTTTGTATGCTTCAATCTTATGCTGATAGGTAGGAAATTTACATTCTTCAACTACTATTAACTCTAAGCAATACGACATAAGCTAGTCATGGTTGGTTATTGCTTGATACAATCTTGTAATATGATAATGAACATCATAGTACACACGAGTTTTCAACTTTCGAGCACATTTTATGATCTTTGTCAGGGGAACAAAAGAAAAGTGGATGCAATTTTTGAGCCAAAAATGCCAAGTGACAATATTGCCACTGCAACGTTTCAACCCCAAGAAATAGTTTGAGCTTTTAGGTTGAAAAATATGCCTGCATTTGATAATGTGGGGAAAGAGAGACTTTTAAGAATGCTTTTGCACTGTCCCAGAAGCATACTAGCAGAGATATGCAGTCCTTGAGGAACATGGGGTTTTGTAAAAGTGAGATTAAGCCTTGAGTTATGTAACCACTCAAATGCATTGCAGTTTTTTTTTTCTCTCTAGGACCATTTGGTGTGTAAATCTGCAATCACATTTATCTTCTGATGAGCAGATAGTACCCGAAGATGGAAACATGTCGCATGTTTAGCACATCATTTTTGCAGATGTGTTCATCTGTGCTTGTAGACTATGCTGCCTCTTATGCTTAGCAAGGGATATTTGAATGTCATTGCCCCAGTATGTTTAGGCATTGATATGCAAGAGCATGGAGTTTTTAATCTGTAGTACAACATTATATTTCAAATACCATTCTTATGTTACTATCTTAGTTATGTGTTTTATTCTAACTACGTTTTTTTCTTATGATCACAACTTAGCAGAACACAAGCCTTCGACTTACTAGTCCTTATCTCTTTTCTCCAGCCAATCTTCTAAGCGCAACAGATGCTGCGATCAAGGTTAGAGGATGCTATTTATCTGTAATCTGGGTTTGACTTTTGTGTATGTGTTTATGTATATTCCTTAATCTTGTGGATTCAGTGTAAATCTAAAGATAAAGGTTATGTTATGCAGTAGATTTTTTGTCCTTCTTAACCTTGATGGTCTGATGGTTTTCATTTTTGAGTACATTATGGTTCGTAGTTATGCAGCATAACTTGACAACAGAACCAATCAAAATTATAAATGTGATCTGTATTCTGTGTCTAGAAGGTTCTTTTGCTTAATCAGGCCATTATTTGAGCTCTAGTGGTTTATACATGCCCTAAGCTTTACCCTGAGAGATGCGATTACATATAAAAATGGAATAAATATCTGACAGAAAATTCTTGTCTTGATTTTGAGGAATAGGGGCTCTGAAATGGTTCAAAGGCCGTCTCCTCGAGGCTCACATCAACTCAGGACATCAAGCTCTGATTCAGATCCACTCCATCATCGACCAATAACTGACCGAAGTCCAAAGGTAGGAGTGGATCGCCGTTCCCCAAGAGGTACACAATCTGATCCACTAAACCAAAAGAAAATTGGAACCCGCCTTGCTGATTTGGAATCTCAGCTTGGGCAAGCACAAGAAGAGCTAAAGATACTGAAAGAGCAGTTGGCTTCAGCCGAGGCTGCAAAGAAAGAAGCACAAGAGAAACTGGAAAAGAAAATTAAGAAACGAGTTGTGACTTCTGAGCCAGCGAAGATCCATAAAACGCATCCTACATTGGAATTTCAAGATTCTAACAAAACGGACTGTTGTTCCTCTGATGAAGTTCCAGTTGACATCCAAAAGGAAACTGATGTTTTTGAAGTCCCAGTAGAAAAAGTTACAGTTGAATCTAGTGAGACTGATCAGGTGGAAGATGAAACCAAACAAGTTGATAAATCAGATGAACCAACATCGATTTTGGAAGCAGAAAAACTTTCAGCCTTACGTGACCTAGCTTTGAAGAATGATGAGATAAACATGCTAAGAGCTGAGTTGGAAGAGAAGGCAAAGCAGTTAGAAGTGTCTGGTGAAGAAAGTCAGGGTGTAAAGAATCAGCTAAACGAAGCGGCATTAAATATTTTAGCTGCCCAAGAAAAGGAAAAGGAAATGTCCTTGAAGTTAAGTCAGCTTGAAGAAGAGCTGGAAGTGAGTAAGGGAAATGCAGGTCAGCTGAACGAGAAGCTGCAAGCAACGGAAAGAGCAAAGGAAGCACTGGAAGCGGAGATGAAGAAGATGAGAGTGCAGACAGAGCAGTGGAGAAAGGCAGCAGATGCTGCTGCTGCTGTACTTGCCGGGGGTGTGGAGATGAATGGTAGAGTAATTGAGCCATCAACTGGTGGCTACACGGGCTTTGTGGGGTCACCAGCTGATGACTTGGACGATGGATTCGGTAGTTGTAAAAGGAAGGGCTCCGGCAAAAAAATGTTCGCTGACTTGTGGAAAAAGAAAGGCCAGAGATAGGGTTCTTTTTTTTTTTTTGTATCTCTCGCCCACACTTGTTTAACTTTGTAAATCTGTTTTTCCGTTGATGTTGAAAATCTGTTTTTCCGTTGATGTGTGATAGTGGCAAAACAGTTTCTTACTGTTTCAGATTCGGTAGGCAGTGCGTTTTGGATACGCCGTCGTAGTAGGCATTGTTTTCCTAGTAATTTCAGAGTCTTGTAGAATTGTTTAAACGATCTCGACAGGTTTTATTTCAGTTTATGAGTAGGGCTTTAGTGACCTTCTCTAATAATATTTTTGTGTTGCAACTTGCCTTACCTGAATGCAGTTTTTGGGTTCTCCCACATTATATTGTGATACTTTCATCTTTTAATTTCCTATAATTCCTCGATGTAAACAATTCAATTGTGTCAAAAAAGCCCATCTTCTACGTTGTGTTGTCAGGTTATTTCCTGTGATGCTAGACAGAGAAAATACTCTTTCGTTGAACATTACTAATTTTTTTTATTTACGATATTATATACACTAAGAGGAGGGGGTGGACTTAGTTTTACAATAAGCTAACAATAATGTGGTTCAAATTTGTCTTTGGCGAGAATCGAACATAAGACCTCTTACTTACAACCGAACATATTACCTCATTTTAAATATTGAAAGCTTGTGTTTTCCCTTTTAGATGAGTCTACTTATCTCTTCACTTATTAAAACATAATTTCACCGTATGAACATTGTTGATGCACAAAATCAGCGAGGACTTTGGTACAACGGAAATTGTTAAGTTTGTGACCTTCGCTAGATTGCTCATGTCACTAGTGTGGATAAGTAAGTAAATGGATAGGGATAGGGAAACAAACATAAGATATACGTGGTTCATCCAGATTGGCTACGTCCACGGGGTAGAGGAGTTCTCATTAATTGTGAAAGGTTTACACAAGTACATAGGTTCAAGCTCTCATCTAGTGAGTACTAGTGAATGATTTAGTACAAATGACATTCGGAAATATTGTGAGAGAATGATCTCTATTTATAGAAGAGAGTTTCTAGTTTCATTCTGACATTGACACATGTCGTGTTGTGATTGACTTCTGATGTTGACACGTGTCGCGTTATAATTGGCTTCTGATGTCGGCACGTGTCGCGCTGTGATTGGCCTCTTGGTTGGAGGAAAACTCTTCTGGGTCCTTGACGATATAACGTTGACCGGTGCTCAATAGTTTCGGGATTGGTCAAGTATGTTACAAACAAACATTATAATCGAAACTGTTCATTTTCTTTGTCATCAACTAATTCACATATGTGAAAATCATTCAATATATAAAGGGGTGTGATATCCACACACCCATTTTTACTTCTCTCACACATTTTTTGTTTTCGGCCGTCGGATCGAATTAATTGAAGAAGATCAACGGACAGAAATTAACAAGGGGTGTGTGAGAAGAAAAAAGGGGTGTGTGGATAGCACACCCCTATATAAATCTTTTAGACATTCATGCACATCAAACAAATAGACAGTTCATCGTAAGGATGCTACTTGTTATCAAAGTTGTCAATTGATTTGACACTATGGATGACTAAACAATCTCCAAATTAAGTAAATGAACAGTTCTGATTATGATGTTCATACGATGAAGATACGTTAATCATAATTGAAGGGACAAGTAGGTTTATTCACGAGTGAAACACAAGTACTACATTTTAGAATTCTTACGATGTATAAGACGTGTGTGAGAAGATCAAATGACATTTTTTATTTCTCACACACCTTTCTAATTTTTGGCCGTCGGATCAGATGAATTGAAGAAGATTAAAGAAGAAAAATTAACAAGGGATGTGTGAGAAGTAAAAATTGGTATGTGGACAGCACACCCCTAAATTATTCCTCTTTCATGATGATGTGACATCATTTTCCTGTACAAGCATCAATTTAAACAATCAATTAATTTGAAATTCAAGAATAACTTTTAAAATTTTTACAAATATTGTGTTTTGATACATTGAAAAATTGCTCAAGAGCAGCAAAACGAATAGTCCAACAACACTAATTGACACCAAACAATTTGAACCCGCATAAAAGCGTGACTTGCGGCTTAATCTACATAATATGACCTAACCTCAACACCTCTCCATCTGATTTATATTATTAAACGAAAGTGAACATTCATACTCAAATTAATATATGCATATAAAAAAAAAAAGGAAAACTAATGAAAAGAGCTTGAAAACTTTGAATTTTAACGATAAGGACAAAATAAAGGGTAAAGTGAATAGTACCAAGATTGACTTTTTAGTGTTAAAATGTGGTTTTTCGTTAAAGTGAACAGTACCGGGAGCTTTTCGTTAAAGTTCCCAAAGACTGAATGAGAGTGAGTAGCTAAAATAAAGCCTATAAAAAAAACCAATCCACTTGACTTCATTTCTTAATGTTTTTTTTTTAAACAAACGATAATATTTACATTAAGACAATGAAGAGTAGGCTAAGCCTCATAATGAGATAATCATAATAATGTGGTTCAACTTCGTCTTTGGTTAGATTTGAATCGAAGATCTCTTACTTACAAGTAAAAAAGAATACAACTAAATCGTATTATTAAGTGACTGACTTCATTTGTTAATGTTTTCTTTCAAACTGGACACAACTAACGTATTGGTTCATACGCCAATAAGCATATACCTCAAAAACATATTACATTTATATACTACCTATATTTATGCACGTGATTTATATACTAAGTGCAGTTATGCAAAAGATTACAACTGTAACTTCATCTTCCTTGTAAAGAATTCAAAATTTGAAAAAAAATATTGAGCAGCAGTAGAACAAATTAGGAAATAGGATCTTGAACATGTATTTTCCTTTCTTCTATGGTATTCCACTTTTACAACCTTTTGGAAGAATATTCGACTGAATTACCAACCGCACAATAAATTCTCATTTTTATTGTCTTAAGTTTCTAGTGGGTCAAGACTATTGGCTGTTGAATAAGCATTTGTAAGACAATTGCATGCGTCAGAAAACATGATTTTCTTGAGTTTACAGCTATTGCGCAATTGAAAATTAGGAAAACTAATGAAAATGGCTTGAAAACTTTGAGTTTTAATAATAAGGACAAAATAAAGAGCAAAGTGAATAGTACCAGGATTGACTTTTTAGTGTAAAAATGTGGTTTTTCGTTAAAGTGAACAGTACCGAGAGCTTTTCGTTAAAGTTCCCATTGAAAATTTGCTTTTTTATAGCCGAAAGATTACAGGTTCGAGTTGTTGAAAAAACCTATTTGCAAAGCAAAGATAAGATTGTATACGATAGACGTTCCTCCTTTTTCGTTGTCGTCGCTCGCAAAGCAAAGAGTCTTGTTGACTTGAGCTCCTCCTTTATGGTTCATAAGCTCAATTTTTATCAGATAAAAAACAATAATGAAAAAAAAAGGATTAGTGTTGTGAAATTGAGGATATGTGTCCAGTGGAATATAAAGTAAATATAAGATACAATATTTACGAGGTTCTACAAGTATGCCTAATAGTAGTCACTGTTATCATACTGAAATTACAAAGTGATGAAAACAATGCAGTGTATCTATTCTTCTTTATAATATTTGTGAGCCGATAGGTCTTTATATAGGAAAACTATATCTTCTCTGTTAAAGCCAAGAAATGTGAAAGTAGGCGGTACACTTCAACAGTTTTTGGCTGTTGCGGCCTTTTTCTCCAAGTAGGTCATCCACTTTTATGACATTCCCCTTTGATGACCACAAGTCTTTGATTGACAGTCTTCATTAAAGCTTCTCTAATACTAATTCATGATATTAATAGGTGGTCTAAAGGAAACAAGAATATGTGCTCATATGGCCAATATAGTATACTCTTACACGCTCATCCTGATAATATTTTTCCATGACTTCGATTAACTAACTTGTCACCAAGCCGATACGTGTCGGTGCAATGAACGCTTAACCATCAAATTCTAGAAGGGTATGGCGAAATAGTACTTTATAATTCAAAATGAATACACACACACACACACACACATATTATATAGAGCGGATCCTTGACGTACTAATTTTTTTTTTACAAAACTTTTGATAAAAAATTTTGTGGGACCAACCATATAATGTATTAGCGATCCAAACTGTTTATCTTTCAGAACATCATTCATAAATTTTTACAAAAAATTAAATACAGAAATAGCCATATATATCGATCGAATTAGAGTGGCGTTCAACTGAATAAAATCATGGAATATACATCGAATTAGAGTTGCGTTCAACTGAATAAAATCATGGAATATACAGCCAAAGAGAGAGAGAAGATTCCTATATATGCCAACTGCCACGTCCAACACCATATAATAAGTTTACTAAACATCGTATTCATCAAGTGAATTACGGTTCTAATTTTCTCTAAACAAGAATTGAAAAGTCCAAGTTAACCAGATGATAATATTAAACAAACAATTTATCAAAAAAATATTAAACAAACAATAATTTCAATCGAGACTTGCTCTATTAGCACGTGGCTCTCTTTTGGCAACCGATAGTAGCACTACTTGCCATTAGGTACCGTTTGGTACGCAAACGGGACGGAATGGGACGGGACGGGACGGAACAGGATGGGACGGGACGGGACGGAACAGGATAGAGCGGATGATGTAAATATTGAAAAAGATAAGGAGAAATTTTGTCATAAAATGTTATAAATTTATGTTCCACGGAAGTGGAACAGGTCGTTCCAGGAGGAAGAGGTGGAATAAAAAATCAGCCAAATTTCGTCCCATGAGACAACCCGTTCCACAGTTTTTAGGCGCACCAAACGTGGGACGAAACGGCTCGTCCCGTTCCGTCCCGTCCCGTCCCACGTATCAAATGGTACCTTAGGGTGCGTTTGGTACGCAGACGGGACGGGACAGGACGGGACAGGACAGAACGAAGGTGTAATTTTTGAAAAAGACATGGGGTATATTTGTCTTAAAATGGTAAAACATTGTGTTCCACAGACGTGGAACAAACCCGTTCTAGGGGGGAGGTGGAACGCAAAAACACCCAAAATCTGTCCCGTGGAACAGCTCGTTCCACCCATTTTTGGAGCATCAAATGCGGGACGGAACGCCTCGTCCCGTTCCGTCCCGTCCCGTCTCACGTACCAAACGCACCCTTAAAGAACAGAAAAGCTCTTGAAAAAAAAATTAATAATAAAAAAGCAAAAATATTTCTTTACAATCATTCGTTTGTAAGGTTTTTTTTGTTGTAGGTCCACCCGCCAAAATTGCAGATCCGGTAATGATTAATAATAACGTTATATATTTTTTAAGCATATTTTGGATGCGGTCTTTAATTCTTAACATTATTTGATTAAAATCTTAATAATATTCAAAGTTTGATCAAAGTCTCTTGACTTTGTACACCTCATTATATTACTATTAATATTTATATTTTTATAGTTTTGACATTAATTGTTTGATATTTTATGAGATTTATAATCCTATAAATTTAAAATCCCTCATTATAATACTATTAGAAAATGTTACAATAAAAGAATTCAAACATTTTGATTGAATAAATGGATAAAAACTATGTAAAAATAAGAAATAATAAATGGCAAAAGAATATATCCATGGTGTTAAAAAAAATTGGTACATTTTACAAAAAAATTGGTACATTTCACATATGTACATTAATAAAGAAGAATGGGCACATTATAAATAAATTAGGGTACATATAAAAGATTAAAAAATTATGAGTACAAATGAATTTTTAAAAAATATAGGCCCTAAAAGAAATTAATACATGGGTACAAAATAAAACTAAAAAGAAAATACTACAAATTAAAAAAAAATGTTGCAAATTAAAAGTGGGTACAAACTAAAAATATAAATATATGATACAAAGTTTAGGTGACACACCCCAACTCGGAATGTCCACAAGGACTCCGAATCGAGTTGTGTTGTCTGACACCTGTAAGGTGACGAAGCCATAAAGTGTGATGATGTGGAAAATTTGAATAAATTTGAACCTAAGAGTGCCTAAATACCAGAGTGTGCTGGTGAGCGGGAATGAACCCACTTCACACGTGACGTTAGAGTATAAGTAAGTATAGTAGAGTGGATAAGTATTATACCCTCAGAAGTAGCCACCTATCCTAAGATTTGCCAAGAATCCTCGTTGATACGAACATTTAGCAATTAAAACCTGAAGGGGCGCAAAGCAGAAAGTGTGAGTGGACAAAAACAAAGCTTTATAAAACCATTTCACTTATCAAAAGTAATAATCCCTTGCCGTAAAGCCTGAATAATTTCCCAAAAAATATAATACATATCTATATTGAAACCATACTCGAAATAGCAAAATCCACACGTAAGCCATGCCCAAAATCTCAACATAATGAAATAAGTAAACAAGGTGAAATAAATCCATGAAAAGTAATATGTCAGCCGGATCCACCTATTGTGGCATGTACGACTGAACCTATAACTCAACCAATATCCAAGTAATATGTCAGCCGGATCCACCTCTTGTGGCCTGTACGGCTGAACCTATAGCTCATCACATATTCAAGTAATATGTCAGCCGGATCCACCTCTTATGGCCTGTACGACTGAACCTATAGCTCATCACATATCCAAGTAATATGTCAGCCTGATCCACCAGCCGGATCCATCTCTTGTGGCATGTACGGCTGAACCTATAGCTAATCACATATCCAAGTAATATGTCACCGGATCCACCTCTTGTGGACTGTACGGCTGAACCCATAGTTCATCATATATCCAAGTAATATGTCAGCCGGATCCACCTCTTGTGGTCTGTACGACAGGACTGGGTGTAAATAAGTACGCTCAAGTGCTACGATCACGTGAAGACTGTGCGAATAATCGCAGGTCACTTATGAGTTAGAACCACCTATAATGGTTTGTACGACAGGACTGTGCACCTACCTTGGATCCAAGGTGAGTGTAAGGTGCGGGAGGTGAACATCACGTGAAGAACTATGCCCTGGCCACGGGCGGGAGCACTAACATTGGGGTGCAGGTTTATGATCTCTAACTGCATCTATTATAACATGTACAACTCATGGACATCTTGTACGACAGTGTCGGAGTTGCCTATCATTGCAATTTGTACAACAAGGTAGGAGTTGCCTAAAACATACATGTAGTCATGCCATAACTTCATCATTTCAACTAATACCATAAACTCACCTGAACTTACCTGGGTCTCATGCGTTCATCTTTGCATTTCAAAGCGTTCACAATAATTATGTGCAAGTAATATACATATGGATATACCATGATGCAATCTAATACTCAACCATGTCATAGAATTTTAAATTATATACATATACATATATATATATATATATATATATATATATATATAATATGGCATAAAATGCTTAAGTTGTAACTCCCTACTCCCGAACTATTTATTTTCGGGAATAATTATCGGTGATAAGCCCAATTAGACATTTGTTTAATTAACTATCATTACTTATGTTTCCTTACTTCAATTTCTTGATTCTTCACACATTGATTTATGAACAACATTTAACCACCAAATCATAAGGTTCAATCTCACATTTTCCACCAATCTCCCTCACATTGCTCAATTCCCCAAATAAGGCTATTGTCTCAATTATTTAGTCTCATTTATTGTATGGTTGCATCTAACATCTCGTTAGACTGCCTACGTACCCTAAAAAGGGATCAAGCCATTCGTAGTTCACACTAGTACTTCAAAGCATTCACAGTAATTATATGTAGGCAATATGCATAAATCAATTTAAAAACGTTTGTGGAATTATCAATTATATATATATAATATACACGATAGAAAAGAAAAGACCCACTCATCTGAGGTCCGCACTACGACTTCCTAGCACGCATATCGAGACATCACGAACCAATGTCGCCTAGAACAATTATCAAATCACGTCTCAGAGTTCTTACCGATATAATACATAATTTACAAAAAAAACAAATCCCTACGTAATTCACTCCAGAACTGCATCACGGATTTCCAATCCATTACATCCAAAGATTCACGTCCTAATATTTCATTATGATCCAACGGTCATATCTCCATCAATTGCCAAAACCAAGTGGCGGTCAACATTTTATTTTATGAACTTACAAATCCAATTCAGGAAGATCCGTAAGTCGGATTCCCGATCCGTAAATTTCTATGGTCCTCAAATATTACGTACTATAATGTATTAAAGTTTGGTGACGATCCAACGGTTGGATTGTCGATTCACACATTTACCAAATAACATGACGTGGAGAATTTAGGTTCCAACCATTAGCCTAAGTCATACAGTTACCAAAACTAAACTCAATGCATCTAATTTAGCCTAAGAATGACATCGACGGCCCCCTGGCCACGCGCCGTCGTGGGTGGCGGTTGACCACCCTGACTTTCCGGAAAATTCAACTATTTTTAAAAATTACCAAATTTAACAGAAATGAAGATCTCAATGAGTAGAACAAGTTTTATACCTGTGGCTAAGTCCAATTTAGCCGGGAAAGTCTCCAATTCACTCAAACCCGCCGAAACCCCTAAGATAAGTGTTCTTCGATTCGACTTCCTTTATGTTCCAACACCCCTACAACTGCTTGGGTCTTGTTCTTGGGTCAAAGAGGAGTTGATTAAGGGTGGTGGTGGGTGGTGAAACTCGTCGGATCGGAGGAATCACCGTTGAACACTTTTGGTGCTCCAGTGATGTTCTTCAGGTTTTTGGGCCTAAAACTCTTCAATCTTGAGCGAAGATGGAAGAAGAAAGATTGGGGAAGATGTTGCAGGTGGTGGATATGGTGTTTCACGAAAAAAAATGGCAGAAATTGGCCAAATTTTGACCGGTTTGGGTGTGCGGATGCATTGCCCGATAGGAAGGTTTTTTTTTTTTTTCCTTCTCCCTTCCTGATTGGTTCTCCTTTTCCTCTCTTAAAATTGATTGGTTAGCACTCCACATGGTGGGAGTTTGAATTAATTTATAACTAAACTTTAAATAACCAATTTCAAATGTTTGTAACTATACTGATATAATACAAACTTAAAAACGGCTTTCGTCTATGTGTTCGTACCAACGAGTACTACACAAATGCGTAAGTGAATAAGTCATACATTTCTCTACACGTTGGTCAATGAAAGTCAAAACCTTCACCTCTAGGGCATTTTTGTAAATTCATTCTTTTAAAATTTATAAAATCATAGAACTAGGGACGGGTTGTCACAATCTACTTACCTTAAAAAAAATTCGTCCCTGAAATTTGAAATCATTAGCTAAACATAAAGGTACTTCAGAAGATAGGAAAAATATATATATACATATATGGGGGGAGGAAATCAAGCTAGAGCGGTTGCATAACAGAGAATCTCATTCCGTCGTGATCAGAGTGCAATAATTCCTCTTTCATGCCTCCAAACTCAAACTTTCCTTCTCCTTTAGTACAGTACTAAAATATACAGTCCTTTATAAAACATAAGGTAGAAAAATAGATGTATAACAACGTAATGTCGAAGCATGTATATAATAAAGTGAAGTTAAAATAGTTGTATTGAAAACAACACCAAAAATAGAAAACTTCACCTACACACCCATATGCATCATGTGCCTTGAAGATGAGTATGTGCTATCTTTGGGTCAAGCCCAAACAATAATTAAATAACTAAACGTAGACGGACCTAGATGTCTACTTGTTCAACAAATTCAACACTTAAATTTTCAATATTACGGTCAACATCCCATAATACCCACAACTCACTATTATCACGATAAGTAAGTAACAGATTCGCGAGGGGTGCAATATTACCATCATGCCCCTTAATGGGAAAATACGCATAAATCATCTGATCCAAGTCTTGATCGTGGTCACGCACTACCCTTGGGGGTAACATAAACAAATATCATAATTTTCTATATCATAATCTCGATCATTCAACTATGGATAAAATTTTCGGTCATGTGCTATGGATAAAATTTTCACAGTACGCCTTAACAATGCCATACTCGAAACCAAAAATTGTAATCGTAGTTACAACCAACAAAAAAAAACTATTTATTACAACATACACACCACATAACTCAACAATGCAATTCATAACACCATAATGAGCAGATTCCTATTGAATTTCTCTCGAATTTAGCGAAAATTATGTCAAGAAGGCTAACATAATACTCAAGAATTTGAGGGTCAAACAAGTCCATCAAATTTTAAATACAAGGTAATTGAAATTAACGTATAACATCTCGCTACAATGGTAGCTTCTGGAACATTCAATCACCAACGGTTAAGATTCGTTTAGTAGAGTGTTTGTTGGGTGATTAAGAATTTAATGTTCACGGCTAAATGTCAATGTCCTAGCAATCCTCTAGACAATTTGCTTAATTCAAAAATAATACCAAGTGGTCAAAAATGTAGTCCCTCTGGACCAATGAAAAAAAAAGGGTTGACTTGTCAAGTCGATCTATAAACATCGAAACATCATCATCATCATCACTACATGTACAAGATACCTCGTTCCAAAGGTGTATGATGATATTTCTCAACTCCCTTCATATACAAGAAGTGATTATGACCATTCAAACCCTTTCTTGATATTTCGCAAGTAACGTCAAAACAATACCTGTGAATTCCAACTGAGGCGGAATAGGACAGGCCAAAAGTGTTTAAGTATACATAAATCTTTTGCTGCATTAAATAGTAATACATTTGCACAATTGTGATAATCATAAAAGTTGATTTAGTTTTTCCACTACCGCTGTCAGAATTTAACCTATTTCAAATGAGAATATATTTGAAAAGTCCAAGATTGATAAAGGTCTCTAACACGTTTCTCCACCAGGAAGTATCATTCGGTTTTTCAAATAAAGATAATAACATTTTACACTAGTCATGAATAAGATGGTTCATTTCGAACGATTTTAACCGTTGGAAAGTCTAAGCGATTCATCGTCATGTTACCTCCCCCACAATTAAAATATCTAAAGAACACGTCATCATGGATTTCTAAATGATCAATGTCATCGAAAGATGTAAAGAAAAGGTAAGGTGAGACAACAATTCTTTGTTGGAAACTTTATTCATATTCAACATCTCAACTAAATTGACCTTCCTCGGTTGGTATGTGAAGAAAAACACCACAGCTGAGAAATTGCTAACAATTTGTCGATAAAATCGACAAGACCAAAGATATCTTGAAATTCACAACACCTTGTGAGAATTGCAACTTTCTTCCGCTACTACCTTTGGAGAAAAGAAAAGAATATCATTGAAAATCACATCTCCTAAGAGAAGTACCAATTTACACAAAGGTAATATTTGAGGAATTTTATGTGAAGCTAACTGTTGATAATTAGAGAATTTAATCTCATTAATAGAATATGTAAGATAGTCATCTACAAGACTATTATGAATTTATCAAACTACACAAGGAATCTCGAGTTACAAAGGTTGGTTGATAAGAAATAGGGAGAATAAATGTGATGTTAACAAGGTGGATCAATGGTGTATTCTACTTCTCGCATTTGGTAGAATCCCATATAAAAATTTGAGAATTGATGACAAAGGTAAACCTCCTCCAAATGTACTAGGAACTGATTCCATAATTCTAGGAAAAAAAAGCTTACCACTTCGGGAATTTCTATTGACCTTAGATATAACGATTCTTACTCATGTGCCAATGCTCATCAAAATGACGAATATAGCACCAAAAGTAATGTGGAATTTAATATTGGTTGGAGTGTTCTAAAGTTAGAAAAATAAAATTTTCTAGTAATCTACTTTAGATCAAACTTAAACAAAAGTCGATCTTCCTCCTGAAGATCCAGAATGATCACCTTCGTGTTTGGAAAAATTTGTGCTATCAGAGACGAAAGTGATTATCCCAAGATGTTCTTTCGTCGAGTGCTACCCCTATAGCACTACATTGTCACTCGAGACATTTCTGAAAATTTCGACAAAAACTAAAACTTCGTAAAGATTCTGGTAAGTGAAACATTAACGGGTACTGCCAAGGAATCAAGACTATCAATGGTTTCCTAACTCGAAAAGATTGGAAGAAATGACTAGATAGTAGTGGAATTGATAGGAAATTCTCCCCATGGGATACACAACTATCAATATAGTAGTCCTATTTCAAGGCCATCAACTTATCCCCAAATCTACGTCCTTCCTTGGCAGGGAAATTCTTCCCCTATAGTTTAGAGGCGTTCGCCAAAATGATCTTCTAAAACGTCGACAAGTCGACAAAATTGCCCAAAACTTAGGAAAAACTAACACATTTTTCATATTTGACGAGGTGGCAAGATTCGGAAATTAGGTTCAAGAATAAAAAATGCTCACATCACACGTGTGATGAACACAATACTGCCCAACTTATGCTCTGATACCAAACTGACACACCCCGACCCGGAATGTCCACAAGGACTCCGAATTGAGCTGTGTTAGCCGACACCTGGAAGGTGACGAAGCCATAAAGTGTGATGATGTGGAAAAACATGAATAAATTTGAACCTAAGAGTGTCTTAATACCAGAGTGTGCTAGTGAGCGAGAATGAACTCAGTAAGTATAGTAGAGTGGATCAGGATTATACCCTTAGAAGTAGCCACCTATCCTAAGATTTGCCAAGAATCCTCGTCGATACGAACATTCAGCAATTAAAACCTGGATGGGCGCAAAACAGAAAGTGTGAGTATGCAAAACAAAGCTTTACAAAACTATTTCACTTATCAAAAGTAATAATCCCTCTCCGTAAAGCCTGAATAATTTCCCAGAAAATAGAATATATATCTATATCGAAACCATACTTGGAATAGAAAAATCCACACGTATGCCATGCCCAAAATCTCAACATAATGAAATAAGTAAACCAGGTGAAATAAATCCATGAAAAGTAATATATCAGCCGGATCCACCTATTGTGGCATGTACGACTAAACCTATAGCTCAACCAATATCCAAGTAATATGTCAACCGGATCCACCTCTTATGGCCTGTACGACTGAACTCATAGCTCACCATATATCCAAATAATATGTCAGCCAGATCCACTTCTTGTGGTCTGTAAGACAGGACTGGTGTAAATAAGTACGCTCAAGTGCTATGATCACGTGAAGACTATGCGAATAATCGCGGGTCACCTACGAGTCTGAACCATCTATAATGGTCTGTACGATAGGACTGTGCGCCTACCTTGGATCCAAGGTGAGTGTAAGGTGCGGGAGGTGAACATCACGTGAAGAACTATGCCCTGGCCACGGGTGGGAGCACTAACACCGGGGTGCAGGTTTATGAGCTCTAACTGCATCTATTATAACATGTACAACTCATGGACAACCTGTACGACAGTGTCGGAGTTGCCTATCATTGCAACCTATACGACAAGGTCGGAGTTGCCTAAAACATACATGTAGTCATGCCATAACTTCATCATTTCAACTAATACTATAAACTCACCTGAACTTACTTGGGTCTCCTGCGTTCACCTTTGCACTTCAAAGCATTCACAATAATTATGTGCAAGTAATATACATATGGATATACCATAATGCAATCTAATACTCAACCATGTCATAGCATTTTCAATTATATACATATATATAATATGGCATAAAATGCAAAAGCTGTAACACCCTACTCCCGAACTATTTATTTTCAGGAATAATTATCGGTGATAAGCCCAATTAGACACTAGTTTAATTAACTATCATTACTTACGTTTCCTTACGTCAATTTCTTGATTCTTTACACATTGATTTGTGAACGACATTTAACCACCAAATCATAAGGTTAAATCTCACATTTTCCACCAATCTCCTTCACATTGCTCAATTCCCCAAACAAGGCTATTGTCTCAATTATTTAGTCTCATGTATTGTATGGCTGCATCTAACATCTCGTTAGACTACCTATGTACCATAAATAGGGATCAAGCCATTCGTAGTTCACACTAGTACTTCAAAGCATTCACAGTAGTTATATGTAGGTAATATGCATAAATCAATTTAAAAACGTTTGTGGAATTATCAATTATATATATATATATATGTATATATATATATATATATACAGGGAGCTTAAGGGGAGGGATCCCCATTTTTTCAAAAAAAATGGGGACACGCTCCTCACCGTTAGATTGACTTTAATGAAATTGTGTGGTTGAGATTAAAACACAGGCCATAGAATCTCAACCACATGATTTCATTTAATTCAAATCCAACGGTGGGGAGCGTGTCCCCATTTTTTTGAAAAAATGGGGATCCCTCCCCTTAAGCAATTCCTATATATATATATATATATATGTATATATATATACACACACACACACGATAGAAAGGAAAAGTCCCACTCACCTGAGGTCCACACTACAACTCCCTACCACACATATCGAGACATCACGAACCAATGTCGCCTAGAACAATTATCAAATCATGTCTCAGAGTTCGTACCGATATAATACATAATTTATACAAAAAATAGATCCCTACGTAATTCACTCCAGAAGATCTGCATCACGGATTTCCGATCTGTTACTTCCAAAGATTCACATTATGTTCCTAGAACCACGTCCTAATATTTCATTATGATCCAACGGTCGGATCTCTGTCAATTGCCAAAACCAAGTGGCGGTCAACATTTTATTTTATGAATTTACAATTCCAATTCAGGAAGATCCGTACATTGGATTCCCGATCAATAAGTTTCTATGGTCCTCAAATATTACGTACTATAATATATTAAAGTTTGGTGAAGATCCAACGGTCGGATCATCGATTCATACTTTTACCAAATAACGTGACGTGGAGAATTTAGGTTCTGACCATCAACCTAAGTCATACAGTTACCAAGACTAAACTCAAGGCATCTAATTTAGCCTAAGAATGACATCGACGGCCCCCTGGCCACACACCACTGTAGGTGGCGGTTGACCACCCCAACTCGCCGAAAAATCTAACTATTTCTAAAAATTACCAAATTTTACAGAAATGAAGATATCAATGAGTAAAACAAGTTTTATACCTATGGCTAAGTCCAATTTAGCCGGGAAAGGCTCCAATTTCACTCCAACCCGCCGAAAACCCTAAGATGGGTGTTCTTCGATTCGACTTCCTCGATGTTCCAACACCCCTACAACTGCTTGGGTCTTGTTCCTGGGTCCAAGAGGAGTTGATTAAGGGTGGTGGTGGGTGGTGAAACTCGCCGAATTGGAGGAATCACCGGTGAACACCTCCGGTGCTCCGGTGATGTTCTTTGTGTTTTTGGGCCTAAAACTCTTCAATCTTGAGCGAAGATGGAAGAAGAAAGATTGAGGAAGATGTTGCAGGTGGTGGATATGGTGTTCCACGAAACAAAATGGCAGAAATTGGTCGGATTTTGACCGGTTTGTGTGTGTGGGTGCACTGCCCGACGGGAAGGTTTCTTTTTTTTTTTCCCTTCTCCCTTCCTGATTGGTTCTCCTTTTCTCTCTTAAAATTGATTGGTTAGCACTCCCACATGGTAGGATTTTGAATTAATTTATAACTAAACTTTAAATAACCAATTTCAAATGTCTGTAACTAATACCGATATAATCCGGACTCGTAAACGGCTTTCGCCTATGCGTTCGTACCAACGAGTACTACAAAAATGCACTAAGTGAATAAGTCATACATTTCTCTACACGTTGGTCAATGAAAGTCAAAACCTTCACCTCTAGGGCATTTTCGTAAATTCATTCATTTAAAATTTATAAAATCGTAGAACTAGGGATGGGTTCTCACATTAGGTATAAAACATAAATATACTGTGGGGCCAAAAATAATCACAAGGCAACACGTGGATTCTTGGGTAAAAGAGGACAAAAATACCCTTGAGGCATACTGGGATTCCTACGCGCGAGCAGCACGCAATCATCCCTAAACCAAGTCAAAAGTGCCCAGAGGAAGGTAACAAATTCATAGTTATCTCATCCATCCACATTTTAGGTAGTTACTTCATAACCTACCAATTATTCCACATAAATTGAGATAATTAACAAATTAATGGGATTATTACCTAATAAACTCATTAATTTGTCAATTAAATTAGCAATTAAACCAAAAAACCTACCCTAATGGCCGGTTATCCTCCTCCATAAAGGGGACCGGCCATTTCCTTTATTTTTTCCACCTTTTCCTTACTCCTTTTTTCCCTTTTTAAGCCAATTATTTAATTATTCATTATAACCTTTTCATAACCACAAAAAACAGTCCCCTTTGGTTTAATTAGTCAATTAACATCCAATAAATGGGCTAATTAAACCAAATTCAAGCAAAAAACCCTAGCTATGGCCGGCCACCTTTGATCCCTATAAATGGGATCCCATTCTCACCAAAAAACGGATTCGAATTGCCAAAGTTTTGGAGTTGGTGGGGATGTGTTTCACCGGAAATGAGAGAGAGAGAGAGAGAGAGAGAGAGAGAGAGAGAGAGAGAGAGAGAGAAATTTGAGAAGCAACGGGAAAGACAAAGACCGAGAGAATTCCAGGGAAGTGGGGCTGGGCTTCATGTGGCTCACCAATTAAGGCCTAAAGAAGACCACATGTCCATTTAGTTGTAAAATTGCTAAAATACTCTCGGTGTTCCAAAGTTCGTAGAATTTTCATTATAACTTTAACTTATGTGGTTGTATTTGATCCTTTCATAACTTTTCAAAATATCCCTATTGGGTTACAATGTATTCAGCGTAGTCGTATTTGATTCTTTCGTGACTTTTCAAATTTCTTGGCATATTTGGATAGTAGCCCATGCATTCGGGTCGAAACGTACCATCCAAATATACCAAGAAATTTGAAAAGTCACGAAATAATTAAATATGACCACATAGAATACCGCATAGCCCAATAGGGGCATTTTCATCATTTTACTTATAAATAAAAAAAATTACGCCAATCCAAGGACAAGATTTCACATTTAGAATACCAAATGTTGTGAGGGAAACTCTAATTGTCTGAATTTTTATTGAATGAAAAGATGTTCAATACAAGGCCTAAAAACAATTCTAAAGGCTTTGCTCATGAAAACTAAAAGACAAGCAATAAAAACCTTGAAACCCCAAAAGACAAACAATAAAGAACATACAACTCTTGAAAATCCAAAAGACAAACAATAAAGAACCCCATTTATTAGTAGGCTACAGTTTTGACGAATTTCTACGAAAGATGGCTCAAGCCACTTTGTGGGTTAATTGCTTTAACAAATTTCTACGAAAGATGGCTCATGTCACTTTTGTGGGAGAAATGAGAGGATTTTCTACGGAGGATGACTCAAGCCAGTTTTGACACGCCATATGAAAGCAGCATTCATCCGAATAGTCTAAAAAGCCCAAACATCCACTTTCGAGAAATTGCAACAACGAATAACCTTTTAACCTTGAATTACCAGTTTTTTAATCAATTTTCTTAATTAAATAGTGTTTCCTTCTTTGAACTCTTTTACATTTAAAATAACACTAACTCCGTCCTCCGTCACATGAGAACAACATTCTACTTGTAATAGGGTTGTGTTCATCCTTTTGGATACGTAAGTAGTATTGGTGGACAAAACAAGGATTAGAGATGAGAATATTGGACCAAGGTCCAACGCCAAGTCGCCAACACCAAAAGAGAAACGCTACCACTGAAAAAGGAGTTGAAACGGAGTCGACAAAATATTTTAGCCAATAGCTCTTTTTATTGGCAGAGCTAACATTTTATGCAGGGCAGAACATAAAACAAGTTATAAGAAATTTTCCAATTTTTACACGTTAGAATATACAAAAGAAACAAATTACGAGCAAAATCAGTGTAAATTAAAAGGGTAAATTGTCATTTGATCCCTTGAATTATTACTCTAGTTGAAATTGACCCCTTTGAACTTTTTTTTTAGTAAATTAACCCCCTAAACTATTTGAAATCAGCCAATTGACCCATTATCGATAGGTTTCATCCACTATTTGGTCAAATTCAAAGGAAAATTAGTCTTTCCTTCATCAATTCTTACTTGCCAACTATAACCACCAATGAACTTATGACATTTGAAAACAAAATAATGTTTGTTAACAATGTGAGATGGTCCGTTATGTAAACATTTGGATTATTTTTATGTTTTCTCATTATGCTATATGTTTTTGAATTAGTATGTGTCCATATGTCAAAATTTTATTAATGGTTAGAGCCGACAAGTAACAATTGATGATGAAACGACTAATTTACCCTTGAATTTGACGGCAAGGGGTTAATTGACTGATTTTAAATAGTTCAGGAGGCTAATTTACCAAAAAAATAGTTTAGGGGTCAATTTCATCTGTAATGATAGTTCAAAGGGTCAAACCGTAATTTACCCAAATTAAAATGATGCTGGTCTTTCTTTCATATCTCTAAAATATTATTCTATGAGTTTCTCTTTTGTTAAAAAATGACTTGCAATTGAGTTTATGCACGTATTATATATTTATATACTAAGTGCAGTTATGCAAACGACTACAACTGTAACTTCATCTTCCTTGTAAAGAATTCAAAATTTGAAGAAAATGTTGAGCAACAGTAGATCAAATTAGGAACGCACAATGTATTCTCATATATTCTATTCTATTCTATTAAGAGAACCCTCCTTATCAAATTTTTGCCATTTTTTTTTTCCAATTTTACCTTTATTTTTGATACACAATACTTACATGAGGAGGGCAAAATAGTAATTTTGTATCTTTTGAGAAAATGACAATCATATCCCCAATTTTCCTATTTTACCCTTACTTTTGATACACAAAATTTACATAAAGGAGGCAAAATGGTAATTATGTAATATTAAGAAAAATATGCCCTTATTAAGAGATCTCATCATCATTGTCTCATACTTGTTTTTTAAATTTAAAAAACTAATCACACTTCTTAACCAAAAACAAAAAAGAAAATGAAATTGTCCACACACAAAATGTGTGCTCATTGTCAAATTTTTTTTAACTATTGTCTTAAGTTTCTAGTGGGTCAAGACCATTGAACGTTGAATAAGCATTTCTAAGACAATTGCACGCGTCAGAAGCATGATTTTATGGATTTTTTTTTTTTCGTTTCTGGGCACATGGTTTTATTGAGTTAACCGGATCTAGTCTTGGCACAACAGAAACTTTGTTTTTTTGTGACCTAAAAATCACAGGTTCAGGTTGTTAAAAAATTATTTTCGTAGAATAAAGATAAGATTGCATATGATAGATGATCTCCCTCTTTTATCGTCGTCACTCACAAAATAAGGAACCTTATTGGCTTGAACTCCTCCTTTATTGTTTTATTGAGCTTACGGCTAACAAATATGAATCCCCCAGCTAAACATTCATAAGCTTATTTTTTATCAGATGAGTTTAGTGTTGTGAAATTGAAGATATCTGGGCACTTTATACAAACTAATGAAATTGTATCCACTCTTCTTTATAATATTTGTCAGCTGATAGATTTTTATATAAGAAAACGATGTCTTCTCTGCTAAGAAATGTAAAAGTAAATAGCATATTTTCAACATTTGTTGTTGGAGGCCGGTGCCGTTTTTCTCCGAGTTGGACATCCATTTTTATATCAATTAGAAAAGGACTTGGATTCTATGCCCTCCCATTTCGTGCCCTCCTGTTTTGTGTGGTCACGGTTAATCCATGCTAACATTTTATATTGTTTTTTATAAAAATAATAAGACAAAAAAAAATAGTAATATAAAATATTGACGTGGCTTAACCGTGACCACACAAACAAGAGGGCACCGAATTGGGAGGGCAGAGAATCCAAGTTCATTAGAAAATTCTGTATGGCGGCTAAAATTCGTGTATGATGACGCAAACTAGCAGTTTACTTTTTGACCAAAAAGAAAATATTAGAATAATGAAGACTCAATATATTCTTCTCCAACAGTATCCTCTCCAGATTTTTTTATAAGGATTTTAGGAATCTGTAAATCGTGTTTGTTTATCATAAGTTGTGCGGTTATTTTTTATCAGGTATTGTTTGTATTTAATTTTAAATAAAAATATTTAAAATAATTTTTAATCACATGACGTATGATAAACGTATATGATTCACGGATCCCTAAAATTCTCACAAAGAGAATCTGACGAGGATCCAGATTCTATTCTTACTGTCTTTGTCTAAAAAGAAACATATATTACTGTGTTCCTTAAAAATATGTTTAATTACCATTCTTTGTGTTAATATATTAAAAGAAAAAAAATATGTGAGAGGACGGGAGAGAAGATGATAAAAATAGGAGGGAGAGAATCCTACTTCTTTCAAAGGTGGTAGACGTCGACGGCCGATAGTAAAGGTCCGTATACCCAAACTATAGTTGATAACTTTGATATGCTATGGTAGAATACCATTGCGTTTGTTGTTTTGGAAGCAAATATTAAAAAATTTAAGTGATGGTGTATTCAATTGGGATTCTGGAAGATTTTAATTTTTTTAATAAATCTAGAAGTATTCTATCAGCATTTTAAATAAATCTTTGAAATTCAATATGTGTTCAACTAGGGTTTTAAAATAGTTTATTAAAATCTTTAGAAATTCAAATGTATTCAATTATGATTTAAACAAGTTTATAACATTCCAGGTGAACTTTAGAAAGTTTAGGAATTTGAGGGAATTGGAGAGATTCAGTAATGTATGTTTAGCATTCACAAATCTCACATCTTCCTGGCGTTGAATCAAAATTTCACATGAAATCTCTAGAAATCAATTAAGCTTCACCAAAACCCAAAATCTCTCAAAAAATCTCAGTTGAATACATCCATCTAAGTGATTTAGTTTGTTTGGGTTATATATATATAATTATTTTAATACAATGATATACATTTACATGAAGAGTGAGGAAATAAATTGGTATCGGACTCGTCATTCACAAGATTTAAACTTAAAACGTAACTTACAAGTGAGGAGAAATGTGACTCAATTGATTTCGAGATGGGCTTAGGTCATTTTATCTAGGAAAAGTCTTCAATTTAGTTATAAATATGACAACGGTCATGATACAGTTAGCCATAAATTTGTATAACACGACATATCTATTACAAGAGCAAGGTTAACAACTCAAACTTTGCATATGGTGAGAAAACAAAAATAACCTATAGCAAGTACACAAAACTCGCCTAAGTGAGACTAGATAAAACAGAAAACTCAACGTGAACTTATGAACTTATTACAACAATAAATTAACAAACTTAGTACTAAGACAGTCCTTGCTACCATGAGACGCCATGAAAATAAAGAATATGAACTACCATAACCAGACACCTTTACCACTAAAAAAAAACAGAAACACTTGCATTCTACCCCAACTAATGTGAAAGATGGAACAAATCACAAGAGGAAAGGCTCTTAGAATTTTCTCCGTTCAAATGCTTTGAACGCTTGACCATCAGATTCTAGAAAGGTATTGTGGAAATGGGAAGAGGATCCTCTCCTGAGCTTAGGATGGGGATCCTCCTGACCAGGTCATCTAGACCATTCAAATTTAATCCAACGGTTGCAATTATTATAACTTTTAGTGGGTCCTTCTGTTTAGAGCCGTTAGATTAAATTTGAACGGCCCGGATGACCTGGTCAGGAGGATCCCCATCCTAAGCTCAGGAGAGGATCCTCTTCCGTGGAAATGTACTTATAAGTCAAAACGAATATATACATACATGTATACACACACACACATTATCTATAGCAGATCTACGACACCAATTTTTTTACACAACTTTTGAACATATTTTTATGGAGCCTATTATATAATGTATTTTATACTTTTTACCTTTCAAAATAGCATTCATAAATTTTTTTTGTAAAAAATTAGACAAAAAATAAGGGCGGATATATATATTTGTCGATCGAATTAAAGTGGCCCTCAACTGAATAAAATCATGCAATATACACTAGAGAGAAGATTTCTAAATAGGCTATCTACCAACTATTCACCAGCCTACCAACAATATATAATAAGTTCACTAAACATCGTATTCCTCAAGTGAATTATGGTTCTAATTTTCTCCAAACAAGAGTTGAAAAGTCCAAGTTTACCAGATAATAGTATTAAACAAACAATAATTGACTATAATTTCAATCGAGACTTGCCTTATTAGCACGTGGCTCTTTTTTGGCAACCGATACTAGCAAGTTGCTAGTAGCAACTTTTCTGGCAACCTGTACGAGGAGTAGGAGCTGAGCCTTTCGTCGTTGAAATGTCTGAAGCCTGTAGTCAATACGTACTGAGTGCTCGATCGAAGGCTGACGTACTGGTTGTTGTTATTGTTGACCTATTTTTCCTGGAAGACACATAACCTGCATGAACAGCCACTATAAAAGCAGCATGCAGCATTGCATGTTTTCATATCCATCACTTTTCTTTCCACAAGCTAGTTCTTGTAACAGATTACCAAAGTTTAGGGTTTAATTATTTAGTGAAATGGGTTCCTTAGCACCTCCCAAGCTTCCTACTATCAACTTCTCAGCCGAAGGCTTGAAGCCCGGATCAAGTTCTTGGTTGTCCACCGCCAAACAAGTCCGGTACGCACTCGAAGAATACGGCTCTTTCGTGGCACAGTATGATCAAATTTCTCCAGAACTTCAAAACAACATCTTTGGCCAGGCCGCAGATCTGTTTGAGGTTCCCGTAGAAAACAAAGTAAAGAATGTTGGTGAGCAACCGTATCGTGGGTATATTGGTCCAAACCCCTTCATGCCACTCTATGAAAGCTTGTGCATCGATAATGTGACATCTCCCCAGGCAACTCACAAGTTCAAAAATCTGATGTGGCCTGCTGGAAAGAAAAACTTCTGGTAAGTTGGTAACTTCTATTTCTTATGTAGCATTTATACATGAGTATTGGATGCATGCATTATTTATTTGTTGTTTATACAAACCTTTTTTGTTGTTGTTTTGGTGCAGTGAAACTACGGATTCATTTGGGCAGTTATTAGGAGATTTGGAACGAACAGTGGGACAAATGTTATTCGACAGCTTTGGGGTAGGAAAAGAGTACGAGTCTGTCGCTAATTGCAACAGTCACCTCCTTAGATTCATCAAATATAAGGTGCCGGAGGACACTGACACTACGTTAAGGTTTCCAATGCATACAGACAATAGCTTCACAACCATAGTTGTTCAGCACGATGTTAGTGGGTTGGAGGTTAAAACAAAGGAAGGTGATTGGATTAATATTGAGTCTGTGCCTTCACAGTTCTTATTCATGGCAGCCGATGGATTGCAGGTGAGTCCAAACTTAAAACATGGTGGTTCCACACTTCACGAATAACATATCTTCACGTATAAATTTTATAAACAAAATATGCTCAATGATCATAGTACAATATAATAAGTATAACAAAGACAGATATTTAATGATGATGCAAGTAGTAAATTACTAAACATAATTTGTTCGATTTGGTTTAGATGTGGAGCAATGACAGAATAAAAGCTTGCCAACACCGAGTGAAGCATTGCGGAAACAAGACGAGATATTCTCTCGGTCTGTTTACATTCAACAATGGAGTCTTACAAGTACCAAAAGAACTAGTGGACGATGAGCACCCACTGCTCTATAATCCATGTGATAGTCGTGGCTATACACGATTTCATGCTTCGGCAGAGTCCAAGAAGGCAGCGTCTCGTATCAAAGCTTATTGCGGTATCAAAGTTGAAAACTAGCCAAGACTTGAGGGCGGCATGCAAGAACTCAAATTTATGATTGTCCTATGCGGTGTGCGCATTCTAAACGTTTTTGTAACTTTATTTTGACAGTAACAGTACGGATATATGTTTGTTGATTTTGATATGAATGAAGAGGGACTGAAAATAAAGATATATATTTTCTTTTGATATCAATCAACGACTCAAGGATTTCGTAGATGCCGCTTCATCACATTAGAGGAAAGCAATAATGTCTATGCACTTTGGTGCGGATTTGTTACCAACCCCTTTCCCAACATTTAATAATTTAACCCACTAACGCTATACTTCATCAAAAAAATTAAAAGTTAAAAAAAATTAAAAAATGCAACATATGCCTAATTGTTAAAGATTTCACTGATTTTATACAGATTCTCTCGTAATTAATAGTAAAATCGAAAAAATACCCCCACAATTTTAGTTTTATACAAAAACATTTCAAAAATTCATCTTTTATCCACTTATCAATAGGAGAAAATACAAGTAGGAATTTGATTACGGGAATCAAAATAGTAGTTCATAAACATAATACACAACTAATCATTCATCACTGTCGTCGCTATCATAGTTTTGGCACAATGATTGCAATACATTGGCTGTAGCACTGCTTTTATTCTCTCCCTCTTGTTTCTTCTCATTTGGTTTTTTCGAATTTTGAACCTCCTCTCCCAATTGTTTCTTGTCTTCTGGTTCCGCTGGCTTTTTACCTTCAGCCACAACTGGTTTCTTAACTACAGCAACCTTAACATTCGAAGACTTGAAAGTATTTCGATTCCCTGTCAACAGCCAAATAATATAAATGGTCAAATAATGCCTAACGGAGAGAATCTATAAAGAAACAAACAATTGAATCAGGGATGAGAACAATCCGCGCATCTGACATACCTCCGTTGCTTGAGGTATCAGAAATACTGCTTTTTGTCAACCAATCTGTCGGATTGCTAGGAAGCCCTTGAGTAAGCTTTTGCCGCTGCATGGAAAATATGTGCAAACAAACGTTATAAGCTTACTGTTGTACAAAAAAAGCAGATAACTGTTGCAACATAAAACATGCTGATGTTGTTTAGGCGAGTTGAGGGCTAATAGCCCACGCAATAAGGAATTAATTACTTTCCCTCAGCAGGATGCTTGACCACCAGTGTAAGTTTAGAAACCAGAATCGATTTTCAATTGAGATTCCAACTGTAAGAAATATTTCCCCTTCATACAATTGCAAAATAGCACGCGGTAGGAAAGAGAGGAGCGGATGGATGGAGCATATTGCTAAGTTATCTTGATTATGGTATTTGCAAGAATCATCGTGCAATTTCTAGATGAGTATATAAGAACACCACGACATACACCAATAACAAAAACCGCATGCATGTTATACTCCATTTAAGAACCAATAACAAAAACCGCACACATGTGATACTCCATTCAAGGATAAGGTTAAAAGACCACATAAAGTAGAGCTGGATCTAAAACCAAAAGTCCAGCATACTCTGTATGTAATCTCTAATAAGACAACATGTATATATCAAACAACTAACATGTCGTACCTTCAATTTATGGGTTGATGTTTCGCTGTTGCCACTTAAAGGCTCAATCATATCTTCTTCATCATCTAAATCTTCATCATGAATCCTTTTAATATAATCTTTTGAGTTCTGCATAAATTTGTTCAGAAAAAATTAATTGGATTAGAAACAAACAGCCCACAAGAAAGAAGAAGAAAAATGAAAGCACAAAATTGATCAAGGATGATTAAGTTGGACATAAAACAAGGTAGCGCACAAATACTAACATGGAATACTATTGATTTTATGACTGCTTCATCCTCGTCTTCAATCCTTTTTTCCTGTAAAACATCAACTTCAGTACACTCACTAAATAATAACAGAGAGTAAACAAGTTGCAGAGCAAATTCCAGATAGAAATGAATGCACAAAACAAGTATCATTTTGTTTGAAAGTATATGTATATAATAAAACTCTTCAATCCTTTAAATTCACACACCGAGGTAATGTATGTCATTTCAATATACTAAACACATCAGGTTTTTGGTTTACCCAAGGTTCAAGACACGAAGATAACTCAACTACTTGCAACACATTATAATATGTTGGCTCAAGAAGCCTATCAAATTTCTTTGGTTATATAATTATTGTACCCTGAATTACTTGATGTTGTAAACAAATTCATAGAAACTAAATCAGAGCAGCAAGTTTTTGCACACTCAAGGAACCATGCTTCTACGTGTTTTTGCATTACAATATCTAAACAAATCCACAAGCGTGTAGCAGACAATACATGACACTGGACAGGGAGCAATATCATATATACATGCATGTGTATTTATTCGGTATAAAGTTTAAACCAGTCTAGAGATAAGAAGCATATAAATGTGTACCTTTTGGGCAGAAGTTTGTTTCAAAGCCTCCAACATAGCATCCACACTCACAGTCGCATGCCTGGACTGAAAACCGTAAACCTTGTATTAGTATCCCAGGATACCGAATTGTAGCCGACACAGAGAATTGAATAAATGCATAACATAATATTCATTTGCATATCGACAGAAACAGAAATGTCATGCTTTACAAATTTAGTGGCAGCACTGTATGTTTACATCACATCCGCTGGATTGTCCATCCATCTATCAAGGTACAAAGGAAAAAAAAATTGCGACTTATCACAAGATAAACAACTACTAGACATCTACCTTCATGGACTTCATCTCATCCAAAGCAGCCATGACGTCCATCTCTCTCTTTGAATCCTGTGTTCTGTTCTCCAAGGCTCTCATGGCATCTCCCATTTCTTCGGATTCCCTTTTCTGTTTCTCCTTATCTACTTCCTGAAAAGAAAAAACATATATACAAATCAAGCGGTTAAGCAATGTCCATCACAAAATAAGAGAACCTGAAAACATGAAAGAACAGGGTCAGTGGAAAGTCATCATTTTGTTTCTGTTTTACCTCATCTTCATTGCGCCAGGGTTCAAAATTACGCGTCGCACCGGCCTCAACAACATAGTCAGAATTCTGAGGGTCTGTCTTCATCGCGAGTTCCGCAGAGCACTTGGTACATTTGAAGTAAAATCTGAATATTTGAATTCCCAAATACGTCTGCAAATGGTAAAACCATCAATAACCCAGCTCACAGGACATAACAAAAACCCTGTCAAACCCAAACCTAAGAAATTAATCAAACACCTAATTCCCACATTCTCAAAGAACAAGAATACCCACAACAATTTAAAACGATACAATAAACCCTAGAAATCAAATGAAAACGAGTTAGGCTACGCAATTAGAAACCCCAGCGATTAAAGAAGGAACGACGTACCTCTCCAACGACATCTTCTTTGCGAGAATTGAACTTGGTGCCTTTGTAGATGTAATTGCCGCAGGTGTTGCACCGAATGCTCATCGGAAGCATCATCCGCACCTTTATCTGTTGATTCTTCGGCCTCCTGATCCGGGGCAGCTTCGAAGGGTCGAAGTCCGGCGGATAGTACTTGTTCAGAACCTTACGTTCTCCCATCTTTGATGCTCTTCGAAAACCCTAAAGCTCCTTGATTAAACTCGAATTGGTTCTCTTCTGATCAAAATTTCACAAAAATTCAGTAGTCGTATATAAACCCTATAAATATGTGTATGTATTTGTATATCGGCGAAATCCGAAGCAAAGAAGAATTGACGTGAAAATAGGAGGAGAGGAGGGGAGAGAGGAGGGAGTCGAAGATGATATCTGATGAGTGCGCGAGTCAACTGAGCTTGTTAGGGATTTTGGAGAGGGAAGAAGGAGAAGAGAGACGCGCCACCGTCAGATTTCCCTCCGTTTCATCTATTTCTCCGGTTAAGTATCACGAGCCCAACACGTGAAATCGCTTTTGAGGGCACCAAGTGCCTAAACCCAGCCCTTGTTTGGCAGTGTATATTGTCATGGACCGGCTGCATCTAGGAAGGTTAGGCCATCTCTAATTAAAAGGTCATGTTTAGCTTCCGTCCAAATTATAATTTTACAAGGAATTACTAATTCCTTTTTAATGAATAGTATGAGACTATATTTATATATCATTTCCAACCGAAGGCGGCTATTCTTTAGCCCCTCAATAATTTATTCTTTTAAGTTTGTTTTTTAATTTTATTAGTTAATTGAATTAAATTATCATATTAAAATAAGGTTTCTAAACATATTTTGAGTGTCACTTGTTGCTAAATGAATAAGCCTCTGAATTTCTTATTTTTTGGTTGAAGATGTGGTCATTTGAAAAAATATTGAAAAATTGGAATTTGGATTATTAGAAGAGGTAAGGGAGGGTGTTTGTGAAAATAATGTGAGAAATTGTGTAGAAATAACTTAGGTATTTATAAAAAAAAAATTAGAATTTTAATTTTTTTTTTAATTTCAGCATAGTAAAAAATGAGCCCCTCAAATGGACTATCCGGCTGGCTAAGAACAGTCAGCCTGATGGCCAAAAAGTCAAAACTTGGCCTAGTGTTTTTTGTTTTTTTTTGGGCCCAACCCTCCATTGGAGTTAAATTTTAAAGCATTTCAGGCTGGATTTTGACCTTAGGAAATCCCTTCAACTGGCATAAGCTAAATTAAGTACCGCCCAACATTTGATGTTATCTCAGAATAAAGCTGGACTGTAAAAATAGTGACGGCTCCAAATGAGCGGAAGTAATTCTAAGAATCTTGTCTCAAATAGTATGAATATGTTAAAAAGTGTTTTTAAAATAACTAAAAGCAATTCAAATCACCAAAAAAGTTTAAGAAAACAATTAGAAGTGCTTTTGAGTTCAGAAAGACTTGCTTTTTAATAAAATATTTAATGTATTTTAAAGGGAAGCACTTTTACTTTTAAAAGTGTTTCCATCAAAATGGGGGGAACTCAACTTCAATTTTCAACTCAAATATTTCAACTAGTACATGGAAACTCATGAATAAAAAGATGATACATAATTACTAGAAGCTGTGTAATAATTAAAAATTAAAAAACTAATATTGCTTGTATAACAACTGTCCAGCGGGTAAACTCCTCCTTTCGCCCAACTCCGACAACAGCCTGCAGCAGAACCAAGGTTCGCCTGAAAAACACACACGTCACGGAGACATAATAGAGAGAAAACATAACGATAACAAAATTAAGAGGAGAAACAGAAAAGTGCAGCATACACAAGCATCCTACCGAGCAATAAACTAGTCGTCCTCCATAGGCACATCTGGAATGTCAAACCAATCCTCTTCGAAAGGTTTATTGATCACACCAACTGGAGAAGGTATGTGAAGTCAAGGGGCACACTGGATAATTTCTTTGTTATAATTTATTCTCGGAATTCAATGCTAATAAGCAAATCACACGCCACTAGCAGCTTATTGTCATAAAAGGTCGCGTTTTCAGATGCAATACCGAAAAAATTTGACTAATGTGAAACAAATGAAAATTCAAAGCAAAATTGAACGAAGGATATCAATTGACATGAGATCGTCCTCTTTCTCACCACGATTGCGACTGTTATCTAGTTCCCTTCTTATTTCAGGGGTTACCTACAATTGAATCACCGAATACAGATGACATTATTGCCACATAGTTGCAGAAATCAAATGCTTCAAGAGAAAATGCTCCTACCAAATAGTGTTTTTGCTTTTCAAGAAGATTTCTGAGATTATCTTTGTCCTCCTTTTGCAATTCATTTTTATACCTGCAAGGAATTATGCACACCAAAACTATTAAAACTATATCACAATACTACAAATATGCAATCTGTCTCCATCATTAAGGCAAGGAAGAAACTATTAAAAACTTTCCCCACCTTTGCACAAATGTAAGAAGTGACTGGTGCCATATCACAGGCATTACTCTTGTTTCCTCCATAAATCTCATAAAATGTGCAACAAGAGCGTCCAGTACGCGATATGGCAAGGCATACTTTTTATCCAAAAGAAGCTTTATAAAATAACTGCAACAATTCATAAAAACAGCATTGTCAAAACATTGTCGCATACAAGGACCTTATCCCTTTATAATAACGAGAGTACTTCCAAACTGACCAACCATCAACTATTTAAATTCATTATATTGAATAAATATCACGTAAGGAAACTGATTGTGCTTTAACAAATATCTTCTTTCTTTCAAACTTTTATCGGCACAAATCCACCTATCTTGTAACCGCATACTCTAAGAGAAGCTATGTCTATTTCTTTCAAACCATTTTGGAAATACTAACTGCTAAATGGTTTACCTCGTTGTGCCACAGTACTTCATTTCTGCAAGCTTCATTAATGCAACACTGAAAACACATCAAAAGCATGTATCAGAGATCTCCCCAGATGGATTATTAAGAATATTAATGAACAGTATAACTTCCACCAATGGAAACAGAAAATGACAGAATAACTTGCTAAATACAAGACAAGACAAAAGCAAAACGGAAAAGTTATGGAACCATAGATTCCTAGCTTAAGAAATAAGATATAATCCGGAGACTTGTGCATGATAACTTTAATTGGTTTCTCAAATTATTTTTAAACAAAAAGCCCAAAAAAGATTCACAATTCATAGGATCGATACCAAATCTTGATAAGGCAGCTAACACACCTAGAATGAAGTGGAGGAATGGAGACCTTCTGAATAATACTCCCAAAAATAACAGCTTCTCTTAGATTACATGTCCCTGACTGCTCAAGAAGAAACAGAAATGGGGCCACAGGGACAGTGCATTAGGATTAGAAAAACAGTCATTCCAAAGCCCTAAAAACCTTTTAGATCCATGCATCCCATTAATATAATGAAATTGAGGTGAATATCAGATCTCAAAAACTTAGTTTGGATAAATACGAATGGACTAGCAAAAAAGGTTTACAACATAAACCCATAACTTCAGTATACCAGGAGAATGAAATCAATGAATGAGCTTCCAAAGTAAACAAACAACACTTAAACTTCAAAATACTGCAACTAGGTGGAGAAGGATGACATGTTTACCTCACACAAGGGAAACAGTATTCCTATAAAAAAGGCAGCAGGCTTGTACAAAGACTTCTTCAAAGATTGATATAGTGCAAAATGCAAGCGCTTATGCTTGCGGATGTCTTCTCTCACCCTTGGGAGCAACACAAGCTTGTAGAAACGTTCTACCTTCTCCTTACCCAAATTGGAAGCAAAAATTCTCGTAGCCTGATACATTGCATTTGGTGACCAATTCTCAGGCTCAGTCAAATATAGGACATCCTCCCATCGTGGCACTGAAGGGATGTGTTTGAATGCCTTGGGAATCTTCCCCGCAGTGTACTTATTAAGAAACTTACCAACCCTGCACAAACATCGAAAAATTAAGAAGTCGTCTCCATGGCCTCACATTACTCGAATCACATCTGTACTTTCAAATCTTATGTACTCATAAGAGAAAAAATAGCTTACTTACCCCTTATACAAATCGATGACGGAGGTATCCAATTTGGGCAAAGGCCTCGCATCTGCAACCGAACAAATTGAATCAACAAATGAAAATATACTAAAGAAAAGACCTTCAGTTTAAGCTAATGAGCAACAAAGTCATATTCCGTAGCTACCTGAGCCGACAGTTGAATCTTTCTCTTTGATTCTTGCAACAATGAGGTCAGCCAATGTACGCTGCGGACCGGCATCCTTTGACAAGAATTGCTCCAATATCTTCTCATCATGTTCATCAATCTCATTTAATAGCTTCTCACCATGTTCATCACTCTCCTGAAACTCAAATTAAACATCTTTCGTTCTCAAATCAAATTATTTCCATCCAATCAAAACCTAACAATAATAAAAGTAACAAAACAACAGAATTCAGCATTCATTTTACATTTCCTAAGTTTTCCTCACAGATTATCACCATCCAAACAAACTCAAAAAATCCAATAAACAAACAATTAGCAATCAAAACTCACTTCATAACTGTCAAAACGGCTCTGCGTTTCGGAGAATCCACCGAAATCATCGATGTCGTCCTCTTCGCCGTCGGCCTCCTCCTTCCGCGGCTCTTCCGATACATCCAGCAACGAATTGTTCGGGTTTTGGGCGCGGTTCTCCTCGTCCTCAATCTCCCGCTGCTGAGCCAGAGCCTGCTTGAGGATCTTGGAGCTCATTCCGGAAGATATAAGCTTCTCCTCCTGCTGGTGCTGCTTCGACTTGGTCCGCTTCTTGGAGGCGACGGAGCCATTTTCTTCAGCGAGGAACGGCTCCGGATTCTGGTGCCTCTCCCTCTGCCTCTTCTTCCCCATTGATGATGCTGCCGCTGCAGGCGAAGCTTTTTCTGCTATTGAAACTGGAACGTTTAAACCCCCGCCACCTTGATTTCTGCAGTCTAAAACCCTAACTATCTCTTCGACAAATTGCGGACCAAAAATTAAAAGAAAATAATTAGTGGGCCGGCCGATATAGGGCCTAACTGGAAGGTAAGAGAAATACGCATGGCCCACCTAAAAGTCTAACAAGGTGACAAGGGCCCAACTAGAACCCAAACTGAACCAACATGGCAAAAAGATTAATTTGCTATAGTTATTTTGACATTTCATTTTGTTTTTTGTCAAACGATAGATTTTGTTAGACTAACCACCGACGGGGTTCAAACTTACATTTTCATGCAAGGGCTCAACTCATTTCCATCACTATGGTAAAGGGTCATTTGCTGACATTCATTTTGTTCATAACTATGCAATTTTCTTTTTTTTTAGAGTATTCTAAACTATCTTAATTTATAGAATTGAAGATTTAAATTTTTATTTTTATGGATTTAAATAGGGATGACAATTCTAACGTTAAACTCGATAACCATGGATAACTGCCTGAATGGAATGGATTTGGGTATGGAAGTTTGGGTATATTCTGGATATGGGGAAAAACCGTTTATATTATTCGGTTATGATTTTGGATATGGTTATAGAGGTGCCCAAACCGTATCCATAACCGAATCCGACCCGATTAGTAAATAATATAATTTATATATAATATAATAGTATAATATATATATATATATATATATATATATATATATATGTGTGTGTGTGTGTGTGTGTGTGTGTGTTTGTATATCATTATTCACCGAACTATTACCTTGAGAATACAAAAGTTGCATTTTGTAGGAAAGTAAAGTTTTGAATCAAAATCAATATGAACTCAATGGTTCTTATGTGAGATATCGAAGACAAGCCAACATCATCAGTGTTTTAATTTTTATACTCAACAAGATCCATTCATTAGATCATTTTACACATCAAATGTTTAATGATAATATTAATATCTATTAACTTATAATGTCTTAAATGAACCAATATATTTTTTTGTATTGATGAAGATGAATATACCCGTTAACCGATAGGGAATGTGTTACCCGGTATGGTTATGGATAATACCTTATGGTTAATTTACTGTTATGGATATGGTTAATTTTCATGATTATGAGGATGGATATAGTATTTCCGTCCCCAAACCGAACCGTTGCCATCCCTAGATTTAAACATAGTAAAAAGAACGGTGTCTAGCACACTAATTTGGCCAATTGGCCTAGCGTTTAAGGCTTAATTGCTTTGATGGTCAAATCCCATGTTGTAGAGAACGAGACATAAAATAAAATAAAGGTAAAAACTTTTTTTTTTTGGGTCAAGGAAACTATATTAACTACAACGAAACATATTTACAAACGAAAGACCTAGAAACAGGAAAACATAAACAAGCAAAAAAAGGGGTCAAACACCAAACGAACAAGAGCCCAACCAAACAGTTGAGGCCCAAAAACAGAAAAAATAAAAAACCGAGAAGTCTGCTGGTACCTCCTTTGCCAAAACAGTGCATCTCGACCAGCATAAATCCATGCTCACCACCAAAAATAGCCTCGCTGATCTCATGATCCAACACTGATCTGCTTCCCGAGCACAACCATAAAGTAAAGATAACCAGAAACTGAAAGAAATCAATTGGCTATCGATAGAAAGAAGTCCATGGAACACCATGAGTAACACTGCCAGACACAACAAACAACATAAAGAAGGTGGTAGTGTTGGGAACACCAGAGTTGGTCCAAACACCGAAACTCAAAGCACCATCTCGAAAACAAGTATGGCTAAAGATCAAAACTTAGATGAAGGAGGAAAAAATATGTCAGCAAGGTAAGAATAGGAGGGTAAATCGACATGAGGAGGGGAAAAAGCAGCAGAGAAGGAGAAAAGAGGAGAAAACAAAAGAAATGGGAAAGTGGAAACCACCCTTGGCCGGAGCTAGAGTCGGCGACAAAGATCTGGATTAAGATTGAAACCATCACCAACAGGGAGAAGAACTCTCACGGAAGGACAGAAGCTCTCTCACGGAATGAGAGAAAAGTAAAAAGGGCTTGTTTTGTTTTATTATAGAAAAAAACTTTTTTTTGTCACTGTGTTTATGATCAAAATCTATTTTAGTCAGTATGTTTTCACTTTAGCCAATTTGGTACTGTATTTTACAAGGTTTGCAATCTTGGTCACTTCCATCAACTATTTGTTAAAAATACATTAGAATATTGAATTGAAAATACGGATGTATCTATTAAAATGTTACAAAATCATTTAACAATATTAAGAAGTTTTAAAAAGAGAGAATGAGCTTAATGGAAAACACAGTGACCAAAACGTTCTTTAACCCAAAAAGAAAATAATAGCGTCAATTCATATTCAGAAAGAAGCAACATGTAACTTGACCCAAAAGATACATAAAAGTGTACCTTTGTTCTGAATCAATAGGGTATCAAAACAAGCCAATTCTCAAGTCTAAAATCTGCAAGTATCCACAATATTTCAACGCGTGATGAACCGTACATACGATTTTGATCACATCCCCAGAAGCTGTTCTGAATTCTCCACTCTGCAAATTAATTTACTGGCACCTAAACCGACCGGTCTGCCAAACCTGGTAAAGTAAATTTCATAAAGAACCAGGCGATTTTTAAGTTCCTTTTTGAATTCATATCCCAAAACAAAAGTATGGTCATGTTTTATATTCTCTTCCAATATTCTGTGTTCAGAATGCAATGTGCATACTTAACATCAAATGCGTGGAGTGACGGAAAGTGGGGGAAACAATTGCGTTCGTCCAGTATGTCCTAGGAAATTAATCTGTGAAACTTGGGTTGCACAAAAGAAACTGTAAACGGTATCATGATATTACCTCATCGACTAAACAACTTTCACCCGGAACCAGAAATCAATCTGAGTTTTTAGAGATAACCTGCAATTTCAGAACCCCTTAATCAGATTCATGGCCATTAAACAGTTCAGTAAAAGGATGCTAAGAATATAGAATACAAAATCCATTTTTTTCTTAGAAGGTTATTGGCTAGAACGTAATGAAATCTAAAGTAAAACAGTTGAAAACTAAGACTGATGTGCATGCATATCGTAAACTTACCTCTAGTATTAATGCTTTGGCATGCTCTTCCCACTCGGTAGCCCACCTCCCAGATGAAGCCATTTCCAAAGCACCATTCCTGAGAACCTTCAATGAATCACATGCATCTGGAAAACCCTTGAACAGCATCTGTGCAGGTTTATCAGAGACAAACATTATCATAAAGAACTTGCACTAAACAGTAATGCAAAATTTTGAACCATTAATTGAAGCAATTACGTTAATATTGCACAAGGAGACACCAAACTTATGAGATTTGGTATTCTCTTTTACCACCACTGATACAGAAAACTGTACTGGAGGCCAAAGAATAGAACATTTTCTGAACTACAAGTTACATGAATTGCAGATGAGGTTTTTTCAGGCATGACTAATTGATCCAAAAAATAAGAACATTCATATACCTAAGAGTGGAAATCTATGTAAGTATTAACTGTTACAATCATTCTTAAGCAGCAGTCAAAAGACTCAAAACATCCAGAAAGAGAAACAAGAAGCTGGCCAGCTTACCAAAAGTTCATCAGCTAGCTCTGACGACGATGAAAAGAGAAGGCCATTTTTCTCAACTTGCACTAGTTCCTTGATGCTTTGAACCAAAATTATCGTAACCAAGGACATCAGATTTTAATGTACAGCATCCCCAAATGTCATATAGCGTGTGATATAAGTAAGGTTCCTATCACATAAAGAAAGTAAATAATAAAAACAAGAGTTTACCATGAGTAGGAAACAGCACAAACTGGCAGTCCACAACCAAACATGTCCACGACCTACTGCCAAAAAATGTACAATAAGGTAAAGTGGAAAGCAGTTCTAGAAAATTTATACTGCTGCAAATCTTATCTAGTGCAGCATTCAGTTTATCCCTTACCTTCATTGGAAGATCCAACCCTGATGAGGACGTGTGCAAGCATACACCAAGATCTGCTGATCCTGCAAATGTAAATATGTAACACTGAATACTTTCCAAAGAGAATATAATGTACAACGAACAATGGGGACAAAGCACAAACAATTGGAAATAAATGGCCTACCAAGAAGCAATGGATAGTCCTCAGCAGACAACCACATAGTACGAAATGCCACGCGTTTGAGGTGTAATCGGCTAATTTTTTGTTCATATTTTTGTTTTTCAGGCCCTTTACCTACATGTATTAAATCAATGTGCAAGTGCGTGTAAGAAAACCCACTCTGTTTTCCAACAGATACACAAAGCTAAAAGGAACTTGACACCCTCGAACAAAAAAGCAGTTATACTCACCAGTAATGACAAATAACAGCCTAGGGTACAAGTATTGCTTCCCACTATGGATTTCCTTCCAGAGAACCTCTTCTTTAGTAGAATCATCTTCATTTAAAATTGCAGCAACACGCCTATCATACATGACAGCTGCTTCCAAGAGAATTTCAAAATCTTCATCAGGAGTCCTGTAAAGCACCATTCAAATCCAAAGTATTCTATTGTAAGACAATAATAAAGAAGACAAATTAAAATTGAAAATCAAATGTTTGTAAACATGGGGTTTGTCTTTCATGTTACACTAAAAGTATTCCACTGAATATTAGCTCACCAGCTTGTACTGCTAACTATGAGTGCCGGCCTGTTTGGCTTTGAAGTAACGTCAGTACCAACGAAAGTGGTAAACAGAGTCTCATTCATGTCTGTATTCTCTTCCCCTGTTTCTGTTAAACATATGTTTAGATATTGAAAGAAATTCTACGCGATGAAGGGGGCAGTTGAGATGTAAATTATAGATTTACAGAAACAGATTATATATTACCAGTGCTGGTGCAATCTTGAACACCAAGAGGCTGCCTTAGAATTTTATCCAATCTGCAGAACAACTGTGATAACTCACACGTTATACGAAATTATCCAAAACAAAAGAACTGTCCAAACAAGCTCAGTGTTAGCATTCAAACACCTTATGTTTTTCTTCGAGTGAAGCTGGTTGGAAAAACTCAGGAGGCTGATCATATAGAACTGTGGCTCTATTATATTGCAAGATAAGAGGAGGCAAGTAAATATATAATCCTTGATAATGAATTTTTTTGAAGTATAATGAAATAAATTTTGAATACTGAGCTGACCCTCTTACTTAATCCCCCAATTTTGAGCCAATTCATGTTGCATTGCCCTCGTTACACATAGGGAACCATCTGCCATCTTCCCAAAATGCCTCTCAAACCTAATCAGGCAAGAAAAACTCAATCTACTGCACCACCAAGAATATGCCCTCAAAGAAAAGTTTAAAAATTCAATAGATACCAACGGTATATTGCCACAAATTGACTACTTCTTCCAAGAGACAATGCCAGTAAAGTATATCCAAAATTATGCCAGTCAACAATAAAGGCAGATTTCCTAAACCAGCTTGCCCATTTTACAGCCACTAAGGTCGGAACAGAAGGTGGATTCTGCACAAGCAAAATGAATCATAGGATTTAGAGAAAGGGAAGTTTACACTCAGTTCATTTACTCTAATTACAGAATTAAGGAAATAACAAAAACTTTTAGCCTCAAAATTTTGAAACTTGTAGGCAACTAATTAATCAAATTCGAAAACTTGTCAAGGAAAAACAATTAAACACTGTCTTGTTTATAAAGCTTCTGCAACTTCCCAACTGGAGCAGTGCAAGCTGACCTGAACCAGAAATACATCGGGAGCGGGTATCTTAACGCAAAGAAACCACAGGAGCATTAAAAACTGAGTCACTGCCTTGATCAATAGCACGAAGGGTTTAAGTATACTGGGAAGGCCACGCGAAAATGTCGGCCACTGCTGCTGCAAACCAGAATCACAAAAGCTTTAACCTTGTGGACGACCAAAGGAATTCGATTCTAAGATCCCATGGCAAAAATAAAAAATACATGTAAACAATGAAAACCATTTCGTGTATGTGAATGGACTGATGCTCCAGCACAGCAGAATGGGGTTCGGAACCTGTCGAAACATTCCAACTCAATACCGAATCAGCACTATAAAGTCACATTTAGATTAAAATTTGCTCAACACTGCACCTAATTCTACCATCAAAGCAAAAGATGTACCTCCATATGCAACAATATCTACCTCCAGAGACGCCTGAAACGCACGTTCAATAGAAAACATCACGAAAGGGTCCAAATTTCTCATGGAAAAATGAGCAATTCCGATTTCAAAAGCAAAAAAACAAATTTAAGAATTGGGTTGTTGCTAAATCAGCTGTAGTAGTTCAGACAGGCGACGGTTACCTGCCGGGCAAGCGAAAGAGCATGATACTGCATACGGGGGCTCCGCCCAATGTCGCCCAGCACCACCACGCAAGCCCTCCCCCTCTTCCTTCCTGCAATCAGAAACTCAAAACTCCTCGTAAAATCTGAGCATAACTGCAAAGATACGAGCTTTCAGAAAAAAGAAAGAAAAAGCTTGCCTTTGCCAGCCATGATTCTCTGTACGTTTTGGACTCTGATCTCCGACTGAGAGTGCAGACTTGCAGTTGAAGTCTCGGAGAAGATGAAGGAAGGGGAGAGAGAGAGAGAGTGTGTTGGGATGTCAAAGTGGGCCGCCGGAGTAGGCTTGGAAGACCCAATACAATAAAATGGGCCTACACTCGTCTTTCAGTCTTTTGTTGTGGACCAAAAAGATTCACACTCATCCGAGTTGCCTCTGACTTGCGTCACCAACCATCCGCAAGCCGCGAGCCTTCGCCATTGTTAGGGTTCTGAATTTGCGTGCTTTGATCAGGGCCGTTGATCTTCCAAGGTATTTTCTTCACATCTTATATTTTCCGTATGATTTTATATAATCTTGATATCTTTTGCATTTTTTTGTTGAATTGATATGATGTATGCTGTTAATTGGGGTGCAAAATTGTACAGTTGGGAATTGGAGTTCTCTCAGCTGCTATATAATGTTTAAAAGTTTGCTGAACTATGTTGATCAAGAAATGGATGCGGTATTGGTGTTAAATTTCACTGCGTCTCGGGTTGAAACTCTCCCCTCGCTTTAGTGTAAACATCGATTGTAATCGAAAAAGAAAAGAAAAATTCAAAACACTTGGTGTAGATGAACACTAGTCTCTTTTGGCTTGTTCAATTTAACTCTAAACAAGTGCATTACTGTCATTGACTTTTTTTATGGGCCAATTTGATTTGTTCATTTCTTGTGTGTTTGTTGATGAATGGTGTTGAAGAGCATGGTAATCTGGGGAGGGCCCGTCCCCAGTGATTGCATTGGGTTTTTTGAAAGCTTTTCACGTACATTACCGGACTTTACACTGATCTGTGGTGCTTTCTCCTCTGCGCAAACATCGGAAAGCAGACTTTATTGTTATCCACAAGAGGTTGAGAAGATTTAAAAGAACCAACGATGCAAACCGCTTCATATCTTCATCCGTTCTCTTATATTTCTGACAGGTATCTAGTTTTATAAATGTTCACTTCTCATTGTTTTTTTTTCTTTCTGTGTTCATGTTTTTTGAATTTTGATTACTGTTTTGAAACATATATCAGAAGAAGCCTTTTAAAACCAGTAGGGTGGATTAAATCACAAACCCCATATTCAAATCATCTTGGTAGGAGAGTTCAGATTACTGTAAGACCTCAGTCGTGTAAGTTTCTCTTGCCGAAGCAACAAACCAGATTGTTTGCAGTTCCCAACACAGATGATGGCCATCCTTCTGCCTCTGTGTTAGAAGATTCAAACACAAATCATGCACCCAGTCCGGAAGTGGAGACGGTGTTGCACAAATGGTCACCTCCCACGTATTTGTGGAGGGGGTTTTCAGCTCTTATCCTGACAGGACAGGTTATTTTGAGAACCTTGAAGGGCAAAGTGCACTGGGGAAATACGCTTCAGCAATTAAAGAGAGTTGGACCAGGTTCCGTCGGGGTCTGTCTCTTGACTTCAGCATTTGTTGGCATGGCTTTTACAATCCAATTCGTTAGGGAATTTACTAGATTAGGGTTAAGCAGAGCTGTTGGTGGGGTTTTAGCCCTGGCTTTCTCAAGGGAGTTGAGTCCTGTAATTACATCAATCGTGGTTGCTGGGCGTATTGGAAGTTCATTTGCAGCAGAGTTGGGAACAATGCAGGTTTCTGAGCAAACCGACACACTGAGAGTTCTCGGGGCAGACCCAGTTGATTATCTTGTGACTCCAAGAGTGATTGCTACTTGTATTGCTCTACCGTTTCTGACTCTAATGTGTTTCACAGTAGGGATGGCATCCAGCGCCCTCCTTTCCGATGGCATTTATGGTGTTAGCATCAACATTATTCTGGATTCAGCTTGCAGAGCTCTCAAGCCATGGGATATACTTAGTGCAATGATCAAGTCACAGGTTTTTGGCGCGATCATATCGATTGTGAGTTGTGCCTGGGGAGTTACCACTATGGGAGGAGCCAAGGGTGTTGGGGAGTCAACAACTTCGGCTGTGGTTATATCTCTTGTTGGGATCTTTATCGCAGATTTTGTACTCTCTTGTTGTTTCTTCCAAGGAGTTGGCGATTCATTGAAGAGGCTATGAGCGGTTGTTGATAAGCTAACGGAGAGTCTGAAGCGTGAAACGAATCAAAGTATCTATACTTGGCTGCGTGACGTTTTCATACAATGGCCGGTCAGCCTGTAGTACTCAATGGTTATTGAGGGCATTATTTACAGAGTAATATACATTGTTTTTCTCCCTCCATCATTCGTTAATGCCGAATTCATTGAGGAGAGCAGTTTTTGGAGTAATTTTGCATTAAGAATCATACAGATGACCTCGAAGCATCTCATTGCAAAACAAGCGGGCTCGGCGTTGATGGTCTTGATGTAGGGTTTTGTACATCTCCTTTCACTGTTAATGCATGTAGCGCGACAACTATTATTCTGTGTCACTTTACCACTTCTTTTTCGTGCCAAATTGCTACTTAAATTTGTTTTTCCATAAATGAACTAATTGATAAATCAGGCGGTGAACATCACCGTCACTCAAGGTTGGTGAGCAAAAATATTTGCATTCAAACAATGGGGGTTAGATTTTGAAAGGCCATAAAATGCTATTTTAAATCTCCAACATTGTTTTGATAAAAATTAGAAGAATCAACAATGAGGGTTTTGAAAAGTATTCCCCTAAACTTGAATGGCGTCTAGGGATAAATCGACACAAAAACAAGTTCAGGTGGTAATGTCACACAATAATTGGTTGCGTGATTATTTTTAACGAAAATTTCAATAATCTGGACATTAGGTGGCATATAACGATCAATATGTATTTCGGTTTGATAGAAAGAATATACAGGGAAAGGCAGCAGCAGTAGCCATGGAAATATTATCTCAACATCCAGTAATCAGTTTCGTTACAGAAAATGCAGAAATATTAGGGAATCCAAGAACAAAGGCAGGCTGTGGAACGGATCACATCAACTCTCAACGTGTATAGATTTCTCCACCGCTATTCATTGCATGTTTTCTATAACCTGGGGTGATGGCGAGGGCGAGGAACGTCCCAGTCAGTCACAATGTGATTGCGGGTGATCTCTTTGAGTGAACGGCATCCACTTAATGCCATGGTTAGCTCAAACTCTTCGCGCAGCATTTGCAGTACCTTTTTAATGCCAGCCTCTCCTTCAGCAGCCAAGGAGAACACCACAGGGCGCCCAATCTGCAAGAGAAGCAAGTCTCAGTATGTTTTGATAGACAGTATAACGAAGAACATAAATAAAACTCTGGCTGAATGAACGGATTTTGTTTTACTAGAGTAATGGTGATAAAACCAGCATAGTTAGGAGACTAGTCTGCAGCAATACGGACCCTTCATAGCATGCACATTTTCTTAACTATCTCGTTAAACCCAGCATAGTATTTCGGAAGGTTGCATCAGAGAATTGGAGTTAATCTTTTCGTGGAGGGCGTGGGTGAGTAATCTATGGATAGATTAAGTGCTTTGATATGGAAAAAGTCATTATCAATACTCTACTTACAAATATGCCAGAGGCACCCAATGCTAATGCTTTGAAGACATCTGTTCCACGACGAACACCACCATCCAAGAAAACAGGAATGCGTCCTTGTGCAGCTTTAACAACCTAGTTGTCCAGACAGCGGTGCCATATCAAAACATAATTAAAAACTAGGATCATGTAAGTGCATGTTTGCTTAACACATCTGAGGAGATGCACCCCGGACAGCTAAAATCAAGCTTTTGTACCTCTTCTAGGGCCATGATAGTTGAAGGAACGTAATCAAGTTGGCGAGCTCCATGGTTGGACACAATAATCCCAGCTGCTCCGGCTTGTACTGCAATCCTTGCTGCATGATATGAGTGTAGAAGAGTTATATAAGCATTACAAACCTATCAGAATGGCGGAGAGAAAAGGAGTTGAAATATATACCATCTTCAGCAGTGAGAACACCTTTCACCAGGATAGGCAGTGAAGTGATTGTCTGAAGCCACTGCACATCCTGTCCAAATAGAAAAACCGATCATTAGATGTGCATCAACTTCTTATTCAAACAAAGGCATACATGTCGAGAAAACATCACTTCCTCAGAAATGTCCAGCTGAATATTCCCAGCCAAAACACCTTCATTCTTTTATACTTTTCATCAAAAGATGGAAGAACCTAGATTTGTACTTTTCGATTCCTTCCATTGAATAGTCTATAGATATATAACACATTTCTTGACATTCCGTCCTTTTCTTTTGTTGTACACATTTTAAACTCGGTGTAGATGGCTGAATAACTTATGAACACCAAGTTGTAAAATTTGCACATGTTATAAGCCTTGCTTAGAAGTTCATGTATCTCTAACTTCCGGTCTTCTCTGACATACCTTCCAGCTAAGAGAACGATCAATTTGACCAGCAACATATGAAGCAAGTCCAGAGTCAGCAGCCTGCAAGACCCCAACACAGCAAATTATTAAACATAAAAAACATTATTCTTAAAATTAGGACAGCACAGTTTCTACTCACTTTGTCCATCTTTCCGAGGTCCAAACCCTCAAAGTTCTTCAGTGTCAAAAACGGAGGCAAAGTAAATCTGCAGGATACCAAATAAGAGGTATTAACAATAGTGAATTTTTCCACATGCTAAGCTTACATCAAATGCCGAACTGAATTAATCTTATTGAACCGTTAAAAATAAAAATACAAACACACGCACATATACAAATCTACACCAAATTTATTTATCTTACTAGGTTGATATGAATGTTTTCAGCAAGTGATATTGCTACAACAGATATTGTCATGAAGCGGACCTGTTCTTGATGTCAGCTTCTCTGCGACCAAGCCTTGGGGTATCAACTGTAAGAGCAATAGCCTTGAACCCAGCCCTTTCGGCTCTTCTGACCAGCTGAGCAACCACATGCCTGTCCTTGTAGACCTGATAATAATGACCAGAAAAACATGGAACGCGTAAGGCAAGGAAACAATTACACAAAAGTCATATCTCAAGACCAGGGACAATTAGGTACCGTAACTAATGAACAGAAATGGAATTAGTATTTTAAGCTTACATAGAGCTGGAAGAAACGGATTCCAGGTCCAGTTGAAGCAACCTCTTCAACACTTGAAGTAGCCCATGAAGACAAAGTCTGAAACAATCGACACGGGGTAGATGTAAAGAACACAGACAGAACTTGCAATATAACAGCAAACCACCATGTAAAAATCCATAAATAAAATGCGATAACCCATGGGCTTAAGATCTTTATTAGTGTAACGATAGCTATTGAAAGACGATGAAGGTCAACAACGTACCATGATTGTTCCAGCTGCTGATGCTGCCCTCGCAGTAGCATATTCACCTGCAAGAATTCGCATATCATCATCAGATGGACCACACCATGGCTTCTTTAAAGAGTATCAGGTATGACACTGGATGCCATTTTACAATGGATCAAGCAGACGTCTGTGTGCCCCTTGTACAATATTCTCATTGTTCTCAAACAAATTTACACAGATTAAAATTGTTCTCAAGCTCAGCAGCACACTGGATGGTGACTAACCTTGTTGAAAGTATTTTAACCATGCGACCTCGGGGTGACTTACTAATCAATAGGTAGTAAATTGCTTGCAACACAGTAAATAAAGATATCAAGGTAACTCTTATGTTGTCAACAGCTTACATGGGGTAAAGATGATATTAGTACACATGATACAGTACAATTCAAACGCAATATCCAAATATCAGCGCGAGAGCACCAGTTGCGCTATGTTTTCCCCAAATGAAAAAAAACTACTGAAGCTTAATAAGGTGAAACAATAGCATACCTTCAGGATGAGCCATTTTCTGAAAGGCTGTTGGGGCAATCATGATTGGCATTGAGATCTTGAAGCCCAAAACAGTGGTGGTCATGTCTATGTGGCTCACATCTATGAGAATACGGGGTCGAAACCTATGTTTGATGACAATATGTTTGTTTCATGAGAATCCCAAAACTGATATTTTCTTTATACAGAAAAAAAGGCACATATTATCGAGTACTACAGCATTTTAGTTTTTACTGGGTATCTCCGGATAAAGATTGAATTCTTACAGAATTCTGGAGAAAGCATTTCTGTTTTCAGCAAGAGTCCACTGGTCCTCTGCTCCTGATGCGTAGTAGTCATAGGCCATCTTTGGCAACTTCTCCTTCGCGATGGCCTCATACTCGCTGACGTTGGTTATCTCCATTTTAGAAGTTGCCTGTAAACGCTTCCCTGAAAAACATGTATTTAACATCAACATCAACATCAAGCCAATGAGATCATATTCTGCGTACGCACACAACTTTCTCTTCCATTTTTCTCTTTTTCCAGGAAGTTAGAAACAAGAAAGTGTTCAAATATCAGAAGAAGTAAAGAACACATATTTGCGTCAAGAAACAGTGCTTGCGCGCGCGCACACACAGACGACACTTAAATGAATCAAAACCACTGATCATAAGTACTCAGGGTGGCAATAAAAGATAGATTATGACCCCATGTCAACTACAAATGTGGAGAAGTAAATCCTTTTGATATTCAATATGATCATGCATTAATGATCAAAATGATTACTAGTAGTAGTATCGCTTGTAAAAAAAAGACTGAATTCACTACAACATACGACGTCTCGAATCTCCTTAGTGTAGCTTAGAGTAGTATTATTGCTTGTAACAAAAAAAAAAGAATAAACCCATTTCACTGGTAAGGAAAATACAACCGGCCACGGTTAGTTGGTCACTTTAATTGGTTCCAAAAGCAAAAATAAATAAAAAAAAGCCCTTACAAAGTGAGATGCAAAAACCCACTTGAAAAAATGCCCCAAGTTACAATCTTTTTTTTTTTTTTTTTGGCAACAAGTTACAGTCTTTCCAAGCAGTTTGACAGTACTAGTAAAAGAAAGAACACAGAATTGAAGGGAAATGAAAGAGCAGAGGACCGAGAGGAAGCCGACCTGAAGTTTGAGTCCAAGACTATGCAACAAAGTGCATGAAGAGGAAGCAGAGCAAAATAGAGATAGAAGAGATAACACAGAGATTATATGGGGTGACATGCAGACAAACTGGGTGGGGCTCATATATTCTTTCCATAATTTCATGAGAGAGAGAGAGAGAGAGAGAGAGAGAGAGAGAGAGAGAGAGAATGGATGAGCATTTGGAGGTGGGAATTGGAAACCAAATCGGATGAGGGGAAGAGAGAGGGTCTCATCCACAAAACCCTTGTGTGTTTCACAGTTTTCCTCCTGCATTATTATTTTCTGAACCCCAAAAAATGAGATTTGGGATAATAAAGATTTGTCATTTTAATTAAAAAAAATAGAAATATTAAGGACAAGGGTCAAATTTCCCTCCTTTATCCTTCTTCAGTGTTGTCATGCTTGATGTTAGATGTCTACTTCCAGCCAAATATGATTCGTGAGTCTTTCAAAATCCTGATTGACTATCCGATCCTTCAAAATTTTAATTTGATTACACATGTTTATCTATCAATGTCTTATATAATTTTTATCATTGAAAAGTAAAAATCGAAAAATATTTTGCATACTATTGTAAACACGAAATTTTCTGCTACAAATGAAACAAGAATACGTGTACAAAGTAATAATTTGTATTAATGAGAGTTTAGGGTCACAAACTCTGCTACAAAGTTTTGATTCTCTGATTCGATCTTCGGGGTTGTAGAACGTATGTGTAGAGCTGTTGACCCGAGGGAACAAGGAAAGTGCATGTTCAATGTTTTCATGAAAAGTAAAATCGAGGGAACACAGTTACCATGGCGTGCGGTATGGTGATTGGAACTAAGGATGAAAGTTGTTCTTTAGCTCAAGGGCAAACAAACCGAAATTTTCCTGCAATTTCGGTGTTTTGGAGGGGTGGAGGAGAAGGGTTTGTAGCCCCATGTTTTACAACATGCCATTATCGGATAACGTATGCACATACCAAGAAGATAAAGTCATGTATTGTATACTAGTATAAGAAAAGTCGGGATTGCTTCTATAACCGGATCGGAGTGGATATCTAATGACGTTCGAGGTATGTTGAAGGCAGAATTGTTTCTAGAATTAGATTATATTGTTTCTTGAATTAGATTAGATTGGATATATGATGACATTCGAGGTATGTTGAAGAAAGACATGATTGTTTCTAGAATTAGATTGAATTGGATAATTGATAAAATTCAAGGTATTGAAGGGATCATATGAAAGAATTTTATTCCCTTTTAATCCTATCATTTTAGGGGTTGGAGGGATAATTTTCCTTAACGAGTAGTACACTTTCAAAGTTTGCGACTCCTTCAACATATGTTAAATATAGTCAACTGTCCAATCTCACGAATACCAAATAAGTCTTTAATTTGTGTTTTATATAATAGATTATAAATTGTAATGCAAGTAAGGATGGGCAATGGTTATGGCAGGGGGTAACCATGGTTATTTACCCATAATTATTTATATTCATATCCGTATAACCGTTTACTCGTTGGGTAATTGCATAAAGGGTTATCCTCATACCCATAATTTGACCAAAAAAAAATCCTCATACCCATAACTGTTTATAAACGGTTATTCATACTCATAACCGTGTACCCATTTACCCATTTACCCATTTAACCATAATCATTTACCCGTTTAACCATTTATTCTTTTTTTACCCATTTACCCTTTTTTCACCCATCTACTTGTTTTTTTTAGCAACTTGAAAATTACCAAAGAAAAATTTGTCATAATTTTCGTTTTCTGACAATTAAACACCGTTATAGGTACATTTTAGCATGCGTTTCTCTATTGTAATAATTTAAGTCCTTATACAATCCCAATAATTGAAATAAAATTTACGAACAATATTTTTCTGCTACACCCTAGCAAATCTTTAATTATAATCCATATGATTATAAAGTAAAGCTTCTAAAAACAAAAAGTAGTCATTATCTTGAATACTAGATTATCCAAAGCTACAAAATAACATCAATTAACCTTGTCAGTTGTAACTTTATGGTAAAGTTAAAGAAACTAAAAGCTTCTTTCTTAACTTGAACATAACCAAATTCCAAAATACAGAATATCAATTGATTCACAATCTTCCACATTTTTTAAATATTCCACAAGCACTTTTTGTCCATCGACATTTTCTCCTCCAAATAATCAAAACCAACAAAAATTCATCTTAGGTTCTTTCAATTCCAATTTTATGGCAGCAAAAAAATGACGTTAATTCTAATTTGACTTTTCATTTACGGTTTTTAATTTTATTTTATTTTACATATATTAAATTAAATAGGTAAATGGATACAATAACCATGGGTAATACCCATAACTGATGGATACCCATTATAACCGCGGGTAATACCCATAACCGTCCATTTAAATTTCATGGATAAATAGTTATACCCATAACCGTGTATTCGTCTAAACGGTTATCCATAATCGTAACCGTGAACTTTAAATGAGCGGGTAACCGCGGTTACTCAAACCCATGGGTATTTTGCCCATCCCTAAATGCAAGTGTCAGATACCTTTAATTTGTAATTATATATAAAGTCAATAGTCGAAATAATTTAAATAATCATGTGTTTTTTGGACAAAAAACGATATAGTGATATTTCATTGATCATCACAAGCAAATACAGAGGTGCTAATTGGCTACATTATTCTAATAACCAAGAAATTAAATTCGCATAAATAAACATTAGAGTTCTACTTTCCTAAGGTCTAATTATGAGGAATTGTGAGGATCGAATGTATATTAGCCACAAGATTCTATTAGTTTAGATTTAAGTTAGAAAAACTGCTACTTACTATTACGGTCCAGTGGTATCTCTTCACTTGTAAGTTAGAGGTCATATGTTCGATTCTCGCCTTAGACAAATTTCAATCACATTATTGCTAACCCATTGTGAGACTTACCATTACCCATGAACCTTTAGAAAAATGGAACTTTAACGAAAAGCACCCGGTACTGTTCACTTTAACGAAAAATCACATTTTTACACTAAAAAGTCAATCATGGTACTATTCACTTTACCCTTTATTTTGTCATTATCATTAAAACTCAAAGTTTTCAAGCCTTTTTCATTAATTTTCCTTTAGAAAAAACTCATTTTATTTATTAAGTTGTCGAATATTTTAAGTATTTAATCTAAACTAATACAACCATATGGCTAGGTCTTCAAAATTAGGACCTTAGGAGTGCAGGACTGTAAACAAGTGTAAACCCCTAAAAAGTAAAAAGCTAACGAATAACTAGGGGTGGAAAAATTTCCCAAAAATTCCAAACCAAACCGAAAAAATACCGATTCCAAACCGAAAATGTCCCAAACCGATTTTCCCAAAATTTTCGGTATGCTATCCCGAAAAAATACCGAAATTTCGGTATGGGAATCGGGATTGTCTTTCCAATATTTCGGTATTCCCATACTGAACCGAAATATATATTTTTAATTATTTTATATATATATACACACACAGATAATAATATATATAAATCATGTTGGCACAATAATGAAAAAATCATGTTACTTTATGATATGTGTTATGTGTCATTCTATTTCATTGATAGGAGTCACCTTTACTGAAAGTAACACAAACACCAGTGTCAAAGTTGTTGAAGAAAGTAGAGAACATAAACACCAGAAGTGTAATGAGTATTTCACATAATCACAAAAAGGTACAACTTCAGTAATAGGTTTGCCTTCTAGTGTGTGTATTCTTAAATGGTAAAACAACTCTGTTATATAGGCTATAAACTTATAATTGCATCTCAGTACTGAAAAAGAAAATATCATACAAAACTTATCCGCGGTTGCACTGGTGGTTGTTTAAGAGTTTAATGTTGCCTACCGATATCGTTTGATCAATTCATGCATTATTCCTTCTACCCCCTCAACTTCATGCCAGGTAACTCATCGGGAGTATGAAGTTGAAACTAGTAATGGAAGAATAATCACGAAACGAAGGAAAACAAGAAACACAATAATGTTTGAAGTATATACCTGATTATTTCAGTGAAAATATAACAGCTATGAGAATTGGGAATACAAAATCACCAAAAGCCCAAAAATATTTCGGGATTCCCGATTGTCCCGAAATACCGAAACTATTTCGGGATTTCCAAAAATTGGGATTCCCGAAATTTTGGTTTGGGATCGGTATTGAAATTGGAAATACCAAAAATTTCAATTTGAGAATCGGGACTAAGGTTTTGGTTTAGTATCACATACCGAACGACCCCTACGCATAACCATCACATGGTAGCGCATTGGTTAGGGACAAATTCCTAAAGAAAGTTGAAATGCTTTATGAGTATTTTTTATCTCTAAAAAGATGAACTGCGATAACAAAGACATCAATGGTCCCTTTTGACAAAAGAAAAGAAGATGAAAAAAAACCGAACACATGCACCAAAGTGTACAAACGCATCATAAGTCAATAATCGAAATAATGTCAATAGTCTTGTGCCACCCTACGCCCCTCTTGAATTAAATACAAAGGAAAATTCAATTAGCCAACCAGACCTTCCAATTTGATTCGACCAACTATTTTCCAAAAAATCCACGATCCATTGCCAATTTTGCGGTTGCTTCTTATGTTGTTGCTTACCAGAAAAACCAAGGAAGAAGATCCTGCTCCTGTTTCCTACTCATTCCTTACATGAAAAGCTACGTAATCGGCAAACGTTCATTCGGATTGCAAACATTTCTCAAAAGCACTTTTCCAACACTCAGTTGAAAAACGCTTTTTTGCTATTCGCAAACGCTCTTACTTTGCACAGCGAAATAGGTCTGTTACAATCCAAAGCTGCACAGAGTTTATCTGCATACCTCCGTTTCCAATCTGTTGGGTCGTCAATGGCGGATCGGATGCGTAGTTTCTTTAAGGGCGAGGTCCTCACTTACGCCTACCTTCTTCTCTACATCGCTCTCTCCAGCGGCCAGATCTTCTTCAACAAGGTTGGTACTCACATTGCTTTCCATCTGTTAGCATTCGCTCAACATCTGGTCTTATCCTTCGTTTGGTAGGTGGGAAAATGTTGGTGTGAATTTTCTGGGATGTCAAAATTGGAGAAAACCCCATCAGAGTTTGACTACTTACATGCGTATGGTGTAGTTTGGGATTGATTTTTGGTGTTATGGAAACCCATTTAGTGTAATTAGTGGCAGCATTGTGAGTGTGGATGAAAGATAAATTGCATGTTTTGTGATTTCATTGATTTGGAAATTAAATTAGGTTTTAGTTTTTTGTTGAAAGTGTATGGATTACGTACTGATGGATGATTTTGTTGCCTGTGCCTGTTAATTGAAGGAAATGAATGGAAAAGAAAACGGAAAGAAGCAGCTTTTCGAAGAAGCATTCTAATAAACTAGCTCTTTTTCCCTAATTGCTTTTCCAGAAGCAGTTGTTGTGGGCTTTTTTCTCTAATGCATTGCAATGCATTAACAAATGGAAACATAGAAGCACAAAAAGTTGAGGAGGTGCTTAAGAATTTGCCATGGCAAGAATTTACAAAAAGTTCACATCTTGTTCTCATGACGGCCATCGTAGGGCCTTAGCCTTAGCATGAAATTTATTGAGATCTAGAGAGAAATACATACATAGCTTACAAATACCCTATGTTCGGGTATTTGATATGGTATTAGTTTCTCAAGAAAATCAATGGTTTCACTTGCTTCCCAACATCTTCTTTGATTATGATTGAGGACTGTAGATGATTGTTATTAAAAAAATGGAAGTCAAGTACAGCTTTGAAGGTCTCGTTCTGGTAATGTCGATAAGATAGTCCCGGCTTTCTACAATACCTGACTTTAGGGGCATTTGTTAGCAAACACTTTTTATTGAAACAAAAAGAGTGACAGAAAAACTTGATAAAGGTCCACAGTAAAGAAACATAAAGCACCCTCTGCATGTCTGTCTGTACATGATTGCGTTAATGCTCACCATATCAGCATTTTTTTAGTTTGATAGCTCCTTGTTACTTTATGTTGATTTTTAGGTTTCTACTTTCGAAATATTACTCTCATTTATTTGTAATTTATTTTGAAAGAATTAATTGAATTATTATAATTTGTTGAGATACATTCTTGTGAGAGGTTTTACATGACTTACATAATGTTTAAATTGTGGAATGCAGTGGGTTTTGTCATCTAAGGAAATAAACTTCCCTTATCCTCTTGGTTTAACTCTGCTTCACATGGTCTTCTCCTCTGTCTTATGCTTTTTACTCACGAAAGTTTTTAAGGTATGCTGGTAACTAAATTTTGTGATAATCGTTAAATTCGAATTTTCCAGTGTTACTCAAATTTATCTTTTTTATTCTGGTATTTTACAGATTTTGAAGGTTGAGGAAGGAATGACTGTAGAAATGTAAGTAAAGCAGGGAATACACTTACTTTTACATTTTTTCCCCTCAAAGATGGTTTCTGTCGAATATTACTCATCTTTGTGGAATTAAAGATAAATTTAGTAGTCTCTTTCGTGGCGACCAAATAATTAGGGATTTATGTTCGTATCAAAGCTTGATGGTGCCGATGAGCTATTTTCATTGTTTCAGAAGTATAAGGATAATGATAATGACTTTTGGCTCTTAATTAAACTGATTCCAGCTATCTTTATGAAAGTATAACACACTAAGCTGTTGGTGTTCTTAGAATCAACAAGTTGGATTGTAATTTTTGGCTTGCTAGTTGCTACCCATATACAATTCCCTCCAGGGTTGAAGCATGTGGAATTGAAGTGATCCTATTGCTGACTTGAATTACTTGAATTTTTTTCCTAAAATGGGAAAGAAAAATACTTGAGCATTTTTTTCTAGCCGGTCCTTAATACTAAGATCATTTATCCTCTGACTAGTCAATCATTTATATCATCTCATGTTCGTCTACTTTTTTACTGATCTTCCATTCAGAATCTAATGAAGTTTTAGTTATACAGATATGTGACATCGGTAATGCCAATTGGTGCAATGTTTGCAATGACTCTTTGGCTGGGAAATACTGCCTACATGTATATTTCTGTTTCATTTGCACAAATGTTGAAAGCAATCAGTAAGTTTTCACTACTTTTTTGTTTTTTAATCTTCTGTAAAGCCGTGGGGCATCCGGAGCAATGTCTTTTGTTTTATATGGTGGTTGGCCCTATGGCTGTCTGTTTATTCAGCAGTCGGAAAGTAGATTTATTCAACAACTCTGGCGATTTATTTATACATTTATCATGATTAGGAATTCTCTATCCGAGTCTGATTTCTTAAACAACATATGCATGCAGTGCCAGTAGCTGTTTTCATTCTTGGAGTAGCAGCAGGACTTGAGGTAATGAGCGGCAGAATGCTATTGATCATGTCAGTGATAAGTTTTGGTGTTCTTGTGGCTTCTTACGGTGAAATAAATATCAGCTGGATTGGAGTAGTTTATCAGATGGGAGGAGTTGTTGGAGAAGCTTTAAGACTTATTTTTATGGAGATTTTTGTTAAAAGGAAGGGTCTCAAATTAAATCCAATATCTCTCATGTACTATGTTAGCCCTTGCAGGTATGCATTTCTACTTGTAAAATTCCTCAAGCTTTGCCTTTCTACTTTATAAAATATTTTACACCAGTGTGATTTGAGTATTGAATTTGTATGCAGTGCTCTTTGCCTCTTCATTCCATGGATCTTTTTGGAGAAATCAAAGATGGAAGAAAATAGCTCATGGAACTTTCCACTGCTTGTGCTAACACTTAACTCTCTGTGTACTTTTGCCCTCAACTTATCAGTTTTCCTAGTGATCACTCATACAAGTGCCTTGACTATTCGTGTTGCGGGAGTTGTCAAGGATTGGGTGGTTGTCTTATTGTCTGCCATTATTTTTGCTGATACAAAGCTTACTCCTATAAATCTGGCCGGTTATGCCATTGGTAAGTAACTGACCTTGTGTACATGTCTTAGCACATTGTCCCTTTTAAAGACCTCTTGTTTGTTTTCTAGAATCATTGTTTGTCGGTGATGTATTTTGAGTTCTACATATTTCTGATTTTAATGTATACCGCCAGGTTATACGTAGTTTGTGATGTTATAATAACCCAGGGGTCTTTGAGTTGATTGATACTAGGTTCTGATTAGTGGTATACAATTTTGAGTTTGAAGTGGCTTAGTTTTTAGGTGTTCATTGATATCTGATGGGGGATGTTTTAGACAACACAGTATCATAACTTTTCCTCTTTTGAAGTGCAACTCGGAAATACCATGTTATAAATGAAGAGTAATGTCAACATGTTTGAATGCATAGTTTTGATTGACAAACAACATAACGTATCAAACTTTCTAGTAAGCGAACATTACCTACAAACCAATACACACAATAATGGTACATTAATTTTGTTTTGCAGCCATAGCAGGTGTGGCCGCATATAATAATCATAAGTTAAAAAAGGAAGTCTCTAAAGGCAACTCTGACGAACCTGAAAGTTCTCAACCTATACTAACGGCTGCATCATCAAATTCTGACAAGTAAAGATGTCACAGGAGCATTAAGCCTAGTTATTTTTGAGGTATGTACTTGTACATTTAGCAAAATGTTTGCTCCCGAAATCCATCATTTCCTAAAATCTTTTTGGGTTGCTACATTGCAACTGCCCAGAAATTGATGGATTGTGTAATACAGTATTGGCCCTTGAGATTACGGTTTGTTGAAGCCTTGGTGGTTAAGCTCTTCCATCTTTATATCATTGTTGCAGCCGCTCCTGTGGCGGGTAAATATTGTGACGGTTTGAAGCAGAACTGCAATTCAAGGTCTAAAGATGGGAAATTCACACAATTGTATCAGCATCACAGAGGTAGACATTTACTGATGGCATTTTAAAAGTTGATGTACTTGTGCTAATCATAGATGACTTATCTGTAAAGCAAGTGCCAGAGTCACTGTCATAGGAACATACTCGGTTTATAACTTTCTTGATGACCTTTATAGCTCACATTCGTATCGCTGCATGGGCACATACGATACTGACTCTGTCCAAGATTAATAGTTTGAACCTCTACCGTTTTACATGATTAATTACATTCTCAGAACTTTGTATTTAGAAGGTGAGGTAGCCAGATTTCCTAGGCCATGTTATGTCTAGAATTTTTATTTAGACACCGAACCGGAAGCTGTGGTTGGTGATGCTTAGGTTCTACTTTGCTCGGAAATTAACAAAGAAGTAGGTTCTATGGCGTCCGAAGTGACTGTCGGATGTGTAGCAACCATTCCTCCTCCCTCGTAAATGGAGAAATTCTTCCGATGGGGACGGAAAAATCTCTCCTGTGAAGGCAGCAGCCGAATTGTTGACCACATGACCCTATGTGGGAACCGAACTTCCAACATCAAACAACAAATTTGATCGCTATGCAGATTAAACTCATTCAGGAATATTGATTTTTTTAACAACAGACTCTGTGGGTTGTGCTTGTTTTCTCATCATAACACAAGTCGTGCACAAATTGTGGAATGGCTGCATGATCATTTCTGTACTGTTGGGCTTTTGTGAACATGGATGGGTCTAAAACTGCCTAATGTTCAAACCGGCCGAATCAAACCAATTAGAATGCGATAGAAAACATCTGAGATCGTATCAAACTGGCATAAAAAACACGGTAATAGGATGCTGGTATGTGATATTACTAATAAACGTATTATATGATAAATTGGTTATTATAATATGGCTGTTTACCAATAATACACAATAATTTATCGTTTGCATTTGGCAAGTATTGTCTCTAAATTAGATTTTCATGAAATGATGTTGTTGAAGGATTAGTCTTAATGTAAGTCAGACTCAAAAAACAACTAACATATACGGGTTAAGGCCAGGTGACTATGACAATGTGTTCAATACTTTTATAGGCAAAGTCTAATACTCTTCTTAGAAAGGAAGCCTTACCAATCTTGAATCTTTCGTCTGTAAATTCAAGCAGTTAAGAATTTTACTTGGTAAAAAAACAAAGAAAAAAAGTTGGATGATATTTGATGGGCCTTAATACAAAGAAAAGCCTAATTAACCAACCGAAGAAGGCCCATAGCCTGCCTTTTACGACATCCAACTGTACAGATCATAAATTGGGAAGACCCCCCAAAAAAAAAACAAAAAAAAAAAAGGAAGAGGGAAAGACAGAGATGAACCCTCGAAAATCAGACAAGTTGGGGGGATTTTTGGGGTTTGGTAGGTAAAGAGGTTGGAGGGCTTTTCCTGCTTCGTCTCCTTCTCCTTCTTCTTCACACCTCTCTCTCTCTCTCTCTCTCTCTCTTACCTTATTCAATCCTAAAAGAAAAACAATTTAATATTTATTTCTGTTTTTCTGTTGGTATTTTCGTTTTTCTTTAATTCGATTTTTTTCCGCCGGAAGAAACAGCTGGTAGAGGACCAGAGAGGAGATTGGAGTGGGGAAGAGATATGCCGTTGGGGTGGTGGTGGTGCATCATCATCGGAACGGTGTCGTCTTGCGATGGTCGTCTTCGTCGTTGATGGGCCTGCAATTCCAATTGCAGATGAGTTGGCAGCCGAGTCTACTGAGTCAGAAGCGCAAGAATGGCCTGCCGCCTCTAGGGTTACGCAACCTCGGCAACTCTTGTTACCTCAACAGCGTCCTCCAGTGCCTCACCTACACCCCTCCTCTCGCCAATTTCTGCCTCCGCAAACTCCACACCTCTCTCTGTAAGTTCATTTTCTCTCTCTCCTCTCCCTATGATTTTGTTTGAATTTGAATTCGAATTCAATCGAAACTACGTCCAATTCAATGTGCAGGTGACTCTTCGGATGCGGAGCGGAAGCGCGACTGTCCCTTTTGCATTCTGGAGAAGCGGATAGTGCGCTCGCTGAGTCTGGATCTCAGTCTGGATGCGCCGCAGAAGATACAGAGCTGTCTTGGGATTTTTGCCGAACACTTTCGGGGCGGTCGACAGGAGGACGCTCATGAGTTCCTGCGCTACGTCATTGATGCTTGCCACAACACCTGCCTTCGGCTCATGAAGCTGCGGCGCAATGCCACTGCCAGCGGAAAGGCTGCCAACGGCAATGTCGCCAACCGCATAGGCAATGGAGAGGCGGCAACATCGACGGTGGTGAAGGAGATATTTGGTGGAGCATTGCAGAGCCAGGTGAAATGTCTATCCTGTGGCACAGAATCCAATAAGGTTGATGAGATAATGGATATTAGTCTTGATGTTTTGCATAGTAATTCGCTTAAAGACGCATTGCAAAGGTTCTTTCAGCCTGAGATTTTGGATGGCCAGAACAAGTACAAATGCGAAAGGTATTATCTTTCTCTCTCTCTCGCTGTTTTTTTTTTTTTTTGCTTCGGATTTTGATTGTGCTATTTATCCTTTCTTAGTTGTAACAAATTGGTCGCAGCACGGAAGCAAATGTCTTTTCTTCAAGCACCCAATGTTCTCGTTATCCAACTTAAGGTGAGTTTATATTACTTCCTAATATCTTTTCGCTATTAGGTGCTTAAGTTGCTCCATCCTGCCATTTGTATTTTTGTTCATTAATTTATCTTGACAATGTTATTATTGTTGTCTGTTGATAGAGATTTGAGGGTATACTTGGCGGGAAGATTGATAAATCCATTTCGTTTGAGGAGGTTTTGGTGCTTTCGGGCTTCATGTGCAAAACAAGCAAGGTACGGTTAAGACTTTAACGTGTCAGTTTAATGAAGTCATTGCATTGGATAGTGTATAGTTGCTTAATTGGAAACTGAGCTTAGATAGATTAGATATTGCGTTAACAATGAACTTATCGAGCGTAGCAACAATTACCTTGTTTTTTTAGGACATAGAGTCCAAAACTCTCTAGCCTCCATGTTACGCTGAACCCTTGACCAAATAACTATCAAGCTTTCTAGATCTTTGCAAAGCATATGGTATATACCTAAAAATAATATGGATGTGTGATATGCAGTACTGACAGTAGTCAACCTATGAAAAACACCTATCTAGTTCTTTTCAGATTGTCCCCACCTAATTGAATTAGCAAAGGTTTTTCAGGACTGGTACAGTAATTTGTTCCAACAAGTTGATGCTTGTGCTTTCTTAAGCTTTTTTTTTCCGGGTTGAATAGCTGCTTGTGCTTTATAAGTTTTGTTTGAATACAGTGGGCACTAGAAGCTTGTTAAAATCTACGTGATTCAGTTTGGAATGGTACGGTGTCATATCAGCACTTTTCTTTCTTAGAGGAAAAAAAAGAGGTTAGTTAAGCATGCCCTAAAGTTCTCAAAGAACCTAAGATCCAAAAGCTAATGCCATTGCAATCAATATTTCCAGAGTCTCTTATTAAGAAATTACTCAAGACTTTGATAAAATTTTAATATTCTTAAGAAGAGTTAAGCCAACTGGCAGTTAATCATGAACTTTGATTTTCTTGAATTTCTAAATCAACCAATATAAATGAGGGATATAAAGTAAAAAAGGTACACAATAGTTGTTTAAAATATTTGCTACAATAGCATGTACATTGTATTGTTTTAAGTGATCGCAACACAGTATGGATGGTACTGCAGTTTTAAGTATTTCTTTTTCTTTTTCAATCTGTGCATCGAGCGTCAGTGTGGGAGTTAACATGGTTGGAGAAGGAAACTCCAATTGATATCTTGGTTGATTAAGTGTAGGACTACGTTTTAACAAAGAAAAATGTAGAGCTGGAAATGGGAAATGGGAACTAGATAGGACTGTAGAAGGGTTTAAAAATTTAGACCAGAGATGTCCATCTATTCTCCAGATAGTAGGACTAAGGCTTTACTGATTTGAGTTTTACATTCAACTTGTCAACTGTTCTATTGGTATGTTGTATAATTTCATTTAACACTATGAACACCGTAACCTATTGCAGTCTGAAGAGGAGATAGCCATAATTAACAATGCACACAAGTGTGATTTCTCGGGAAACCTTTTGTTGGTGGTCCCATTATTCGTGATTGATCTATGACTTGGGGTTTATCATCTTTTCCAGCTAATTAAATACCTTTCTGCCTTCAGGGGGAAGTAGAAAGGAAAACAAAAAGCCATTTGACTGCAACTTAAATATGAGAAGAAAAGTATAAGGCAGAGTTTATTTATAATGACAATAAAGACATCCTTGATAAGTTGTGTTAAGTTCGCCTTATTCAGTTTTGTGTGCTTTATTGTAGTTAACAAGGCTGTAACAGTTGCGTCATTGGATACTAAGTATTGTTTGTTGCATTTTTGTTTGAATTGGTCGTTCTGATTTATTTTTTGTTTGGGAAGTTATAATGTACATGCATTGTGGTCTCTGATTCTTTGTTGCATATCTCCTTGTATTTTAAAATGAGGCAGTTCATGTCTTTGGTTATCTGAAAAATGCTTTTGATTTCAAGATGCTATCCTTTAACTTAGAAATATTACTTGATCCTGATGCAGGCATTTTATTTGACTTCTGTATCACGAGACTGTTGTTTGTTTCTAGATATTGCAGACAGTTGCTTCCCTATTAGTAATGATGCTGACTTTTTAATTGCTATGCAGGATCCGCGGCCAGAGTATAAGCTTTTTGGTACTATTGTGCATTCAGGCTTCTCACCAGAATCTGGTCATTATTATGCATATATTAAGGTCTCTGTTCACTTATCACCTTCGTTGTAATCAGTAAATTTAAAGCACACCTTATTATCAAGTTATCAACAAAATATTCATTTTGTTTTATTTAACTTTTTCATGATCTATGTACAGGATGCCATAGGTCGGTGGTATTGCTGCAACGATTCATTTGTCTCAATTTCAACCTTGCAAAAGGTCTTATCTGAAAAGGCTTACATCCTTTTCTTCTCTCGTACCAACCAAAGACCAGCATTGGCTAGCATTGCTTCCAATGGGGTGAGCTCTCATGTTTGTAATGGTCGTGAAACGTCTAAAATCCCAAAGTCCGCTCTTCCACCAAAAGGAATGCAAACGAAACCTTATGAGCAGTCTTCTTGGAAGGATGTCTCAGCCGTATCTAAAGTTGATAAAGTGCCTTATTGCCCACGGATGAAGTTTGATCTCAGTGGAAATTCTAGCTCCAAAAGAGCTCCCACAACTGATAATGGAAAAACTGTTTACAAGAATCAATCCTTAGGATCAAACGGGGAAAGATCTACTTCAACTGCTAATGGCAAAACTGTTTGCAAGAATCAATCATTAGGATCAAACGGGGAAAGTTCTACTTCGACTGCTAATGGCAAAAGTGTTAACAAGAGTCAATTCTTAGGTTCAAATGAGGAAAGAGTTCCGGCAACTGATAATGGAAAAATTGCTTACAGAAATGAATCCTTTGGATCAAATGGGGAAGGAGCTCCTGCAAATGATAATGGAAAAATTGCTGACAAGAATCAATCCCTACGATCAAATGGTGAAAGGGCACCTGGAACTGATAATGGAAAAATTATTTACAAGAATCAATCCATAGGATTAAATGTGGATTCAAAGGATCCTGTTATAGTTGACGGTAAAAGTAGCAAAGCATCTTTGTTATCACGGGAAAATGGTGGTGCTGGTTCCATAAAAACTGAACCCTGTGAAGGTATTGATACAAGAGACAGGTTGGCAGCTGGGAAAGTGCCTAACAGTAGCCAAGCATCTTTGTTATCCCGAGAAAATGGTGGAACTGGTTCAGTAAAAACTGAACCCTGTGAAGGTATAGGTACAAGAGACAGGTTGACAGCTAGTATAGTGCCTGATCCGAGTGAATTGGAAAAAAGTGGTCTTCATGGCCGCTCTAAGGTCTCTAGGTCGAAAAGAAAATCTCTGGATTCGTGCATTCTGTTTGCACCTGATGCTCAATCCCGGGCAGAGGTTGAAGGACTAAAGGAAATGTAAGTGACACTCACCATTTTCTTTGAAATAATGTCAGTATGTAAACACTTATCTTGATTAGGAGCTGTTTTTGAAATGTAGCTTTAGATGTTATGAATTGCATAATCTTTTGAATTTATCTTTACATTATCTTCCATGTCATACATCTGTCTACCATCCCCATCAGTTCTCCCACGGCCTTGCCAAAAGAAAGTATATTCCTCAAGTGATAAATTTTATGTTTGTTGTTCCACGGATTCATAGTGCATTACTGTCTGTTCTTTAAGTTAACCTATACCATATAGTTGGATTCTTCTGATGACTATGACATACTTTGAATGATTGTGTCTCTCTGCTGCTTTGATTTTGCTTGTACTTGTTATCAAGATTCCTTTTACATGTACCTTTAATTTGTTCGTCTCATATCATTTTCCCTCTTCCTCTGTAACATTAGGGCTTGCCTTTGTATTGTGTTGCAGATTTCATAATCTGGTGTTCAGGGTCATAGGTTCTCTTCAATGATGCATGCAGTTTAGTACTATTTCTGTGTTTTCATGTTTGCATGTTTTGGTTGCCTGTAGCTTGAGTTCCCTTTTTAGTGAATGCCTGTAGCACGAGTTTGTTGCATAAAAAATAGTTTCATAACTGGCTTAATTTCATTCTGTATGTTGCTCCAATTATTATTTTAGTTATTTTTCCTTTGGCTTAATACCTTTTCTTTAAATGTTTGTTAGTCTCGAGAAAGAGGCTTCTTCTGTTTTGCGATCATGTGGCTGGTTGGATGAAGTTTACAGTTTTATGCGTTCAAGGAAAAGATTATGTTCAGAGCAAGTTGAAACCACTCCAAACTACGATGAAGTGAAGTAAGTATTAATGTTTGTATGTAGGAAATGATTCCTAATGAGAGATTTTTCCTAAATTTCTGCAGTTTAAGCTGTCATGGTGCTGATTTTCAAATTTTGTTGAAAATTTACTTCCAACTCTTTAAGTGCATTCATTTATTGCTCATTTAGTCTATATGCATCTTTATAAGTTTTGCCTCATTATAATAGAAAAACGTTGCGAATCATGGACTCACTCTCAGTTTTATCAGGCCAAATTATTGGTTGAAGGAAGAATGCTTGTAGAGAACGTTTCTTTTCTCCAATTTGAACAGTCTCCCTCTCCTACAGCTGGTCACCTCTGTATACCCATCACATATAGAATATTGGAACTCTAGAGACAATACATTAAATAAGCATGCATGAACCAATCAAACATCAAACTGAGGAAACATTATTGTTATATTCACGTGTCTAAGAGGCCTTTGGCATATCTTTATACAACTCGACATAACTAGGTTAAGTTTAACAAGGATTCACTGCATGAATTTTGTCCAACATATTTTGGGTAACATTGCTGTTTAAACTTCTGGTGATGAGTTGTATTTAGTCTACCTTGTTACTAACTGAAATTAGTACCGTTATAATAGTTCTGTAGTTGATTTTTACATATATTTTCCACTACTTTGCTTGTATTAATTGGCCAAGCGGCTATTTGGGTTTTTACTTTGCATTAATATGAAACATTGATCCATCTGTGTCTACTTATGCAATGCAGGAAGATGTTGATCATGGATGCCAAATCAAGTTTTCTTTCACAGATACCCTCGTCTTTAAGAGGGGACTTAGTCAAGCGCATTCAATCATTTAGCAAAAAATAGCGACACTAATTTGGTCCTTCATTAACTCACAAGATGGTATGTTAAAGTAACCTTTTCTTATACTGATTGAAGATGTGTGAATGAGAAATAGGCTGGTGGCATGACAGCGTCTTATTGTTAACTCTTTAAGTGGCAGGACTCGGGTGCGTGATCGTATGTATACTATTGTCAGTGTAGTGATGAAGATTTCTCCCGAGCAAGTAGAGGATTGGCGATGTAAACCGAAGTCCAATTCAGCGAGTGCCAGTGTTAGCAGTTACGGTTTGCCAATGGCGATATAGTTTTGTAGCGTTGAAGATGTCAAGTTGAGATGAAAATGCCGATTCAAATCTTACTGAAAATTTTCTTCTTTTGAGGTTGTGTAATTGGTTCTGGGCTGAGAACAAGTCGATAATTCTATTCATTATGTTCGATATCCTTTTGGCAGTGTAATTTCATGGATCATCACAAATTTTCTTGTTAGACAAATGTGGACAATTGAGTTCGACCTTCTAAATGGTAATCCTTTTTTTTTTCGTAGTTATCTCCACTTCCCTAAGGAAAAAGAGTGGAATTAATGGTGTCATTTTTTTTTATAGACAAACATATTTACGTTACAAGGTGGGGAACAAATTCAACTCTGAATTTTCCATTCAAGAAATTCGAACCTTAGGCATTACGTTTTATTAAAAGAGCAATACCACAACTGTGTAGTACTAAGCATGTTGTATTCCTTCTGCTTCACTAAGAGAGAGGAGTTACTTCGCGAGGGCCTAACTTGAAACGGGGAAAGTCCAGGGAAGTACCTATACGAGTAACGAAACAACTATTCACTTGATTTAAATTCTAAGTTTTTCAGGTTTGGATTACAGATTGTACTATGAAACACAAATACCTTTTTTTTTTTTTTTAATTCCATTTGTCATACAAACACAAACAACAAGAATTAGAATAATTTCGATATCTATGTAAGTAAACATGTCAAGCTTTAAAAAGGGGTAAAACAGTCAAATGCGTCACTTGCCTCTCGGAAATACTAGCAATGTGGGTTCTTACTCAAGCCGGTGACAGGAGACTCGAGAAGCGCCTACAAAAACCAACCTTATTAGAAAATTTACATACATTAGCCAACTTTCTCTACCATTACATAGAAACTCTCATTCCCTTTGCCTTTGTAGCATTCAATTATGCAGTCAAAGAAACCTAACCAAAAAGCAAGCAGCAGGCACACAAGCTAGTAATGGCAGATCAAGTGGTTCTGTTGGATTTCTGGCCAAGCCCTTTTGGAATGAGGGTGAGGATTGCCCTGGCGGACAAGGGCGTTGCGTACGAGTCCCCGGGAAGAAGACTTGAGCAACAAGAGGCCTCTGCTGCTCAAGACGAACCCTGTTCACAAGCAAATCCCAGTCTTGATCCACAAGGGAAGACCACTCATCATTGTTCAATACATTGATGAGGTTTGGAGTCATCAAGCTCCATCTTTACCATAGAGCCCATGCAAGGGTTTAGGCTGACTATGTTGACAAGAAGGTCAGTTATTTTGTATTATGTGTAAAACTATGATTTTTCACAAAAGAAAAACACTTGGACGATATCTTTCTGAGATATAAAGTCATTCATCTTTACTTGCAAATCACAGTTTGAATGGGTGCATCAAACTTCTCTCTTTTGTAATTTCAACTAGTTATATACAATTTATGTCAAACAGTGACTTGAACGTAATGTAAGAAATCAGTCTTTTTCATAAAACATAGAAATTGTGACAATGCTTAATTTCTAACTGGTTTTTTTTTCTTGGTTGCTGTAGATTTATTCAACAGGGAGGATGGTGTGGGGGAACCAAATGTGAAGTCCAAGATGTAGCAAAGAAGGAACTGAGGGCTGGTTTGGTATTGCTGTGCTTTAAAAAAAAGCTGCTGTGAGAATAAGCGGCTGTAAAATAAATCAGCAGAGTGTTTGGTAAACTTTTTTGTAAAAGTGCTTTTGGAAAAAAAGCAGTTTGATAGTGGGTCTTTTCATTAAAAGAGCACTGTAGTTCCGTGTACTTTGAAAAAAAACCAGTTTTTCAAAGTTGCAAATAGCAGCTTCAGCTTTTTCCTTTGATTTCAGCTTATTCTCATAGCAGCTTCCAAAATAAGCCTTTTTTTTTTCAGTTTACCAAACACCTAAAACCCTCACAACTTTTTTTCATGGGTGCTTTTTTTTTAAGCACCTCACTCCCAAACCACCCCCGAGTGATTCAAGCTGCAGCTGGAACACGAGCTAGGAGACAAGACCTACTTTGGGGGTGAGAGTTTTGGCATAGTCGACGTCGCACTTATCCCTTTCTATAGTTGGTTCTCTGCACTGGAGGTCTGTGGAAACCTGTGCATGGTGAAGGAGTGTCCGAGGCTGGTGGATTGGGCAAAGAGATGCATGCAGAGGGAAGCTAGTGGGTTGTCCGAGGCAGTGTGCTTTCGTTCTTTTATTGGTTTGTATCCATATAATGATTTTGTTTCAACTATGATATGAATAAAACTATATATAGTTGGATATATATATATATATATATTAAGTATAAGAAAAAGAAAGAAAAGTCTTCTATAACAATTTATATCAATCGAACACTTGCATGTAACCAGAATGTACACAGACTTATCCGAAGACCACCAGTTTGGATCGGAACAAGGTGATGATAACAAATCGCTAAACATGTCAAATGTATCGTCCTGTTGGGGAATGATGGGCACGTCCACACCGAACCTGCAAAGCGGGCAGGAAGCACGCTGGAGCAGCCATTTGCAATACACGTCTTGTGAAACATATGCGTACATGGCATCTCCTTGGCTTCAACGCCTACCTTCAAGTTTTCAAAGCAGATACAACACTCCTTCCCTTCCTCCGTCACTTTCAGCGTCGGAATGGCGTCGATCGCAGCCTTGGACATCGCCGGAAGCAGCCTGTACGGGTCGTAAAATAGAGCGGAGGAGCGCATGGTAGTACCGAAGTATTCCTCTAGCAACATGTCCAATTCCGAAGTAGACATATCCACAGATTGCTTACCGAGAGTCGGAGTCTGAGACAGCGAAGGATATTTTAGGTTATGTATGTATATGCATGCAGCTGCACGTATAAAACCTAGTTTGTGAAGACAATCCCATCACGTCTAGGAAACCCTATACACACAAATAAGGAGATGTTTGCACAACTAATTACAGAAAACCCGACTGGATTAGGAAAACATAAAGGCTAAGAATTGAAAGAAAACGCAAACAGGCACCAGAAAGAAAATGGAAAGTCACTTTTATCCTTTTGGAAATTTACATTTATCTTTTTCTCTATGAATTAGGATTTTTATTTTCCTTTTATGGGTGATGTGTTTTATTTTTTAGGTAGGAATAAATGTGGCAAGTGACCATTTATCACAGTGGTGGAATGAAAAATGTTAAGCTCTTGCATGACGGCATGAGATTGAACTTTGCTAATTTAACATTTAATCTAACAAGTCCTATCGCTTGACCAAAAAAAAAGTGCAAGTCTAGAGAAAATTAGGCCCATAAACGAAAAAACAACCTAATTGAAGGCCCAGTCACGTCATGTGAGCTCCAATAAAGCCCAAAACTTGGGAAAACCCACAGCCGGCGGCAAAATACCTCTCTCGCTGTTTTTACCTCTCCACATCTTTCTCCTCCTTCTGGTCTCTGCAAAACCAGCTCCAGGCTTCGATCCTACAGAACCCCAAGGGGCTTCACCATCTCCTGCTGTCTCTCTCAACCTGCAAATAAAAATGGTAACTTTCAATTTCTATGCTAATTTATACCAACTTTTTCAATTTCCATGCTGTTTGTTTCTCCTAATTTTGCCCTGCAACCCGTAATTTGAACTTGGTTTTCTGTTGGGTGCGTGGGTGTGCAGTTGTTCTTCTCGTATTTCAAGGAGTTGGTGGGGAGAGAAGTGACGGTGGAGCTGAAGAATGACCTTGCAATCAGAGGAACACTGCACTCGGTGGATCAGTATCTCAACATTAAGCTCGAGAATACTAGGGTTGTCGACCAGGACAAGTACCCTCACATGGTAACCATTGTTGTCTTTGTCTTTTTTCTGATTAACGTTTGACTATTCTATGTACTTGGCTGTGCCTGTTGGTTGTTTACTTGATTTCTAGGGTTTGGTGTTGGAAGGGGTAATCCTACTGCTCGAGTTTGTGATAAGAAGTTAGGGTTTAGGGTTTCAAATGGGTTGTTTTGATATTGAAAATTTTCCCCCTTTTAAGTTTTGGGAACTTGTAATAATTTACGCGGGTTTTAGCAGAAGAACCATGCTAGTGATAGGCCATCGATGCTTTAGTATGTCCAGACTCCTGATTGCTTTTTTGCAGATTAAGTATTGATGGAGGATTTTTGCTCATTGGCGTAATTGTATACTGGAAAGTTTATCATGTGATAAAAGACTGAATTTTTGCTCACTATATGATGATTAGTCGAATGGACGATTCAAATCGTCCATTCAAATCGTCCATTCTTAGAATATTTGAATTGAGTGTGGAGTACAGTCGTTCTTAGACTATTTGAAGGGAAAGTTATGTAAGACCACTGTAATGTATAGAACACTGTCCTATAAGCTATATAAGAAATAAATGTAGCTGGATGCAGACTTTAAGATGATGGGTATGTGGAAATGTTACTAAGCATAAAATATGGGGATAGCACCTGCGAAAGATAAAGTGAGAGAGTAATCTGAGATGGTTTTGTTGTCTCAATTGAATATTCACTACATCATTTTAGGTAACTTAAGTGTGACAAAACGATTTATAGTTGAGGTGTTGTACTCTAGTTTCATGGTTTATGAGTGATTTTGCTTCTATTACTCCTCCAATGTTTGTATTGAATTTATGCAGTCCATATACTTATTATCGATTTGGGTTTGATATGGGAGTTGAGTTTATTATGTTTATGGTTCTTGTGACATGAATGCTCACAATGAAACTTGTAAATGTGGAGTTTGGGGATTATCTTCGATCTTCCATGGTCTGCTGGGTACCTTATTGCTATAAAAATGTCACTGTGATTGGATCGGTGAGCACTCTGAGATTTTACTGATGGTAAGATCTCCCGTGCCAAGTGTTTATGATGGAGCTTGGCTTTTCACTGTTAGCTTGTGGGAGTTGATCATTGCATAGGCATTTTATGATTTTAATTTCAGGGATCAAATTTTCTTTTTGGGGCTGTGGGTAAAAATTTCAGAGCATAGGTCATTGGTCTCTTGACTCTGACTCTGATTTGCTTGGTTTCGTTGGACCTTTTGGATCTTCCCGTACTCTTGTGTTTGTTTTGTTTGTTCTAGTTGTTGTCTATCTTATATGCTGATTTTGTTTTCTGCCCCATGCTTAAAGAACATGTTATGTACATTGAAATTGAAAATTAGTATTTAACAATATGTTACCCTCCCGGTTTGACAAGTGTATGATAATGTACTTTTGCAGATGTCAGTGAGGAACTGTTTTATTAGGGGATCAGTTGTGAGATACGTTCAACTACCCCCAGAGGGAGTCGATGTTGAACTGCTGCATGATGCCACCAGAAGGGAAGCTCGTGGCGGCTGAAGTTGATTCAGTTCAGACAACTGATTAAAGAAGGGCCTGGTGGAGCACTGACATGTTGCGTCATTTTTTTTCTCGACATGTCTAATCTTTTACCAGTGCCTTCTTTATGACAGGTTCAAGAAGGCGTCTCCTATTAGACCGTAGTTCCGCTATATGAAACATCTTGAACAAGTGCAAAGTAGTGTTTTCTTTCTCTCTTTTTTTATCATATACAGTGCATTTTAGTTGACATTGGGGACATCCAGAACCTTGGCATCACCAAGAGAGGATCATCTATGCAATGCGCGCCTCTTTATCCTATTGTATTTCAACATTTAGTTTTTCCGAGTTTGTAACTTGTGCGCGTTTATGAGTAATTTGGTTTGTATGTTTTCTACTTCTTCAACTCATTGGTGCCCAGCAGGTGGCTTAACCTAATCATGAAAGATTAACAAATTGATGAGTTCAAACCTCAGAATCAAATAGTCTTCAACGATGCTAAGATCAATGGTAGAAAGTGAAAAAAATCAGCAAGAGAGCTTTATGTTTAAAGCTTCATACTTGCGATTTGGTGAGGGAATTAACGATACCTTGGAAATGGCGGGATTTTTAACCACGTGAGCTACAAGTACATTTGTAGAATTGAGTACTGGGAGGAAATAGAGGCATTGCGGAAACAAGTAGAGAGCTAAGTGTAGGCGAGTCGGGAAGAGTGGAGCGGTTGGAGCTCCCACCTACCCCTCTCCAATTCCTTAGAGATTACGTTAACCAAAACAAGCCCTGCATCATATCCAACGCCACCTCCACTGGCCGGCCCTCTCACTCCTGGACCGACGATTCTTACCTCGCCGGAGCCCTCTCCTCTACTGACATCTCCCTTCACCTTACCCCACGCGGACAAGCTGATGCCCTTGTCCCATTGGATGGTTCTCTTTGCTTCGCTTCTGCTCACGTGGAGCGCGTGTCCTTCCCGGAAGCTCTCAGCCTGGTCGCCAACAATGAGTCCCCATCAAAATTGGTGGCCTATGCGCAGCAGCAGAACAACTGTTTTCCATCAGAGTGCTCGGCTTTAGTGGGGATTGCGAGTCCCAAATCCCATAGGCCAGTGAGGCCCCTGGCTGCCTCCCCGGTGCAGTCAACATGTGGATTGGCAACCATCTGTCTGCAACATCATTTCATAAGGAGCACTCTGAGAATCTCTGTGCTGTCGTGACCGGGCGGAAGCATTTCCTCCTCTTTCCTCCCACTGATGTGCATCGCATGTACATCCGCGACTACCCATCTGCCCAATATTCATATTCTCATGACACCGGAGCACGTTGGAACTGGAGAAGCCAGACAGATATGTGCCTTGGTGCAGTGTCAATCCTTACCCTTCTCCCGAGGACAGAGATAAGCAGCTCTCTAACTTCCCTTTGTATTTTGACGGTCCTAAGCCCTTTCACTGTACTCTCAACCCTGGAGAGATTCTTTACTTGTAAGTTTCTGCCTTCATTTTTGCTCTCATTTGTTTTTTCCTTCTTTTGGCTATGTTCATATGATCGGACTTCAGTCACTTCAAATTTTGTACAATTCCGGGCATACTCATTGCTTACTTCGATGCCTAGTCCCTCCTCTTTGTATATTGTCTTTATTTGGTAAGCAACATATGAAAAAAATGTGCATGATTGTCTGTTGTTTTCACACTCCTATATGACTCATAATATTTTCCAAGGCCTGATGTGGTAGAGTTAATGCAGGCCAAGTATGTGGTTTCATCACGTTAGACAAACTCTGGATAAATGCACTATTGCTGTGAACTACTGTAAGGGATCAAGAACTTAAAACGCTTCTCTCACCTTTCAGGTTCCACTTTTTGTATGGTTAAGTATTTGATGTTCCATTATATTTGGCAGGGTATGATATGCAGTATGATATAGTATGCTTACTTCAACTTCTTGCAGTCAATTCATTGCCTATCCATTAAAACTCCAACACTGCTGAGAGAGTGTGCAAGGATTCAGATTCTGATTCATCGGCATGTTGTCTAAGGGATGAATTGGGTGCCGATTGGACTAAAGCGCATTTAGCAGGGACCAGTGAAGACTTATGATAAGCGATGGAATGATCACCGATCATTAGTCTGGGTATCTGATTAATCATTTGTGTACTTCTCAGACTGGTAAGCCAAAGAAACCTCTGAAAGAGAAGTATACAGCATCCTTGAGGCAGAGAAATTACATTAATATTAGTCAATATAACCTGTTGCTACTGGGGAGAGGTATACAACCATTGCAAAAAAGATGCTAGATTCAACCTTGAGAAGTATTGTTTTTGTTAGATTCAAATGCATGTATCATCCTTGAGAAGTTTACAACCATTACAAAAGGATGCTAGATTCAAATGTCCAGTTGTCATATTCTCTTTCTGGGGAGAGGTGTGAAACATCTGAAAATGCGAGTTATTAGGTTTACGACTGACTCTAGTTACTTGGTTATATAACCTTTTGATCTCATGCTCTTGTCTTTGTTTTGCTGCGGTCTGTTGTTGATCTATATCTATTGGTTCTGAAATTGAATTTTACTCCTCACCACGGGTTATTAATTTTTTTGCAGCTTCCGTTGAGGAACTGTGTTATTACGGGGTCAATTGTGAGATATGTTTAGAGGGAGTCGATGGAACTGCTCCATAATGCTGCCACCACCAGGGAAGCTTGGGGTGGCTAAAGTTCATTCGGTTTAGACACCAGCTAAAGAAAGGCCTGTTTGAGTACTCAAATACTCACAAGTTTATACATGCTGCAGCTTGTGCTTGTGTGGCGCATTTTTGCTAGCCAACGTTAGTTCTATGGTAAATGATTGCGTTTTAACTTCGTAATGCTTATCCGTTTTGGCTACAGAGCCACGATGATGGCTCTTTATTTGCTTTCTTCAATGAAACAAATAAATTACAGCAGTCTCAATCTCCTTGGAAGCTAAAAACAGTTCCAGGAGAAGAACGCCAAATGCAAAATGCAAAAACAACATAACGCAGTAGCTCCCTGAAATGAGCAATGACTTCACTTTCAAGGCTATTTACTCTTCTAATCTCAATGGAAATTTAGACCGCCATATGGTACCGAGTACTCTTTACGAGCTGCTTAACAAGACTGACTTCTGTAATCCTGGGAGAGATGACATGAAGATGGTTTGTAAATCGATGGACGCGAAGTTGGATCAACCCCAAAAGCACATTCTTCCTCAAAAATTGTATCCAGCATTTTTGTCGAATCGCGTTTGGTCTTCAAAATGAACTGTGATACAGCCACTTCTGTAACGAGTAGTCTATCAGTTTGGAACTTTACAATTCCTTCCATTGCAATGAAGATATGGAATTATGAAATGCAGTTCTAAAGAGGGAAAATTGGGAATTAGGTAGAGGAAGATGGAGAGCTTGAGAAAGTATATGATACATTGATCAATTTTCTGGGGATTATAGGGTTTTAGAGATTGAAGTTTGGCTGTAGCTTTCATACGGGCAGCAAGTATGTGGGTTTGCCTACTTTAAGCTATTGTCAAAACTTTAGGCTGTCACTTTTGTCTTGATGGCTACGTCTAAGGGACAATTCAATATCTTTTCTCTATCCACCATTGATATTTAACTAATGCAATCATGTTGTAATTAAACTCGTTTAGTATATAAAGAAGGGGATTCAAACTTTGATGCAAGAGAGCTGACAAACTAGTTTTACTCACAACAACATAATAAGAGTTTTTTTGGACAAACATTTATGGTAGAGGAGGGACGGTGGTGAGACGAAGAAAGGAAAATGAAGGACAATATGCATGGAACAAAAACTTGAATCATTTAATGTATTTCTCCGTATACATTCTTGATTCTTTCACATCATTCTCTTTTCTTCTATTTTTCCTCAAAACCAATAAGCTAAACACAAAAATGGTTACTAAACAAACCGTTAAGTTAATTTATAAATCATTACATGATATGTCAACTTAATTATGGTTACCAAATATACCTTTAGCTAATGAATAATCATAACACGATAAGTCCACTTTAATTATAGTTAGCAAACAGACATGTAGAAACAAATGAGGATTGGATTCTGCTCAAACACCAAACTGGAGAAGCACATAGCCTTTGTATTCCAAGTTTCCAACCGAATAGTTAGAAAACAGAAAAGTGGAAACTAATTCATTACAAAAAATGAATTGAGTACGAAGTGTAAGGTTCGTTTGTTTTTAGGAGGGACCAGTTGGCTTTGAGTGGTTGGAAAGTGTAGCAGCATCAGCACGGCATCTAGGCTTCTAGCTGCAGACAAGTGCAAAACTTATGAGAGGTAGTTTTCCACCAAAAAGCGTTTATTGTAATTTTCTCTTCAAATAACACGACAAGCTTACATGAAATGAATTCATCGTCACACAGTGCTTCGATCTAATAATATATTACTAAATATTAGTTTTTCAAACCAAACTATTACAATGACGATAAATTGCTCTATGTAAATTGCTTTCCAAGGAAAATAGAGTCGCACCATCGCATGTGTGACTAGACTTCATTTCTTTTGGCAACGGTAGATCATGCATGCATAAAGTAGGTTGAATGCAAACTTTATAATAAGGTATTTTTTATGCCCATCATTTAGCCTACTTATAATTAGGGTTAAAGAGTGTCAAAGTCCTCTTAAGATAAAGAGGTGCATGCAAAGTGTTCCAAGTGACTTCCTGACCAGCTCTATGACGGGGTTTTTAGGGTAAAGCTCTATGACGGTTTAAAGCTTGGAATAGCGTAGTATGTTGGAGGAAAAATATACATGCACAAGACTACCTACAAGTAGGGATGCGAACGGTTGTGTTCGAGTTTTGCTATTTATATTCATGACATGTTCATATCAATCCATGATCAACGTGTAAAATGATAAAAATAATAATATGATGATTATAATATATAACTCATACTATGTGTCAGATAGAGTGATAATAGTTATCATTTTATAAATATATAAAGGAGCAAATGTTAATCGTGTTTTAATAACGTACACATTAGGTCTGAAATTCTTATGAATTTCGAGTCGTGTAATGTATTGTGTCAAACATTGTCATCCTTAGCTAGAAGAAAGTGATTCAGTATACATTCGATTTCTTTAGGTCCACAAGCTGTCTTTCAAGTCTCAACCTGTACGGATTTTCCTCACATCTTGCTACAAGCAAAGGGCGCTGGACCTGTGTTGTGCCTCCTGTCATGTTTCTTTGCGATTGATTTGATTTTGTTGGCAAATTCTTGTTAACCTGTTTTTCGTTTCCACACATCTAGCTCAATCATAGCATCTCTAAAAGAAATATTAAAATTACCACATAGATATATAACAGTAAAAAATAGCAACAAATTCTTCTCAACGGTCTTCAGTTTCTTATGTGGCATTGAGTCAATTGAAGGCAAAGGCTTCTGTTGTCAAATTTATTTAATAATATTTTTTAGTAAATATGATGCAATATATAATAAAGGGAATTGTTATTGGCACTCCAAAAATCTCATTCTACACTCCAAACTTTCTATATTTGGAAAGAAAAATACACTTGTGAGGAAAATTCAATTGGAAAACACAGAGGTATCCAAATTCAAAAGGAAAACTTCGACGGCAAATGCAAATGACCCACATACAAAATTATTCTTTTACCTCTTCAATAGAAACATAATCTTCTAACTCTTCCATAGAAGTGTCATCTTCTACTTCTTCAACGAAAAAGTCATCTAAATCCTTTTTTTTTCTTCCTCTAGATGAAAAGAGATGGAAAGATGAGTTAGGGTTTAAGATAAATTGAGTGTGCAACCCAACTTTTTTTTTAATGCAAAAGAGGATAATTATGTCCTTATCAGTCATTTTACAAATAAACAAATTTGTAATTAAAAAATGGGCAAAAGACTGTTTACTACCCTCATGTTTCATGGTTTTCAACATTTAGTACATCAATTTTGTTTCGTCCCAGAGTCATACCTAAAGTGTAAATTTTAGGACAGTTTCATACATCCGTTAGTCAAACTGTTAATTCTCCCGTTAAGTGATGACGTGGTGCCCATGTGGATAATGACGGGGCGCCACATGTCATTAAAAATATTAAAATATTATTATTAAAAAAAAAAACAAAACGTTATCGTCTTCCCCACCCCGACCCCCCCTCCCTCCTCTCTCCATTCTCTTTTCTGCACCTGCCCAACCCCAACCTCCGCAGTCTTCCTAATGGAGTTGGACCGATCGAGGCTCTTCCTCAGGATAGATGACGAGTCCAAATAATAGTCCCGGGTCTGGGCCGACCCGCTTGGAACCGTCTCCTCCTCAATGGAATTCATGGGCAGCTCCTCAATCAGAATTTGAGGGTCGCATCTCGCCACGTGAACCACCGGAGCGTCCTCCACCACTGAGAGCATCGTGGGCATTCTCGGAAACGTCCTTCCAATGAGGTACCGGTCCCACGAGGCCCGAGGCTCGTCAAAGGAGTATCTCGGGTCGTCGAACGACATCCGACCCGCGTCGAGCGACATCCAACACGCGTCAAGCGAAAACCTCGGATCCATGTCGCAGGAGCGCCGGCCGAAGTTGTAATCTGCGATCTTCGACTGGGTTTCTCTGAATTGTCTCCCGATTGGCTTCTCCACCGACAATGTGGCCGATCCATCGCCGTTCCGCCGTTTCTTCTGCTTCTACCTCAATTTCTGTAATTTTTTCTGAAAACCGAAGCTGCTGACCAGAAGCTGCCCGCAATCTCCTTCAGGTCTCGTTTCTTCGTTTGTGAATCAAGATCTATATAATCTTTCATGGGCTTCAAGTCCTCTTCTTCGAATTGTTCCGGGACTAGTTGCGGTGGTTGAAATTCTTCGTCCTCCTCTTCTACGATTTCTGGAACTTTGTCTTCTGTCACATTGGCGACAATTGTTTCCTCGCAAATTTCAATTCCAAAGTCTTCGTCGCCGCAACACTGATTTTCGTCCTCTTCATCTTCCTCCTTGGACTCGAAGACCGGACCTCGAAAGCTGGCAGAAGACCCACCCAAATTTCGTGTCTCAACCTCAGCGTCAATAGGCGGTGCTTCCTTCTTGGTAGGATTCCGTCCGTCGTTCTGGTTTTTTGTTTTATTTTTTTAATAATAATATTTTAATATTTTTTAATGACACGTGGTGCCCAGTCATTGTCCACATGGGCGCCATGTCATCACTTAACGGGAGAATTAACAGTTTGACTAACGGATATATGAAACTGTCCCAAAATTTACATTTTAGGTATGACTCTGAGATGAAAAAAAATTGATGTACTAAATGTTGAAAACCATGAAATATGAGGGTATTAAACAGTCTTTTGCCCTTAAAAAATATAATAAAAGATGGGTGAAAAGATAAGATAATGGGGTGGGAATAACATTACTCTTACATAAATTATTAAAATAGTCCTTGAGAGAACGACCTTGCATGAGCATCTTTACTAAAACATCTTGTATTCTTGCAAGTATTTCGTGTCATTTTAACCTTATTTGCGTAGGGTCTAAAAATCCTGTCATGAACCACTTCATTCCTCCAATGATTACATCGTCACCCATCTGCTATGCCGAACCGTGATTCGTAATCCTCTCGATTCAATTGTCAACGCTGGTGGCAACTACCTGATTTGCTTGGTCCTGAGATTCACGGTTCGATTTGAACGGCGACCAAACAGCGTGAACTCTGGGTGGGCCCTGTTTGTGGCATCGAGAATAGGGAAATGGTGGTGGTGGCGTCGGTGCTTGTTGCCGAAGTTCGTCGTAAACTCACCTGGGAAGCTCGCCCAGGAAATGGGTCGAGGCAAAGATCCGATCACGGCAGACACAAAGGTCTGTGGGATTGGTCCAAGAAGAGAGGGTGCCAATCCAGGCCACCCACGTGGGTTCCTTAAATGGAAAATAGGCGGGTGGGGTGGTGGTGGTGGTGAGCCTAGTCTTGGACATTGGCAGCGGTGGGGAGTCGGTTGTGATGGTGAAGGAAGGGGTTTGGGGGAGGGAGATGAACTGGGGAAGAACGGTGAGGGTGATGCACTTGTAGGGGTGGGTCGCATTTTTTTTATATAAATCTTTAATTTATTAATATATTTATTCAGTTGTTTGAAGGAGTGGGCTCCGCTTCAAGCCAACAGAGAAATTAACAGATAAACTGACAGAGTTGTAACATTGTAACAAATTCATAAGATAAAATATGATATTGTAATTTTTAAAACATGAGGTATGAAATTATGATTCGAGTTATAATTGAGATATTTTAGTGTAATTTACCCTTTATTTTTTGTTACACCTTTTTTCGAGCAATATTTCAGAGACTCGAATAGATGCTCTCATCCACTTACACGACAAATCTCGTTGCTGTTACAAAAATTTCTTCTCCACAATTAAAGGAAGGAAGAATATAGAAGGATATCAAGATTTTTTTATGTCGAAAGCAGTGACATAATCAGATCCAATTATTCTCTAATGTGTACAATAAGGAAGAAAAATAGAATATCTCCAAGAATCCTGCAGTCCATTGACTACTGCCTCTTTAGTCTTTTCATTCAACTTTTGTCTACAAATACACACGCACACGCACACCCCCACCACTACCACCACCACCACCACTCCCACAACTTTTGTCTGCAACCATTTTGCAATTTTGTATCAAAGAGTTCAGATTTCAACCTTCGATGGCGGATGAGGTAGTTTTGTTGGATTTCTGGCCTAGCCCATTTGGGATGAGGCTGAGGATTGCTCTGGCTGAGAAGGGCGTTGAGTATGAGTACAAAGATGAGGACGTGAGGAACAAGAGCCCGCTGTTGCTGCAGATGAACCCGGTTCACAAGAAGATCCCGGTTCTCATTCACAATGGAAAGCCAATCTGCGAGTCCCTCATTGCGCTTCAGTACATTGATGAGGTTTGGAATGATAAGGCTCCACTCTTGCCCTCTGACTGTTACCTCAGAGCCCAGGCCAGGTTCTGGGCTGACTACGTCGACAAGAAGGTGAGTTTTACTGACTAATTTACTTATTTGTAGTATTGTTTTATTTGTTTTGAATAGGTTTGGTTTGAAACAATTGAAAACATGGGAAATATATTATACGGTTATATTTTTTTATGTTTAAATTGTTGCGAGTATCTAGCTTAACTGCTTAAAATCGCAAGCGTTGCCAATTGGCTTTAGGTTAAATGCTTACGGATATTTGAGCTGGTAAATAAAACAATGTTTTAAAATTTTAAGATTGTAAGTGTTTAGGGTAATAATGATTTTACTACATAGGTTTTGATTAAGATTTCTTGTTACAGTTCGGGTTTGCAGTTTAGGGTTTGTGATGTAAATATTAGAAAAATATAAGCAGAGGATCTGAACTTGCTCAAAATAATGTATATTAATCTTTCTGCAATTTTGGGATGTGAAATGCAGATATATGAGTTTGGGAGGAAGCTTTGGACAACGAAAGGAGAAGAACAGGACGCAGCAAAGAAGGAATTCCTTGACTGCATGGGCGTGTTAGAAGGAGAGCTCGGAGACAAGCCTTTCTTTGGGGGCGAGACCATTGGATTCATGGACGTGGCGCTTATTCCATTCTATAGCTGGTTTCTTTTGTATGAGAAATTTGGCAACTTCAGTGTTGAGGCGTTGCACCCAAAGTTTATTGCCTGGGTTAAGAGGTGCATGGAGAAGGAGAGCGTGTCCAAATCGCTCCCCGAACAGGAAAAGGTCTACGATTTCGTCATGCTTATGAGGAAAAAGCTTGGAATGGAGTAGATTTTGGAGGAATCATGGGAAGAAGCTAGTGATGATCAATGTAATTTCAAGATTCAACCTGTTTTGGGTTGTTTTGAATTAGAATAAAAGGGCACTTGACCAAGCCTTTACTGTATTTAGGCACTTTATTGTGCTTCTGCTCATATGTTTATTTTGCTTCTGTAGTCAAACTATCATTCTGTTGTCAGCTTGTTATGGTAAGGAATCTAAATCTACTCGATCAAATTTCTTATTATGTGATCAAGTCTTCATATCAAAGCATGGACTTTTTGGTGCCACTGGTTGCATGCAACCATGAGTCTATCTCGCCATGAATAACGCTCGTGGTTGTACGCAATTGACTATAGGGCGAATTTTCTCCTTATCCAAACTTTGAGTTACTTTTCCTCCGGCATACAAGCTCACTTGCAGCAGAAACACCTAAAGATCTTACCTGAACATCTCAACAGAAAAACAAGCTGGAATTAAAAAACTAGAAGAACACATACTAGAATTCGTCTGAGGACTTTCTAACATGGTGATACTGTGCAAGCAGCTAGGGGCGGAATCATGTAGAAGGCAAGCTGGAACTTAGCCGCCTGGCCTAATTTTATTTACTATTCCCATTTTCCGCCTACAATTTGGCCTAGATCCCAACCTCTTTCATGCACCAGCTGGTTCCGCCACTGCTAGCAGCTAGCCTATTCTACTACGCTAAAAAACGAAGTAATAACTCACACACTTTTTTGGGGTCAGCAACAGATTTTGACACGCTCTCCCTCAGCAAGCACCTGTTGGCCCATGCAATAATCTTAGGGCACTCTGCCTCCATGCTCAAGTTTCCACGGCTCTAAAATACATAAAAGTAGTTGTAGAATCCGATAAGGGCAATGTCCAAGAAGCCGAATCTCTCAACCCCAAAGTAAGGCTTGTCTCCGAGCTCTCCTTCCAACTGCTTCAGGATTTCAATAAATTCCTTCTTTGCTGCCTCATGTTCTTCTCCTTTGTGCTCCATAGCTTCCTCCCAGCAACATGAAACTACAATTTTTGGAAACAATGTTTGACATCATTCGATGCGATGAAAAGTCGGATACAAATTTTAAAAAATGAACTGCAATTAATATTTATATACTTAAATCAGCATTCTAAAAAAATCATCGTGCACTTTTTTGTTGTGAAAATAAATATAACGAGAGGAACACACGGTTGCTATTTTAGAGTGCTATCAACCATTCTCGAAGGGAAAAACAGCAAATTTAGACAAAACAGCTTAGACCTTCTTATCAATCAAGTCAGCCCATAACCTGGCCCGAGCTCGGTCGTAAGGATCAAGGGGAAGGAAAGGAGCAGCTTGATCCTTCCAAACCTCATCAATTACTGCACAATGATGAGTGACTCATAGACCGGTTTGCCATTGTGGATGAGAGCCGGGGTCTTCTTGTGAACTGGATTCATCTGCAGAAGGAGAGGGCTCTTGTTCCACAAGTCCTCTTCTCTGTACACATACTTACACCTTCTCTTCCAGGGCTATTCAGGCCCTCACCCCAAACATGCTGGTCCAGAATCCCAAAACTACAACCTCGCCCGCCATTGTCGATGCACAAGCTTCTTGCAGCTGAATGTTCTTCTTGCAAAAATCAAGGACTTAGAGCAAGAATAGCGTGAGGTACTACTGACTATTGAGGCCGTTATATTGTGATGGGTGTGTCAGTGTGTGCTGTGGCATGTTTGACACTTGGTTTCAGCCTTTCAGTTCAGGCTCACAATTTCGTTTTGGGATTTTGGCCAGTTATATGATACATTGGTTTATGTTATTAACAACCAATAATGTTTACTAATGTTGTAACATATAATTCTTCTAAATAAATAATCCATATGAAATTAGCCACAGCCAGTTATAATATCTTTTTGTGGAAGCATATGCATGGGCATGTGCAGGTGATCATCAATGTCATTCCGACAGTATGCGGCCCTTTGTGATGTGCTTCTGTTGTTAATATGTTCTTATCTTTGTTGTTTGCTTTTGTTGTTCAATTGTCACATTGTTGTCAACTTGTTATAGCAAAGAATTTGAGTTACTTAAATTATCATTTTGTTTTCATTAAGTCTAGAATTCCTTCGATTTGGGAAGACATTTGAATCTCCAATTTTCCCTTTAACATCATGTGCTCGAAATATTATTGTGCAATACGAGAATACGACCATATGTTATAACCAGTACCCACGTGTTCTTATAACAAAAGAAGAGTGGCATTCCGAAGCAGTATTAAACCCATACATGCTGGTCCAGAAGCTCACAACTGCAACCTCGTCCGCCATTGTTGACGAGCAAACTTCTTGTGCTGGGGGATGTTTGACAGGCTAGCTGACACTCGCGAGTACTGCAAAAGGAACAAAAAGATTACTGGATACAGTGGTTGATGCCAATTAACAACTAATCATGTGTTTACTGTCGTAATACATTATTTTTCTAGAATCCGGATCCTCGCCGCATCTTTTTGTGATGATTCGTGAATCATATTCGTTCATCGTACATCATACGGTAAGAAATTATTTTAAATATTTTTATTTAAAATTAAGTACAAACAGTACCTGACAAAAATTGACTGCACAATGTATGATGAATGAATACGATTTACGAATTCTTAGAATCTGTTGGAAAATATTAGTATTTATGTTTATTTTAGTATTTGAGTTTTCCTTGTTAATTAAGGAATTGGGCCTAGCCCATCAAAGTTAGGGTTTCTTAGGTTTAGTTCTATATAAATATTGGTTGTAATTTAGTTTGAGAAATAAGTCATTTATAATGTAGTCTCTTGGAGTTTTGTAGCCGTTTCAGCATTCTCGTTTATTTAATAATATTCTATTTATAGTTTTATTCATGATGCACTCTAATTTTTAACTTGGTATCAGAGCGGGTTCAATCCGCTCTTGTATGGTATCAATTTGTTTTGTCACTTTTTGTTTTTTGGTTTAGTTTTGGTCTCGTTTATGCTTTCGATTCCGCTTTGGTCTATATCCTTTGTTCTTGGTCACTCTGTTTTTGTTCGTTTTGTCTTTGGATTTTTGTTTATGCTCTTTGTTTTTGGATTTCCGTATTGACAGTCAAATTGCAGTAGTCTTAAAAAAAAAAGTAGAAAGAAAAACTGAACCGTCTGCACCCATTGCCGCACCGCAACTGCACTCTCTATCCGCAACACATCTATTCCTTCGTGATTATTTATTTATTTATTATTGGTATGAGGAAGATGTTGGAATTTTAGGTTTTTATTTGAGTTATTGTTTTGGGTATTTTCTTTGTTAGGGTATTTTCGTTATTTTGTTTATTAGACCATCTCCAACCTTGGGCTAAAAGCCAAATTACCCCCCAAATTACCCCCCCCAAACACTCTCCAACCCATGCTAAAATTTTAGGTTAAATGCCAAATGCTATTTCTGGGCCAAATACCCCCCAGCTTTCCCCCCGGGCTAAATGCGAAATGTTTATCGGAATTTAAATTTTTTTAGATTAAAATGTTCATAAAATTAATTTACAATAATCTACATATTTATTTTTTTTTTAAAATTGATTTAAGAAAAAAATTTAGGCTAATTTCATTCTTTAATAATTCCGGGCTAAAATTTTAGGGTAGAAGGGTTGGAGCAGAAAAGATGTTTCTGGGCTAAAAGCTAAATTTTCCGGACTAAAAAATTTGGCTTTTAGCCCAAGGGTTGGAGATGGTCTTAGGGTTTGCTTGAGGTTTTACTATTTAAACAGTGCTTTGAATTAGGTTGTATCAAGCTGTTTAATAATATGTTTCTTTCCCGTACTGTTCATCTTGGTATCAAGAGCAAGTTTGTTGGACCTATCTCTGAACCATTGTGCTTAGCCTGAACATGTACCTACCTGATTCTAGAAAGTCAGATCAGTGATCCCGTTTGCCCAATATCAGATTACCACCCGCATCACGCTGTTCGGAAGCTCGCACCACCACCATCGGAACATCACTGCACCGCACCGCTGTCTGTTCTCTGACGAAGCCCAGGACGCTGATCACACTACCTTGACGCCCCATTTGTTGTTCCTTGCCGTCTCCGTTATGTTCACTGTTCTTCTTGAAACTGCCCGTCTGAACCAATTGTCGACTTATTGCTGCTACTGCCTGATTAACCTCCTTCACCAGATTTGAAATTGTACCAGTCTGCACAACCAACACATCAGGTATCTCCTTGTTACGACTGTCATTGTGAATATGTCATCTTCAAAAGATGATTCCTTGCAAGCTATTGGTGTGAAATTAAATGGAAATAATTATGTGTATTGGGCGTATGTGATGAAGAACTTTGTAATTGGAAAAAGATTATGGGGCTATGTGTCTGGAAAAGTTTCCATTCCAAATAACCCTAAAGATGAAAAACATGAAGACTTGCTTGCTCCTTGGGAGATGAATAATTCCAAGATTATTACTTGGATTAATAACTCTGTTGATATGGCTATTGGAATACAACTTGCTAAGTTCTCTACATCCAAGGAAGTTTGGGATCACTTAGAAAAGTTGTATACCAAGGCCAATTTTGCTAAGCAATATCAATTAGAAATGGAGGTTTGTGCAATCCAGCAAGGTGATAAGAGTATTCAAAATTTTTATAACGAAATGACCAGTCTCTGGGACCAACTTGCATTGACTGAACCTAAAGGACTTGGTATTGTGGGGCTTTATCTTCAATATAGAGAAGAACAACGTCTCGTTCAGTTTCTGATGCCTCTTCGAGATTAGTTTGAGACTCTTTGTAGCTCTATCCTACATCGGACTCCACTTCCATCTGTTGATTCTATTCTTTCCCGTACTGTTCATCTGAAGATTCAATTCGCACAGAGAAAGATAGAAGCAAAAATACGAGAAAAAGAGGAAAAGAAAAAAAAAATTGAAAAGTTGAGGTTTTAGGCCCACACGGGCATGAAAAGCTTGGTTGTTTGAAGCTACTGTTGCGCCTGGTTTGGAGGCCCACAATGAGTTTGTTGATGATGTTTGACTTGTTTGTTGTTGTTGACCGTAACGGTCATTCGAGTGCTTGGAGTGCTTGAATTGGTGGCCACTTAATTGATGTTGTGAACGTGGTGAATTGGATTTGTCTTTTATTTGGAAGCTCGCAACTGGCACTGGCATTGGAATCTTACATTAACACTAGCATTGGAATCTTGCATTGGCACTAGCATGGAATCTTGCACTAGCACTGGCATTGTATTGGCACTGGCATTGGAAACTTGCACTTTCACTGATGGAATTTCATATTAGAATTGGCATTGGAAATTAGCATAATGGAGTTTGCATCCGCATCTGCTTGTTGGCAAAATCATGTCGTTTACCGCCATAAGTTTGATGAGGGGGGTGTTGGAAAATATTAATATTCATGTTTATTTTAATATTTGAGTTTTCCTTGTTAGTTTAGGAATTTGGCCTAGCCTATCGGAGTTAGAGCTTTTTAGGTTTAGTTCTCTATAAATATTGCTTATAGCCTTTTGGAGTTTTGTAGCCGGCATTCTCATTTATTTAATAATATTCTATTTTGTAGTCTTTCTAATGACACACTCTGATATTCAACTGAATCCTCACAAAAAAAAATCCGAAAAAGATCCTTTTGGATTCTTTTAAACCAATCGTCATGTGGAATTAGCCAGTAATATTCTACTAATTCTACTGCTTGGAATTGTCATTGCTTTCGTCATATTGCACTAAAGATTTTTTTTATTCTTTAATTTGACTGGATTGTCTGCTAAATTTATTATATGAAAAAATAATTACGTGCGAAAATAGATTTCTGGTGCTTTAGTTTGATTCAAATTCTACGTCCATATATCGATTCAATTACGATAGTTTTGTGATATGCAATTAATTACTCCTTATTAATTTCTAATTTTTCGTGTTGAAATTGCAGATCTTAATGTAATCGTTTGATTTCATTATCTGTTGTTAAACGCATGAGAAGTTCGAAATTAGAATAATTTCAATACCAATGCATTAATAAACGCAAAGAAATTCATATTTCAAAATAATTCTAATTCTATAACATGAACAGAAGACATGCCATAAGAGCTACGTACAATTGATGTTGGTTTACTTTTCTAGTCTCGGGCCTTTGTTTTGCTTGTTCATGTTGGTCAACGTACAATTGATCAGGTTTTTTACCAAAAAAATAATGAACTTTGATCGGGTCTAAATTCTTTCCACCGAAGATTAAGACTTAAAACATACTAATTATATTTTAATCAAAATACACACTGTTATCTGGCCTCGACCAGAATATATATATATATATATATATATATATATATATATATATATATATATGTATATGTACAAAGATGAAGCAAAATAGAATCTCTCCATCAGCACTCTGGTCTCCATGTCCGACTTCTGCCTTAATTTGAATGCTTGACATTCTGTCCATCAATACTGGTCTCCCTGAAACACCCCATCACCAATCACAGCTTCATATTGAAAATTAATTTTTTTTGTTGTTGTAATTATTCGCTTGTAAAACTTTAAAGTTTTATCAATTAATCAGTTCAAACCGTTCAATCTTCAATGGCGGATGAGGCGGTATTATTAGACTTCTGGCCAAGCCCATTTGGGATGAGGGTGAAAATTGCAGTGGCTGAGAAGGGCATCGAGTATGAGTGCAAAGAGGAGGACTACGTGAGCAACAAGAGTCCACTGTTGCTGCAGATGAACCCGATTCACAAGAAAATCCCGGTTCTCATTCGCAATGGCAAACCGGTCTCTGAGTCTCTCATTGCGGTTCAATACATTGATGAAGTTTGGAAGGATGAAGCTCCACTGTTGCCTTCTGATGTTTACCTTAGAGCCCAAGCTAGGTTCTGGGCTGACTTCGTTGACAATAAGGTAATTTTACTCATTTACTAATTTATGTTTGGACTTTGTTTAACTGAAAATATAACTTTAACCCTTGAAACTCAAGTTTCTTTACATAAAATCCGACATAGTCTTTTTATTTGAATAAAACCTAATGACTAGGCTCCACATAAGCAAATTCATTAATTTTGTTTGCCTTTACACATTTTGCATTTTTCAGATGCCTAAAATACCCCTAATTACAGTTTTGATGTAGACATTTAATTCTATGCAGATTTGAAGAGAGAGATTAATGAAAAAAATGTATTGATGTTTATAATCATTGCATTAATATATCAAAACAAATTGTATGTTAAGGTAAAAAAGAACTAATAATGTTATACTTTCCTTAAGATTTTGTAATTTTTTTAAAAATTTGCATAAAATTAGACAATTTTAATTTAATCTTGTCATTTTCTTACCAAATGAAAATCTGAAAGAGCACTATAAAATAATTTACCTATATTTAAAAAATATAGGTAAATTATTTGGACATGTGTATTAGTAATAAATTTGCCCTATATATGTAATGATACACGCAAAATAATTAACTCTAGGGTACCCTCTTGGATGATTGTATGTCGTCTTCTTGACATTAATAAGATTGCTATCGTTTCAACTCAAAAAAAAAAAACTTATAAAATAAAAAATGTTATTTGATTCAAAATAAATTCATCCATATTTTATATAATAATATAGGTAAATTATTGCACACATATATATTAGTAGTAAAATGTGCCCAATATACATAATAATACATGAAAATAATTCACCTACAAATAAGGAAATTTGATTAAAAAAATAAAATATCTACTACTTTTTGTTTATGAACTTCAATTTTTTTTTATATTACAAACATAATGTACCTACAATATAATTTACCTATTGTTTAATCTTATAAGAAAATAATGCATCTACTGTTTTATTTTTTATTTTTTTTGTCGAATATGTACTGTTTTATTTTAATGGAGATAATTTGTCTTGGTTTAGTTTTTACGAAATAATTTAGGCACTATTTAACTTTACCAAAATAATGGAGCTACTATTTTAATTTACCTACAAAATAAATGCTATTTGATTCAAAATTAATTTTCTTATATTTTACATATAAATATAGATAAATTATTTTTAACAAGCATATATGATAACAAACAAAAAATGCCTAATGTATGTAATAATCTAGGTAAAATAATTTACCTACAACATAAAAGAATATTAATTGGTTCTTTGTTGTTTTTATCAAATAATATTATTATTTGATGCAAAATAACTAATTGTACAAAGGATTTTTTTTTCCATACGAAAAATGTGCCCATAATTGTTTATGAACATGACTAAATGTATGTATGTATATATGTATATATATATATATATATATATATATATATATATATATTCCTAATATTTATCATACAAGAAAGGTAAAATTTCCATATGGGGTTAATTGCTAATCATAATTAGGGTGAGTAATAATATTTATTGACATAATTAGAGTTTTGTGGCATAAGTTGTAAATATGTGATAATAATTGGTTACATATTTGTCTACATGGTACTCTATTTGAAATTTAGGTTTTATTTGGATGTTTAATATTATGTGGGTTTTTGTTTGGAAAATAGGAGTTTCAAAGATCTTTTTCTAAAGAACCCTTTGTTTAATTTTAGTCATTTACTAATTACTGGTTGCAAAATTGTGTTGGTTTTAAGCTTCTAACAAAACAATGTTTTTATTAATCATAGCATGCTAGCTACAATTCTCACATGAAGGAGGATATGAACAAAGTTGAGGTTCCACCATAAAACCAATTGGCAATATGAGTAGCTGCAACCTCTTATAAGCCCATGCGTTGAGGTTCTACTAGGGCTGGGCACAGGCCGGGCCGGGCCCATTTTTGAAGGGACCGGACCAGACCCGGAATTAAAGGAGATGGGGCGGGCCGGGTTAGGCATTACAATTATGAAAATAGGAACCGAACCTTACCTGGCCCGGTTGAAACGGGCCAGTTCGGTTCGGGTACACGGGTCCTTTTTTTCTGTTGCTGTTTAAAAATGTTTGCTGCACAGATTGCAGTTTGAAAAAACTGCACAGATTCAAGTTTACAGTTTGCACAGATTCCAGAGATTCCCTGTAAATCTGTTGAGCATCCTGCCTTACAATACCCGAACGACCTGTCTCTCCCATCAACTCTAGACCATTAATGAGTATTCTAAAGGATGGCCTATCAGGTTCACACCCCACCTCTTTCATTAAGTAATAACACTCGATTGCAAGTTTAGGGAGGTTAAAACTTATCAATGTTGTCATTAGAGCATTAAATGCCTCAATTTCAGGCTGTAAATTCGTTTCATTTTTCAAGCACAAGCAAAGAAGTTCAACTTGTTCAAACAATCCATTGCTAGCCATTACTCTAATCATATCGGAATACAATGAAACATGTGGCCTGTACCAATGTTCCTTTTGAATGTCTTCAAAGACATGCAACAAGCAATAAAGCCTATCAAATCGATCACAAGAGTAACAAATTGAAAACCTGAATCCTTCTTCTAGGAAAATGCAAAACAAAACCCAAAACGAAATGGGTAATGATCAAAACAAGAAATACAATCAGTCATCATGAGCCATGTAAATTAGCAGCAGATGATTCTCTGTGCAAGACATTGGTTCTTTCTAAAGTACAAAACGCATTGATAAAACCTCATGTCTACTCAATTTTCTTCAACCTTAATCCCATTTATTGACAATGTTGATTATTTTGAGTATGAAATGGTCCTCTAGAGCTTTGATTTCGGTTTTAAGTATCAAGCTTTGGGTTTAAAACCTAAAACGAAGCAATTAACCAACTGACAACATAGGTCTATGCTTGAATCGACGATTCCACATCCTAAAACAATAAACCATGCCAATAAATGGGATCAAAGTTGAAGAAAATTGAGAAGAACTGAGGCCTTCTCGACGTGTAGACATGACATGGAACACAAAGTCGGACTCGTTTATTGGGATTCTATGTAAATATGATCAAAATTAAAGAAAACAAAAACAAAAAGATAGCTTTTTTCCATCAAAATTATGCAACTGGTTGAAATTGAAGACTACCCAATTCGACATTCAAGGTAAATTCATGGAAAAACGAATCGAAAACAAACATGAACTGAAAGTAAGACTTCAAGAGCAAACCTTGAAGGCCAAGATGCACTCGTTCTGGCGGAGGAGGTCGCGGAGGACAGCCATCATATCGAGCTTCAACAACCGCCGGAACTTGGAATCGAAAACTTGGCCCAAAATGCTCTGATCTTTCTGTGCCCTCTTCAACGCCTACACGGTCTGGATGGCTTCGATGATGAGGAACCTCCCCTTCTGCAACAGTCGTGGGTTGTTGCTTTTGTCTCTCATTGTAATGGTGGATTTCAGTCTCTTGGGATTTGAAAGTTGCAGGGATGAAGAGTGGGACTCTGGGGAGAGGATTAGGGTTTTGGGGAGTGAGGGATTGAGTTGTGGAACAAGGTCCCATTTTGTTGGTGTTTTTGGTGGCAAAAACCAGTCTGTTTGGGTGATGATAGTGGTCGCGATGGCAAATGTGGTGTCGTTGCGTTGGTCGCGACAGCGCTGTGAGAGTCTGAGAGTTGGAGCTCGACGGTGGTGATGGGGTGAGTGATGGTGGTCGCGACGGCGGAGTTGGTGGTGTTGTTGTGTTGGTCTCGACGGCGGTGAGCACTGCGAGTCGAGGGAGAGTGAGAATCCGAGAATCCGAGAATCCGAGAGACTGAAAGTCTGAAGGTGCTTCTGGAACTCGGAGGTGGAATTGGCTAAGGTTGAAACCGACGGTTGAGATTGGCTAGGGATGATATCTTAAATCTCGTCCGTCCATTGTAACACAAACGGGCCGGTCCGGGTACCCGCGGTTCCTATACTTTTGGAACCGGCCCGAATTGAAAACTTCAAGTACACGGCCCGCCCCGCCCTGATTTGTTTTTACAAAATTAAGAACCGACCCGCTGGTCCAGGACCCGTTTGCCCAGCCCTAATATATTTTATGTAAATAATTTTTACACATTTCAATGCTTACAACATATTTAATCCCTTATTCTAACGGTTATATTTCATACCTATAATGATGCTGACGTTCCAAAAGGTCTGGTAGTGCTTCCAGAAGGCTTTCAGTATTGTTTGTTTTTTTAACTTTTGATGTCTAACAAGTATCTTATGTTTGTTTTTGCAGGAGCCGGGTGATTTTGGGTCTATGTATTGTCAATTGTCATTGATTTCAATTTGATTCCTTGGTGAGTTTGAATTTACAATCAGCTCATTTTTCACTCGCTTAATTGTGCGTAAGATTTTAATCACAGTATTTCATATTTTTTTTCTTATCACCTAAATATCTCTTAATTGTTTTCATTTTGGCTACTTCATTGTGGATCATTACTTAATGCCGTTTGGTTAGTCTGTGAGATTTGACTGTCTATACTTAATCTGTGTATTTAATGGATTATTGGGGGTCTGATGTATCTTAATATCATGTTGTTGTTGTTGCTAATTAAGGACTGAATTTCTTTATGATATGTTGAATTTCTTGATTGAATGGACTTCAAAGTATGTTCTAATGCAATTGGAGGAAATAAATAAAAAGGGTAGTGAGGTTGACTGCATAATTTGTAATTTGGGTTTAGTGACCTATAAAACTGCATAATTTTTGGAAATTCATGTACAAATTAATTGATAAATATAATGCTATTGAAAATTCTTATTGTTGTGATTGTGTTGTGCTTGTTGGGTATTTGCTTAGCTTAATTATAAATTAAGGATGGTTGAAAATTAGAATTTTATTCATGTGTGTTTTTTCCTTTCTTTCCAACTATCAATTTGTTGTCCGGGGCTTCAGTTTCATTCATATTAGAGAAGAGTATCTCATTACAAGGAACTCAATCCTTTTAATTTTCATCTACTTTTTGTTTCTTAATGTCTAGGTGATTTACCTGGTTTGTAACCATTAAATGACCTAACTTTATATTTACAATTATGTTTCTGATTGTTGATATTCAGGTTACTAAATTTTATCATATATGTTAGCATATTCATTTTAATAATTACCACTTGCTTTGATGCATTGAAAATGCTAATTTTGTAACAAGAAAATCATCTTATTCCCTGTTTAATAAAATTGTGTAGTCATTGGCGGAAATATTTGAAGTTACATAATTGTTCGTGTTATTTGTAATCCCGCAAAAACACGCAGGCATTACTATCTAGTATCTCACTAGAAACTAAAACAGGATACATAAAGGAAAGAAATTATACAAGACACAGATTCACACTTCACTCTAGGACTCTGATCCACACCAAGCATCTTCTGCACGCTATTGATATCTCTCCCTCTAATCCACACCAAGCATCTTCTGCACGCCAAGAACAAGCTCATACACCTTTTCGTCAGCAAGAGATTTCGAAACACTCTCCCTCTGCATGCACCTCTTGGCCCATGCAATGAGCTTGGGACACTCGGCCTCGATGCTGAAGTTTCCACAGGTCTCATATGCATGGAACCAGCAGTAGAACGTGATGAGAGCAATGTCCAAGAACCCAAATTTCTCACCCTCAAAATATGGCTTGTCTCCAAGCTGTCCCTCCAACTGCTTCAGGATTTCGATAAAGTCCTTTTTTGCTGCCTCTTGTTCCTCTCCCTTTGTCAACCATATCTTCGAGCCAGCATCATATAGCTGCAATTTGAAGACAAGATTGCATCAGATCATTGCTATAGCGAGTTCAGTGGGATTAATTAAATTTTGAATTCAGAGGGATTAATTAAATTTTGACTTATTTTCTAATTCCGGCGGCTATATTTGGATAGGGTTTTGTACGTTCCAATGATTGAACTTAAGTGTAGCAAGAAATGGATAACAAAATAGCAGGGATCACAAAATAGCAGAGATCACAAAAGCCGTTCATGAAAATTAACGAGGCATGCAAGAGAGATTTGTAAAGAAAGTCGGAGTGACAACAGGTCTGCACATGTGGTAAATTCATAAACTTACCACGTAAACAATACAACAAGATAATGTGAAGCGCGTGACCATTTAGCTTTACAAGAGGACCATACTTTGTTACCATGAAAAAAATTAAAATTATATCGTAAAATCAATTGGTAATATGAAGAATGATCCCACTTATTTATGTGGGTCTAAGTGTTTTTTATTAATTTTTAAATGCTTAAGGATTAATTAGGACGGTGAGCAATCGCCTAACATCTAAAGACTAATCAGAATAATGGCTAGCGATCTAACACCTAGGTGGGCTAGACGGCGATAAACGAGAATTTTTAGAATAATGCCTCCACATAGCCTATAAAAATTTGTATTCCGCTCCTCATGTAAAACTGTTTATGCTAAGGATACAGACTTGAAGATTGTACCTCATCTAACTATTCATCCAATAGAAAAGAATGTGGGCTCTACCGCATATATATCAAATTTTAATGAAACTCATGAAAACCCCAAATCACATCCTAACAGGAACCTAAAAAACAAACAATTAATTAGAACAAGAAACAACTCAGACAATTTAAGTTACCTTCTTGTCAATGAAATCAGCCCAGAAACCTTGAGTGAGCTTTCTGGTAAGGCTCAGAGGGAAGCAAAGGAGCTTTATCCCTCCAAACCTCATCAATATACTGCACAATGATGAGTGACTCGCAGACCGGCTTACCGTTATGAATGAGAACCGGGATCTTCTTGTGAACCGGGTTCATCTGCAGAAGCAGCTGGCTCTTAATCTTATTCCTCAAGTCCTCCTCTCTGTACTCATACTTGGCGCCCTTCTCCGCCAGCGCTACTCTGGCCCTCATGCCAAACATGCTTGCCCAGTAGTCCAGAAAAACAACCTCATCCGCCATTTTTGACACACACACACACACACAACTACTTCTAGCTGTAGGCTATAGTGTTTTACTTGATGCCAAAATATTCCAGATGGATATTCACACAGGCAGAAGAGGATATATATATGGAATCCGATTTCTCGCTGGATCTTTTTTTGTAAGAATTCCGAAGATTCGCAAATACAACAAACGTATGTAATTCACGGTTTTTTAAGATTCTTATTAAAAGAATCCGAAGAGGATCGGTAAGATATATATGTATCTACACATACGTGGCAATACGGATGTGGCTGATTTTTGTAGGGTATGACGTGGCATGCTGTATGCCATTACTTTCGGTGATGTAAGTTAGATATTTTCGAGAGAGTATTCTGACTTGATTATTTTTTTGTGAGGATTCTGGAAATTCTTTAATTTATTCATTCATCATACGATTAGAAATTATTATAATTTTTTTTATTTAAAATTAAATATAAACAATACTTAATGAAACCTAACTGCATAATATCCGATGAATACATATAATTGAAAGATCTTAGAAATTCTCACATAAAAAAATCCGACGAATATCCCCTTTTGATATTTTCATGCATATTTGGAGTTCTTTCTTTTTCTTGGTGAAATTGGACACCACATCTTTGAAAATGAATTCATTCTTTTATAGATAATTCTAGAGGATTACTTTCTAGAGGATTACCTTCTATTGATAATTCTAGAGGATTACTTTTGATAGGAATTTATTCTTATATATAATTCATTCTTAGAGTCTAAACATGATTACACATCCTTTTATAGGTAATAATCTTTGGAATTGTGACAGAAGTATTTGATTTACCAATTACCACACCCAATTCTTAATGGCCTTCAACTTTAATTAAATTAAAACAATGATCACTCAACTAAAAATTTATTACTATTGGTCCTTTAACTCATCAAAATGTTTAGCTATGGTCATTTTCTTCAACTCCGTCAGAATTTTGTCAAAATGAGTTATATTGAAAGGACCATTGCTCCAATTGAGTTAAAGTTGAGAGATCATTGCTCTGATTTGGTTAAGTTGAGATACCATTGCTCTGATTGGGTTAAAGTTAAGGGACAATTTCTCCAGTTGAATTAAAGTTAACAGACTATTGATACAATTTTTCTTATTTGATTTTCCATATTTGCCCTTTGATTTAGCCTCACTTGCATGACACGTGCCTCATTTTGACGAAAGTTCTAACAGAGTTGATGAAAAGGACTATAGTTGCACGTTTTGATGAGTTTAGGAACCCATGACAATGAATTTTTAGTTGAGGGACCATTACTCCAATTGGATTAAAATTGAGGAACCATTGCTACAATTTATTCTTCTTTCATTGTATTCATAAAATAAATAAAAAAGAGAGATTTCAAATTCTATATGAAAAAGAAACATTTAGAATGCAGAAATTCATAAAATTCAACTTTGAATTTCATATTAGTAGTTATCATTTTTAATAAGATTATTCTAGTAAAAAAAAATGATAGTCTAATTAATTACTTTAGTCTAAAAGTAAGGGGGGAAATTGCACTGTACGAATATGTAGTTTTTGAATTTGAATTTCACTTTATTTACGAAAGTGCCAAGTAGGGGAAGGGGTGGAGAAAAACCTTTTTGCAAAGAATCTACCGCTTTATGTGAAAAGCACGACAAAGTCATGCATGCATTATTTGTTTTGTTTTGGATTTGGCATAATCGGATAGATAGTCCTCATGTTAAAAAAAATAGGATTTAAACTTTTGTGGTGTAGTTCGTTAGTAAATTTAGTTCACAAGTGATTTTTTCGTTAGTTGTTCGTTAAATGTGGGGTAAAAATGTACTTTTCACTTGTTCTTCTTCTCTTTGCGATTCCTCGTCTAGTTGGGTTTTGATTATGTTGGGGGAGTAAGCGATGGTAAATGAGGAAGATCCAGCTGCGTTTTTCTGCAATGGCCACTTTGCCGCTGGATCATTGTGAATTTGGGTTTTTTAGGAATTTTTTTTTTGTCAATAGGAATTCCATTAACAAACAGTAGGGAGAAGAAAAATACAAAAAGACTCCTTAGGAAATGAGAAGATAAGCACAACTCTTATGTAGAACAGGAACAGGCATGTTCCCATAAGTATGATGAATAACTATCAAGCCAAAAAAGCTACAAAAAAAAAATCTACCTACAGCCGAGATGGATGGGTTATTTATTCCCACCCCAACTTGGGAATTATACAGAAGAGGGCAAAGGGAGGCCATCCCTAGATGGAACACTGACAAGATAGGGAGGGTGCATGAGCTGCTTTGCTTCTACATGCTGTATATTGGCTGATGGGTTTCAGAGTAATTTTCTGTTTATTGACTGGATTTCGCTATGTCGGATTGGTTTGGTTTTTGGGTTGCTACGATTGGTGAGACTTATACCTTGGTTATTGTTGATTGATTTGGTTAACAAGGTTTTCATTCATTTTCTGATTTGTTTTGACACACTTCTCAAAATTTACAAGATGCTATGATGTTTGTGCTATATAAAGATGAGTTATAAACATCTTCACCATCTTCATTATTTTCTTGGTGAGAGATAAACATTAGAGACAAGGAAGAAGAACACGTTAAAATACATATTTATCTCTGCATTTAAAGGACAATTAACAAAAAAAATAGTTTTGGACTAAATTTGCTAACGGATTACACCATGAGGGTTTAAATCATAGTTTTTTTTTACCACGTGGGCTATCTTCCGATTGCCTCATTGAAATATGTGATGAGTTATTGTTAGTCAACAGTTGCAGATTCAAAATTTGAATAATTGCAAGTGGCTCTTTACCACAGTGGTGGAAATGTGTTAAGCTCTTGCATGACAGCGTGAGTTCAAACCCCGTTGGTGGCTAATCTTGTTAGGATATATAGGATATATATTAGTGTGTGGGATTATGACACTTGTCAATAGATTGTGCATTTAGTTAGTTAGTTTGTTACATGTATTTGAGCTTCTATATAAGTCTAAATGTACTGACTTCATGAGTAAGAAATATATAACACAAGATATTCATCTCTCTCTCTCTCTGCTTACTTTCTCTCTCTAAGTTCTTGATAATTCTCTCTCTAATATATCTGCATACATATTAACATGGTATCAGTTCATCCTATCAAATTAAATTCTGTTTTATATGTGCCCAAATTGTCTCAGAATTTATTATCAGTGCATAGAATCTGTCTTGATAACAATTGCTGATTGATTTTTGATGCGTCCTGTTTTTGGATTCAGGACAAGGCCACAGGGAGGATCCTCTACAAAGGGCTATGCAGTAATGGACTTTATCCCATCTCATCCCTTGCCAAACATCCTGGTTCTTATTCACCAAGTAATTTCAAGGTTTCTGCATATCTGGGACAGCTCATTAGTTCATCTCTTTGGCATAGTAGGTTAGGTCACCCTACCAATAATATTGTTTCTATTATGCTCCATAAAGCTAATATCAGGTGTTCCAAGGATGATGTACCCATAGTATGTCATAGTTGTCTAGAAGGAAAGTTTACAAAATTGCCTTTTCAATCTAGTACTCATCAATCTCAAATACCTTTTGAAGTTGTACACAGTGATCTTTGGGGCCCTGCACCCTGTAATTCAATTGATGGTTTCAAATTCTATGTAACTATCATTGATGAATGTACTAGATTCTGTTGGGTGTTCCCACTTATAAATAAATCAGACTTTTTTGATACATTTGTCTCCTTTTATGCCTTTGTTAAAGCTCAGTTTTCTGCAACCATTAAGAGTTTACAAACAGATGGTGGGGGAGAGTATATAAGTCATAAACTACAAGCTTTTCTCAAAGTCAAAGGGATGTTACATCAAATTTCTTGTCCATACACTCCTGAGCAAAACGGCTTAGCCGAAAGAAAACATAGGCATCTTATAGAAACTACTGTTACCCTGCTGCAATATGCTAAGCTTCCCTCTCAGTTTTGGTCTTTTGCTTGTCAAGCTGCTGCCTATTTAATCAATAGGATGCCTACACCAGTTTTAAATCATAAGTCTCTATTTGAGTTACTATTTGGTACATCTCCTGTGATTACTCATCTTAGAGTTTTTGGGTGTTCGTGTTTTCCTTTACTAAATCCCTATAACACTTCCAAATTACAACCTAAAACAACTCAGTGTGTTTTTCTGGGGTATGCCTCTAAATATAAAGGCTTTATTTGTTTTGATGTCTTGAAGGGGAGGATCTTTATATCTCGGCATGTTGTGTTTGATGAATCCATTTTTCCGTATCAACAATTACTAGCTCAGTCTAAGTGTGTCATAACATGTGCCTCATCACCTGCCTCTTCTGATATTCATCCTTCATTATCCTTAGCAGCTGCATCAATACCATATATCATACCTCCTCAACCACTTTCCACCCTAGACTCTTCTACTTTGAATCCTACAGATGCTTCATCTCCTCAGTCCATTACTGTCTCAGCAAGCTCTTCTTCCTTACTCCCTGTGGATCCTGAGTTTGGTCCTAATCATCTACAACCAGTGTTGCCTATTGCTCCTTTAAATATGCATCCTATGCAAACTCGGAGCAAGAATGGTATTGTTAAGAAGAAAGCTTTCCTCAGCTCTCTCAGTGATTCCAGTTATGTTGATTTGTCACTGTGTGAGCCTGCAACTTACAAATCTGCCATTAAGGTCCCTGTTTGGTATAAAGCTATGCAAGAAGAGATTGAAGCACTGCATACTCAAGACACTTGGAGTTTGGTTCCATTACCTTTTCAGAAAAACTTAGTAGGCTGCAAATGGATTTTCAAGCTTAAGAAGAACTCTGATGGTTCTATTTCTCGGCATAAAGCTCGGCTGGTAGCCAAGGGCTTTAGTCAAGAACCTGGCTTGGATTATGGGGAAACTTTTAGCCCTGTCATCAAACCTACTACTATTCGATTAATACTAGCTTTGGCTGCCCATTTTAATTGGTCATTAAGGCAGCTCGATGTTAAAAATGTCTTCATACATGGCTTGTTGCACGAAGAGGTATATATGGCTCAGCCTCCGGGGTTTGAAGATCCAACTCATCCTGAGTTTGTATGTAAACTGCACAAATCTTTATATGGTTTGAAACAGGCCCTAAGGGTATGGAATGAAAGGTTCACCAATTTTCTGCCTTCTTTTGGTTTTGCTTCCACTTATGCTGATTCTTTTCTGTTTGTTAAGCACATTGGTACTGAGATTGTCATTCTACTACTCTATGTTGATGACATAATTGTCACCGGCAGTGCTTCTTCTGTCATTTAACAAGTCATTGACTCTCTTACAGTTGAATTTGATATTAAAGATCTGGGAAATCTGCACTACTTCCTTGGCATCCAAATTGATCGAATTGGTACAAGTTTTTTCTTGTCTCAGACCAAGTATATACAAGAGTTATTACAGAAAGTAGAAATGGTTGATTGCAAGCCGTGTGATACACCTTGCTTGCCTTACAATCGCTTACTCAAGGATGATGGTTCTCCTTTCAACAATCATGCAGCTTATCGAAGTATAGTAGGTGCATTGCAGTATCTTACTTTCACTAAGCCGGACATTGCTTTTTCTGTTCATCAAGTGTGTCAGTTTATGCAGGCTCCTATGATTTCTCACTATACTGCAGTCAAAAGAATATTGTGATACTTAAAGGGTACTATGACCTTTAGTATATCATATTCTGCTAGTGACTTACAGTTAAAAGCTTTTAGTGATGCAGACTGGGCTGGCAACCCTAATGATTGAAGATCTACAACGGGCTTAATTGTGTTCTTAGGTGGCAATCCCATTTCCTGGTCATCTAAGAAGCAGAATACCGTGTCACGATCCTCTACAGAGGCAGAATATCGGGCTATGTCTTCCACTTCCGCTGAACTTGATTGGATCCAGCAGCTTCTTCAGTTTCTGCACATCCAACTTCCCACAGCTCCAGTTCTCTTTTGTGATAATTTGTCTGCCATAGCCTTGTCCTTCAATCCTGTTCAACATCAGCGTACGAAACACATTGAGATAGATGTTCACTTTGTGCGTGAAATGGTTGCCAAACATCGTCTCATGGTTCAGTTTGTATCTTCCAGGGAGCAGTTTGCGGATATTCTAACAAAAGGACTTAGTTCTCCTTTGTTTCGGTCTCATTGTACCAATCTCATGCTTGGTTCATCCAAACCTGAGATTGATGGGGGATGTTAGGATATATAGGATATATATTAGTGTGTGGGATTATGACATTTGTCAATAGATTGTGCATTTAGTTAGTTAGTTTGTTACATGTATTTGAGCTTCTATATACGTCTAAATGTAATGACTTCATGAGTAAGAAATATATAACACAAGATATTCATCTCTCTCTCTCTGCTTACTTTCTCTCTCTAAGTTCTTGATAATTCTCTCTCTGATATATCTGCATACATATTAACAAATCTAACATCTAATTTGAAATAATCCATCATTTGACAAAAAAAAAAGAAAAAAAAAAGATTTGAATAATTGGAGTCACAGTGTTAAAGATTAATTTTTTTAATAAAAATAGAGTGAAGCATGCAAAACATTCAATTTATTCATTGAGTCTCTTTGCCCCTGCTTTTGTGCATTTTTTCTTCAAGAAAAAGGTTGGAGATGTTGCAGTCCTATTAGTTAGGAATGTGATTGTGTAAATCTTAGTAGATATGGGAATGTATTTTATATTCCTATTAGGAGTAGATTACCTATTAAATGTTGTAATGCTAAAGGAAAAAGTTTTTATCTATCTTACTACTATAAATAAAGGCACAATAAGGTGAAATAACACACACCCACAATTACACATCTCTCTCTTATTTTCTCTCTCTATGCCGCACTCTCTCCCTCTCTCTATGGCCTCCATAATTGTTTAGTAAATTATGCCTACAACACGTTATTAACACGCTATTGACGCTGCGCTAACAAGAGAGTTTATTATTCAATTAGGTGAGTATTACGTTTTACACTCTTTTTATGATTAATTAATTATTTTATTGAATTGATCTACATGCTATTGATTCAATTTAATTTTTCTATGTTGAACGTGATACAATGCATTGGAGATGCAATTCCGGCTTTCCAAGAAGGATCTTCTACAAATTCAAAGGCTTTTGTAATTTTCTGCCAATTAGGTACGCTTCAAATAAAGTAAGATATTTGAAACAACCATGAAGCATGAAAACATTCCCCATGATGCATGAACTCCCTATGTTTATATTTTCCTTCCGATATATATATTGTATATGTTCATATATTTGTCAATATATATATATATATATATATATATATATATTTGTTTCATGCATTGTGCAATTATATTTGCTATGTGGAATATGTGAGTCAAAGTACAAATTTAAATTAGAAGCATGTTAGGGTTTTTCAAACCCTAGAAATTTCAAAAAAAATAAGGAAAAAAAGTGGACATGATACGGCATCACCACCGCGGCACCACTATCGGCCACCCATGCACAGTCGATGGCCTGAAGCCCAGCTGCATGGATCACCGCAGTAGCCCTTTAGGTTTCCTGTTCCTGCACACAAGAACTAGGCTTCGGCCTGGGGTAGTTTCGACGAGCTTGAAGCCCCGAACACCACCTGCAATTCGGCCTGACTCACCAGCAAAGCTATACTCTTGCTGGGCTTAGATTTTTTTGCCCTAGCCCGCAACATATTAAACCAGCCTAGTTGGCTGGGTTTCTTTCCCACGCGACCCAAGGCCAGCGTCTTGTTGGACCTGCCCCTACCCCCCATTTGACCCAAACAGGAACCCAGCTGAGGCTGGGGTTCCTCCCAACCCCGTAGGCTTTTGGGCCTGCCTATGTCTCTCGGTCGTGGCCTGCATCCATATTTGGACTGCCTTTGCAGCCTTTCCCTAAGCCCATATACCCATAGGGCCTTGCCGACTCACGACACCCAACCTTTTTTTGGGCTATGCTATTTTTTCGATCCAATAATATTATTTTATTATTATTTTGCTTCTACAATCGACCATGTATGGTCTAATTTATTGAATTAATTAAAAGTGACATGCAGTCCATTAATCTGATAATGAATCCAAAATTATTGGCCTGAAGCCCACTTTTGGACATTAACGATTCAATAATTTATTTTTATACTTTGAACCGTTGACTCACTTTCGTAGTCCCGAAGCACTCACACTTAAGTTCCTGAAGCAACCCAAATCCACTAAACTTAAATCAGCATATTGCATTTTGTGTTCTTACATGAACTTCTCTTCTATAAACTAAACGTTCATAAACTAAATTGAACTTGTAGTTTCAAATTTAGTGCCTTTGAAACCCGAAGATTTCATAAAACAATACACCCATGAAAACTCGACGTTTTTCATGTAAACCATGTCTTAGAACCCCGAATGTTCTAACTTTGATGCTTATGGATGATTCATTCCCATAGCACCAATCACAATCTTGTTCCCTCCAATTCAGTGGATTGTCGAACTGTCACAAGTTCGATTTTCCTAATTTGGACGTTTCTAATATAAATCACTTCATGTAGGGTACAAGACGTGAATCTCCACTTGACTATTAAGAAGCTAAGACACCATTGAAACCAACAATGGCAAGGAAGAACTGAATAAGCCTTCGCCATGATCTTCATTCGAAGACTTATGCTTGAAGCATTACCAACGGAAGTACCTCTTGAACGAGGATTCCATGGCTCTTTGGCTCACTTATACGGACTGTCTAATCATGAAAAACATTACCTAAAGCACACCATGATTACGTCCATGAATGAGTACAATTCTGAAGTTTATAAATCCGATTAAATTTTAACTGGAGAATACTTTTCTCGTTCTTTTATGTTTTTACCTAGCTCCTGAAGCAGTAGTGTAGAAAGTGGAAGTTTACCAAATTCTCGAACCTGATTACTACCACAAATGTGATAGAACGGTATGGACTTAGTCGACTGGAGTCTACCGAATAGCTCAACCCAGTTCGGTCAAAGCCTACCGAATGGTGATGTACTGTTTCAGCAAGGATACATCAAATGGCATATTCTCTCACAATCCAATTTTGAGTTTGTTTTCACAACATGTAGTAGAATCAGGGCATGCCAAGGTGTGGCATCATGCCCGAAGCATGATTGGTACCTAAGACCTAAAACTTCAAGAATAAGGGAAAATATTCCCGAACCTTAACCTTGCAAAATCTATTTCCGTCTCGATGGAATAGACAATTGGTTAACTTATGCACATGTTCGTACCCCTACCATGTTGTTAAGGAGTACCATTCTAGTAGTCAATACGTGAGACTAATTTTGCTTCACCAAACATCGTTGGAAGAGCAGAATTTTGACATGGATGGCCTTGTTGGCTGAATCCCCTTAGTAAACCATTTACTTTGTGAACATTTTTCCATGTTCTTGGATTCAAGTTTGGTGTATGTTTTACTTATGGATAATCTTATTGATATTGTCCTCGAATATGAGTTAATTAAATCATGTTTCTTAATACATGTGACCAATTCAATTAAACAAGTGATTAGGTAGGAATGTGGGAAAGTTAGTTGTCTGGACGAATGCGTACTACGCACACTAACTTGACACCTAAATCACATCTCTAACAATGAATTCAGGTTTATCCAACCTGATTAAGAGCATTGGCACGCTCCTCGTTGTATGAATGGTATTGAATCACCATTTAAGGGACTTTAAATTCTCCCTAAAGTTGAGTTTTTAAGGATATTCGAGATGACAATGATCATAAATGAAACCATTGAAGAAAATAGAGTGAATATCTTTGCACCACCTCCAAAAATAAGCCTGAAGCTTTGATTTGGGGCCAATGGGTTGTCTCCCAACCGGGAATACACCACATGTGGCCGGCCTGAAGCCTGGTGATTGAGCAATTTACTTGCTTTGGCACGACCTTTTGGGACACTTAGGTCGAACAATGATGCTACGATGCATGTCCTTACCTGAAGTAAGGATCTTGTACCTACAAGCACACTTTGCCAAAGCCCGCTCATTTGGGACTGATTTTTATATTATTCCTTGCAAAGATACGACACGACTCTCTTTTCACAATGGATTCAAGGGAATATACGTGGACTAATCTAACCAAAATGCGGACCATATAAATACTTATGGTTATGGTTGATGAATCGACAAACTGGTCACATGTTTGTCCACATACATTGTTGCTAAACCTCTTAGCCGATTAAGGGTTCACCACCTTACTTATCTCTTAAGGTCTGGGAGACTGGATAATGTCGGAGAGTTTATATCGACGATTTTCGATAAAGTATTGCATGTATTTTGGGTTTATAATTGAACATCGAATTCCCATGTTCATCCCAAATAGTCTCACTTAGTGATCATAAAGCGCAATTTAAATGATTGCCCGAATTTTGGTAAACATACCAAGTTTTCGATTTCTACCTAGGGTTATGCAATCCTTGTACGCAGTTATGTTGGTTCGCCTTGAGGCCTATTGCCACCTAACCTATACGACGTTACAGTTGGTCACTGGGTACGATCCTGACGATTTTTCGTATTTACACATTTGGGTGAGCATTCCATGTGCCAAGTTGCGCCGCCGCAACGTACCACCATGGGTTCTCAAAGAAAGATGTGTATCTTTTGTCGATCATGATTCTTTTTCACACTAGCTCTCTTTGAGCCCTTGCACGCGATCTTTTTACTGCTCATTTACGGGTTGTCACTTTAATGAGACAGTCTTCCCGCCGTTAGGGGGAGATAAGAACGTCAACGTTCCCGGAGAACGGCGCGAATTTGCGTGGACGTTACCCACTATGTCTCATCTCGATCCCCGTACCGCACATGTATGATAAGTAAGTGCGATGAATTCTAGGTTTCAAAATGTTGCTCTAGACGCATTCCTCTTATCTAGCTAAAGTGACGAGGTCATATACCAGCTGCAAACATGCCTGCAAGGATAGACGTATTTAACGGACGTCGAGTCAACATCCCTTGAGGGTGTGCCGCCCCTATTGGATGGTTTGGGCACCTCTATTGGACGGTCTGGTATAAGGACGGATAGCAAATCAATCTGTCTTGGCCTGGAGAGTGACATATCATTCTATTCGTAGGATTCACTTCCCTAGAAGAGGAAGATACAGCACAACAAAATCTAAACTCGATCGATGTCTTAAATCATTTCCATCTCATGAGATTAATCCGGATTTGTTCTGAGACTTAAAGTTTGGTCCAGTATACTAGTTTGGATGAGCTAAATGGAATTGAAATGAGATTATCATCGATGATGTTTTCACTTATATGGTAGTTACCGACATAAATGAAAAGCGACGATATCGAACCATGTTCCGTTGATTAAGTGACAACGTAGAAATAATTGGACAACTAAAGTTACAATCCAAGTCAAATTCCATACCAAAGTGTGTATTGGACCTGTCGTTCATACACTGCCCAAGGTAACCTTGTTGTGTTCCAAATGGGAAAGGAAGCGTTATGGGATGAATGAAATAGTGCAATATGATGCACGCCTTAAGGCGCAAGGTTTCTCTCAAACGTCCTGTGATTGATAGCAGCATTATGAAATATGGTTAATGTTTCTCCGTGGGGATATAGATACGGAGATTTACATGTAAGTTCTGGAAGAATTACATGGACTCGTTCAAATAGTTCCAAAACCATGGAACACCCTATTAACTTGTTTTGAGGCGTTCACTTATGGATTGAAAAATCTAACGGATTAACCAGTGAGGGATGAATTATGTCTTTACGTGTTAAACTATGAAGTCTAATTCCAAATTGCTAGAGTTACAGTTTATGTCGTTAACACGAATCTCACTAAGACTCTGGAAGAGCTTGAGAAAACTGCCTCGCACCTGAAGATGGAATTTGAGATGAATGATCTTGGGAAAACTCGTTTATGCCTTGACCTGAAGTTAAAACATTGTTCTGACGGTATTTTTGTCTACCAGTCGAACTACACCCCGAATGTGTCACCCTTAAGTATACCTTTGATCGTCCATACGTTATATGCAAATGTGACCCTTGAAGAGGTTATGGAATCCGAAATTTCATATCTAAGTTCAACTTTGCATTTCGTTGTACTTAGCTCATTGTATTTAGATAGGTCATTCGTTGTTGATCTTGATAAAGATGCAGCACCGCACCTACACGCATCCACTGAATTAGTATTAAAGACGTACCCTGAAGGTACTACATGGGCAAATCCCAATGCATCTTGAGCAGATCTAACCCCCCTGATCCTCAAAATGATGTTTGCCTTGTTTGTTATGCTGACGTAGGTTACTTATCAAACTCGCACAAGGCAAAATCCCCAAATAGTTATGTCGTTACCATTATGGATATTGCAATATCATGGAGGCCCATGATATTACATTAGTTGTGAAATCTTCGAATCATTCCAAGACTCACCTTACTTCACTATCCCACAAGTGAGACATGGTTAGGAGTTCTTGTTGAGCATATTCGAAGTACTTGTTGTGTTTTCATCCATCGTTGAGTCCCAACAACGATTCATGAAGATTATGCCGCATGTATCAACCCGACCAAGCTATGATACATCAACGAAGTCAACACCAAGACATATTGCGTCCACATCTACATCAGCAAAGCATTAGGAGATTGAAGTCATGCAAGCCGATCTTAGACAACCTTGCCGACCTCTACATGACGTTACTGAGTCAACCTTCCAGAAGCTTATCCGAGGAATTGGTATGCCTAACTATTTATATGCAATGCTTGTAGTTCTCATTTGGAAGTTATGTCAAACTCAGGGGGAGTATTCAGAAGTATACTTACTTGATCTTAATATACTCTTTTTCCTTACGATTAGGAGCATTTTTCCTACTGGGTTTTTGCTACCTGACTAGGTTTTAACGAGGCACTTATCCTGGGCTGATCATACCCTTGTGAGCTCTTCTACTTGCGTCTAAAAGACGTATAGTTTTGACTTAATGCAATTTCTCACGTTTCTCCTTAGACTATGGGTTTTTCCCCACCTTGGGTTTTACCATAGCGAGATTTTGTGAGTTTTACTTTTTATGCATTCTTCCGTTGATCTGAGATTCGCATTCGCTCATTGTGCCGATGACTTCATCAACTGTACTTACTTCATCAATGAAGACCTGATGCGCCATTTACTTGAGTATTTACACACTCAAGGGAGAGTGTTGCAGTCCTATTAGATTAGGAATGTGATTGTGTAAATCCTAGTAGATATGAGAATGTATCTTATATTCCTATTAGGAGTAGATTACCTATTAAATGTTGTAATCCTAAAGGGAAAGGTTTTTACTTATCCTACTACTATAAATAAAGACACAATGGGGTAGAATAACACACACCCACAATTACACATCTCTCTCTTATTCTCTCTTTATGCCGCACTCTCTTTCTCTATGGCCTCTATAATTGTTCGGTAAATTATGCCTACAACAGGAAACACACTTTTTCTTTTCTTTTTTTTATTAAATTTTTTCTTTTCTTTTTCCACATTTCAGTATTTCAAAAAAAAAAATCTTTTTTTATTATTTTTTTCTTTTCTTATTATTTCTTTTCTTTTCTTTTTCACTTGTTGTCGTTTTCTTCCACATTTTGTACATTTTTTTCTTCCTTCCGTCATTGATGAAAAAGGGCAGGAGACACACTTTTTTTATTTATTTTTTAAAAAAAAATTCTTTTCTTTTTCCACATTTTAACAGTTTCAAAAATCTTTTCTTTTTTTATTAATTTTTTTTCCCTTTCTTTTTCCACATGGTGCCACAAACATTTCCTCTCTCCTTATCATTTTTCCACCTTTTGTCGTTTTCACCTTTTGTGCATTTTTTTAAACAAATGTATTATGATACTTGGTGTTCTAAGTTGTGTTATTGCCACAATGAAAATTTTCTTCGAAATTTAGTCTAAAAATTTGATCCTCTAGCATTACACTAAAAATAAATGGATTGTGTTACTATTTTTTTATTATCAAATAATGCATTTTATTTGTTTTTCTGAAAATTAACGATTGGTTTGCTTAGGGGGTGTAGTCAAACTTGGATTTGAGAGGATTTTAAAAGACTTTAAAATTCTAGTGTAGTCAATTAAAAGATTTTAAATGATTTTAGAATCCATTCAAATATAGGTGTAGTCAATTAAAAGATTTTAAAGGATTTTAAAATCTATCCAAATCTAAGTGTATTAAAAAAAATTAAGATTTTGGAGGATTTTAAAAAGAATCCAACCTCACCCCCTAGGATTTCAAATCCTTTTCCATCTGGGCAATTCTCAAATCTCTACCAACCCCAGCCACACACAGGTAACCATCATATACTTTGGTGGAATATCTTTTTGTAAGCATTTCACAGTATTATACACACTTTGAGCTAGGTTTTGGACGAGTTCTCGAATTCTCGAGTCAGAGGAGAATCACATTGATGTTCAACGGTTAGAACTTAATCCAATGTTCAACACCGCAACCCTCTCAGGCAATTTCGTAATTTCACTCTCAAAGCTTCATATATCAATCGAGCTCTGCATGCAACGCATTCGTTTCTGGTTTTTTTAGCAGAGTTTCGATTGGCGGAAAGAAGGAATTCATGGTGATGAAAGGTAAGAGGAGGGGATCGGGTACGGTGTGTCACACTGCAGCTCTCTTTGTCAACAGCCTGTAGTGGATCTCCACCATTTCTTCTGCATAATTCTCTTTCTCTCACTTTTAGTTTGAAGCATTCAAGGATATATCATACATAGGATTAGGATCACAGTGCTACAAACAAAAAATATTAGTAGTGCATATAAAATACGAATATATACATCATCTGTTATGCTTCTTTATTTCGACATTCAATAATTCTTTTATTTCTTTGAACATTTTTCCACTTCAATCACTGAGACTTGCGATCGGTAGGTGGTACAAAATGTGTAGTATGCAACAATGGAAAAATAAAGCTAGAGATAGGCTTGGTTGACTGCAAGGTGTGCAAGGGTGCATGTAACAGTTTCTGATACTAGTTTCATGTATTATTACGACTCTTAGACCTCAATTAGGATCATTGAAGGACATGATCAATCTAGGATTTTGGTTAATATTACTCTCTCGCCATTCTGATTTTTTACTGTCTGTGGTACTACAAGCACTACTAAAGTACCACAACCTACATTTGTGGCAAAAGGGTAGTCAGTGGTGATGGTTGTTGGTGGTGTAGTGCTCAAAAGCTCACCAAAGTTATGTTGATCTATCAATTGAGAAAGAGATGGAGTCGTGGTTGTGTGAAGGGGATCCGAAAAGGGAGGAGATAAAGTGGCTATCGAGTACAATAGGGCAAGGGGAAAGAGTTTTCCTTTTTTTATTTTCAATAAAAAAATTATATGAAAATCCACCACAATCCACTAAATCTACAAACTAAATCCATTCAAATTCTTTAAAATCTATATAAATTTTGTAGGAGTCTTAAATCATTCTAAATTCTATCAAATCTATCACTTTTAAAATCATTTAAAATATTAGTTTTCAAAGACGAGCCTAATGGCCCTATGTTTAGGACCGATTTGCATGAATATTTCTCAACATTTATACGATATAGATAGACAGAGGGAGAAGGAGACAGAGTTACAAAGAGAGAGAGAGAGAGAGAAAGAGAGATAGGGGAGGAGTGGGGATCCTCGATTTCATGAGTGGGAGAGGGGGTACAGTAAAAGAAAAACATGGGGTTAGGGATTTTAGATTTCAAGGGGGGAGAGAGGATGTGCTTTGTTTCGATCAGGCCGAGCCTATATGATTTGATTGGATCGAGGTAATGAGGACAACGAGAGGGGCTGTGCTTCGTTTCGAAAATTACTTGTGAGAGATTGGAAAACCCGGATTAGAATCTTCCAATTTGGAGGGGGTTTCGATTTGAAAGGGGCGAGGGAAAATCATGGTTTGGAAGAAGAAGAAGAGGAGGATAGGAGAAGACTGGAGACTGGAGAGAGAGTGATTTGGAGGAAGAGAGGAAGGAGAGAGAGACTGAGGAAGCAAAGGCAGAGAGGAAGCAGCGGAGGGGAGAGAGAGTGTGAGTGTTTGAGATCTGAAATGGGAAATGGGAAATGGGAAATGGGATAGGAGTGAGACGGCTAGGGTTTGTAAAGTTAAGAAATTTTATAAAGCATTAAATTTAAGAAACCTATAAATAACTTATTGGTGCAATTATAACAACTCAAAGCCTACAGTCAAGTTAGCTTGCAACGATTAACCCCAACCTGCAGGGAAGGGGTTTAAACCCTGACGCCAACACGTTTTTAGTATTTATATATGATATTTTTTCTCGGTTCGGTTCGATTTCTGGACCTCAAAAACTGAAACTTAACCAGCCAGATTTGGTTTGGTTTGGTAGTTTCGGTTCAATTTTTTTCAGCTTCGGTTCAGTTTGGTTTTTTATTTTTTTCGGATTTCGGTTTTTTGAACCCACCCCTAGTTTACACTGTCTCATTAGAAGGATAAAGAGATGTCAAAGACAAGTTACTGATATCTGTAGTCATATGGTTTATGGCCTTTGAGTCAGTGTGCCAAATTTGTGGTTGATGATGAGGTGTGGTAGCTAAAGATGACTGAGAAGAGACTGTATGCATAGCCTGGATATTGGACTGAGGAGAAAAGGTTGGTGCTGAAGGAGCATAAGCATTGCTTGACATTTGAGGATAATATAGACCACCCAAGTTGGGGACCTTTATCATTGAAAAAACAATACCAGGTAGTATGATTTGTCTTGCCACAGATTTGGCATCCCTGGCTTCCCAACTATTTTGAATGATAAAATAGAGCAGTGTGGCCAAGCTGATTACACAATTGACAAGGAACTTGCTGTGTAGAAGAGTGTCCAAGATACTGTGATGGAGAAGGTCCAAGAACACCAGAGAATACATGTGCTGAATGTGAACCATGATTTGGAAAATGTTGTCTAGAATTAGGATTAGGATACCTATATCCCTGATTGTATTTTCCTTTACCCTTCTTGTTATTGTGGAAAGAACGATACCCACCTGAGGGACCAGAATTATGAACTGAAAAACCAGGATTAGCACCACCATATTGATGTTGAGATGTAGAGAATTTAGAACCACCAGCGTTATTAGCCACCATGGCAGACATAAACTGAGAATTCACATTGCTGTCAACAATCAATTCTTTAGTAAGAAGTTGCACCCTGAATTCTTGGAGAGAAATAACACTTTCACGACCCCGTATAACACTACGAAAAGTATTGAACTTAGGAGGTAGACCATTGAGTGCTAAGATAACAATATCCTCATCTGCAAAAGTAACTCCAGCAACAGAGAGATAATCTCGAGCTTTCTTAATCTTTTGTAGATATTGAGACACAAAATCAGCCCCTTTCTTAATAGTTTGAAGATTTGACTTGAGCTGAAAAATACTAGTCCTAGAAACAACAGAAAATTGTTCCTTTAACCGAGTTCAAATATCATAAGCACTTATGCTTCCAATAGCACATGAAATTGCAACAGATGACAAAGTTGTAGTAATCAACTGCATAAGGGCACGATTGTGCATCTTCCAAACAATGTAATCTTCATTCTCAGTTTGAGTAGAAGAATGTGCAGCATCAACACCAGAAGCATTGGAAGTAGCATAACAAGTAATAAAGCGAGATGGACAAGAGTGGAGCCATCAACAAATCCCATGATACCATGTCCCTCAAGCAACAATTGCATTTGGAATTGCCAATTCAAGTAATTAGAATCATCAAGCTTAACATTCACAGATGTAGAAATTGTATATATAAGACCAGTAATAGACGATTGGAGAATTTGTAATTGAGATGTAGTAACCATATTTGCATAATTGAGATGGAAAAGTCATAGAGGAAATATCACAAATACCTGGTGTGCACAATCTTATAATCGCAGAAAGAAGGAGATGAAGAAATCTAGAAATCACAAAGGAAGAAAATACCAGAATTCATCCAATAACACAACAATATACTTTCGTCGAGAAACAAAAAGAATTAGAGATCGAGAAGTCGAGCGGAAGTGGCCGAAGGATCGGAGAAAACAGCGTAAGCAACAATGGCGATTGATACCATGTTAATGTAGAGAGGGAGAGATCGAGAGAGAAGATCAGAATTTCAAGAACTAGATAGAGAAAGGTTTTAAAGAGAGAGAAAATCTACAGAATTGTTATATTGGTTTTTTTCTTTAATCATTAAGTTATTACAATGATGTATTTATATAGAGAACACACTTTCTAACAAACTAACTAAGGCTTACAATCGTGTGACAAGTGGCACAATCCTAGCCACTGTCTATATCCTTACAATTCCGTCAATTATACCATGTTTTCTTGTAGTAATGGGGCAAAAAATTGAAGATAAATGAAATGGATTTTAATTTCTGGGTTGAGAAAGCTTTACAATTGAAAGGTTAAGGAGCTAGGGTTAAGGGAGAAGGCGAGGAGTTCAGTGCAGGGAGGGGAGAGAGAAAGGCTAGTTGAAAATTAGGGTTGGGCAAACTTTGTATTTATATGAGGGGTGAAGTACTGTAGAATAGCATTATTAAATGAAAAATAAGTCATTTAGTACCACGGTCTAGTAATATTCATTTTCGCTTATGAGTGAGATATTTTAGGTTCGAGTCTCGCCAAATGTGAAGTTGAACCATATTATTGCTAGCTCATTGTGAGGCGCAACCCACCCCTCCTCCTTATTGTAGATAATATCGTTTGTTAAAAAAAAATAAAAATAAAAATATCTTTGACAGAAAAAAGGAGAAGAAAACTGAAAAAGAAAAATAAAAAAAATCAGCTCCCAAAGTTGAAAAACACATAACGTATCTTTGGTGTAAATTTTTTTATAGTTTGACACCAATGAATGGTGTTATAAGGGTTAAAACCATGGGAACTTTAACGAAAAGCACATGGTACTGTTCACTTTAACGAAAAACCACATTTTTACACTAAAAAGTCAATCCTGGTACTATTCACTTTACCCTTTATTTTGTCCTTATCATTAAAACTCAAAGTTTTCAAGCCATTTTCATTAGTTTTCCTTAAAACCATTGGTGTTACAAAAGTTTAAGACACCAAATTTTGACAATAGTGACACTTCGATTTACAAAGCCACCGATGAAGAAGGATGTCCTCAAAATGGTGCCCTATAACACATTTTCTAGTAGTGCTCACTACAAACTAAAACAAGATATATAAAGGAAAGAGATTAAACAAATTAAACCGGACACAGCCATACATCTATACTCTCCTCACACAAGATTCCAAAGACGCATCAAAGTGTCTCACCATAATATATCTCACTATAAACTAAAACAGGATACCTAAAGGAAAGAAATTAAACAAGACACAGATTCACACTTCACTATAAGACTCTGACGTTCTAGATTGATATCTCTCCCTCTATTCCCAACCAAACATCTTCTGCAGGCCAAGAACAAGCTCATACACCTTCTTTTCGTCAGCAAGAGATTTGGAAACACTCTCCCTCTGCATGCACCTCTTGGCCCATGCAATGAGCTTGGGACACTCGGCCTCGATGCTGAAGTTTCCACAGATCTCATATGCATGGAACCAGCAGTAGAACGTGATGAGAGCAATGTCCAAGAACCCAAATTTCTCACCCTCAAAATATGGCTTGTCTCCAAGCTGTCCCTCCAACTGCTTCAGGATTTCGATGAAGTCCTTTTTTGCTGCCTCTTGTTCCTCTCCCTTTGTCATCCATATCTTCGTGCAAGCATCATATAGCTGCAATTTTAAGACAAGATTGCATCAGATCATTGCAATAGCGAGTTCAGTGGGATTAATTAAATTTTGACTTCTTTTCTAATTCCCGCGGCTATATTTGTTTAGGGTTTTGTAAGTTCCAATGATTGAACTTAAGTAGCAAGAAATGGATCACAAAATAGCAGAGATCACAAAAGCCGTTCATGAAAATTAACGAGGCATGCAAGATAGATTTGTAAAGAAAGTCAGGAATTCTACAATAAAACTAATTGATAATATGGAAAGTAGCTCAATTTATTTATAAGCCCACGCAAGGTCACGCAAGGTCTTTTATTAATGTAGAATTAATTTTCAACACGCTCTTTACGTGTGATACATTTATAAACTTACCACATAAACAATACAACAAGATATCGTGAAGTGTGTGTGCCCGTTTAACTTCACACAAGGACCATACTTTGTTATCATGAAAAAAATTGAAATTCTACCGTAAAATTAATTAGCAATATGGAGAGTGATCCAACTTATTGAAGTGGATCTATGTGTTTTTTTATTAATTTTTAAATGCTTAAAAATTAATTAAAACGGTGAACGGCCGCATAGCATCTAAAAACTAATCAGAATGATGACTAAGGGTCTAACGCTTAAGTGGGCTAGATAGCATTAAAGGAGAATTTTTAGAATAATGCCTCCATAGCCCATAAAAAATTGTATTTTGCTCCTCATGTCAAACTGTTTATGCTAAAGATACAGACTTGAAGATTGTACCTCATCTAACTATTCATCCAAAAGAAAAGAAAGTGGGCTCTACCGCATATATATCAAATTTTAATGAAAATCATGAAAACCCCAAATCACATCCTAACATGAACCTAAAAAACAAACAATTAATTAGAATAAGAAACGACTCAGACAATTTAAGTTACCTTCTTGTCAATGAAATCAGCCCAGAACCTTGAGTGAGCTTTCTGGTAAGGCTCAGAGGGAAGCAAAGGAGCTTTATCCCTCCAAACCTCATCAATATACTGCACAATAATGAGTGACTCGCAGACCGGCTTACCGTTATGAATGAGAACCGGGGTCTTCTTGTGAACCGGGTTCATCTGCAGAAGCATCTGGCTCTTAATATTATTCCTCAAGTCCTCCTCTCTGTACTCATACTTGACGCCCTTCTCCGCCAGCGCTACTCTGGCCCTCATGCCAAACTTGCTGGCCCAGTAGTCTAGAAGAACAACCTCATCCGCCATTTTTGACACACACACAACTACTTCTAGCTGTAGGCTAGAGTGTTTTGCTTGATGCTAAAATATTCCAGATAGATATTCACACACACATATATATATATGGAATCCGGATTCTCGCTAGATTTTTTTTGTAAGAATTTCTAAATTTCGCAAATACAATAAACATATATAATTCATAATTTTTCAAGTTTCTTGTTAAAAGAATCCGAAGAGGGTCGGTAATATATTTACGTATATACACATACGTGGCAATAAGGGTGTGGCTGATTTTTGGAGGGTGTGACGTGGCATGCTGTATGCCATTACTTTCGGTGACGTGGCATGCTATATGTGAAAAGCACGACAAAGTCATGCATGCATTATTTGTTTTGTTTTGATTTTTTCAACCTTCAACTTTATTTGATGGTAACAAGCAAATAATGTTTGAAATATGCGATGAGTTACTTTCAGTCAACAATGGCAAATTCAAGATTTGAATGATTGGGGTTTCAATGTTAAAGATTAATTTTGTAATAAAAGAAATTACACTGTACGAATGTGTAGTGTTTGAATTCAAATTTCACTTTATTTATGAAAGGGCCAAGTAGGGGTAGAAAAACCTTTTTACAAAGAGTCTACAGCTTTATGTGAAAAGCACAACAAAGTGATGCATGCATTATTTGTTTTGTTTTGGTTTTTTCAATGGAATTTTATCGAAAAATTTATAGTACTGTTCATTTAACGAAAAATTATATTTTTATATTAAAAAATCAATCATAGTACTATTCACTTATAACACTTTTTTGTCATTTTCGTTAAAAGTTAAAATTTTCAAACTATTTTTATTAGTTTTCTTCTTTTTTTCAACCATCAACTTTATGTGATAGTAACAAGCAACACTATTTAAATAAATAATGTTTGAAATATGCGATGAGTTATTGTTAGTCAATAGTGGTAGATTCAAGATTTGAATAAGGGGTGTGATATCCACACATCTCTTTTTATTTCTCTCACATCCTTTTAATTTTCGGCAGTCGGATCAGATGAATTAAAGAAGATCAAATGACGAAAATTAACAAAATGTGTGTGGATAGCACATCCCTTAAATAATTAGGGTCACAATATTAAAGGTTAATTTTTTAATAAAAATAGAGCAAAGCGTGCAAAAAAATTTATTCACTGAGTCATTGCTGAAAAAGGGTAGGAGACAGAGACACACTTTTCTTTTTCTTTTTTTTATTAATTTTTTTTTTCTTTTTCCACATTTCAATATTTAAAAAAAAATTGTAATATAATATCCATAGATTCGACCAACCGACGCCTCAGAGGTTGAAGGAAGGAAGATGCCATCATCCATCAGAGAAAACCTCTCCGAATGCAGCCACCAGGTAGAAAAAACGAAGGAAGCTAGTGGGATCCCCATTTGCGACATTGCCAACAAAGGCAGACCAAGAGAAGGAGGTGGTGCGAACAACCGTGCCGGTGGGAACACCAGAGCTCTACACATCCTTTCGATATACCACAACAGATTGCGGTTGAAAGTGATGGCAAATCGGCTAAGGTAAGGTATTGATGAAAGATGGAGCCTATGTTTATTGTTTGGGACTGATTTGCATGAATATTTCTCAACATTTATACGATATAGAGAGATAGTGGGAGAGGGGAGACAGAGCGACAAAGAGAGAGGATTATTGCTTTTTGTTTTATTATCTTTATAAAAAAATTAATATAAAAGGTTAATGTACTAATCGTGAACGTAGACGAGAGGGCAGAGAAGCGGGAGGGCAGAGAAGCCGGGTCTGAGGGAGGAGAGGGGATCCTCGATTTCATGAGTGGGAAAGGGGGTACAGTCAGAGAAAAGCATGGGGTTAGGGATTTCAGATTTCAAGGGGGGAGAGAGGCTGTGCTTCGTTTCGATCGGGCCGAGCGTCTATGATTCGATCGGATCGAGGTGATGGGGACAACGTGAAGGGTTGAGGTGGCGTCGGGAAGGTATGTCGTTTTTTTCTTCCCCTTCTAATTCTCATCTTCAGTTCACGTTGCTGATGCATAAACCCATCAGTTCCTCTGTAATTCGTTTAGTTTTTCATTATTCTTCTTCGATTTCTTTTGTCAAAATTGAAATGGAATTTGTTGGCTTGATTTTGTATTAGGTTGCGAGAGGGTTCTGTTTCTAGGGTTTTCTCCGTCTCCCTCTCTGTTTCTCTTCTTCAATCAGTCTGACGTAGTTTTGCAATTTAGGGTTCAGTGCATTTCAATCTTTTTTACTGGAATATACATACATATAAATGTCTAAATTTGTTCAATTTTTCTATACACAGGGCTGGGTTAATTTGATTCTTCACCTATGATTGGATATTATATTACAATTGTGGGTTCTGTTTTGAGGGCTGGATGAAAAGAAACACCCATCAGAGCTTCTAACAACTCGAAGGTAAGGAATTCCATCGCGTTTGTTGAAAATATTTTTCACTTTCTGGATGTGCGAAGTCTGGATAGTACACATCACCGGGCCAAACCTTTCCCAGGAAAGGAATTCCATCGCGTTTGTTGATAATATTTGCTTCCTTTCATCTGATGTATGTGTATGTATGATGTATGTGTGTGATTTTAGATTGTAATGTATCACAAATTTATGGCATGAAAATTGACATTTGTAGACTTACCCTTTGTTTGATGGCTGTGATAATTGGGGGAAAGGAAAATAAAATTTCAAAGATTGATACTTTTATGTGATTTCTTGGCTTTTTTTTTTTCATATGATTTTCATTGTATGTGTGCCAGTGTATGTCTCTTCTTGAAACGTACATGTTGAACAACAACAACAACAACAAAGCCTTTTCCCACTAAGTGGGGTCGGCTATATGAATCCTAGAACGCCATTGCGCTCGGTTTTGTGTCATGTCCTCCGTTAGATCCAAGTACTCAAGTCTTTTCTTAGGGTCTCTTCCAAAGTTTTCCTAGGTCTTCCTCTACCCCTTCGGCCCTGAACCTCTGTCCCGTAGTCACATTTTCGAACCGGAGCGTCAGTAGGCCTTCTTTGCACATGTCCAAACCACCGGAACCGATTTTCTCTCATATTTCCTTCAATTTTGGCTACTCCTACTTTACCTCGGATATCCTCATTCCCAATCTTATCCTTTCTCGTGTGCCCATACATCCCACGAAGCATCCTCATCTCCGCTACACCCATTTTGTGTACGTGTTGATGCTTCACCGCCCAACATTCTGTGCCATACAACATCGCTGGCCTTATTGCCGTCCTATAAAATTTCCCCTTGCGCTTCAGTGGCCTACGACGGTCACACAACACGCCGGATGCACTCTTACACTTCATCCATCCAGCTTGTATTCTATGGTTGAGATCTCCATCTAATTCTCCGTTCTCTTGCAAGATAGATCCTAGGTAGCGAAAACGGTCACTTTTTGTGATCTTCGCTAGATTGCTCCGGTCATTAGTGTGGATAAGTATATAAATGGATAGAGATAGGAAAGTAAACACAAGATGTACGTGGTTCACCCAGATTGGCTACGTCCACGGAATAGAGGAGTTCTCATTAATTGTGAAGGGTTTACACAAGTACATAGGTTCAAGCTCTCCTTTAGTGAGTACAAGTGAATGATTTAGTACAAATGACATTAGGAAATATTGTGGGAGAATGATCTCGTAGCCACGAAACTTCTAAGTACCGGAGTGTGGTATCGTCTTGACTTGCCTTATCTGTCTCATAGGTAGATGTGGCATCTTCTCTGGAAGTACTCTTCCTCCATCCAGGGGTGGTATCTGTAACTGGTGAAGATGCACAAGGTAATGTATCAATTTCACTTGAAGCTTACTTGTAGTTTCATGCTTGGTCAAGCGCGATACAAACCATGTAGTAAGAGTCCTCCAAGTCGCCGAGCTAGGGGATATGCTGAAAGAGGTGACAGACAAGGTAAGCAATCAGAGCTCCGGCTGATTGTTCACATTCTCCCTATCTTGCAGGCAGCATGAAGGATAAAGAGAAGAAAAATGAGAAGAGATGATATGGGATACTTTTGCTTTTGAAGAAGTAACTTTCCACAGGCTTATTCTTGAACTGGGCTGGAGGGTTTTCTGGTTTCCTCCAGAGTATAAGGCCGACTGAAGAATTTGAGGGTCAAAACAAGTCCATCAAATCTAGAGTACGTTCGACCCTGCTGATATGGGATACTTTTGCTTTTGACAGAATAGTGGATGTATCGGCACGTGTGCTGTTACGCTTGTCTCCACATGCTTCCTTGTATCCTTCTCACTTGCCCTATCTGTTCCTCAGGCAGATGCGGTATCTTCCCTGGAAGCATAAGATGTTGAAGATGAGTACTCGAGAGCAATGCCAGGTAAGTAATCAGGTAAGGGGTTCCAGGCAGTCAGTTCCTGGCTGGAAGCTTGATTCCAAGTGCTGACTGATTGCTCTCTTTCTCCTTGTCTTGCAGGTAAGAACAAGGCCAAAGGAAAAGACAGGGAAAAAGCATGATATGGGATACTCTTGCTTTTAACCCTGATGATATGAGATATTCTTGCTCTAGTATAGCTTGTTTACAGAGGTATTATCGGGGGGAAAGAAAGCTGAATATTTCGAAAGGCTTCGTTGGGAGTGCCCTCTCAGATAAGAGAAAGGGTTGAGCATTTTTGCAGGTCTGCCTGTCCGTTAGGGATGGAGGTCGACATATATAGGAGTCTCCCTAACATCAAGTAATAATGTTATTCCTTTACCCTGCTTGGTCATAGCACGGTAGTGGGAGTTGCCAGCTTCACATGTTTTAACTCTGTCAGAGCACTTTGAAAAAGTGGTCTGTGGTATCTGGAAAGCTGATGTTGCGTGTGAAGATTACAGACAAGCTTTATCCAAGGAGATCCTGCTCTTGAAGTTGGGAAAGTGGTGCCTCTTCGGTTTTCGAACAAGCAATCCTGTCGGGGATCTGGCTCTCGAGATTCGGAGAACGATGCCTCTTCGATTTTTGAGAAAACAATCCTGCTGGGGGTCTGGCTCTCGAGATTCGAAGAGCGGTGTCTCTTCGATTTTTGAGAAAGTAATCATGTTGGGAGTCTAGCTCTCGAGATTCGGAGGACGGTGCCTCTTCGATTTTGGAGCAAGCAATCTTGTTAGGAGTGTTTTCTCGAATGTGAGTAAAGGTTGGGCATGTTTGCTAGTCTACCTTGCCACGAAGCACAAAGGTTGACACACAGGGACTTTCCAATTATCCAGCAGTGGTACTGTTCCTTTAGCCTCTCTTCGATTTTTGAGAAAGTAATCATGTTGGGAGTCTGGCTCTCGAGATTCGGAGGGCGGTGCCTCTTCGATTTTGGAGCAAGCAATCTTGTTGGGAGTGTTTTCTCGAATGTGAGTAAAGGTTGGGCATGTTTGCTAGTCTACCTTGCCACGAAGTACAGAGGTTGACACATCGGGACTTTCCAATTATCCAGCAGTGGTACTGTTCCTTTACCCTTGTGGGTAATAATATGGTAGCTAGACCTTCAAAATTTATGTGTCTAAACTTTGTTAGTGTTGTTTCTTTGCAATTCTTTTACCCTTCTTGTTCAGAGCGATGTAGTGGGAGCTGCAAGCTTCACGTGTCTCAACTTTGTCAGAGAACTTTGGCAAAGTTATCTGTGGTACCCATGAGCTACTGTTGCGTGTGGGAAGTGGGCGATTGAACAGTACGATTCATGTGCTTTCTACTTCGCCAGAAATCTTCGACAGAATGCCCATAATTTCCGTAAAGCTGAGTATGCGTGTGACAGGTGCTGACAAGGCTGGAAAAGTAGGTGCCTCTTCGATATCTGAGATCGGCCCTCGTGGTCTCTGAGCAGCCCAGCTTTTGAGAAAGCAAGCCTCTTCGATTTCTGAGATCGGCCTTCGTGGTCTTTGAGCAGCCCAGCTTTTGAGAAAGCAAACGCCTCTTCGATTTCTGAGCAGGCGCCTCTTCGATTTCTGAAGCTTCGTCGAGTGCAGATTTTTATAGGGGCTGACATTAAGTTCCAAAGCACACTTGAATATCCACCAGTAAAAGCTCCATTCTTGCACTTCTAAGATCTTGATTTGTCCGACCTCTTCTCTCTTCAACACCTTTGAAAATGTCTGGCCCCTCCGACCGTCGTTTTGACTTGAACCTTGTTGAAGAGGCAGCCCCGCCTTCTCCAGACAACATATGGCGCCCATCCTTCGTCTCCCCTACTGGTCCTCTTACCGTTGGGGATTCCGTGATGAAGAATGATATGACCGCTGCGGTAGTGGCCAGGAATCTTCTCACTCCCAAAGATAACAGACTACTTTCCAAACGGTCTGATGAGTTGGCTGTTAAGGATTCTCTGGCTCTCAGTGTTCAGTGTGCAGGTTCTGTGTCTAATATGGCCCAACGCCTATTTGCTCGAACCCACCAAGTTGAATCATTGGCGGCTGAAGTGATGAGTCTCAAACAGGAGATTAGAGGGCTCAAGCATGAGAATAAACAGTTGCACCGGCTCGCACATGACTATGCTACAAACATGAAGAGGAAGCTTGACCAGATGAAGGAATCTGATGGTCAGGTTTTACTTGATCATCAGAGATTTGTGGGTTTGTTCCAAAGGCATTTATTGTCTTCGTCTTCTGGGGCTGTACCGCGTAATGAAGCTCCAAATGATCAACCTCTGATGCCTCCTCCTTCTAGGGTTTTGTCCAGTACTGAGGCTCCGAATGATCCCCCTCCGGTGCCTTCTCTTTCTGGGGCTCTACCGACTGCTGAGACTTCTCCTAAGCAACCTTTGTGAAGGCTCCCTCTTGTTTGTTTATTTTGACTCAAGTATATGTACATATTTGTAACTTATCGGGAATATCAATAAATAAGTTTTCCTTCATTTCAACGTATTGTGTTAAATACACCAAAGCCTTCTTCGCTAAGTTCTTTGAATTTTCTTTTGTTGAAGCTTGTATGTTGAAGCTTTGTGAGTGAAGCATATAGGTTGAGGTAGTGTTCCCTTAATTTTCCGAGTGAGGAAAACTTCTCGGTTGGAGACTTGGAAAATCCAAGTCACTGAGTGGGATCGGCTATATGAATCTTAGAACGCCATTGTGTTCTATCCTGTGTCATGTCCTCCGTTAGATCCAAGTACTCTAAGTCTTTTCTTAGGGTCTCTTCCAAAGTTTTCCTAGGTCTTCCTCTACCCCTTCGGCCCTGAACCTCTGTCCCATAGTCGCATCTTCTAATCGGAGCGTCAGTAGGCCTTCTTTGCACATGTCCAAACCACCGTAACCGATTTTCTCTCATCTTTCCTTCAATTTCGACTACTCCTACTTTACCCCGGATATCCTCATTCCTAATCTTATCCTTTCTCGTGTGCCCACACATCCAACGAAGCATCCTCATCTCCGCTACCCCATTTTGTGTACGTGTTGATGCTTCACCGCCCAACATTCTGTGCCATATAGCATCGCCGGCCTTATTGCCGTCCTATAAAATTTTCCCTTGAGCTTCAGTGGCATACGGCGGTTACACAACACGCCGGATGCACTCTTCCACTTCATCCATCTAGCTTGTATTCTATGGTTGAGATCTCCATCTAATTCTCCGTTCTTTTGCAAGATAGATCCTAGGTAACGAAAATGGTCGCTCTTTGGTATTTCTTGATCTCCGATCCTCACCCCTAACTCGTTTTGGCCTCCATTTGCACTGAACTTGCACTCCATATATTCTGTCTTTGATCGGCTTAGGCGAAGACCTTTAGATTCCAACACTTCTCTCCAAAGGTTAAGCTTTGCATTTACCCCTTCCTGAGTTTCATCTATCAACACTATATCGTCTGCGAAAAGCATACACCAAGGAATATCACCTTGAATATGTCCTGTTAACTCATCCATTACCAACGCAAAAAGGTAAGGACTTAAGGATGAGCCTTGATGTAATCCTACAGTTATGGGAAAGCTTTCGGTTTGTCCTTCATGAGTTCTTACGGCAGTCTTTGCTCCTTCATACATATCCTGTATAGCTTGGATATATGCTACTCGTACTCCTTTCTTCTCTAAAATCCTTCAAAGAATGTCTCTAGGGACCCTATCATACGCTTTTGGGTTGCATATCCACATACTAACCCAGTTAATTTTGCTTGGTGTTGATGCATAAGGAGAACTCCCATTGCATCAACTTGAACAAACATTCTTCTACTTAGTTGCTTAGCTGCTGAAACAACAACGAAACACTTTTTATGTTTTTTTGTTTAACTGCTAAAACAGGTGGCTGGCCTGCATGGCATATATTTTGCCATCTTAACTTCAAGGGTAATATATGTGTAAAATGCATGTTGCTTAGGGAAACAGAGCATTTTTTTTTGCAACCACATCTTTTTGTAATCAGCTCGGTTGAATGTATATAAAAGTCAAGCTGCTTATCTTACCGACACCGTTCACTCATCTATCCCTTTTGTTAGTTCATGATTATGTTGAATTTTTTTCAGGTTAAATGTGTCTTATTCATGTAGTTAAGGTTGGTGTATTTAAGTAGCAATGTCGGGCATATTTACTAGTATAATCTAAAAACGGAACGGGGGACATGCATGCATTTTTTGTGCGTGTAATTTCTCAACTTCTCTTTGGTGGTGCAGGTGCTGCTGAAGCTAATAGGCTTGAGCAATGCTCCTTCAACAAAACAAGGAAAAAAGAGTTGTTCAAATGGCAGTATTCGAGTCTCTTAGTGTTTCTCATTAATATTATCGTTCTAAACGCACCAATAACAATATCATTTCCTGATGCTATAATGCCCCAAATATTTTGATTAAAAGTGATGAACTGCATAACCAAACGACATTTACCTTCTAATTTCCATCAAAGAGCAACTTGATATTAACTCTGTCAAGTTTCTGCCAAGGGGATTGCAGTCTTCAACATGGGAAGGAAACCTTCTGCTAGTAGCCATGCTAAATTAACACAAGCAACCAGGAATTTGACTTGGTGGTGGGTATGAACCATTTACACTAATTAATCAACTGGCAGGAGGCAAAACTTTGCATGATTTTTATTTTATTTTTTGGTAAATGAATAGTTTTGCATGTTATCTCAAGATGTGAGATCAGTACTAGTTGGTTAAATATTGTTGAATTGTATAACACAAGCACTGTTCTAAAAATCCCCGCCTAGGACCTGCTTAGGCGTTAGGCGGCTGGCCATCGTCCCGATTAATGCTTAGATGTTTAAGAAAAAAAAAGGCGTCTAGACTTGTTTAGGTGCCCGCCTAGCCCGTCCAGACCCGTCTAGACACCAGCTTAGGTTGCTACTTGTTTACACAGAAAATAGATAATTTTCATTTGCATTTGCATTTTTTTTCAATAAATTGTAAGAGACTTGTTGAATACTTAAATGAACACACATTATATGCTTGTTCTCTATGTTTTCATTATGTTCCAATACCTCATAATATATATGTTATTTTATTTTGTAGTTTATGATGAAATTATATTTTAAATATAAACAGACGTTTATTTACACGAAATATGATAGATTTACTTAAATTCACTTAGACGCTAGATTCTAAACCGCCGTCCAATTAGCGCCTAGCGTATTTTAAAACCTTGAACATAAGATAGAAAATAAGTAAATAATGCAGAATACAAGAGGACATATGATCCAGCAAGGAAATTTTACAAATGCATATCAATTCACCATTGGATCAGTCTAGATGTCGATGGTACAGGTCTGCAAAACCTAATTCCTGATAACCAACAATTTATGACTGGAAGTTCTAGGATGATCGTAGTGACAAATTAAAAGTCCAGTTCAAGTTCAATTTTCAATTTAACTTCCACATGCACATCACATACCAAACTATTTTACACATATGCAATTAAAAAGATAAATAAAATGTGCACACAAGATGTAGGATTTAATGAGGTAAAATCCTGAAAAAATCTTTAGGCTCCAAAGCCAGGACAAACAGTACTAAGACAAATGAATTCAAAAGATTTACAAAACTCATCTTACTAGACTCACAACAAGAAAACAATTTTGTCTCTACACTTTTGCTACTCGATCTCTCCAATCCTTGAGTGGGAGTGGCACAATACTAATACGTCCGTCAATCACTATATCCTCGAATTTTGCAGAATCCTAACTTAATAATGTAGAATTTATGTATGATGAAATAATTTTTGAAGAGCAATCAATTATGAAAGTTACAAAGCACATTTTTATAATTGAGTTTTACTTAATGCAGGAAAAACCAATGATCAAAAACTAATTTTTTTTTTTCTAAAAACGAACGGCCGGCTGCAAAACCGGTTTTTATTCTCTCAAAATACTTTGAAAAATGGACTCTTTGCATACGGGCTGCTATCAGATTTTTCTTTCATTAATTTAAAAACTCATTACAGGCCAATTGTAGGGTAAAAAAAACTGGATTAGAGTGGTTCTTCTAGCAAATAGGAAAGAGAGATAGAGACTATAGGGTGCAAAAGAAATGGTGTATGGTACTTGCATTAGCATGGTGCGCCTATAAATATTTGGTCACTAGTTCATCAAAATTATGCGGAGGGAAGTTGAATTCGGGCGTAAAGGAAAGAGTGCATTGCTCTAGCCAATTTGATTAAGTTTAAATATGCGATAATATACTATAGTCACGACATCTGGGTGGTGCGTGAGTAATGAATACAATGAGTTGACACACCATAAGACTAATAGACACACATCAACATTAATTATACGACTCATGTGCGGTATGGGCGGTTATCTGTTGCGCAACTCTCAAAGTAAGTGAAAAACAATACAGATATACAAGATAAGTTTCCATAAATTGAATGAAGATTCATGAATTGAGTTTACTGACTAGACAAAAAATCTTCATTTTTGTTTTTGGAAATTAAAATATAAATCTTTATGGCTTAACTCCGATTCATATACATTTAAATTCACAGAAAGGTCCCTCACAAAATCACATCTCTGCCAAAACTGCTGCTGCTGCACTACCTATTTATACAAACTCCAATGAATTTCCACCTTTACCCCCACAACCAATTCGTTCGTTTCAAACTTGACTACTTTTACTGACCAATTTGTTACTGAAATACTGATAGTAATTGCTGTTACTGTGGCTATTATTCTTGCAATTTGATGATCGAGTCTTCACAAATGATAATGGACTCACATTTGAGTCCTCAATTTATGATAATGGACTCAGAAATTGACCTAGAGAGACTCACATTTGGGTCTCACTGTTTTTAATTATTCATTTATATGTATGAGGTCAATTATTTTTTGAAAACTTTAACGAAAAACACCCGGTACTGTTCACTTTAACGAAAAACCACATTTTTACACTAAAAAGTCAATCATGGTACAATTCACTTTACCCTTTATTTTGTCCTTATCATTAAAACTCAAAATTTTCAAGTCATTTTCATTAATTTTCCTTTATTTTTTTCCGCCTTCCGCCAATGATAATGGACTCGCATTTGAGTCCCCAACTTTATACTGCACCATACCGGATCACGTCCAAAAAGGTTGTTAGTGGACCTGCACCAAATATTGATTTCCACCCTTGGACTCATACATCTAGACTCTTTCTCACACAAGATTCGAAAGACGCATCAAAGTTTCTCACCATAATATCTTACTAGAAACTAAAACAAGACATATAAAGGATAGAAATTAGACGAATTAAACTGGACACAGCTTGAGACTTCACTCTAGGACTTCGACATTCTAGCTAGCAGCCTATCGATATCTCCCCCTCTATTCCACACCAAGCATCTTCTTAATGCTAAGAACGAACTCATACACCTTCTTTTCGTCAGCAAGAGATTTGGAAACACTCTCCCTCTTCTTGCACCGCTTGGCCCATGCAATGAGCTTGGGACACTCGGCCTCGATGCTGTAGTTTCCACAGGTCTCAAATGCATGGAACCAGCTGTAGAACGTGATGAGAGCAATGTCCAAGAACCCAAATTTCTCACCCTCAAAATATGGCTTGTCTCCCAGCTGTCCCTCCAACTGCTTCAGGATTTCGATGAAGTCCTTTTTAGCTGCCTCTTGTTCCTCTCCCTTTGTGGACCATATCTTCCTCCCAGCATCATATAGCTGCAATTTTAAGACAAGATTGCATCAGATCATTGCTATAGCGAGTTCAATGGGATTAATTAAATTTTGACTTCTATTTCTAATTCCTGCGGCTATATATGGGTAGGGTTTTGTAAGTTCCAATGATTGAACTCGAGTAGTAAGAAATGGATCACAAAAAATATATAGCAGAGATTACAAAAGCCGTTCATGAAAATTACGAAGGTATGCATGTAAGAGAGATTTGCAGGTGACAAAAGACACTTTTCAAGGACGGATTAGCTCTCTTGTATCTCTTATGCCTTTGAAATGCTTATATGATACATTTCCTACTCCTAGTCCCTCCTATCCCACACTTTGTGATATTTTCCTTTATAATTTGACTTCAACCCATGACTTAGAAATCCTCACCTACACATAGCCTATAAAAATTTATATTTTGATCCTCATGTAAAACTCTTGTTTATGCTAAGGATACAGACTTGACGGTTGTACCTCATCTAACTATTCATCCAAAAGAAAAGAAAGTGGGCTCTACCGCATATATATCAAATTTTAATGAAAATCATGAAAACCCCAAATCACATCCTAACATGAACCTAAAAAACAAACAATTAATTAGAATAAAAAACGACTCAGACAATTTAAGTTACCTTCTTGTCAATGAAATCAGCCCAGAACCTTGAGTGAGCTTTCTGGTAAGGCTCAGAGGGAAGCAAAGGAGCTTTATACCTCCAAACCTCATCAATATACTGCACAATGATGAGTGACTCACAGACTGGCTTACCGTTGTGAATGAGAACCGGGATCTTCTTGTGAACCGGGTTCATCTGCAGAAGCAGCTGGCTCTTGTTCCTCAAGTCCTCCTCTCTGTACTCATACTTGATGCCCTTCTCCGCCAGCGCCACTCTGGCCCTCATGCCAAACATGCTTGCCCAGAAGTCCAGAAGAACAACCTCATCCGCCATTTTTGACACACACACAAAACTACTTCTAGCTGTAGGCTATAGTGTTTAGCCTGATGCTAAAATATTCCAGATAGATATTCACACTTGCAGAAGAGGATATATATGTACACACACACACACACACACACACGTGTTTGATGTTGCATGTGGCTAATAAGGATGTGGCGAGTTTTGGGAGGGTTTGATGTTGCATGTGGCTAATAAGGATGTGGCGGATTTTGGGAGGGTGTGACGTGAAACTGCTTCCACCTAGCTACTTCCCGAAGGTGCCGTTACTTTCCTTGTTGGAAATTAGATATGTTCATCCATGCATAGGGATGGCAATTCAAAAATCCGAAAACTGTGGATAATTGTTCGAATGAAATGGATATGGTTATAAGGGTCGTGGTTCATATCCTACCCCAAAATCGATCTGACTAGTACATTTTATACAAATTAAAAATGAAAAGAAAATTAGTACAAATTAAAAAATATTTGCAAATTAAAAATTGGTACAAACTAAAAATAAAAATAAATGATAAAAAATTTAGCCATAAATATAAATATACTAATTGTAACATTTTTAACACTAAAGGAATATATTTAAAAATAAAAATATTTTATTATTCAAATAATTAATGATGTTATTAATACCAAGGACCTTGATAAAAAATTGAAAATGAATAGGATTTTAATCAATGGAGTAACAAAAAGAAGGATGTGAACCTAATTTTCCCTATAAAAAATAATGGAAAGTGTTATTGGCACTCTAAAAATCTCATTCTACACTCCTTACAAATGTATTTTTCTTTCTAAATATAGAAAGTTTGGAGTGTAGAATGAGAAATTTAGAGTGCCAATAATAATTCCCAATATAATTTATATTTATTATAGTATTATAGAAATTATCTTAATACACCCCACATATTTTCCCATAATAACCTCACACCCCACATTCTCAATAACACCTTATATTTTGTACATACACCCCACATCTTTTATACACCCCCATTTCTTAATATACACCTTATATTCCTCCACAACAACACATCCGCAACTGCAAGATTAATGCGATTAATTACTAATCTATGATCTTTCATGTTCGATTCATCGCGGTATGACTAAGGGTAATTAGTGTTGGAAGTTCAAATCAAATACAATGGCAGAAAGTGGTGGAACACTTTTCAGAAATTGTTGGAATACTTTTCAGAAAGTGGTGGAACACTTTTAAAAAATTGTCACTTTTCAGAAAATGTGAGCTACTAACCAAAAGGTTGTGATGTTTGTTTATTAAAAGATGGTAAACACCATCATTGATTGCATGTGTGTGTATTTTTATTTATTAAAAAGCACTTGAGTGGTTTGTAACTTTTGCATGTATAATTAAAGGCTTTAGAAAATTCCATTTGAATTCCCATTCCATTCCAATTCCCATTCTCATTTTCAGCTTGTAACCTTTAAGATTTAATATTTTAAAGTGTTTTGTTATCAATAAGTTTGCTACTTCTTTTCTTTTGTTTGTCCAATTTTATTGAGAGTGATAGTGAGAGGTATGATAAAGTTAGAAAACTTCTCACCCATATATTTTTAGTATTGAGTTAGTAAACTTTGAAATACCAACTATTAGCAGATCACCAATTAGGGTTTTAGCATGCGTGCCAGTTTAAATGAACATCAGCAGATCACCAATTAGGGCTTTGGCATACCTTCTGAGTTGATTAAACTTAATTATTTGTACGAGATCTGTTAATTGAACTAGACATCTAAGAAGATAATAAATCGTTACCCGAAACATGTATGGAATTACGGAAATATTTTCCCAAATAAGATAATAACCGAAGAGGAAGGTCAGGGCTTCACTAGTGTTCATGCTGCCAGTTTTGGTCAATATCTCCAGTGACTGTCATGTACGTGTGATCAGTTGTCATATATGTAATCATCATACAGCATCAAATATCAATGGAACTTGAATATATGTCACTATATGTCCAAATTTAAAACCACTTACAGACTTGCAGTTGAAAGTAAAATGATTAAAATCACCTCTGAGCCTATACCAAATTAGTTGAAAGTAAAATGATTAAAATCACCTCTGAGCCTATACCAAAATATTAAGCAGTATCGTACGAGAAACGCATGAATACGATTGTCTGATCAAATATTTTTCAAGGTTGCTTTGCATGCCCGCTAGATACCATTAAAAAATAAATCTTGTTTTTACAAATGTACTCTCGCCGGACAATCAATATATCTCAGTTCAGTTTGTAAAACATAAATCAGTCACAATCAAGACATATCGTTTTAGTTTGCAAACGCAAGATTAAATAATTATTGATGTCGTCGAAATCACTAAAACAATGAAAAATATGAAGTCTTACCTCATGTGAAGCTTCCGAAACATCAATTTCGTGTTCCATTCATCAAAAGCAATTTTTCTCAATTAACATGTTTGTAGTTTCATTAGGGTTTTGTTCAACAATGGAGGGTGGGAGGGTTTTGATAGTTGAGAAGATAAATAATATGTTAAAAGTGATTTGGGGTGTATTTAGATTTTTTTTTAAACCTAATAAGGTCATAATTGTCATTGCATAGTGGGGTAAATAAGTCATTTAATATTAAATTTTAATGTGTGGTGCATTCAACATTTTGTGGAGTGCTAATAAAAAAACCTATTAAATATAAGCCAACATCACTAATGTATCTATTATATTAGGCTTTTTATCGGAAATAGTCCTGAGATATGTATAACTCCTCATTTTGGTCATTGAGATTTCAAATCAATAGAAGTGGTCCCTTAGATTTCTACCATCCATCATTTTGGTCTTTCCGTTGGAACTCTTGGCCGGAAGTTTGGGTAATTTTCAAAGCTTCGTAACTCAATTGTTTCTTAACCAAATTCGACCCATAATATATCAAAATAAAGATAGGAAAGTGTAAAATAAGATTATCTCTATTTGGAAGCCCAATGATTTCCAGAGATGGTCGGAAAATAGCCTCAAAGTTGACTGGTCCGAGGGAAAATTGGAAAACTCGCCGGAAACTCACTGAAAACTGGGTAAACTTTAAACGTTCATAACTTCTTCAATACTCAACGAAATCAAGTGATTCAAAAATAAAAATCATACTTCTCGATGAGAAGAAGAGAATGGTATCTTTTTCAATGGCTAAATAACCGTGGTTTGGCCGGAAAATGGCTCGAAAGTTGCTGACTCGTTTTTCAACAGCCTCTTTCGATCCGTTTTCCGGCCAAACCATGGTGAGTTAGCCATTGAAAAAGGTACCATTATCTTCTTCTCATCAAAAAGTATGATTTTTTTTTTGAATCACTTGATTTCGTTGAGTATTGAAGAAGTTATGAACGTTTAAAGTTTACCCAGTTTTCGGCGAGATTTCCAGTTTTCCCTCGGACCAATCAACTTTGAGGCTATTTTCCGACCATCTCCGGCAATCACTGGGCTTCTAAATAGATATAATCTTATTCTACACTTTCCTATTTTCATTTTGATATATTATGGGTCGAATTTGATTAAGAAACGATTGAGTTACGAAGCTTTGAAAATTGCCCAAACTTCCGGCCAAGAGCTCCAACGGAAGGACCAAAATGATGGATGGTGGACAACTCAAGGACCACTTCTATTGATTTAAAATCTCAGGGACCAAAATGAGGAGTTATGCATATCTCAGAGACTATTTCCAATAAAATGCCATTATATTATAATGATGAAATTACTATTTATTATATTATAATGTATCAATTGAACGAATATATTTTTGGTTTCGACGAAGATGGATATAACCGTTAACTGATAGGAAATCTGTTACCATTGGGTATAGTTATAGACAATCTCCAATGGTTAATTTTCATAGTTATGAGGATAGATATAACATTTTCATCCCCAAACCGAATTGTTGTCATCCCTAACCATGCATGCATATTTTGAGACCACATCTTTGAAAAGGAGTTCATTCTTTTATAGATAATTCTAGAGGATTACTTTCTATTGATAATTCTAGAGGAAATCTAGAGGATTACTTTCTATTAATAATTCTAGAGGATAACTTCCGATAGGAATTCATTCTTATTGTCTATCACTACCACTATGGAATTCAGCATTGCACGAGTCTAAACATGACTACACATCCTTTTGTAGGTAATAAGTTTGGAATTGTGACAGAAGTATCTGCTTTACAAATTACCACACCCAATTCTTTCATTTGGATTCATAAAATAAATAAAAAAGAGAGATTTCAAACTCTATATGAAAGAGAAACATTTAGAATGCGCAGAAAATCATAAAATTCAACTTTGAATCTCATATTAGTAGTTATCATTTTTAATAAGATTCCAAACGAGTGAAAGTCATATACGCACCAACTGCTGACTGTCATTTCTCGGATTTCACCGTAACTTATATTATATTCTTGTAATTCTCTCTGGGGACATAGCCATATGGAAGATGTTGTCGAACCTTATTGAAATCTTAATTAAACATTGTTTGTACAATACTTGATTAATCCCGAAACTACTGAGCACCGGTCAACGTTATACTGTTAAGGATCCAGAAGAGTTTCCCTCCAACCAGGAGGCCAATCATAGCGCAACACGTGTCGACATCAGAAGCCAATCATAGCACGACACGTGTCAACATCAGAAGCCAATCACAACACGACACGTGTCAATGTCAGAATGAAACTAGAAACTCTTTTCTATAAATAAAGATCATTCTCTCACAATATTTCCTAATGTCATTTGTACTAAATCATTCACTAGTACTCACTAAAGGAGAGCTTGAACCTATGTACTTGTGTAAACCCTTCACAATTAATGAGAACTCCTCTACTCCGTGGACGTAGCCAATCTGGGTGAACCACGTACATCTTGTGTTTGCTTCCCTATCTCTATCCATTTACATACCGGAGCAATCTAGCGAATGTCACAAACTTAACACTTTCTATTGTATCAAAGTCCTCGCTGATTTTGTGCATCAACAAACATTATCTTTTATCCTTTGACCATAAAGTCTAATACGGGATGACTGATACTCTTAAAACTACCTTATCACGTAATATATCAAATGGAGTAAGAGAACGTATGATCATTGGGGCTGGAATGTATATATAACTTGTTTTCATACTCATGTTACAATTAAAGCATCCAACCCTAGAAGTTTTTGTTTTTTCATTATTACTAGAATAAAATATTTCATAAGATAACGATTAAATCAAGTGTTAACAAGCAGCCGAATAAGTTTCCAAAAAAAACAAGAAAACAAGCACCCGAATATTTTAATTTCGTTCCACCCTAGAAGTTTATGCTTCCTTTCATCATTACCTTGAAGTAACATGTTAATTTGATAATTCGGTCAATCGTATATTTCGTGGATATGCAATTATGTGCAAGTGGAAAGATGAAAGGCTTCCAAATGAAATATGGTTTAGGTTAAGGCCTTCAACTCCTTGCAAGGAATTCGTTATTCTGTAGGTCTTTTCTACAGGACTCGTTTTGATAAATACATCGAATAAGTAGTATTCATATTTGATTCATGAATACCCTTGATATAAGCTGGTCTCTTGTTTTGATATAAGAACTTGGGGAAATACCCCACTTTTTAGAGGCTTCTGTCGTGATATACATAAGAATTTAAGAGGATCAGGCATTGCAACATCGTGAAGCTCTATGGCTTCTGCTGCCACCAAGACTCAAATCTTCTCTTGTATATATGAGTACATGGAAAATGGCAATCTAGGAGATTTAAGAAGAGATAAATACTTATCGATCAACTCAACAACCAAGAACACAAGGATTAAACAATTAAATCACAACCCCTTGATCATGTACGCAATATGAATGTAAGAACAGAAATAATTGCATCAGTGCATACCTGCATACATGTTCACAGACGAAGAAGATATGGAAATCTGCACAAAACCTTCTCCTCTCTGCAAAGCTCGATACTCTCCAGATTATAGGCAACTGGAACGAAATTCAGAGTGTATCTTTGCGAGAGCAGGGGCTTGTGGTTTTATACTACAAGTTCCGGATCACCTATAACAATCCTACAAGGAATATGAAACTAAATCCTTGTACAATCGGAGTACTAAACTCAAATCCCAAACAGAGTTCTAATCCAAACCAAAACTTGATTACTCTTATAAACAAACTGAGACCTTATCACTTTATACTAATCTGAAATATCTAGACCGTGTGAATCATAATCACACTCTAACATTCTCCCACTTGAGTATGATTCACCATAGTAAAGAATCATTTCAAATTAACACAATAGTAATTGCCGAAATCTCATAACAATGTTTCTCAACAAAAACCACAAAACTGAAAACATGTGCTAAGACAATGAACTTATAATCTTCTCTACAATACAATATGCAGAATTGACTTACAAATCACAGTGTCTAACTCATGCTCTCAGCAAAGTGATCCAAAATAGGAGTAAACCAAAACTTACTCCCACTGATGTTGTCCAGAAATACAACAAAAGTTCTTGAGCTATTCATCAATAAGAATAACCAAGTTCAACTCTCAAACTATCTTTATCAAAACGAAATTTTGACTCAAAGATTTTATTGAACTATCAAAAATGTTTCCTGTGAACAACCAATCACAGATTTGTCTGAAAAGGTTGAACTAAAAGAAACCTCAACTAACTGCTAAATCACAAAGAAAGTTTTAACTAAATAAATTACAATACCTAGCTCCAGAAAACTTTGCTACGACACTCATCCTTTGGAAAAGCATCCTATAACTGTCTTCCAGAAGCTGCATAAAATAACTTCAATCACTCCCACTTATCTAAAGCATCTATAACTCCCATATGAGTAACATGTGCTTTAAAAATCCCATTTGGCAGAGCTTTTGTCAAAGGATCAGCAATCATCAAATCTGTCGACAGGTGTTCCACAACAATAGCACCTTCTCTCACTTTCTCTCTAACTTTAAGAAACTTCACATCCACAAGCCTAGAAGCTGAAGTTCTTTTATTGTTCTTTAAGAAAAAGACCGCTGAATTATTATCACAAAACATCTTCAATGGCTTTTGAATTGAATCGACAATCTTCAATTCACTAATAAAATTCTTAAGCCACACTGCTTGTTTCATACCTTCAAAGCACGCAATGAATTCTGCTTCCATGGTAAAAGTAGAGATAATGGATTGTTTAGCACTTTTCCAAGAGATGGCACCCCCAGTCAACATGAATATGTATCCACCAGTTGATTTTCTTTCATCCATGTCCCCAGCCAAGTCTGAATCAGTAAATCCAACAACTTCTAACGTATTCTGCCTTCCATATGTCAACAAGTAACCTTTTGTTCTCTGCAGATACCTCAAGACTTTCTTTGCAGCCACCCAATGTGCCTCACCTGGATTTGATTGAAATCTTCCTAGTAAACCAACTATGAATGCAAGATCAGGCCTGGTGCAAATATTAGCATACATTAAACTGCCTACCAAAGAGGCATATGGCTTTAACTTCATGTTTTCCTTTTCTAACTCATTCTGTGGACTTTGCTGCCGAGAAAACTTGTCACCCTTATTCACAGGGACATCAGCACCGTTGCAATGTTCCATGTTAAACCTAGCCAGGATTCTCTCGATGTATCCCTTCTGTGAAAGTCCCAGAAGCCTCTTTTTCCGGTCTCTGATTATCTCTATACCAAGCACATAATGAGCTTCCCCCAAATCTTTCATTTCAAAATTGACACTGAGCATAGTCTTGGTTTCATGCATCAATTGCATATTTGAACTTGCTATCAATATATCATCAACGTATAAAACCAGAAATATGAACTTGGATCCTTTGAACTTGTAATATATACAGTCATCTAGCTTGTTCTCTGTGAAGCCGTGTGCCGTAACCACTTTGTCAAACTTGAGATACCATTGTCTACTTGCTTGCTTAAGTCCATAAATGGATTTATTAAGCTTGCAGACCATATTATCCTTCCCCCTTTCAACAAATCCAGTTGGTTGTCGCATATAAATGTCTTCCTCTAATTCACCATTGAGAAAAGCTGTTTTGACATCCATTTGATGTAATTCTAAGTCAAAATAGGTTGTTAATGCCATGATTACTCTCATAGAGTCCTTTGAAGAGACTGGAGAGAAGGTATCACTGAAATCGATGCCTTCCCTCTGTGTGAACCCCTTTGCCACTAACCGGGCCTTGTATCTTTCTATTCTTCCTTCAGCATCTCTTTTGGTCTTGTAAACCCATTTACAACCTATTGGTTTGGTGTTTGAATCACAATTAACCAATGTCCATACACTGTTTTTTGACATGGATTCCAGTTCCTCTTCCATAGCTTTCTTCCATAAGGCTGCTTGAGGACTTGACATTGCTTGAAGGAAAGTTAATGGATCATCAATATCTCCAAATTCATATTCAGTTTCTTGTAGATACACATAGTCATTAGAAATCGCAGGTTTCCTAGTCCTCATTGACTGTCTTAATGGCTGCTGCACAGGTTGATCATTGTGTGATAGAACTTCTTCACCTACGTTCTCAATATGATCATCAATATGTGGCTGCAGGTTATTTTCAGTCATTGGAGTGTCTTCTTCTTCAATTATGGTTGAGGTGTTGGAGAAAATTGGAACCTGAATGTAATTACTGGAAGAAGTGGCAGCGGCAGTTTGATTCAATTCTTCAAATTCAAATTCTTCAACCACTAAGCTAGCTACATCTTGATCTTCTAAGAACACTGCATTATGAGACTCCTGTATTCTTGAATGAGCTTGTGGACAATAGAACTTAAAACCTTTGGATTTATCTGAGTATCCAATAAAGTAACAGGTTGTAGTTCTTGAGTCTAATTTCTTCTCACTAGGATTATAAAATCTACCCTCAGATTTGCATCCCCACACATGGAAATGCCCGAAGCTAAGCTTTCTGCCAGTCCATACTTCAAAAGGTGTACCTTTAACAGCTTTAGTTGGGACTCTGTTCAGAATATAGTTTGCTGCCTTGAGTGCCTCACCCCATAGAAAACTAGGCAACTTCGACCTTGAGATCATGTTTCTGACCATCCCAATTAATGTTCTATTTCTTCTCTCAGAGACACCATTTTGTTGTGGTGTTCCAGGTGTGGTGTACTGTGCTATGATGCCTTGTTGCTGGAGGTAAAGCGCAAAAGGACCTTTCTGTTGCCCGGCCTCAGTGAACCTGCCAAAATACTCTCCTCCTCTATCGGATCTCACAATCTTAATTTGCCTATTTAGTTGTTTCTCAACTTCGGTCTTAAAGATTATGAAACAATTAAGTACTGCTGATTTTTCACTAATGAGAAAAGTATAACCATATCTAGAGAAGTCATCAATGAAATTCACGAAATAGCTATTTCCACATATGGTTTTAACAGGAAAAGGACCACAAACATCAGTGTGGATAATTTCTAAAAGATTTTGACTTCTTTTAGCTTCATAGTTTCTAGTATTAGTCAACTTTCCTTTCATGCAGTCAACACATTCCTTTGCATTTCTGAAATCAAGTGCAGGAATCAAATTTGTTTTGGTTAATTGCAAAATTCTATCCTTTGAAATATGCCCCAACCTTTTATGCCATAAATCATATGAAAACTCAATTTCATGCATTCTTTTGACATTTGAATTAAAAACAAAACTCGGTTTTTCTTCAACAATATGATCTAATTTCCATAATTCCTCATGTAAGACAGCAGACCATAAAAAGGAATTTTTCTCATGTTTTTTGAAAAAATTAACACAGGTATCATCACACATAAAACCGAAACCTTGTTTGACTAATTTTGATGCAGAAACCAAATTTCTTCTCATGGCTGGGACATACAAAACATCATTTAATTGAAGAACAAACCCAGACTTCATTTTTAATTTTACAATTCCAATAGCCTCAACTACTACTTTGGACCCTTCTCCCACAAAAACATTATAAGAATCTTTACTTGTCTGTTTTTTGTTTTTGAAAACCATGCAATGTGTTAGTTATGTGAACTGAAGAACCAGTATCAAACCACCAGGAATTAGCAGGAATTTCAATCAAGTTAGACTCCACACAAACATAGACATCAGTTCTACCTTTACTCCTCAGCCAGTCCTTAAATCTTTCACAATCCTTTCTATAGTGACCTTAAGTTTGCAATGATGACATTTTATTTTAGCAACATCTTTTAGTTTAACATTAAGATTGTGAGATTTAGAGGATTTAGTATTCTTGGCAGTTCTACTAAATTTATCAGAAAAATTGAGAGTTTTTGATTTCATACCAGAAACATCAGTGGTCTGTTTATTGTCAGTATGCACAAGGTTGACCACCTCAACTTCCTTGCCCCTTTCTTGTCTTTGCCGAGATTCCTCTTGCACACACTGAGCAATTAGTTCATCTATAGTCCAAGTCTTGTCTTGAGTATTGTAAGATACCTTCAATTGACTGTATTTAGATGGCAGTGCCTGCAGAATCATGAACACAAGTTGTTTTTCACCAATAGTGACATCCATTGAATTGAGTTTCTCAGCTGCATCAGTCATCCTCATAATATGATCTCTAATGGAAGTGTTTCCATCTATCTTATAGGTTGTTAACATTGACATGTATAGACTGATTTTCGCCTTCTCGGATTCTTTGAATTTGTTTTCAATGGCTTTGAGGTAATCCACTGCAAGATCATGTTTCTTTATACCTCCCCTCACTGTGTCAGTCATCCCACTTTCAAGAACAGATAAAGTAATCTTGTTTGCCCTCATCCATCTCTCATAATCAGCTTTCTCTGATTTGGTGCTTTTATCTGACAATAATGGCGGCTTGGGAGTGTCTAATGCAATATCAAATTCATTAAGAGTCAGTAGCAGACCGATTTCTCGCCTCCACTTCTTGTAGTTACTTCCCCCCGTGAGAATCGGAACACTTGCAAGGTTGAGTGTTTTAAGCGAAACTGCAGACATGGACAAAATGAAATCTCAATAAAAGAACCAAAAGTTCTTGATTTCACCAGTTGATACACAATGTTAATGAATCAATTTAGTAATATATATAGATTTCTCATGAGCATGAAAAACATATATAGATTAAACAACCCATTTGTGTATGCATAAACTCACTCATCATCGCAGATCAGAATTTCATTTGTGACAAGAAAACAAAAGAGCAGTATGTTAATAATCTGCAGACATGGAATTGAATGCATTGCATAATCTTTGTTCACCAATCTTAATCAAACATAGCAAAAATTCCATAATACTTCTTTATATTTTAACGCAATATGGATGGAGAAGAAACAGAAAATTACCTCAATTTGCAGATATCATAATCAACGCAGCGGAAGCAATAGTTATACAAGAAATTTGTTTTATGATGTTTGAGAAAAACGATATTGCCATATCTGATTATGGATCTTTCTCACACAAAATGAAAATCGAGGTTTTTTTTTTTTTCTTCGATTGCAGTCAAAAACCCAGTCCAACAGTCATAATATTAAAGAAGGTTAATAAATTAAACGACGTCGTTTCTTGCAATTTTGAATTTAAACAGACTGGTTGCCATAGGTCAGTTTTGTTTTGCAGATTAAATCGATTTCAAGATTGAATTTAAATGAAGAATCCATTGGCTCTGATACCACATGTAAGAAGAGATAAATACTTATCGATCAACTCAACAACCAAGAACACAAGGATTAAACAATTAAATCACAACCCCTTGATCATGTACGCAATATGAATGTAAGAACAGAAATAATTGCATCAGTGCATACCTGCAGACATGTTCACAGACGAAGAAGATATGGAAATCTGCACAAAACCTTCTCCTCTCTGCAAAGCTCGATACTCTCCAGATTATAGGCAACTGGAACGAAATTCAGAGTGTATCTTTGCGAGAGCAGGGGCTTGTGGTTTTATACTACAAGTTCCGGATCACCTATAACAATCCTACAAGGAATATGAAACTAAATCCTTGTACAATCAGGAGTACTAAACTCAAATCCCAAACAGAGTTCTAATCCAAACCAAAACTGGATTACTCTTATAAACAAACTGAGACCTTATCACTTTATACTAATCTGAAATATCTAGACCGTGTGAATCATAATCACACTCTAACAGGAGAACATCTCCGTGAAAATGAACAGAGATGTTTTTGCTAGACTGGAATATTTCATCTGTTTCCAGGGCAATACATAATGGAGTGGAAACAGAAATGACACTATTTCTCAAGATTGCATTGTTCTGCACTAGTACATCCCAAGTTAACAGGCCAACGATGAGGGAGGCGATCGCAATGATGATTGATGCTAAGGAGTCTCTGAGCAATTGCTCATCATCACCGATATCCGAGAGTCCTTTAGACGAAGGCACTTCAAGGGGTAAGAAAAAAATCAAGTAATATCTCCTTTGTGGAAGTTGTGGCTGCTTTATGCATTGGATTTTAAGGTTCTTTACAAATGCTTCCCTTAAAACTACCGTTAATGCTTAAACCCCTGTTTTGAAGAAAACTAAATCCAGGGACCCAACTGTTATCGCACCATTGAAGGGTAATTTTTTCTGTGGTTCGAGTCTTTAAGCGCTTCTCATTAACTTTATCATTTGTAAGCGCACCATTAACATTATCATTTCCTGATGCTCTAATGCCCCAGTTATTCCGATCAAAAGTGATGAACTACTTACCAAACTACTTTTACCTTCTAATGTCCATCAAAGAGGGAATTAATCTAAATTTTTGGAGAACTGACACTGGCCATTATTATGAGAATTTGCAGATTGTATGGAATTATAGGCTCACTTCACTTCATCATCTTCATGAAAGGATGCTTGGACTCTGCATGTCCTCCCATATACTACTACACAGTACACACTATTCGAGTGATCTGCATTCGCACTCGGATTGATCGAGAAAATAAAGATTTTATCAGCAATGTTCTGCATTTTTACTAACCATCTGCTCTAGCTCGATCAGTTGTATTACGATGTGGTTTAGAAGCATAATATTTTATCTGTAAAGAAAATTCACCACTTTGAAGTAATCCCAAAATTTATCAAGTTTCTACTCTATATTTAATTTCTCTTCTATTATCCCATATGTCATTATTTCTAATTGGGATGTTGGAGAAAAGAGAGTTCTATCGCAAAAAGGCTCGGAGCAATTAAGTATAGAACCATTCAATATCAGTTGTTATTAATTCTATCAATTTTCTACTGAGGGTGACACGCCCCAACCCCGATGTCCCTGAATATCATGGGTAGGCACGTGCTGGCCGACACCCAAGGGTGACGAAACCATTTTTAAAACCCAAGGGTGACGAAACCATTTTTAAAATGCCTATGAATAAAATTATGTACTTAAAATAAAATTACTAATGCAGGAATTTGTTCAAAGCATACAATTACTAAGAATAATATGGAAGAATATTTAGGAAAGAATACAAACAACGGAATAATACCTATACTGAGAGGACTCGAGAATAACTAAGCAGAAGTGTCCTGACGTCAGAATCATGTGCCTCGAATCTAAACCCTGAGGGGGCACAAAACAGAAAATGTGAGTGGTCCAAAGTTTATAATAATACTAATAATAAGAAAATCATTTCCTTTATGAACATAATAACCCCATGTTTTGAAAACATTTATAATACTACGTAATAGGTTTTCTGAAAACTCTAATATGTCATGAAATACATCCATAAAACATGTACGTAATACTGATGCTCAAAACTAGTACTATCATTGCCTGAAGGCAAATCCATAAATCTCAATAATACTATAATATCATAGTCGTCCGAAGGCAGTACCTGTCCATCACCTGAAGGTGAAGCTGTACAACACTGGGTTACGCCAGTGAAGAAATATGGTAAGCCCATCACCCAAAGATGAAGTTGTAAGACTCCGGGTTACACTGGAAAAGAATCTATAACATCACACACCGACACTAGTCATGACTAGTGAAGCTGTCTGACACTTCTTCGGCAGTGAAGCTGGGGGTATAACAAATATCTCACTCCTCCTCGTCACCGTGTCCTATGGCCATAGACATCTAATACCTATGTATGACTAGTGAAGCTGTCTGACACTTCTTCGGCAGTGAAGCTGGGGGTATAACATATATCTCACTCCTCCTTGTCACCGTGTCCTATGGCCATAGACATCTAATACCTATGTGTGGATGTGATGTATGATAACCCACTAGATGCATACCCGAAAATATATCTAAAAACCAAGTCGAATGAATCCATGCTAGTTATACTCATAAATCCCCATAAATTCGAATGTATGAACTCTTAGTTGATAACCTTCAATATAAAGTAATTCTAATAGGTCCAAAATATTTCATAAAGCAATTTAACTAACTAGTAAATTCTCCAAATCTCAAAGATATGCAAATAAAACATACTTTAAAACATGTGCAAACTTGGAAATAAGATATGCATGCAACCCTAAGATTTATAAAATAGTCATTTTAGGAGGGATCCACTCACAAGTCTTCCCTTGTCCGGGAGCCGCTCGAACTAGCAAGGTTGGTGGTACTCGCACTCGATGCACATAACCACAATTAGAAACCATTTAGTAAAACTCCACTAACACATTAGAATTTGGGAAATTGGATAGCGGATTCGGATTCGGCACATCGAATAACTTAAGGAGGGACCTCGGGTTGCCCCACGTGCCGCCACAAGGTGGCGGTCCGGAGGGCCACGCACCACCGCACACGCCGGGATAGGTTGCCGGAAAAGTCGCCGGCTGTGTGTGCCCCACACGCTGGCCATGACTCGCGCCCACATGCAGGCCACGTACCGACCCAAAGGAGCTGGGTTTGGATCCGGGTCAGATCCGAGTTTAGGCCTGGGTTTTGGGTAATTGCATTAGGCTTGGTTTAGGCCCAAAGGATTGGGCCTGGGCTATAGGGTAAATGGATTTGAGCTTGAGTTCATGGGTCACATGGCCTAAAGTTTGGGCCGGGTCGGATAAAGGGGTTAACAAAATATACCTTCTCCATTACCATATTCCGTTAAAGTTAGCGGTATCATGTGTCGCCGAAATCTGGAGAAAAACCCAGAAATCGATTAAATGTTCCGGAGTTCGATTTTGATGCATTTGAACGTGAAAAACACAGATTTGAGCCTCAAACTTCACTTCGAATCCACTAAAGTTCAACATAGAAGTGTTCCAGAATATTACCTGGATACAAAATGTAAAAATTGAGACTGATTCCATCTTGGGTTCATCGGGAAACGACCAAAAAAGGTCGCTGATAAGGGTTAAAACCCTGAAATTCTCACTCAATTTCGACACGCAGCGTACCTTAATTGAACCTGAGAGCAGCAGAAGTTGAGTCCAACTAAATCGACAACGATTCCTTTCGAATTTTGCCTTGAGTTCACCGGAAAACTACAGAATCAAAGACACAGATTAAATTCTGTAAATCCTTCAATTTCTCAGTTCGAAATTATCCCCACATCACTCATAAATCTTGGATTTAACACTAAATGGGGCAGATGTTTCACCTGGAACGGACGGGGAAGACTCGAAGCTCACGGTTCAGTGAGTTCGAAACTCTGCCATGCACAGATGATCCATGCAGAGCCACGGCTGAGATCCTCAGGAAGCCCATAATCTATTTCTGGTGATTTTTTGTTGAACCATGCCGTAAGAGATGGTGGTTGTGAGTGGTGATGCTTGGGAAATTAGAGCTAGTGAGGGTGAGTTACAGAGAGCTCCAACGAGAAAGATGAGAGGGAGAGAGTCATGAGTCACGTGTGAGAGGTCAGAAAACAAGGAATAAAATAGTGTGTGGGCCCGGTTTTTGGGCCTAATTAACAAACCCACCCGATGGCAAACATGTAATTTTCATTAAAAATTGGAACGGGTTATTACAGAGGGGATTGCACTCTTCAAGATGGGAAGGAAACCCCTGCTAGTAGCCATGGCAAACACAAGCAACGAGGAATTTGACTTGGTGGTATGAACCATTTACACTAATTAACCAACTGGCAGGAGGCAATTATTTTGCATGATTTTTATTTTATTTTTTTGGTAAGTGAATAATTGGTTAAACATTGTTGAATTGTATAGCACAAGATAGAAAATAAGTAAATAATGCAGAATTTAAGAGGATCCTATGAGCCAGCTGATATATATGGTCCTGCATATATGCAAGGAAATTTGACAAATGCATATTAATTCCCTATTGGATCTGTCTAGATTTCTATGGTATAAGTCTGCAAAACCTAATTCCTGATGACCAACAATTTATGACTCTTGTAAATTTTTTTCCTCATCCCACTTGTAGTATGTAGTTAATTAGTGGTTGGCAAAGCTAGCATAAGGGTTTAAAGGAAAATTAAGAATGATGGGTCCAACTACAATGTTACCCCCGACTCAACTCAATAGTACGGGTTTTATTCAAGATTTAATTGTTCGGCGGAAGTGAACATTTTACTAATCTTTCAATCTTCTAGCGGTCCTTGGTTTGTTTATTCATTCACTAAAAACTCATTAGAGGGTAATTGTAGAGAGAAAAAAATGGATTAGAGTGGTTCTTTTCAGCAAATAAGAAAGAGAGATATACACTATATGGTGCGAAAGAAATCGTGTATGATCCTTGTATTAGCATGGTGTGCGTATAAATGTTTGGTCACTAAGTTTCTCAAAATTACGCAGAGGAAATTCTAATTCGGGTGCAAATGAGAAAGCGCATTGCTCTAGCCAATTGACTAAGCTTAAGTATGCAAAACTATATATCAACATTAGCTATATAACGAAATTATAAATCGAGTGAGATATACAAGATATGTTTCCATAAACTGAGCGAAAACATATAATTCTGGATAGATATGTACCAAAACCAGAGACATTTCCAATTAAACAATTTGAATGCTAGTACTTGAATTGAGTTGACTGAATTAAACAAGAATCCAAGCTTGAAAAAAACTAAAATATAAATCTTCATTTCTTTTTAGAAATTTTAATATGGGTAAATTACACTTTCATACCTTATGTTTGGATTCTATTTCAATTTCTTACAACATCTTTAAAAAAATTCACTTTCATACCTTAAGTACTATTTTATTTCAAAATAATACCTCAATTACATTTTTCATCAATTGATCTGTTTGTTCGTCGCAGGAATCTCCTGGCGGACGAGCACACAGCTCCCCTGGGAGAATGGCGTCGGTTGAGGGTATCTGTCGTACTTCTGCTTTCTTCTCGGGCTCGCTCGGGCAAGCCTTTGTCGGGCAGATCTTGGTCGGGCAAGACACACTTCGGGCAAGGCTCGTCGGGCAGTTCTGAAAGAAAAGGACAGAGTTAATTTGAAAGGGTGCCTTTGTGGGGCCTTAGGTGTAGGCCTTAAGGCTCACAATCAAGATTAACTTTGTCGTGCTCAGGCGTGCCACTGCCATCTTCAGTATGGCAGATGTTGAATGGGTGTTAAGCTTTGATTGAATATGTATACGCCCGAGAAACCAAGTTAGATATAACAGGTGCCTTTGTGGGGCCTTAGGTATAGGCCTTGAGGCTTCCTGTCAAACTAAACCAGTGCTTGGATGTATCATATTTGGTCTTTTATGGTTGCCAGAGTCTTATCACTATTATACCTTTGATTATCTGAATCCAAGAGGTAGGACGAACCCAAATGAGTGCCTTTGTAGGGCCTTAGGTATAGGCCTTGAGGCTTCCCATCAGAGTTAATCCTTATACTCGGACCAACTAGACCGCAACATGAAATGAAGCTAAATAGATGCATTCGTGGGGCCTTAGGTGTAGGCCTTGAGGCTTTCTATCAGAATCCACTCCATGCTTAAGCCTTTTCTACGAATCAAGATATAATAGCAACAAAACGGAGAAATAGATTGATTACTTGCGCCCCAAGTAACTTCGGACTTCTCGCTTATCAAGGATTGTCGTGGATGGGGTTGAGTCCACATAGAGTTCTTTTTTATGCCTTGAGGCCAAGGACTTTTAAACTGATCTTTAAATTACATGCCCGCCGGGCTTAAGACTTAGATCTGATTTGAACTCTGACGCGATTCAGATCGGATTCAAGTGCTGAAGACTCATTTTCATTATGACTTTGCTAGAAATAACTTGTATATAACTGGGAATATATAGCATGTTATTGTGCTTTTAAAAGAAAGAAAAGACAAAGAAAGAGCAAAGATAGTCGGGTAAGTTTGAACCTTATTGGCCAAGGCTGAACTTCTTACAAAATCTATCTTTGTGGCTCTGTCAGAGGTCTGAAAGCTTTTAGAGGGGTTGACGGGGGAGAAGAGGATACAAAATGAATCGATACCACCATGAACAAGGTAGCAGAGCTATTACAGGGGTTTGGGAAGGTTTATCCCGAATGGGATGAAGGCTTGTGCTGACTACAGCTTCGTTGAAGGCAAATCTGGCTTGAGCAGAGTTTTGGCTTTTGTTTGTTTGTTTGAGTGTCCCTAATTATGTCTTCTCTTCCTCCTTTTATAGACGACTTCAGCTTGGGTTCCTGTAGCAATAGCGGTGCCCGAATGCGGTTTGGTGATGACTCACTAGCTTTTTTACATGAATGCCACCAATAAAGTACTTTATTGGGCTGTGTAGTGACTGAATAGCCTACCCCCTGTGGTCTTTGAGCAGGTAAGCAGGTGGCCTTTGTAACTTGTGCCCAGCCGAAAGCCTCTTTCCTGCCTCCTAAGTTTTCCTCTGGGCCTTGGGTTTGGGCCGACTTTCTCTCTAGCCCAAAGTTCAGATTTTATCCCAAACAGTGCCCCCTTCAATTGATGTTAAGGTTGGGATCCCAGGCGCCAATATTAATTGAAAGAGACCCCTGTTTTAAACCCTTAAAACTCTTAGAACCCTTGTGAGTGAACTTCTCCGTTCTCTGTGTTTCGTAAAAAGAAAACCTTCTCTGATACAACAAAACTTCCCCAATTCTTTCATCATTTCTTTCTCGTTGTCCGACGAGGTTGCATCTTTACCGTTATCCTTGTTTTTCTTCCCCACGGCCTTCATTAAATGGCCTCAGGATCCGGCCAAACCCTACCATCCTACGAGTCTGGTGAAGGAATTGCCACTCTACGCCGTCTGCTCAACGGGCTGCATCGTCCGCGGGCAGGTCTGCATTCTGAACTCTTCTTTGAGATACATGGGGTTCAATCTTTGGGTCCTGCCTGGATTTCTCGGGTTCCCTCAGTAGTAGAAAGTAATATGCCTAGGGGAAACTGGTTTACCCCAAATCCTTATTTGGCCGACTCGGGCATTTCTTCTTCTAAGTGGTCTTTTCATCGTCGAGGCTTTCCCTTGGTGAATGATCTTGCCTGGGCCCAGTGGATTGACGAATTGGAACCTTCCTTCAAGCAGAAATGGATGAGTAACGGCATCTACGAACTGATTATGCTTTCGAAGATTTCAATTACCCCTAAGCCCGAATTGCTTGCTTCTGCCCTCCTCTTTTGGAATACGGGCACAAACACCTTCGATTTCCGTATGGGTCCCATGTCTCCCACCATTCTTGATATGGCCCAAGTCTTCGGGTTGAGGCCATCGGGCAGGGTGATAGATGTTACTCAAGATTGGATTCCATCCTCTACCACCGGGGGCTCAAGTTCTTCCACCTACTTCCTTCCTCTCAGCTATAACTCAGTTACTTTCAAAAGTTATGGGACCTCCTTTAAAGGATTCATCCCTTTTGTCAAGAAGAACTTCGGGGCAGGCTCTCCTCAAGCCGACAAAGATCAAGAACATATGTACTTTCTTCTTTACTGGCTTAACAAGCACGTCTTCCCCAACAAATCCAAGGGGGTACGGGTAGAATGGATCCCCTTGGTAGAGGTTCTTCACAATTTTGATGACGTTGCCACAGGTCCATTCCTTCTCTCCCATCTTTATCACCTTCTTTTTGACATGACCCGGGATGAGCCCTTTGAGACCAATTTGAACGGCCCCATCTGGATGATACAGATTTGGCTACAATGGTATTTTCCAGAATTTCGGGCTATCAATCTAGAGTTTCCAGAGGGTGTGGCTCATGCCCGAATCCTGGCTGAAGCTCCTCCTGTAGATCATTCCACCTTTGCATGCTTCTACTTTTTCCGAGTCTGCAGGACTCGGTCAGACTTGGAATGGGGTGCATCGGTATTGAGGAGATATCCTTGGTTTTCTGACCAAGCCTTCCAAGATGCCCCTGGTGAGGATGCTGCTCCCTTCTGCAGGGAAAAGTTTATCAGCTGTATTCAGCCAAGAGACTTGGCCTGGGGGGTCCGGGGAAATCGGTATGATCGAGGCTTGGAGGTGTATCATCCTAACTTCTGCAGCAGGCAGTTAGGATTTAGGCAATCCATACCTGTCCCATTCTTCGACTCAATCCATTGTGGCACTTCATTTTGGTTACAGACTCCTTCTGAAGCAATATTTCGAGCTGCCCGCCGTAGTTTGGACGTGATGAGCCAAGCAGCCCGACATTCCGTTGTTCTTAATTTCGAATGTACCTCGCTGTTTTCCTCTTGGTGGGAGGAAAGGTGGACTAGAAAATACGGAGGAGATTTGAAAGTGAACCACGATCGTATTTTCAGCCAGCTTTCTCTTAAATCATATCCTAGCTCGAGCGAGCTTGAAAATTGGAAAGATATGATCCAAGAGAAAAACCGATTACTCCTAATAGGTGACTTTCTTCCCATCCGATTTTGCTTTCCTTGTTGTTTACTTTCCTCACTCTTACTTGTTTCTGCAGCTTCAGTTGATACTGAATCCGAAGCCATCGAATCAGAGAATGATTCTGCTGATGCCGCAGTTCTTCATGGTGCTGCAGCAGAAGCTGAAAGGCGGGAAGCCGGGGAAGGGACAGACGTCTCAGAATCTCTTGGGGATTCAGGAGCCGAAGAAACAATTAAAGAAATAGCCAAAGATACGACCAAAGCATCTAAACGAAAGAGGGTGGCCATAACTAAAACCACAATCTCTGATCCGGCACTTCCTTCAGCAACCACACGACCAATTCTTACCCGAAAGAGTAAGCGGGCAAGAGTCACCGTGCCTCCTAAACCAGCAGCCCCATCTGCTCTTGTTTCTGAAGCGGGTAAAGAGACAGAACAATCTTCCAGTGAGTCTCTCCTCTTCTAGATCAAATGGCTACCTTTCTCCCTTATCTAATTATCCCTTTATCACTCAACAGGACCTCAAGCTTCTAAAAGGTCAACCCTTGCTTCTAAGAAGGAATCACGAATGGCTGCTACGCTTAAAGAGGTATGACTTCTATCTTTATACTTTCTTATTTTCAAACCTTTCTGAATTTTGAATAATTTGGCTTAGGCTACAAGGAAAGAAAGTCTTTCTCCGCAACCTGCCCTAGATGCAACCCCTTCTTCTCAATTTGATCCTTCCACAGGAATCATGTTGCATTTTGTGGATGAGGATGATACTTTGGTGAATTACTCTTTCTTTTCATTTCAACTTTGCACATTGCTACCCAAGTAACTCCTATCCATGTTCTTTGCAGCCATCTTCGGGATATGAACCCCTTTCCCCGTCAGTGGCCTTGGATAAAGAACCCATAGTTCCTGAGATCCCTGTAGCTTTAGACACAACTATTTCGCAAGCGCTTACTCGCCAGACGGTCGATGAACCTCCTTCTTCTCCTCAAGATCAACCTCAGGTGCTGGAATATTTTCTTCTTGTTTCTTCCTCTGGTGACCTTTTGCTGATCATCACTACTTTCTTCGGATACAACCAGGATGTAGGCACAGGTTCAGGCACAACTTTCCCATCTGTCGCTGGTGGTGAAAAATCTTCACCTCGACAAGGAGTTAGTGCATTCTCTGGTGAAACCCCGGGGTTAAGTCAGGTAACTTCCTTCTCTCCAAAGCCTCTTTTGTTTTGATTTGTGTATAGTTCATCTTGTCCTGATCCTGAAGTTTTGTAGCGAGCTTCCCCAAAAGAAACTTCCCCTCCTCCAATGGCCCGTAACCCAAGGTGTTTTCAACCTCCTTCTTCCTCTGGAGATGTTGACATCTCCCTGTCTAGAGATGAACCGATTGAACAAACAGAAATTGCCCCTTCCATAGGCATTATCTCACCAGAAGAAACTGTTATGCCGGACCCTTCTCCTTCCTCCTCTGATCCTGCCAAGTTGCCCAAACTCTTCGAAGCACTCGGGCGACTTGAGACGCGGTTGAAGTCTTCAAAGCAGGCTTCAACAAAATTTATGTCTTCGGAGCAGCAACAAATCTTTCAAACATGGGCAAAGAAAGAATTCACTGCATCATTTATCCTCAAGGCTCTCTATGACCTCGAGAGAGTCATTACTGAGTTCTTTAAAAACGATCGCTTATCCAAGCCTCAGTATGATTCTTTCCTTTCTTTCTTTGAAAACTTGAGGGCCCTCAGGGAGCAACATCAGAGAGCAGACCGGCTGGCTAACCGGGCAAAATGCTTCATAGAGAGAGAATCGAGCTCCTCTACCCAAGTTAGTCGGCTGATGGAAGAGATTATGCAGACCAAAGAACGAATTGAAGTTGTTTCTTCTGAAATTCAGAAGTTGGAGAGACAACTGATGATCCTTAAGGCGGAGCAAACAACTCTTCTGGATAACCTTGAGCAACAGATCGAAGGGGTGGAAAAAGCGACTTCAGAGTTAGAGCAAACCAAGTCTGAACTTGTAAACAGCCATACTGTCTTGGCTGAACCAAATAGGATTTTTACCATCATGCGAACATACCATTCTAGAATAATCACCTTATGTGAAGATGTAAAGTTTTTGGAATAGAATTACTTTGTAATCTCTTTTTGTTTTAGAATGGATATGTAACATTCCTCCTGTTCTGCTCCATTTGGATAGGCCTCAGGCAACTCTATGCCCCCTTGCCTACCTGTTTTTCTCCTCTATCTTTATTGTTGGCAATCTTAGCCACTGCCCCTGGGTCCTTTCAATGGCATTTTACTCTGTTGATAACCCCGACTCCTTGAAAACGAGGTCGATCATGCTAATAGGAGCTTCGGGGAAAGGGTTAGTATCCACCATCATACTAGCCTGAGGTGAATCGAGTAGTAACTTCCCCTTCACTATAAGATCCTGTACCCAATCCCTAAACTGGACACAATTGACTATAGAGTGGTTGAAGGTATAATGCAACTTACAATACTTCTTCCCCCTGAGTTCCTCGGGCTTGGGCATCTTTTTGGTGCTGTCGGGCAAAATGACTCTTGCCCGCACAAGTTCTTTATAGATTTCTGGCGCCTTGGTTAGATCGAAAGAATAACTTTGATACTTTGGGGGTTTCATGGGTACGAACCCACCATCATTCATCACGATCTTCTGGTCCTTGACTGGTTGGACTAACCCTTTGATCGTCAATGGCTTGAAGGGTGTGGTCATCTCAGCAGCACACACATCTATACTCTTCTCCTCATGATCATCTTTGCATTCGGGTCCGGCTTCCCCTACCTCTACATGGTGAATAGTAGCTTTATTTTTGTAGAACGGAGGAGTTTTGGAAGTATGTTTTACCTGCTGTTCCTCCTGTAACAGCCTCTCATACTTAGTAGCAGCAATCACCAACTCTTGTAGCTCATTAAACTGTGCATCATAGAACCTTTTTTCTCAAAGGTAATTTTAAAGCCCTTTGAGCAATGGATATGAGCTGTGCCTGGTTGACAGGGAACTGACATCTCATCCTTGTCCTCCTGAACCTCATCATAAAATCTTCGGTGGACTCATGATCATATTGTTTCACTTCTACCAGATCATTAATGGTGAGCTCTGGCTCTATCCTGTAGAACTGTTCATGGAAAGCCATCTCCATTTGCCCCCAGTTAGCAATGGAATTGGGGGGTAATAGAGAATACCATTGAGATGCCAATCCTGCTAGTGAATTTCCAAACAACCTCAATTTGTAGTTTGGATTGTCCTCATACGCCACACAGTGATTAGAAAATTTGAAATATGATCTCTGGAGGACACACTGCTATCTTCCCCTGTGAAAGTCGGGAATGCGGGCATCTTGAAATTAAGAGGGAATGGATTTAACTCATCGATATATTCAGGATATGGCTTCTGGTAGGTAACCCTGAATACTGGACGAACTCGAGGCTGGGCGTTTTGAATCACCGTTCTTCTTAACTCAGCCAATTCTTCTCTTAGTTGCTGAGTAGCTAAATTATCATTCTGGCCATGGATAGCTGACTCAATCTTCGGACTCCGGTCATTGCCCGCGTTTGCTTCCCTCCTGGTTTCAGATTTTCTCCAGTTAGATCCTCCACCTTTGTTGACCATCGGGGGTGGCCTATAAGGTAGAGGTTTATCTGACGTAGTAGTGGTTGTTTCTTTCCCGCTAGTTTCTCCAGCCGTGGCTGGCAGTCCAAACTTCATTCTTTCTTGTTCGCTCTGCCTCCTATTATTGAATGATAATAATGGGAAGCTGGGAAACTCCTTTTCTGAAGCTGACTCCATCACTGCTTGACTTCTTTCAGGTATCACCTTCTTCTTTCCCCTATCCTTTTCTTCTTCTAGTAGTGGAAACAAAGGAATGATTGGCTCACTTCTTATAACAACTGGACTCATTCCACTTCCTTGAGCACCCTTTGGAGTAGAGAACTCCAAGTCCAGCCTCCTTTGTAGATTTCCTGTAAGCATGCAGAGTCTGCTTACTTCTCCCTTAGTCTCCAAGGAAATTCTTTCCATGCTTTTCAACACTTGGATCATTGTAGCTTGCAGTTCTTCATTAATCCCTTTCCCCTGTGATTTCTCAGATGCAGTCGAACTACCTGAGACCACCTGTCCGGATGGGGATAAAGGATTTTCTGATTGTTCTGTCATCTGGAAAAGATCCTTCTTGGCTTCTTTTTTGGCAAGTTTATAGCTTCTCTTTTTGGACATGTAAGATCTTAGAAGTGTAGCTGTTTCTTATCCCACCGGGCGTGCCAAAACTATGTTCGTCGCAGGAATCTCCTGGCGGATGAGCACACAGCTCCCCTGGGAGAATGGCGTCGGTTGAGGGTATCTGTCGTACTTCTGCTTTCTTCTCGGGCTCGCTCGGGCAAGCCTTTGTCGGGCAGATCTTGGTCGGGCAAGACACACTTCGGGCAAGGCTCGTCGGGCAGTTCTGAAAGAGAAGGACAAAGTTAATTTGAAAGGGCGCCTTTGTGGGGCCTTAGGTGTAGGCCTTAAGGCTCACAATCAAGATTAACTTTGTCGTGCTCAGGCGTGCCACTGCCATCTTCAGTATGGCAGATGTTGAATGGGTGTTAAGCTTTGATTGAATATGTATACGCCCGAGAAACCAAGTTAGATATAACAGGTGCCTTTGTGGGGCCTTAGGTATAGGCCTTGAGGCTTCCTGTCAAACTAAACCAGCGCTTGGATGTATCATATTTGGTCTTTTATGGTTGCCAGAGTCTTATCACTATTATACCTTTGATTATCTGAATCCAAGAGGTAGGACGAACCCAAATGAGTGCCTTTGTAGGGCCTTAGGTATAGGCCTTGAGGCTTCCCATCAGAGTTAATCCTTATACTCGGACCAACTAGACCGCAACATGAAATGAAGCTAAATAGATGCCTTCGTGGGGCCTTAGGTGTAGGCCTTGAGGCTTTCTATCAGAATCCACTCCATGCTTAAGCCTTTTCTACGAATCAAGATATAATAGCAACAAAACGGAGAAATAGATTGATTACTTGCGCCCCAAGTAACTTCGGACTTCTCGCTTATCAAGGATTGTCGTGGATGGGTTGAGTCCACATAGAGTTCTTTTTTATGCCTTGAGGCCAAGGACTTTTAAACTGATCTTTAAATTACATGCCCGCCGGGCTTAAGACTTAGATCTGATTTGAACTCTGACGCGATTCAGATCGGATTCAAGTGCTGAAGACTCATTTTCATTATGACTTTGCTAGAAATAACTTGTATATAACTGGGAATATATAACATGTTATTGTGCTTTTAAAAGAAAGAAAAGACAAAGACAGAGCAAAGATAGTCGGGTAAGTTTGAACCTTATTGGCCAAGGCTGAACTTCTTACAAAATCTATCTTTGTGGCTCTGTCAGAGGTCTGAAAGCTTTTAGAGGGGTTGACGGGGGAGAAGAGGATACAAAATGAATCGATACCACCATGAACAAGGTAGCAGAGCTATTACAGGGGTTTGGGAAGGTTTATCCCGAATGGGATGAAGGCTTGTGCTGACTACAGCTTCGTTGAAGGCAAATCTGGCTTGAGCAGAGTTTTGGCTTTTGTTTGTTTGTTTGAGTGTCCCTAATTATGTCTTCTCTTCCTCCTTTTATAGACGACTTCAGCTTGGGTTCCTGTAGCAATAGCGGTGCCCGAATGCGGTTTGGTGATGACTCACTAGCTTTTTTACATGAATGCCACCAATAAAGTACTTTATTGGGCTGTGTAGTGACTGAATAGCCTACCCCCTGTGGTCTTTGAGCAGGTAAGCAGGTGGCCTTTGTAACTTGTGCCCAGCCGAAAGCCTCTTTCCTGCCTCCTAAGTTTTCCTCTGGGCCTTGGGTTTGGGCCGACTTTCTCTCTAGCCCAAAGTTCAGATTTTATCCCAAACACCGTTAAGCGCTGACGTGGCTGCCACATTTGTGCCACGTGGCTGCCAAATGTCTGCCATGTGGGAAAAAAAAAAGGGTGGCAGAAGTTGATATATCAGGTGATGACTTTGAAAGAATCTTGCTTTCTTGTTGTGATCGATCAGGCATACAAGGGTTTGTAAATTTCTCCTGGTTAACATGTGGGGATGACATAAGTGAGCTGCTTTCTCGAAGAATGTTGCCAGCGGAATACGATCTTTTGAAAATGGACCTACAGATATAAAAGGGATCAGGTGAGCAAATGGTCCAGCAATCAAATTGTAGGAGACATGCATGAGTAGAAAGCAGCTGAAATTTACACAATAAATACAAGATTAAACAAGTGTTATGGCCCGTTTATCATTACTATTTGGTACACGTGTTAATGAAAAGATATGCATCATAAGATCACTGGAACTCATTGCAACATATTGGGTTAAAGTAAGCCACAAATAATTCATTGGAAGTTTCATTTTCCATTTTTTGATGTGAAAAAAATACAATGAAACAAAACGATGATTGAATTAAATTTATTCCTTGAAATAATACTGATGCTCTAATGCCCCGGTTATTCCGATCAATTGGTTTATTTACATGATTGCCACTGGGCTTAAGAACGGTTTTTCAGTGTTTGGGCTGGATTTGGACTTTGAGTCCGGGAGAGAGAGGGAAGGGGGACAGAAGGGTTGACGGGTTGGAGTGAGAGGGGAGAGGGGATTTAGAGGGAGAGGGGAGAGAGGGTTTTCGGCAGATTTCCAGGGATTTCTTTTCACCCCTTCACTCACCACGAACCCACCTTTCCTCTCTCTCTCTCTCTCCCCCTTCAACAAAGAGCAAGGGAGGTATGGGTTTAGGGAGAAAGAGTAAGGGAGCAGCTTCCGATCACTTCCTTCTCTCCCTTCGAAATAATCAGTAAGTCCCTCTCCCTCTCCCTCTCCCTCTCTCTCTCTCTCTCTCTCTCTCTCTCAGTTCAATCAATTCAATTACACTATCTGTATACTTATAAATTCTGAGCTGATATACATATACTCTTAAATTCTTGATTTAATATCAAAATTGCTTTTGAAAGACGATTTCTTCTTTTGTTTGGCGATGAATTCTACTAAATTTTCTGTATTTTGTGTAGGTTTATAATCCCATTTAGCAGTCATGTCGCTTCCAAATGAAGAAAATGATAAGTCCTCTTCTTCTGATGCTCAGGTATTTCCCCGTTTACATTCAAAGCAACACCCTTTTGTTTATTTTTGCATTTGGGTTTTTGTTTTGTTTTCTTTCTTTGTTTTGTATTTCTAATTTATCGTTTGCTGCTGGACAATGGTGATTGTATGTTTTAGTTTGGATGTTTTTCTGATTTTGGGTTGGTCAGTTTTTTTGGGCTGCTTGAGAAAATGTGATCCCATGTTTTGATTGAGTGAAATAATTAAGAGATAAAAAGAGTGGAGAATTAGTGTCAAGAGTAGAGATGGAAAAAATGAGGAAAAAAAGATAGATGTGGAAGAAAGGGGGGGGACTGGAAATCGAGGAAGGTGAAGAGAAAAAAAAAGGGGGGTTAAGTGAGCAGCCAAAAGAGAAAAAATGAGGAAAAAAAGTCTTAATGTGGGGGGGGTAGGCAAAAGAGAAAAGCAAGAGAAGGGAGATAGAATAGGAACAAGGTGTGGTTTTGTTGTTGGTTTTATCCAAATTTTTCATTTGGAATGATTTGAAGCTTATGTCTTATTAGGTTAGTCTAATTTAGTGTTGGTTTATCTAGGTTTGTAGCTAATTTAATGTTAATGTTGATCTAGGTGTTTTAATTTGTTGTGAACTTATATGGGTTTCGTTTTTTAATTGTTATTTTACAGTTGCTAAGAATGATTTTGGCTTTTATATTGGTTTGGGTATTTTTTTTTAAATTTCATTTGAAGATTTAGTGTCATTATACACCTTTGCACCATTGTTCATTCTGTTTTTCTCGGTTTCTGTATATAGTTTTGGTAGAATTGGACTGTTTTTTTTAACTTAATTAAAGTGTTTGAGACTTAATTGAATGAAAGTTTGGTTTGATCACGATGAGGTGTTTGATGTTGGGTATATGATCCTTAGGTCAAATGGAAATGTGTAATTCCCATCTTCCAGTGATAAGCTTTTAGGATTTTACAAATTGTGGTTCATATCATTCACTGTATAGAAGCGTTATGATTTTTGAGATTTGATATTTCATTTAGTTTTGTTATGTTTGGAATATAAGTTTTTCAAATGGTTTGGTTCTTCTTGGGCCGTGTTATGCAAGAAGGTTATTTAAAGAATTTTTACTAAGGGTTCATTGAAGAGCTCTGTGTGTTAACAGTAAGGTATGGTGTTCATCAATCTCAACTTTTAATTTGTTTCTCAATTTTTTATAGTTTTGGATTTGTAAAGCGGGAGCCTTGTGCACTGGGTACGACCTTTTTGGATTTGTAAAAACCCTCGATTGAATCGGATACTGGCATGGTCCCTTACAGGAGAAAATTTTTTTTTTCTTCTTAAAATTATAGTTTTTGTTAATTTTTTCAGAGGATCTCAGGTGGTAACTATATTACTAATTAGCTACAGAAGTTATATATTCTTATGAGTACGTTATGGATGCTGGTTTGCTATGTCACTTTTTGGGATGAAATTACTATAAATAAGGTCGTACCCAGTGCATAAGGCTCTCGCTTTACGCAGGGTCTGGGAGAGGTGAATGTCCGCTAGAGTTACTCCCATTAATGGAGAGGCTGCTTCCAAGTCTCGAACCCGAGACCTACCGCTCATGGGCGAAGGCACTTGCCATCGCACCAAGTGCGACCTCTGATGAAATTACTATAAATACAACAACAACAACAACAAAGCCTTTTCCCATTAAGTGGGGTCGGCTATATGAATCCTAGAACGCTATTGCGCTCGGTTTTGTGTCATGTCCTCCGTTAGATCCAAGTACTCAAGTCTTTTCTTAGGGTCTCTTTCAAAGTTTTCCTAGGTCTTCCTCTACCCCTTCGGCCCTGAATCTATGTCCCGTAGTCAATACACAGGAAAAATTGGATTGATATTATTGGTTTGTACGTAGAAATACAAAGTACCCAGAAATCTAAAGTGGAAAAGAAAGGTATCCATCTCTTTTTCTTCGACTTTTGCTTCGCTTTTACCTCTTTTTCCATTTTTGGGTGACTTTTTGTGCTTTGTAATTGGCTTTATTACAAAATTTTTGAAGCTAGTAAGCCCCCATTTGGTTCTGTTTGATTGATTGTCTATTTAGGGTGTTTTTTAGTTTTGCTTGCTGGGTTCAGATTCATTTGGGTTTATATGTGATTTCCAGTTGATTATTTTTTTATTAGTTGCAAATCATATTTACTGTGGAAGTTTGAATCTTTGTGGTTGTTTCAGTGTAGTTCTTGGGTGCACACACATTTATCCAATAAATAAGTTCATGACATTGTTTTTAGGGGATGGACAGAAGTCCCAGGCAGCAATCTCTCTGTAATCATCGCCGGGAAAATATCATGGTCATTTTGAGCTCGGATTCAGCCAGCATATGGTGAGCGTTTCTTTTCCGATTACTTTCATTTGTTTATTTGTGAATCAATAACTTTTTTAGGAATAATGAATGTCACAATTGCTGATAAATTGATACTTTGTTCGGAGCTTGAACTGTAGATCTGCACAATTCTCAAGGACCTGCATCAGGTCCTCTTCCTGATCTTCGTAATGATTATGACACATATTACTCAATGAATCAAGCAAGATACATAAGGTTGTAGTTGATTATGTTTCTTTTCGGTTTACTAACAAACACTCATTTAGTTACTCCCTAAATTTTGATGGCAATGGTGATAACCTTCATATGTACAGAAATTGCTTACCCTATTATCAGTGTTGTCAGTCATTAACCCTAAAGGTCGTACCCAGTTCACAAGGCTCCCGCTTTATGCAGGGTCTGGGAGAGGTGAATGTCGGCTAGCCTTACCCCCATTTATGGAGTGGCTGCTGCCAAGTCTCGAACCCGAGACCTACCGCTCATAGCCTTACCCTCATTATCAGTGTTGTCAGTCATTAACCCTCCGACAAAAAAATTCTTTTTTCATAAGCATTTGTTTTATATTAGAGTTGCAATAATCTTTCCATACATGTGTGTCATACCCCCATGAGCTTGCCAAAGGTACTGACTGGTTGCTGATTTCAGGTTCACATACAAATGTGACTAGCGGGTCAAGTTCCATAAGGAGGTGGAAGCAGAAGAAGAATTGGCGTCACCCTTCAGTTTTTCAACCAAAAGGAGGTAACCTGTATAAATGATTTATACAATCTTCTCTGTTTTGTATCTCTGAAATTTGAGTTCTTTGACTAAAACTGTGAATAGTGATTGGTAAATATTTCACATTTTTTTTCTATGGGCCATTTGTGTTCTATTTGGGTTGTATTTTGTGTCATGTAATTCAAATTGCAAACAAAAGGCTAAAGAAGATAAATCCAGTACAAGCTCTCATGGGAAAGTTGAAATTGAAACTACACTATGGAATGTTAAATATTTAGTCTAAATCTGAAGACCGAAAATAAAATAACTACTGAGTAGAGTTAAATTTTTAGCCTCAAATATCCTTAGGCGAACACAAAATTTTGACCCCAACATCCAATTTAATTAATTCAATTTTGATAAGTGAGTTAAGAGTTTTTCTATGACTGTATTATTGTGATTGATAAATTAATGACAAATTGGAAATAGTTTCTTACTTATGTTTTTCTTAGGTGTGTACTAAATTGGATGTTGGTTTGGTTATTTCCGAACTTTTCACATGACCTTCATTACCCAATAGAGAGTATGAAAACCCTAACCTTAATTTTGTAAATTGATTTTGGTACCTGTAAATGAGAAAAGGGTAAAGTTTCTTATCCCTTTAGTGTTTGATCCTGAAATTAATTTATTTGTGAGTCCTGGATCTCTGTACATTTGGGTAAATTTCAACTGACTTTCTCTTTTAGAATGCCTTTTTATTTTCATTTTTTGTCTTTGAGCTTCTGCTTTTTGGGCATTTTGGGTTGTATCTTCTATTTCCCAGTCGACTGGAAATATTGAGGGGGAGAGAGAAAAATTGCTTTTCAATAACTATGCTTCTATATTTCTTTGGGTCTGGTATTTGATTAATTAGAAATGGCAGCTTTACTTGATTGATGTTTTTATTTTTTATTTTTTTTATTATCAATTTAAGGTAATATGAATTGGGACCCGACAATCCACCATATGCTGCCAAGTTCTACGACTTTTGTGGGGCTGAGGATCTTGAGGCATCCAGCTGCACTACCAGTTTCCGTGTTTCGTATAATGATGATTGATCCATGTAATATCTCTCTTAAGTTTCATCATTTCATTCAGTCTTGCTCTTGCACTCTAACCAAGGTTATGTATCTCCAATAATCTCATCTCTTTTATATAAACATGAAGTTGATGCGCAATTGGTTTTTTTTTCTTTTTTCTTTATTAAGGTCTCTGTTTATTTTCATTACTGTATTAGTGTTTTATGCTGTTGTTTATATAATTCTAAGAGGAGACAGATTAATGGCATGAGGGTAAAAAAAACAAGGGAAGGAGGGAAGGATGAGGAATGCACGGGTTGGCTTAAGTTTTTTTTTAGTTAGTTTGGGATTTTGTTTATGTTTGGGATTCTTTTGCCCTAATTAATATTGTTTTGAATTCATATAGAATTTTGTTTATGTTTGGGGTTGAGGGCGTCAGGTAGTTGACAACCGGCACTCCTTGTTTACGTCGAATCCTTATGAAAATAAATCCAGAACGAAATCGCGCTAAAGCTAGGGCGTCACCCGTAAGTGGCGTGCTGTGTGGCCCGAGCACAGTGTTAAGTGAGCAAGGGTCGCTGTATCTCCATCGGCACCTGGATGCAGTGTTAAATGAGCAAGGGGCCATAGAAACTTCTTTTCGAACGACTTCACTCAAAGTTGTTTGGAGCATATGCTCCTATCAACTTTACACAGGACACACAAAAGAAGTACTTTGATCCTATTAGACGGGGGAAGGTGAAGAAGCTAGGACAGAAAAGTAGCGTTCAAGAGAGTAGAATGCGTTTAGGAACGTGGAATATATGAACCTTAATGGGAAAATCTATGAAAGTAGTGGAAGTTATGATGAGGAGAAAGATAAATATTATGTGCCTACAAGAAACTAAGTGGGTTGGTCTTAAGGCAAAGGATCTAGAAAATTTAGGGTTTAAACTTTGGTATTCGGGCACAAATAGAACGAGAAACGGTGTTGGCATCATCGTGAACAAGACCTTGACCCAAGATGTTGTAGATGTTAAGAAGGTAGGATATAGAATCATGGCAATCAAGATTGTAATAGGACAAGAACTCATCAATGTGATTAGTGCGTACGCACCTCAAGTAGGGTTGGATACGAGTTCGAAAGAGAAATTTTGGGAATACCTTAGAGACTTGGTGCAAGGAATTGCCTAGACGGAGAAGTTATTTATAGGAGGAGATTTAAATGGACACGTGGGCAGGAAGACAGACAACTATGGAGGTTTTCATGGTGGCCATGATTTTGGGGAGAGAAACGAGGATGGGGAAGCTATCTTGGATTTTGCAATGGCATATGATCTTTTCTTAGCCAACATCTTCTTTAAGAAAATAGAAGAACATGTGATTACCTACAAGAGTGGGTCGTCAAAAACACAAATAGATTTTCTTCTAATGAGGAAAGGGGATCGTATAACTTGTAAGGATTGCAAAGTTATACCGGGAGAGAGCTAGGCTAATCATCATCGCTTGTTGGTGATGGATGTACATATCAAAACAACAACAACAACAACAAAGCCTTTTCCCACTAAGTGGGGTCGGCTATATAAATCCTAGAACGCCATTGCGCTCGGTTTTGTGTCATGCCCTCCGTTAGATCCAAGTACTCTAAGTCTTTTCTTAGAGTCTCTTCCAAAGTTTTCCTAGGTCTTCCTCTACCCCTTCGGCCCTGAACCTCTGTCCCGTAGTCACATCTTCGAACCGGAGCGTCAGTCGGCCTTCTTTGCACATGTCCAAATCACCAGAGCCGATTTTCTCTCATCTTTCCTACAATTTCGGCTACTCCTACTTTACCTCGGATATCCTCATTCCCAATCTTATCCTTTCTCGTGTGCCCACACATCCCACGAAGCATCCTCATCTCCGCTACACCCATTTTGTGTACGTGTTGATGCTTCACCACCCAACATTCTCTGCCATACAACATCGCTGGCCTTATTGCCGTCCTATAAAATTTTCCCTTGAGCTTCAGTGGCCTACGACGGTCACACAACACGCCGGATGCACTCTTTCCATCCAGCTCGTATTCTATGGTTGAGATCTCCATCTAATTCTCCGTTCTCTTGCAAGATAGATCCTAGGTAACGAAAACGGTCGCTTTTTGTGATCTTCGCTAGATTGCTCCGGTCATTAGTGTGGATAAGTATATAAATGGATAGAGATAGGAAAGCAAACACAAGATGTACGTGGTTCACCCAGATTGGCTGCGTCCACGGAATAGAAGAGTTCTCATTAATTGTGAAGGGTTTACACAAGTACATAGGTTCAAGCTCTCCTTTAGTGAGTACGAGTGAATGATTTAGTACAAATGACATTAGGAAATATTGTGGGAGAATGATCTCGTAATCACGAAACTTCTAAGTATCGGAGTGTGGTGTCGTCTTGACTTGCCTTATCTGTCTCATAGGTAGATGTGGCATCTTCTCTGGAAGTACTCTTCCTCCATCCAGGGGTGGTATCTTTAACTGGTGAAGATGCACAAGGTAATGTATCAATTTCACTTGAAGCTTAATTGTAGTTTCAGGCTTGGTCAAGCGCGATACAAACCATGTAGTAGGAGTCCCCCAAGTCGCCGAGCTAGGGGGTCTGCTGAAAGAGGTGACAGACAAGGTAAGCAATCAGAGCTCCGACTGATTGTTCACCTTCTCCCCATCTTGCAGCAGCATGAAGGATAAAGAGAAGAAAAATGAGAAGAGATGATATGAGATACTTTTGCTTTTGAAGAAGTAACTTTCCACAAGCTTATTCTTGAATTGAGCTGGAGGGTTTTCTGGTTTCCTCCAGAGTATAAGGCCGACTGAAGAATTTGAGGGTCAAAACAAGTCCATCAAATCTAGAGTACGTTCCACCCTGCTGATATGGGATACTTTTGCTTTTGACAGAGTAATGGATGTATCGGCACGTGTGCTGTTACGCTTGTCTCCACATGCTTCCTTGTATCCTTTGCACTTGCCCTATCTGTTCCTCAAGCAGATGCGGAATCTTCCCTGGAAACATAAGATGATGAAGATGAGTACTCGAGAGCAATGCCAGGTAAGTAATCAGGTAAGGGGTTCCAGGCAGTCAGTTCCTGGCTGGAAGCTTGATTCCAAGTGCTGACTGATTGCTCTCTTTCTCCTTGTCTTGCAGGTAAAAACAAGGCCAAAAGAAAAAACAGGGAAAAAGCATGATATGGGATACTCTTGCTTTTAACCCTGATGATATGAGATATTCTTGCTCTAGTATAGCTTGTTTGCAGAGGTATTATCGGGGGGAAAGAAAGCTGAATATTTCGAAAGGCTTTGTTGGGAGTGCCCTCTCAGATATGATGAAGGGTTGAGCATTTTTGCAGGTCTGCCTGTCCGTTGGGGATGGAGGTCGACATATATAGGAGTCTCCCTAACAACATGTAGTAATGCTATTCCTTTACCCTGCTTGGTCATAGCACGGTAGTGGGAGCTGCCAGTTTCACATGTTTTAACTCTGTCAGAGCACTTTGAAAAACTGGTCTGTGGTATCTGGCTCTCGAGATTCGGAGAACGATGCCTCTTCGATTTTTGAGAAAGCAATCATGCTGGGGGTCTGACTCTCGAGATTCGGAGAGCAGTGTCTCTTCGATTTTTGAGGAAGTAATCATGTTGGGAGTCTGGCTTTCGAGATTCGGAAGGCGGTGCCTCTTCGATTTTGGAGCAAGCAATCTTGTTGGGAGTGTTGTCTCGAATGTGAGTAAAGGTTGGACATGTTTGCTAGTCTACCTTGCCACGAAGCACAAAGGTTGACACACAGGGACTTTCCAATTATCCAGCAATGGTACTGTTCCTTTACCCTCTCTTCGATTTTGAGAAAGTAGTCATGTTGGGAGTCTGGCTCTCGAGATTCGGAGGACGGTGCCTCTTCGATTTTGGAGCAAGCAATCTTGTTGGGACTGTTTTCTCGAATGTGAGTAAAGGTTGGGCATGTTTGCTAGTCTACCTTGCCACGAAGCACAGAGGTTGACACACAGGAACTTTCCAATTATCCAGCAGTGGTACTGTTCCTTTACCCTTGTGGGTAATAATATGGTAGCTAGACCTTCAAAATTTATGTGTCTAAACTTTGTTAGTGCTGTTTCTTTGCTATTCTTTTACCTTTCTTGGTCAGAGCGATGTAGTGGGAGCTGTAAGCTTCACGTGCTCAACTTTGGCAGAGAACTTTGGCAAAGTGATCTGTGGTACCCATGAGTTATTGTTGCGTGTGGAAAGTGGGTGATTGAACAGTAAGATTCATGTGCTTTCTATTTCACCAGAAGTCTTCGACAGAATGCCCATAATTTCTGCAAAGCTGAGTGTGCGTGTGACAGGTGCTGACAAGGCTAGAAAAGTAGGTGCCTCTTCGATTTCTGAGATCGGCCCTCGTGGTCTCTGAGCAGCCCAGCTTTTGAGAAAGCGAGCGCCTCTTCGATTGATTCGGAGAACGGTGCCTCATCGATTTTTGAGAAAGCAATCATGCTGGGGGTCTGGCTCTCGAGATTCGGGGAGCAGTGTCTCTTCGATTTTTGAGAAAGTAATCATGTTGGGAGAGTGGCTCTCGAGATTCGGAGGGCGGTGCCTCTTCGATTTTGGAGCAAGCAATCTTGTTGGGAGTGTTTTCTCGAATGTGAGTAAAGGTTGGGCATGTTTGCTAGTCTACCTTGCCACGAAGCACAGAGGTTGACACACAGGGACTTTCCAATTATCCAGCAATGGTACTGTTCCTTTACCCTCTCTTCGATTTTTAAGAAAGTAGTCATGTTGGGAGTCTGGCTCTTTAGATTCGGAGGACGGTGCCTCTTCGATTTTGGAGCAAGCAATCTTATTGGGAGTGTTTTCTCGAATGTGAGTAAAGGTTGGGCATGTTTGCTAGTCTACCTTGCCACGAAGCACAGAGGTTGACATACATGGACTTTCCAATTATCCAGCAGTGGTACTGTTCCTTTACCCTTGTGGGTAATAATATGGTAGCTAGACCTTCAAAATTTATGAGTCTAAACTTTGTTAGTGCTGTTTCTTTGCTATTCTTTTACCCTTCTTGGTCAGAGCGATGTAGTGGAAGCTGCAAGCTTCACGTGCTCAACTTTGGCAGAGAACTTTGGCAAAGTTATCTATGGTACCCATGAGCTATTGTTGCGTGTGGGAAGTGGGTGATTGAACAGTAAGATTCATGTGTTTTCTACTTCCCCAGAAGTCTTTGACAGAATGCCCATAATTTCCGCAAAGCTGAGTGTGCGTGTGACAGGTGCTGACAAGGCTGGAAAAGTAGGTGCCTCTTCGATTTCTGAGATCGGCCCTCGTGGTCTCTAGGGAGCCCAGCTTTTGAGAAAGCGAGCGCCTCTTCGATTTCTGAGATCGGCCTTCGTGGTCTTTGAGCAGCCCAACTTTTGAGAAAGCAAACGGCTCTTCGATTTCTGAGATCAACCCTCGTGATCTCTAAGCAGCCCAACTTTTGAGAAAGCAAACGCCTCTTCGATTTCTGAGCAGGCGCCTCATTGATTTCTGAAGCTCCGTCGAGTGCAGATTTTTATAGAGGCTGGCATTAAGTTCCAAAGCACACTTGAATCTCCACCAGTAGAAGCTTCATTCTTGCACTTCTAAGATCTTGATTTGTCCGACCTCTTCTCTCTTCAACACCTTTGAAAATGTCTGGCCCCTCCGACCGTCGTTTTGACTTGAACCTTGTTGAAGAGGCAGCCCCGCCTTCTCCAGACAACATATGGCGCCCATCCTTTGTCTCCCCAACTGGTCCTCTTACCGTTGGGGATTCCGTGATGAAGAATGATATGACCGCTGCGGTGGTGGCCAGGAACCTTCTCACTCCCAAAGATAACAGACTACTTTCCAAACGGTCTGATGAGTTAGCTGTTAAGGATTTGCTGGCTCTCAGTGTTCAGTGTGCAGGTTCTGTGTCTAATATGGCCCAACGCCTATTTGCTCGAACCCGCCAAGTTGAATCATTGGCGGCTGAAGTGATGAGTCTCAAACAGGAGATTAGAGGGCTCAAGCATGAGAATAAACAGTTGCACCGGCTCGCACATGATTATGCTACAAACATGAAGAGGAAGCTTGACCAGATGAAGGAAACTGATGGTCAGGTTTTACTTGATCATCAGAGATTTGTGGGTTTGTTCCAAAGGCATTTATTGCCTTCGTCTTCTGGGGCTGTACCGCGTAATGAAGCTCCAAATGATCAACCTCTGATGCCTCCTCCTTCTAGGGTTCTGTCCAGTACTGAGGCTCCAAATGATCCCCCTCCGGTGCCTTCTCTTTCTGGGGCTCTACCGACTGCTGAGACTTCTCCTAAGCAACCTTTGTGAAGGCTCCCTCTTGTGTGTTTATTTTGACTCATGTATATGTACATATTTGTAGCTTATCGGGGATATCAATAAATAAGCTTTCCTTCATTTCAACGTATTGTGTTAAATACACCAAAGCCTTCTTCGCTAAGTTCTTTGAATTTTCTTTTGTTGAAGCTTGTATGTTGAAGCTTTCTGAGTGGAGCATGTAGGTTGGGGTAGTGTTCCCTTAATTTCCCGAGTGAGGAAAACTTCTTGGTTGGAGACTTGGAAAATCCAAGTCACTGAGTGGGATCGGCTATATGAATCTTAGAACGCCATTGTGCTCGATCCTGTGTCATGTCCTTCGTTAGATCCAAGTACTCTAAGTCTTTTCTTAGAGTCTCTTCCAAAGTTTTCCTAGGTCTTCCTCTACCCCTTCGGCCCTGAACCTCTGTCCCATAGTCGCATCTTCTAATCGGAGCGTCAGTAGGCCTTCTTTGCACATGTCCAAACCACCGTAACCGATTTTCTCTCATCTTTCCTTCAATTTCGGCTACTCCTACTTTACCCCGGATATCCTCATTCCTAATCTTATCCTTTCTCGTGTGCCCACACATCCAACGAAGCATCCTCATCTCCGCTACACCCATTTTGTGTACGTGTTGATGTTTCACCGCCCAACATTCTGTGCCATACAGCATCGCCGGCCTTATTCCGTCCTATAAAATTTTCCCTTGAGCTTCAGTGGCATACGGCGGCCACACAACACGCCGGATGCACTCTTCCACTTCATCCATCCAGCTTGTATTCTATGGTTGAGATCTCCATCTAATTCTCCGTTCTTTTGCAAGATAGATCCTAGGTAACGAAAACGGTCGCTCTTTGGTATTTCTTGATCTCCGATCCTCACCCCTAACTCGTTTTGGCCTCCATTTGCACTGAACTTGCACTCCATATATTCTGTCTTTGATCGGCTTAGGCGAAGACCTTTAGATTCCAACACTTCTCTCCAAAGGTTAAGCTTTGCATTTACCCCTTCCTGAGTTTCATCTATCAACACTATATCGTCTGCGAAAAGCATACACCAAGGAATATCATCTTGAATATGTCCTGTTAACTCATCCATTACCAACGCAAAAAGGTAAGGACTTAAGGATGAGCCTTGATGTAATCCTACAGTTATGGGAAAGCTTTCGGTTTGTCCTTCATGAGTTCTTACGGCAGTCTTTGCTCCTTCATACATATCCTTTATAGCTTGGATATATGCTACTCGTACTCCTTTCTTCTCTAAAATCCTCCAAAGAATGTCTCTTGGGACCCTATCATACGCTTTTTCCAAATCTATAAAGACCATGTGTAAATCCTTTTTCCCATCTCTATATCTTTTCATCAATCTTCGTAAGAGATAGATTGCCTCCATGGTTGAGCGCCCTGGCATGAACCCGAATTGGTTGTCCGAAACCCGTATTTCTTGCCTCAATCTATGCTCAATGACTCTCTCCCAGAGCTTCATTGTATGACTCATTAGCTTAATACCCCTATAGTTCATGCAATTTTGTACGTCGCCCTTATTCTTGTATATAGGCACCAAAGTGCTCGTTCGCCACTCATTTGGCATCTTCTTCGTTTTCAAAATCCTATTGAAAAGGTCAGTGAGCCATGTTATACCTGTCTCTCCCAAAACTTTCCACACTTCGATTGGTATATCGTCTGGGCCTATTGCTTTTCTATGCTTCATCTTCTTCAAAGCTACAACCACTTCTTCCTTCCGGATTCGACGATAAAAGGAGTAGTTTCTACACTCTTCTGAGTTACTCAACTCCCCTAAAGAAGCACTCCTTTCATGTCCTTCATTGAAAAGATTATGAAAATAACCTCTCCATCTGTCTTTAACCGCGTTCTCTGTAGCAAGAACCTTTCCATCCTCATCCTTGATGCACCTCACTTGGTTTAGGTCTCTTGTCTTCTTTTCCCTTGCTCTAGCTAGTTTATAGATATCCAACTCTCCTTCTTTGGTATCTAGTCGTTTATACATATCGTCGTAAGCCGCTAACTTAGCTTCTCTGACAGCTTTCTTCGCCTCTTGCTTCGCTTTTCTATACCTTTCACCATTTTCATCGGTCCTCTCCTTGTATAAGGCTTTACAACATTCCTTCTTAGCCTTCACCTTTGTTTGTACCTCCTCATTCCACCACCAAGATTCCTTTTGGTGTGGGGCAAAGCCCTTGGACTCTCCTAATACCTCTTTTGCTACTTTTCGGATACAACTAGCCATGGAATCCCACATTTGGCTAGCTTCCCCCTCTCTATCCCACACACATTGGGTGATTACCTTCTCTTTGAAAATGACTTGTTTTTCTTCTTTTAGATTCCACCATCTAGTTCTTGGGCACTTCCAAGTCTTGTTCTTTTGTCTTACTCTTTTGATATGTACATCCATCACCAACAAGCGATGTTGATTAGCCACGCTCTCTCCTGGTATAACTTTGCAATCCTTACAAGTTATACGATCCCCTTTCCTCATTAGAAGAAAATCTATTTGTGTTTTTGACGACCCACTCTTGTAGGTGATCACATGTTCTTCTCTCTTCTTAAAGAAGGTGTTGGCTAAGAAGAGATCATATGCCATTGCAAAATCCAAGATAGCTTCCCCATCCTCGTTTCTCTCCCCAAAACCATGGCCACCATGAAAACCTCCATAGTTGCCTGTCTCCCTGCCCACGTGTCCATTTAAATCTCCTCCTATAAATAACTTCTCCGTCTGAGCAATTCCTTGCACCAAGTCTCCAAGATCTTCCCAAAATTTCTCCTTCGAACTCGTATCCAACCCTACTTGAGGTGCGTACGCACTAATCACATTGATAAGTTCTTGTCCTATTACAATCTTGATTGCCATGATTCTATCTCCTACCCTCTTGACATCTACAACATCTTGTACCAAGGTCTTGTCCACGATGATGCCAACACCGTTTCTCGTTCTATTTGTGCCCGAATACCAAAGTTTAAACCCTGAGTTTTCTAGATCCTTTGCCTTACTACCAACCCACTTAGTTTCTTGTAGGCACATAATATTTATCCTTCTCCTCACCATAACTTCCACTACTTCCATAGATTTTCCCGTTAAGGTTCCTATATTCCACGTTCCTAAACGCATTTTGCTCTCTTGAACTCTACCCTTCTGTCCTAGCTTCTTCACCCTCCCCCGTCTAATAGGATCAAAGTACTTCTTTTGTGTGTCCCGGGTAAAGTTGATAGGAGCATATGCTCCCAAACAACTTTGAGTGGAGTCGTTCGAAAAGAAGTTTCTATGGCCCCCTTGCTCATTTAACACTGCATCCGGGTGCCGATGGAGATACAGCGACCCTTGCTCACTTATCACTGTGCTCGGGCCACACAGCGCGCCACTTACGGGTGACGCCCTAGCTTTAGCGCGATTTTGTTCTAGATTCATTTTCATAAGGATTCGACGTGATCATGGAGTGCCGGCTGTCGACTACCTGACGCCCTCCCCCTCCTCCTTTATCCGGGCTTGGGACCGGCCATGTAAGACATAGGCGGAGTTGATGTACATATCAAAAGAATGAGAAAAAAAGAACAAGACTTGGAAGTGCCAAAGGACTAGATAGTGGAATCTAAAAGGAGAAAAACAAGTCATTTTCAAAGAGAAAGTAATCACCCAGTGTGTGTGGGATAGAGAGGGGGAAGCTAGCTAAATGTGGGATTCCATGGCTAGTTGTATCCGAAAAGTAGCAAAAGAGGTATTAGGAGAGTCCAAGGGCTTTGCTCCACACCAAAAGGAATCTTGGTAGTAGAATGAGGAGGTACAAACAAAGGTGAAGGCTAAGAATGAATGTTGTAAAGCCTTATACAAGGATAGGACCGATGAAAATGGTGAAATGTATAGAAGAGCGAAGCAAGAGGCGAAGAAAGCTGTGAGAGAAGCTAAGTTAGCGGCTTATGACGATATGTATAAGCGACTAGATACTAAAGAATGAGAGTTGGATATCTATAAACTAGCTAGAGTAAGGGAAAAGAAGACAAGGGACCTAAACCAAGTAAGGTGCATCAAGGATGAGGATGGAAAGGTTCTTGCTACAGAGAACTCGGTCAAAGACAGATGAAGAGGTTATTTTCATAATCTTTTCAATGAAGGACATGAAATGAGTACTTTGGGGGAGTTGAGTAACTCAGAAGAGTGTAGAAACTACTCATTTTATCGTCGAATCAGGAAGGAAGAAGTGGTTGTAGTTTTGAAGAAGATGAAGCATAGAAAACCAGTGGGCCCAGACGATATACCGATCGAAGTGTGGAAAGTCTTGGGAGAGACAAGTATAACATGGCTCACTGACCTTTTCAATAGAATTTTGAAAACGAAGAAAATGCCAAATGAGTGGCGAAAGAGCACTTTGGTGCCTATCTACAAGAATAAGGGCGACGTACAAAATTGCATGAACTATAGGGGTATTAAGCTAATGAGTCATACAATGAAGCTCTGGGAGAGAGTCATTGAGCATAGATTGAGGCAAGAGATACGGGTTTCGGACAACCAATTCAGGTTCATGTCAGGACGCTCAACCATGGAGGCAATCTATCTCTTACGAAGATTGATGGAAAGATATAGGTCGTACCCAGTGCACAAGGCTCCCGCTTTACGCAGGGTCTGGGAGAGGTGAATGTCGGCTAGCCTTACCCCCATTTATGGAGAGGCTGCTCCCAAGTCTCGAACCCGAGACCTACCGCTCATGGGCGAAGGCACTTGCCATCGCACCAAGTGCGACCTCTGATGGAAAGATATAGAGATGGGAAAAATGATTTACACATGGTCTTTATAGATTTGGAAAAAGCGTATGATAGGGTCCCAAGAGACATTCTTTGGAGGATTTTTTAGAAGAAATGAGTACGAGTAGCATATATCCAAGAGATAAAGGATATGTATGAAGGAGCAAAGACTGCTGTAAAAACTCATGAAGGACAAACCGAAAACTTTCCCATAACTGTAGGATTACATCAAGGCTCATCCTTAAGTCCTTACCTTTTTGCGTTGGTAATGGATGAGTTAACAAGGCATATTCAAGATGATATTCCTTGGTGTATGCTTTTCACAGACGATGTAGTGTTGATAGATAAAACTCAGGAATGGGTAAATGCGAGGCTTAACCTTTGGAGAGAAGTATTGGAATCTAAAGGTCTTCGCCTAAGCCGATCAAAGACAGAATATATGGAGTGCAAGTTCAGTGCAAATGGAGGCCAAAAGGAGTTAGGGGTAAGGATCGGAGATCAGGAAATACCAAAGAGCGACCGTTTTCGCTACTTAGGATCTATCTTGCAAAAGAACGGAGAATTAGATAGAGATCTCAACCATAGAATACAAGTTGGACGGATGAAGTGGAAGAGTGCATCCGGCGTGTTGTGTAACCGCCGTATGCCACTGAAGCTCAAGGGAAAATTTGATAGGACGGCAATAAGGCCGGCGATGCTGTATGACACAGAATGTTGGGCGGTGAAGCATCAACATGTACACAAAATGGGTGTAGCGGAGATAAGGATGCTTCGTTGGATGTGTGGGCACACGAGAAATGATAAGATTAGGAATGAGGATATCCGAGGTAAAGTAGGAGTAGCCGAAATTGTAGGAAAGCTGAGAGAAAATCGGTTACAGTGGTTTGGATATGTGCAAAGAAGGCCTACTGACGTTCCGGTTAGAAGATGCGACTACAGGACAGAGGTTCAGGGCCTAAGGGGTAGAGGAAGACCTAGGAAAACTTTAGAAGAGACTCTAAGAAAAGACTTAGAGTACTTGGATCTAACAGAGGACATGACACAGGACTAAGCACAATGGCGTTCTAAGATTCATATAGCCGACCCCACTCAGTGACTTGGATTTTTCAAGTCTCCAACCGAGAAGTTTTCCTCACTCGGGAAATTAAGGGAACACTACTTCAATCTACATGCTCCACTCACAAAGCTTCAACATATAAGCTTCAACAAAAGAAAAATTCAAAGAACTTAGTGAAGAAGGCTTTGGTGTTTTTAACATAATACGTTGAAATGCAGCAAAGCTTATTTATTGATATATCCGATACGTTACAAATATGTACATATACATGAGTCAAAATAAACAAACAAGAGGGAGCATTCACAAAGGTTGCTTAGGAGAAATCTCAGCAATCGGTAGAGCCCCAGAAAGAGAAGGCACCGGAGAGGGATCATTCGGAGCCTCAGTATTGGACAGAACCCTAGAAGGAGGAGGCATCAGAGGTTGATCATTTGGAGCTTCATTACGCGGTACAGTCCCAGAAGATGAAGGCAATAAATGCCTTTGGAACAAACCCACAAACCTCTGATGATCAAGTAAAATCTGACCATCAGATTCCTTCATCTGGTCAAGCTTCCTCTTCATGTTTGTAGCATAGTCATGTGCGGGCCGGTGCAACTGTTTATTCTCATGCTTGAGCCCTCTAATATCCTGTTTGAGACTCATCACTTCAGCCGCCAATGATTCAACTTGACGGGTTCGAGCAAATAAGCGTTGGACCATATTAGACACAGAACCTACACACTGAACACTGAGAGCCAGAAAATCCTTAACAGCCAACTCATCAGACCGTTTGGAAAGTAGTCTGTTATCCTTGGGAGAGAAGGTTCCTGGCCACCACCGCAGCGGTCATATCATTCTTCATCACGGAACCCCCAACGGTAAGAGGACCAGTAGGGGATAAAAAGGATAAGCGCCATATGTTGTCTGGAGAAGGCGTGGCTGCCTCTTTAACAAGGTTAAAGTCAAAATGACGGTCGGAGGGACCAGACATTTTCAAAGGTGTTGAAGAGAGAAGAGGTCGGACAAATCAAGATCTTAGAAGTGCAAGAAGGGAGCTTCTATTGGTGGAGATTCAAGTGTGTTTTGGAACTTAATGCCAGCCTCTATAAAAACCTGCACTCGACGGAGCTTTAGAAATTGAAGAGGCGTCTGCTCAGAAATCGAAGAGGCGTTTGCTTTCTCAAAAGCTGGGCTGCTCAGAGACCACGAGGGTTGATCTCAGAAATCGAAGAGGCGTTTACTTTCTCAAAAGCTGGGCTACTCAAATACCACGAAGGCCGATCTCAGAAATCGAAGAGGCGCTTGCTTTCTCAAAAGCTGGGCTGCTCATAGACCACGAGGGCCGATCTCAGAAATCGAAGAGGCACCTGCTTTTTCAGCCTTGTCAGCACCTGTCACATGCACACTCAGCTTTGCGGAAATTACGGGCATTCTGTCGAAGATTTCTGATGAAGTAGAAAGCACGTGAATCTTACTGTTCAATCACTCACTTTCCGCACGCACCATCAGCTCATGGGTACCACAGATAACTTTGTCAAATATCTCTGACAAAGTTTAGACACGTGAAGCTTGCAGTTCCCACTACATCGCTATGACCAAAGGGTAAAAGAATAGCAAAGAAACAGCACTAACAAAGTTTAGACACATAAATTTTGAAGGTCTAGCTACCATATTATTACCCATAAGGGTAAAGGAACAGCACCACTGCTGGATAATTGGAAAGTCCCTGTGTGTCAACCTCTGTGCTCTATGGCAAGGTAGACTTGCAAACATGCCCAACCTTTACTCACATTTGAGAAAACTCCTAACAAGATTGCTTGCTCTAAAATCGAAGAGGCACCGTCCTCCGAATCTCGGGAGCCAGACTCCCAACATGATTACTTTCTTAAAAATCGAAGAGACACCGCTCTCCGAATCTCGAGAGCCAGACTCCCAGCATGATTGCTTTCTTAAAAATCAAAGAGGCACCGTTCTCCGAATCTCGAGAGCCAGATCCCCGACAGGATTACTTGTTCGAAAACCAAAGAGGCACCGCTTTCTCAACTTCGAGAGCCAGATCTCCTTGGATAAAACTTGTCTGTAATCTTCACACGCAACATCAGCTTTCCAGATACCACAGACCACTTTTTCAAAGTGCTCTGACAGAGTTAAAACCCGTGAAACTGGCAGCTTCCATTACCGTGCTATAACCAAGCAGGGTAAAGGAATAACATTACTACTTGTTAGGGAGACTCCTATATATGTTGACATCCATCCTCAACGGACAGGCAGACCTGCAAAAATGCTCAACCCTTCCTCGTATCTGAGAGGGCACTCCCAACGAAGCCTCTCGAAATACTCAGCTTTCTTTCCCCCTGATAATACTTCTGCAAACAAGCTACACCAGAGCAAGAATATCTCATATCATTAGGGTTAAAAGTAAGAGTATCCCATATCATGCTTTTTCCCTATCTTTTCCTTTGGCCTTGTTCTTACCTGCAAGACAAGGAGAAAGAGAGCAATCAGTCAGCACTTGGAATCAAGCTTCCCGTCAGGAACCGACTACCTGGAACCCCTTACCTGATTACTTACCTGGCATTGCTCTCGAGTACTCATCTTCAACATCTTATGCTTCCAGAGAAGATACCACATCTGCCTGAGGAACAGATAAGGAAAGTGAGAAGGATACAAGGAAGCATGTGGAGACAAGCGTAACAGAACACGTGCCGATTCATCCACTACTTTGTCAACAGCAAAAGTATCCCATACCAGCAGGGTCGAACGTACTCTAGATTTGATGGACTTGTTTTGACCCTCAAATTCTTCATTCGGCCTTATACTCTGGAAGAAACCTGAAAACCCTCCAGCTCAGTTTAAGAATAAGCCTGTGGAAAGTTACTTCTTCAAAAGCAAAAATATCTCATATCATCTCTTCTCCTTTTTCTTCTTTTTATCCTTCATGCTGCCTGCAAGATAGGGAGAATGAGAACAATCAGTTGGAACTCGAAATCAAACTTTTGATCTGGGACTGATTGCTTGGAGCTCTGATTGTTTACCTTGTCTGTCACCTATTTCAGCAGATCCCCTAGCTCGGCGACTTGGGAGACTCATACTTCATGGTTTGTATCGCGCTTGATCAAGCCTGAAACTACAAGTAAGCTTCAAGTGAAATTGATACATTACCTTGTGCATCTCCACCAGTTAAAGATACCACCTCTGGATGGAGGAAGAGTACTTCCAAAGAAGATGCCACATCTACCTATGAGACAAATAAGGCAAGTGAAGACGATACCACACTTCGGTACTTAGAAGTTTCGTGATTACGAGATCAGTCTCCCACAATATTTCCTAATGTCATTTGTACTAAATCATTCACTTGTACTCACTAAATGAGAGCTTGAACCTATGTACTTGTTTAAACCCTTTACAATTAATGAGAACTCTACTCCGTGGACGTAGCCAATCTGGGTGAACCACGTACATCTTGTGTTTGCTTTCCTGTCTCTATCCATTTACATAATTATCCACACTAATGACCGGAGCAATCTAGCGAAGATCACAAACTTAATACTTTCTGTTGTGGACATATTCAAGATGATATTCCTTGGTGTATGCTTTTCGCAAACGATATAGTGTTGATAGATGAAACTCAGGAAGGGGTAAATGCGAAGATTAACCTTTGGAGAGAAGTGTTGGAATCTAAAGGTCTTCGCCTAAGCCGATCAAAGACAGAATATATGAAGTACAAGTTCAGTGCAAATGGATGCCAAAATGAGTTAGGCGTGAGGATCGGAGATTAGGAAATACCAAAGAGCGACCGTTTTCGCTACCTATGATATATCTTGCAAAAGAACGAAGAATTAGATAGAGATCTCAACCATATAATACAAGCTGGATGGATGAAGTGGGAGAGTGCATCTGGCGTGTTGTGTGACCGTCGTAGGCCACTGAAGGCGGTGAAGCATCAACACGTACACAAAATAAGTGTAGCGGAGATGAGGATGCTTCGTTAGATGTGTGGGCACACGAGAAAGGATAATATTTGGAATATGGATATCCGAGGTAAAGTAGGAGTAGCCAAAATTGAAGGAAAGATGAGAGAAAATCGGTTACGGTGGTTTGGACATGAGCAAAGAAGGCCTACGGACGCTCCGGTTCGAAAATGTGACTACGGAATAGAGGTTCAGGGCCGAAGGGGTAGAGGAAGATCTAGGAAAACTTTGGAAGACCCTAAAAAAAGACTTAGAGTACTTGGATCTAACGGAGGACATGATACAAAACCGAGCGCAATGACGTTCTAGGATTCATATAGCCGACACCACTTAGTGGGAAAAGGCTTTGTTGTTGTTGTTGATTTTCTTGAAGGTTAAATCCAAGCTATAATGCCTTTTCTGATATATGTGCAAATGTTAACACTCTGTAGATTTTTAGTTTTTAAATAATAAGAAAATATAACCATTCAGACTCCAGAGTGCTTTGTCATCAAGGTAAATGATTTTTGTTTTTTGCTTTGTGCCTTTGTCATTAAGAAAGTTTAGTAATTTGTTTATTTACTTATTAATTAATTGGTGAGAGGATGAAACATTTCACTGCTTGTTACTAAAAAAACTAACAAAATCTGATAGAAGAGCTTTTGTTTCTTTTTCTTTGCTTGCATTAATTTTGTATATTTTTTTTGTTGAAATTTTTGTGCATATTTTTGAGAATTTTTATTTGGTTAGAGAAAGGGGAAGAATATAAGGAGAGAAGAATTATATCCTTTGAGTTTCTAGAAGTTTTAATGCATTTCGCGTCCTGCATTTTCGTAACTTACGTACAAGTTTTCACTTAGATCTTTTGGTTTCTAGCTACTTTAGTTTTTCAGCATTGAATTGTAAGATTAAAGTTTTTTATTGAGTTCTTATTTAATTCTAGATTGGAATGGGTGCAATATGAGCACTCCTAAAACTGAAAAGTTCTCCGAAATTTGTGAGAATGGCTGTGTCAGATATGGTTTTTCATCCATGCAAGGATGGTGTACAACAATGGAGGATGTTGTGAGTGCATTAAATTTTTCTCTTCTTATTAGAAGTTTTCAGAACATAAATTTTTTGGGGTGTGATATCCACACACCCCATTTTACTTCTCACACATCTTTTTACTTTTCGACCGTCGAATTGGATGAATTGAAGAAGATCAACGGACAGAAATTATCAAAGGATGTGTGAGAAGTAAAATGAGGTGTGTTGATAGCACACCCCAATTTTTTTTGTGTCTATTCTCTGAAGTAACGGGCCCTTCAACCATAAATTGTACGATCCATGTCTTGCCAATTTTGTTTCGAACGTACATTTTCTAAGGTGATTGTAATATGTTGTGTTGTATTCTCATGTTATGAATCCCATAGAAACAGTTGTTAAAACAAAGACAAAGATTACTTCCCAAGAGACTGACAAAATATAAAAGTGAAATCTTGTAGCTATAATGTTATACAACATTTACTCACATAGAAGGCCAAAATTCAAACTGATCGGTGATCCCTTCGACCTCGTTGCCACAGCTAACCCAACCAGGAAGATTACTTCCCAAGAGACTGACAAAATATAAAAGTGAAATCTTGTAGCTATAATGTTATACAACATTTACTCACATAGAAGGCCAAAATTCAAACTGATCGGTGATCCCTTCGGCCTCGTTGCCACAGCTATCCCAACCAGGAAACCACACTAATATTCACTGAGATCAAGTCCAATAAGAAATCATGACTACTTTTCATTCAACTAGATTTCGAGGATTGAAATTAAAACATTAAAATCACACATTTATTATCCAATTTTCTTTTATTTTTTTTTATTTTTTATAAATCCATAATGGTAAACATAAATCTTTGATCACCAAGTCAAACGGGACTCAAGCAACTAATAAGTAATTAAACACCATTATTAAATTGAGGTCCTTCGGAGCCAAAAGATCTTTTGTTGACGATGTGTATAAGTTGACACAGGCCCCAACAGGATGATGACAAACGATCCAAAGAACATTGCTATTGGAGTGACAATAATGACGGCCAAACTTTGAGTGGAGCCTTTGGACAGAAACGCCAAAGTTCCTGAAGCAAACGCGGCAACCATTCCTCCAATGGACATGGGGAGGAGCACTCCAGTTACGTTCGTATTTACATAGCGGGATAAAAAACTCGCCAAGAATGTAGCTAAAATCACAAAAGTTGATGAACAGAAGGAGAAACAGTTGAATACCATAAACATTTGGAAAAATCTATTTTCCTGTAAAACTGCAGCTCCATCACTTTTATAACCTCCAGGCAGAGTTATAGCCGCTGCAAATGTGACGGTTGCGGTAAGCACAGCCACTATTAGATCGGTATTATTTCTATTCAAGATCCAATCAGTATCAACTTCGGATGGCTTTTGACTATTGTCTGTATTGGAGGTATCCTTCTCTGGAGGAGATTCCATTTCTTTAAATTCACGGCTGATTTGTTGTTGTAGGAAAAATGGCACACCAACGGACCTCCGCTTTTGACTATTGTCTGTAATGATTGGCTGTGTATTGGAGGTATCCTTCTCTGGAGGAGATTCCATTTCTTTAAAGTCACGGCTGATTTGTTGTTGGAAAAATGGCACACCAACGGACCTCCCCAAGGGGATTAGTCTATCAGCTCTCGGATTCCTTCCCTAAAACATAGAGAAACTCAATTTGTGGAGAATAAAAATTAATACAAGCATTGTGACTCTAATTATTTGGGTAGGAGTTTCTTTTATAAAGCAGCGGAACACTTTCAAGTGAAGTTTTAAAATATAATGAATTAAGTGTGACTGAAATACGGAATGGTACACCACGTGTCACTATACAAATTGTGGGATAAATGTGTTAAAAAATTAATAACTTAAAAAATAAAATTTTCTATCACTTATATAAAAACACGTGGTGTACCATCATGTTCTGGTCACAATGAAAAATTTAGAGATATTTGTCAGTGTTTCTTACCCTCTTTTCCATATTGTCAGCAGCAATATCAACAGCCTTTGACAACTCCTTATTGATAGCAGACTTATGCACCCTCTGATCCCTTCTCAAAATAAATCTACTTCCCCATTTTTTGTGAATGACGGCCAGATGCAAGGGAGTGTTTCCATCTTCATCTGCTTCATTTATAAGTCTTTCAAGCTTAGGTGTCTTCAATACGTACTTAACTACATTTGTTTGTCCACCCAAAACTGCAGAATGAAGAAACGTTTGGCCTTTGGCATTAAGCAAATCACAAGTATCAGGCCGACATCGAATCAAATGATCCATTATTTTTGGGTGGCCTGCATAGGCCGCGACATGGAGAGCTGACATTCCCGATTTGTCCAAGATGTAACAAGCAGAGCTATCACATTGCATCAACACTCGAACTGCTTCAAGGTTCCCTTTAAATGCTGCGTAGTGTAAGGGAGTCCACCCAAGTTCGTCAACTGCTTTGATTATATCAGGCCTTTTGGATACCATAAGCGCCACAGTGCCTTGCATGTTTATATACTGAAGTTAGATCACTTACAGCTAGCTAGGGACGATGAGAATATTAGAAGGGAAGTGATTTCCACACACCATTTTATTCACACCTCTATTTAGTTCTGTCACTTGATTCTGTTTTAATTTTTCAATCGAAGGGCCAAAAATAAACAGGGTGTTCATGGCAAGAAAACGTTGTGTGAGGAAATCACTTCCGTGTATCAATATCTCTTCTATAAAAGGTTGGCTGTTGCATAAATATATGACATTAAGAGACACCAGATGTTAATTATGATTCATGTGTAATTATAAATTACAACTAGTTACCTTTTGCTTCTTTGCCTGTGTGAGTAACCCCTGCATGTAAAGCTGTCACGCCGTTGATCCCTTGAAAGGAAGGAGATACCGGACAATTTAGGATAGAACCAGCTATGAGTGGAAAGCCATGGGAAACAGCTAAGAACAAGGGTGACTCATTTGCGCTATTAATAAAACAACACAATTGATGGTCAGCTTCAAGTAAGAGGATTGCCACTCCATCGTGTCCATATCGAGCAGCAGCATGCAATGCCGTATCCTCGTCAAAATTAGTCATTCGGAGTAGCTTTTTATGAGCTTCACCGTCAGCTGGGCCGCTCTCCTGATCAGTTCCTTGAAAGTGCAGCGTTTTGGCGTGATTAATGAGGAACTGAACTACTTCAGGGCATCCTACTCTGGCAGCCATGTGCAGGGGAGTTTCACCTTTCTTGTTTGTGGCCCAGAACAACGGTGATTGACTATCAATCGGGATTCTTTCGAAGAAATTTATTTGCTTGAATTCGGCTGCAATATGAAGAACATTGTTGTCTTTAGGTGTTTTCTGGTGGAAAAGATCAATTGATTGATCGCCGTTACCCTCGATTCTTGTAAAGAAACCGGTATCACCCAACATTGCCGCCTCATACAAGGAAGGATCCATGGCAAGCTTTGATCTCTCTCGTTCTTTCTCTCCCTCTCAAACACAAAACTTTCTCAAATTAATCGAGTAATTAAGCACCACTGCATTTGAGAGTACTGTGGGAACCATGTGTTTAATTTATAGGTGAGTGAGGTAATTTGGGTAATGGTCCTTGCATTTTAGCTTAATTGGAGTTTTGGTCCCTAAAACTAAAAATTTGTAAGTATAGGTCCCTGAATTTGTTACAATGGGGAGCACTAATACAAGTTGAGAGACTAACTAACATAGTAGCATTAGGAAACTTCCTCGCATCAGGAGGAGCTAGGATTCCTTCTTAATTTCACCTTTCCTTTTTAAGTCCTCCACCAGGTATATATGCAACCTTTTCTTCCGTGCAATTTCGCCTTTATAATTTAGGTCTCACCACAATTGTTGTTTTGTAATTTGGATAAGTGTTTCTAGTTTCCAGTTTAATTTATTCGTTATTTTATTTTGTTTCATGGTTTCTTTTATATGTTCACTAATGACTTTGTTGATTGATCACATAATTTTAAATTTTCTTTTAAGGATTAGGACTCAAAGACACACGTTTTGACATCTATTTTGTAGGGTATACTTTTTAATGTATTTCAAATATCTGAATCGTCTATATTTTAGACATAAATTTGTTAATATGTATGCAGATATATCAGAGAGAGAATTATCAAGAACTTAGAGAGAGAAAGTAAGCAGAGAGAGAGAGATGAATATCTGTATTATGTATTTCTTACTCATGAAGTCATTACATTTAGACTTATATAGCAGCTCAAATACATGTAACTAACTAACTAACTAAATGCACAATCTATTGACAAGTGTCATAATCCCATACACCTATATATCCTAACAGCCCCCCCACAATCTCAGGTTTGGATGAACCAAGCATGAGATTGGTACAATGAGACCGAAACAAAGGAGAACTAAGGCCTTTTGTAAGGATATCCGCAAACTGCTCCCTGGAAGAAACAAACTGAACCTGGAGACGATGTTGAGCAACCCTTTCACGCACAAAGTGAACATCTATCTCAATGTGCTTCGTACGCTGATGTTGAACAGGATTGAAGGACAAAGCTATGGCAGACAAATTATCACAAAAAAGAACTGAAGCTGTTGGAAGTTAGATGTGCAGAAACTGAAGAAGCTGTTGGATCCAATCAAGTTCAGCGGAAGTGGAAGACATGGCCCGATATTCCGCCTCGGTAGAGGATCGTGACACGGTATACTGCTTTTTAGATGACCAGGAAATGGGATTGCCACCTAAGAACACAACTAAGCCCGTTGTAGATCTTCGATCATTAGGGTCGCCAGCCCAGTCTGCATCACTAAAAGCTTTTAACTGTAAGTCACTAGCAGAATATGATATACCAAAGGTCAGAGTACCCTTTAAGTATCGCAATATTCTTTTGACTGCAGTATAGTGAGAAATCATAGGAGCCTGCATAAACTGACACACTTGATGAACAGAAAAAGCAATGTCCGGCCTGGTGAAAGTAAGATACTGCAATGCACCTACTATATTGCGATAAGCCGCAGGATTGTTGAAATGAGAACCATCATCCTTGAGTAAGCGATTGTTAGGCAAGCAAGGTGTATCACACGGCTTGCAATCAACCATTTCGGCCTTCTGTAATAACTCCTGTATATACTTGGTCTGAGACAAGAAAAAACTTGTACCAATTCGATCAATTTGAATGCCAAGGAAGTAGTGCAGATTGCCCAGATCTTTAATATCAAATTCATCTGTAAGAGAGTCAATGACTTGTTGAATGACAGAAGAAGCACTACCGGTGACAATTATGTCATCAACATAGAGTAGTAGAATGACAATCTCAGTACCAATGTGCTTAACAAACAGAGAAGAATCAGCATAAGTGGAAGTAAAACCAAGAGAATGCAGAAAATTGGTGAACCGTTCATTCCATGCCCTTGGTGCCTGTTTCAAACCATATAAGGATTTGTGCAGTTTACATACAAACTCAGGATGAGTGGGATCTTCAAACCCCGGAGGCTGAGCCATATCTACCTCTTCGTGCAACAAGCCATGTAGGAAGGCATTTTTAACATCGAGCTGCCTTAATGTCCAATTAAAATGAGCAGCCAAAGCTAGTATTAAGCGAATAGTAGTAGGCTTGATGACAAGACTAAAAGTTTCCCCATAATCCAGGCCAGGTTCTTGACTAAAGCCCTTGGCTACCAGCCGAGCTTTATGCCGAGAAATAGAACCATCAGAGTTCTTCTTAAGCTTGAAAATCCATTTGCAGCCTACTAAGTTTTTCTGAAAAGGTAAAGGAACCAAACTCCAAGTGTCTTGAGTATGCAGGGCCTCAATTTCTTCTTGCATAGCTTTATACCAAACAGGGACCTTAAGGGCAGATTTATAAGTGGCAGGCTCACACAGGGACAAATCAACATAACCGGAAGCACTGAGAGAGTTGAGGAAAGCTTTCTTCTTCACAATACCATTCTTGCTCCGAGTTTGCATAGGATGCATATTTAAAGGAGCAATAGGCAACACTGGTTGTAGATGATTAGGACCAAACTCAGGATCCACAGGGAGTAAGGAGGAAGAGCTTGCTGAGACAGTAATGGACGGAGAAGATGAAGCATCTGTGGGATTCAAAGTAGAAGAGTCGAGGGTGGAAAGTGGTTGAGGAGGTATGATATACGGTATTGATGCAGCTGCGAAGGGTAATGAAGGATGAATATCAGAAGAGGCAGGTGATAAGGCACATGCTATGACACACTTAGACTGAGCTAGTAATTGTTGATACGGAAAAATGGATTCATCAAACACAACATGCCGAGATATAAAGATCCTCCCCTTCAAGACATCAAAACAAATAAAGCCTTTATATTTAGAGGCATACCCCAGAAAAACACACTGAGTTGTTTTAGGTTGTAATTTGGAAGTGTTATAGGGCTTTAGTAAAGGAAAACACGAACACCCAAAAACTCTAAGATGAGTAATCACAGGAGATGTACCAAAGAGTAACTCAAATGGAGACTTATGATTTAAAACTGGTGTAGGCATCCTATTGATTAAATAGGCAGTAGCTTGACAAGCAAAAGACCAAAACTGAGATGGAAGTTTAGCATATTGCAGCAGGGTAACAGTAGTTTCTATAAGATGCCTATGTTTTCTTTCGGCTAAGCCATTTTGCTCAGGAGTGTATGGACAAGAAATTTGATATAACATCCCTTTGGCTTTGAGAAAAGCTTGTAGTTTATGACTTATATACTCCCCCCCACCATCTGTTTGTAAACACTGAATGGTTGCAGAAAACTGAGCTTGAACAAAGGCATAAAAGGAGACAAATGTATCAAAAAAGTCTGATTTATTTATAAGTGGGAATACCCAACAGAATCTAGTACATTCATCAATGATAGTTACATAGAATTTGAAACCATCAAGTGAATTACAGGGTGCAGGGCCCCAAAGATCACTGTGTACAACTTCAAAAGGTATTTGAGATTGATGGTACTAGATTGAAAAGGCAATTTTGTAAACTTTCCTTCTAGACAACTATGACAGACTGAGGGTGCATCATCCTTGGAACACCTAATATTAGCTTTATTGAGCATAGTAGACACAATATTATTGGTAGGGTGACCTAACCTACTATGCCAAAGAGATGAACTAATGAGCTGTCCCAGATATGCAGAAACCTTGAATTTACTTGGGGAATAAGAACCAGGATGTTTGGCAAGGGATGAGATGGGATAAAGTCCATTACTGCATAGCCCTTTGTAGAGGATCCTCCCTGTGGCCTTGTCCTGAATCCAAAAACAGAACGCATCAAAAATCAACCAGCAGTTGTTATCAAGACAGATTCTATGCACTGATAATAAATTCTGAGACAATTTGGGCACATATAAAACAGAATTTAATTTGATAGGATGAACTGGTGTATGAATAACAGTGCTACCAACATGAGATACTGTCAAACCTTTTCCATTAGCAGTTTGAACTGTCTCATTGGTTAGATATGGAGAGGCTAAAGACAGGTTACTGAGATCAGTGGTCATGTGATTCGTAGCCCCAGAATCAGCAAGCCAAAGTTGAGGGGAAGACTGAGAGGAAGATGCCTGAGAAGAGGATGGAACCACTGTATGCATGGCTTGCATCGCAGGTTGAGAAGGGAACTGAGGTGCTGAAGGAGCATAGGAATACGGAGCCATAGATGGGTGCTGTGGACTAATGTATGAAGGACCTTTATCATTGTAAAAGCAAAACCAAGTTGTGTGGTTGTTCTTTCCACAAATCTGACAACTAGATTTATCCACTGTCTTGGAGTTACAAAATGGTGCAGTATGACCATATGCATTACACAACTGACAAAACACAGATTGAACAAAAGGCACAGTTGGAGATGGACCAAGAACACCAGAGGTAGGAACAGGAGTCTGATGAAAGAACTGTGGTCTTGATGCAGGATACCGATACCCTGGATTGAACTTTCCTTTACCCTTCTGCCTATTATTGGCAAACTGTCTGAAACCACCATTATGACCATTAGATGAGCCATTAGAAGAACTATAGGGCACATGACCAGGTTGAGATTGAGTGTGATAAGAGGAAGTCTTAGGTTCAGATATGGTATTGGTAGTAGCAACCAAGGCAGACAAAAACTGAGAGGAGACATTGCTCTCCACAATTAGTTCTTCTGCGAGTAATTGAGACCTAAAGTCTTTAAGAGAAATGACATTTTCCCGTCCTCGAATAACACATCGAAAAGTATTGTACTCAAGAGGTAAGCCATTGAGGGCCAAGATGACAATATCCTCATCAGCAAAGTAAACTCCAGCAGCAGACAAGTAATCTCGAGCCTCCTTAATGCGCTGCAAATATTTAGACACGGAATCTGAACCTTTCTTAATGGTTTGCAGATTCGATTTCATCTGAAATATGTTGGTTCTTGAAACAGTAGAAAACTGTTCTTTCAACCGATTCCAAAGATCACAGGCACTAGAACTTCCAATAGCACAGGAAATGGCAGCAGGTGATAAAGTCGCAGTAATTCGTTGCATCAAGGCTCTATCATGCAGTTTCCAAACAACGTATGCATCATTCTCAAGTTGAGAAGAAGAATTACCAGATACCATACCAGAGTCACTCGAATTAACAAGAAATCGAGGAGGACAGAGATTAGAACCATCAACAAACTGCATAATCCCATGACCTTCTAACAACAATTGCATTTGAAATTGCCAATTCAAGTAATTTGTATCATTAAGCTTAATATTTACAGATGTAGGAATTGTGGAAAAAAGAGCAGTAATTGGAGATTGAAGAATCTGAAGTTGTGATGCAGTTACCATATTGTCAAAGTTCGAAGAACAACTTGTCACTGAGACACCAAAACAAACACCTAGTGTGCAGCAAAGCTTCCACACAACGTCACAGATCCCAATTTGCAACAAACCCTAGAAATGGAGAGAAGAAGAAGAGTGTACTCGTACAAAGAAAGAACACAATCACGAGCAGCAACAACGCCGAAACACGTAGAGAAGAAAACCGGTGATTTATATTATATCAATTTGGAGAAGCGGAAGAAATCAGAAGGATCGAACAGAGTAGCGTTAGCTAATCCGGTGATTGATACCATGTTAATATGTATGCAGATATATCAGAGAGAGAGTTATCAAGAACTTAGAGAGAGAAAGTAAGCAGAGAGAGATGAATATCTGTATTATGTATTTCTTACTCATGAAGTCATTACATTTAGACTTATATAGCAGCTCAAATACATGTAACTAACTAACTAACTAAATGCACAATCTATTGACAAGTGTCATAATCCCATACACCTATATATCCTAACAAAATTCATTGATCTTCCTTGCAAAAAAGGGAAGAGGATCCGGTCCGGATCTCTCCCATCAAAGGCCCAGGATCAAGTGATCTGAGCCGTTGCAATTTGATCCAACGGCTACAAGCAAGGAGCTCCTCTAACGTTATAATAATTGTAGTTGTTGGATCAAATTTCAATTGTCCGGATCACTTGATCTTGGGCCTTTGATGGGAGAGATCCGGACCGGATCCTCTTCTACAAAAAACTAGATAAATCCAAAACCACTAAGACATTTATTTGTAGTGACTACCACTTTTTTATTCATTGCACAAAAGTCGTGTTTCATGCATAATCTGTCATTTTACTTTTGGCATCAAAATTCAAGAGTTATGTCATCTCCAACCGAAAAGGCTAAGCTTAGTCTCATCCAGAATTATAGCTTGGCAAAAAATTAATTTTAAATAAAAAATGTCAAGTCATACTTGATGAGTCCATATTATACCATATATTTTACCCTATTCTTAGTTATAATTTATTGGTTATTTTGGTAAAACTTTGATATTTTGTTATGTATTTTCAATGCAGGATATTCGACTTCCTCTTGAGAAAAAGTGATCAAACGGATGAATTTTGGAGTCATTCCAATTTGAGGATATTTATGAGTGTTTCAAGATGATTGGATCAAAGTTTTAGATTTTTCTAGTAAGCCGTTTGACTGTGGCGATTAAATAAAGGTCCAGTGCACAGCTTTCTCAGATTGACATTTTTGGACGTTTTGGGCATTTTGGAGGTCAAGATGACATATTTTGAAGAAGATTTCTTCTGACGATTTGTTAGGGACGTCTCAAGATTTAAAAAGAGACCTTTTGGGACCAAATCGGAGTTTATTTGCTTGGTCAAAAGTCTGATTTTCTGAGAAGTCTGAATTTCAGTTCAAATTGGAAACCTTTTATTTCGTAGTTATCTTATTCTATTATGTTTACTAGTTTTTAGAAGACATTTTCTACTAAGGATTTTATTTTGTAATAGTATAAATAAGGCTTTTTAGCAATTAGGAAAAGAAGGCATCAATTTGGAGAACTTAGCTAAGCTTTGACGTTTTGTATTTCAAGGTGTTTTCTATTCTTTTTCTATTTCAATAAAATTATTTTGTTTTATGGTTGTTCGTAACTAATTTTAGTTTGATAGGGCGATGCCTTGAGCCTTAGTATGAATATGTAGTCTTTATTTAATTGCTTATGATATTATACATGCATACTTTGAATTATTAATTACTGTGTTTAAACTGTCTCTATATTTTAATGCTTAGATACCATTAGGATGTTTAGATAAGTAATCGGATGCAATTCGGTCAGTGTAAGATCCCACATCGCTCAGGGGAGTGATCCTTATATGTATATTCTCATCCCTATCTAGCACGAGGCCTTTTGGAAGTTCACTGGTTTCGGGTTCCATCGGAACTCCGAAATTAAGCGAGTTCGCGCGTGAGCAATCTCAGGATGGGTGACCTATTGGGAAGTTCTCGTGTGAGTTCCCAAAAACAAAACCGTGAGGGCGTTGTTAGAGCTCAAAACGGATAATATCGTGCTATTGTGGTGGAGCGGACCCGGGATGTGGTGGACCTTGGGTCGGGATGTGACAATTTGGTATCAGAGCCTAACCCTGGTCGTGGTGTGCTGACGAGGACGTCGGGTCCCTTAAGGGGGTGGATTGTAAGATCCCACATCGCCCAGGGGAGTGATCTTTATATGTATATTCTCATCCCCACCTAGCACAAGGCCTTTTGGGAGCTCACTGGCTTAGGGTTCCATCGGAACTTCGAAGTTAAGCGAGTTCGTGCGAAAGCAATCTCAGGATGGGTAACCTGCCGGGAAGTTCTCGTGTGAGTTCCCAGAAACAAAACCGTGAGGGCGTTGTCGGGGCCCAAAGCGGACAATATTGTGCTACGGTAATGGAGCGAGCCCGGGATGTAACAGTTAGAATGCCACCAGAAGATTAAGTATTGCTTCTTGTGATTGATAGTTGTAAGTTCACATATGGTGAATGCCACGTCTTATGAGTTGCATGGTTTTTCAAAGGGTTTTCATAAAGCATAATGAGTCATGCATGTTTATATTTAATCTAAATGTCACATACGGATTGCATGTTTGATATATGTTTTAGCTTAAATGCCACAAGTAGAATATGCATAAGGAAAACCTAACCTTCAAAGTTGGATTTGTAATTCATAGGTAATTTGTAAAACTATATAAGATTGTTAAGGTGATGGCGGAACCCTATTGTCCTTTTATCATTATTTTATAAGATTGTTCCCTTTCAAATTGGTTTCTTTAATTGTTTTTATTTAAAATTCATTTTTAATATTCTAGGTCATAAAATCAACATTTTCGAAATTTTATTTTAAATAGTTAATTAAGAATTAGTTTAAATACAAATTATTCAATCAATTCCTATGGAAATGACATTGCTTGAGTTGTTATACTACGGTAACCTTGTACTCTTGCAAGTATTTTTAAGTGTTTTTATCGCTACTTTTGCAGGTAGTATAAATCCCTATCAATACTCTTATACCATCTTCAACCGAAAGAGCTAGCCCCTCAAGAAGTTATTAGTTTTAAATTTATAGTTTAAATTTATTAGTTAATTTAATTACACTACCATTTTGAATGCTCAAATATAACCGTTGAATTTGAATCAATTCTTGCAACTAAGGAGTTGGACCCAAAAAAAAAGGCTAAGATGGGATTACATTTGGCCAACCTGATCCCTCTTTGGCCAAATAATGGTCTTGCGGACTCTATAGAATTATAGTCTAACCATTGACCGAAGATGAGTTTTTGGACAAATCAAGTCATTTTCCAAATTTTGAACCTTTTGTCTTCATTGGAGATGACTTTACGGTCTACTTTATTTAAGGTTTTGGTCATTTTCACGCAATGACGTGCATACAAATTTGATTGGACGCTTGACATAATCTAGGTTGTATCCAAGAACAACTATTTTCCTGTCTACCACTTTTTGATTTATTACATAAAAGTCGTGTTTCATGCATAATCTATCATTTTGCTTAAGAGATAAGCTTTTCAAAAAAAGCTCCACTTGCTGCCTAGTAGATAAGCTTTAATCATAAAGACAAAAAATGGCCCCAAACGGTCCAAAAGCAACTTTCCGAGCCAATAATCTAGAAAACAGAGGATAAAGAAGAGTTTCGGTTTAGCTGATCTATTGGTGTTCGAAATCATCTGTAATAGTTGGAAACTTTTGGTGTACAAGTTTCATGAAGAATTAAAGAAAATTATGAACAAGGAATATGGTTTTTCTACTTACACTCCACATCCCATTTAAGTTCACACCATAATATGTTCAACCTTAAAATTCAATATTACACTTCAATGAACAATTTAAAAACTGAAAAGGAAAAGAAAAAAAAACCACAAAAACACCCATCACGATGGCAAACACCCTCCTCCACCGTGACCGCATCTGCCACCACTGCTCTTCTTCTCTTCTACCGCCACATCCAAAACCAATATCGTTTTGATTTTTCCTTCGCAATGCCAATATGCTAACCGAACTTATGCGTGCAGACATAAACCCTAAGTAATTGTCGTACTGCCACCCACCAATTTATTTTTGTGTTCTTGAACAATTTGATATTAGATTTGCTTAGAAAAGATGATGGTTCTAATTGATTTTTAATTTATTTGATATATATATATATATATATATATATATATATATATATATTTATTTATTTTTTTAAATTACAATTTCATTTTGGGAGGAAGGTTTTGTCTTCAATTTTTCTATATTTTTAATTGGAGGATGTTATTGGAATTCAAAGACCAAAAGATACCAATGAGGTTGAATTAAGTTTTAGGTACTTAAGATGATAGACTCACCTCATTGTTTTATTTCTACACCCACATTATAATTTCACCTACCATAAAAATATTACAAAATTAAAATGTTATTTATCCGCTCACCATTATTTCTAAAATAACCTCTTATGTTTTTAATTTTTTTTTAAATATATGTTTTTTTTTTAAACTTCATGATTCCTTAATTACCACTACCCTAACCGCATCATAACCTCCTCCTACCCCATCAAAAACCAAAACCTTTGACACCTACTTGACAACATCTCCTTTGGAAGGAGAGAGAAACTGAAGGTGGAGGAAGAGAGAAGCACGGGGAACGAAGAGAGAGAAACACGGGCGAGATTGCTCTGATATAGAGGCAGATTGCTCCAAATTAATTTATTCCAACTCGAATTGAGTATTTTTCAATTTTAAAATCTGAGTTGCTGTGGTTGTTCGTCTCTAAGGAAGAGGAATAGAGGGTGGAGGTCGTAGTATCGGAATTGAAAGGGAGAGAGGCGCGATGTTTGTTGAGGGAGGGTAATGGATGATTGGGGATTTGATAGTCGTCGGCCCATCGTGGGTGATTTGGGAGAGTGATGGATTTTACTTTTATTTTTATTAGTTTTAGTTTTTCTTTATTCTCTTTTAGTTTATTTAATTAAAGTTATAACGAATTTATAAGTATGAATTTAAAAGTCTTTTGCTAAAAGAATAATTATGTGAATAACATTTTTATTAAAAGGTGAAAGGGAAAATAAGACAATGGAGTGATTTTAGTAGCACTCTTCTAAAAAGAGAAATATGAATTAATCAAAAGTTTAATTTAAGGCCTCCAATTATCAATTACAACAAAAGAGGAACACATTAACTTGAAATTAAACTAAATTATATTATCCTCCTTAATCACTCTATTTAACTTGAAATTAAACTAAATTATATTATCCTCCTGAATTTGTTATAATGTGAAGCAATGGATGAAACTTTTAACGGAGTTAATTAAAAAGAACATTAGTCCACATAATAACAAGCTCAGAGACTAGCTAGCATAGTAGCATTAGGAAATTTCCTCGCGGAGCTGGGATTCATACTTAATTTCACCTTTCTTTTTTAAGTCCTCCACCAGGGATATATGTGACCTTTTCTTCCGTGTGAATGCACACAATTTCTGCGCCGATTGTGCTTGAGCAATTTTGCCTTTATAATTTAGGTCTCACCACAATTGTTGTTTTGCAATTTGGATTAAGTGTTTCTAGTTTCCAGTTTAATTTATTCATGTTTCATGGTTTCTTTTATATGTTCACTAATGACTTTGTTGATTGATCACATAATTTTAATTTTTTTTTTAAGGATTAGGACTCAGAGACACACGTTTTTGACAAATGTTTTGACATCTATTTTGTTGGATCCATTTCGTAATGTATTTCAAAAATATGAATCGGCTATCCACACATCCCTTTTAACTTCTCACATACCATCATACTTTCCGGCCGTTGAATCGAATGAATTGAAGAAAATCCAATGACAAAATTTAATAAAGAGTGTGTGAGAAGTAAAAATAATATAGAGACGTCACATCCCTAAACAAAATAGTTAGTAAATGAATAGGTTCCTCACCGGCCAAGCCTGTGTCTTTGGACGCACGTATGAAAAGAATCAAGTTGAGAAAGTCTACGAAATTGAACGCGACTCCAACTAACCATCCCCAGAAAGTTCTCAACCCTAACCCCAAATACCGACCCCCAAATATTTCGTGTTATTAAAAAAAAACTCTCTTGTCGTTGAAGGAGGGCAACAAAAAAAGATATGCTTGATAGTTTATTTTTTATATTAGGTATATTTAAGGCGTAATTTACAAATTATATCAAGAAGAATGCTAGCTACGTTTCACTTTGTACCTTCTTCTTCATGTTATCCTTCAATATATTTTGATCATCCGAATCGTAACATGTGATTACGTAATTATGTGATTAAAATTTTAAAATTAATGATATAAAAATCACGTAAATACAAAATCCGTAATTAAATAATGAAATTTGAAAACGAGATTTTACAACAAAAGTCCACAAGGTCTATGAAAACTCTTCATTAGTGGAAAATTTGGTCTAGCTGAGAGCACCGAAACACAAACCCATACTTGGAGTAATCTCAAGCTGGGCAAGCGATGCATTGCAACACTATTTGTGCATTGCCACTTGACCTAACTCCACCACAATAGCTCATCCTACCAAGACCTTCTGGCGAACCTATTCCTGCACCAGGCCATTTCACTTTTTCAGCTTAACAGAAAAGTGAACACAAAACGAAGCCTTGGCTTTCAACCATAGGAGGAAGATTCCAGAGGATTTCCTGCTGGAAGTATCCTCAGCATCTCCGACGAAATTGAACGCGTATGAAAAGAATAGGTTCCGGGCATGTGTCTTTGAATGCGCGTATGAAAAGAATCAAGTTGAGAAAGTCTACGAAATTGAACGCGACTCTAACCAACTTTATTGTCCACTGCAGGTCTGTCGGATTGTGTACATCGTCTTATTAATCTGACATCATCGTATAAAGAGGAAACGCTTTTGGAAGTGGTTGAATTGGAAATTTTTTTCTTTACTACTAGAACACGAATGATACACTATATATTTTTATATAAGTGGTGAAAATTTTTGTTTTTAAGTTATTAACTTTTTAACACGTATATTCTACTATTTATAAAGTGACACGTGGTGTACCACCTCGTTTACCGCTCACACTAAAAAATCTCTCGTTGAATCACCTCTCATGATCGAGAGATTTTTTAGTTTGACCGAAATACAGGATGGTACACCACGTGTTACTATACAAATGATGAGATATGTGTGTTAAAAAGTTAATAACTTAAAATATAAAAAACTTCATCACTTACATAAAAACAAGTAGTGTACCACCCGTATTTCCGTCACAATTAAAAATTTCTCGTCATGATCAAGTCCAAACGTGTACACGTATATCATTTGTGAGTATGATGTAAGACTTGATCCCACTGATTTTAGAATAGTAGCCATGATCAAAATGTACATTTTACATCTCAAATTAAAAAGGAGTGGGTGCTTAAGAGCTAAAGTACTCCTCATCCTTCAACATTTTATGATTAAACACTTTACCTCAAATATTTTAAAAACATTCTACAACCCTAAATATAACCATCCCCAAAAAGTTCTCAACCCTAACCCCAAATACCGACCCCAAAATCTTTCGTGTTATAAAAAAAATATAAAAAGAAAAAAAGAAGCTCTCTGTTCATTGAAGGAGGGCAACAAAAAAAGATACGCTTGATAGCTTATTTTTTATAAAAGGTATATTTAAGGCATAATTTACAAACTATATCAAGAGAAATGCTAGCTACGTTTCACTTTGTACCTTCTTCTTTATGTTATCTTTCAATGTTTTTTGATCATCCGAATCATAACATGTAACTATGTAATTATGTGATTAAAATTTTAAAATTAACAAAATTAAAATTAAAAAATCGCGTAAATACGAAATATGTAAATAATTAATGAAATTCGGAAACGAAATTTTACAACAGAAGTCCATAAGGTCCATGAAAACTCTTCGTTAGTGCAAAATTTGGTCTAGCTGAGAGCACCGAAACCCAAGCCTATACTTTGGAGTAATCTCACGTTGGGCAAGCAATTGAGATGCATTCCAACACTATTTGTGCATTGCCACTTCACCTAACTCCACCACAATAGCTCATCCGACCAAGGCCTTCTGGTGAACCTAGTCTCGCAAGCTGAGTCTTCAAAACATACTTTACAACATTTATTTGTTCGCCTAAAACTGCTGCATGTAGAGCTGTTTCGCCTTGGTGATTGACCAAATCGCAAGTATCAGGCTTCAGGACAACATCGAATCAGCTGTTCAATTATTTGGGTGTGCCCTGCATATCCCGCAACGTAGAGAGCTGACATTCCAAGTTTGTCTGAGACTTAACAAGCAAAGATATATGAAATTTTGAATCAGTAGTTGAGCTGCTTCAAGGTTCCCTCTCGAATCTCAACAATGCGTAGTGTAATGGAGTCCACCCTATTTCATCAACTTCTTCAAGTATTTCAAGATTTTTGGAAACCATAGATTGCACAATGCCTAAAATGTAGATATAAAAAACTTAGAAATGTTGTTGTGGGAATCCAAGTATACATATGAAAATAAGGCATACCAAGTAACAGGTCCTTTCAGAAGAAGGATCTCGCTCAACGGTGACTGGAGTGGGATTCATATCTCGATTAAAGATATTGATTATACACTTGCCGATATGGATCATGCTCCAGTTATATGCAGATGGGAATATGCGCATAAGAAGGTCTAGTACCATGTCTTGAAGTTAGTTACCTTTGGCAGTGAAGTATATTCGAGCGGCCACTGCGTGCAAAGCTGTCACACCATTTGTTCCCTGAAAAGAAGGAGATATATGAGCGGAGTCTCATTTAAAATATGACCGGCAATGCTGATAGACCCGGCTCTAACAGCTAAGAACAAGGGTGACTCCTTGGCGCCGTAACATGATTAACACAACTCAGGATCAGCTCTCATCAAAAGCATCACCACTCCGCCACAATTGTATCGAACAGCAACATGCAGAGTTGTATCCATTTCCAAATTAGTCATGTTTGTACCATACTTAGGGCTTCCGTATTTAGACCTCGTATAAATACTCGGGGGACTCAAGTGTAATTATGTAATAAATGAAGGAGCAAATATGTAATAAGTGAGGAGCCCTTATTCTATAAAAGGACTCCTCACTCTCCTCATTAGGGGAGGCCAATTCTTAAGCCTCCTCACCCCCTCAAGCCTCTCAGATTGAGAAGAGCTCTCACACCCTCAGAAGCTCTCTCTCTCCCTCTTCAACATCTCAGAGAAATACAATATCAGTGTGGACGTAGCCTAAACATTGGGGTGAACCACGATACATCTTGTGTTATTTACTTTCTTGCAGATTCACGGTTGGATTTACGTTGTTCCAAGACCCCTCCGGTTTTGTGCATCAACAAGTCATCACAGTAGCTTTTTGTAAGCTTGACCATCAATTGGTTTCTTTTATGGATCAACTCCTTCAATCGGTCGCAATTTCGTGCTGTCAATGAGGTGTTGGATGCTAAACACTTCCAGGTGGATCGAGAAGGGATGCAGCAGCAACAACAAATGAAGCTAACAGCTAGTTTTTTTAAATTGTAACGGCTAGTTAGTTTTTAGTGATAGTTTTTGACAAGTGTAAAGCTTAGATTAAAAGCTCCAATGAAGGGCTTAGATTAGCTTTGTACTATCAGGTTGTTGTGGTTTTTGTCAGCTAGCTCCAATGGAGATAAGGGCTGACTGTACACACCAAAACCCTACTGACACCATATATATATGAGTGTTATGTGATGCTGCAATGCAAGACTGCATATAGCCGAAATTCCCCTTCCATATTTCTGTGAAAAACATTACCATTCTCCATAACAAAAACCTTTCAAAACAATCATACAAAACATAAACTTTATAAAACATTAACATGGCCTCAGAGCCTAGTTCCTGATCTCAGAAATCTGGGCGTTGTGGAATCTGTGTTTGGGGTTGTTCAGGTAGAGGCTGAAACCCTAGGTGTCAATACAAGTCGAAGATGAAAGGATCTGGGAGTGGCGATCTTAAAGCTCCAATCTTTGATGGAGAAAACTACGACTATTGGAGGATCCGGATGACAACCATCTTCAAGTCGTATGATCTCCGGGAAATGGTTCAACATGGATATGAACTACCAGAAATGGAGATTGATGCTCTAGAAGAAGATCTTACAGAGAAGCAGATAGCTACACTGAAGGAGAATAGGATGAATGATGCTAGAACGTTGGGAATCATTCAAGGGGCTGTCTCAGACTTCATATTTCCCAGGATAGCAAATGAAGAAACTGCTAAAGCTGTTTGGGATACTCTGCAACAAGAATACAGAGGAGATGTGAAGGTACGGAAAGTAAAACTCCAGTTTCTTAGACGTGATTTTGAATATACACGCATGAGAGAAGATGAGCCACTTAAAGACTATTTTTCTAGGTTGTTTGATGTTGTGACTCAAATGAAAACTTATGGAGAAGAACTGCCTAATGAAAGAATAGTGCAAAAGCTTCTAATTAGTTTGACTAAGCCTTATGACTCTATTGTAAGTGTGATAGAAGAAACCAAGGATACTGATACACTCAGTGTGCAAGATGTGATGGCTTCTTTGAGAGCTTTTGACCAAAGGCTCGAAAGGCATGCTGATGGGACAACTAAGAAGGCTTTCCAGTCACTTAACATAGGGGCTTCTAGTCATTCTAAACAACATCAAAACAGACCGAGGAAAGATTGGAAAGGAAAAAAAAAGAAATGGGAAGGAAGACCAAGTGGGGAGAACAGACACAACAGTGGTGGTGGTAAAATTAAACCATTGTGCAAACACTGTGATAAAGCACACTTTGGTGAATGTTGGTTCAAGGGAAAACCAAAATGTCACAAATGTAATAGATTTGGTCACCTGCAGAAAGATTGCAGATCAAATACTACTCAGCAAGTGAACATTGCAAATCAAGTACAAGATGAAACAAATGTCTTTTGTGCTTTTAGTGCCAATGTTGTAAAAGATAGTGAAGTTTGGTATATAGACTGTGGGTGCAATAATCATATGACTGCCCACGAGTCTCTATTGACAGACACTAACACTACATACACTGGAAAAGTAAAGATGGGAAATGGCAATATTATGGAAGCAATTGGCAGGGGTACTCTCATCATAGAAACCAAGAGAGGAAGAAGACACATTAAGGAAGTCATGTTGGTACCTGGTCTGGAGGAAAACCTTTTAAGTGTTAGATAGATGATGGGACATGGTTATTTCTTGCTGTTTGGAGATACTATGGTTAAGATATATGATGATAGAACTCTGTCGAATCTGGTTGTGAAAGTTCAAATGAAAAACATAAGCTTCCCATTATTGCTAAAGTGTTTGGAAGAAGTGGCAAGGAAGGCAAGCACAATTGACTCAGAGAGATTATGGCACAAAAGATTTGGACACTTGAATGTGCAGAGTCTGAAAAACCTGAAGAAACATGAAATGGTGCAAGGTTTGCCCCAACTGGATGAAATGAATGAAGTTTGTGAAGACTGTGCATTTAGGAAATAACACAGGGACAATTTTGAAATTGGAAAGGCTTGGAGAGCTGCAAAACCACTAGAACTAATTCACACTGATGTGTGTGGTCCAATGAAGAATGCATCCATCAGTGGGAACAAGTATTTTTTGACTTTCATAGATGACTACTCAAGAATGTGTTGGGTATATTTTATGAGATTCAAATCAGAAGTCTTTAATATTTTCAAGAAGTTTAAAGCAATAGTGGAGCTGCAAAGTGGGTATCAAATCAATAAGATAAGGAGTGATAGGGGAGGTGAGTATACCTCACTGGAATTCAATGCTTTCTGTAAGGAATTGGGTCTAGAAAGGCAACTCACAATAGCATACACTCTTCAAGAAATGACACTGCAGAGAGAAAGAACAGAACTATAGTAGAGATGGCAAAGTCCATGCTGCATGAAAAGAAAATGCCCTATTCATTTTGGGGAGAAGTTGTGAATACTGTTGTGTATATCTTGAACAAATGCCCCACCAAGGCTTTGGAGAAACAAACACCATTTCAAGTGTTTAGTGGAAGAAAGCCTGGAGTCAAGCATTTGAAAGTTTTTGGCTCTGTGTGTTATGCACTTGTGCCATCACAACTCAGACATAAATTACAAGAATCCAGCAACAAGTGCATCTTTGTTGGATATGGTACAAATGAGAAAAGTTATAGATTGTACAACTTGAAAACTCAGAAAATCAATCTCTCAAGAGATGTGATTTTTTATGAAGAAACATTGTGGAATTGGGAAACAAAAGCAGTGGAAAAAGACAAAGTATCACTGCAAATTGGTGTTACTGAGCAAAGAACTGCACAGAATGGAAGTGGTGCAACTCATGAATCTGAAGAATGAAGCATACAAAGCTCTCAGATTTCACCATTTCAAACTCCTCAAAGTACACAGAACTCAAGTACAAGTTCAATGTCTCAACAGGAAGAGCAACAAAGCTCAAGCTCTAGCTCGGGATCAACACCAATTAAGATGAGAAGCTTGGATGAAATCTATGCTGCTTGCAATTTTTGTGTTACTGAACCAGAAACTTTTGAAGAAGCTGAAAGTGACAAGGCATGGCAGATAGCAATGGAAGATGAAATCTCAATGATAGAGAAAAATGGAACTTGGATCCTAGTTGATAGGCCAAGTGATAAACCTGTGATTGGTGTGAGATGGTCTATAAAACCAAGCTGAACTTGGATGGATCTGTGTAAAAGAACAAGGCTAGATTGGTGGCTAAGGCTACTCCCAAAAGCCTGGAATTGACTTTAATGAGACATTTGCACCTGTGGCTAGACTAGATACAATTAGAACTCTAATTGCATTAGTTACACAGAAAGGTTGGCAGCTATACCAGTTAAATGTTAAGTCTGCATTCCTAAATGATGTGCTAGAGGAAGAGGTTTATGTGGACCAGCCACAAGGTTTTGAAGTCAAAGGGTCCGAGAGTAAGGTGTATAGACTAAAGAAGGCACTATATGGCCTGAAACAGGCACCAAGAGCATGGTATAGTGAGATTGATGCACATTTCACTAAGTGTAGATTTAAGAAAAGCCTTAGTGAAGCAACACTCTATACCAAAGTTGAAAACAAATCAGAGATCCTCATAGTGTCTATCTATGTGGATGATGTGGTCTTCACTGGAAACAGTAAGAAAATGATGGATGAATTCAGAAATGAAATGATGGGAAAATATGAGATGACAGATTTGGGGCTACTTCATCACTTTCTTGGAATGGGGGTGGTTCAAAAGTCGGATTGCATTTTCATTCATCAGATGAAATATGCACAAACACTCCTAGATAGATTTGGTCTCAAGGGATGCAAACCAGTAAGCACCCCCTTAATTGCAAATGAAAAGCTCAACAGTGAAGATGGAAGTGAACCAGTAGATGCAAATCTCTACAGGAAAATTGTTGGTAGCCTGTTATATCTCACAGCAACAAGACCAGATATCATGTATGTTGCAAGTCTACTATCAAGGTTCATGCATAATCCTACCAAAATACATTTGGGAACTGCTAAAAGGGTTCTCAGGTATGTGCAAGGAACAATTGATTTTGGGATCAAGTATGAGAAAGGACAGACAACCATATTGGTTGGTTTCTGTGATAGTGACTGGGGAGGCAGTGAAGATGACATGAGAAACACATCGGGGTATGCATTTACATTTGGCTCTGGTGTATTCTCGTGGGCCTTAGTTAAGCAACAAAGTGTTGCACTATCAACATCCGAAGCTGAGTATGTGAGTGCTACAGAAGCAACATCTCAAGCAATCTGGCTACGATTTGTTCTCAAAGATTTTGGGGAGTTGCAGGTTAAACCAACTAAGCTAATGTGTGATAATACCTCAGCAATAGCAATGACAAGGAATCTAGTATTTCATTAGAAAACACGACACATCAAAAGGAACTATCATTTTATCAGAGATGCAATACAAGAGAATGTCATTGAACTAATGTACTGCAGAACTGAAGATCAGATAGCAGACATCTTTACAAAAGCACTACCAAAAGAAAGGTTCACTTACCTCAGAAGCCTATTTGGAGTCAACACCAGGAAGAGTTCAGAGGGGAGTGTTGGATGCTAAACACTTCCAGGTGGATCAAGAAGGGATGCAGCAGCAACAACAAATGAAGCTAACAGCTAGTTTTTTTAAATTGTAACGGCTAGTTACTTTTTAGTGATAGTTTTTGACAAGTGTAAAGTTTAGATTAAAAGCTCCAATGAAGGGCTTAGATTAGCTTTGTACTATCAGGTTGTTGTGGTTTTTGTCAGCTAGCTCCAATGGAGATAAGGGCTGACTGTACACACCAAAACCCTACTGACACCATATATATATGAGTGCTATGTGCTGCTGCAATGCAAGACTGCATATAGCCGAAATTCCCCTTCCATATTTCTGTGAAAAACATTACCATTCTCCATAACAAAAACCTTTCAAAACAATCACACAAAACATAAACTTTATAAAACATTAACATGAGGAACGTTACTACTTCACCACATCCTACTCTCGCAGCAACATGTAGAGGAGTTTCGCCATTCTTGTTGGTGGCCCAAAACCGAGGAGATTCGTGATTTATATTCACTTCTTTGAAGTTTATTTGCTTGAATTCAGCTGCAATATGAAGAAGATTGTTCTCTTTAGGTGTTTTCTCAATATCAACTCCCGATTCTCGCTCCATTTATATTTATATTGATATAAACAAGTATTTCGTTTCGCTCGTACGTTCAATTTAATCACTTCGTAACCTTTACTTGATCATTGGACGGCTTTACCTTTGCTTTCAATCTGTCTTGTGTCACGTAAGCAAAACTCACTTGTTGGCTTACACAACTAGGCGTTAGGAGCGTAGAAGCGAGAGTGGGGTAAAACGAGTGTAATATACTTTACACGAGAGGTCAAGAGGCGGTGCCCGTATGGTTACCACCTAAAGCGGCTCTAGACTTTCCACCCAGGCGTAAAAACGATTATTGAAAGACAAATGCACAAACCCAAATTGAAGAAAGAGATGCTCGAGTCTCTTACGCCATCCTAGGCGGTTCTCCCGTAGCGTCTCCGCCGGCGACTTTCTAAGGTTCAGGGTTGTCTGCCTATCCTAGGTGACCATCTTCGTCTACTACAACGAGGGGTGTGTGCCATAGAGTGTGGTACAGGTGTCACCAGTCCCAGACAGATTTGTTTATGATCTCGTCAACTCGGAACTCATAGCTGCTAGCAACTAAATGGGTATAACCCATTCTCACATCTCCCTCGGAAAAGCGTCCTCCGTGTCTTGAGGTCCTTAACAAGGAAAAAATATGGAAATATTAGTAGATAGCAATTGTTGTCTAAGGTAAACCTATGGGCAGATATGATGTTTTGAGAGGCAGTGGGACAGTGAAGGACATTATTCAAATCAAATGAACAAGCTTTAGTATGTAGTTGATTGGAACCAAGATGAGAAATAGTGATGCCAGAATCATTACCTACACCCTCAATAGTTTCATTACCATTGTATTTTTTTGGATTAACCAAATTTTGAAGTTCATGAGTGACATGTGCATTAGCACCAGTGTCTAACAGTCAGGTACCATTGGATTGCTTGTTTAGAGTGATCGGCGAGGAGGACATGGCTATGAGTCTTTGTGCAGGAATCCTACCTTCATAAGCAGCGTTCATCCTTTGGTAACAATCAATGGCAGGATGACCTGGTTTGCCACAAATTTGGCAAATGATACGCTCACCAGGACAATGAGGTCTCTCACCATTAACGGGCTGAAGACGCTGGTTATTATTGTTGCGAGGATTGTATCCTCGTTGATTGGATAGAGAACCACGATTAAATGGAGATGTACCCCTTCCAGTCCCACGAGAGCGTCCACCACTACGTCCTCGAGTAGCAACAAAGGCATTGACTGGTGCAGGTTCAGCAAAGGAAACATTCTGATCCGCCATTCTTCGCTCGGTAGTCAACATAAGTGCCTCAAGGGTGGGATAGGTGATAGGAGTATCCCGAGCTTGAGTAGCACTTACTGTCATTTCAAAAGCAAGTCCTAGATTGTTCAACACAATCTGCACGAGGTCATCATCATTCACAGGTTACCCCGCTAGGGCAAGGTTGTCAACAACCGTATTCATGTCATCTAGGTAATCCGCAACAGAAAAACCACCCTTCTTGGTCTGCAACAACTCATTGCGTAGGAATAAAATTCTGTTCTAAGAAGTGGAGGCAAACCTTTCCTTCAAAGCTTCCCAAGTGGCACGCGTAGTCCTCTTGCTTGCCACAGTAGACAAAACAGAAGCAGTCAAGGAGCCATTTATCCCACTAAGAATTATTTGATCTTGTTGGTTCCATGTAGTGTACGCAGGATCCATAGTGGTAACACCAGGCAGGTTTTTGGGAGGGCATACCAAAGTACCATCCACGTACCCCATCAGATCTCTACTCTTGAGAATTGGGAGAATTTGAGCCAACCATAGTGGGTAGTTGGTTCTGTGAAGTTTGATATTGACAACAGTGGAAAACGGATGGAAGGGAGTGGTGGTAGGTGGGTTGGAGGAGCTGGAGTTGGAAGAGTTGACATTGTTTTCAGCCATTGAAGCGTGGAGAAAAAAAAAAGGATCTAGTCGTTAGACAGTAAGACTCAATACCATATAAGAACTTTAGCACGCTTAGGATTCACTTCAATTGCGTGCCCAACCAATGATGGGATGCATGTATTTATAACAACTTCAGGATTACAATATGAGTTTGAAAACCCTGGATTCAAGGAGTTTTCAAAATACAAACTGAAACACAAAGATTACATTTGAGCTTTACGTACAACAAACATTTGAAATACAAAACCCTAAAAACTAGGAGTATCAGAAAAGATAGGAGTTTTATCAGAATCACAACTCCTTAAATCTCGGTGAGGACAGCTTGACCTTGACTTCGTCTAACAGTAGGTTCACTTATAGGAGGTGACCAACAAATCCGAAATGCTAATTTATTGCCAGTTGCCTGCCAAGAAGGCAAATATTCTAACCTGATATATTTTATCTTTGTCAACTATAGGGGAGTGCCATGAACTTTCTAAGCCAGTGAACACACAAGTCCCTCGTTGCCGACGTCTATATAAAAACTTTGCTCAATCTCACTCAAGAAAGAGTCTTCCGATACAGATGTATCATCTTTAAACGATACTTAACTAGGCTCCTAAGTCGTCTCGCGTGAGATTGGGGAGGGGGAAGGGTAATTCAAACTCGGAATTTTTTTTGGGTTCAACGACTCCAACTGCAGTGATCACTTCCATCATTTCTTTGCAGCTTCACTCAGTCAGCTTAGACAAAATTGAAAACAGAATGACCAAGTCTTCAAATAATGTGTCATTAACAATGATTTATGTGTCACGTTACTACTAATCATGATTGGTTTGATTTCGGTACTGATACATTGAAGAATTCTTAGGCGAGAATATCTTTTTTTTGTAACTTGTATCGGAAAAACACAACCCATCAGTTTTAATCAGGTGCACCACAAAGCACATACCATTGACATTCTCAAACATAATCGGAAGTTCTGTACATTAGTAAATAAACAAATGATTAGTTCTTTCCCTTCCTTCCATGCCTGCAGGCTACAAGAATATAACCTCTATGCTCACACCATAGCTGAATAAAGTACATACATCATCATCAGCTTTTTGTAGCAGTTCTCGCTGCTGTACCAATAATATTCCACCCCCTCTCCTTTTCCCTATGACTATTAGGCTTCTGGCTTTCTTTAGTTCCGGCTCTTCTAGCATTTCCTAGTAACACCCTGTTCCCCATCCTCCCTCGACTTCCAATGGAGACTCTAACCTTCTCCATCCCTACATTCACGCCTTTTCTCATGTGCGGTGGCATTGGGGATTTTATCTGGATTTTCTTTTGGAGGCTTCGTCTCAGTATGCTGTTTAGCTTTTTGCCGCCATTTCTGATGACTTTAGGACTACTACAAGGTGTCTGTTCCGGCAAGCAGTCAGTCTCAGTCACATCTGGATCAACTTTCTTATCAGCATGGCATACTATGGGTGCCAATGGTAATGCAGGTGGTGGGGATTGGACACGAAATGGTACACTTGGGAGTGGGATTAGGGAGTTGCGCCTTGGAGCTGTGTTTACTGGAATCCGCTGAAATGTTGGACAAGTAGAGGCCCTTCCAGTTTTCTTTGGAACAAGAAATTGTTCAGCCATTTCGGGGTTGTTTTCTTTCTCCGTAGCATCAAGATGCTTGATAAAACCATCTGATACATGAAAAAGGGGCGCTGAGGGCTTGTTGTTGGTCTTCTCCATCAATGGTTGCAGAGGGTTTACTTGGTCTTTTCCCAATGTGCTGCCTATTTCACTGAGGACCTTGTGACTTGTTAATGGTCGGTTTGTAAACGGTGGCCTTGTGGGTGCAATAGATTGCTCATCCTGTTGTTTCAATTGCTGCTGGTGTTGCTCAGCTATCTTTGTGTCAACGTGCTGTCGTGCCAGCTTTCTATCAATTAAGAGTTGTGCTTCCAATTCTTTTACCTGAAAAATAAACCAGATTAGTAACTGAAATTCTTATAATTTATGTATATAAAGTGAAAAAAGACTTTTCCTTAAAATACCTTGTCTTGCAGGTTTTTATTTTTCAGGTCTCTTTCTTTTACCTTCAGTTCTAATCCATGAACTGTTTCCTCCATCTTCCTGATCTGTACATCTTTGCTCTTGACGTCTAGCTTTGTTTTCTCAAACTAGCAAACCAAAGATCTAATATTGTTAAAAACTTAATAGACGATTTATTCAATCACAAGAACGGTACCAAAAGATCAAAGTTTTAAACAAAATCTGGAATCTGCAGTAGCATCAAGTGCAGAATATTACCATCTGTTTGTATCTCAAAAGTTCAGAAGTGTCCAGTTGCCTCTTTGCAGGACCCAACTCTATCCCTCTCACTCTGCTTGCAAAGTTCAGTGAGCATAGGGTCTCACTCACGTCATTTTCATTAGGACTTATCTGAACAAACATGAGTGTCTTTGAGTCTCCTCCTAAAACAACGAAAGATGTTCATTAGCCTCATTCTCGTTATGCTAAACCAACATATATCTCAGACCAAAACAAAAGGATATATATCAGAAGTTCAATTTCATCCCTAGAAAACGGAGAAAACTGAAAATGAACAAGTAATATTAAATAACTCAGAATAAGAACTGTTGATTCATGGGTTCGTTTGACTTCTTCTGTGATCCAAGTGAAGTACCTAGAGAGTCTTGAAGCAAGTGGGTAAGCTTAGAGTTCCTGCACATAAGACATAATTCAGTATTATAGCTGGACCCAGTTTTCATATTTAGAGTAATCAAACAAAGGATTAATTGTTACTTATATAACCTGAAAGGTATGTGTGAGCTTTTAGTTGCAAGTGAAGATACGACATCACCAAGGGCAGACAGAGATCTATTGATGTTCTGAGTTTCCTTGAGTCGTTCTCCTTGCACTTCTGTCTTTGCAACACGCTCGCTCCCTGCTAGATCCACCAACCAGAGCTTACTTCTTGTACATTCCCCATTCAACAAATTCTCCCCCTTCACCATTACGCAGTGTATGCTGCATTTAAAGAAAAACCACTCAAACATTTAGCAATCTATCTTTAGACCAGAGCCTATTGGATATAAGTTAGAAATAATTTGACTGTATCCGAGATATACAGATTACAGACCAATGCGATCGACTACTATGCTCATTGGCATTGGTTGAGCCAACAGCCCTTGCATTACTGCCTGTTTGCAGAACTTCCCAGACTTCATTCATGTTGTTTACGTGTGCCTCAACCAGTCCTGGAACATGATGTATACCTTCACCAACTTGTCTTATTTCAAGCCTACAAAATCATGCAATACTGTGAGATGCTATTATCTTGAAAATTTGAAATGATCCCATAACTTCCCATCCTTCGCACTCGTGAAAGACATGGAACACCAAGAGAGCTCAACAGAATGGTGAATCATCAGAAGTGAGAAAGTTTCAATAAGTAAGACATCTCGATAGAATGAATGTTAAAAAATGGAAAGAGAAAGCCTTCCCATTTTAAGATGTAGAGAATCAGAGCTCATAACGGTATACCTGCCAGCGAAATGGTGGAATTTTATGAAAAAATAAAAGCATGTCTTATTATGAAAAATGGCTTTCCTTCTACACAGGAATGTAGAAGAAACCCCTATATCAAGTAATATACAACAGTATAAGGACCTTTCACCAGGTTAAATTGGAAGAAGGAAAAAGAACGATGGGCGAGGATCTTACCTTTTGGCAGCTGCTCCTGTCTGATTCCCTGAAACTAGTAAATCTCGTATCTGCTCGTTGTAGACTTCTAAAACACTAACTGATACATCATATCGATGTAACTTTTCTCGCTCTCCAATTATATGAAACAATTCCTGAAGAGTCCTAAAATTGACTCCTCGAGCATCTTCTGTCCCTTCCATTGTAAAGGTCTTTCCACTTCCGGTCTGCCCATATGCGAATATGCACACATTGTACCCATCTAAAACTGATGTTGCAAATGGAGCCGTGTCTTCAAAAACATCAGCTAAATAGGACAAAGAGAAGGAAACATATTACTATAAGGAGGTTTTGTACTTCAATAGATATACCAAACAAAAAGCTCATCTATCATCGTCTGCATACCTTGTTCTGCTTGAGGACCAAATACAGCATCAAACTTGAAGGTCCTTCTGGTGACCCCATTTGATTTGACAGTGAGCTCACCATCTTTAGCAGATTCAAAATCAATAGCCATTGAAGCTCCTGCTGCAACTTCAAGAGTGTTTAGAGGCCTGCACCGGCAAAAGACCCGTATGTTTCCTACAAGCGAGAAAATTTAACGTCAGAAACGCCTTTCTGTCTCATACCCTCTTGGCCCTCTTCAAATCGAAAATAGCAAATTCCTAACCTTTCAACTCTAACACCTTGTTGTAGAGCTCTTTCTGTTCTTTGGCCCCTTCAATAAACTTAGTCTTCAGATCATTATGCAAATTTACTTGCTGATTTACTATTGCAAAAATAAAACAGCCAGGATCAGATAAAGAAAAATAAATATCTTATCTTGAAGTTCAAAAATGTCGTCACCTGGAAAGTGTTTAGCATGTCAAACTTACAAGTGGAATGAATGGTCAACCTCATTTCATTCATATCTTCAAGGCACTTCTTATATGCCCGTGCCTCCTCTGATAGCTTGATGTGGTCCGTCTCCATGATCTGTTTAATCAAGGAGTTCAAACCACTGCAATCATATCTAGTGTAGTCAAAAGGCATCTTGTTATTTACAGCTTAGTACCTTAAGTTTTCTCGTCAAATCTCTCAATGATGAAAACCATCCGCTCTTCTCTTTCACTTGTCCCTCAATGGCGAAAGCTGCAACACACAAGCATCAATGTACCATGTTTTCAGATTGTTCAAACTGTTCAGAGGCACAGGTTATTGTTACCATACCCAAAGATCCAACATGCATAGACTTGCGCATGAGTTCATTTTGGAGTTCCTTTAAGGAATTGCAAGCTTCTTGGCATTCTCTACTCTTGGAATAGTTTTGCTTTTTCAACTCCTCCATTGCACTCCTCATCTCCTGTAATTCCTTTTTTTGTTTCTCATAACTTATCAGCAGCTTATGATAGTCTCCTTCTTCGTTGGTCTCACCAGTAACCTGCAATGGGATAATTTACAGAGAGTATCTAAACATCCTAATTTATTTTGCAGCTAAACTACATTGGAAGTGCTCATGTTTAAGAAGCTTTACTTTTAATGATCCATAGTCTTCCATTTGAGAATCGTCGCCTATGAATTCATCAGTGCAACCTGCATTGTTGCTCATATCAGGAAGGGAACCTTCCTTCAACTTGTTCTCAGTCGCCGGAGGAGGAAGAAGCTCAAATGAAGCTTCAGGAGACAAATCTTCCTTAAAAGTTTGGCACAATGTCGTGGAGAACTTTACAGTTGGAGTTTTAGGCATATCTCTAACTTGACACTCATCGATTCCATTCTCAAAAGAGAGCTCAATAGAAGAATCCATCTTCTGATGGAACTTGCTTTCCAAGAACTCGGGGGAATCTCCATAGCCGGTTTGGGGTATATCGGGTGACCCGGCACAGATCACTAGATCAGGAGAGGTAAGCGAAAACCCCATCATGGACCGGGCTGAAAATACAAGCAAAATAAATCAAATTCTATAAAACTCTGAAGTCAAATCCAAGATTTTTTTGCTAAATTTTGTGATAGAAAAAAAGGGAAAGACTAGTTTTATTTACCATCATTTGCAACTGGGTCCCTGATTTTTGGTGTACTAATGGCTTCTGTGCTTTCATAATTTTCCCGAGAGCAATCTACACCAACTAAAATCAAGAAACCGAAATCACTCGAGCTGTTACGATCCTAGGAACTGATCGGGTTTCGTGTTCTTGACTGAATCAGAGTAAAAAGCATATCCAACTCCACAAATAGACACATAATTCAATTCCCACAAATGGGGTCCAGCGAAAAACCGAAATCAAATACTGAGAAACCAAAAAGAACTAAAAGGTTGATTTTTTTTATATGAAATTACCTTCGTTTGAATCAGCATTGTAAGAGGAAGAATCCGGATCCTCCATTGTCAAGCGCTGCAATTGCGAGCAAAGCGGTGTGTCTACCAAAGCACAAGAGAGGGGCAGTTACGTAATTATAGAAGAACCTATGAAACTGAAATCCTGGGTAGTTGAGCTGCGGACTTACAGTTGGAGTGAGAGTTGGCGGCGGAAGTGGAGCTGTTCAGAGGAGAGTCGCACTGGTGCTGCTCCTCCATTGAAAAATGCCGAATGTTCTTCTGCTGCTGAAAACACTGTCGTTTAGAATTGAAGTAATCAGCGACTGTGATGATGACGATGATGAATCTTTATTGGAGAACCCCAAAAAGGTAAAAGAAGTAGGAAATTTGAATCTGAACTAACAGAGAAGGAAGGGCGTTAATTTCTCGTTCGTTGGCGCATTCAATCTCTCTGCGTTATGCTTTTCGGAGGCAAATGGGAGTCAAATGACCGTTGCCTTTTTTTTTCGAATTTTGAAATTTCTTGGCCGGGGAACGACGTAGGTGATCATCGCTTTTCTGGACTGTAGATTCTGCCACGTGGCACGTTAATCTTTTCTCAAGCCCCCCTGTTTTTTCTCTAAGTTGTTTTTGAATCTTAGAGATTCTTTGTATTTTTGGCTTGATTTCTCCACTAGAATCTTTTTATCTTTTTATAACATGGGCGTTGCAAATGTGTATTAGATCATTTTAATTAGATAATCTAACACGCATTTGCAGCGTTCACGTTTGTTATCAAATGCAATTTGACACGACGGAAGAAATGTACAAGAGTCTTTCAACTATAATCATTCATACCGTTTGAAACAGTGTTGTTAGCATTTCAAAATAGTCACAATACACTACAAGGGAAATTTTGTATAACGGAAGGGTGCACGATGACATTTTCAAAGTAGATCCATTGACCTGAAAGTGCGATGAGATGCTGCATCAAGGCCAGAGCATCACAAAGAATTTTGTAACTTTTGATTGTAACTTTAACGTTATGTGTTACAAGTGCCCTTCTTCCCCAAATTGGAACTGTAAGGAATTTGATGAATGTCCCTCTCCCCTCTCTTTACAAAACAAGCTCAAATCTACATTGTATGAATTATATACAGTGCAATACCATACAACACAAGGGTACATTCATCTTTGCATTAGATCCTTCGCACCTCACACTCAAATTAAATGCACGTGCGGGTACTGACCGATGTAAACCTGTCGAGGCACTGATCATAGAGGTATGCCGGATTGAGGGTGAACGTATTTTGCTTCCATCAAAACATGCGCAAAAGCAGATTCTTCAATCTTGCACCTTTCTTCCTGTTCCTTCCACTGCAGCTGCCATTGAAGCAGATGCCTCTTCAAGTGTCCGCTTCTTTTGAACTGTGTTGAAGAACTCAAGAGTATCTCCCTCCTCCCACTCGTCGTAGTCTTCCACTCCAATTCCACACTCTAGTCCAGCATTTACCTAGCCAAGAGGAGAAATTGCAGCTTATTGCAAACAGAAGACATTAAAGCATATGCCAATGCCAAAAGAATTCTGAACACGGGGTCACCACGAAAACTTCGAGTCAATTTCAAGGAACGCCAGAAACAAAATTATAAAAATAAGATAGAAAATCCTCTGCCAAAGCTGAAGATGTTACTGAGTACGTACTTTGATCGAAATTAATTATTAGTTTTCGGGTATTCACTAACTTGTACAATATATAGTATCATGAACTAAACCTTTTATGCCACAATGAAAATGCGGACACACCTACAAAGCATGAACACAACTTAAGGCATAGCCCATAGGTTTTATCATTCAGCTATTTGTGCAAGAGACAAATACTTTGCAATCCAGGCTGACAGCAGATCCGGAGGTATGCAACATGCGCTAGGTTGTGACTTTTTAAGGTAAATCTATTTTACAGTTCCCATGCACTTGGTTGCTCCCCTTTTTGCAATTTTCTATAATTTGACAAAAAGCCCCATACAATTAAAGTAAACTATAAAAAATACCTCTTTCACAACTTCCTTGACCCGTTTCAATGAATCAAGAAGGCCAACATGTACTACTTTTCGCCTTCGAATGACCTCAATGCCACAGCCTTTAGCAACTTTTCCCTCATTTATCATGCATCCAGCAACACGACCACTACCAGAGCTGAATATGGCTCGGACTTCTGCTGATCCAATTGTTACTCGTTCCTGTCGATACACAAGTGATAATGTCAATTGCAAATCTCAGTCTGAAATCTCCAACAACTTTACGCCCCTAAACTTCAATGCCTTCTTAAAACCAAAGAGATCAGGTGCTTAAGTTAATTGATACCTCAACAGGCTCTAGAAGTCCTTCCATTGCATTTCGTACATCATCAATAAGTTCATATATAACTCTATATAAGCGAATCTCAACCCCTTTGTTATCACCATAGCTTTTTACAGATCCTGGTACTTTGACATTGAATCCAAAAATTATGGCTTTGCTAGCAGCAGCAAGATCAACATCACTGGTGCTTACATCGCCTGTTGATTCCAAGAGAAACTTCAAGGTGACATTATCTTGTGGAAGCACCTGCAGGGCTTGTCTGACAGCCTCGATGGATCCCTAAACATTGACACGTGAATTATTATATAACAACACTATCGTTTAAATAAATACTGATTACCAAAGGACCAGTTACCAAACTAATTATTGACTGATGACAGTTAATTCAATATGCATACCTGAAGATCAACCTTCAGAATAATATTTAGCTGGTGCAAGTCTAGTCCAGACAGCTTTCCTGCTGAGACTGCAGAAGCTAAGGAAGAAAGAGTAACCCGGCCATCGCCAGCCTTAGCTGATATACGTTCATTTCGCAATGACTCAGCACGCAACTCTGCCCTTTCACGTGCAATATCAAGGGAGCTGACAACTTCAAATTCATCACCAGCAATAGGAACATTATTTAATCCGAGAACCTACAAGTACACACAGAGATTGTCATTCAGGGCACTAAAACAAGTATCATGCAACAATGAGGGCATAATAAAATATCTTTTGAAAAATTCCAGTTATATGTGGAAGCAACTTTTAGACAGTGGATAAAATTGCTGCTTATATAAGCTTTAATGAATAATATGTAGACCTGCTATTAGTGACCAGAGAAAGCAGTACCACATCAAACGTGTTTACAGTGATGTTACAAACATTAACAAGTAGAGACAGCTGTGCTGTTTATCTTGCAGTGGAATCATAACACCAGCAAAATGGCAAGCAGAGGAATAATGAACATGTACCAATACAAACAGTTGCATGTCAAGAGCCATAATGATATACACGAGACTATAACTCAAAAGCAGTCATAGCATCTAGAAAACCAAAATAATAAACATGCACAAATGCAAACAATTGAATGTCAAGAGCCATATTGATTTATGTGAAATTATAACTCAAAAGTTGTCACAGCATCTGGAAAACCCAAATTCCGTATCTGTTGTCTTTATAACGGAAACTAGAAAGGAACCCAGGTTACAGTTGACAATTCAATGTACTTACAAAAACGTTGCTGACTGATTTATCACTTAAATTGCAAACAACTCGCAAAATTTCAATATCTAATTATCTATTTATGTACATCATTTTAAGTATCTTGCAAATGTCACCTTCCATTTCTCCAATTAGAACCCCTACAATGAATTTCTAACAAGTTTTCCCCTATGAAAATTAGACATTTGGATCCACTTGATCCACCAAAACTTTTGAATTAAGCCACTCTTAAAAGAACAGAAAAATAATTATAGAAGATTAAAACAAAAAGTACAAGAAGAAGAATATGAACAAAACCTGAACAGGTATAGAGGGTCCAGCTTCATCGACACGATTTCCACCATCATCAAACAAGGCCCGCACCTAACCATGGCCATTACAAAGAGTCCTTCATGTTAGTCAAAAGGTTGCCATTTGAGCCACATAAAGGTGGACTACATATAAGAAAAAGAGCTCAGATTTCAAAATTGTTATCCACCAACCTTTCCGAATGCTCCTCCACAAACTACTATGTCCCCTTGTTTGAGGGTTCCATTTTGCACTATAAGTGTAACTACAGGTCCTTTAGATTTATGAAGACCGGCCTCAATGACTGAGCCTTTCGCACTTCTATGGGGATTTGCCTTTAAATCTTGCAACTAGAACAATCATGCAAAAGGTTAGCATACAAGGAGGAGAACAGCTAATACGTCAACGTTCATAGACATCTGACTTACCTCTGCAACTAGCATAACAGTTTCCAAAAGCTCATTTATATTCTTCCCTTTAAGAGCACTAATCTGTTCAAACCCACGCAAAAAAAAAAAAGCATTCAGAAAGGGTATAAACCATAAATGAAATATGCAAGCACAACTTCACCACATGAAACACCAACCTGGACCATTGGGACGTCGCCACCCCAGTCCTCTGGCATTAGACCAATAGAAGAAAGCTCTTGCATGACTCGATCTGGATTGGCTCCATCCTTGTCTATCTGATACGTTTAGAATAAATAAAATTGAGATTCAACAAATTGGGATGCCATATGCAATGCAAGAAAAACATCTATTCTTTCCTTTTCTTTATTCAAAGAAAAAGTTAAAAGATAAAACTACCCGTGTTTGATATACCTTATTTATAGCAATTACTATTGGCACTCCAGCAGCTTTAGCATGAGCTATGGCCTCTTTTGTTTGAGGGCGGATTCCATCATCAGCTGCCACTACAATGATAGCAATGTCGGTCACCCTTGTTCCACGAGCTCTCATTGCACCAAATGCCTACAGGAATTAGATATAATAGATATCATCTAAAGGAAATAGAAGTGCAGGCAAGTTAAATAACTTGTATCCAGAAAAATAAACATAAAACAAGGTGCTTAAATGCAGAGAGAGAGAGAGAGAGAGAGAGAGAGAGAGAGAAAGAGTTTTCTATGTATTTACAGGGAACTGATTGTACCTCATGTCCAGGAGTATCAAGGAAAACACATGATTGCAACTTTCCATCAATTGGCACAAGCACCTTATATGCCCCAATTCCTTGTGTAATTCCACCAGCCTCTGAGGCAGCAACCTGTGAATATATACCAGTTTATTAGCACCAATTCCACAAAGCTCCATAGTTTATGTGGACATTCAATATACCATTACCAAACCACTGAATCCAGTTTATAAGTTTACCAAAAATAACGAAGATCCCAAATCATGTACCACTAAGGTCATTGCAAAATAAACTGAAAGAAGAAATTAGAGTATTATACAAGCCCTAATTACCTTGCTCTTCCGGATATGGTCCAACAAGGTTGTCTGCCAAGTGACCAACAGAAAAATATTAGAAATATTGAAGTATAAATCCAAAATATAGAATAGAATAAAATAAACAACAGGAACTACTAAAGAAAAGAGGATGCCAAAAAGTATAGACTAGGAAATAAAAACAAATGAATGCCATTTACCTTGCCATGATCCACATGACCCATTATAGTGAGGACAGGAGGCCTGTCTTGTAGTTTGTCTAGGTCATCTTCATCAAGTAATTCCTTCTTTCTTGCCATTTCTTCCACCTTCACAGGATCAACATCTATAACTTCCACGTCGTACTCTTTACAAATCATCTTTACCATATCTTTGTCCAGAGTTTGAACTCCATCCGGCTTAATTCCCATCGAGTACAGATATCCAAGAATTTCGGATTCAGTTGTAGCCAAATGGAATGCCAAATCGTCTACCAACATACCATCTTCACCCACCTCTAGAATTTCTACTTTAACAGGAGCCGCCTCTTTCGCAGCCTGAAGTCTCGCTGCCTTCCTGCTTGCTTTACTCCACTTCCTCCCTTTCCTTGCTGCTCCAGGAATAGAGACATTGAGTTCCGATGTGTCTTCATCCAGAATATCATCAGCAACCTTCCGCCTCCGTAGTCCAGCTGCATCTTTCTTCCGAAACCCTTCTTTGAACTTTCCAGGGGAAGGGCCCTTTCCTGGTTTTGAAGGAGCTAAAACTGCTTGAGAAATCACAGAATCAACCGACGCCTTTTTGGAAGCAAATTTGTCAATCAAAATTGGTGCCTTCCGTTCTTTAGTTTTTGTGGACAAATCGGTTTCATCAATCACTGAAGACTTTGCAGCGGCCCCCACATCTTTCAACACAACAGGTTTCTTCACCATTGGTGGAAGAGCTGTAGAAGGCTTTGCTTGTAATGTTGGTTGAGGTCTCAAGGGGGGCTGAGGGGTTCTTAAAGGAGCACGGGGTTGAGACTCTACCTGTACCCCTCCTCCTGTTTTTGTTTCCTCTTTCTGAATTGTATTATTAACTCTAGGTGATTCCTTTACAACCTTTTTCACAGTTGAGACCGTGTCTCCTTTACGCCACACACTCTTCAAAGTTTTAGGCTTACTAGTTGCCGCTGAGTCCACTGGTGTAGCATTTCGCAAATTATTACTTGTATTGGATGGTGCAGGTTTATTTACAGAGGCACTATCTTTCTTAGTACCCAGTTCACCCACCCTTGCAGTTTCTAACTTTTCAGCCTTCTCCAAAACCTCTCCAAGCGACTCAATCACCTTATTTCTCTCTTCTTCATCTGAATCCCCGCTAATTCTTGAGGGGTCCCAGTCAGCTGCATCAATACCTAAAAGGGGTTCAGTACTGGACCCCCCTGAGGACTTCAAAACTGGCTTTGGACCGGGCTTAAGTACGAAATCAGCATTGGCATCAGAAACAACTTTAGTTCCTCTATAGTTGTTAGAATCAAGGGACACCTCATTGCCTTGCTCGGCAACAAAATCAGTAGTTGTGACCGAATATTTACACACTGATAACCTTAGACAATGCCATCTCCTACTACCCTTAAAACTTGTCTTAGACAAAGAAACTTTCCTAACAAGCAAGCCGGACCTTTCGGATGAACCCGCAAGTGTAAGACCTCCCCAACTAACAAGGGAAACCAAAGAAGCCATTGTTTCCTGCATGCTTCCTACTAAAACTAGCATGGAGACCCCAGAACATAACCACCCATAAGTATTCTAAACCCTCATCCAAAACCAAAACCCTCTCCAATTCCACACAAAAATGTTAACTTGTACGGCAATTACTACAATTTGAAGCAAATTCAAGATACCCAATACTCCAATTCAACAACTAACAACAAAAGTATAGCTCCCAACACAAAAAATGGAACCCCAAATAAAAAAACACTTTGTAGAGAAAGATAGCAGCTTTACCTCCCTCCAAGAACAATGATTGGAATTCCAGCAATTGGGTTTGTTGGGTTGAGAGAGAAAGTGAGGAGAGAGAGAGGGGGGGTATGTGTGTGTAAACAGGAAGTTGGGAAACAAAGAGGTTGTGGATGTGTAGTTCGGGGGGATAATAAGGTGGGGCAAGGTGGAAAAAGGAATGAAATTGAAGAAATATGTGGCTGCTTCTTTACCTATCTAAATACATTTGTGATAAGACGTTTTCTAATTTCATCTCTCTCTATATCTCCCCCATAATATTTATAGTTTTGCTGCAACTTTGCCTTTGACGGTAAAAAGCATAAAAATATCAAATCAAAGGGGAAGGAAGGGAGGCAGAGTGTGAGTGAGGACGCTGTTCGGCATGTTGTTGGGATTTTGGCACCTTCCTCCATGACGCTGATATTTCAGTACCACACTATACCGGTTGTCCTCTTTTTTGGTTTTTACTTTCTCCTTTTTTTTCCCCTTTACTTCTCACATTTGTTGAATTAATTATTTTTTTTCTTCTAATTCTCAAATATTTTCAATGGTTAGAAAAAATTTCGAACAAAAAAGTACTACGAGGAATTAGTTATTGAACTAACTTTGATTCCAAAAAAAATAATAATAAAAACCTAACTTTGAAGTTTATCCACATGTGATAATTCGTTTCAGTATAAACAACAAATGTAACTTGTGTAATCTATATCTATATATATATATATATATATATATATATATATATATATATAAAGGGAGAAGGCAAAAATGATGAAAATTTTCAAATCAAATAAGAAATTCACAAAAAAAAAAAAAAAAAAAAACCCACTTCCATAACTAACTTTATTTTTATTTTTTAAATATATTATTACTGTTGTAGGCATAATTTACTAAAAAATTATGAAGGCCATATGGAGAGAGGGTGTGGCATATATAGAGAGAAGAGAAATGTGTAATTGTGGGTGTGTGTTATTCTACCCCATTGTGCCTTTATTTATAGTAGTAAGGAAGGTTAATTCCTTACCCTTTAGGATTACAACATTTAATAGGTAATCTACTCCTAATAGGAACATAAGATACATTCTCATATCTACTAAGATTTACATAATCACATTCCTAATCTAATAGGACTGCAACATTCCCCCTTGAGTGTGTAAATACTCAAGTAAATGGCGCATTAGGTCTTCAGCGATGAAGTAAGTACAGTTGATAAAGTCGTCGGCACAATGAGCAAATGCAAGTCTCATATCAACGGAATAATGCATAAAAAGTAGAACTCACAAAACCTCGCTATGGTAAAACCCAAGGTGAGAGAAAAACTCAGAGACTAAGGAGAAAAGTGAAAGGTTGCATTAAGTCAAAACTATACGTCTTTTGGACGCAAGTAGAAGAGCTCACAAGGGTATGATCAGCCCATGATGGGTACCTCGTTAAAACTTAGTTAGGTAGAAAAAACCCAGTGGGAAAAATGCTCCTAATCGTAAGGAAAAAAAGTACATTAAGATCAAGTGAGTATACTTTTGGATACTCTCCCTAAGTTTGACATAACTTCCAAATGAGAACTACAAGCATTGCATATGAATAGTTAGGCATACAAATTCCTCAGACAAGCTTTTGGAAGGTTGACTTCGGCAGTGACGTCGACAAGGTTGTCTGGGATCGGCTTGCATGACTTCAATCTCTTGATGCTTTGCTGATGTAGATATAGACGCAATATGTCTTGGTGTTGACTTCGTTGATGTATCATGGCTTGGTCGGGTTGATACATGCAGCATAATCTTCATGGATCGTTGTCGGGACTCAACAATGGATGAAAACACATCAAGTACTTCGAATATGTTCAACAAGAACTCCTAACCATGTCTCACTTGTGGCGTAGTGAAGTGAGGTGAGTCTTGGAACGATTCAAAGATTTTGCAACTAAAGTCATATAGTGGACCTCCAAGATATTGCGATATCCCTAACGGTAAAGACATAACCATTTGGGGATTTTGCCTTGAGCGGATTTGATAAGCAACCTGCATCAGCATAACAACAAGGCAAGCATCATTTTAATGATCAGGGGGGTTGGATCCGCTCGAGATGCGATGGAATTTTCCCTCGTAGTACCTTCATGGTACGTCTTTAATACCAATTTAGTGGATTCGTGTAGGCGTTGTGCTGTATCTTTACTAAAATCAACACCGAATGAGATATCCTGTCTAAATACAATAAGCTAAGTACAACGAAGCACAAAGTTGAACTTAGATATGGAATTTCGAATTCCATAACCTCTTCAAGGGTCTCATTTGCATATAATGTATGAAAGATCAAAGGTATACTCAAAAGTGACACATTCGGGGTGTAGTTCGACTAGTAGACCAAAATACCATCAGAACAATGCTTCAACTTCAGGTCAAGGCATAAACGAGTTTTCCCAAGATCCTTCATTTCAAATTCCATCTTCAAGTGCTCGGCAATTTTCTCAACTCTTCCGGAGTCTTAGTGAGATTCGTGTCAACGACATAAACTGTAACTCTAGCAATTCGAAATAAGACTTCATAATGTAACACGCAAGGGCATAATTTATCCCTGACTAATCAAATAATCACTTAGACGGGTATACCACATTTATCGGATTGTAAGTGAACACCTTAAACAAGTTAAGATGGTGTTTTGTGATTTGGAACTATTTGAACCAGTCTATGTAATTCTTCGGAAACTTTCATGTAAATCTCCATATCTATATCTCCATGGAGAAATACTAACCACATTTCATAATGCTGCTATCAATCACATGACGTTTGAGAGAAACCTTCCGCCGTAAGGCGTGCATCATATCGCACTATTTCATTCATCTCATAACGCTTCCTTTCCCACTCGTAACACAACGGGGTTACCTTGGGCAGTGTAGGAATGACATGTCCAAAACACACTTTGGTAAGGAATTTGACCTGGGTTGTAATTTCGGTTGTCCAATCAGTTCTACATTGTCACTTAATCAACGGAACACAGTTCAATATCATCGCTTTTCATTTATAACGATAGCTACCATATAAGTGAAACATCATCGATGGTAATCTCATTTCAATTTCATTTAGCTCATCCAAACTAGTATACTGGACCAAGAACTTCAAGTCTCGGGAGTAATCTGGATTAATCTCATGAGATGGAAATGATTTGAGACAGCGATCGAGTTTAGATTCATTATTGTGCCGTGTCTTCCTCTTCTAGGGAAGTGAATCCTATAAACCGAGTGATCTGTCATGCTTGAGGCCAAGACAGATTGATTGGCTAGTCGCCGGTGTATTGGATCGTCCAACAGGGGCGGCACACCCTCCAAGGATGTTGACTCAACATCTGTTAAGTACGGTTGTCCTTGCAAACATGTTTGCAGCTGGTATATGATCTCGTCACTTTAATTAGATCAAATGAATGTGTATGGAGCAACATTTTGAAAGCTAGAATTCATCGCACTTGCTTATCACACTTGTGCGGTATGTGGATCGAAATGAGACATAGTGGGCAACGTCCACGCAAATTCGCGCCGTTTTCCAGGAACTTTGACGTTCTTATCACCCCTAACGACAGGAATACTGTCTCATTAAAATGACAACCCGTAAATGAGCGGTAAAGAAATCGCATGCAAGGGCTCGAAAAGAGCTAGTGTGAAGGATAATCATGATTGACAAAAGATACACATCCTTCTTTGAGGACCCATATTGGTACTTTGCGGCTCTGCAACTTGGCACATGGAATGCACACCTAAATGCGTAAATACGAAAATCGTCAGGTTCGTACCCAGTAACCAACTATAACGTCATATAGGTTGGGTGGCAATAGGCCTCAAAGCGGACCGACATAAATGTATACAAGATTGAATAGCCTTAGGCAGAAACCGAAAACTTGTTACGTTTACCAAAATTCGGGTGATCATTTAAATTGAGCTCTATGATCACTAGGCGAGGCTATTTGGGGTGAACATGAGAATTCGATGTTCAATTATAAACCCAAAATACATACAATACTTTATCGAAAAACCATCGATATAAACTCTCTGGCATTATCTAGTCTCTTGGACCTTAGAGCAACTCCACCCTTGGAGCCCTCCCCCTAGGCAATCCACTATTCAATCCACCCTGTGAACAGTAACTGCCTTAAAGAACAGTAACTGCCTTTTGCATCTCCATCGTTGCACTTGAATAGCCCTGGCAATAGACAATAAAATATTATTAATTTTTTTTTTTACAAAATAATACTAAATAAATTTATTTGTAATTTCGGATAAGATATTTTAAATCGTTCTCGTTGCGCCACGTGTCATTTACCCAAAACGACTATTATTGGTCATAGATTTCGATAAGATTTTTATCCAATGTTATCGTGCCACGTGTCGTTATCTTTTCAGAATCTTTGAGGATAGATTTCGATCGGATTTTAAATCGTTCTCGTTGCGCCACGTGTCATTATCCGAAAAGATAATTATTGGTGATGGATTTCGATAAGATTTTTATCCAATGTCGTCGTGCCACGTGTCGTTATCTTTTCAAAATCTTTTAGGATAGATTTCGATCAGATTTTTAACGAATGACGGCATGCCACGTGGCACTATCTACAACCTAATCATTTCAGAATCCTCCATATAATCTATCATCCATCCTTTTAAATCTCACACCAATTTTCTCAATATCTCTATCATTATTCATAGTTTCTGCTTCCTTCTTCACCAAATCAAAATCTGTATCATTATTCATAGTTTCTACTTACAATGTCTTCTTCTTCAAGCATGATGTGGGAAATCGATCAAGAAAAGGAAAAATTGTTTAATCAATTTGAAGGAATGTTCAATCTCCATATAGCCCAAAATGAGAAGGAAGAGGATGAGGAGCGGAGAATGAGAGATGACGAAGCAAGAATGGCTAGAGACTCACATTCCCGTCGAGTCATCCAAGTTGTGGCACAGATATGCAGGCCCACCCGTTTCAGAAACCTTGATAGAAGCAGGCAACAACGAGGTGTGGAGCTGTTGGATGATTATTTTGTCCATAATAGTGCATTTCCTGATACGTACTTCAGATGTCATTTTAGAATGGAACGGCATTTGTTCAACAAAATCATGATTGCTGTTTGCAACCATGATTCTTACTTTGTGCAAAAGAATGATGCTTGTGGTGCTATAGGTCTCATTCCCGAGCAAAAAATTACTGTTGCGCTGCGGATGCTTGCGTATGGAGCATCTGCAGACCAAGTGGATGAGATAGCGAGGATGGGGAAATCAACCATTCTTGAGTCCCTGATGAGGTTTTGCGAAGCAATCGAATCTATCTACACCGCAAAGTACCTCCGGAAACCAACTCACATGGACTTGGAAAGGCTTCTGAAGAAGGCCGAGATGCGAGGTTTTCCTGGGATGATTGGGAGCATTGATTGTATGCATTGGACGTGGAAAAATTATCCAAGTGCATGGCAAGGCGCTTATGGAGACAGAAAATGAGCAAAAAGTATCATTTTTGAGGTAGTGGCATCTTTTGATACATGGATTTGGCATGCCTTTTTCGGGGTTTCGGGAGCTCAAAATGACCTCAACGTCTTTGCCCAATCCCCAGTGTTCAACGATGTTCTGCAAGGAAAGACACCGAAAGTCAAGTATGAAGTCAATGGACGTATGTACAACTGACACAAAAAAACGTGTCGGCTGACGCGCCCCCACACGCGCATGAGGGGCACGCGCCTGACACAATAAAAACTAAAAAAAAAAGAACGACGCCAGGCATGGCGTCAGCCTGACGTCACACCCATTGGGCTGAAGGGCTGGCAATCCCTCACGGGCCTGGCCCTCGGGCTGCCCAACGCTGGAGCCGAACCCATCGGCCTTCGGGCCCTTTCCTCTCGCCTGTCCCCCGAGCAAGGTCTAATGGTGGACTTGCTCTTAAGGGATAAATAGGGCAGTGAACCATTAATCAACCAGGAGGTTTAGTAGCAATGTGTGTGGACAAACATGTGACCAGTTTGTCGATTCATCAACCAAAACCATAAGTATTTATATGGTCCACATTTTGGTTGGATTAGTCCACATATATTCCTATGAATCCACTTATGAAAAGTGGTGATTTCGTATCTTTGTGAGGGATGATTTAGAATATCAATTTCCCTAATAAGCAGACTTGGCAAAGTGTGCTTGTAGGCACAAGATCCTTACTTCGGGTAAGTAAATGCATCGTAGCATTATTGTTCGACCTAAGTGTCCCAAACGGTCGTGCCAAAACAAGTAAACTGCTCAATCACCCAGCTCTAGGCCGGCCACATGTGGCATGTGCCCCAGTTGGGAGACAGCCTATTGGCCCCAAATCAAAGTTCAGGCTCATTTTTGGAGGTGGTGCAAATGTATTTCACTCTATTTTCTTCAATGATTCATTTATGATCATTGTCATCTCGAATATTCTTAAAACCTCAACGACATGAAGAATTTAAGGTCCCTTAAATGGTAATTTAGTACCATTCAGGAGTGTGCCAATGTTTTTAATCAGGTTGGATAGACCTGAAGTCGTTGTTAGAGATGTGATTTAGGTGTAAAGTTAATGTGCGTAGTACACATTCATCCAGACAACTAACTTTCCCGCATTCTTACCTAATCGCATGTTTAATTGAATCGGTCACATGTATTAAGAAACATGATTCAATTAACTCTTATTCGAGGACAATATCAATAAGATTATCCATAAGTAAAACAAATAGCAAACGTGAATCCAAGAACATGGAAAAAGTGTTTACAAAGTGAATAGTTTACTAAAGGGATTCGGCCAACAAGGCCATCCATGTCAAAATTCGGCTCTTCCAATGGTGTTTGGTGAAGCAAAATTAATCTCACATATTGACTACTAGAATGGTACTCCTCAACAACATTGGTAGGGGCATGAACAGATGCATAACCAACGATCTATTTCATCAAGACAGAAGTAGATTCTGCAGGGTTAAGGCTTGGGAATATTATCCTTTTATTCTTGAAGTTTTACGTCTTAGGTGCCAAGGATCACGTTTTGGGTATGATGCCACACCTTGGCATGCCTTGATTATACCATATGTTTGGGGTAGTAATCAGATCCAAGAATTTGGAAAACTTACGTTTTCTACACTTGCTGTTTCAAGAGTGAGTTAGAAACAAGAAAGGACGAGAAAAATATTATCTAGCCAAAATTCGATCGGATTTATAAAGTTCAGAATTGTACTCATTCATGGACGTAATCATGGTGTGCTTCAGGCAATGTCTTTCATGATTAAACGGTCTGTATGAGTGAACCAAAGAGCCATGGAATCCTCGTTCGAGAGATATTTCCGTTTGTAATGCTTCGGGCATAAGTCTTCAAATGAAGATCATGATAGAGGCTTATTCAACACTTCCTTGCCATTGTTGGCTTCAATGGTTTCCCAGCTTCTTGATAGTCAAGTGGAGATTCACAGCTTGTACCCCACATATGGTGGTTTTTATTAGAAACATCCCAATTAGGAAAAATCAAACTTGTGACAGTTCGACAATCCACTAAATTAGAGGGAACAAAGTTGTGATTGGTACTATGGGAATGAATCATCCATAAGCATCAAAGTTAGAACATTCGAGTTCTAAGACATGGTTTTCATGAAAAACGTTGGGTTTTCATGGGTGTATTGTTTTATGAAAACTTCGGGTTTCAAAGGCACTAAATTTGAAACTTCGGGTTTCAAAGGCATTAAACTTGGGTGTAGTGGATTTGAGGTTCTTAGGGAACTCAAGTGTGAGAGCTTCATTACTACGAAAGTATGTCAACGGTTCAAAGTATAAAAATAAATTATTGAATCGTTAATGTCCAAAAGTGATCTTCAGGTCAATAATTTTGGATTTCTTGTCAAATTAATGGACTGTATGTCACTTTTAATTAATTCAATATATCAGGACCCTTATAGGTCAATCATAGAAGTAAAATAATAATACAAACTTTCAAGCCATATTTTTGGGCTAGATGGCTACAAGCCATACAAAAGAAACACCCTAAAATTGGTTAAGGTTGTGACATTGGGCACCAAAATATTTTTATTATTATTATGGGTGCGGGCTGAAAAAAAAAAAGAGCCAAAAAATGGCTTTAGGCCGGGAAACAAGGGCAGCCCAACAGTCAAAGTGCTGGCTGCTGCTTTAGGCAAAGTCCTGCAACATTATGCTACGGGCTGGGCTCTTGTAAGGTTGTTGCAAGCAGCCCATCAATCTGCACAAACAAGCTTGCAGGCTTGCTGCAGTCACGGGCCAAGAGGAACAGTCCAGCAGCAAAAAGGAGAAGAAACCCAGGTCTAATTGGTTGGGCCGGGTTTGCGGGACAAGCCCAGCACATTCTGGCTTGGTCTGGCACGAGCTAGATTATGAGAAAGCCCAGCGAAAAAGACGTTGGCTCTATTTGTTTGGAAGGGCAGAGGCCCAACAAGTCAAACCCAGGCCTAGGGCCTGATTTGCACACGCAACAAAACCCAAGCAAATCGATGAGGTTAGTTCCCCTTTTTTCTTTTTTTTTTCTCCAGATTTTAGCATTAGGGTTTTCAGAACCCAAAAAATTATGCTTCTATTTTATTTCGTTTCTTTGACTCACAAATTCCACATAGCAAAAATTGCGTAATGCATGAAACAAATATATGAACATATACAATATATATATATATATATATATATATATATATATATATATATATATATATATATATATCGAAAGGAAAATATAAACATAGGGGGTTCATGCATCATGGGGAATGTTTTCATGCTTCTTGGTCATTTCAAATATCTTACTTTATTTTAAGCGTACCTGATTAGCAGAAAACAACAAATGCCTTTGAATTTGTAGATTATCCTTCTCGGAAAGTCGGAATTGCATCTTCAATGCATTGTATTACGTTCAACACAAAAAAATAATAATAAATTGAATCAATAGTATGTAGATCAATTCAATAAAATAATAAATTAATCATAAAAAGAATGATTAAAATGTAATACTCCCCTTATTGAAGATAAACTCTCTTTAGCACAGCATCAAGAGTGTGCTGATAACGTGTTGTAGGCATAATTTACTAAATAATTATGGAGGCCATACGGAGAGAGAAGGTGCGGCATATAGAGAGAGAAGAGAGATGTGTAATTGTGAGTGTGTGTTATTATACCCCATTGTGCCTTTATTTATAGTAGTAAGGAAAGTTAATTTTGTACCCCTTAGGATTACAACATTTAATAGGTAATCTACTCCTAATAGGAATATAAGATACATTCTCATATCTACTAGGATTTACACAATCACATTCCTAATCTAATAGGGCTGCAACAATTACTTGTTTTTCTATTTTTGGTTTTTTCAAATAAAAAAAATCAAAAGTGCCAATTACCACACGCGTACGTGTGTGCCAAGCTAGTTGATGAGTTAAACAACTAATTATTTTGAGTTTAGTCATATGTGGCCTAGCTCAACCTTCAAAAGCATAAAATAGACTTCAAGTTCCAGAGAGGTTTTAGATAGTTACAGCTACGAGTCTACGACAAAGAGTAACACTCCCCATGGCCAAGTACATCGTCTACGAGACGGCGTCGAGATCCACATCACTGTCGCTTGACCAAGTTGTTGGGGGAAAAGGATTCGGAGAATCCTTTTCCTAGGGATCCCGCAATCGTATTAGTTCATCGTACGTCGTGTGGTCAGAAATCATTAAAATTTAAAATTCAAATATAAATAATATTTAACGAAAACTGACCGCACGATTTAAGATTACAGGATCCCTAGGATTCCTAGGAAAATGATCCGGCAATTATCCTTTTCCGTTGTTGGGTACCCAATTTACTAGTGGGCCTTGTTCATAGGATAATCCATTTGGTAATTATAAATTGTTATTGAAATGCCACGTGTCATAAGGATTTAGTGTTTTGAAAAAAAAAAAAAAAATTTCATCAGCTTGTGACTTCACTATGTCAGTCTACTATTTTGAAGATCGCGAAGACTCACATAGCTATTTCAGCCTACTCTAACCATCACCGTGTAATTTACCTACGGTCATAATCAAATTCAAAACATACAACATGAAATACGAAACATGAAATTCATCATAGCATCTCGAAATGCACTCACCTCCATAACCCCAAATTTACCGCAAGGCGCCAACGCATAGCAAAACTATTTAAATGTAAATCCACCCAATTTCCATGTACATAATTGGACTTGCGTGCGCTGTTGTCACCCAAACTTGCCGCGAGTTCCCACCATCCCCTTCTCACTCATCAGCCCCTGCAATCTAGGGCTTCCCTCCCCCCCCCCCTCTCTCTCTCTCTCTAAAAACACCCAATTCTCCCAAACACTGATGCAAACAACCATGGAGAGAGTCGAAGATGCGGCGTCGGTGTTCAACTCCGCCAACACTCCTCCTCCGCCGTTTCTGAACAAAACCTACGACATGGTGGATGACCCCTCCACCGACGCCGTCGTCTCCTGGAGCAAAAGCAACAACAGCTTCGTCGTCTGGAATGTCCCCGAGTTCTCCAGGGACCTCCTGCCCAAGTATTTCAAGCACAACAACTTCTCTAGCTTCGTCAGGCAGTTGAATACTTATGTGGGTATTTCTTCCCTTTCCTGAATATTCATTATTTTGTGCTTTTCCTGCATTTGATTGTTGTTTTCTTGGTGATTCCGATCGGAACTGTGAAATTTGGAGTGGTTATGCGTGATCAATGCTTTATTAGGTTTTGCTGCTGTTATTTTGGCAAAAGGGTTATCGAATTGGAGGCTGTAAATAAGTAAATTGTGAAGATAAGTTATGCATGTGTGGATTTATATCACACGATTTAAGCCATTGTTATTGAATTGAATTCTTTGTCATTCACTGGGTTCCTTTAGGTCCAAGGCGATCACTGTGTCATGTAATCGAGTCGAAAAGATTTCAATTTGTTTTGTTTTGTTTTGTTCTGAACCAGGTGAAAACCTAGAAGGAAAAAGGACGTTAAGAGGTCAGAACTATTTTGAGATTAAAAATTTAAGCTGACTACTTATGTGCATTGCATTACTCATTAATTTACATTTGATGAAGATATTTTCTGTATAAAGTAAGACCGTGGAGATTTTTTGTTCTAATGAATCCATTTTGTATAAAGTGGAATGGAAATTTTCTTCGACATTTCCTAATAATGTCCCGAAATTCCCATCTTATCTTGATGAAAGAAAGTTTTTTGCCCTTGCAGTTCCTTAAAAACCTGGTGATAGGCATTGTGATTTTTTTAAGGCGAGTAGTTGATCTTTCTACATGTCAACCTAGTTACTGATTTGATAGTCTGACATGTTGAAACTGTTTCTCAGTACAAGGACGATCTAGTTATATGGCCTAATACAAAATGTAATGATACATGTTGTCTGAACTCTTACAGATGACAGGTATCAAGTAGTGGTCCAGTTTTGGTAAATACTTATTGGCATTGTTAATAAAAACTAGCGGGGTGTAGTATTTCAAATGAACGGGTATGTACACGTGAGGTTTGTTCCCTTCCTCTTCTCTTACTTCTAGAGGTTTTAAAATTGAACAAGTTGAGATGTATTGAGAATCACTCTAATCAGGTTTCCGTTCTTAACTGAAAACTTGTATGTATGTTTTTATGTATATGATATATGTAAATATGCTGACCGGTGAATATGGCATCAAAATTGTATGTATATAATATCTGTATATATGTATGTATTTTTTATGTGTATAAGTCATGTGTGTATGTAGAATTACTCTAATCAGGTGTCTGTTCTTAACTGAAAACTTGTTTCTCAGTTGTTAAATTAGATTGAACAAGTTGAGATGTATTGAGATGCATTCTCAGTGCCCCTTTTTTATTTTTTATTTCCCTTGATTTTCTTTTTTAAACAAAAGTCCGTGAACATTCTGCAATCACTTATCCTGCACTGTTTGGTATAGTTATTCTCCTATTGTCACTTGTTACTCGTAAGGGGAGAAGTTCTACTTGATAGTAAAAGAGTAGAAAAAGAGGCAAAAGCTAAGGAGTTGCTCTGCAGCATTTGGCTGCTGGAGGTTGGAAACCATAACTCCGAGTATGTGAATGGTGCTTGTTACCTAAGACAAGATCATGAGATGAGAGAATCTGGCTGTCTTATGCTCCAAAATAAATTTTAGTTTTTCATCATATAGAATTAGTATTTATGTTTTTGCATTCAATTTGCAGGGTTTTAGAAAGGTTGATCCAGACCGATGGGAATTTGCAAATGAAGGGTTTCTAAGAGGCCAAAAACACCTTTTGAAGACCGTAAGCAGGCGAAAACCAGCTCATGTACAGAATCATCAACAACAACCACCTCAAGTGCAGAGCTCTCAGGTTGGGGCATGTGTAGAGGTGGGAAATCCTGGGCTAGAGGAAGAGGTCGAAAGACTTAAAAGAGATAAGAACAGTCTTATGCAGGAACTTGTTAGGCTGAGGCAGCAACAGCAAGCAACAGATAATCAGTTGCATAATGTTGGGCAACGTATGCAGGGAATGGAGCAACGGCAGCAGCAAATGATGTCTTTCCTGGCAAAGGCTATGCATAGTCCTGGATTTTTATCCCAGCTTGTACAGCATCAAAATGAAAACAATAGGCTCATCACTGGAAGCAATAAGAAAAGGAGACTCCCAAGGCAAGACGATGAAATTTTGGTTGGGAACCTTGGCAGCAAAGTTCTTGATGGACAAATGGTGAAGTACCAGCCTTCAATGAATGAAGCAGCAAAAGCCATGCTGCGGCAGATCTTGAAGATGAATACATCTCCTAAGCTGGAACCATCAATGATCAATCCTGATGCTTTCCTAATTGATAATGTTCCTTCCAATGCAACAGATACTAGGAACACCTCTAGTCGGATTTTGGGGGTGACCCTTTCAGAGGTTCCACCAATTTCTGCAGAGTGCGATATGCCCAACGAGTCTAGATTTCCCGTCAGTTGTCATTCTACAGGCATTTCTGAGGTCCAGTCTTCCCCATTCGCGGTTTCCAACTCTGTTAAAGAAACTCAAGTTTTGGAAGAGAACATGCTTAATTTTCAACAAGATCCAGTTATCCCTGAACTAACTCGAATGCAAGGTATTGTTCCACAAAGCAATGTGGAAATCCCCAATGCAAACTTCATCAACTCAGAGACTGGGAATGCAGGATACATGGGCATGTCAACAGGTTTGGATGGCAGACTGCCTACAGATATTGACCCGTTTTCTCCTGAGCCTGATGCAGATGCGTTGCCAGATGGGGTCTCTAGCCTTCCAAGCATTAATGATATCTTCTGGGAACAATTTCTTACAGCGAGCCCACAGCCTGGTGACACAGACGAAATTAGTTTGAGTTCTGATGATGGAGTGACCGTGAATCAGGACTTGCAGTTGGGGAAGGATAATGGATGGGACAAGAGTCAACATATGAATCACATCACTGAACAAATGCAGCTTCTCGCATCAGGGAGCAGAATTGGTTGATATTATCTTCCCAATTGTATATACATGTTCCTTGCTTATCAAGAGGTAACTTTACAATCCACCATTTACCGTTGTGAATAGTTACCGCCCCTCAGTATCAACCGTACCAAAGTCAGTCAAATACTTACGGCTGATCTTAAAGATGAAAACATATGTGGTCTTGCATGGATAACTTTTGACTTTAGAACTTATCTCTTCACCCATGCATCACTGTATGTAATAATAGTTGTATTACTTACTCCTTAACACAAAGAAACTAGCTTAAATAGCAATATTGGTTTCCAACTTGTATGAGGGAGGATGGTCATGCAATGCTTCTGCATGCTACTATTTTCATATCCCAGTCTAGTGAGGATTCTTCATTTTTCCGAGCTTCGACGGAACGTCTGATGTTATCCCTAGAAATGTTTTTCACTCGATCTGTTAGCAATTCAATTATGCTGCAGGAATATTACTCTTGAGTTTCCAATTTTGCAATGTTTATGATTTTTGCACAGGTTGATGTTGTGCACTGATGAGCAGGAAAATGTCGTATCCAAAGACCACTGATCACCTAGGATCCAAGTTTAAGAAACTCTTATCCGCCGTGTTATTTATGGATTACCGGTATTTCGTGTTGCATTTGTTGTCCAAGACCTTTTTTGTGCGTATGCAGTGACGTTTATCGGTCAATCCTGTTTCGAATCAGAAACAAATAGGTTGTGTGGTTGTTACTAATTAAGCATGGAGCTTTTCTTCTTGTTTATTTGCATGCTTGTATGTTATGTGCCCCTTTTGAGGTGGGTTTACAATGCATGCACAAGACTATATGGAAATTGAGCTTAATGCTAACGGCAGGTTGAATCAAAATAAAATGTTGGATTACGGTTACGGATTGTTCCTGTGTTACTAATCATAGAGGAATTAAAATCGATAATTCAGAATTAAAATCGATATTATTTCTACTTAAAACTTCAATGGAAATCTGAATTTTGACCTTCATCATCAAACTCCTCGATTTGATTATTTTGATTCTAGATTTTTTTTAATACATACATTTATGGTAAAGAGTTGGAGAAATGAATTGGTATCCAGCACATCAATCACAAGATTTTAACTAAAACCTTTAATGCACAAGTTGTTATTGACATTTTGAAAAATTCAGCATTTATGTAGTTCATGTCAATATTTCTATTTCATCAAACATGGTTTGTAATGTTTCTATAAGGGGTGTGCTATCCACACACCCCTTTTTTCTTCTCACACACCCCTTGTTAATTTCTGTCCGTTGATCTTCTTCAATTCATTCGATCCGGCCGAAAACAAAAAATGTGTGAGAGAAGTAAAAAGGGATGTGTGGATATCACACCCCTTTCTATAATAGCTAATTTCCCAAAAAAAATAATTATATAAAAAAATATTTGACAAAAAGATTTGTACAAAAATATAAAAACTCTATTTTCTTCTTCTTCTTCCAAAAAGAAAAAAAAAAAAAAAAAGGGATAAAACCCCAACAGGCTTTTTGGAGGGTAATTTGAGACTTGAGGGAGACATGAACAAACGATGAAGCTAAGCCTCGGTCCAACACTCTCACCGTTTCTTAAACCCTCTCTTTTCACAAACCTCCACCGCTCCGTTTGCTCTGCTTCTTCAATACCACCACCACCCACCACCCCAAAACCCCAAACCCCTCTGTCTCTGCGACCTCCCGCCCACTCCGCCACCACCTCCGACCTCCAAAAATGGCACGACTGGGCCAACACCCTCGTTTCCTCAGTTGGGTCAACGTTCGTGGACTTGGACAACGGTCCGGACTTGACCCTTTTGCGCAGAGAGCTCAAATGGCTCATGGAGGACGCAATCGAAGAACCCAAAAACATCGATAACAATGACGGAAGCGTTAGGCTAAGGGTGGAAATTGAGGAGCTTTATATGTTGTGGAAGCAGAGGGTTGAGGACAGGAGGCCCTTTCAGTATGTTGTCGGGTGCGAGCATTGGAGGGACTTGGTGTTGTGTGTTGAAGAAGGGGTTTTGATTCCGAGGCCAGAGACTGAGCTCATTGTTGATTTGGTGGGGGATGTGGTTTTGGGGAATGAGGGGTTGAGGGAGGGTTTGTGGGCTGATTTGGGGACGGGGAGTGGTGCGATTGCGATTGGGATTGCAAGGGTTTTGGGGAGTGGTGGGAGAGTCATTGCTACCGATTTGAGTCCCACGGCAATTGGGGTTGCAGCTTTTAATGTGCAGAGGTATGGTTTGCAGGTTAGTGTTTAACCAATAACTCGCGAGATTTTGTCTATGTACTAGCGAAGATTTGAACTTTCATCCTGATTGCCAAGTAACTTGACGATGGAAGTTCCTAATATTTGAACTTTCATCTCTTTTTTATGCTACTTTTCGAAGTTTTCTATTTGTTTGTGTGCTCAAGATCCAATTTTTATGTGCCAATTAGGATGTAGTGGAGCTAAGGCAAGGATCTTGGTTTGAACCATTAAAGGATGTGGAAGGTAAACTCTCAGGTTTTGTAAGTAATCCACCATACATACCCAGTAACAATATCGCAGGGCTACAAGCTGAAGTTGGACGACATGAACCAAGAGTTGCATTGGACGGCGGTGCCAATGGCATGGATGATCTTTTACATCTTTGCAAAGGGGCTGCTGTTATGTTGAAACCTGGTGGATTCTTTGCTTTCGAGGTATCTATTTTTGCGTTTGCTAAATGTTACAAACAACATAGACGGTTAGTAACCGAGTATGCCATAAATTGTGTAATCTCGGCTTCAGTTCCCGTCCATTCCTCGTTTTGCTACAACTTTAGAGAGTCAAAATGAGGTCTTAGTGAAAGCAAAACACTGGTGTTTCCAAATTGCGACTACAAGGTGCCTCACGGGAATGACACGGTGTTGTGCATTTACTGTTTTCGACTAGCTTGTAATTGATCCAATCTCTCATCCTCTTCAATCTTATGATGCTGCAGACAAATGGCGAGGAGCAGTGCAAGTATCTCGTAGAGTACATGGAAAACGATGCTGGAGGCAGCTTTTGTAATTTGAACATGGTTCCCGATTTTGCTGGTATTAATAGATTTGTTACTGGATTCCGAAGGTGAGCGATATGAAGTATGATCTCCTAAGCCTACCTGGAATCCGAGTCGCCCGTTCTTTTACGCTTAGATGTAAACAAGAAATAATCATATTTGTTTATGAGTAAGATGTCTATGCACCGGTATTTCAGTACAACAGATCCTTAATTTTGTGAGTTCCAGGTTTCTTTACATTGCTGACACAATCTCCCATATGTTTGACATTGATTTGGATTGTTTTGTTCTTGGTGGAGGATAGCCAATAAAACGATAACGTTTTTGGAACGGGGAAAGTCATGTTTACTTGCTTGAACCGAGAAAGTCGTCAATTGAACAAAGTTACGGAAAGTAAAAAATCGGAGAAACTCCATTACGCATTCCATGGAAGTAACACTTTCAAGTAAACGAACGAGAAATTTTATTGACAAGATAAACATGTACAAAAAGAGGAACAGTTTGTGGTGCCTTTTCATCCGTTAGGTAGAACAAATTGAGATTGAGTACCATGCCAAATGCGATTGAAAGTATCGGGTTAAACTAAATGTGCAACAAGAGCAACAACAACCTGAGCTCTGATGCCTGAAATCGGGCCCTTACCCTTTTGAGTCGTGATACAAAGCGTGTTGATCTTTGATCTTAATTTTCAAGACGCCAAACCATTCCCGTCTTCTTTGTTGAGCACCAACCTTCGTTTGGTGATACAAGCAACCTATCAATCAGTATCTTGACAAATCATTTGCTCTTTCTTGAGATGGGAACATCTTCCGGCATAGCCCTCTTAAGCTGTTCAGCATGATGTTCTTCGCGATTGCCTCTTCACTCTCTGGGGCAACTTGAACGGACTCCAGGTCTTTCGGCGTTTAGAGGTCTCACAAAATAGGCCAGACGCCAGAGCTTGCTGAAGCCAAACCTCAAATTCTTCTTCATCTTCATCCATCATTTCAGCATCCAAACCCCACGGGAATCTACTTGAGTTGGGTCTTTGAGTTTTCTCCAAACCAATCATGTTAACGTGGAAGCTAGGCCGATGAGTGTTGGGCCTGCATGCCATTCCCTGCATGGAACAAGTAGAAGCGATAAGATATCAACCTCATTTTCCCCCTGGCACAAAGTAGAGATGCACACACCAAGAACATAATAACGGATCAAGGGCACTTGTTCTCCAAGTCCGAGGAACAATTAAGTCTTTCCAATATAGTGTCTTCTGTGCTACAAAGGTTCAGCAGGATGTCTGACAGATAAAAGGGTCCGTTTGCACACTGTTCTACTCAAATTTGACTACTTTCCAGATCAAGTTTTAAAATAAGAAAGATACTTTAGAGGCAATTTGCCTGATTTATTGCACAGTTCCACCGCCATATAGGGTGCTAAACATGCAGAGACTGTAGAATAAGGCCAAGCTTGCGGAACTTACATATTATATTTTGATTAAAACCATTACCTGACAAATAGCCCATTCAGACACATCAAAGATTTTGCTCTCAGCACAGACAAAGGCCCGTGGTATTTCCACCTAAATGAAAGAACAAAACAAAGATCCAACAAAAATCATTAGGGATGCTTAAACGTACATTCCTGCAGTAAGGGAAATGACTCAACTTGACAAATCATGCATATCGGTATTGTATGAAGATATTAACATGCATTATAGAAACAAACAGGAAAAGCACGTGAAAATCATGAGAGGCCTTGAAGCAGGCTCTCATCCCTGAAAGTCACAAGAGCACCATTGAAACATTTGATTCAAAACTTCTAACTCTCAAATCATTTCCTACCGCCCTTTATTTATATAGTAATTTCTGCAGTTCTGACATGCAACTTACACTTATGTGAAAAATTGTTTTGTTGTTTAACACATTGATAAATGCAAGTGAGGACAGCAGAACTATTTGCATGGGGTGAGAAAACACAGAGTACTGTGTAAAATACCTTATGTGGCCTAGTAAAGACTAGAGATCCTTTGTACTCAACCCATCCATCTCCATCCTTTGCTTGGTGATATTGACAGCAATCCTAATTGCAAACGGATCCAATAAATCAGATATATACACCAATGAAGCGATAAAAAAAAAGAGAAATGTAACATATTTGACACTGAAATTAGTTAAAAAGAACACTAACTAATAGAGAATAATGTCACACCTGACACCATCTAGCCTTGGACTTGCTTCTGTTTGTGCATACCCATATATGCGAATTTCCACACTTCGTGCACTGTATACGTCTCGACTCTTCAGAGTAATAATCTGGACCTTCCTGCTTATACACAATTGAATAGGGGTTACATAAAAATATCAATAAATTGACTCAGAAAAATGACCGAATGAAATACAGATTTATCATTGGGAAAGAAGATGCATAATTACAAAGCAGACTGGTATAAATAAAAGATAACTTCTACTGCATTGAATAGTTGATATAAATTGGAAATTGAGAGCCATAGAAAATGTAATCAATAGATTTTGAATTCGCAATTACTAAGACAACATATAAATTATAACTGATTTCGTATCAATATTTATTGATGACCTCCATCAAAATGACAATCAGATAAATCTCAGGAAAGTGCATGACACCAAAAAACTGAATCTACAATCAAAGAACATAGCTCACCTGATGTGAAGTGCCATAGGACTTCTGGCACACACTCTTAGTCTTGGATTCTTCCTTTCGCAACTGCTCATCATAGTCTCTCTTCTTTGTGGGATCAGAGAGAACCTAAAAACGCGTCGTTGCGACAGGCACATACAGAATCATTATTTAGGTCATATAATTTTCATTTAAGACAACAACGATTACTATACAACTCAAAAAACAAGTCTGTATAATTACCTCATATGCACATTGAAGTCTCTTAAACGATTCACTCGCTAATGCACTTCCCATATTTTTATCAGGATGCACGAGCATGGCCTGTACAAGAGATAATCACGCATCTTAGTCATCTATAATATAACTCAACTGCACATCAGATTCTTCAAAGTCGTATTCAGGCACTAATGCTACCACTTTTTTGTCAAATAGTCAAAGCACAACAGAGTAGTTCCTCTACTTCACATAAATAATTTCACAAGTCGTACTTAGAATGAGAGGGAAAAAGAGAAAATTCCCATTAATGAAACAGAAGAAAGGAAAGGTAATATCCACCTTCTTCCGGTATTCTTTTTTCAATATTGCTGCATCAACTTTTTTGTGGCGAGGAAATCCTAGTGCTTCATAGTGATCAATACTGTCTAAAATCTTTTTCATCTCATCAGCTGAACTTATTTCCTCTTTGACCACCTTAATAGGGAAAGATTCTTCTTTTTCATTTATAACAGCCGAAGTAGTTGGTGTGCTAGATGAGTTACATGAGTGCAGCCTTTCAGATTGATCAGTAGGAATAGAGTATTCACATTCCCCAGAAAAATCATCCTCCATAACTGTTTCTGATTGCTTTTGCTCTTCAAAGTGTGTGCTTTCACTCACTTTATCACACCATTGGAGCATATAATTTAATGCATCATTAGAGATGAATGCAAGGTTTATTGAGATAACTACACCATGCCATCCAACCTGAACTTTGACAATATAAATAGCATATACAGTTGCCATCAAGACCAGCAACCGTGCATGATTTAGGGAGAACAAATAACCTGCATTTGTAATACAGTTTTTAGTATTTTTAACATCAATAGAAAAGCCACAATATATCAGAATGCTGATCCACTTATATGACCTCTAAACGCTTAAGTCTGGGAACTTTTCCCCAAGATTGTTTAGGACAAAACTGCCCACACATGAGGACACTTATTAAATGGAGGAAATAGCAAAAACACGAGATACATGTTCAAAACAAGAATATGAAAGCTTTAAGTTTTGTCTTCTTTGTTTCAGGCCTTGTGCCTCACCTCTGCTAAATTACCTTCCCCACTATGACAATCACGGGTATCTATATGTATATCATTAGCCACCTACTAAGCATCGTGAGAACATCAAGAAAAAATCGTATCAGCATTATCAATCTCTCACTCACAGATCCTTTATTCAACTGAAATACTAAGAATAGTTCGTCAACAATTTCTCTAATAAAATAAATAATCAGAGTTAAAAACTTTTTCCATGATAATGTGTTTTGGTATGATGATTTCTAAGATAAATTACAATTTTCTAGGTTGATGCAGTCAGAAGGCTAAAATACCTCTCGGTTCTTGCATTATTCCTAGATATCATATTGAATGGTAAATCATTCCAACAGATTGCAGCACGGCTCCTATAGTCAACTATGGATGGATGGCAGAACTGTTTTTGTTATTTTTTTCTTTTAGGTACCTATTCATGCACATTATCCAATGAGTGGTGCATAAGCACCCTTGCAAATCTCATAGAGCATAAATAACGGCAACATGGGTAGAGTGAAAACAATGATAGCCACATAAGAAGGCAAAAGAATAATGTACTGCATCAAGTTATAATACAGGTCTCACAAAAAATTAGCATACCTCCAACGATAAATAAGATTCCCGTTATCCAAAAGTTAGCGTACATCCATAAAATCAGAATAGCAAAGATCCCTACAATAAAAAGTCCTGGAGTGTAACCCAAGTACTGGACAGCAGCACCAGCAGCTCCCTGAAATATTGGACCCAACTGTAAGTCTCAGTTTATTCTGTAGCAATGTAAATAATAACATTTGAGTAAATATATCACTATGCATGTTCGAGCTGCAAAAAATCCACTACTGCCATCTCATAGCTATACATTATTCCAAAGTTATGTCACCATGCATTAAGTAATTCTAAGAAAAGAACCTTCATACGAAAAAATCCACTACTGTCATCTCATGGCTATCCATTATTCTAAATTATGTCACCCTGCATCAAGAAATTCTAGGAAAAGAACACTATGAAGGTTCCACAAAGTTACAAAACCAATCCTATGAACAAGTACTATATATGCTGTTAACGAAAGTAACGTGTGGCATTGGTCTCTACAGTATGAAAATTTTCTAGATTATTTGTTAAGACTTTTGATATATACTTTCTTTTGTGTATTTTTTCCATTTAAGGCCCTATTCTGGCAACCTTAAGTATTTTCTACTATGTCTTCAATGAGACAACCTAAAACTTGAAATATTCAGTTCACAGTAGATCTGGAACCTGAATTCTTAAACCAAGCTTCTGTAAGTCTACATACCCAACAACCTTGATATTTACTTGTCCTGGTTGACCTCATGAGCAAACATCCACCAGTGTTGCAGCCTATTCATTTAAAATCTTCTCCAGAAAAACCTAAGCTCTAAAGTTGCACACAAACTTTCCATAAGATTATCTCACAGCCACACGCATATACTCATAGAACAATTAGAAGTTATAAATAGAATTTCTTAAAACTGTTCAAATGTTTAAAGAAATTAAACCAGTCAGCTTTTTACTAACTGGGTTTCTGTTAAAACCCCAACACCATTTCAAGGATCCACATAAACTGCGCACCCAATTTCGGACCACCTACTGCAAACAGTACTGTAAGCTACCCTTATAAGAATCTTTCAGATCTTTATAACCAGTTATAACTTTAAAGGATACATAATTCTTTAATGGGTCTGATGTTGTTGCATCTCACGTTCTCATCCAACAGTCAAATCAAATGACTATAATAGAAGACGAAGCATCGAAAAATACAACAATTAAATGCTCAGGAGTAAAAAAGGAAATACCAAGGAAACATACCATACTAAGAAGTACATAAACCACGCAAGAAATTGAAGTCAGACTGAGAAGGCAACTCCACGTTATAAGGAGCAAAGCCGCAGAACCCAACCCGATAAAGGATCGAAAGCCTCTTACAACGCAGTCCCACCAATAAATCAACAACAGGATAAACAGCCTCCCTGTCCTGGCGCACCCACTGCAAACCGTCGGCCAATGCCGCTCTACAAACATCCCGATTTTATCTCCACATCCACCCATCGCAGTTCGCAATCGGGAATAAATGTGTTTCTGTGACTGCAGCCATTTCCAAGCTTGTCTAAACAACCCTATATCCTCCATCACTACAAATATGAGCTTATGGGTTCAGCAGAGAAGCAGATTATCGCCCTATACAAACCCTGCTATCTATAACCATGGACTCGAAGCCGAAATTGGTAAGAACCCAAACTCTGAGATGCTGAATCATCAATGAAGTCCATAGAACCGAGAGCAACCCAAATCCTGATCCGCAAAAATATCAAGCTGGAAAGGGGGAAAACCAGCTGAAATTCACGGGTTTGGAGCACGATCTAGAATCCCCAACCACCCCAACAAAAACCAACAAGTAAATTCAATCACGTTCTTCTTTCAGTGAGTCAGTCAGCTCCCGCATTGCTTCACATGCAAGCTTCCAATAAATAAAGCAACAAAAAAAAAACCAGGCATTCAAAAGCTAAAAAGCACGGATAGAAAATTCGCAAATATTCCGCTTTATTGAAATAATGTCTCACTAGCTTTTCAGACGCGAATATCTGTGTCTATGAAAACCAACAGCAACTAGTCCCGGCTCACAGACCAAAAGGAAGCTTTTGCTGCTGCTGCATCAGTTGCTTCCGGAACAAAGTGAAACGCAGAGCTGTGGCTATGGCGGAAACCCACAGAGAGAGAGGGCGGTTGATTGAACCACCGACAGGGGAGAGGAGGGGGTTGGAGCCTTAAAGGCGTAGGCCTTAGGGGATTCGGAGGGAGAGGGGTAGAGAGAGCAGGGAGAGATAAACCCTAGCTTTTTGCAGGCATTGCTCGTGAAAAAGAGAGTTTGCAAAGTGTGGAAAGGTGTAGAAAGGAGAGAGAGAGAGAGAGAGGAGAGGGAAGAGAGAAGGAGAAGAGACTCCTGCTACTTCTAGTAAGATTCTCTCATCTCTCTTCTCACCCTCTCATATTTTGAAACTACTTTTTGTCTTTTTAACTTTATAAAATATTATCGTGATTTAATCGTTCGAGAAAGAAAATGCGAGAGTTAGGAGGGGGATAATCCTCCTCCCTCTTTTTTATCATAACTATGACCCAATGGAACCCACTTGACACCACTGTTTTTTATTCCTCTAATGAAAATAAATAAAAATATTATTATTACTATCTATTTGTATTATCTTTTTAAAAGAAATGAGACCTACATGAGTTTGCAGGTTTTTCTTGTATTAAAGATATGGTACAAGTGATTGTTCACATAAATGGCAAGTGTAGCACTACTCAAAAATAAAATAAAAAGAAAAGGAATTTTTTTTTTCTGTATGATAAGTTTTTTCAAAATGGATGGTTCACACACTTATTTTTATTTCGCTGTACTCTTTATTAATTTTTGCATTTTGATCTTTTTTCAATTCATTCGATTTGAGAATCGAATAAGAATGTACCTAGAAAGCATAAAAAGATATTCTTGGATATGCTTGGACAACATTACCCTTCAGAAATTTTTTATTGTTGTATTGTGAATATGTGATCGATATTTACTTTAAAGCGTACTATGATTGAGGTCTAAAATTTTGAGCTTTTATTAGATCTAGTCCAATTTTTCTTTTTTCAACTTTAATTAAAATTTTTTATTTATGCATCTATACACAAAATTTTTATTTGAATATTTAAATATAAAAATCTAACCACTTTGATGAAAAATAGTTAAAAGAAAATTTATATGTCATCATATATGATCATATACCATAGATTGATAAAATAAATTTAATCTGTGATAAAGTTATCCACGAAAATAAATAAAAATTAATCTAACTAACATCCATGAAAATAGTTCAAAGAAAATTTTATCTTCTATACATTTTTAAATTCATACTAGTTATGTGTTGATATATATAATATCTACGACATAGATTAGTTACAACTTACACACAGTTAACTTGTGCGAGGTAGAAAATTTGACATAGGAATTAGAAACAAGAAAATAGAAAAACAAATTTTAAATATAGATAAACCTATAAATAAAAGATAATATTTAAAACAGTTTAATAAAAATAATAATAAGAAAAAAAAAACTGATGTGGATAATCAGTGAACTGATCTAATATAACAAAGTGGACTAGATCAAATCATTCACAAAATTGGACTAGATCAGGTTTACTCTGACTTTTTTATTTAATCGGTTTAAAAATTAATCAAATTGATTTCTTATCGCTTTATCCAATTGATTTCTTCTCATGAGTTTAAAATTTGGTAGCAACCGAAATAATCAAAATATACAGTTGCTTTTGGCTAAATAATTGTACATCGTAATCTCTGTATTCAGTAGGAAGTTAGGAACCAACCGAAAATATTACCTTATTCAATGGCTAACAAGCGGTATTAAAAATTGACTAACAAGCGAAAATTATGCCTGTATTCAGTAACGAACAACCAAAATTAGTGAGTATAACATCTCATATCGTTAAGAGGAGTAGATCATATAAGCATTATATGCCTTATATGTATATTTTCATCTCTACTTAGCATGAGGTCTTTTGGAAACTCACTTGCTTCGGGTTTCATCGGATTCCGAAGTTAAGAGAGTTCGCACAAAAGGGATCCCATGATGGGTGAGACCCATTGGGAAGTTCTCGTGTAACTTTCCAGAAACAAAACTGTGAGGGTGGTCTGGACCCAAAATGAACAACATTGTGTTACGGCAGAATCAAACCCAAGATGTGATGCGGGCCTGGGCCAGGATGTGACACTCAGACTTTGTATTTGCTTTATGCCAAACACAAGTTTCATAGCTAACACTACCTACCAATGTTTTAAGTCGTCGCCATCTCCAACATCATTGTTCTTCGCCATGGGAGATTTCACGGTTTTGAGTGTTGAAATCTATTTTACAAAAGAGGGTTGATACTAAGAATGATAAGGTTAGACATGTAATTTTCATTAATGTATAGATTTAAAAGTATCTGAGGATGCTTTTGGAGAGAAATTTTGATAAAATTACGTTAGTTGGCGTGCCTCGTAAATAAGACTAGCACGATATTAAGTACTAGTTTGGTACTGAGGTGCTTTTATAAAATGTAGGTATAAAAAAAGCTGAGTTCAAAAAAGTGTATGGTAAACTAAACACTTAAAAACAACTTATTTTCATAGTTTTGGGTGAAAAAAAAAAACTGAAAACGTGAAGCAGCAAAAATAAGTTTATTTTCACAGCACATCAGAACAATTTTTTTTTCAAAGTACAGCAATACCAAACCAGCCCTAAATAAGACCACGACATTGAGAGTCTCGTATTCTACAAATGATGGTCAGAATGTTCATACACGAGTTCTTTAGCTTTTGATAATGGAAATGAATCTTCTCCGGATCTCTTCCTCTTAATCCATTAAATCAGGAAAATTAGGTTATTGAAATTTGATAACAAGAATTTACTTTAAAAGTTATAATAACTTTAATTGATTGATCAAATTTTAATTGTCCGAATCTTCTAATTTGATGAATTAGGTGTAAGGAATCCCCTTTCATTCGATAACTACCTTCTATTTTTGTCAAAGTATTCAGTCTTCTTCCTTTTTATTCTTGCAACCACTTCATGTTTCTTTGACAATCTGCATGCAGTAATTATTATGTCTCACCTACCAACTCCTTATTTATTTAATTTTATTGCCAGCTTTACAATAACGTGATGTGAAGGGAATTTAATCGAATACTAAAACATAAACAGAAGGATTCTTCTTTTGGTCAACAAAAACAGATAATCCAACGCAGTCCGGGAATTATTGTGATACTTTTAGACTGCGAACTAAGACCGCACATTTAGATGTGATTTGATGAATATAACGTTAAGACAATTCGTCAAAGATAGATTATTTGCGTATAATTAATCTGTTACCGAGTCAACATACGCCAAGCAAAACTAAAATGATCAAAATTTAAAATAAAAAAAAATTACAAAAATTATTTGGATTACCAAGCCCTGATCACATATACAAAGGAGCAGCACCTCCGGCTAGAAGGGTGTAGCTGAAAAAGAAGAAACAACAGCAGGCTGCAAAAACCTACGTAGGACAAAATAAATGAAATCAAAATTTGTGTGGATGTGTTATACGGTGCGGAAGCTGAAGTTCGATGTATTATCGGCTGAGGTTTCCGATGACAAGTTCGAAATGAAGGTGGTAGTAGCAGCAGCTGAGGTTGCTAAGGAGAATGTTGAATTGTCCTTGTTGTCTGAGCCTGTGCCCGAGGACGCATTGTAGGAAGATGTAGTAGTCTGTGCACTAGGCTTTGTATCACGAGGCTCTCGTACTTTGAGGTCCATGAAATCGGTTATCAAGCCTGGCTTTGTTATCTTATCATCGTTGACAACCTTCTTGCCTTTTAGCATCTTGACCACGGTTGACATGGATGGCCTGAGCTTCGCAGTGTCTTGGGTGCAGAGGAGGCCGATTTTTAGAAACCTACAAGCTTCCTCAGCATCAAAATCACCGTCGAGTGATGTGTCTACCAGTCCAACAAGCTCCTTCCGTTCGTAGAGTTGCCATGTCTGCAGCAAAGAAGGCACTTGTCATTGGTAGTGGTAGGGTAATAGATTGGTTATCTCCACCGCATAACCCTTGGTACTACAAAGCCAACATGGCTGTGACTGTATGAAACTCAGACACAGATAGAACAAGCATCTCACAGACACACAGAACCTACAACAATCCTACAAAACTTTCAGCAACACCATCAACAAAATACTCGAAGGGAAACACGAATATAAGCTTCAGAAGCCTCATCAAACAAACAAAACTGTCCAGAAACATCACCAAAATCACATATGACACATGCAATTTCCATTAATGTGTTTTACTTAAACAATATTGAAAGAAAAAGCTTGTAAGGACTGAAAATATCGTAAATTTATACCCTTTCAATCAAATACTGTTCGTCAATAGGTAGTCGGTTATTTGTATTACTTCTGCCACTGACTATTTCCACAATGAGCACTCCAAAGCTATAAATATCAGCTTTCCTTGTCAATTGCCCTCGTATTGCATACTCGGGTGCCAAATAACCTCTAAAACCAGAAATATACATGTGATTACAAGGCAGAAAATATTTGGATTATAATAGATCAACAAAGAGATAGGCAGACATCCAAAGGAAGATTTAAATGGAGAAACTTAAACGCCTAATCCATTCCTAAGAGTAGCTTGTAGGGACGTTGAAGCGAATGACTAAACCTACTCAAGTGCAGTACGTCTTGTAAATATAGATATGTTGAAGCCTATTTTTACTTATTCTGGTATCATCTGCTTGTTGTACCAACAAAAGGAAGACCATACCAGAAAGCTAAAAATCCAAAAACTATAATAAACAAGATGATATTCTGTTTAACACATTTCGTGCGGGACAAAAGGTCTATTGATTTCCTAAAACTGGCCAGTGTTTTATGTGATTCACAGTTGTTGACACGGTATATAATTCAGTATCATGATAATGTTTCCATTTTTCAACTATATGTTCACGACATGAATCTTGGCTCCCCGGAAACAAATTCGTAGTTCCTTACATTGTTCCCGCCACACGCGTGCTAACATGGGTCATGTTAGGAGGGATAAGTTTTGCAAGACCAAAATCTGAAATTTTTGGCATTAAGTCTTTGTCGAGGAGAATGTTGCTTGCTTTGATATCTCTATGAATAATATGGGGATGTACTTCCTCATGAAGGAAGGCAAGCCCACATGCAATCCCAATGCATATTTGACGCCTAGTTTGCCAACTAAAGTGGAGATTACTGCTACTTCCACCTGGAATTAAACAGTTTAAGAACATAAGTTTCAAGAATAAAAAATTTAATCTCGGGAAAGGACTGATTGAGTACTGATTAAACGCCGATTCCAGCTCAAGAACAGAGTTATGTAAGTTACCAATAAGATTTTGTGCAAGACTATTATTCTCAAGGTAGTTGTAGACCAGAATTCTTTGGTTTCCTTCAACACAACAGCCATAGAGCTTAACTAGATTTTCATGCTCGATTTTTGAGATCACGTCAATCTCAGTCAAAAATTCCTTCACCCCTTGTCTCGATTCAGCTGAAAGAACTTTTATAGCAGCAAATTTTCCATCTTTAAGCCGGCCCTGATTATTCACGATAGCAATTCAAATAGATGTCACTCACAATGTCGAGGAGAGAGAATTATTCAATTAAATACCAAATGCAATACCAGTATCCAAAACTTATATTAAAAACAGAAAACCTGAGCATACCTTATAGACAGAACCAAAACCACCTTCCCCGACTTTATTGGCTGGACTAAAATCTTCAGTTGCGATTATCAACTCTTTGTAAGTGAATAGTTTAACATCATGAATGCCAGAAACTTCTGTTGCAAACAAAAATTATTCAAGAAACTTAAGGGCAGGCATAAGAAAAGCACTTTGGGACATTTGATTTTGATGACCTTGTCAATGAACAATAATCTCGTAAGAGTAATGTGACGTAAAAATATCAAGCTCCGCTTTAATCAGATTTTCAGCTTACCTTCATCGATATCAGAACTGGGTTTTCTTGATTTGTTCACCCTTGCACCGCTTAAGAAGGAAAAACAACTCATAATTGTAAGAAACACCAATTACCACAAGGTCAACCGTGAACAAATGCCTAAAACAAAACCGCTTGAAGACCTGCCAACATTGTAAGATACATGTTATCCAGAAGCACAATTGTATCGAAATGCAATCTCAAAGGATTTGAGAAGGAATGTTGGATGCAAACTTTCAAAGAATATTTCTTATTGCTCCAAATCCAACTTAATCCAATAACTTTAAATATTGAACTAATAAATCCCACGACACGTGAAGATTCGTCCTTGTCTCGACCGAACTAGATAAAGTATAGCTTCACATAACAGTACGAAATGCAAAAACAAGATAAAAATGTAACACACAAAATCTACAACACCAATGTTTCGATTTCGGAAAGCCATGAAGTTGACAGGAACAGAATGAAACAAGCAAATAATAAAAGAACCGAGAATGCATGGACACTGAAATCATTTTTTCTCTTCAGAAACAATCAAAACTATGACAAAAATATTCAGTCAACTTAAAGCAAAACAAAGAATTAACAAAAATTCAACTGCAAAACAAACACCTCAAATAGTTAAAACAGACTGAACCCAGAAAACAAAAATCAACATCTTCCAAAATAATTATTTCTAGAAAAAAGAAGAAGATTGGAGATTGAAAAAAAGCCAGAAGAGAAAATCACCTGAGGAGCCCAGAGAACGAAGGAAAGAGAGGATCTTGGCTGCTCGTTAGTTGTTGCTGGTAAGAGAGAATTGTGGGGTTTGGAGAAGAGAAAATAGAAGAAACCAAATATTTGGGTTTTTTTGCGAACGAATATGAAAGGGCGTATGCGAGGTACTAAGAAGTCTCCGCAGAGTCCAATCTGGTTTGCGTACATCCCCTCTTCCCTTTGAATTTTCAAGGCATGCCACTACCGCTACAATTTTACTTGTAGAAAGAGTAGACGGAGAAGAAGGGTGGAAATAGTCAGAAAGTCAAGCTTCAAGCGTCATCAAACAGGCGTCACTTTACCGCGGACACGTGTTTACGAAATTTTTTCTAAATTTTATTTATTAAACGCGGTATTATTATATTAAGACTCTTCGAACAGTTCTTTTAAAAACACTTTCAAACAAATTAAACTATAAGAACAAGATCTGCCTCACATTCGGAGGGCATCCAAACGTATCTGAATGAGAAGATGAAACCCTAGCATAGGACATGATATTCAGATCGTATCAGAGCCAGCCAGCCACCTAAAGATAAAAGCGATAGTTTGTTTATATTTAAATTGTCAGGTGAGGGATTATCCACTCAACAAACTAACCACGTTTTAGTGGACCTTATTAAAATCTGCGTTCACACGCTTCCGTCTTATTATCCTCGTCGTACTCCTGTTCCTGTCTACAAAGTCTGCATGATGATATTGAGTACGTGAGAGGCTTCCCACTCCCAGCTATAAACTGTAAAATATATCATCTAGTGGGTTTAGATAAAGATTTTATATTCTATTCACATTTCAGCGACACAGTTTGATATTACGACTTTCAAGTTTGAATTTATGATATGTACAGGGCCATGGCGTGCCTCTTTTCTTGGGGAATCATGAATGTCAAAACTTTTGGTTTATTTTCTAGTTAGTGTTGCAAATTTCCCTTTCTTTTTTGATAATGTTTGATATTTGACTGCAGTAAAAAGACTTATTTTTTGTTGTGCCGTCACAACACCTGTCATTAGTCCCTATTTATTTTTGCTTCACATCTCATGGATTCGTTAAATTAGTTAAAATTTGTTTACTTATGTAGCATAAGTAGGGCCAATTATTAACGAAGTACAAAAGAAGACTCACACATCCAATCATACATTGCCACATAGATTGAAACAAAAATAAAAGAAAATTATTTTTAAACATCCCTGCGTAAAGCGGGAGCCTTGTGCACTGGGTACGACATTTTTAGATTGTATAATGTATAGTTCCGTGTCAGCAAATTTCATGGAATATATATACACAATTCATACAAAGTTGAGCAAAAATCAGGCTCCAAAGGGATAAGCGACGAACTTTGAGTGTGAGTCGAAAAAGTGAGAATTGAGACGGATTTGATGGAAAAAAAAAATTGATACTTAGGAGGGTGTATTCAATTGAGAATTTGAGAGATTTTAATGGATTTATAAATCCATGGATTTTTATGGAGTTTAATTGATTTGTAGAGATTCCATGTAAAATTTTGATTCAATTCCCTCGAAATCTCTTGGGGAGAGGTGAGATTTGTGGATGCTCAAAATACACTACGAAATATCTCCAATTCCCTCTAATTCCTCAACTTTCTCAAATTCTTTAAAATCAAATTCTAATTGAATACACCTGTAATGTGATAAACTTCTTTAAAATCCTAATTGAATACACCCAGATTTCTAAAGATTTTCATAAACTATGTTAAAATCCTGATTGAATACACATTAAATTTCAGAGAATCACTTAAATTTCTGATTGGATACCCCTAGATTCATTAAAAGAATTAAAATCCCTCAAAATCCCAATTGAATACACCCCCCTTAATTTTTGGTAGAACCATTATTTTGGCCCGTTAAGATCAAGCTTGAATCTTTAATGTTCCAACAGTAAAAAAGAAAGCTGAGTTAGTAGGGATCCAACTACCAATTACCAATTACCAATTACCAACTACCAACCACCAACGACCTTTGAGTTTGTGGCGGAAAATGAAGGAACGAACAGTGGGAAGGCAGGAAAGAGCAGAGCCGATTGAGCAGAAGAACACCACTAGAGTTGCGGTGGTGGGAAGTGGAAGTAAAAGCATCGAATTTCAAAACCCATTTTTTACATTCCCTTAATTTGTATTATTGTTTTTGTAATCTCATGACTAAATCATATAATCTAAATATTGCAGTTCCAGGAGCAGTGTGTGCATCAACTCTCGGCAGAAACGGAGTGTCTGTAACTTTGCTCGAGTCCGCCGGAGTCCCCGGCCGCCGCATGTCCCAATGAAGGTACCTTTTTCACTCTTGTTTTACAAAATTTACATTATTCATTTTCTTATCAAAAGTTTTGATATAATTTGGGGATTAAATGTGCTATTGGTTATCAGAAATGGATTTTCTTTGTTATGCTCTGTTTTGTTTGTGGGAAATTTTGGACAATCAGCATAAGATTACATTTTGAATTCCTTCATTATTTGACCCTTTGTTGATTGGAAGCAATTCAAAAGACAAATTCTGAGGTTTTAATGCATGTGATTAGGGAAATAGTTAAGAGTCTATTTACTAAATGATTCAAGTTGTTTTCAAACTGATATGACTGCCTATTTGGAAATGCCATATCGATTGGGTTATCGCTCTTGTACAACTACAAACTGCATTTACCATTTCCTCATGAAAAAAAGCCCTTCGATGTCAATATTATTTGGAAATTCAAATGACGAAGGTATTGAACTTGGGTGCGAGTTGTTACATGTGAGTTTCTTTTTCCTTTTGATTACTGAAAATTTAGTTGTAGGGAAGTTGTTGAGGATGGGAAGGAACTATTGTTTGACCATTGTGCTCCATTTTTCAATGCCTACAACACCAAGGTTTTGGGTCTTGTTCATGAGTGGGAATCAAAGGGTCTTGTTGCTTGCTGGAAAGAGAAATTTGGCTTCTTTGATCACATTTCCAACAAATTTGTTGACCCAGAAGAGGTTTGCAAGTACTTAATCAGCAAACATATTTTATAATGCAGGGAAACATATTTCATTTGTGAAATAGGTTGGCTCATGACTACCTATGCTTCACCTTGATTACATCATTTTTGTGGGCATGAATTCTATATGCAGAATGTTGGTTCATGAGCATTACGCCAGGAATTCGGTATGTAAATTCTACTGATTTTCTGTTGGCACGATTTCTATTCAAGGTTGAATATCTGTTGGAACTTAATTGCACTATAATTTCTTTAGGTGTGGAAAGTAGTTTGGGGCGAGTGTTGGGAGGTTGTAGTGGCTAGAGGATGAAAATTTGTGGTCATTGATAGGTTCAGATGGGCAAAATCTTGGCCAGTTTAAGGGAGTGGTTGCAACGGACAAAAACCTTGTTTCGCTCAGGTTTACAAGTGTTACAGGAAGACAACCACTTCTTGGTATTGAACACACCCCTTCAAGTTTTTCTATTCTAAGCATGTCTAGAAAATTTTCGCAATATTAAGTGGCAGTTCTTGGTAAGCTTGCCGGTGTTGGTGTTTATGTTATGCATGCTTTGTCTTATTGGTGGGTTTTATTTACATGGATACTAAGCATCAGTTAGCAAATACTTATTTTTACTACTATAAGATATCACTTCCTTCTCCAGATCGATTGGATATTTGAGTAGGATGTATCACATTGAACAACAGTTGGAATGCCTACAATGTGTCAATGCATCGAATAAAGCCTTCTATTTTCTGACCGATTACTTGGAACTTGACAGCTTAATCTAGGTTCTTACACCCGTAAGCATGCTCACTTTTCTTGTCTGGCACATGCATTGTTTTCTGAAGAATAGCATAAAAGCATCGTGGATCTAACCATTTGAGATGCATTTAGACTTAAATTTAGTTCCAGAGTTGTCTGTTAAGTTAAATGATATTCATGTCCGTCCATGCTTTGCTCTCATGATAGCATTTTCAGAGCCTCAGTCGTCAGTAAGATATTTATTATGCCTCCTTAAAGTTGTATAGTCATCTGTAAACCGTGCATTCATAAAATGCTACATGGTTCATCAACTTTTCCTTTCTCTCGGGATGCTGGGTTTGGCTCCATGTTGTGGATGCAAATTTCTTCCTCCTCGATCTTGGACGATTTTGCACCTACAAAACAATTAACACCTTAGGTTAAGGCCAAGAGCCTCACGCGCCCACGATGAATGGGGGGGGCTTTGGCCGAAGAACCTCCGATGCCAAAGTTAGAATTTAGAGAGAAAGAGTGTTTAGAGAATTTTGGGATTTTTGCCAAAGTGTTGGAATTAGCTTTTTGGTGAGAATGGGAGTATATTTATAGGGATAGGAGGTGGCTAGGGTTTTTAGGTTTAATTTAGGTTTAATTAGCCAATTTATTTGGCTATTAAACATAAGATGAATGTTTTGGTGGTTTTTGAATTTATTGGGTAATAAAAATGAAGAAATGGTGAAAAAGGTAGAAAAAGTGATGGATTAGGTTTTGAAATGGGGATAGCCGGCCGTGTGGTGTTTTAGGGTTGAATTGGATGTATTTTGTAGTTATTTGGATATAATGGATGGTTTAATTGATAATTAATGGGTTAATTAGGCAATAAACCCATTAATTAGCCAATTAACATAATTTAAAAGGAATGTGTTTGGGAATTACCTTGTAGAAAGGATTTGATGAGATGGACTTTGAATTGTTACCTATTTTGGGCACTTCTGTCTTGGTTGAAAGAGGGTTGCCCGCTGCTTGCGCGTAGGAACCTCGTTGTACTGCAAGGGTATTTTTGTCATTTTTGTCCAAAAATCCACGTGTCGCCCTGTGAATATTTTTGGCTCCACAAATACCCCCACACCTGTTGGGCTGCTCGCAGAAAAGGGCAGCAGGTGTAGAGATCTTCTTGCTTTAGGAAACTTAGGACTGCTTCCTATTTTGATGTAGATTCTCTCTTTAATAGGAAATTAGATCCTTCTAGGAAAGGGAAATAAATTTCTCTCAAAGCCTATTTAAGTCCACCTTAAGTGGGTTATTAAATCAACTTTGGAGAACGATTTATTCTACCCTACAAGAGAGAGATAGCTTAGAGGATATTTGTTCCCCCTCCTCTAGCAATCTTCTACATCTTGCCCGTGCAAAGGACCGTCTTTCGTTGCTTTCTTCGTCTTTTTCGTGCCGCACCAATGTAAGAAAAATTTAATTTTTCTTGCCTTATTCTTGGATAGTGCTATTGTGGGGTAGCCGTCGGGGTGGTGCGGCACGTCGGCTGGCAGGGGCCAGGAGCTGGCTCGGCATGAGCTGAGGAGATGTCGTGGCAGAGACCACTGCTTGGGCAGCTTGGCTTGGCTTGAGCCAAGGGCAGCTTGTGCAGCTGGGGTCGAGGATTGTGGCGCTAGGGCACAGTGTTAGGCGAGCCGCATGGCTCATGTCATTTGGGCTCTTGGACCTGACTCGGGCCAGGCTGGCGATTGAGAGAAATAAGGAGATTGCGGGTCTCATGGGCTGCTGGAATGTTGGGCATGCAGGCCTTCTGCCTGCTGGAATGCTGGGTTGAGCTCCCCTGCTGAATACCATGAATGTCGTTGGCTGCTTAGTCTTCTTTGCTGAAAGAAAGGTGGGCTGCTCCAGAAAGATGAGGTAAAGAGGATCAAGGCGGATGCATTGGCTCGTCTGATCGCTGTCGTGGAGCTTACTATGAATGAAGATGGAAAGAAGAGATCTTCCCCGCCTGCTCATGAGATGCCTAGTTAAGAAAAAACTGAAGACTTCTTCTGCTGCTCATGAGGGTCCGCTTGCTACCGAGAGGTATGTGATTGACATGACTTCTTCTAATGGGAAGAAAAATAAGGCTGCTAGATCTGAGCATGTGGCGTCTTCCATGTTGAGAATGGCTAGTACAATTGTGGATAAGATTGCTCAGCGTAAAGGTTTTATCATGCCCCCAGTGCCGAAGTCTGTACCAGGACGTTCTTTGGGAGCCAAGTCCGGTTCACCTTTGTAGAGACTTGCTATTATGAAGAGTGGTAAGGTGGACTCTGCTGCTAAAGTGGCGCCAAAGCCTGTTCCCTTTGCTGCTGAGATTGATTCGCCTCAGATTCAAGATCTTAAGCTTGCAATTTCTGAGCTTCGTTTCGCTGCTTATGCTAAGAAGTGAGTGGATGAGATGCAGCGCGTCTGTGTTAGTTTGCTTAAGAAGAATGAGCAGCTGAAGGGTGAGAATGATGGGCTTGAGGTTTTAAGACCTTCTCTATTTCTCTGAAAGACTTGCTTGCTTTTACTTTTAAGGCTTCCATTGGTGAAGTAGTTGGAGAAGTTAGTGCCCAGACTGGGGCAGCCGGGGGTGAAGCGCCGGATGATGCCGTTGCTAAGAGTGTTACGGCTGTTGAAGGTGTGGCGACCGAGTAGTCGTGGGATGTCCAAGCTGCTGTAGTGTAGTATTTTAGGTAGCCTTTAGGATTTTCTTTGTTTTTCCTTGTAGCTTTTGTTTTGCTTGAACTCCTTCGGCCTTTGCTAGTTGTTTATAAACATGTTTTCCTTCGTTTTTCTTCATCTTCACTTCTTTTGTTCATGCCCTAACCTTTAGACTTGATAGACCAGTGGCAGGCATGCTACTTTTTTATAAGCAGACAAACTCGCGTAGCCTATGCAGCCGTAGGTGTTGGTGTAGAACTTTGCAAAGTTGTTAGCCATAGGGTTGGCAGCCGGATGCCTTACTTACAGAAGCAGACAAGTCCGCGTAACCACTAGGCTGTTAACCTTGACTTTCTTCAATTCCGTAGGTTGCGTAGCAAGTATCACAACACTTTAGGACTTGGTGTAGGTTGTTCCGCGCTTGGCAGAGGTGAAGCTTATCGACTACGTAGCATGTCGGCAGTGGATAAAACTTCGTATATGCGCGCTAGCTTGTTTAACCTTTCACAAGAATGTGCGGTTGTATAAGTCTAGTACGGCTTCACTACTCGAAGGGCAAGCCGTATGCAGTCTTCCGGAATCCGTAGGCTACCTTAGTGCACTCGGTAGCAGCTTTAGGATTCCAGGGCAGCCGTCCATCGGATGTACTGCGTAATGTGCCCTCTCCGTCTCTAGGGCCCGGTTCCCCACGGATTAGGCTAAGAGACCCAAAATCCTTCAGTTAGCTAAGCCTTGAAAAAGACCATTGCGGCTACTTCTAGGAATCCCGGCGCAAGCCATCGTGCATCTAGTTATACTAGGGCAGCCAGGCTCATCCACGTCTGGATATTCGGAGTGTAAAGTTTATCCTCCCGTCTTGGAGAGCTGACCCATATGGGTGTCAGAGAATTTGTTTACCCTCTCGCACTGGAGAGCATGGTTGGTCCATCGGGGGGCGCAATTCCTGCGATGAGTCCCTAAGAAGGGCGCAGTCTTCTTTTGAAGTGCAGGAGTGATTAGTTGTTGTAAGCATGCAGCCAAGCCAAGTTGTGATTACTTCTAAATTCCTCATTGAAAAACGAGTGAAACGAACGAGAACTTTAGCTGTAAGGTAGGAACTGCATAACAACTGGATAGTCTTCAGCTTGTGAGGTGGTGCCCGTCGAGCTTATTGAGTCTTCGGGTTTTGATGTAGCGGGAGGTCACACATGGTACTTCTTCAGATTGTAGGCCATCCATTTCTTTTCAATCTTTTTACCACTTCATGGTGGTGAGGGTGTAATTACTCTTGCCCCTACTCTGCTGATCTTGTACGGACCTTCCCAGATGGGATCCATCTTTTTGGAGCCTTCTCTGCCGGCAGTGATGAAGGCTTTTCTGCGTCGTCGACATGCAAATGCCAGAAGTCTCCATCGGGTGGAGTAGGCGCAGCTAGAGTGTGCTCGGCTACTTCTGAGGCATCGTTGGGCCGCTCTGTTGCGTCACCTAGGCTCGGCGTGAAGACGCAGTAGGGAGCTGTGGAGATGGGGCCATGTCATACGCAACAGGAGATGCTCAACTGCCGGTATTGGGCCACTCTAGAGTTGAATCATTGAGCAAGGGTCAGCTAGGGCCGTGTGATGCGCAGCAAGAAATGGTACTCAACTGCCAGTACATGTTGCTCCTATGTAGAATCTTTTAGGGTGACGAGGATAAAACTTGCTTTCGAGTGTGTCCTTCCAGTGTTGCGTTCGTCAGAAAACTTTACATCCGCCAGGGTCTACGCCTTTATCGTCGCGCGTCTGGATTGGGCAGAATAGTACGTCATTAGGATGATTGCATGCGTTTGAAAGTAAAACTTGTGCTTTTGGGTTGCAACAACTATCGCCAAAGTTAGCTTTTGAATTTTTAATAACATCGAGGAGAGCTTTTGAACTGTAGAATACAGGTAACTGTGGAATACAGGTAGTCGGGCCCCCATCTCTTCTCGCATGATGGTAGAGCTTATTGCTACTTTAGATACCGTCAAACATGTGAATAAGTCATCCGCTGCTTCTAGGGAGGTGATGTCGGGTACTTCTTCAAGTCCTTGAATGTGCATTGGCGAGCCTCATCCCAAAGTGCATACTTCTCTGCCAAAGCAAAAGAGTATGCCAGAGTTAGATCTTCTTTCATGATCAATTTTCCGAATAGCGGGTGGTCTGCTGGAAGTCCTTTTTGGAAGGCTGCTCTAGCTATTGAGTCGTTGCATCCGACTATTTTTGCCTTCTCTACTTTGAACCTCCTCACATAGTCGCGAAGTGACTCCTTTGGGTTCTTCTTGACGTTGAACAAATGATCAGATTTCTTTTTGATCGAGCGATAGGATGAATATTCTTTGGTAAAAACCAAAGAAAGTTCGTAGAAATTCCGGATGGATTGTGGCAGTAGGGTGTAGAACCAATCTTGCGCCTCGCCTTGTAGAGTGGTGGCGAATATCTTGCACATAAGCTCATCGTTGTTTCGATAAAGGATCATTGCGCTTCGGTAGCGCTTTAAGTGTCTCTCCGGGTCTTCATCCCCTTTGAAAGATGTGAAATGTGGCATGCAGAACTCTCATGGAGGCTCTGCCTGCTCGATCTCGTCCGTGAAGGGTGACCTGTTTATGTTGGTCATGTTCCATCGTAGTGCCTCATCGGTGACCTCGTTGCGTTGGAAATCATGCAATCGCTTGGTCAAGAGTCTCTCTACTTCTTCCTGAATTTGCCTTTGTTGGGGTAGCGGAGCTCTCGGCTGCCCTCAGCCATGACTTGCTGGTCTAGGCTGCTCTTCCATGTGTTTGGCTCGTCTACGCCGCAGATGCAGTGCATGTGGTGCGTTCCTAGCAGGCGAGCGAGTTCTTCGCAGGCTACTGGTTGAACTTGAGCTGGATTGAGTGACTGCTTCTCTCCGTCCGTCGTGCTGCCTACTCTGATGTGAGGTGGATGATGCTCCTTGTGGGCTTAGCCGCGAATGAACACTTTGTCCGGAAGGTTGCTCATGTTGACTATCGGAGTGTGACCCCAACCGTGAATGTATGCTCATCCATGGGCCTAGTCGAGAGTACACGCTCCTCCGCGCGCTAAGACGGGAGTATACGCTATCTCGGGGGCCCAATCAGGAATGTACACTGCCTGTACGTTCGGCTCGTGGTTGGTCGAATGGCTGCTTGCCGGGACGCTGCTGGAAAGGTTTGTCTGCCCTTGTCCTACTTCGGGATACCTCGTTCGGGGCACGTTGGATCCCGATGCGTTGCAAAAGTTGATTCACCAAAGTTGTCTGTTGTGCAAGGGCGCTCGTCAACTCTATGACTTGTCGAGACAAGTGTTGTTCGCCATTTGGATTGGAAGAGCTTGGAAGGAATGCGCCTCCTTGGGCAGTGGAAATGTGGTAGACTCCGGGCACGAGATTTGAATTGGGAAATGTCAAATCCGTGAAAAAATATGGTGAGAATGCCCCCGGCTTGATGGTAGGTCCGGATGGTTGAGATAGTCTTGGGTCGACTTGGGCTGCTTGGAAAGCCACTGGAGCATGATGGGCCGTGAGAGTGGGCTGCTCGTCGGAAGCAGGCTGGGTCACGAGAGCAGGTTGGGCCGTGAGAGTGGGCTGCTCGACGGAAGCAGGCTGGACCACGGGAGTGAGCTGCTCGTCGGGAGCAGGCTGGGTCACGAGAGCAGGCTGGGCCACAGGAGTGGGCTGCTCGACGGAAGCAGGCTGGACCACGGGAGTGGGCTGCTCGTCGGGAGCAGGCTGGGTCACGAGAGCAGGCTGTTTGGCAGGAGCAGGCTGGGCCACGGGAGTGGGCTGCTCGACGGAAGCATGCTGGACCACGGGAGTGGGCTGCTCGTTGGGAGCAAGCTGGGTCACTAGAGCAGGCTGCTCGGCAGGAGCAGGTTGGGCCGTGAGAGTGGGTTGCTTGACGGGAGCAGGCTAGATCACGGGAGCAGGCTGCTCAATGCGCGGTGCATGTGAATGCGAGGCTTGGGCCTGGGTCCACGTAAACTTGGATGGCACGGCTTGGATCGTGGTCTTGGTACCGTGAGCCTTGGATGGCACGGCTCGGGCTGTGGTGAAGGCTCCATGGACCTCGCCACGAGTGGCTATCGAAGTAGCCACCGCGGTGGTTCCCATGGTGGCCGTGGTGAAGGCACCATAGACCTCGCCGTGGGTGGCTACCGAGGTAGCCACCACGGTGGTTCCCATGGTAGAAGCTTGTGGTGATGATGCCGCTCCCCTTATTGTCGCATTTTGCCTCACGGATCTCCGGGCCGTGGTGAAGGCTTCATGGACCTCGCCACGAGTGGCTACCGAAGTAACCACCGCGGTGGTTCCCATGGTTGCCATGGTGAAGGCACCATGGACCTCGCCGCGGGTGGCTACCGAGGTAGCCACCACGGTGGTTCCCATGGTGGAAGCTCGTGATGATGATGCCGCTCCTCTTATTGTCGCATTTAGCCTCACGGATCTCCGCAATCCCATTTCTTGAACATTAGAATTTTCACTTGTGGAATTTTCTAAATTTCTAGCCATTATATTTTGCTTATACGTTTTATCAAAGAACCTTTGCAAGTAAAAAATTCTAATAATAAGAACGTATGAAAAATATTCAAATGGACTAGAAAATAAAGAAAAAACCTTTTTGTGCGAGAGTCTTCTACGAGTATGGATTTCAACTCTCAATGAAAGCACCAATTTGTGGATGCAAATTTCTTCCTCCTCGATCTTGGACGATTTTGTACCTACAAAACAATTAACACCTTAGGTTAAGGCCAAGAGCCTCACGCGCCCACGATGAATGGGGGGGGCTTTGGCCGAAGAACCTCCGATGCCAAAGTTAGAATTTAGAGAGAAAGAGTGTTTAGAGAATTTTGGGATTTTTGCCAAAGTGTTGGAATTAGCTTTTTGGTGAGAATGGGAGTATATTTATAGGGATAGGAGGTGGCTAGGGTTTTTAGGTTTAATTTAGGTTTAATTAGCCAATTTATTTGGCTATTAAACATAAGATGAATGTTTTGGTGGTTTTTGAATTTATTGGGTAATAAAAATGAAGAAATGGTGAAAAAGGTAGAAAAAGTGATGGATTAGGTTTTGAAATGGGGATAGCCGGCCGTGTGGTGTTTTAGGGTTGAATTGGATGTATTTTGTAGTTATTTGGATATAATGGATGGTTTAATTGATAATTAATGGGTTAATTAGGCAATAAACCCATTAATTAGCCAATTAACATAATTTAAAAGGAATGTGTTTGGGAATTACCTTGTAGAAAGGATTTGATGAGATGGACTTTGAATTGTTACCTATTTTGGGCACTTCTGTCTTGGTTGAAAGAGGGTTGCCCGCTGCTTGCGCGTAGGAACCTCGTTGTACTGCAAGGGTATTTTTGTCATTTTTGTCCAAAAATCCACGTGTCGCCCTGTGAATATTTTTGGCTCCACACATGTATTCCCGCAACCATTTGTATCACATTCTTAATTTGTGTACTCTTTTCTTCTATTTGATGTTGATCTGGGCTGACCCTGGTGCCTAATTTCTGAATCAGTACCCTTTAAAGGTTTCTCAATAAGAAGTTCTGAAGTTTTAAGCTGGGCTCACTGTGAAAGCAGCAAGCCTGGCCGTTCTACCTCTAGGTATTCATGGAATCTTAGTTTCTCTCTAAAGTGTAGTCTAAAATTAGTCTTTTGCATCAGCTTTTCCATAAATCTCTTGGGGTCTGTTTGGTATCTTATTTGAAAATTTTTATCATTTCTCAAAACATTTCTTGAAAACAATTTTCTTTAAGACTCAAAAATTTGATTGGTTTGCGATTTAAAATTTTTACATCTTACGACTTAAACTAGACAAAGAGATCTAAAAAGAGGAGGTGAGAGGGAGAAAGAGGAGAGAGGAGGAAAGAAAGTAAAAGATGATTGAATGAAAGAGAAAGAAGAGAGAGGATCGGACGAGATAGAGAGGAAGATGAGTGAGAGAAATAACTGATAGAATGAAGAGAGCGGATTGGAGAAAAGTCTAGAAAGGTAAAAAAAAAAAAAAAAAAAAAAAAAGAGGAGAGAGATAGATTTGGGATGAGAGGGGAGGAGGGAGAGAAAATAAATGAGTGAGTTTAAGTTTAAAAACTCTAAAAATTCACTTTTTATGTTTTTAGAGAATATACTATATTTTTTAGTTAGTCTTGAGTTTAGTTTTTGAAAATAGTCATACCAAACAATTTTTTAAAGCTTGAAACTTGAAAATTGTTTTTGAGTTTAAAAAGTTGGATTCAAGTAGAGTATCAAACAGACCCTTATTTTTCTCTTATATTAGTTTAAAGTCCACGCCAAGGATGAAAACAATGCTTAGTTTATGGATCTGAAATTATTATGTGAAAGTGTCTCAAAATCGCAGTCTAAAATAAATTATATAGTTAAGTTCATGCTTGATACTCTGTAATGCCTTAAAGTTTAAAGCTATATGATACCGTTGGATTTTGTTTGTAGGGAAGGCCCTTTTCCAGCTGCAAGCGTAGCCAGAGAGGAGAAATGCCTTTGGGATAAGAACAAGAGGCTTGCTATCTGTGGAGATTTCTGTGTTAGTCCTAATGTTGAAGGTGCTATAGCTAGCAGAATAGCTGCTGCGTCAAAACTCACAGAGATCCTCAGCAGCTTATGATAATTAATTATTAGTGTTATGACTTAGGACTTTAATTAGTAATTTGCTTTCTTTTCATTTGGTACTTAGTGCTCAGGTGTGTAACAACTTGGTTCGACTCTACTAAGAAATTAATCTCAAAAGTATAAGAACATGTGTTGTCCAATAATCTATGAATTATGAAGTTATGAACTATAGATGAAGAAATTCCAATTCTCATTTCAAGTTCTTTGTTCTGAGCTCAATGCAGCACTACTTTTAATTTTTTATTTAGGAGTAACTCATTTGCACTTTTTTTAAATGTAATTACTCAGTGTATCATGACTTTTCGTAGAGCTAAAACAACTCTCTAGATTATTTTTTTCTCATCGAAGAGAGCTTCTCTCTTAGCTGAAAGTCATTCTCACTGATTGTGTAAGACTTTCGAATCTTAGAATCTCCGATGGCATCAGCCCTAGCTACTGTTGGGGTCAGTTGCCATGTCCTCTTCCTTATTTTCTCTTTGCCTCTACTGATGTTTCTCCCAATTTTTCACTCCACCCTGTCCAATTCCTCAATCCCTACGAGTATACCTTTTCCCGGCTCTTCCTTGCTCCGATCTTCAGCCATATTTCATGTTGAATTCGTCTGTAGAGTTCTAGAGTTTACACCAACTCGAGTGTTTCCAATACCACCACGTTCTCGTTTGCCGTTTCCAGCAATATCGATTATGGGTTTCCATGAGCTTCATATTGGTAGTTGACTTCAATCTCTTGGTTGCCCACTGTAACGTCCTGAAATTTCTAATTCGGAAGCCAAACACACAGGTAGGCCACAATAAAATAATAGTTAATTGTAATTCTAACTAACCAAAAAAATAATCATTTTGTTTAATTTATGGCTGGATCTAACATCATGGTCGCCTACGTACCCTAAACAAAGGGATCAAACCATTCATAGTTCATCTTACGCTTTTAGAACAACATACTAAAATTTCATTCCGATTTAACGGTCATATCTCCGCCAATCACGAAATCAAGTGGCGGTCAACATTTTATTTACAAACTTGCAAAATCCAATTCGGGAAGATCCGTACGTCGGATTCCCGATCCGTAAGTTCCTAAGGTCCTCAAATATTACGTACGATCAAGGTTCTAAAAGTCGCTAGGCGCTAGTCGGGCGGCGGGCTGGGGCCTAATGCCTAGGCGGCTAGGCGGGGCCTAGGCGGGCGCCTAGGCGGACTATGCGGATTTAAGTAAATCTATCATATTTCATGTAAATAAGTGTCTGCTTCTACTTGAAATATATATAATTTCATCATAAACTACAAAATAGAATGCATATATATATCATGAAGTATTGGAACATAATGAAAACATGTGAAATAAGGATATAATGTTTGTTCATTCAAGTATGCAACAAGTCTCTTACAATTTATTGGAAAAAAAAACAAAATGCAAAATGAAAGTTATGTATTTTCTGTCTAAGTGAGTTGCAACCTAGGCACCTAGGTGGTCTAGGCAGTGGGCTGGGGCCTAGGCATTAATCGGGGCAGTGGGCTGGGGCCTAGGCGGCGCTAGGCGTGGATTTTTAGAACAGTGCGTACGATAAGGTATCAAAGTTTGGTGACGGCTCAATAGTCGAATTGTCGATTTATATATTGACCAAGTAACATATCGTAGTGAATTTAGGTTCGAACAATCAACCCACATCATACGAATATCCAAATTGAATTCAGGATATCTAATTGAGCCTAAAAGTAATATTGACGGCTTTCTAGCCACGCGTCGCCGTGAGTGGCAGTTGGTCGCCCCAGCTTACCGGAAAATTCAACTATATCAAAAAATTGTCAAATTTTACAGAAATGAAGATCTCAAAGAGTAGACCAAACTTTATACATGTGGCTAAGTCCAATTTGGTCGGAAAAGACTCCAAATTGCCTACGAACCGCCCGAAACCCTTGATTTCGTTGACTTCGATCCGCCACCTCCGGTGCTCCGGCGCCCCAACCAAGGTTTAGGCTTTGTCCCTGAGGTTGATGGGAGTACATTGATGGTGGTGGTGGTGGTGGTGGAAGTTTTCTTCAATTTTGGTGGATCACCACCACAAACCCGCCACATTCACCGTGCGAGTTTTCACATTTTCAAGGCCAAATTCTCTCAAATTTGGGGTGGATTTGGTAGAGGGGATGATGGGGAATGATTTCCAGGTGGTGAATGGCTTCAATTCGCTGAAAAAACACCAAGAAAGGCATCGGAAAACATGGGTGCCGCCGATCTGGTTGGGTAAAAGGGTCAAGGGATCCAGTTCCCCTCTTTCCCCTTTTCCCTCATGTCCTTCCTTCCTCCCTCTAATTGGGCAGCCCCCAATTCCCCCAATCTATTTTCTTTCCTTCCTTCTTCATCTCAGCCACACACGTGGCAAATCCTTTGCTCCAGAAAATTTGAGCCAACTAAATGAGGGCCAAATTACCAAAAATGTCCCTAATTTCAAATGTTAATAACTCTTTTGTTATAACTCCTTTTCACGAACGGTTTTCACCTACGCGCTCGTAGGATCGAACTCCATCCATATATGTCAAGAAATACGGAAAAATATTCGAGGATAAAATATGTCCTTGTAAAATTACGTTTAATTAACGATGGACATTTCCCACTTATCGATAAATTTTTCTACATTTCATATATTTTAAAATTTTCCAGGGTATTACACCCACTATCTTTTACTTATGGCTATGCTCAAGTGGCGTTTGAGGAGGCAATTATTAAGTATACAAGTCAGCAATACAGTTAGAAATACAGTTAGCAATACTAGGGCTGGGCAAACGGGTACAGGAACCGCGGGTCCGGGCGGGTAATGGCGGTTCGGGGCGGGTACGGGCCGGTTCCTACTTTTAAAAACAAGAAACGGGGCGGGGCGGGGCGGGTCTTTGTGAATTTCAGTCCGGGCCGGTTCCTGGGTATAGGAACCGCGGGTACCCGTTTGTAATTAAAATGAATGGACCAGATTGATGAATAAGATACCATATCTAATCTGAACCGTTGTTTTAGTTTTACCCTAAGTTCTATCTCTCTCTCATCCCGATTCCCTCCCGAGTCCCGACTCTCTCACTCTCTCACTCTCTCAAACTTTCAGACCTTCCCTCGACTCCGATCCCCTCACCAACCGTCATTCCCTCGACTCCGATCCCCTCACCAACCGTCGTTTCTCCTCGGCGAATACAACGGGACCACCCTTGCCATCGACAACATCCCAGAGAACCCAGGCCATCACCCTTGCCGTCGATTCTCTCCTCTTCGACAGCAACCCCCGCCGTCGTGACTCCATCACCCCATCACCGTTGTGACCGCCAGAGAACCCAGGCCATCATCCCTCTAAAATTTAGGTAATTTTGAATTAGGGTTTTGTTATTAATTTGAATTTTGGGTGTAGGGATTTTAGGGTTTTTAAATTGGAATTTGGGATTTTAGGGTTTTCGAACTAGGTTACTACTAGAGTTAATTTTCCATTTGCATGTTGATTTGTAAGAGGCTGTGTTTAATCTTCATATGGAAATGGGTGTCTCTAACTATCTGGGTTTTTGATTTCTTATAGTGCTGCTGATTGTTGCTCAGTGAGTGTGTATCTGGTTTATGCATCTTTTTCCCACTTTACCCGTTTTTATGTTTGCGCAATGTCAAACCTTGCTAATTGCATGTTCCCTTCCCCAGATAGTAGTTGGTAATTTGGCTGCTTGATCATGTGCCTTGGTTTGGGTATTGGTGAACAAAAGTCAGACTTTCCGTTTCAATTGTTTATCGGTTTTCTCATTCTTGAAGATTATTCCTTAATTTTAGATTGGAACTAATGGAGTTACTGAAAAAAGTTGGTTCTGATGCTTGAAAGGGATTTCCTTTGAACTCTTTATATTTTCATTTCTCTTTTAATTATTAAATCTAGATGGAGCCTAGATATCACCCTTAGTTTCTCAATGGTTCTTCATTGTATATCTGTGGGACATTTATGCCCATGATACATGGTCTCTGTTCGTGTGTGTGTGTGTGTGTTATCAATCTATGAACTAAGACTGTCAATTATACACATAAAGTCTAAATGACTATGATGTTATCAGATTGAGAATCTAGCAATTACGTGATTGTTTGGAAAAAGAATATTGTTCTATCTGTACATAAGGTTTAGAATACCTGGACCCAAGAACTCAATTAAGAACATGTAACTTTCTGAGCACGTTGTTACATCTCAAACAGTGAGCGAATTGACCTCGAGCACATATTTCATAAGAATATGTAACTTTCTGAGAACTTATTTTTTGTCTTGGTCTCGCTATTTTTTTTTTCAATCTGTGCAATCTGTGCACTGCAAAATGCAATCTGTGCAGTTTGTATGTGTGCAGCAAAAACTGCAATCTGTGCAGTTCGTCGTATGTGTGCAGCAAACATGTTTAAACAGGAAGAAAGAAAAAAAAGAAAAAAAAAAAAAAAAAAAAAAAGGACCCGTGTACCCGAACCGAACCGGCCCGTTTCAATCGAGCCGGGTAAGGTCCGGTTCCTATTTTCAGAATTGTAGTGCCCGGCCCGGCCCGCCCCGTCTCCTTTAATTCCGGGTCCGGTCCGGTCCCTTCAAAAATGGGCCCGGCCCGGCCCGTGCCCAGCCCTAAGCAATACAGTTAGTAAGTTTGTTAATATTTGGTTAGAGTAGTTAGGCTTTCTCTTATAAAAACAATGTGTGTAACCCTCATTCAATCAGTTAATACAAGTCATATTTCTCTCTCTAAACTCTCTCTCTCTGTATCTGATCTTTGTGTTCATCATTCTTCATCTTCTTTCTTGATTTTCTCTTCAATTCCCAGGCATTTCAATGTAGTAAACATGGTATCAGAGCCACCAGGCTCATGCCATGGATTTTCGTGGTTCCACTTCCCATTATTTTTCATTTGTTTCTAGCTTAGTTTCTTTCCAAATTTTCATTAGATGTTAGGATAAATTTCTGGGTGCTTCCACGATCATTCTTTTAGGTTGATTTGTTTTTGGGTCGATTTATTTTCGATCAAATTCATGAATCTCCCGTTTCTGATCGAAAGCGAGAGATTAAAAGTTGGAGAAAATTTTTGAGCAAAAATGGAGGCAGAGCAAATGTAGAGAGTCGCATCTCCACCGCCGCAATCGGTTGAGGCGCTGGAATCAGAGATATTTCCAGAAATGGGTGCTTCACCTTCCAACAAATCTACCCACGCCAGGAGTTATTCGTATTAATCTTCCAAAAGGATCATCTGAATCTTTTGGGTAGCCAACCCACCAAGTCTACTTCATGTGTATCTACACAATCTCGAAGCATCATGTTTTGCAGCTTCCTCGAAATCTTCCTTCTTAATTGCATCTTCAAGTTGAAACTTGAGAACAAAGGCAAAGCTCTCGACCTGTTCAACTTCGGAGAAATGGCGGCTTCACCAATTCCAATCTTATATGCAATTGCATACTAATGGCCACTTTATGGTTCTTGAAGTTCTTGGAGTCTAGTTGTTGTTCTTGGATTGGTGCTCTTGCTGTAATCTTTTCTGGTGGCACTGTTGGAATCAGGTCGTTACATTTCCTTGTTTCTTCAATTTTGCACATAAGGTGTTTGTGCTTTTGGGTCAATGAAATTTTATGCAGTGTTGGTGTGAATTCTATATGATTTGTTTCGAGGTTTTGAGTATATGATTAAAGTTGATTGCAAGAAATGTTGGTAGTTGAAGAAATTTATGAAGTTGCTTGTTCAGAGAGTTGTCAATTATTGAAGTTTGAGTTTTATGAATTCAGAATTGATAAGGCCAATGCCAAGAATGTTTAAGTATACAGTATTCATTGAAGTTGGTAATTGAAGAAGGTCGAAGTTAGAAAGTTGGCGAATTTGTTACGTTTTAGGTATAGTTGCATATTGATATGTTAAATGGGTATGGATTCTTGGGTTTGATTGCTATTGATATCTTTAGGGTGTTCATTGTCAAATTACTCAGGAAGTTTTGCACTGTCTAATTCTTGTCTCTCTGCTTCACTGATTTTCTACAATTCTGTTGAGGAGTTTGTGCAGTAATTTTCCCTTATCTCAGCCTATAATGTCGAGTCTAACCAACTCAGTTGTTAGCATGAATCTATAGTAAGTCCGGTTATACGATGAAGTTTGAAGAAGTTGTAAATTGTGAATCCCATGAAGGATAATTCCGTGATATGAATAGGATCCCACGAAAGGTAGAAGAAGTTGTTAACGGTAAATCCCACGAAGGGTAATTCCGTGATGTGAGCAGGTAAATCCCACGAAGGGTAATCCTACATAGATGTTGATTTTCTGTTGTTGAAATTGTGAAGGCTAATGCCATTGTTAAGAGTAGTTTTTTGGTAAAATCCACAAAGGGTGATCCCTTGGTACTATAGTTAAGGCCGATGCCATACTATAATTTGTTAATTTTTTGTTTTAAATGCCGATGCCAATGTTAAATGAAGTTGATGACGGTAAATCCCACGAAGGGTAATCCCACAAGAAATTGTTATAACCGGCATGAGGGTGTGTTACAACTTTATAAAAGGCTATTCTTTGATTATGTATTCAATTAGAAACAAAGGCAACTGATGCATACAACTATTTCCTTTTAACAAGTGTCTGTTCTTCTTCCTTGACCAAGGACAATACTCTCTAAGCAACCTAATTGACCAAGGACATAAAAGAAGCTTCACCGTTGAACTTCCATGAAAATCTGAAAGTAGCAGATAATGTGTAGTGTTCCTAACATTCAATTGAGATCGATGCTTTCTGAGTGGAGAAAATGAAAAGGTTTGAGTGGTAGAAGATTTGGGGATTTAGGGCTTCAAAGCAGAGGCAGTGTGACTCAAAAGAGGCTTCTGCTTACAGAATGGTTCCATAATCTATCTGAGTATGTTGAAAGAAATATTGGAGAACATTTTGTCTTTGGAAGATTGTATCAGCAAAAGTGATGTGTGATGACAATGGGATGAAATTGCACCGTTCTTAAGTATGAATTTAAATTCTGAATACCTGTCAGTTTAGTAAGCAAGTAGCATCTGTGCAAGTAGCATGTTTGAGTATGGATACCTGTTAGTTTAAGTATGGATTTAGGTTCATGTTTGTGGGACCATAGTTGAGAAGAACATGAGGAGCAAAAGCAAAGCTCAATTGTTCCAACCTCAAGGCAACAAAACCTTTTTCAATCAGAAAGCATCACCAAAGTCAAATTGGAACAAAAAAACTCTACAGTGCGTCCATTTGTCCATATTTCAGTGTTTGCTATTTGAGACTTTGCTGCAATCTCAAACCAGGATACCCCAGTTGAGATTGAGAGGGAGTATTAAGTATACAAGTCAGCAATACAGTTAGAAATACAATTAGCAATACAGTTAGTAAGTTTGTTAGTATTTGGTTAGAGTAGTTAGGCTTTCTCTTATAAAAACAGTATGTGTACCCTTCATTCAATCAGTTAATACAAGTCAAATTTCTCTCTCCAAACTCTCTCTCTCTTTGATCTTTGTGTTCATCATTCTTCATCTTCCTTCTTGATTTTCTCTTCAATTCCCAAACATTTCAATGTAGTTAACAGCGATACTCGAAGGTGGACGGTGAATCGGTTGGTTGGCCTTGAATTTTGTTGGTGGAGAAAGCAATGGAAGCTTCTCGACTGTTGTGCTGTTTTTTGGGCTTTACTGTTGTTGGACTCATTTTCTTTGTTTTAGGCCCTTTTTTTTGTTTGTTTATAGGTGTAAGTTGGGCTTTTGTTTTGCGTGTAAGTTTGGGTTTGGTGTTTAATAAAAATTTCCTTTTGACCAAAAAAAAAAAAATAATAATAAAAACAACTCTCTAGATTTTCTACTACTACTAAAGTGTAGCACAAAATTGAGAACCAATAATAGGGAAGTAAGGAATCAAAGTACTTTTAGGTACATAGAAAGTTAAGATAGGGTATTAGATAAATAGTCTCCCCAGTTGATTTGATTCTTCATTTTAACTTTAAAGATAGTAGATTACAAATGGTAAGGATAAACATGCACTTCTGATTCCATATTTTAGTAAGTGCGTAGAAAAAATATGAATTGAAATGATTTCAAACTTCATATTTTAACAAATACAAAGAACTCAAAAGCCAAAATGAATCTAATTTGCGTTCTATGTAAGTAAACATGTCACTAATGTAACAGGAATTAAGGGGTCTTCAATCCCGAAAGTTCCAAACCACTTTTCTCTTTCCCATTTGGCCCTAGTCCACGTGTCAGATTCAAAGATGGGGTCGTGGATTTGCATGGATCCGAAGATGAGAAAAATTGGTGAGGTCAAAAATTATTCCCCATTTTGATAATGTTTTGCAATATCGTATCCACAACCACCCACAGAACCACTGCCACGTGTTCACTCAGCAATCACTCCTCCATGGTTAGTGTTATTATTAGCAGGGACTTTGGTGCCGCACACCACACGATAGCCAATCAGAAAAAGAAAAAAGCACAAGTCCAGCAAAAATGTCTGCCTCAGTTATGGCTTGTTCCGTGAGCCTAAAACCATCTCCCTTCACTGTTGAGAAGTCAGCAGTGAGAGGCCTTCCCTCTCTTTCCAGGTCTTCTGCTTCATTCAAGGTGCAAGCCAGTGGCGTCAAGAAAATCAAGACTGCCACCCCATATGGTAACACTCCGTGCATGATAATCTAATTTCTAAGTTCAAATTTCGTGGACGAACAATTTTTCAACTAAAATATAGAGAAAAAAAGAGTTCGCGCGATAAAACTATATCCATATTTTTCTTAGATGGGATTGGTTTTAATACTAAAATAAAAATGTGTTGCAGGAACTGGTGGCGGCATGGAGTTGAGGAACGGTGTTGATGCCTCCGGGAGGAAGCCTACGGTAATTAGTTGGTCTTTCTTACTCTTTACTTTTGTTACCACTTAAGTAATAGCTAAAGTGTGCTTCACGTCAAACTTCATATCGGTTATGTTCTAGGTCGATATAGACAATATAAAACAATGTAATCATATCCAATCGGTCTGCTTGTAATTTTTGGAGCTTTAAACTTTGATTCAGGGAAAGGGTGTCTACCAGTTTGTAGACAAGTACGGTGCTAATGTTGATGGATACAGGTACAGCTCTCAAACTTCATTCATGCCATATGTGTGTGTGTGTGTGTGTGAATATTCTGACTGCTCTATTTATTTTACTTTTGGATTTGGATTATCTACTTGTCGTGGTACTGCTTAGTTTTTTATACGAGTCAGTTTATTCGCTCATTGTCTCCGTCATACGTACTTAAATTATCATTGATTTGACTTGATTACCTATCTCTTATTTCAATTTGTTTTTAAAACCATCCATAGCATTAGCTTTTGTTTTTGTTTTTTTTGTTTTTTTGCCATGAGGAAGAAAAATAGTATTATGGATGTTTCAAAGAGTATTATTATGGATTTCACCGAAAAATAGAAAGAATTAGTATTATGGATGCTTCCAAACCCTAGCATTTCCGATTTTGTATTCACATGATAACAATTTTAGAATGGGGAAATTTTGAAAAACAACATATTTACGGACCCTTCTAGAAGAAAACAAGCTCTCTTTTTTTTCTTTCTTTTATTATAGGATACTGGTATTGACGTTCAAAAATCTAATTTTGCACTTTAAACTTTTTGTATTTAGAAAAAAAAATACACATCACAATGAGATTTTTTAAGTACCAATAATAATTTTCTTTACATGTATATTTTATTTTTGTTTGACAAGGAGTATCCTATTAGTTGCTTGATGCCCTCTAACCATCCTCAAAGTGAATAAATTTTCAAACTATTGCAATCGGAATCGATCGGCTGTTAATAAGTTATTGCTGATGATTGATATGCAGTCCCATCTACAACAAAGATGAGTGGGCTCCATCTGGTGATGTCTATGCTGGGGGTAAGCAACTTCAACTGCATAAGAATATTGCTTAATTTGCTTAAATTTAGGATTTCATTGTTAGAGAAAATGAATTTCATTGATTAAGAGAATGAGAAATTAGGTTCTCATCCTTCATTTTGTTATTTCATTGATTAAAATCCTATTCTTTTTCAATTTTTGATCAAGGTCATTGGATATTAATAATATCATTAATTATTTCAATAATAAAATATTTTTTATTTCTAAATATATTCATTTAATGTTAAAAATGTTACAATTAGTATATTTATATTTATGATTAAAATTTTTATCATATATTTTTAGTTTTAGTTTGTACCCATTTTTAATTTGCAACCTTTTTTAATTTGTACCAATTTTCTTTTCAGTTTTAATTTGTACCCGTATATTAATTTCTTTTTGTGCCCATATTTTTTAAAGTTTTATTTGTATTTGTACCCATATTTTTTTTATTTATTTGTACCCATTTTTTTTTTTGCTAAATGTACCCATGTTAATTATATGTACCCATTCATGTATTTTTTTCAAATTTTTAATCTTAAAATGTACTCATTCTTAAATGGGGTATTTTGATATAGGTCCAAAGTAACTAAAAATTTGACCTATTTCAAAAGTCAAAAGTCACTAAAAATTGGACCTATTTCAAAAGTAGGCCTATAAAATTGGATCTATTTACTCATTGTTAAATGAGGTATTTTGATATGGGTCCAAAGTAACTAAAAATTGGACTTATTTCAAAAGTCAAAAGTCACTAAAAATTAGACCTATTTCAAAAGTAGGCCTATAAAATTGGATCTATTTCAAATTTTCCCTTCTTTTAAATATACCAATTGTTATATGTAAAATGTACCATTTTTTTATATAAAATCTATTCAATTTTTTTCTAATCCATTTTTAAACTTATATGGGTACATTCTTTTTTCTTTGATTTTAAAATGTATATATGTCAAGTTTAATCGAAGAAATTTACTAATGTTATTAAGCTTAATATCTTTTTTTTTTTTGAAGAACGTACCCATATTTTGATACAATAATTTTTTGGTTAATTTTGATGAATGTACCCATGTTTATACACACACACAATAGTATATTTATATTTTAATATTTTTAATCCCACAAATTATGGTTTTTTTATTTAAAATCTCATTTATACAAACAACTAAATTTTTTAATTTTTAATTTAAAAAATATAGTAATGTACACAGAAATAAATTATCACATTAATTTTAGGGACTTTGATCAAAAACTGAAAATCAACAAGGTTTCAATAAAAAAATATTCATAGCTAGGGACCACATCCAAAGTATCTGTTAAGAGAATAATGTTACAATGTTGTGGTGTGTGTGTGTGTATATAAGTAACTTCAACTTCATAAGAATATTGTTTAATTTGCTTAAATTTAGGAATTCATTGTTAGAGAAAATGAATTTCATTGATTAAGAGAATAATGTTACAATGTTGTGGTGTGTATATATATATAAGCAACTTCAACTTCATAAGAATATTGTTTAATTTGCTTAAATTTAGGAATTCATTGTTAGAGAAAATGAATTTCATTGATTAAGAGAATAATGTTACAATGTTGTGGTATATATATACCCTCTACACTCTCACATAACTCCAACCTTCTAACCACCTTGCCACCTATACAATAATCTCAACTAATTACTAGTCTAACACAACAACCACAACAAACTAACCAACTCTAAGTTTTATCACCAATTGAATCTTTAACAATACTATCCTTAACACCCCCCCTCAAACTGAACTGAGGAGTTCCAAGGGATAGTTTGGATCTTAAGAGCTGAAACCAGTCTTTGGAAAGAGATTTTGTGCAGATATCTACAATTTGATCTTGAGTGCAAATAAAATGGACTGAGATGGCCTTCGATAACACCTTTTCTCAAATGTAATGGTAGTCAATCTCTACATGCTTTGTTCTAGCATGAAACAATGGATTTTTTGCAAGAGAGATAGTTGATTGATTATCACACCAGAGTTGAGGAGTACATGGAGATGGAAACCAATATTAGCCAGTAACTAACATATCCATGTAATTTCAACTGCAGTATTAGCTAGAGATCGATACTCTGTCTCTGTTGAAGAACGAGCCACTGTTAGTTGCTTCTTAGCACTCCAACTGATGATATATGAACCCAGTTGATCTTCGATCAAGTGTGCAATCTACCCTGTCAACATCTGAGAAGGTTTTGAGGGATGGAACAGAGACAGATTTTGTAAACCAAAGACCAATGTCAATAGAACCCTTAAGATATCGAATGATCCTTCTGACAACTTGAAAATGAGACTACCTTGGACTGTGCATGAATTGGCAAACAAGATTAACTGCAAATGATAAATCTGGCCGAGTCCAAGTAAGATATTGTAATGCACCAACCAAAGATCGATATTCTGCAGGATTGTCAAGCAATGGAGAAGAATGATCCATCTTGGATGTACTAAGTGGGGTAGCACATGGTTTTACTCTAGCCATGTTAGCCTTCTTTAACAGATCCAATATATACTTGGTCTATGAAATGAAGATGCCTTTGGAGGATTGCTTGACTTCAATTCCCAGAAAATAATGAAGTGCACCAAGGTCTTTAATGGGAAAAATAGAGCTAAGTTGAGAAATAACATGCTTACAAGCTGCTGCAGATGGCCCTGTGACAATAATGTCATCAACATATACTAGAACAAAGACCATAGGATCCTTTTTGACAAACAATGAATGATTTGATTTAGAACAAGTGAAGTCAAGGGTGTGCAATGCTCCATGAAGTTTTTCATACTAGGCTCGGGGAGCCTGTTTAAGACCATATAAGGATTTATGTAGTTGACAAACATGAGTAGGATAAAGAGCATCTTCAAAACCAGGCAGCTATTGCATATAAACAGATTCAGATAATGTCCCATGTAGAAATGCATTGCTTACATCTAGTTGACTGAGACTCCAATCAAATTGGGCAGCAAGAATGAGCAAGAGTCAAATTGTCATAGGCTTGGCTACTGGACTAAAAGTCTCAGTATAATTAAGTCTTTCTTGCTGATGAAAAGATTTGGCAACTAAGCAAGCTTTGTACCTATCTATGGTACCATAAGGTTTTCTTTTAATCCTGAAAACCTATTTACATCCCACAATGTTTTGATAAGCAGTTTTGGGTACTAAGGACCAAGTACCAATTTGTTGCAAGGTAAGAAACTCCTCATGCATTGCCTTAACCCAATGTGGATATTTGGAAGCTTGGAGATATGTAATGGGAACAAATTCATTGGAAAGATGAGAAGGGAGAGGATGTTTGGTTGCAGAAAAGGCTTTTGGTTTGTAAATACCTGATTTAGACCTGGTTTGCATATGGTGAGTATTAGTAGGAACTGAGTGAGATGTAGGTATAAGAGATGTAGGTATAGAGGCTGTTGGAGAATAACTACTTGGCCATGTAGGAGATAGAGATGATGGTATAGGGGAATGGATATGTGGTTGAGTGAATGTGAGGTGAGTGGGGATGATATTGAGAGAGGAAGATGTTGCTGAGGAAAGAGAGCACTGTGAAGCTGAAATATTGTGAAAGGGAAAACTGCCTTCATTAAAGATCACAGTTCGTGAGATGTATAATTTGTTGGTAGTGAGATCCAAACATTTGTAACCATTGTGATTGAGATTGTAACCAAGGAACACACAGAGCTTGCTTTTGGGATCCAATTTAGACTTAGAGTAAGGTTGCAACCATGGAAAACAACTATACCCAAAAACCTTCAAGGTGGCATAGTTAGGTGATATGTGGAAGAAACGTTCCTATGGAGACAATATGGATACAATAGGTAATCTGTTTATTAGAAACACAGTAGTGGAAAAAAAATGATCCCAATAGCTGTGAGGGACCTTAGAAACTGTTAAGAGTGTTTTGGCAATTCACAACCATTCTGTTAAGGAGTGTAAGGACAACTTAGTTGATAATTGATACCATTCTCAACAAGGAAATTAGATAATTGAGTGCTAAGATATTCCCCACCAGAATCTGATATGAGAGCAACAATTTTAATATGCAGTAAGTTCTCAACAAGACTTTTGAACTTAACAAAAGTAGGAAACATATCAAATTTATATTGCAAAGGATAAAACCAACAATATTTTGTAAAATCATCTACAAAGATGACATAGTATTTGAAATTGTTCACATAAATGACAGATGTTGACCCTCAAACATCTGTGGGAAGTAGCTCCAAAGGCTTATTGGTATGACAAGGTACAGAAGCAAATGGCAATCTAGAACTTTTGCTTAAGGCACAACCTTTACAAAAAGACTTATTAGAACCACTAGAAAAAGAAATACAAGACTTAGTAGCCAACTTATTGAGAATCTTCACCGAATGATGGCCAAGTCTTTGGTGCCAAATATATCTAGATGTGTTAACAAAAGCAACAAACACATTATGATTGTGGATCATAGAACTAGAAGGATGTGATTGAAATGGATATAAGCTATCTCTCACATGACCTTTAAAAAGCATCTTCCCCGAAGAAATATCCTTCACAATGAAGTGAAAATGATAAAGATGCATAGAACACCAATTATCAACAAGAAACTGATTTGCAGAAAGCAGATTTTGTTTCAAATCAGGAACATGTAACACATTTCGAAGTTGAAAATTATGATGAGGAGTATGTAATGTAGAAGAACCAGAGTGGAGAATAGGCAAACCTTTGCCATCTCCAATGTAAACTTGCTCATGTCCAGAATATGGCTCTGGATTTTGAAGAGTGTTGTAAGAATTGATCATGTGAGTACCAGCACCGGAGTCAACGATCCAAGTAGGTTGAGGAGAATGTGTGTTTGCAACCATAGCAGAATGAGAAACATTGTTGGAATAATGTGGATTCATGCGCTGAGGACGCTCGATTGCATCATGCTCAAATTGAAGACAAATTTGGCATGGAATCCTCCTTCCAGAGAAATTGAAGGATGATCGACCACTACAGTTGTAGCGCTGAGAGTTGTTGCGAGAAGAATTTGGACGATAGTTGTTAGAACAGAAGTTGCCTCTTCCCTGGAAGTTTCTAGGGTTAAAGAAACCACGATCGCCACCACAACCTTGAGAGAAATTGTGATCACCACCACGACCTGGAGGATTATGTTGAGCAACAAAGGCCTGAGAAGGTGGAGTAGGAAAAATGTTGGCGGTGGAGTTGTACGCCTGAATTGGCACTATCGAAGTAGTTTTCATCCAATTTGTTAATTGAATCTCTTTACTACGAATGAGACCATGCAGTTCATCAAGTGTGGTAGAACCAAGCCAGAATTGTATCGAATCAACAAAAGATTCGTACTCTGGTAGTAAATTGTGAAATGTGACGGATATTAATTCAGAGTCCTTAACTGGAGCACCGACACTGGCAAAAACATCAGCAATCTCTTCAATTTGTTGAAGATATTGAGCAGTTATGGAATCACCCTTCAAAATGCTACGCAAACGTGATCAGAGCTTGTGGATATGCGATTGAGACGCCGTCGCAAGGCGTGACTCTAATTTTGCCCAAAGCTCTCTGGATGTAGTAACTCCAACAGTGTAAGGAATGATCGATTCAGAGAGCATGGAATTGATCCAGATGAGGATTTTCTAATCATTCTAGAACCAAGAAACATATGCTGGATTCAGAATTTGATTTCCAGTAGCATCAGAGATGAATTGAGATGGAGGAGGCACCGATCCATCAAGAATTCCAGTGAGATTATAGCAACGGAAGATCGAAGCAAACAATGCACTCCAGGTGAGATAATTGGTCAGAGTCAGCTTGATCGGCACCATGGATTTGATATTCTAGATCGTGATTGAAGGTATGGAGAAAGTAAAACTCGAATTTGAAAGAGGATCAGGATGAATTCGTGTTGTCGATGCGGAACAGGGAGAAGCTAAGGTCACCATGGGAGAGAGAGAAAGAGTTAGGGTTTGGCGATGAAAGCTTAGCAAAGAAGCTTAGGAAGAAAGAAAGCTTAGCGAAGAAGCTGGAGAAGGGTAAGCGTGGATTGGATCAAGTCGGTAAATAGAAAGCAGGTGATACCATGTTAGAGAAAATGAATTTCATTGATTAAGAGAATAATGTTACAATGTTGTGGTGTGTATATATATATATATACCCTCTACACTCTCACATAACTCTAACCTTCTAACCACCTTGCCACCTATACAACAATCTCAACTAATTAGTAGTCTAACAATACAACCACAACAAACCAACCAACTCTAAATTTTATCACCAATTGAATCTTTAACAATACTATCCTTAACATTCATAAGGTCTACAGTTGCATTATCTTCTTGCTTGACCCGATGTTTGTAATTAAGTAATGCTTATGAAAGTGAATTAATAAATTAATATGCATGAAATTGCAGGTCTTACTGGCTTGGCCATCTGGGCAGTTACCCTCTTTGGCATTCTTGCAGGGGGTGCCCTTCTTGTCTACAACACAAGTGCTTTGTCACAGTAAAATTATTGATTATTCCTCTGTTGTTGTAATTTATGTAGCCTGTCCCAACTAGTTGCCGTAAACAAGAACATTAAAGAAATACTCTGTGCAAACCTTAATTGTAATTGTTTTGGCATGGATTCAATTTGATGGGTGTAATATTGAGCTGGACTTCTTCTTCTTCTTCATTTATTTGTTTGAATTTATTTAGTTCAGAACGGGGTTGGATGGGGATTGAATTTGGCGGGTGAGTATATTGTCTGTGCGTATAAGTTTTTTTTTCTTTGTCCCTGATCTCGAGGGAGGGGGAATTAAACTTGAAAACTCCTTTAACAAAGTTGAAATAAATATTACTAGACCAATAGTTATGTACGATTCGATTATGTAAAATGTGTATTGGGTGTGCATGTTGGAAGAAGAAACAAACTTAGGCTTTCCAAATGAAACTTGGAGTTTCTATTCAATTTGACTCCTAATCTATTAGTTATGACAAAAGCATGACCATTTCAGATAGGATAAAAAATATAATAGATCAGTCTGATCAAGTTAATTATCTGTGGGACAGATCTCACAAAATCATGAAACCTATATTTTGGTAATCTAGGTTATTCTCATCTTGTGTTAGAGTTATTCCGCCACTAACCTAATGCATATTGTAACAACGAAACCATATAATTCATATAAAAATTCATTGATAAGTCTTATATCTTGTTATATTATTTAAAGTACATATTAATAGAATCATGATTGTTAACCAAAACCTCATAAAATTATTATTCCAACCCTCTAATCAAAACTGAACAGAAAAAATAAAAAAAAGACAATAATGTAATTTCACACAAATAAAATTTTGCTGTTTTTTTAAAGCTCCACTCAGTACTACGGTCTTGTGGTATTTCTCTTCACTTAAAAGAGTGAGGTCTTAGGTTTGAATCTCATGGATGGCGAATTCAATACCAAATTAGGTTGTCCATTGTGTAGCTTAACTGAACTCCCCCTCCTCTTAGTGTAAAAATATATCGATTTACTCAAAAAAAAAAAAAAGCCTCACTCACACTCACATGTGATTTTGAAATATCTCTAATATTAGAAAAATAAAAATAAAACCTCTTTCCCCTCTCTCCCCACTCTCGTAATTTCTCCTTTTATTTTAAAAATAAAAATAAAAAATGTTCACGTACACTTTATGTGTTGGCATATACTAGTTTTAATTATTTATTTTTGTTTAATATTGGACACAAACCGAAGTTAGCACCAGCCCTTATAATGTGCTGACTTTTCCTTGTATTAGTGAAGATATTGGATTTTATTTTTAAGAGGACCCCGATTTAAAGGTACATACGTGTGGTAATTTTTAAAATTTTTGCAAACTTTTCTATTATATAAAAATAAATGGCTTAGGTCATAAGAATATTAGTCGCTTAATTTAGAAATGTACATGCATGCATGAGATGGTATTTTTCAAATATTAATTTTCATTTTAGTATTTTTAAATATATTTTTTACAAAGGTATTTTTAAATAATTAAGCAAATGCTTTATGCATCTGTCTACAACATATTGGAATATAGTTGATACTAACTTTCTGCTTTCAAGGATGCCAAACGCTTTATTCATAAAAGCACTACAAAATACAAACTGGAGAACTAATATTATAATTAGTTTTATGCCCTGCATACCAAACCCAACGTTGTTATAATAATTAGATTTGCAAATCTGTGTTAGCTTTTTGGTTCTTCTTTGGTTTACTATGCAAATTTGTGTAAGTTGTTTTGCTCTTGATACATAGTACTTCGACCTTTTAAACAAAAACAAATAGATAGTACTCCAAATCTAATTAGAAGCGCTAGCTAATTAACCTTCAAAGTTGAACAATTTGTGTGTGTGTGTGTGTGTGTGTTTTTGTTGTTAAAATAAGGAGGAATGTCCCCAGACAACGTCCTAACTCAAACCATCAGAACAAATTTGTGTTAAATTGTTTAGCTTTTAGTTTATCATGCATATTTCTGCTATGAACTTTGTACTTTTGAAAATTACAGTGTAACTAGCTACCTAAAATTTAGTCATGTTGTACATAAACTTGCGGCCATTAGTTTATCATTGTGAGCCAAGAGTCCCGTCTTATTGGTCATCTTTTAACAACTAAAAAGTTATGATCACCCATCATTTGATTTGATATTAAGAATTGAGATATTAAAAGCACATCTCTTTATATTCCACTCTTAATAACAAACCCAAAAATAAATAATTGTGCATTTTTTTATCAATAGCAACCAAGACAAACTTTATATGTGAGCCAAATACTCAGCTCAGCTTACAAGCATTTGTTTTAAGGATAAAATTGGTATTGGACAATAACAACAAACATGCATGCATAATATATATATATATATATATATATATAAACAATATAAACAAATCAGTAATAGTCTTCCTCGCTAGGGTTTCTATATGTATCATTATCTTCCTTGCTCAGATCTAACCTTCCTCGCGAGCTGCCTTAAAGAATTTTTGTCAGCGAATCCTTGTGCTGAGCTCACAAGGATTTAGTTCTCTCTCTCTCTCTCTCTCTCTCTCTCTCTCTCTCTCTCTCTCTCTCTCATTGTTTTTAATCCTCATTAGTTTTATAGAGGAAAGAGACAGTAATAAAATCTATAAGTAAGACCGAATCCCTTGGTTGTATTTTTTTTAATTTTTTAATTTTAAAGGGACTAGCTGGTGAGGAAGTGGTCAAGTCATGACAGTTTATCCTTTTGGGAGCCGGAAAGACCCACAAAGGCATTTCAGCCACCTTTTGACTACTATCATGTAATTCACCAGTGTCATGAATTGGACACAGAACAAGCTGTGTGGAATACATGCCTGAAATTCGCCTCAACCACTGAATCACTTCGTGGTGGTTCGAATCCTTTGGCTGTTAAATGTTATGTTTTGTTTGTCAACACACTTAGCTTAACCCAAACAGGCATTTCTTTCTTTAAAAAGATAACATAAATTCAAGAAGAAAAAAAACTCAAAGGAAGATGAAAATATTCCAAGTGTCACTTCATCGTATTAAAAGAAAATGGGTAAATCACCAAAATGATCCCTGAGATTTGCATAACTCATCACTTTGGTCCCTGAGATTCCAAATCGGTAAAAGTGGTCCCTGAGATTGTCCACCATCCATCATTTTGGTCATTCCGTTAAAAACTCTGTTAAGTGTCCCGGAACTCTTGGCCGGAAGTTTGGGCAATTTTCAAAACTTCGTAACTCAATCGTTTCTTAACCAAATTCGATCCATAATATATCAAAATGAAGATAGGAAAGTGTAGAATAAGATTATACCTATTTCAAAGCCCAATGGTTGCTGGAGATGGCTGGAAAATAGCCTCAAAGTTGACTGGTCCGAGTGAAAACTTAAAAACTCGCAGGAAACTGGGTAAACTTTAAACGTTCATAACTTCTTCAATACTCAACGAAATCAAGTGATTCAAAAAATAAAATCATACTTATCGACGAGACGAAGATAATGGTACATTTTTCAATGGATAACGCATCATGGTTTGGCCGGAAAACGGCTTGAAAGTGGCTAACTCAAGACCAAGACAGCCACTTTAGAGCCGTTTTTCGGCCAAACCACGGCTAGTTAGCCATCAAAAAAGGTACCATTCTCTTTTTCTCGTCGAGAAGTATGATTTTCGTTTTTGAATCACTTGATTTCGTTGAGTATTGAAGAAGTTATGAACGTTTAAAGTTCACTCAATTTCTGGCGAGTTTTCAAATTTTCACTCGGACCAGTCAACTTTGAGGCTATTTTACGGCAATCTCCTGCAACCATTGGGCTTCAAAATGGAATAATCTTATTCTACACTTTCCTATCTTCATTTTGATATATTATGGATCGAATTTGGTTAACAAACGATTGAGTTACGAAGCTTTGAAAATTGCCCAAACTTTCGGCCAAGAGCTTCGGGACACTTAACGGAGTTTTTAACGGAATGACCAAAATGATGGATGGTGGACAATCTCAGGGACCACTTTTATTGATTTGGAATCTCAAGAACCAAAGTGATGAGTTATGCAAATCTCAAGGACCATTTTGACGATTTACCCAAAGAAAAATTAGTTTAGAGAATATATAAATATCTTAAGATATTGATGACTATTTTGTCGTAGAGTAGATGGAACCTTCAATTTACAATGACTAGGTACCATCACCACCTACTCATTGAGACAACCATGTCGACTACAAAGCTTTTATATAAACATTATGAATTTAATATGAACCACTCGAAAAAAAAAAAACATTGAACAAATGACGACCAACCAATTTCATATTAAAATCTAACCCTTTAAAAAAAAAAGACAAATTCAAATTCCTAACTAGCTTCGAAACCAAAGATGCATCTTTCGTCCCTGGTTTTCACACTTGAATTTTGGATGGACAGTTACCAAATGTCATTGGTATGATCTCATGATGTTAGAATATATCATCTCATCCAACAACAAAAATACTAGCCTCCAAGTGGCCCATGCATGGTTTTATGATCTAATTAACCCTTAAAAATTCCACAATGGAGGAAAGATTACTCGTGCAATGAAAATAATAAACTACAATTGGAACTCAAACAAGCAATATACTCTTCTTCTTTTTTTAGCATAAACAAGCAATATACTTAACATGGAGGAAAATACAAGCATATATATATATATATATATATATATATATATATATATATATATATCTACATAATTTTTAATTTTTTTACAACAATCGCATATCCTTTTTTTTTTCTTTTCTTTCCGTTTGAATTCTAAATGAAATGATGAGATCAGTAGTGGCTCCAAATATTCTTGGGCATGCCGACATCAGATAGGTAGTTTTCTGAACTACTTCCTTCCCCAAAGCTTGGTGATGAGCCATCCAAAGTAGGATAAATGGACTTTTCCATCTTGGTAAGGTGACTCAAAACAGCTTTTAGCACCTTTTTGTCACATGAAAAAGGGTCAAGAAAATTGGTCACATTTGGCAACCCTCCAAATGTGGTTGTGTTGGTATTATTATTGTGCTTGGTGGGTATGCTTGGTTGAGAACTGGTGATGTCAACGTGTGTGAAAATTGGGTTGGTTTGGTTCTGGGAGAACATGGAGAAGCAGGGCACTTGCTCATAGTCTTGGGGTTGAGTCTCTGTGTGTGTCTGAATCTGAGTTTGGCCATCGAAACTGATGTAAGAGTCCATCAAGGCAGGCAGAGTTAAAGTGCTCGTGTCATCGTAACAGCTAACTCCCATGCTGGGTTTGGCAGCTATCTCTCGGTTTTTATAAAACACTCTGCACAAAACCCAATCTTCCTGCATCGGAAACTATTTTTATTAATATGTGAAGCATAAAAAAATAATATAAAAAGTTAAAAGCCGAAGTAGAAGAAATTTTCGGTATATCTCGAATCTACTAACGACGTTTATTATTATTTCCAAGAATAAACCTGTGAATTGCGTTTGATACGTGTCAATTTATAACAATCAGCTCTAGCAGCCACTAGTTACAATACCTTAGGTGAAGGGACAAATTAGTCCTTGGAATTTAAATGGTAGGAAAGTTGAACATAGATGAAATTAGAATGCTGTACAGTTTATGTGAATTAACTATATAAATACATTTTCCTAAGATGTTACAAACCTACATATAATATATGAAGAAGGATCTGCTTATATAATATATGAAGAAGGATCTGCTTGGGTCAGCTACCATCAAGATTAAATTTTGCATATAATTTACGAGTCGTGACAAGTGGACAAAAATATAGGTTTTGGCTATATATATGGAGAAAAACAAATATTTTCAAAAAAGTCAAAGATCTTATTACAAATAATGAAAATTCTTTTGTAAGATCCCACTTGCTAATTGCCACCCAATTACCCATTTAA